>NC_003075.7:5234070-6484070 GCF_000001735.4 Arabidopsis thaliana | reverse complement strand
GTCAGCTCGATTAGGTCCATGGAGGTCGTGGAGATCGATTAGAGGAATAGAGTCGCCGGAAGTTTGAACCTCGGACATTTTTGGACGGTCAGAGACTGGTCTGACGTAGTTTGAAGGGACGTGATCAACGACAGAGGCGATGTCGGATACGAGGAGTTTTGATGCTGCCATGATTGGTTTAAAATCTGAAGTGAGAGCGATAATGAGAGAAAGAGAGAGATATGTTATGGTACAATATCACATGAGTCATAGTCTCAAAGATGTGTTATATAAGGACAAGGACACCGCACGAGTTTTATACTTTGTCCTTTTTAAGTAAGAAATCTGGTGACATGTTTTATCTACGGAAATGATTTAAGTATTTAACTACTCAAAAAAGAAGGAAAAATAAATTAATAATAGAAATTGTAATCTTTATCATCTTATCTCTTTGTCTTGGGATTTTTGCCATTTGCAACTTTATTATATATTGTGTACACAAGTAACGTATTACTAAAAGTTTTTTAAAAAGGAAAACCAGAGAAACTGTAACGTTTATCTATTTTTTGGTCATTTGTAACTTTTATCTTTGTTGTACGAGAACTTTTATAAAATTGGAAAACAGGTTTTGCATGTTAGTAAAGAGACAAAATAATTAATATACAGAAATAATTTAAAATATATATTTTCGATTTCCCATGCTGCTAATAAAAGTTGTAACATTGATTTTTTTTTTGTTTTGTCATTTTTAACATTTGTCTTTATATGTATCAAGAGTATATCACTACTAAAAACTAAAAGAAAGAAAAAAAAGTTTGCATGCTATTAATTATACATAAAATTTTGAATAAATAAGAATTTGATTGTAATATATAAAACATTATTTTAACTAAATAAATTATATATGTTTTTCATCTAATAACTATTAATTCTATAATAATTAATAATATTATACGGATTTATTCCGGAATGCTTTTTAAAAAAACATTGAAAAACAATTATTTATCTATGGACACAAAAATAAATTGATTTGTTTTACATTTGCTCAAAAAATCGCTAGGCGCTAGTCAGACGGTGAGGGTGGGCCTAGCCCCTAGCAGAAAATCAAAGATTATACGTGGATTAATCAGGATTAGTTTTAGGATAATTTAATATTTTTAAAACATATTAATCTATTATAATTAAGAAATTAGTATAAAATTATTTTTAAAATTATATTAAACACATAAAAACAAGATTTTAGGTTCAAATTTATGATTTTTCATACAAATTACGAATATAAGTTGGATATTAAAAAATTTTGATTTTAAAAAATGAAAAAATAAAAATGGGCTAGGCACCCTCTAGACGGGTCTAGACGAAAAAAATCGGATCAACAATTAATCTTTCCGATTTGGACAAAATTGCCGCGGATCCCATCTGATCACGCCTAAGCGGCTAGGCGGGCAATTAATTGAACAAGGTATTAAACTATGGATAATCAAAATAAAATAAAATAAAAGGAAAATAATGAATTAATATTTATCTGTTTTCTCTATTTTAATTCTCATTTGTAACTTTTATTGTTGTATATACAATATATTACTAAAACAAAAACACTAGGCCCATGAAAAGTAAAAAAAGTAAAAACTTGAAAAATGGATTTATTTTACTAAAAAAGGGATAAGGTCCATAAAAAGTTTTCTTTTCCAAAAATCTCTATTTATATTGGGTGAAACCTTCATGACACAATCAACAAACAAACAAAAAAAACCGTCAATCGAGAACATACATATCTCTAACCCAACTCTCGCTCAAAATCTTATCTCATTCAACAGATTTATGATGATACATTTTGAGTAGAGTCACCAAATCCTCTCCTTGCCTTTCGAGCAAATCCGGTTTTTTCTTACCGAAAAAAGTGAAAGTGATCGCCTCCCACCTGTTCCTATATCAAATCTCACCAAAACAAACTGATAAGAGATCGATTAAACATAGTCTCCACTTCCAAACCTAATCTTTTGTGTTGTTGTCATCGAATGCATGCATTGACGTTTCAGATGACTGTGTCTTTTCGATAACTTAATGAAATTGATTTTTTCACAAGATAATTTCTAAACCTAAACAAATCTATCATTTTTGAATTTTCGTTTAACATTAAACTCACATCTAATTACTTCACAATACTTAATGGGGTTGACCGATATCAAGTGTTGTTTCGAATTTCTAACTTGTGTTTATGTTTTTTTTTTCTGTTTTTAAAGTTTCAGTCATTGGCCAATTGTGTTTCTTCCGTTGATCAGTTTGTTTTCATCTCAAATAATCAAGCCTATGGCAAGGTAATATTCAAATCTTTCATTTCTACAAAGAAAATCAGAGTATTATCAATACATATATCCGTTTCTCAATAAATATCATTTCACATAATTAATAAAGTATATAAAAAATATCTCGTAAAAAGCAATTATTCTTGGTATTGTATTTATTATTTTTATATTTGTTTAGAATTGGATTGGAATTATGTATTTTCTATGGAAATTCATATTGAAATCTAAACAATACTAGTCATTTTAAAACAGAAAAATAATTTGAAAGGAGTAGTAGCAATTAAGATTGCCAGTGCACTGGTTATTGGTATTAGTTAAATATTTTAGACCACCGACCGCATTTAAAGAAGTAGTTAATATGTATAAGACAAAATAAGAAACAATTATTGAAAACAAAAACAAAAAAGAAAAGACCATTAACTCTAGATTCACATTGTGACATGGTATTTAATGAAAAGACCATTAACTCTAGACCGCGTTATTGAAGATATAAGGTAAAACTACAAAAAATATAACAAATTGAAGGAGCCTTTAAATAATTAGGCAAATGTTATATCTTGCGTTCCTGCCTCCGGGCATGATGTGCTAAACATTTGTCTACCAACTCTTGCTTTCACTTGCATTGATAAACCAAATACGACCAATTTAAACACATGAACCTCAACCTTAATGTTGGCCTAAGAGTCTCCTAATTGAATGATCCAAGATTGAAGTAATCAAAAAAGGCAGTACACCTATTTCAATGACAAGGCATTTGTATGAAATTGGTTAGTATATTTTTTTTCTAGACGAGAATATTTAAAAACGTAACGTACGCAATATGACGTCAAAAGAAACAACGCAGCATTTATGAAACGATATTGTATTGTTGTGCTTGGTTAACCAAGTGACATTAATACATTAATTCGTTTTTATGTACGTTTATAAGATTTCGTTTTTAAACGCACCAAAAATATATAAAACCATCTTTGCAATGAAGGAACTGCTTACTACACTGCTCGCTTGTCCAACAAAGGTTTTTTAATTGATCTTTCGGGAAACTTATGATTCCAATGGCGGTTTTATCGAATGGTCACCGGATTTTGTTGAATTCATCATATTTTGTCAAAACAAAATTCAGATCTTAGAAAAATTTATAACATTGATTTGTAAAAAGTGTATAAGATAGTCCTTTGGGATTACCTTATCGTTCAATGGACCATAAAAATAGCTCGTTTAGGTTCCATTACTTTCCATCGGAGTAAATACATTAGTCCAAATAATTCGTTTTCGTAAATATATAAGCCTAAATAATTGTGTCCACCAATTTGTATGTTGGTGTGTTTTCACTTGCACACTGGTAAACTAAAGACAACCAATTCTAACGCATGGATATTGGGGTCGTTTAGCTAAGGGACAAAATTTGATAAATAATGAACTTAGAGACAATTAGTTTTTCTATCTTTGTAAAAAGACAAATAAAGTAAATAAATAGATATGAAGTTGAAAAAGTTCAAAAAAAAAACAGCCTCAGCTTTTGCCTTGCGTGATAGAACGAGTTCACGGACATGCAACGAGCAAGAGCGAGTTGACATGCATTTAATAACGGCTAGACTAACTTAATCGCACACAGATATTAACAAATTGTCTGCTTGTATAATATTGACCTTTTAGTGCTTTATATATGTGTTTTCACGTGTACACATTCTAGAATCGTATAATATCTGTTTGTATGTTAAAACTTCTCCAATCTGAAAAAAAAAACAATAATTAATAGTCTAGCCGTTACTAATATGCATGTTAACTCGTTCTTTTTTGTTGTATGTGTATTATTTCACATGACAAGCTTTAACCTTTAAAATGCACTCAACTCGTTCCTTGCACAAAAAGTCAATTGAATATACGTATTGTCCCATACGCAAGGCAAAAAAGCAGAGATAATTATTATTTTTTTAAATATTTTCCAACGTCAAATCTATTTTTTTTGTCAATATACCTTAAAAAGAAAAAAAACTAATTGTCTCTAAGTTAATTATTTATTAAATTTTGTCTCTTAACTTAACGACCCAGAAAGCCTCCTTGGTTCAATGGTTGATCAAGGGTTCATTAATACTTATATACTAAGAGGTTTGGAGTTTGAATCCCAGCTACTGCAATTTATTAATAGATTTGCAGATTAATTGAGGCAAGTGTGCAGGAGATCTACAACGATGTACAATTATAGCCGTTCGCCAGGATTATACGCAGAGAAGATATTTTTGGTATCCATCAAGCGCATGGAGAAGAAGAATGAGGTGTCGTATATCGTGGATCTAATAAGGGAAAGAAATTATGCATAATAAAATTGTCTATGTAACAACTCTCGTAATCTGTAATAGAAAAAAAAAAACTAAACGACCTAGATATTCATGCGTTAAAATTGGTTGTTTTTTTAGTTATCAATGGAAAACACACCACATCAGAATTGGTGGACTTGGGCTAATATATTTATGAAAACAAATAGTTTGGGGCTAATGTATTATCTAATGGGCTAATTAATAAAACTTAAACGAACTATTTCTAAGGCCCATTAAACGATAGGGTAAGCCCAAATCACTATCTTACGCCCCTCTTTATATTCATCGCCACTGAAACTGAGAAAAGGGTTAGTTTCGCTGCGCTGTTTCAAGGGTTTTCGTTTTTATCTTTTCCTCCGAAGAAGAAGATAAGAGGTTGAAGAAGAAGAAGATGCCAGGTCCAGTTATTGAGGAAGTGAATGAGGAGGCTCTTATGGATGCCATTAAAGAGCAGATGAAGCTCCAGGTATTGTAATCTTCTTCTTCTCTATTTGTTTTTTAAGAGAATCGATTTTTGTTCGATTTTGATTTGGTTTGTGTTATGGAGCAGAAGGAGAACGATGTTGTTGTTGAGGATGTGAAAGATGGAGACGAAGACGATGATGATGTTGATGACGACGACGATGAGATTGCTGATGGTATTTTTACTCTTTTACTCGATTTGATTGTTTTCGTTTGGTGGTTTAGGGATGTTTCTGGAATCATGTTGTGGATTTGTGATTGAATCAATCTGTTTCGAGTCTGGATTAGGTTTTCTAGGTTTTGCTATGTATGACATTTGTTAGGGTTTTGATGTTGTTATTGTTGTTGTTGTTGTTGTTTATGTGAAGGAGCTGGTGAGAATGAGGCTTCCAAGCAAAGTAGAAGCGAGAAGAAAAGCCGAAAGGCGATGCTGAAACTCGGAATGAAACCTGTTACTGATGTTAGCAGAGTGACTATCAAGAGATCAAAGAATGTAAGTAATGACCTAATTGACTGTATTCCATTATTGTGTAGCGATGTTTGATTCTGTATGTTATTGTATCATTTAGGTGTTGTTTGTCATCTCGAAGCCGGATGTGTTCAAGAGTCCGAACTCTGAGACCTATGTGATATTCGGTGAGGCTAAGATTGATGACATGAGCTCTCAGCTACAAGCACAAGCTGCTCAGAGGTTCAAGATGCCTGACGTTGCGTCTATGATCCCCAACACTGATGGTTCTGAAGCAGCCACGGTTGCACAAGAGGAGGAAGACGATGAAGATGTTGATGAGACTGGTGTTGAAGCCAAGGACATTGATCTTGTGATGACTCAAGCCGGTGTCTCGAGGCCCAAGGCTGTTAAGGCTCTTAAAGAGAGTAACGGAGATATTGTTTCCGCCATTATGGAACTCACTACATAGGTTTTAGTGAGTTGCAAAAGACTTGTGATGGTTCGTCTTTGTTGCTTCATTTCTGATTCGGTTAGCAATTTTCTCGAACATCTCTGTTTCTCCACTTTTTTGAGGCTATTTCTTTTTACCTTTCTCTGAGCCATAAACAATGTTGCTTCACATCTATAATTTGAGACGTTTATGTCTAGTGTTGTTAACTCTTTAGCAAGAAAGATTGATGAGTAATCTCTTTACATATATTCATTGAAATGTAGCTTCAAAATACAAATTTGGTTCAAGAAACAAAGCTAGATTTGTGTATAAAGTATTTCAAGTTTCTACAACACAAAATACAGATTCAAGTCTTTGTCTAGAATTGACATGAGTGTCCCTCTTTTCGACCTACACATACATTTGCTAGCAAAACTTCTCTAGCTAGTAACACCGCCTCGATTCAGCCGCTTGAATTTCTACACGCTAACCTGCAAAATCGAAAGCAAACGCTCAATAGGACCTCATAGAAAGAGAAATCAATCTTTGACATTGTTGCTATGAAGTAAAAAAGTTAGGATGATCTGATGTCACCTTATATAACTCTTCACTAATTGCTCAAGATCTTGCTTTTGAAAGAAATGTTTCATGTTCCATCAACGATCTCTCTGCCTTAGCCTTGAGCCATAAGCTTTTATAAAAACACACCTCTGGGTTGATTTGCTCTTCTGTTTGATGATGATTTCTTATAACCTGCACATTGTGATAACGATGGTCTACAGGCTTTAAAACCGAACAAGAATGCTTCGATGATCCTTAAAAGTAGTCAAGAGAACATACCTTACGCATATTAGGCAACGAATATAAATCACATGAACTATGTACAGCACTTGCATAATCCCCACTATGCTCCTGAACTCTGTTATTGATATAGGAGTTGAGATTCTGCACAGTACAGTTGATGAGATCAAGATACTGCTCATTTGGTAAATCCGAAGTTTCTGAACTGTGTACATGTGTTAGCAACTCTGACAATCCATGAATCGTCGTAAGTAGTTTCTTAACATCCACTTTTTGAGATGGTGATGATGTGGAACAGCCATGTCTATCACCAAAGTCATTTGCAGCTTGGTTTACCTCACAGCCATATACATTTTGTTTATGATCTGCTAGTGAGAACCGAGGAGCCAGAGGATTTAGCTTCTTCCGACCATGAGACTTGTTGCTGGACCTATCCAATCTTGTATTAGAGTATCTATTCCTTAAACTGCGGTCGACCACTAAAGAATGTGTCCCAACAACCTTAAAAGTATTAAGCAACATACTGTCTGAAGAACTTACACCAGAAGTTGAGCCAACATTTGTCTCCATAGTTAACATGTGATCTGCTGCACCGTGCTTCTCACTTAGTTTTGCACAAGCAGGAACAAAAACAGGAGCTAACGGATCCAGCTTTTTAGACTTTTGGAACTCGTTGCTAATATCTAACATACTCATAGTGTTGGAAACACTATCTTGAGATACTAAACCCAAACTCTCATCTGCATCATGGATCAGGACGCCTATTCTAGTGTTTTGGTTGGAACTGTTTACTTCAATTTCTCTCCCATTCTTGTTTAGGTTCTTCTTAGCATTGAATGGTAGAAACTGAGGTGCCAAAGGATTCAATTCTTTCCCTACACAAGTCCAAATAAATCATTCACAAGTGTCATAGAAGAGCACATTACAGTAAATTCTCTCCTAAGGGATTCAAGAAACTCTTACACAACACATAACAAGAACAAAACCATAACATTTCAAGAAAGACAAAAAAAAAAAAAAACCTTTAGGAACAGTGGTCGCATCATTATCATCATTGGGACTAATCTTGTGGTCTTCGGATGTTAAGAATGAGAAATCGAAAGTGAAATCACTCCATAAAGAATCTTCAGGATCAGATTCAGAAGCAACGAAAGAAGAAGATAAGGAAGAAGAACTTATAGGAAAAGGAGATAGACTACTACGATCACATTGCTTCATGTTTTCTTCTCTATGGATTCGAAATTTTGTTTGTGGATAGAAAGAAAGAAGGGAAGGGATTTTGCAGAGACGACGAGCTTCATCAACCTTGTCCTACCCTTTTCACTGTGCTATCTGTGATTAGTGATTACCAATGTTTTCTAAACCAAACTCCGACAGTAAACCGGACTACATTTCGGTTCAACCGGATTCGACCATTGCTTGATTGATTATAATTTATTTAATGTAACTTATGTAGTTTTATAAAAGTAAAACTAATTATACCATATTTAACAAAAATATAAAATCATTTCTTTTTGTTCAAACTAAAATATTAAGTTTAACAATATTACAATAATAATGAAGTGATTATTTATTTTTTACTATAACCGAATAAAATAGTATAAAGATAATGATCGGTCACCAATGATAAAAATAAACTAATTAAACATCTTTAAGTCAATACAAATAATTTCTATCAAGCTGATGACTTACTTACTTTCTTTCAAGAAAATTGATTCAATAATTAGACTAACCCGAAAACGTTTTACTTTAAAAAGATATTGTACTCAAAATTAAAATTGAAAGTCTTCATAAAATGTTTCATGAGAGACCAAAAATTTCATATCTTACATAATATTATTGCAAAACACATTTGAGGGAACTAAAAATTCAGAAAATACAAATAAATAATTAACTTAAATGGAGATCAAACTCATTACACATCGAAAACGATATATAGAACAAAAACATATTAGTGTTGCACAAAAAAAAACATATTAAAAACTGAAAAACAACAACCATGAAATGACATTTGCAAAAGTGAATTAAAGATAAATATAAGCAATATGACATTTAACCACTATAAAATGACGTTTCTAATACAAGTAGGGAACACTGGACTTCTCTTATTCTTTTATAGTATTACTAGTACAATATGATAATAATTACAGTTTACTTCTCCACAAGTTTTAAGTCATTACGTATGTAGTTTACATGAGACGGCATGCATTAACGTTATCGTCATTGAACATATTACTAACCCTGTCGTCTCCACGAGAACCTACGGGGATATTACCATGTTGTTCTGTACCATTGTAGCCATGTCTATAATAGTTATAGCTCTCTTTAAACTCTTTCGAAGGATCTACGAAATAGTTTTGAGTAGATGTGAAGTAAAGTGGAGGTTCAGGGTATGGCGAAAACTCAGCTCTCTTCCCCGCTCGCCTCACGGCTTTGAGTACTTTGTTTCTGTCAACATAACCCACCACTCTCACTCTTCCTAACTCTTTATCCACCTCCACTGAGTCAACTCCTAAAATTTAATCAAATTCATTACATCTAGTCTCTTTTTTCGTTCATTACACTAATCTTGTCTTTAAATTTTAAAGCAAAGCAATTAGTTGTTACCTCGGAGTTTGGAGATCGCGTTCCTAACGATCCTGACGCAACCAGTACAACACATTCTTACCTTCAGCTCAACCGTCTAGTAGTCCACGAGCCACGAATGTCAAACTCAAAAACTTTAGTTTTCTTATGAGAACTTTGGATATAAATAAAAAAAGTAGTATGGTATATACTATTATCAAAATGATCATTAGTAAATTATTAGCACTTTGAAAACTAGATGATTGTGTAGGAATTGACATTTAAATCGAGATAATTTAATCATGGCTAGTGTAAAAGGGAAGGTAGAGAAATATGTGGAAGGATTCCAAGTGTGGTTCGCATCGATATAACACCAAGGATATAAAACTTTATTCTATATGCTAAGAAAATTTTGCATTCACATGTATAAACGTTTATTTTTTCTTTGAATATAACTTAACACTAAATTCAAAAAAAATAAAATATAAACCAATCGGTTCTGCAAATATCAGCTTTTCAAATGTCATTAATTGGAAAGCTTGACTATTAATGGTATAGTCCATCAATGATTCGTTTATCAAAAGAATTTCGTTTGTTTTGCTAATCTTCTTATTCTTTTGTTTTTTGAATATTATGTAAAATTATTCGGAAAAAAACTGTTTTACATCAAGTGCGGCTTGTGTTTAAGCAAAATTTAGAAAAGTGAGAGATGTCTAAAATGCATCTTCTTATACTTTCAATTAAATATGTTTTCTAAAATGCATCTATGTAACCACAATTATTTGAATATAGGGATGAAGATCTAAACCATATCATAACCATACCCAAAATATTTATAAACCATTCTACAATGAGTACTCAACTCAAATTTATATTTTGGCCCCAATTCGGCAACACTCATGTCTAGTCGAAACCAAATCAAAGGATTCAAACGAAACCGACCGACCCGAAAACCAAATGTTCATGCCTATGATTTCCGTTGCGGTGAGGAGAATGAGCAAGGATATCTAGAGAAAGAAAAAATAACCTGCAAAGAGAGTGGACGTTTCCTAGACATCCTGAAGTAGCTTATATGTGCGGTGGTTCTTGGATTAGACACAGGACGGCTACGTCGAAAGAAGAAAATTCTTGCAATGATAGAGACAATGGACCCGAGACTTTTCACTATCAAGGAAGACATCTACGACTATAAGATCGAAGAATTTAGAAAAGAATATTGAAATATTGGATTCATTATATACATGATGGGAATATATAGACAGGGATAGTTGAAAGCTTTGGAGATAGGAGAAGAGACACATTGCGACAGGAGTAAACAAGAGACTAACATTAATTACGGAAAGGAATATGTAGAAACTGAGATGATGATGTTATGTAAGCTAACTTAGCAGCTTTTTTTGTTTTTAAATCTCGTGATCTCTTAGATACACGTCGACGCTCTTGCACACTTGTGTTTTATTTATTTATGTATTAATATTGTTTCTTTAACAAAACAAAAGAAAGATTAATGTTGTTTTTAGTTAGAAGCAGGGGTTTGGCCTTATGAAGAGGAAAAGTATATGTACACGTTCTGATGTTCATAAGAAATTATTGAAACAATCAAAGAAAAGCTGAAGATTTGTTTTAAATATGACCGATACCAACGATCTCGTTGACTTGGCTCCACCTTTCTATTCTTTATTTTTATTTAATAGTGTAATGTTTTAGACTAAACACAGACGAAGGGTTTCAAGACTTGATGTCTAAAAAACTTGAAATCGAACAAGAACAGAACTTTGAGATAAGAAGACTTGTGACTAAAAGTGAAACAGAACAACATAGAGCACACAAACAGATTGTTAACCTAGTTCACACCAACGGTGCTACGTCTGGGTCGGGAAATCTTTCCCAGAATCCACTATAACCTTTGAGTTTTACAAAGAGATCTCTTACTCTCTCAGCCCCTTACAGAACCAAAATGATTCACTCTCTCTCTCACTCACTGTTTCCCCAAGAACACTCACTACAAGTTTACTTTCTAATGAATGTCTCTACGTTTCTAACTCTGTCTCTAAGCACTACCTTCAGCTTAAATGGACTTAGAGGTTTTAATCTAGGTTCCCTTCTGGATCCTTCTTGGTTTGCCTCTACAAGCTCCTCTACAGCTGTCTCCAAGCTGCCTCCAAATTTGTCACCTTCCACCAATTTGGATTGGGCTTAACCCGCGTGCAACTTTACCAAACCAAGACAAGAATGCTTTAGCCGTGCGACTCATAACCCTGGTTGGCGCTAACGGCTCCTTCTTTGTCTTGTGGTCCTGCTGTTGACGTGTCCCCTTTGCTGAGTTGGCATTTCTTCTTCCTCAAGCTTCTTCATGTTGTGTTCTTTGTTGCTAAATCTTAACAGATCTCCACCTAGCAATAGAAGAACATGAAACACGAATTGACAGAAGCGAGAATACCTTTTTGAGAGAGAATAACTTGTTATAGTTTAGGATTCCTTTCCCGGTCCTGAGTAGATTACTCAGTCTTTACTCGTAGCGAGTGCAAAGCTGTCTTGAACTTGCTAACGGGTACAACCTTTGTGAAGATATCAGCTGAATTCACCAGTGTGCATATCTTCTTCACTTCTACCACTCCATCTGCAATGACCTCGCGGATCTTGTGGTATTTGATGTCAATGTGCTTTGTCCTGTCATGGTGCACATTGTTCTTTGACAGGGCTATGGCGCTTTGAGAATCACAGAAAATCTCCACCGTCTTCTGTTCATAGCCAAAGTCCTGTAACAAACCTTTAAGCCATATAGCCTCCTTTACTGCTTCAGTGAGAGACATATACCCGGCTTTAGTGGATGACATTACCACTACTTTTTGCAGACATGATCTCAAGTTTATGGTGCTCCCACCAAGTGTGAATACCATTCCGCTTATTGATCGCCTGTTCTCCAGGTTTGCAGCATAGTCGGAGTCACAATACCCTCTGAGGGTTAAGTCTGCTCCCTTCTTCTAGCACAACTTCATGTTCAGGGTTCCTTTAATGTACCTAAGTACTCACTTGACCCCTAACTAGTGCTCTTTAACTGGTTTGCTCATAAACCGACTGATGATGCCAACACAATAAGCCAAATCTGGTCTTGTATCGATCATAGAGTACATAATGCTTCCTACTGCGTTTGAATAAGGCACTGACTTCATGTACTCTTCATCACTGAGCAGTTGTTGTTCTGTTGCCGCATGCATCTTTAGGTGAGCACCGAGAGGTGTTACCACAAACTTGCATTGATCCACGTTGTATGTTTCCAGAACCTTGCTCAAGTAATCTTCTTGTGACAGAGTGAGAGTTCCCTTAACTCTGTCTCTTGAGATCTCCATGCCAAGTATCCTCTTAGCAGCTCCGAGATCCTTCATTTCAAACTTCTCACTGAGTTTCTGCTTTAACTCAGAAATGACCTGCATATCTCTAGCAGCCACCAACATGTCATCGACATAGATAAGTAGATAGACCTTTGAGCCATCCTCAAGTGATTTAATGTATGCACACTTATTACGAGGGCTTCTCTCAAAGCCGATTTCCAGCATGTAACTATCAAACTTTTGATTCCATCTTCTTGGTGATTGCTTTAGACCATACATGGTCTTGTTTAACAGACACACTTCTCCTTGCTTGAACTGACTTTCATAACCTTCTGGTGCTTCCATGAAAATCTTTTCTTCTAGATCTCCATGAAGAAAAGCAGTCTTGACGTCTAGCTGTTCAAGCTCATAATTCTCCTCTGCAACAATAGCCAGCAATATCCGTATTGAAACGTGCTTTACCACTGGAGAGAAGATATCTGTGTAGTCTATTCCTTCTCTTTGTGCATACCCTTTTGAAACTAACCTAGCCTTGAATCTAGGTTGTTCAATTCCAGGAGTTCCAGGCTTACGCTTGAAAATCCATTTGCAGCCTATCACTCTTTCTCCAACAGGCTTCTTTACTACAGTCCAGGTGTGATTCTTCAACAGAGAGTCCATCTCTTCATCCATGCCGACTTTCCATAGTTCTCAATCATCATCTCTTAGAGCTTCTTGATAATTCCAGGTTCTCTGGTGTCTCCATCTACTGTGGTGACCAAGGCTTCAACATTAAATGATTCTTCTTCATCATCAGTAAACTCACTGTAATAACCCTCCACATCAAAACGTTTTGGAGCTCTGATTTCTCTTCTAACTCTGTCTCTAACCAAATGGTAGCTGTTTGGTGTTTCAGGTACCGTTTCTTCATTGATCTCCGCGTCTTCAGTGTGGTGATGGTCCTGAGCAGGTGAGTGATCTCCCAGGGATCATGTTTCTTCCAAGAGATCTCCACCTAAGCTCAAATCACCAACATCTTCAAGATCAATATCAAGAGACCTGCTTGATGTGTCCACTTCCTCAGAGTCTTTGTTCTTCTGCATCACATCTCGGTAGACTGCATTCTCTTGAAATGTCACATTTCTACTAACACTGCACTTTCTTTCTTCTAACAACCAGACCTTGTACCCTTTCTCTCCACTGAGATAGCCTAAGAACACTCCTTTCTTGGCTCTAGGTACTAGCTTTCCTTCATCTGCATAAGTAAAAGCCACACAACCAAACCTTTTTAAGTAGTTATAAACAGGAGACTTACCTGACCATCTCTTGTCAGAAATCTCAAAGTTGACTGCAGATGAGGGAGTTTTGTTGATTAGAGTCACTACAGTGTTAGTTGCTTCTGCCCAAAACGTCTTAGGTAAGCCAGAATAACTTAACATTCTTCTGACTTTTTCCATGATTGTGTGATTCATCCTCTCTGCAACGCCGTTTTGTTGAGGTGTGTAAGCACATGTCTGATGCCTCACAATACCCTTCTCCTTGCAGAAATCATTAAACTGCTGATTACAAAACTCCAGACCGTTGTCTATCCTCAGAATTTTGATCTTTCTTCCTGTTTGGTTCTCTACCATAACACTCCATTCAGCAAAGGTCCCAAAAGCTTCATCCTTGTGTTTCAGAAAATAAACCCACGTTTTTCTTGAGTAAACATCTATGAACGAGATGAAATACTGACATTTTCCTAAGGATAGAGGGACCGATGGTGCTCCCCACAAATCAGAATGAACATAATTCAACTTGTCTTCAGTGTTATGTGTAGCCACAACGAAACTCAGCCTCCTAGCTTTACCATAAATACAGTCTTCGCACAACTCTAACTTAGAAACTTTCTTTCCATCTAAGTATCCTTTCTTGACCAGAATATCCATATTTTTCTGACTTATATGGCCTAATCTTCTGTGCCACAGAACTGTATCATCATTTCTCCTTTCAACAGTCATAGAATGACTAACCTCAGGCTTTCCTTGGAGTAAGTAAAGCTTTTCATGTCTGCTGCCTATCAATAAAGTCCTAGTTCCCTCTTTCACCACTAAGACTCCATTCTTTGACTCAAAACTATAACCATGTTCTTCTAGAGTTCCCATAGAAAGTAAATTACGATCCATGTCAGGAATGTACTTTACACGAAACTGTTGTTCCATCCTTGTTCAGGATTTTGACACTTCCAATGCCTCTGACCTTTGAGGTTGATTTGTTTCCCATCCTCACTGTCCCTCCAGCGTCTTCACTCAGCTCCTCGAACCATTCCTTCTTATGAGTCATATGATAGTTGCAACCCGTGTCCATGACCCATTCATTCCCCAGATTTACATCAGTTGAATGTAATGCTTCTGACACATAATAGCCTGAACCTTCGGATGTGTTTCCTTTGATCGTTGCAGCTTCGCCTTTACTACCGCTTGCTTGGTCTTTTCCCTTGTTCTGCTGCTTCCCTTTGTTGGGACATGAGGTCTTGAAGTGACCTTCTTCACCGCAGATCCAACATCCTTTCCAGCCTTTAGATCTAGATCTTGACCGTCCTTTGTTCCCTTTCTCTTTCTGCTCTGACATGCCTCTTGTCTCTGGTTTGTCTTTGACATACAGGCCCTCTGCTTGTCCTCTTATACTCTTCTTATTTGAGCCTAACTCTAGCTCCTTTGAGTAAATGGCTGCAACAACTTCGTCGACGGATAGTGTTGTTCTCCCTGAGCCATACTTTAGAGTATCCTTCAGTTGATCAAACTGCTTTGGTAAAGACATCAGTAGCAGAATAGCTTGGTCTTCATCTGAAACCAACACATTTGTGTTTTCCAGATCAGCTATGAGACGTAGAAACTCGTCTATGTTTCCTTCTACAGACAAGTTCTCCTGCATCTTGTAGCTATAAAGCTTCTGTTTCAGATAAATGCGGTTTGGAAGTGCCTTAGACATGTACAGTTTGTCTAGGGCTTCCAACATAGAAGGTGCAGTCTTCTCTTTCTTACTCTTCCGCAAAACTTGATCTGAGACACTTAAAACAATGGTGCTTCTCGCTTTCTGTCTCTTCTCTTCCATGAGTGCTTCCTTATCTCCTTTTTCAGATTCTTTTCCTTCTTCCTCAGATTCTAGAGGATCTGAGACCGACTGTGTTTCCCTGAGAGCCACCGTTAAACCCAACAGATCCATGTGAGCCATCAGCTTCTCCTTCCACAATGTGTAGTCTCCATGCCCATCAAACTTCTCCATCTCTACCCTTGCTGACGACATGGCTTCTTTGTTTGTAAGAACCTTACTGAACCGCCAATACAAAGAACCTTCGTTCTGATACCACTTTGTAGTGTTTAGACCAAATACAGACTAAGGGTTTCAAGACTTGATGTCTAAGAAACTTGAAATCGAACAAGAACAGAACTTTGAGATAAGAAGACTTGTGACTGAAAGTGAAACATAACAACACAGAGCACACAAACAGATTGTTAACCCAGTTCACACCAACGGTGCTACGTCTGGGCCGGGAAATCTTTCCCGGAATCCACTATAACCTTTGAGTTTTACAAAGAGATCTCTCACCCTCTCAGCCCCTTACAGAACCAATATGATTCACTCTCTCTCACTCATTGTTTCCCTAAGAACACTCACTACAAGTTTACTCTCTAATGAATGTCTCTACGTTTCTAACTCTGTCTCTAAGCACCACCTTCAGCTTAAATGGACTTAGAGGTTTTAACCTAGGTTCCCTTCTGGATCCTTCTTGGTTTGCCTCTACAAGCTCCTCTACAGCTGTCTCCAAGCTGCCTCCAAATTTGTCACCTTCCACCAATTTGGATTGGGCTTAACCCGCGTGCAACTTTACCAAACCAAGACAAGAATGCTTTAGTCGTGCGACTCATAACCCTGGTTGGCGCTAACGGCTCCTTCTTTGTCTTGTGGTCCTGCTGTTGACGTGTCCCCTTTGCTGAGTTGGCATTTCTTCTTCCTCAAGCTTCTTCATGTTGTGTTCTTTGTTGCTAAATCTTAACAAATAGCCACATATATTTTTATCTTGTTGAGTATATTAATTATGAAGATTGTTGGCAAAGAAAACTTAATATACTTTCTATGAGAGTAAAACAAAACACAAATTTTTGAAGCTCAAAGAGACTATTTGTTTAGACTATAAGTCATGAAATATGGAGTTTTGTTTATGGTTTCTTGTGGTGTCATGTTTCTAATTCTAAGCCATGTTGAAGGTAACTTGTTTCCTTATTTTGTGTTATCAACTGTTTTGTATATATATTTTCATAGTCTTAACATTTTATTTTTGTGGTTGATAACACAACAGAGGTTGAAGCCATGAAGAAGTTTGGGTGCAACACTACACACCCTTTTCCTGGAAAATGTGGAAATAATGGAAAGAGTTCTTGGGTAAGTGACATGAAAAAGCTTCCAAGCGCACCAAAAAATCGTGATATACGTTGCGAATGTTCTGACCGTCCAAGTTTAGCTAGGGGTATGCCTGGCGAGCGTGTATGTAGATGTGATTATGATTGTTAAGTCTTATAATATTTCCATAACTAATAGAACATGACGTGCTTTAAAATAAAATAAAAAAGTTTTTGCCAAAGTAGATTGCTTGTTATTCTAAAATACATATGATTGTGAGTTAATAGCTCTCCATTCTACAAAAAAATGTTCATTTTAATGTGACTTTTTTCTAATATACCCTTAATCCAAACCTATTTTTCTTTGAATTTTAGTCATTATTGTATAATTAATCACTTATTATATATATAAAGGACATATTTGTATTATTTAGTGGCTTTATTAATTTGTGAGAGGTGTCAAAATGATATTTTTTTTGTAAAAGTGGAGTACAAGCACTTTGTTTCTCTTATGAGATAACGTATGTGGCCAATGACAGTATCAAAACATGTAAACATCATTTATTATGAACGAATTACACATCTGATTAAGTCTCTTATAGAAGTCAAATCAACCTAATTGGATTCAGTATATATACATATGATGGAATATATAGCGAGAGTCAAAGAGATAGAAGAAAGCTTTGTAGATAGGAGAAGCTCAGACACATTGTGACATGATGAGTAAACAAGAGACTAACCTAACAAACAATTTAAACAAAAAAAGAAATCTTAAATTACGGAAATTAAGGAATATGTAGAAATTGAGATGATAATGTTATGTAAGCAAAGTACGCAGCTTTTTTGTTTTCAAATCTCGTGATGGCTTGTGTTTTATTTCCTTACCATTGTTAAGTTGTTTTAGTTAGAAGCAGGGTTTGGCCTTATGACGAGGAAAAGTATTTGTACACGCTCAGAAAAAATATCAACTAGTTTTTTAATACATTTGAAAAAAAACTAATGGTACAAAAAAGGTTATTACCGAATCATATCACATTTTGAATCCTTTATGGATTACCGATGAAAAATTCAATAATCCGTCGATTTTTTTTTTAGCGTCACGAGAACAATGGCTTATCTTTAGTAAACTACTAACTACCATTGAGTTTTTAATGGAATTAAGTGGGTTGTAAGCAGTCGTCCATTGATTTGTTCTCCATGCATAGGGTTAGAAAATCATATAAAAAATTTGGGAGACTAATTTATTCGATAAAATTTTAATTTTAGTATTCATATTAAAACTAATACTTTTAAACTTTTTATAAATTTTTATATATTATTAATATTCAAATTTTTATAAATCATGGAACTATAGGATCCAATTTTAGTAACATCATAAACTTATACAAAAAATTTGTACGTTGTTGTAAAAAAAGTGGTACAAAAAAAAAAAAAAAATGAGAGTTGCCAAGGTGGTACCTATGGTAAAGGGTTACCAATCAAACACTAGTGTTTGTTTTATCGTTTTCAATATATTAACACAGAAAAATAATTATAAAAGCTACATTAGGATTTATAAGGGATTTAAAATCCCTCAAGTATCGGCAGATTTATTTGATAACCTTCAATTATATTATTAATAAGAAAACCTTAACTAAGATTTAAGTGATTAAAAATTTTAAGTACTAGTCGGTCTATTTAAAACTTCTAAACTATTAACCGAAAACACACTCGTCTATAGTATCGTCAAAATTCTAAACATCTGTTATCAAATAATTATTATTATATTTTGATTTATAAAAAATGATGTGTATATTTTTTAGACATAAGAAAATGTCGTGTTTGTTTTATAATAGCATTAAAGCGTGATACAATAGATTGCAAAACTGAAACGATTAACCAATATAATTAAGATATCGCATCATAGTGCGTAAAAAATGAAAATAAGTCATTTATAGTATTACTAATACTGTATTAGTAACTAAATGAGTTTGAAATAAAATAAATGCACGATAATAGATGATGGGTTTTTTACACGTTTTTGGAATTTTAAATCGAGATTAGCAATTTTAATATTTTTATGTTTTACGTATGGTACAGGGTTACCAATCAAACTTCAAACACTAGTGTTTGTCTTATCGTTTTCTATATATTAACACAGAAAATTAATTATCAAAACTACCTTAGTATTTATAATGCAAATTCTTTTTTTTTGGTTTAGGGATTTAGATTATCCTATAATTGTTCTAATTTATTATACGAGTCCAAATCCTTAAAAGTTTAAAATGCAAATGGTTGACACTTAAAAAGTCTTTTTTAGGGGATTTTCTCCTTTTGTTTTTGTAATAATTTGCATTTTCAATTTTGGTATAATGAATTTGTATTTTCAATTTGAAAATTTAATAAAATAAGTTATCCTTTACTATTTTAATGAATACAAAAATTTATAAAATTAAAATTAAAAGAAAAAATGAAATGATTTTTAAAAGAGTTGTTTTTAAGATTAAAACCAAAAACAAAACCTAGAGACGACCTATATATAAGCTTTAGGGTTTTCTTCTCTCTGTACCCTTAAACTCCGTTACCCTAAACCTCAAGCCGTCGTCTCCAAAGTTCCCCCTCAGAGACGAAAAAATGAAGACCATTTTGTCCTCGGAGACTATGGACATCCCCGACGGCGTCGCCATTAAGGTAAACGCCAAGGTGATTGAGGTCGAAGGTCCACGAGGTAAACTCACTCGTGACTTCAAGCATCTGAATCTCGATTTCCAGTTGATTAAAGACCAAGTCACTGGAAAACGTCAGCTTAAGATTGATTCTTGGTTTGGTTCTCGTAAGACAAGTGCTTCGATTAGAACTGCTTTAAGCCATGTTGATAATCTCATTGCTGGTGTTACTCAAGGTTTTCTTTATAGAATGAGATTTGTGTATGCTCATTTTCCTATCAATGCTTCTATTGATGGTAACAATAAGAGTATTGAGATTCGTAACTTCCTTGGTGAGAAGAAGGTTCGTGTTTTGTCTCTTGTGTGTTTGATTTTTGTTTCAGTTTTGGTGTTCTGTTGTTGGATTTGTGAGTGATGTGTTTTGTGTGAATTAACAGGTGAGGAAGGTTGAGATGTTGGATGGTGTTAAGATTGTTCGATCTGAGAAGGTTAAGGATGAGATTATTCTTGAGGGAAATGATATTGAGCTTGTTTCACGGTCTTGTGCTTTGATCAATCAGGTACTTTCTTTGTTGGTTGTTCTGTTTTAAGGTTTATGAGTTATGAAATCTTGTATTGAGAATGAAAATTTGGTAACTTTATTAGATTGGTTACTTGGAAATGTTGTTGTCTTGGTGCTAAATTGTGATGAGGTTGTTTTGCATGATAAAGCTGCAGACTTTGTCTATGTTTCCTCTTGCTTGTTCTGTTTGAAAGATTAAGTGTTATGAAATCTTGCATTGAAACTTAAAAATGGTAAATTTTATCAGATGGGTTTCTAGGAAATGTTGTTGTCATGCTAATCTGTGATGGTTTTGATTGTATCGTCATGTTTTGCTTAATAAAGCTATAGGCTTTGTCTTTGTTTCTTATTACTTGTTCTGTTTTAAGCCTTAATGTTATGAATTCGTGCATTGAGAATGAAATAATGGTAAATGTACCAGATGGGTTTCTTTAAAATGTTATAGATACTACGGAAAAATGTGTGTAATGGTGTGAATCTTATTTGTGATTGGTTTGAGTGTGCTTTGCAAACTAAAGCTGCAAACTTTGACTTTGTAAATGCTCTCTTATTGATGATGGTTTTGATCTTTGAATAGAAATGTCATGTGAAGAAGAAGGATATCAGGAAGTTTCTTGATGGTATCTATGTGAGCGAGAAAGGCAAGATCGCAGTCGAGGAATGAAGTTCGCTATTGAAAGTTCTATATTAGATTTTATATGGTGAAGCAGTGATATTATCGTAGCTTTTTGTTTTACATCTTTCTTATGGATTTGTAGTTTTGTTTTTCCTTTTGAATCATTGATGAATGCAAATTCATTATCCGTTCATGTTTGGTCTTTTATTTACTCTCTTCTTACAGAAGTTTTGGAGACATCTTTTTAACTCTATTAAACTGTTATATGCTATATGATTGATAGAGTTAAACCATATTCTGTGCTTAAAACCATATTTTGACCTGTTCCAATTGATTCTACTTAAGCTTGTAAAAGCTTAGATCCTAAACATTTGAATGATAAGAAGAAACAAAAACTAAGAGAAGCCATTAATGAGATTACTTGAAGTAAACCCAAGAATGGTTTGATTTATGCAACAACAAAACTTGTAAGGCCTTAGAATTGATCCAATAAGAAACCGGTTACTAGAATATTGCCATTCAGCATCTTTACCTTGATTTTCTCCAACAAGATTTTCTCCACTCATCTAGTGATGGTTTTGCTTATACTTTATAAGGAGAAGAAGAAGAGACTCCACACATAAAAATCCTAATAAATGGGGACCAGGTTATGATGGTTTTGGATCCATAAGACTCCAAAAACTGCCTTTGCCTTCAAGGTAAACACTACACTCCATAAATTTGACACTTCCAATTCTATAATATATGTAATGCGTGGAGTTATTTGTTACATAGATAAATCGTTTGAACATTTTTTTTTAGGGCGTCAATATCACTAATCAACATTCCTTTTAGAATACAAAAATTTTCTCTAGAAAAATATAGCCTATTTATTACTCTATCATCTCAACATGGAAAAAAGTAAGCAAATCTTGAGATTGATTATTGAATGTCCATTCATAAATGTATATGCATATATAAGGTTTTCATTTAATTCAACATGGCAATGTTTGTTTGTATACATATGGTAAAACGAGTTTAAAGGAGTCTATAGAAGAAAGTGAGGTTGTTCTTGGTCAATACTCCTATTTTCTCTCTAAGTAACTGTTCTTAGCTCTTTTTTCTCTATAGAATTAGAGACAAATCTCTTTTTTTTTTTACCTTATTTTTGTTTATGTTTCTATCTTGTTCAATAAATCTTCTAACATTATGATTCACATTTGACATTCCTTAACAAAAAATCCACTATGACCATCTAAAGAGGATTTGATTTTGCCTCTTTTTTGTTTCTGTCTCAGTCTCTATCTTAGATAAAGATTCAGTCTTTGCACTCAAGAATGGCGAAAGAGAACAGTGGTCATCATCACCAAACAGAAGCAAGAAGAAAGAAACTAACTTTGATTCTTGGTGTAAGTGGACTCTGCATTTTGTTCTATGTTTTAGGTGCATGGCAAGCCAATACCGTCCCATCTTCTATCTCGAAGCTCGGATGCGAGACGCAATCAAACCCTTCTTCGTCCTCTTCCTCTTCCTCATCTTCAGAGTCAGCTGAACTAGATTTCAAAAGCCATAATCAGATTGAGTTAAAGGAAACAAACCAAACCATTAAGTACTTTGAACCATGTGAATTATCTCTCAGTGAGTACACTCCTTGTGAAGACCGACAAAGAGGAAGAAGATTCGATAGGAACATGATGAAATATAGAGAAAGACATTGTCCTGTAAAAGATGAGCTTCTTTATTGTTTGATTCCTCCTCCACCAAACTACAAGATTCCATTTAAATGGCCACAAAGTAGAGACTATGCTTGGTATGACAATATCCCTCACAAGGAACTTAGTGTTGAGAAAGCAGTTCAAAACTGGATTCAAGTTGAAGGTGACCGCTTTAGATTCCCTGGTGGTGGTACTATGTTTCCTCGTGGAGCTGATGCTTATATCGATGATATTGCTAGGCTTATTCCTCTTACTGATGGTGGAATCAGAACAGCTATTGACACTGGATGTGGTGTAAGTGTTTCATTGTAAGAGTATACGTATACACTTCTTTTTGATCATTGTTTGATTCAATATCTGTTTTTTATATTAGGTTGCAAGTTTTGGTGCTTACCTCTTGAAGAGAGACATTATGGCTGTGTCTTTTGCTCCAAGAGACACTCATGAAGCTCAGGTACAGTTTGCTTTAGAACGCGGAGTTCCTGCGATAATCGGGATTATGGGATCAAGAAGACTTCCTTATCCAGCTAGAGCTTTTGATCTTGCTCATTGTTCTCGTTGTTTGATCCCTTGGTTTAAAAATGGTAATGATTTGACTCTGTTTCTGTTCATAGCTGAGGAAGAAACATAACACTGAAATCTTTTGTAGATGGTTTGTACCTTATGGAGGTCGACCGGGTTTTAAGACCGGGCGGTTACTGGATCCTCTCGGGACCACCGATTAACTGGAAACAGTACTGGAGAGGGTGGGAGAGAACAGAGGAGGATTTGAAGAAAGAGCAAGATTCAATAGAAGATGTAGCAAAGAGTCTTTGCTGGAAGAAAGTAACTGAAAAAGGTGACTTATCAATTTGGCAAAAGCCTCTCAATCACATTGAGTGTAAAAAGCTCAAACAAAACAATAAGTCACCTCCGATATGCAGCTCAGATAACGCGGATTCCGCTTGGTAATACTAATTTACATCTCGAAAATGTAGTCTTAACTTTGTGAAAGAACAATGTCAAAACTTGGTTTTCTCTGTTTTAGGTACAAAGACTTGGAAACTTGTATAACACCATTACCAGAAACAAACAATCCAGATGATTCAGCAGGCGGTGCACTCGAGGATTGGCCAGACCGAGCATTCGCGGTACCTCCAAGAATCATCAGAGGAACTATACCAGAAATGAACGCGGAGAAATTTAGAGAAGACAACGAGGTTTGGAAAGAGAGAATAGCACATTACAAGAAGATAGTCCCTGAGCTTTCACATGGAAGATTCAGGAACATTATGGACATGAACGCTTTTCTCGGCGGATTCGCTGCTTCCATGCTGAAATATCCCTCATGGGTCATGAACGTTGTCCCGGTCGATGCAGAGAAACAAACGTTAGGTGTGATCTACGAACGTGGATTGATAGGGACGTATCAAGATTGGTGTGAAGGATTCTCAACGTATCCAAGAACTTATGATATGATTCATGCAGGAGGATTGTTCAGCTTATACGAACATAGGTAAAGTTTCATGGTCTTCCAACTCAAAACTATATCCGTGAAACGCGACTAATGGAATGTTCTTTGTGTATGTTTTAAGGTGTGATTTGACGTTGATATTGTTGGAGATGGATCGAATTTTGAGACCAGAAGGAACAGTTGTGTTGAGAGATAATGTGGAGACGTTGAATAAGGTAGAGAAGATAGTGAAGGGAATGAAGTGGAAGAGTCAAATTGTTGATCATGAGAAAGGTCCTTTTAATCCTGAGAAGATTCTTGTTGCTGTTAAAACTTATTGGACTGGTCAACCTTCTGACAAGAACAACAACAACAACAACAACAACAACAACTAGTGTTCCAACTCTCTAGGAACTCTTCACTCTTTTGTTGTTGTTGTGTTTTTTTTACTTTACGCAGATTCTGATTTTTTATTTTATTTTTTTTTCTTTTTCAATCATGTTTAATGACTATTAGGTTTAGACAACATTTTTAACGTAATTTATAAGTTAACAATTTTTTTTAATTTAAACCTATTTCTGAAAAATTGAAATTGAACCAACACTTAAATATATTACTGTTCTTCTTGCGTTCTCCAGAACAAACCGATTTCGATATCAGTGGACGTAAGAAGTAAGAACGACGTCTAGTTAAATTATTTGTGAAACAAGTCCACTCCAAAGTCTCCAATAACATAATTAATTAGTCCTCGTGTGTCCGTGTTAGTGTGGAACAAATATGTGGTCGGTACTCGATACATAAACGCAAGACTTGCACAATTGCCGAGTCAAGCTAGTATGATTGGCCCGTACCATTGTTATAAATCATTAAGCGCAGTATATGAATTTCTTTTGATACCCAAAAAAGAGTATATACATATCTCCTCCTTTGTAGTTTTTATAATTATATGATATATATGAAAAAACAAAGACCGAGCTGGTACCGGTCTCTAGACTATTTAGATCTTTCCGGAAATAGTGTGTCAATGGTTGGTACCGGTTCAGAAAAATTTGACACATCTACTTTTGTCGAGCTGCAACATCACCGAGTTCCCCATGTATATCAAGGACTTACAAGTATTATGGTGGTTAGACATTTCCAAGAATAGAATTAAAGGAAGAGTGCCCGAGTTGTAATGTAATCTGTCTTCTATGGTCCATGTAAATCTCTCTCACAACTCCATCGTTTCCTTGGAAGGTACGCCAAAAATAATCTTTAATTCGTTAATTTCAGAGTTAGATATGAGTTCAAACGCCTTTCAAGGATATTTTCCTATTATTCTACCTAACACCCACATAATAGCTGCATCAAATAATAACTTCACTAGCATCCCTCTTACATTCTACAAAGCAGTTTGACTGACTCTCCTTGATCTATCAAACAACAACTTCAATGGTTCAATTCCAAGATGCTTGTAATATGCTACAACGTTGAAAACATTGTAACAACAACCTCACCAGGATACTTTCCGACATGGAAAATGGCTTAGTACTACTTGATGTTGGCAACAACCAAATAAGTGGGAAGCTTCCAAGATCTCTAGTAAACTGCACAAGCCTAAAGTTTCTTAATGTAGAAGGAAATCACATCAACAACACTTTCCCTTTCTAGCTGAAGGCTTTGCAGCGTCTTAAAATCATTGTTTTGAGATCAAACAGATTCCATGGTCCCATCAACACCACAAACACAAGAGCAAGAACAAGTGTTGAACTAGAAAGCAGCTGCAATAGGCTATGGACCCTTGCTCGATGCTCTATAACTTGTTTCACTCACCTTTGAGATTTTTCTTTTGGTGTTGAATCAAATGTTAAAATAATCTTTAGCTTTTTGGGCTTTAATAAACTAAACAACAACACTATGAAAGTGAACGCACAAATATATTTGACTAAATTGTATAAAAAAATGTGTGGGTGTGATTGTGTGAACAAGCGTGTGATTGATCTCAAACGCAAACACTAACAAAAAAAAAAAAAAACATTTCTTGTTGTTGCGTTTTCCAGAACAAACCAGTTTCAATCAAATTCTGTTTTCTTCATCTCCACAAAGATAACTAAATCCGATCTCGTCTTCGCAATCATCAACCATCAATGGAAGTTGAAGAAGAAGTTAAACAAATCATAGATGAGGTCAAAGAGCTTCATGACTCCGCCGCTTCTTTCATCTCATCTTCTTCTCAACAAGAGCTCTCTCTCCGTCAAAAAGCCTCCGCCGTTGATTCCTCTATCCGTCGTCTCCACTCTACTATCGTCTCCAACAAAAATCTCGATCCTAAGCTCGTCGAAAAGGCATTGTCTTCTTAAATCTCTTATCTCTTCCTCTGATTTCGTTTCATCAATTATTGAAATTTCTCATCTATTTTTTAGCTTGAGGAAGATCTGCATCGTGCTAGATGCATGCTTGTTGACGGAGAAACATCTTCATTTCTCCCATCCAAACCACAAGGTTTCTTCTATGCTCACTTCAAAAGTCTAATCTTGGATTCAGTTTTGGTTTTTGATTGACCTATTTGAGTGAAAGCAGGACGCTTTGTGAGAATGTTTTGTGGACCTGTGAATGTTCGAGCTTTGCGTAAAGATGTTCAGCTTAAAGTTAAAGAAGAATACAATCGTTACAGAGTTAGTATTTTTTTTTGCTTGCATGTGTTCTTCAGTGTTGATTTTGTGTCCTGATGAGTCTTGTTTTTGGTCATGGAACAGGACAAGACTGCTCTTCTTTTTCTTTTTTTCCCTGCCACACTTTTAATCCTTAGGTCTTATTATTGGGGTGGATGTTTGCCTGCGTTTCCTGTCCAGCTCTATGAGGTATTTAAGAGTTTGGTTTTGGGTTGTTTGAACATTGTATGTGTTGGAGGTTCTTGAGATGAAAGTGTGAATCTTTATCTTTTTACTAGGCTTGGCTGTTGTTTCTCTATGCTGGGTTGGCTATGCGTGAGAATATATTAAGAGCTAACGGAAGCGATATTCGTCCATGGTACTTTTATGCGTTCCCTCCTCGTTCGGTTATGACTGTTATGATCACTTAAGTTTCTCATTGCTATTACTGTTGGTTGCTTTGAATTTGGGAGTGTTCTTGTGTTGTGGTAGTTTTGATTTAAGGACCTGTTAACTGAGGGCAGGTGTTGCTAGTGAAGGCCATATGACATAAAATTTAAGTCCGGAGTGATGTGTCATTCTGGTCCTATGCTCACCAAGCACATGTGAACTTTAATGAGAGTCATAGGGCATAATTTAGTGTGGAAACTATTGTGTTTCTAAGAGTGTTGTGTCACGCTACAACCTACAGTATGTGGATCTTAGGTTCTATATTCAACTTTGCCCAAAAATAAAAGGGTTCTTATGTGGATATCATCCATGGTACTTTTCCTCAGTCGATTATAACTGTTATGGTCTCTTAAGTTTCTCTTTGCTCTTGGTAAATTGGGAATGTTCTCAGTGCATCTGTTACACTATATATATAAAGTTATAGGGCATAATTTTCCGAGATAGATATAGATGCGCCATGATAATGTTGTTGTTCCTATATTTACCAAGCATGTGTTGCTTGGTGAAAGTCAGGGGACATAACTTAGTTTTGACAGTAATGTTGTTGGTACCTCTTCAGAGTACACTTAGTATATTGGTTAATCATTTGGTCAAGTAGAAATTAGATATCTGAATATTTCATGGGTAAATATAGGGAGCTTTAGCATCTGCGGAATCCTCTTTCTGTGGGGGTTTGAATTCGGAGAGAATCTCTTTATCTGGATTGACTTAGGTGTTTTGTTTGGCTTTTTTTGTTCGAAATATTCTCATAAGTTGGGGTGACTTTAACCTCTGAACCTGATGTGGGTCTTCAGGTGGCTATATCATCATTATTGTGCCATGGCTATGGCCCTTGTCAGCCTCACATGGGAAATCAAAGGTCAACCAAACTGTGTCCAGAAACAGGTAATGCTTAGACTTATATCTGTTTATGAAGACTAAAAAGTTCACAAAGTAAATATTATATATGACTTCAATTCTGCAGAGAGGAGTCCATCTTTTCCTACAATGGGCTATGATGCAAGGTGTCGCCATGCTTTTACAAAACAGATATCAACGCCAAAGATTATACACTCGCATTGCACTAGGAAAGGTGCCTTCTTATGTCATGTGCACTTTTTCTCTTCAGTTCAAAATTCTATTTGTTTTTGTAAAGTTTGCGTTGTGGTTTATGTTTTAGGCTAAGAGAATGGATGTTGTTTGGGGAGAAACGGCTGGAGTTGATGGACAACTATGGCTGTTATGTCCTATACTGTTCATTTTACAGGTGAGCTTTTTTCTGTACATAGATGAATCAAGTTTATGCTAAAACATTTTAACGCGTTTCATTTGCTCTACCGTGGCACCATGCTAGAGTGGTTTACTGATATTTTAATCACTTCGTTCTTTTTAACTACTGTGTTTCCATGGCTTTGGAGAGGCAAAGAAACTCATTCAAAACTATAGATTATGTATTGTCGCAAGTATAAATTCGGAAGTCAATATTTCCCATTCAAAATTCTCTAGATGGCCTGTACAGTAGAACCTCTTTGCTCTTTCCACAACAATCAAAAAGAAACTTTGCACGTGTTCATGCTGGTAATGTTGAGGTTTTCTGTTTGTAACTTTGCTAAAACTCAGGTGTTTGAAGCATACGTTGGACTGCTGTTGCTAAGAAAAACAGTAACTGGAGTTGTTAATGAATGGCAGGTATATTTTTCTCACTCTCGTGGCATTGTTTTCAACGGGTCTATTCCCGGTATAGGCCGACAAATCCTGATTCAATAGAGAATAAAGACTAAAAAAATAGGAAGTAGAGTAAGAGGAATGTTGTCGCTTTCAGGTGATGGTTTGTGGGATTCTTCTGGTAGTGATGGCAGTTGGGAACTTCATAAATACAGTAGAGACACTGATGGCAAAGTCAAGAGTTAAGGCAAAGATGAAGAGAAGTAAAAGCAGAGCAGAGCTTAATTAGACTTCACAGGTCTCTCATCTGTTCAAAATCTTGCTTTTTTTGCAGTTCATAAATTTTTGTCCTTTTTGTTTTTAGGCCACGGATAAAATAAAACTGTGACCATCCTTTTTCTGTGTAAATGGAAGTGGCAGTTGATATTTGATAATTGATGTTGTATTTGTACACTTGACTGGGTTTTGTAGGAATTTTTTAAGTGTCAGATCTTGAAGATGATAGTGTTAAAATAAGTATCCTTAAACAAGAAGAGCTAGGCCCAATCCCAGGCCCACTTGGGTATCAAACACTTCCAAAACCCAGTCAAGTGTTGTGTCACTGTGTCAGTGTGTCACAACGAAGCTCTGATACCTTTCTTCTTCTTCTTCTTCTTTCTCCCTTTCTCGATTCAGAATTGTAGAGTTTTTAGAAATGCTTCCGCAGTTCTTCGGGCGCTTTTGATTTATCTTCTGATTCCGGTTCAGAGGCGGAAAAATTGAGACTTTACTGGATTTCACTGGAAATAACAGTCCAGAGCTTTGTAGGGTTCCTCTGTGCGGTTGTGTTTGGTTCGCTTGAGACAATTCGTCTTTATTGCGTGTTTTCTTGTGTTTCCTTTTTCAGGATCGGTGACATTTTCTTGATTGTTTTAAAGATATGGATAGAATCAGTGGGTTACCTGACGAAGTACTGGTTAAGATACTGTCGTTTGCTCCGACTAAAGTTGCTGTCTCAACTAGCATTTTGTCGAAACGATGGGAGTTTCTTTGGATGTGGTTGACTAAACTTGAGTTTGGTGGTAAACTTTATTCAGAGTCTGAATTCAAGTGTTTTCTGGATAGGAATCTGTCATTACATAGAGCTCCGGTTATAGAAAGCTTCTGTCATAAGCTAAGTAATTCGGTTTTGAAACCTGAAGATATCAGAATGTGGGTTGTAGTAGTTCTTTCTCGCTATGTACGTGAGCTGGAGATTTATAGTTCTTGCTATCAGGATAAGCAAAACATATTGCCAAGTAGCTTGTATACCTGCAAGTCACTCGTGATTTTGAAGCTCAATGGCGGGATTCTCATGGATGTTCCTCGAATGGTTTGTCTTCCTTCTCTGAAAACTTTGGTACTTAAAGGTGTGAACTACTTCAAACAAGAATCTCTTCAGCGACTTCTATCTAATTGCCCTGTTCTTGAAGATCTAGTAGTGAATTTATGTCATCATGACAATATGGGAAAGTTCATTGTTATTGTCCCATCTTTGCAACGTTTATCACTCTATATAGGTTATAAGCGTGTTTTAGATGAGTTTGTCATAGATACTCCTTCTTTAGAGTATTTCAAACTTGTGGATCGTAATTATGATAGTCACCCATGTTTGATTGAGAATATGCCTAAGCTGACGGAAGCATATGTCGATGTTAGATCCACTGATCTCCAGAGTCTCATTGGATCAATCACTTCTGTCAAGCGGCTTATAATATCCTCTAAGGTAATCAGTTTCAATCTATCTTTGATCTTGCTTTCTAAATTCTCTGTTAACACTTTTCTTATTCGTCCGCAGGCTATGTTTGGTGACGGTTATATCTTCAACCGCCTTGAGCGTCTGACACTACATGTATTGGAAGAGAACCCGTCGAATCTCCTTTCCCAGTTCCTCAAAGACTCTCCTAACTTACAAGAACTAGAGTACTTCTCTGAACTAGATGACGTATGTTTCTTCTATTAGCTATTATTTCTTATTTATTGCACATTATGTTTAAAAAAAAAAATCTGATTCTTCTCTTGATCTCAGAGTTATGAGAATATGCGTATGTTTCCCTGGAATCAACCGAGTATTGTTCCCGAATGCTTGTTGTCGAGTCTACAAAAGTTCACCTGGTCGCAGTACTTAGGAAGAACACAAGACAGAGATATTGCGGTTTACATCTTGAAAAACGCTTGTTGCTTAAGGAATGCAACAATCGATTCTTATACATGTTTGGTTCCAGAACTCAAGATGATAAAGGAATTGACTCGTTCTTCCCGAGCTTCAACAACATGTGAACTCAACTTTTCTTGAGGATTTGAGTTTTAAGATGTTTTCATTTATAAATAGGGTCTAGTTTCCATCTAGACTCGTCTGATTGTCCAGCAAAGATCAGATCATGAATGTCTTGTTCTTTTACTCTCCTACTTGTATGGTTTCTTTTCCATCTCTTAAAACTCGTTTTCGACAGAAAGCTTGTTTATGTATAATGGAGATATACCTTGTATGTCAGACAGAAAAGTTTGAGCGTTGCGTAAAGATGTTCAGCTCAAAGTTAAAAAGAAGAATACAATAGCTTAAGAGTTGGTACTTTTTTTTGCTTGCATGTGTCCTTTAATGTCAATTTCATGTTTTCAGAGTTATCTAAGTGTGGTTGTTTTTCTTGTTGCCATGGAACAGGACAAGACAAGACTGCTCTTCTTTTCCTTTTTTTTTTCCCCCTGAAACATTATTAAACCTTAGATCTTATTATTGGGGTGGATGTTTGCCTGCATCTCCTCTCCAGCTCTACGAGATAATTGAGTATGATTTGGGTTGCTTTAAAATGTAATTTTTTTATCCTTTTTACTAGGCTTGGCTGTTGTTTCTCTATGCTGGGTTAGCTATGCTAGAGAACATATTAAGAGCTAAGGGGAGCAATATTCGTCCATGGTACTCTTATATGTTTCCTCATCGTTCGATTATGACTGTTATGATCTCTTAAGTTTTTCTTTGCTCGTGTTGTCAAGTTCTTTGAATTTGGAGTGTTCTTTGTGTCTCATGCGTCGCTAGTGAAGGCCATAGAATGTTATTTCATTGTATGTGTGTATCTCAGAGTGATGCGTCATGCTATATGTTGAACGTCTGTCCTATGCTCGACCAAGCACATCTGTAGTTTTATGGAAGTCATAGGACGTACCTAAGTCTAGAGAATATTGGGTTTCTAAGTGTTGTGTCATGTTACTGTGTGGATCTTGAGTTCTATATCCACAACGCACATGCTTTGCAGTTAGCAAATGATGACTATTGAATGTTGTAAAATATCAAATGCATCATCATGTGGCATGGTGATTGGCAAACATTTGGATTTTTCCCTCTAAAGGGTCTCTTTCATTTTGGCATAGAAGCATACACATAGAGAACTTTAGCATACACATATATGGTTTTGTCAAGTATTTCATGATTAGGATTAGAGAACTTTAGCTTCCACGGAGTCCTCAATGGTTGGGGGTGTTTAGTATTGTTATTATTATGCAGTGGATATCTCTATATATGTATTCATGTAGTGGTGTTTCGTTTGGCTTATCTCATCTGTTGGGAGTGAATTAAACTCTGAACTTGATTTGGTTTTGCAGGTGGCTATATCATCACTATTGTGCCATGGCTCTGGCCCTTGTCAGCCTCACTTGGGAAAGCAAAGGTCAACCAAACTGTGTCCAGAAACAGGTAATGATCAGAGTTATTTCTTTTTTGTGCAGATTAAAAGTTCACATAGTAAATGCCATGATGAAGTTCAATCCTCGACAGAGAGGAGTCCATCTTTTCCTACAATGGGCTATGATGCAAGAGGTGTCGCCATGCTTCTATAAAACAGATATCAACGCCAAAGATTATACACTCGCATTGCACTAGGAAAGGTGCCTTATTATGTGCAATTCTATTCTTCGGTCCAAACTTGTATTCGCTTTTGTAAAATAGCTCTAAAGTGTGCCTTGTGGTTAAAATTCAGGCTAAGAGAATGTATGTTGTATGGGGAGAAACAGCTGGCGTTGGCGGACAACTATGGCTCTTATGTATGCTATTCATATTACAGGTGAGCTTTTTTTTTTGTGTAAATATATGAATCAAGTTTATGCTTAAACATTTTAAAGCGTTTAATGTCTTCCTTCTTTTTAACAACTGTGAACATTTCTATGTATATATTTGAAAGTCAATATATTTAATAGATTATCTGATGTAATGAGATCTCTTAGATGGCTTGTATAGTAGAACCTCTTTGCTTTTTCCACAATAGTCTTGAGGTTTTCTGTTTAACTTATTGGGCTTAACAATTTGTTGCTAAAACTCAGGTGTTTGAAGCATACGTTGGACTGCTGTTGCTAAGAAAAACAGTAACTGGAGTTGTTAATGAATGGCAGGTATATTATTTTCACTCTTTTGGCATTGTTTTCAACGGGTTTATTCCCGGTATAGGCCGACAAATCCTAATTCAATAGTGAACAGAGACTAAAAAATAGGAAGTAAAGTAAAATAAATGTTGTCGCTTTTCAAATGATGGTTTGTGGCATTCTTCTGGTAGTGATGGCTGTTGGGAACTTCATAAACACAATAGGAACACTGATGATCACAGGTCTCATTTGTTAAAATCACTTTTCTTTTCTTTTTTTTGCAATTCATAAATTTTTGTTTTCGTAGGCCACAAAATTCACATCCTGTGATTAAAAAGAAACTATGTGTTATGAGCCAATGTTTTAGCCTTAGCTCTTGTTAAGGGACCCGTTGCTAAAGCTTAAGAACAAGAGATTGAAAGATAAGCTTCCTCTTAACCCTAAGCTCTCTTGGAGATTAAGGTTAATTCTTGGAAGTTAATTTTATTCATTGTTTGAGTCTCCTTTTATAGAGAAACCCTTACAACCGACTCTAAGCATAATTATGTTAAAATACCAAATCTAAAAAGGAAAACATAGGAAACAATTTTAAGAAGGATCTCGAGTCTTTGGTTTCCTTCTCTGATATGTAATTCCATATCTTGTATCACTATGAACATCTTGAAGATGATAGTGTTAAAAAATAAGACAGTATTCTTAAAAGACAAGAAAGACAGTATTCCTAAACCTTTTTTTCCCTTAATTTTTTTATTCAGCAGAATCATAGAGTTTCCAAAAATCTTCCGCAGTTCTTGAGGCGGTTTTGATTTACCCTTATGATTCCGGTTCAGAGGCGGAAAAATTGAGAATTTACTGAAATAGTCTCATTACATAACAATCCAGAGCTTTCTAGGGTTTGTCTCCTGTTCTTCTGTGTTTTTTTTCTTGTTTGGTTGGCTTGAGACAAATCCTAAGTATTTATTGTGTTTTCTTGATTTTTGTAAAGATATGGACAGAATCAGTGGGTTACCTGATGAAATACTGGTTAAGATAATGTCGTTAGCTCCGACTAAAGTTGCTGTATCAACTAGTATCTTGTCGAAACGATGGGAGTTTCTTTGGATGTGGTTGACGAAACTTGAGTTTGGTGATGAACTTTATTCAGAGTCTGAATTCAAGAGTTTACAGTGTTTTCTTGATAGAAATCTGCCATTACATAGAGCTCCAGTTATAGAAAGCTTCCGTCTTGAGCTTAGTGGTTTATATTTTAACCCTGAAGATATCAGAATGTGGGTTGTAGTAGTTGTTTCTCGCTACGTACGTGAGCTGGAGATTTACTGTCCAGAGAAGCAACACATATTGCCAAGTAGCTTGTATACCTGCAAGTCTCTCGTGATCTTGAAACTCGATGGTGGGATTATCTTGGATGTTCCTCCGATGGTTTGTCTTCCCTCTCTGAGAACTTTGGAACTTAAAGGTGTGAGAGTCTTCAGTGACGCATCTCTTCAGCGGCTTCTATCTAATTGCCCTGTTCTTGAAGATCTAGTTGTGAATTTATATCATCATGACAATACTCTAAAGTTGACTATTATTGTCCCATCTTTGCATCGTTTGTCACTCTATATAGGTTATACTTGTGATGTAGATGAGTTTGTCATAGATACTCCTTCTTTAGAGTATTTCAAACTTGAGGATCGTAATTATGATAGTCACCCATGTTTGATCGAGAATATGCCTAAGCTAACGGTAGCATACGTCGATGTTAGATCCACTGATCTTCAGAGTCTCATCGGATCAATCACTTCTGTCAAGTATCTAACAATATCCTCTAAGGTAATCAGTTTCAATCTATCTTTGATCTTGCTCTTTAAATTCTCTGTTTATACTTTTTTTTTATTCGTTCGCAGGCTATGTTTGGTGACGGTTTTATTTTCAACCACCTTGAGCATCTGACGCTACCTGTATGGGATGATTATCCGTGGAATGTCCTTGTCCAGGTCCTCAAAGACTCTCCTAACTTACGTGAACTAAGCTGCCTCTCTGAAATGAATGTAAGTTCCTTCGTTTAACTTGTTTTCTTTTGTACATTATTTTGTTGTTCAAATCTAATTCTTCTGCTTGACTTCAGGATCATCATCAGAATTTTGGTCTGTTTTTATGGGATCAACCGAGTACTGTTCCTGAATGCATGTTGTCGAGTCTACAAAAGTTCACCTGGACAGAATATTTAGGAAGACCAGAAGACACAGATATTGCGGTTTACATCTTGAAAAACGCTTGTCGCTTAAGCACTGCAACAATCGATTCTGATACACGTTTGTTTACAAAACTCGAGATGATAACGGAGTTGACACGTTCTTCCCGAGCTTCAACAACATGCGAGCTTATCTTTTATTGAGGTTTTGAATCATTAAATGTTTTCATTTATATAATAGGATTCTATAAGTTCCATCTAGACTCGTCTGATTGCCCAACAAAGATCAGGTAATGAATGTCTTACCTACTTGCAGTGGTTTCTCTTCCATCTCTGAAAACTTTAAGACTAGTTTATAACTAGGAGATATACAATCTTGTTGCTTAGACCTAAGTTTGACAACATAATGTTAATCTTATTTGATTCTTAGAACTTGTGAGGGTCTAAGGCTCTATGATACAAATTGTATCATACAATGTGTCAAAGATATATTGCAGAGGTTCCAAAATCTCATTTATCTTTTCTCACAGTCTCTTCCAAAGCCAAATACACCGTATCAGTATACCACGCTCAGACCTAAAGTCAATCGTGAAAAAAGATTCTGAAATATTGACACTTACCTGGTTAACTAGCATGAATTTACAAAGTATGGAGCTGATAGCTACTGCCTCGTTGTGCCAGGCATCAAAATGATAGCCATTATTATTACCAAAGATTCCTTTGTAGGATTCTTGAAAAAGAGGCCCAACCCACTTACGTATCAAACACTTCTCTAGGCCCATATAGGTATCAATGAATCCCTAAAGCCAGTAGTTAAGTGTAGTGTCGCTACAAATTCTGATTCCTTCTTCTATTTTCTCCTTTTCTCGATTTCAGAGTTGTAGAGTTTCCAGAAATGCTTCCGCAGAGTTCTTCAGGCGCTTTTGATTAACCTTCTGATTCCGGTTCCGGTACAAATAAATCGAGCCTCCACTGAATTTCACTGGACAAGACTCATCACCTAACAAACCAGAGCTTCTTTCTAGGGTTTGTCTCTTGTTCTTCTGTTTTCACTTGTTTGGTATGCTTGAGACAAATCCTTTGAGTCTTTATTGTGTATTCTTTTTCAGGGTCGGTGACATTTTCTTGGTTGTTGTAAGACTATGGACAGAATCAGTGGGTTACCTGATGAAGTACTGGTTAAGATACTGTCGTTTGTTCCGACTAAAGTTGCTGTGTCAACGAGCATTTTGTCGAAACGATGGGAGTTTCTTTGGATGTGGTTGACTAAACTTAAGTTTGGTAGTAAACGTTATTCAGAGTCTGAATTCAAGAGGTTACAGTGTTTTCTTGATAGGAATCTGCCATTACATAGAGCTCCCGTTATAGAAAGTTTCCGTCTTGTGTTAAGTGATTCGCATTTTAAACCTGAGGATATCAGAATGTGGGTTGTAGTAGCAGTTTCTCGCTACATACGTGAGCTGAAGATTTATAGTTCTCACTATGGGGAGAAGCAAAACATATTGCCAAGTAGCTTATATACCTGCAAATCGCTCGTGATCTTGAAACTCGATGGCGGGGTTCTCTTGGATGTTCCTCGAATGGTTTGTCTTCCCTCTTTGAAAACTTTGGAACTGAAAGGTGTGAGATACTTCAAGCAAGGATCTCTTCAGCGGCTTCTATGTAATTGCCCTGTTCTTGAAGATCTAGTAGTGAATCTATCTCATCATGACAATATGGGAAAGCTTACTGTTATTGTCCCATCTTTGCAACGTTTATCACTCTCTACACCTTCTAGTCGTGAGTTTGTCATAGATACTCCTTCTTTACTGTCTTTCCAACTTGTGGATCGTAATGATAATAGTCACACCTTTTTGATTGAGAATATGCCTAAGCTGAGGGAAGCATATATCAATGTTCCATTCGCTGATATCAAGAGTCTCATCGGATCAATCACATCTGTCAAGCGGCTTGCAATATCCTCTGAGGTAATCAATTTCAATCCATCCACTGCTTGTCCTTAATCTCATTTTAAAAACTCTCTGTTAATACTTTTCTTTATCGTCCGCAGGTTGGTTACGGTGAAGGTTTTATCTTCAACCACCTTGAGGAACTAACGCTATGGAACAAGTATTCTTCGAATCTCCTCGTCTGGTTCCTCAAAAACTCTCCTAACTTACGAGAACTAATGCTCGTCTCCGAAACGGATGTAAGTTTCTTCCATTAACTATTACATTATTTTGTTCTTTAAAAACTAATTCTTCTGCTTGATCTCAGGATCATGAGAATCTTGGTATGCTTTCCTGGAATCAACCGAGTATTGTTCCTGAATGCATGTTGTCGAGTCTACAAAAATTCACTTGGTTTAAATACTTAGGAAGACCACAAGACAGAGATATTGCGGTTTACATCTTGAAAAACGCTTGCCGCTTAAGGACTGCAACAATCAAATCTGATACACGTTTGTTTACAAAACTCGAGATGATAACGGAGTTGAGACTTTCTTCCCAAGCTTCATCAACATGCGAACTCAACTTTTCTTGAGGATTTGAGATTCTAAGATGTCTACATTTATATAATAGGATTGTAATTCCTATCTAAACTCGTCTGACTGTCCAACAAAGATCCTATAACGAATTTCTTGTTCTTCTACTCTCTTGCTCGTATGGTTTAGTCTGTCATAAAAAAAAAAACTTGTTTACGTATAATGGAGATACACCAGAGCGAAGTTGTATACCGATAGTATAATGGAGATGCTTTGTGAACAAGAAAAGAGTACTAGTTCTGTTTTGGACCATACGTCTCTTTGCACTTCTTATACACTATTCGTTCTCAAATTCGACAAGTTAAGGTCAACTTATTTGATGCTTGTAACTTGTAAGGTTCTAAGGCTGTATGATACAAATTGAATCATACAATGTGTCATTGCAGAAGTTCCTTGCCAGTTCCACCCAAGCTTAAGTATTTATCTATAATATTTTCCTCAACTAGTTCTTTATTTCATTATTTGTGTAGTCTTGGAAGTAGTTCAAAAAGAGCAAACATATAAGTTGAAATTAGAATCATATGCTCACCAAGCACATGTGTAGTTTAATGAAAGTCAATAGGAAATAAGTACATAACTTAGTCTTGAAAATGGTGTGTTTCTAAGAGTATAGTGTCATGCTAAATGTGGATCTTAGGTTCTATACTTACCCAACCTCATATCTCTTTCTCTCTCTCGCTTATCTATTCTATATGCTGTTGATTCTTACTTCTCCAAAACAGATCTATTTCGGTATGTTTCGTTCTTTGCTTTTAGCAAATGAAGACTATCTTCTATTGATATAAAATATCCATTTGGAATGTCATTTAAGATGGCTATGGTGACCAAGTATATATGAGAACTACTAGTAACGCGTGTTAGCATCTCTTCAGAGTATAGCTGAATTTATCGTTGACATTATATTTCGAGTGGATAACTAGATTCTCTATTGCCTCATCATGTGCCATGGCGAATTGCAAACATGTTGATATCGTAGTGATTAAACCTTAATCTCCAACCTTAGGATACATCTTTCACTATACCACCATGAGTTGGTTTTGGCAGTTTTTGCTGTCAATCTTTGGTAGTTCGTTCCATCGCATTAGGTGTTGAGTTTTAAGTATTTTGCTCTTATATGTTTGTTCCAATTCGAAATCTTTATGCACATGTTGCATTAAGCTAAGGTTCTAATATGGAAAATAATGCATTTGAATTGTGGATGCAAGGTCAAAAACAAATTTGCTTATTTCACATCACATATCGGGCCAGGGCTAACCTTTAGACCCACAATTATTAAGCCTAATGCTTGACCCAGTCACAATAAACTCTTTGTTTATGTATTTTTGGCATCAAACCTATTTGTTTATTGTATGTGTGTGTGAGATTTAATTTAAGACTAGACTGTCGGTGTTTGGTAGGGTTTATGGAGTATGTTACTTGGTCTATAATAGCATCTTTCACGTTTTCTCTGAAGAAAAAGACAAAGAAAGCGACAGAAGATCTAACGATTATGATTTGACGACATTATTTAAAATATTTAGTATATTTTTAAAAGAGAAATGAAAACTATTGGGACAATGATTCTTCTCCGACCGTGTGAAATTTAAAATATGGTACAAAAAAATTTAGAAGGTTCCCAAAAACTGAACCTAAAGATTTGTAAAATTATTCATCAGATTAGTAAATAAAAAATACTCTAGATTAAAAAACAAACGGTTTATTTCTTTCGTTTTCCCAACAATTTTTGAAGAAATCCACAATTTTATAAAGTGAACATTAATTTGGATAGCAAAGTTATTTGGGTTTAAATTTTAAACACCTTCGTATGCATATTTATGCTGTATATTGGATATATCTGTAACGAGTGATGAAGGCCTTTCTTAAAACATTTCAAATTATGTATATGAATGAATCTACACGAAAATCTGCTTAAACAAAATATGTTATTGTTCTTCATATATATGGGCTCTATGGCTCTCTCAAGATGGTTAAATATATATATTTTGCCTTATCCACCGACCACCGCATGTCAAGTATGCAATCATGGAGAGTTCATAGCCGTTGAAATGTACACTCTCAAATTGAGGCACTATTCAAAACCTTAGAAATCTTATATATATATATATATTTAGTTCAAATAACTTACGTATTTTACAAATAATTATATTATATTTAATTATTTCAAATATATCCTTTTAAATTCAATTATCACATATAAATTCTAATAAATACAGTAGATTAGAATTAAAATTAGTAATGTATAAGAATATTACATAACATTAAAAACTATTTACATTGAGCAAATTTATGTGGGCTCTGCGGAAATACTAGTTATATATATGATTTGGTATTTTAGATATAATTTTATGATATATTTTATGTTTCGTTTATAATTATAGATATGTAATTTTATGTTATCATATCACTTTTTAAGAAAATTATTATATCACATAATGATTTATAAATATTTATGAAAGTTTCTCATTATAATTAATTATTAATATTGAAAACCATTATACAAAATGCAAATAAATGGATTTGAGGATGCACTATTAGAACAAGTGACTCTCAAACTCTTATTTTGAAGATGTGTCACTTTTAAAGTTAGGGTTCTTGTCGAAGATACCCTAATATACTTTCTCATTTCAAAATAAATACATTCTTACTTTAAAATGAGCGAGTTTTAGTTTCGGAAAAAATAATAAAAACAAAATTGTCATATATGAAGGACGTGACATTAATAATCGCTTTTCATATTTAACTATTTTCTACTGCTTTTCCCTGATTGAAAAGCAAAAACAAATGTGTTAAATGTTTTGCTTAGCCCCAAAAAGCAAAGAGACAAAACTTGAAAGAAGAGTAGTAGTTAGAACGTCAGAGAGCTAGCTACTTCGAAGGAAGGTTTCATTCATCGAAAATGGCAGCTTTATTATTAAATAATCGGTCAAACTCTGCCTCCCAATCCAAAGTCTAAAACCTTTCCTTCTTCTTTCTTTACAAATCCAACAATCTCAATGTCTCCAAATCCATAACTTTCTTCGATCCCCTTGTTCTTCCTCTGTCTGCTGTTACATTTTTTACAAAACCCTAATCAAACCCATTTTCTTCTATCAATCTTAACCCTAGAATCAAATAAAGACTCAATCTTTCTTTGCTTTGCTCTGTTCTGCTCTGTTTTTGCTCTGTTTTTATAATGGCTTGTTTCTTGAATTGTGTTAGATTTGATGTCTCCAAGACGATCACCGACAAACCCACAAGTCAAGGATCTGGTGTGACTTGTTATAACAGCTGGGATGATGTTGAAACTCTCACTTCCAATTTCTCTAGATTGATTGGTTCTGGTGGCTATAGCAGTATCTACATGGCTCGCTTCTCTGGCTCTGATAAAGCGGCTCTCAAGGTTCATGTTAGTAGTCACCGTCTTTATCAAGTCTTTAGACTTGAGCTTGATATTTTGCTTCGTCTTCAACATCCTAACATTGTCAAGCTTCTTGGCTATTTCGATGATTCAGGTACTACTTCTGAAATCTCATAGATTCTGCAAATATTTGGTGTCTGGTCAATTGTGTTGTTGTCTTGATTAAGCCAATTTTAGTGATTAAGTTTGTCTTAATCAAAGTTTTGATCTTTATTTGTTTTATCAAGTTGTTTGATATATTTGCATATAGACTTATGTTCTGCTTCTTTGTATTTCAGAGGAAAATGGTGCTCTTCTTCTTGAGTATCTTCCTCAAGGAAATCTACAAGAGAAGCTCCAAAGCAATAGCAAGCAAGTCTTGCAATGGAGGAACCGTGTAGCGATTGCGTTACAGTTAGTTCAAGCTATTGAACATATTCATGAGAAATGTAGCCCGCAGATAGTGCACGGGGACATCAAATCTTCCAACGTTCTTCTAGACAAAAACTTTGATTGCAAGCTTTGCGATTTCGGGTCAGCTAAAGTCGGGTTCTCTTCGATGGTTCAGCCTCCTACGATGTCGCCTAGATCTAGACAAGTGAAGATGGTGGGATCTCCAGGTTACACAGACCCTCATTATTTAAGAACCGGGATTGCTTCGAAGAAGATGGATATGTATGGGTTTGGAGTTGTGGTTCTTGAGTTGGTTTCAGGAAAAGAAGCGTTTTCTGCTGAGAGAGGTGAGATGCTGGTGCATATAGCTGCTCCACTTATGAATGAGATTTTGGATTCGAGTGTAGACATTTCAGAGGACAAGGTCAGACAGTTCTTGGACCCGAGGTTGTTAAGGGATAGTCTTGATATCGATGAGGTCAAGACAATGTTGAGTGTTGCTGCGGTCTGTATCAGTAGCAAGCTATCTCTAAGACCTTCGGCTGCTCAAGTAGCGGATACTCTTATAAAGGAAATACCATCATTGAGTTTCCTCGGTTGCGGTAAAGGAGTGTGAGTTATCGGTGTCGATGGTTTTTGTTGTAGTGTGGTAAGGCTGCGTGAACGACACTGTAAAGTTGGTGTGCATTTAGGAGTTTCTTGGAAAACCAGCAAGAAGAATAACCATGTAAATACTCTTGTTTTGTTTTGTGAATAGAAGCAGGAAATAACATTTTGTCTAATTATCATTCATCAACATTTCCTAGGAAATGTAATTTTGATTGTTGTTTTGTCTTGAAATCTTAGAGAGAAAGAGAAGTTCTGTTCATGTCAATGTAATGTAAAGTAAAGCTTAAAGCAGAAGCATGTCATTGTGAATATGAAGCAAAGTTTATGTGACTTGTAGTGCAATTTCAAAGGTTCTGATTCTCAATTCCTTCAAGATACAGTAACACAGCAATCAAAGGCCTTTCTAGGAGAAATAACTGTAATAAGCTAAAAAAAACTGAAGTTTGAAACTAAAGTCAGGAAGAGAAAGCCCAAAACACCATTGTGAAGTTTCCTTGAAAGTGAGCTTATGGGCTTCTTTTCCCTTTTTTTTTTTTTGAATGAATGAATGTATGGGCTTCTTGTTGACAAAAAAAAAAGGAAGATATGGGCTTGTTTAAAAGAGTTGCGCTCTTCAGTTTCCTTTGAACATGGTGCTTTGTCTATCTTGAAGGGAGGATATGACTATATGACACTATCTTCAAGATTATAGTGTCTACTCTAGGGTGTTAAATCCGCAGAAAGCGATATGATTCGAATCAAACCAAACTATATATTGATATGGTTCAAATGAAAATGTTTATCTCAATTCGAATCACAGAATTTGAATATGAACCAAACCAGAACACAAAACAAAAAGAAGAACATTTTAAAATAAAACAAAAACTAAAATGATATTTGATTATAATCCGAATACAAACTAAAACCATATAAAACCATGCACATTATATTAGGTTTTACTTTGAACAGTATTATTTAGGAATGAAACATATGTAAAATTGTTTGTTAGTTTGCTAATAGTCAATTCTAGTTGCGTCTGTCTCTCTTTCGATGATTAAATTTCAAATTTGGTGGTCTTTATTTTGAACCTCTTATTCTAGCTTTTGGATTCTGAAATTGAGATTTTTTTTTTTTCATTTTTGCTTTAGTTGAACGATAGTCACTAACTTTTTAGTTGAAGGATAATCACTAACTTTGTCTTATTGAACAATAGTTGAAATGATTCTTCGTTTGCCAAACTCTATTCTTGATGAACAAGTAGAGAGTAAGCTGATTTTTTTAAATACTCAAATTAGTTGTATTGTTTAGACTCAATAATTTCGACGACACATCAATTTTGACTAGATGTGTGCATATATGTCTTATGTGTGACTAATGTCTTCTCATTTGTCTATGTTTCTGTTCTTTGACGACTTTTTCGCGGGATTGCATTTGGAATCTTACCAAAAATCTCGGGTCCTACTCGTCTCCATCAACATGATGGCCTTTTTGGTAATGACACACATGCACGACAATGTACCTGGTTGATTTAGCTTTTAAACACCTTGTGGGTTGTGAGATCAACCTTTTTTGTGGAACAACCTCCCAGATTATCTAACACCCATGGTTCTTACTTCTTAGTTTAAGTGGGCCAGGTTCAAAGGTCCACGGGTTGATCGGAGTTAACCGCGCCCATGTGGCACGCTATAAGATTAACATGAACCAGTATAGTGAGAAACTAGTGATTTTGAGACTATAAATACACGAAACTTTATTTTATGTACGGTAATATAGTCTCATGTGTAGTTAAACGTAATTTTTAGTTGTGAGTTCTCTAAGAGAATGGCTCAACCTAAATGATAGGCTCATTTCTTGACTTGTTAATTAGTGTCTTAAGAATCATTAGTTCATATATCACAGCAAAGAAAATTGCAAGTTTTTGTGATGCTAAAATGGAGAAAATAGTATAATTCGATACTTGATCAAAAAGCTATGATTTGATAAAATAGGAACCCCAATAGGTTGGTTCTAAGTCAAAAAGACAGAGATGCATGCGAGTAGGGAAAATGAACGAAGAGTTGAATAATTGAATAGAGAATCATATTGAATGGAGTTGGATTAAATAGTGAATAAATGTGATGTAAGGTCAAGAGGGGTCTCAATTCTCACGGCCATTTTGGATGGTTGAGAAAATAGACAAAGTCATCACATCATTATGTCTGAAGTGACTTTTGTATGTCTCGACCTTTATGGTATGGGAAACTTGTCTTTTGGATTTCTATTTTATGGACCGCACCAAAATATAGTTTATCACTAATTCAAATTTTATATCCGCAAAGGTTTAGGTAAGTGGAATCAATCATGAATGTGAAATTACAGGATAATAATATTTCATTCTACTGTTCTCTCATTTCAACTTTTTTGTTCCACTCGTGGTTACCATTTGTAAGTTGTAACGTTGCATATAAATTAGAAATATTTCCTCAAATAGAGGTGATGTATTTTTCTAGCCAATTCAAGTGACATATGAAAATTCAAAATTCCTTTTTATTTGTAATCCCGTGTGCTTCTCATTCATAGTTAATGGTTTGTTCGATGCGTGGTTGTTACTGTTTTGTAACATTGCTTATTAATTAGACTTCTTTTCTAAGTAACCATTCTTCGAGCACTTTCTTTTGGTACTCAGTCCCTACGATTTTACTCTTGTATTTATAACAGGTAGTAGCCATTTTTTAAGAAAAAAATAACAGGAAAAAAAAAAATATTCTTGAAAGTTTTTTTGAGTCATACTCTTGTTGTTTTGGGTTAGATTTTGGTCATATACTAAATTCATCACAAAAATATATATCTCCAAATCACTTAGCACGAAAACAAAGCCAATAGTGACTTATGAACGAAAAAAAATAATCCAATCTAATTACTATAAAACAACACCCAAACAGAGCTCATGCAATTATTTCATTATTCCATTACTTTTTTTTAAAAAAAAATATTCAAACTTATGTAAATTGTTACTATAAAACAACATCCGGAACAGAGATCATGCAATTATTTCCATTATTCAATTAATATCTTAGTATAATTTAATGTATCATGCAAGGGTTTATAATAACATATGGTCATTGAATATTACTGTATGACATACTTAATTAGCATTTTTTCTTTCTTTGCAAATGGCCTATAATTAACCTAATAATAGAGGTTGGTGTTTTCGATTGCAAAACAACAAAAGAGTTTTCAGGTAAAGATGAATTTCTTATGTCTCTAAAACAGTAAAAGACATTGAACCCATTTGATTGATTTCTAATCAGCGGATTAGTTATATATTATATATAGCTATTGATGACATATATTTCTATAGTTTCGGCTAGACGATTTACTATAATTGTTAATGGTGGTCATCAATAATGGCAAGAAGTGGCAAGTGGTCATGGTAGCTCACTAGCTGCTAAACATGGATGCGAATGACCGGATACAGGTCGGCGAAGATACTTGTTTAAAATATTGGCAAGTCAAAGAATAGGTTTCCATATGACTGATATGAGCTTTAAGAAAAAGAAAAAAAGTTTCCGATGTGAAAATTTTGAAATTTGGTTTTTAGAAGCTTCATTTAAAATAGAAATCTATTTTTTAACTTGTGTAGTGACATAATATTTATTCATTATGTAATAAAATTTAGAAAAACAATTATTGAAGAAGATAAATACATTTACATAAGTATCACTTTTTATTACATTTACGTATGTGAAATGTTATAATATTAATTTATACATATTTAAAATATTAATAACAGTTTAAAGCATGAATCCGTTTTCTCTATCTGACACATACATTTAAAAGTTGCGTTCAAACCCGTTTCTATATAAGTAATATTAAAGTTTATTAAAAAAAATTATGGAATATAGTTTATAAGTTTATTTCATAAGTTACATGACCGAATTAAATTAACCTACACATTTCACTCCATATTAGCTAACAGTACGCAAATTTATTGGTTTAGTTTTGATCTCTACATGAAGGACCGTTTCAAACGTAACTATTTGTAAGTTTCAGAAAAATATTTTAAGATATACATTTTTTTATAAAGGGTTTATTTAAAAATACATGTTGGATGAAGTTATACTTTTAGAAAACTAATAAATCCCTAATTTGTATGTACAGTTTTTTTTTTTGTTTGCAACAAATATACTGTATTAGATTGACTCAAACAAAAGCAATATTGAAAAATATTGTTCACATAGATGATAAAATGTGGTTGTATAAAATATTTCCGTGCTAGATTATCCGTTTTTGCATTTGCATTTTCAGAAATCAAAATAAAGAAAATGAATCAAACTCTTTCATATTGTTTTGAATCGCTTCCTATCAACCATGCAAGCGATTTTCACCATATCTAAGTTATCTGTATGGAAAACTATTTCTCGCTTCTCTTGGTCGATCATACATTTCATCACCGAAACTACTGTTTCTACCTCTGCATGTAGTGATGTTAAGCTTCTTCGAACATTTGCAGTTTCCATATCATGCGTTCCATCGGTTGGATAAGCACAAAACCATCATAATCCAACGAAAAAGTTATTTTCTTTCCAAAAACCATCAATATAACACTGATATCCGAAATCATTTTATCTTATCGGTTTAATACTCGGATGATAATGTATATCAACAGCCATTGAGGCTAGATTTGCTTCTAAGAACTATATCGGAGCTAACTGCCAAACTTGTCCTTCATGTACAGTTTTTTTAAATAAAAAAATTATAGACCATAATTTATGAACACAACTATAAAAGTATTATTTTATTTGTTTTATAATCGAGGTTCTATTCGAATGTTCCACTTGCATGTACTACATGCGAAAGGAATCAAACAAGCAAAAAAAAAAATGAACTCTACGAAGGATGATTCCTCTCTCTCTGGCAATAGCAAGCATTTAATGAACAATAATTAAGGAAAAAATTACATCAATCAAGATTCAAGACGAGGAAAGGTGAATTCGAAAGCAAGCATTCCCTGCCACTAAATTACTTTTCCAATTGTCTGAAATTTACCCTAAAATAGGCTAATTTAGACGGTCTGAGGAATCTCTTTTTGTATGTCTAGTTAAAGTAACTAAAGTAATTAAACCCTTTTTGATAAAAAAAATTAAACCCTTAATTAATAATTTGATTTAATTCCAATAATCACAATCAATGGAACAAGTATAGTTGCTTTGCTTTATGTTGAATAGAACTAAACAATAATCACTTTGAGTTTTGACAAATCTCCTTTTTGTTTATTATCATAATACAACTCACGAAGCTCCTCCCCACGTTTCGGAATAATCATTCACTTTGATATTATACGGTATAATTGTACACACAAAAAGAAAAAGAAAAGAACCTACGAGGAAAGAGGGGGAGGTCATAGGAATAAATTAAAGAGATATATCTTCATCTTTTATTTTGTTCAAAAAAACAGAGTGCATTGTACAAATTGCATTTTTTTTGGGGTACCTAATGTAAGAGAATAATAAGCAAAGTGACACAATGTCATTTGTGTGTATATGGTATACCACAATATTGTATGTATTCTTTTGTCATCATAGATTTAGTTAAGTATGTTAACTTATTAGAGAAAGGGGTGTAATTAATGTTTTTTGTATGATATCTCATTTTGCAAGTAGTGTTAATCAATTATATTTATAAAATGTGATATCATGTCACAATATATTTTGAATTAAACTTCTTTTATTCGAATTAAACTTCATATTCTACAGCATTAAATACCTTTTTAACACAGAAAATCCATTATTTTTTGCCATCAACTATGTCAAATCTAAAAAATCAAGCCACTAACACGTTTTCATTTGGCCAACTAAGAAAATCTTAATCGTGAGAAATAGCACAAGAGATTTACTCATGTCATCGAATGCCAGTTTTGCAAAATATTGCGGACCTAAGTTATGTTGGACCTGTTTTACATTGTAGAATCATCGCGACGAAAATCCCATTGAAAAGAATTTAGATAAAGCGAACTTATGTCTAAAGCAATTGCTTTAGGTCAATTATTTGATAGTAATATTGTCAATTTTCAATGCTTCTTCACTAGACTTACACAAAGGGCCAACTTATGTCTAAGGTGATTGCTTTAGGTCATTTAAGTTAATCTCTTATTTTCTTTTCTTTTTTTGGACAAAAAAGTCATTTAAGTTAGTCTAAACTAGTTATATCTTGTATTATAAAATTTAGTTAAGATAATTCTTTTTTAACTCAAACACCTATTTCCTATCCTATGTTTTAATATAAGTGATGTTTAAGATTTTGGCACAAAATTAAAAGTCATTTCCTTTTTTATTTAATACAAAAATTATTTTTAACTAAATATTATCGCATCAATAATAAAACAAATTGTACAGATAAAAAAATATTACTTTAAAATAATAAAAAATTGAAAATATCAAATAAAATGAAAAAAAATCAGTGTGAAGAATATTAAATAAATAAATATATATATATATATATATATATTTGATATACACTTAAATTTAAGTTAATTTTATATATGAAAAAAAAAATGAAATTGGTTCTATTTAAATATTGTTACACGAATCAAACGCTCTTCCCTAGACTTAAGAGAAATTTTATATTCAATTATTGGAGGGTCGTGGGGTGGCGAATGAGTGATGCCCTCACCGCGCATGTGCAATTCCTAACCGTCACACACGGAGAGAATTACTTAGATCCAACGGTAACGAATCTGCCTGTGACAAAAGCACCGGTGACTTTAGCAGTTCAACAAAATCTCAAAAAGAGAGTCAGTAGATGAATGAAGCTGTTATATAAAAGCAATAAGATATTGGAGTTGACTTTTTTTTCTTATAATTCATTTTTTTGGGTTCAATGCATAATAATCTCTTTTCTATATAAAACACAAACACATATAAATATAACATAAGCTCAAAGACTAACCAAACCCATCATCTTCATTCCAACTTCTTTTCTCTTTTTATTCACAACCTTAGCTTTGAGAATCAGTCTTTGTTCAGTGTTAACGTAGGCATATCTCTCTATGTGTGTGTTGTCTTTGCTTTTTATAAGATTCGGTTTCTGAGTTTGGTTTTTATTTCTTAAGGTGGCTATCTTTCTTGTTCTTCTTCTTAAAACGTAGTAACAGCTTTATAAAAATCTTTCAAAGCATGTAAATTTAAGTCCTAGCTCCATTTTCGTTTTCTTCTTCTCAAAAAAAAAAACAAAAAAAAAGTTTTTGATCGATTGATGAGTTTTCTCATTTATTGATCTCTCTAGTTTTAACTTGTGTTTGGTGAAACCGGTACTGGCGAAGTTTAAAACACAAGTGTAAACACAAATTTATAAAAATTTCAAATCATGTAAATTTCGTCTCTATCAATTTATTTCCCCTCACCAAAAAAAAACAAAAAAAAATTAGAATTTAGTACTTTTATTTTAAACAAAAACCAAAAAAAAAACCAAAAAAAAAAACGTTGGAAATGGCTCCACCGGAGGCTGAGGTGGGTGCGGTAATGGTGATGGCTCCTCCAACGCCGGGGACACCGGGAACACCGGGAGGACCGTTGATCACGGGGATGAGAGTGGATTCAATGTCGTTTGATCATCGGAAACCAACGCCTCGATGCAAATGCTTGCCGGTGATGGGATCAACTTGGGGTCAACATGACACATGCTTCACCGATTTTCCCTCTCCTGATGTCTCCCTCACTCGCAAGGTTAGCCATCTTCCTCTTTTTATTTTATTTTACTCATAATTCTTAGTATATCTTATTTTTTTAATATATATAATTCCAAATTACCGTAAGAAAATCGACTACAAATTGTATGTTAAGTGGTTTGTGCTAGTAATATCAATATACTCATTCGTCACCATCCGGATCCATAACCGCATATTGCATATTGTCAGTAAACCTAACAATAGAATTACAGTCAAAATCATTAATATTTTACATATTTTAAGATTAAGAAAGTGTTATCAAAAGTTTTAAAATTTCTGGCTAGGAACCCTACGTAAGCCTAAAAATTACAATAGCGTTATAACCTTACAAAGTAAATATCTCATATTTTATTTTAATCTAATAAAAGAAATCCAATGGCTCGTTCATTAGAAAACATTGGAATCCACGTTGGGAAAATAATGAATTGGGAAAAAAAAAAATGAGATCGAGACAATATTATAAATATAGATGTACTATAGGGAAACTCACAAATCGATCGTAATTTATGGTTTTTGTAAGCTCTGAAATACAGAGAAGTAGTGACCAAAAGATAATACTTCTTTATTCTTGTAACCGATTTTTATTATTTATGTATATGATAAGATATTGAAAAAGATCATAGGGGTTTACGTCACACTTGGAGGAGGTTTTAACACGACATGAACTAGCAGTCGCAACCGAGAATTAAATTGGCAAATAGAAAGAGAGTGAAATTAATGTACAAACAAAATAAGTCTAAGAAAAACTAAGAGAAAATAATAGTATAACTCTCGAATTAAGGCCCACTCGATCTCAACTTAATTTATTCAATGGACACCGACTCACCTCATATTTCAATTTTATGGACTATATGTATGTTAGTTTATTGATCTTGTAACAATTAGTTTATTGTTCTTGTGACAATGAGCTAATAGTCTTGACTATGATAACATTAATAAAATTAACACGCAAGTTGCGTAAATATAATGGTTTGTTTTTGTTTTGACGAAAAATAAAACGGTCACGCTTATTTATACTAAACGAAAAATAGTTAGATTTAATCGGTTTTGTTTTGCAATGACGAATACAAAGTAGTTAAATATTACGTCAATTTACTTGTATTGTTTTTGTGAAAGATCTATGTTACGTATGGTTTGGTTAGGTCTTTGATTCATTTAATTGTTGTGAGCGTTTTCTTTTTCTGTCCATGACGGAAGCAGCGCCACCGGATGGGATTCTTTTAGCGCAATCCACGGCTCTTGTCCTTTTATCATAACCAATAATATTACTCTCTAGAGTTAATCATTAACCAATAATATAACTCTAGAGTTAATCATTAACCAATAATATTAAAGTAGTGTTGTAATTCTTATGATTAGTGTTAATTATTTACGAATTTTTTCCTTGATATATAACATATGATTAATATTATGATTGGTTGATGCTCGTTAACGTGGAGGAGGATATAGACAGATCACACGCTATAATACTAACCGTTGACTGTATTTTACTAACTAGTAACTACTAATGACAAATTTTGAAAAATTGGACAGCAGAAATAATACTAATTCAATAGTTTTATTGCTTCGACTCAGAACCCTCTAGTTATTAAAAAGAAATTTTTTATTTTCAAGAATACAAAAACTGTATTCTTGTTAGACAAGAAACATCTCTTTCTTACTCTCTAGCCTCTATTCATCTAGTACTTGTTTAACATTGCTATCTTGTATGTGTGTAATGCAGCTTGGAGCCGAGTTCGTGGGAACATTCATCTTGATATTCACCGCGACAGCCGGTCCAATCGTGAACCAGAAATACGATGGAGCAGAAACCCTAATCGGTAACGCTGCATGCGCAGGACTCGCAGTGATGATCATAATACTCTCAACAGGTCATATCTCAGGGGCTCACCTAAACCCATCACTGACCATAGCATTCGCTGCTCTAAGGCACTTCCCTTGGGCACACGTCCCTGCTTACATAGCGGCTCAAGTCTCAGCTTCCATTTGCGCTTCATTCGCACTTAAAGGAGTGTTCCATCCTTTTATGTCCGGTGGTGTCACTATTCCATCTGTTAGCCTTGGACAAGCCTTTGCTCTTGAGTTCATCATCACTTTCATTCTCCTCTTTGTTGTAACTGCCGTCGCTACCGACACTCGTGCCGTAAGTCTCTCTTTCTTTACAACTTTTTGAGGTTTTCTTTACAAAAATTAGGGTTTTGATATTTATACATCCAAAAACATTTTAAGAGGAAAAAATTTTTTTTGATGGGATGGTCCTTTAGTATATAACCTCTATACGTAAAGAAACACGAATACAATAAAATAGATCAACGCATCATGCATCCTATACAGATTAAATAGCCAGTGATAGTAATTTAGTAACTAACCCTAATTAAAATCTTTCTTCATTGGGTTTAATGAGCAGGTTGGAGAATTGGCAGGTATAGCCGTTGGAGCCACGGTCATGCTCAATATTCTAGTCGCAGGGTATGTCCATATTAAAGGTTTTTTAAGAGTCTTTACTTTAATAAAAAAGTTTCTAAAACACTTCGGGTTTTTGCCAGGCCATCGACTGGTGGATCTATGAATCCTGTGAGAACTCTAGGACCAGCCGTTGCATCAGGAAACTATAGGTCACTATGGGTGTATCTGGTGGCTCCTACACTTGGTGCCATATCTGGTGCAGCGGTCTACACAGGTGTTAAGCTTAACGATAGCGTGACTGACCCGCCTCGTCCGGTTAGGAGCTTTCGTCGTTAAGTGAGTGAGAGACTTGTTTACAAGTCTTTTGCTTTGTATAATTTTACTGTATGATTATGTAATGATATGAAAAAGCTTTGGAAGCTTGTGTGAAGAATAAAAGGCGATGTGACTATAAGTCCACGCATGGCATCGGTCTATATAAACCTGATGCGAACTTGTCTCGTCATTGTCAAATTGTGTCTGTGTAATAATACACTTTTATGTGTGGTTTGGGTTTCTTTGTTGGTTTGCTGTTGTATGTTACCTCGGAGACGAGGCTGTTTTTATTAATAAAATCTATGGCATGTGTAATGTGTTGTGTGTGTAAAGAAGTTTCTGTTCAAAACATTGTTTACAACATTGATTGAACTATTTCTTATGTCGGAGATTTTGTGAAATAGCAATCTAAAGATTCGGTTCAATTTAACACGCACAAAAGAAACCATTAAGGGACGGTCACGTTAAAGAAAATTAAGTGGACATGAATTTTACAAAGATATGGTCCAAATAAGCCCATGTAACACGAACAAAAGTGGCATTCACCTACAAATCCAACGAGTTTTTTTTTTTTTTTTTATTATTATAATTAGAAGCAAACCATTTAAATTTGACAACGTTTCTTTCATGAAATGTTAAATTTCTTGATAGAAAAATAAGAGTTTATATACAAAAGTGGGAGACGACAAAACGCGATGGTTAAACTAATGAATGGTTCGAGCACGACACCATCTTTGAAGAAGCAAACGTAGCTATGGACACTCTTTTTTCTTTTTTTTTTTAAACAGTAGATAAACTACTCGATCGATTAGATATTGAGTTTTCAATAATACGCATAAGATAATTAGTCGGATGTTGTGTAGGTTATGCCGACCATCATTCTGTTCTTTCCAAATGTAATAGATAATTGTTTACAAAATAAAAAAGAAGATATTTGTCTGGAAAAGTAACCGAAGTAAGTTATAGGTAAGAGTACCAAACTGAAGCGTGGGGAGAAGGTGAAGAGTGCATCCCAATCTGGATCCGCGTTTGTCCCAAACTGAAGCGTGGCGAGAAGGAGATCACCAACTATGTCAATCTAAACCGTAAACGTATAGGGGAACACATCAAAATAAAAATTGTCCCTCATCTCACTCGACTCACCACAGAATATGCAAGATTTAAAACAGCCACATTCTCTCGTCTAGCACCATTGGAGAAACGGTATTTTATTGCGAGCCAAGAGATAAAAGCAAGCTTTGGAACTTCTTGGGAGAACCAGATTACTCGCGACCAACTTACCTTTACTCTGCGGCTTCGTATTTTCTCCCGTGAAATAGTGTCGGTAAGCGTCTGTTCCATGCTTCCACGTTACTCTGTCATTACCAACATGTGGGTTAGGTAAAAGGAGAGGCCATGATCTTGTGACAAGATTCTTGTCTATGATTCTCGTCAGTTGCAAATTTCTGCCTCGACGAAACTGCCAAGTATTATTCACAACCTCTATTACCATAGCATCTCTCCTCAGCCCAACAATATCAGGAGGATTTAGAGGCATCGTTGCGTTTCAAAGTTAACATCCCAATTTGGAAGAAGTTTAGGAAGAATTTTTTAGAAATAAGTTGGAAACTAGACACTTTTTTCACAAATAATTTGCAAAGTAGGTAGTTTTTTTAGAAATAGGGAGAATAGACACTTTTCTCTTTCCTCTCTAATACAACTTTCTATCTAATAGAGATTTTAGTGAATGACCTTTATAACCTTCTGTTGTTTTGTCATATAGTCAAATAAAGACAAAAATAACTTTTGTTTCTTCTTCTCTTTACTTATATATATTTAGTTTGTTTTGTTATGAATTCTTTATTAAATAATTACCATAAAATATATATTAATCTTTTAAATTTTTTTCTGAATCTAAAAAGTCTAATTTTGCTATATTTTACAAATATATAATACTTTTATTTTGATAATAATTTTGCTATATTTTGCTATATTGTAAAAAATGGTGTACAAATAATAGTGTACAACGATAATGTATAATATTGTTCTAAGAAGTGGTATACGGTATAGACAGTGTACAAAGTGATGTACAAACGATAATATACAACGATGTACAACTACATAATAAGATGGTGTACGAAAATGTAAAATATGGTGTACATGATATTAATAGTATACATGCAATAATGAGATAATAAATCAAACCATAAATCACCTTCTACACCGTCTATAATATCGTACACCTTCACCTATTGTGTACACCTCATATTCAAAAGATAAAACCATTTTTGTCAAGTGATAATATACAAAACAAAGTTTAAATAATAATAATATGAGATTAGTGTACATAAAAGTGTACAAATGTTAGTGTACATAAGTAAAAATGTATAATCATTACTTTCATTTAATGGTATACACCATTATGGTTAATTTAATAGTATACGTGATGGTGTACACCATTATATTTTTATTAATTTATGAACAATTATTATTTTATTTTATAAATATGAGATAAATAGAAATATTTTAGAACATATGTATAAAATGATTTGGTGTATAAGTGTTAGTGTACAAAACTATGTTTTAATGCTGGTGTACGAGAATTATAATTAAAAACATATAAATCATCTTTTTTTGGAAGAAGAAATTATTTTTTATAAAATAATTTATTTTTATAAAATTCAAAAAGATGAATATGAAAAAAATAACTATAATATAATAAAAATAGGTCTAAATAGTTAAATAATATAAAAAGTTTGACCCATATTTTTCATATAAAGTAAAGGGTAAAGTGGTATTTGACATATTTTTTGTCTTTTAGCTTATTACACATAATCTCTATTTCACAAAAAGTAAAAAAAGTGTCTATTTCACAAATTTCTAAAAAAACTACCTACTTCTCAAATTACTTTTTAAAAAGTGTCTACTATTCTAATAAGCCCTATATATCTATTTATTTCAACAATATTCATATATTAATTTTTTTTGTGAACATATATTATTAAGTTTTATTATGTAGTAAGAAAACAATTTTTTGTTTTGGGGATAAAAGTTGCTTATTAATATTATTATTAAGCTTTTTTTGGGGGATAAAAGTAGGTAATTATTATTGTTATTAAGATTTATACTTTTTTGACAAAAGTCACTATAAATAAGAAAGTTACGAAACCTCTTTTTGATGCAAATCAATTGATGTAACTGAACTTTAATTTGTAGTGATATGTTAATATAAATTCTGGATTATGTCAATGTTATATGTTTTTTAAAAAATTTGGATTTAAAAATAAAGTTAATCTCATTCATCGCGTGTCTAACACCCAGTTCTTTTACATTTTATTTAGAGTTGTATATAAATTATAATTATGTTTACAAAGTGGGACTTCTTTAAATGTTCCTTAATTTACTGTTGTATAACTAAATTCAGGAAATGTCGTCCATCTCTCTAAATAGAAGAAATCGTAATCGTATCAATAAAATAGAAGACCGTACAGAGAATCGAAAACAATAATTAACGACTTTCTATAACAAAGAGTATAAAAACGTCCTTGACCGAAAATAATTACAATATAATAGCCAAATATATAAACATATTAACTATTTTTAGATTATGACTAAAGAAAAACTAACTTTAGCTTTATTTTGATGGATTTTTACAAAATAATATACAAAGAATAAAAAAAAATCAATAAAAAGTTAGCTGTATTTTGGTTAGTTTTAAAAGAGTTTAAAGGGTCGTGAAGCTGAAGAACTTCTAGTTTGAAGTTGACATTTCTATTTGAACAAAAAAAAAAGAGAAGTTGACATTTCTATTCTTTTTTCTTGATATTAAATTTGAATTCGGCTAGTAATACAATAAAAAACATTTCGATTGGTGAGATACCATATGACTATATGAGTATCTCATCTATTTAATACTAATATTTTTGGTTAAATTTTGTTTTGAGAACTCTACTTTCCAAATGGAAATGTGCAGATTAGCTATAGATAAATACGGTGCAACTCTATTAGTAACAAAATATTATGCATACATATATATGAAGATATTTTTGCTACTACTAGAACTACTCTGTACCGTGCGATTATATCTCCATTGAAGATGGTATCTCATCAAAAACAATATATATATATATATATATATATATATATATTTTTATATCAAATTAATTATTAAATGTATCCATAATCTAAAGTTAGGAAAAACATTATAAATTTTATGTATAACAATGTTGAAAAGATATATATCAAAAAATAATTTTTAATTCTAGAATATCAGTTTTTAATATTATATTATTTCATATAACAAAAACAATGTCAATTTAATATTTGCATTAACGTCAAGTAATATCAATAAAATAATCTATATATACATTTTTGCAGCCATTTTGTGAAATAAATCCTGGAGTTGGAACTTATTTATAAAGGCTGCCACTGGTTTTTAATTATTGGTTTTTCAGCAATAAATTGATTAACAAACGAAAAACATTTTAAATATATTCCAATCCCATATATCACGCAGATTTTTCCAAAATTTGAACTAAATTTTGGCAACTAATTAAAACAAAAAAATGTTTGACAACCCAAAAAGACAATTGCAATCCCTTAAAATGAGCAAAACGCAACTAAATACATTTCTTATCAATTCACTAAATCTTATTTCTCCAAAATTTGAACTAGATTTCGACAACTATTTAAAACAAAATTTTGTTTGACAAACTAAAACACAATTGCAATCCCGTAAAATATTTATTTTAATTATAAATTTAAATTAGCGGGATACCGCGGGGTTTTTTTACATGACGGGTTTGGCGGAACGGGTTTGGAAGGACGTTACTTAATAACAATTGTAAACTATAAAATAAAAATATTTTATAGATAGATATAATTTGCAAGATTTTATATATACTAATTTAAAAAAATAAATTTTCTCTGCGGTGTACCGCGGGTTAAAATCTAGTACTAATATATAATTGAAACTTATGCATAATAGAGCTTGACATGTAGGTAATTTTATTTTATGATTTATAAAAAAATAAGAATTAAAAGGAATGATCTAACTATATTCTCAATTAAGAAAACACTGATTTATCACAAAAAAATGTAAGCGCACTAGAAGAAAAAAACACATGTGAACCCAAAAAAACTTCGTTTGTGTACTGGCATACTGGAAGAAAAAGAAAAATGTTCAAAGGGTGACGTTGTAAATTTTTAGGGTTTTTGGTTACTTGCTGAACAAATTAAATTAGATGGCTATATTTTAAAAAAAATTCTGGTCTAAATGTGGCTACTGATTAGCCAATTCGCACTATATTAAATGATTTTTTTCTTCATAATGTTGGTTGCAACTTTTCTGTATGACAATTAGTAAAAGACATGCTCAATAATCCAGTACTTGCTAAGAATTTTCTGTGGACAAGTCATGATCAGATGTGTACGTAATTAACATCATTTAGGTCGATAAGACTCGACCCATAAGGCCATAACCCAATCCATAATAGAATTGAGTTTTGATATGGAAAATCGTAAAAGTAGACCGTTAACCACATGACTAAAAACATTTTTCCAAACAAAAATTATAACGTCAAATAGAAAACTCTCCAACGTGAAGTACACGTTCCCGTTCCAAGATGGGATCCGAAGGCTTATTCCAGTGGAACGTGCATTTTCGAATAAAACTATAAAACTATACTTTAGAAAACAGGATCCGGAAAAGACGTTTTCCTCTCTAATGAAAATAAAATAGAAAATCAATATAAACAAGATTGTGTAGCTGTTCGAAATCAATAATGAACGACTTTTTATAACAAAGAATATAAAAGACCAAGCTTAGCTGTATTCACAAGTTTTATATTAAATGACTGGCTCATATATATATGCAAGGGGGAGAAGGAGAGGAAGAATATCACAAAAATCCAAATCCCCATCGTAGTAGCCATGAGTTCGGTGGGTGTTTTTCATAAGGTGGAAATGGATGAAAACCTATATTTTGTATACAAATTAACACAAACAGATTATCCAACCTCTTCTGGTGAAGTACTAGCCATGGATTCCACTGGCGACGACCAACCTCTTGATCAACCTCTTTTTCTATGTCCTGATGCACGTATCAAATTTCACAAGCTCAAAATACAGAGAGAGGATGGTGATATTTTTGATTATGATTTCAAGTTTCATCCATACATTTCTTCCCCTCACTTCCCCAGCAAAAGAAGCGGTGATCAACAAGGTGAATCTTTGCTTGATTGCGACGAAGATGGTATCTGTAAACTCCCTGTAGTCCCTCTCTTTTGGTGCAACAATAAAGAAAGTGATTCTCGCGAATTCCAGTGCGGTGGATGCAGAGATTCAATGCTCAGCGCTAGCTATTATGCATGTCTTCAATGTGAAAAAAAATTCCACAAAGAATGTGTAGAGTCTCCTCTTGAAATCAAACACCCAACCCACCTTTTTCATTCTCTTCGACTTTACTATCATCCAGCGCCTGAGTTTTGCATTTGTTGTAAAACAGAAGTCTTCATGATTTTCTATCATTGTCTTACCTGCAATTTGAGTATGCATCCAGTCTGTGCAATGAGGAAAGTACCCTTTTTTATTGACCATCCAAAAAGCCATCCCCACCCTCTCACTTTTTTCCCTACACAAGCTTCGTTAGTTTGCCATTTTTGCGCTTTGATTAAGAAGCTTGATCCCACATACATTTGTACCAAATGTGTCTTCGTAATCCATAAAGGCTGTATCGGTTTCCCACATGTCATAAGAATATCCCGTCACACCCACCGTATCTCTTTTACTTCTTCTCTTCCATGTGGAAAGCTTTCTTGTGGAGTATGTCATCAGCAAGTGGACAACGATTATGGTGCATATTCTTGCAAGAAATGTGATGCTTATTTTGTTCATTCAAAATGTGCATTACAGAGACATGTGTGGGATGGAAAAGATCTCGAAGAAGTGCCAGAAGAAGATGATATGATAGATGATGGTGAGCCGTTCAAGAGGATAGCTGATGGAATAATACTACATCCTTTTCATAGTCACAATCTGCATCTTCAGACAACTAGAGCTTATGACGAAAATACGTATTGTCGAGGGTGTGCCCTTCCAATCTACGAAGGTCAGTTCTATTCATGCATTGAAAGCGACTTCATCCTCCATGAACATTGTGCAAATGCTCCACGCATGAAGCGACATCCCTTACATCCACATCCACTTACACTAGTTGTTGCCACCAGGGGACCTGGTAATGAGGAAGGTACATTTCAATGTGACGCATGTCATCGTAAAGGTACTGGCTTCTTCTATGAGCATCATACTGATCAAGAAAACATCTTCATGCTAGACATACATTGTGCCTCTATTTTCGAACCCTTTCAATATCAAGGCCATGAACATCCATTATTCCTACCTTCAGAACCAAATAAATGGGGAAGATGTCAGATGTGCACATACGAATACGTTAATTTAAATTTAAATTGCTTGGAATGCGATTATATTTTATGTTTCCATTGTGCTACCTTGCCATACAAGGTAAGGTATAAGCATGACAGTCATTTTCTCAAGATTTGTAATGGGAAGGAGGCAAATGATCAATCATACTGGTGTGAGATTTGTGAAGGCAAGATAGAGGAAGGAACGGAAAGAGCGTTTTACAATACTCCAAAGAAGGACACGTCATTTTACAAATGCAATGCCTGCTGCACCACTCTTCATCAACGGTGCTTACTTGGGATAGATACTTACATGAAACCTGGAGAAACTGTAAAAGACTACCTTTCTTCAATCAAGTATGCATCTGAAGGTCAAAGCAAGGAATCAATCACAGATGTTCAGATTCTTCTGAACAGTTCTCCCACCCGACCAATTTGCACTCGATGTCTTTGTCGTTGTCCATTTCCAATTTTTTTTAAAGGGCATAACACAATATTTTGTTCTTGGGATTGTGTTGAAGATTCGGCCATGCGATCCTACCAACGACTTCTCTATTCGTTTCTATGGGGTTAAGGAGTAGCAAAGATAAAAAAATAAGTTGAAGGAAGTAAGGTCTAGGACCAGCCGTTGCATCAGGAATCTATCACTCTGGGTTTTATCTGGTGGCTCCTACACTCCGTACAGCCGTCTACACTTGTGTGAAGCTTAACGATAGCGAGACCGACCCTCCTCGTCAGGTTAGGAGCTTTTGTCGTTAAGTGAGTGAGAGAGTACTTGTTTTTTTTTTTTTTTTTTTTTGATCAAAGAGAGATTACTTGTTTACAAGTCGTTTGCTTTGTATACTGTTTGTGTGATTATGTAATGATATGAAAAGCTTTAGAAGCTTGTGTGAAGGAAAAAAGGCGAAGTCCACGCTCTACTATGTGTGTGCATAGGGTCTTGTCTTGTCCTTGTCAAATTGTGTCTTTGTAATACACTTTTATGTGTGGTTTTGGGTTTCTTTGTTGCTTTGCTGTTGTATTAGAGTCGTTGTATTACCTCGGAGACGAGACTGTTTTTAGTAATAAAATATGTTGTTTGTGTAAGAGTTTCTATTCAAAACATTGATTGAACAATTTTTGTTATGTCGAAGATTCGGTCCAAGAACCTTAAGGTGTGGACTATGGATCAAATATGCCAATGAAGATAATTTCACAAGCCCAATAAGAAGTAGAGGGAACAATCGGATGCATCTAAATAAGATTTAACTGTTCTTTAACTAAAAGTGATTTTTTTTTTGTTTTATGGTTTTTGGGTTTATGATTTTAGGATTTTATTAGGATTTTTTTTTCTATTTTAATACTTATATCTTTTTATTTTCTTTATAACTTGAATACTATTGTTGATTTTATAATTATATGCTATGTTTTAGTTTAAAAAAAAAATTTAATTTATATATGGCTAACCCATTAAGTCAGTTTTACAATTTTGGGTTTGGCTATATAAATCTCAAGCCATAAAATAAATGGGTGGGTTCAACTGGCGTTACTCGCCCACCAAATGTTAAACCAAATGATTTTGAGTTGGGTTAACTATTTTGACACCCATAATTCAAAATAACTGTTTGTGGAGAATATTGTTTTATCATAAGATTATTTTCCTATACATTTAATTCCTTCCTTGGACTTTTATTTCTCTGTTTTGTGTATGGTTTATACATGATCAGTGAGTAATCTTATATATGTTAGGGTTGATCCCTAAATTGTAAAACATTGTTAGGAAAAAGAAAAGTGAACTAAACCGGCCTAAAACATTCTGCGACTGGTAACAGTAACATCATGAAAGTTTTAGTGGCGTGAAACAATGATTCTGGTTCTAACTATACAAACTGAATACCTAAGAAACAGCTGAAAAGTTTGAATATACAATCCCCATTAGCTTGCACACTCTTTGTTCATAAAACCCAAAAGGGCATCCAAGACAACCACAACATGAATATCAATCAATTTTTCATGGACACATCAAAGTGAATGCAGTTGAAAAATCTTTTTCAGGGTAACCATCACTGTTTCTTCATCCCCGATGTTTTCGCCTTGGAGAGTGTTTTGATCAATCCTTTGGTGATTTTCCAGAACCAAAGGAGATTCATCACTGCTAGAGCCGGTGGTATCGTAAGAAGGCTGTAAAATCCCAGTGGAAACACTTGCTTCACCTGCATATGGGAAAACCAGCTTGTTAGATTCATGGTCCTAAAAATGTAACTTCTTCCTCTCTGGTTTGTTTTACTCAACAAGCTCAGTATTGAACTTACCTGATGGAAATGGAGGTACATGTGAACAAAGAAGAAGATAAACAAAAGGACCCTCGCAACCTGTAAAAGAAGCAGAGACATTCAGTTTATTTCTATCAAATGCTAGAACATGGAGATTTGTTTTGGTCTATTTAACAGTACCAGCCACCCCAAGAACAAAGCAATTCCGTTGAGCGTGTAAGCCTTTGAGCCTTTTTGACCACTATTATCCAAGTACCTGCCATTAATCCATTTGATGTTAAGACTAGCAGCAACAACAGAAATTTGTGAAGGGACTTTCTTAATCCGAAAAAGCTTACCACCGTAGATTAACAAACGGGGTTGTAGCCTCTGATAAGAGAACTAAGAAGATGTAGAACTGACTTTGCCCACTTGTGACAGAAAGAATGATGGCAAACATCGATAAGAAGTGATGAAAAACCTTAAGTAGGTAACAAAAGAAAACACAATTAGCTTATACCAATCCATCAACCATTTAATGCCAAACTCTTTATCAACATACTGAATATGGAAAGTACTATTATATGATGCCTACTTACATATTCAATACCACCAAGAGTAGGAAAATACCAAAAGATCATTGCTAAGTCTGCTAGAAAATAGCCTAAGGAGATCTGCAAAAAGACTAATAAACATAAGAGATGATCTCATTCTCATTAATGAATGTAACTAAGCAATTGTTCGAAAACTAACCCCCATTACAGATTCCGATAACCTCGTTGTACTATTAATGACTGAATCACCATGAACATTCTCATCAAATTGATCAGATATCACCAAGAAGTAAATTGAAGCCACAGAAGTAAACACAGCATGAAAAGTTGAGAATCCCCTGTGGAAGAAACATCAAACAAAACATCTCAAAACACAATCCACAAAAGAAAATAAAAAAAACTCTAATCAGGGAATAAGGAGTCTACTAAACCTATTGTTCCATTCCATTCTAACTTTGCTGTCAAGTTTTCCATAAACACTGAAGAGCAATGGACTTATGAAACGAGTCAAGTCATAAACCTTCAAAAACAAAACCAAAACACAAAATCAAGAATCTTGCAACATCAAAGATACAAAAAAGGGTCAAAGAGACTTACGATTTTGCACATGAGAGCACCAGAACAAATCGAAGCAAGCAAAAGGAGTTGTCTTGAAGAAACGAAACCATCATCAGAATCGGTTGTCATTTTAAAGTTTCTTCCTTTGATATGATAAATGGGTCAAACAGAGCTAATTGGAAACAGAGAACAAAACCCAGAATCAGAAACTTATATATGAGTCACAAAGAATCGGAAAGATGAAAACTTTTTCGTTACCCAAATTCGAAAACCTAGAATTGGGGTCAAAGGAGTAAACCTGAGGAACAAAGATGAGGAAAGGAATCAAATCTCTTTTCTGGGTCGTTCGATACTACTGGTCCCGCTCAATTACAATCTCAGATTGTTAATTTGTCAAAGTTTCAAGCTTTTTTTTATTATCTCTCTCTGTTTTCTTATATGGAAATTAAAAAAAAAGGTTGATTTTTGAAAAGAAGCATTTATTGTGTACCAAAAATAAGTACTGTAGATTGTTTTGGTTAAATACAGACGTGGCTAAAAGGACTTGGTTTGGTTGAATTGGACATAAATAAAAAGTAGATTTTTTTTTTTTTTTGGGACATAAATGTATAAGTGCTATTTATTAAGAGAAAAAAAAATTGACCATTCTAAAAGTAAGAAAATGTACAAATGGAAATAGTGTTTGATGTTGACTGACCAACTGATTCAAAAGATTCTCTAAATTTTTATTGTTGCCTTTGAAGAAGTTTTGCGTGTGTAGGTAGGTTTATGAATTATGTGAGGTAGAGTGAGTAGATGTAGATGTTTGTTTGATGAAATCAACTTGTTACATTTGTGTATAAAATTCGTCAACCAATGAAATTGAAGTTAAACAAACAATTTATACAACTAAGCTGAAGTTTGTTGATTTAGTGTCACGTTTTGGTTGTTGATGGTTTTAATATTGTTCGTTTTGGTTGTTATTCTCATTTATGAGAAAATAATTATATATGAACAAATTCTACCTTTAATTAAAAAGAATTTATACATATTAAATTTATATGCTCGCCGATATATTAATATCTCAAACTCTATAAAATCATATTTAAATATTTTTCTTAACTTAAGTATAACATTAGTTTCCTACTGAATTTTAGAAAAAAGTACTTTCTAATAAAATAAAAAAAAGGTTTACGACATTTACCTCAAAATTATCTTTGGATGCATAATCATAAGGGAAGAAGATAGCCAACTACATGACATATAACATAATATCCAATATATGATGATCATATATTCTAAGTTTAAAAATGAATAGTTAAACTATATAAACGAAATATATTGCATGCTTGCATATACTAAGTTAGTATATGACAATATGTGCTCAATATCACGATTATTAGTAAGAATGGTATTCACTAAAAATAAATAAAAAATACTTGGGTTCATTTTTAGGGGTGAACCCTTATATTCACCTCCTTTATTTTAGTCAATTAAAATCTGATACATAATAATAAAAATAATAATATGTAATTTAATTATAAAATCTAATTTGCCACTAAAACGAAATTAGGTATCGGTTTGAGTTTATTATAAAAGGTTAGGGTTTAGATTTTATGATTAAATGAGGTTAAATATCGGTTTAGGTTTATAAAGTACAATTACGGTTTAGATTTTATAATTAAACGGATTAAATATTGGTTTAGATTTATAAACAGATTTAGATTTTACAATTAAACGAGGTTAAATATCGGCTTGGATTTAGAAAATACGATTAGGGTTTAGTTTTTTACGATTAAATGAGTTTAAATGAGGTTTGGGTTTACAAAGAAGAATTAGGGTTTAGATTTTGTAATTAAACGAGATTATATATCGGTTTGGATTTATAATTATAGCTTTAATTTATTATGTAATTTAAGTAGGATTTGACATAACATGTTTTTATTGGTTAATGCAAAAGGAGGTGAATAAAAGGGTTCACCCTTGAACCCAAGTTTTGTTCAAAATAGATACAAATTTTATTTTATTTTATTTTTCTCATACTAAGAAAAAATGATGATAGCACAATTTATATAATTTTAACCACGGTTTCCGGTTTAGAAAAAAAAATTACTATTAAAAATTTGAAAATTTCCAATATTAATTAGATAAGGAAGAGGAAAAAAAAGGCCAGTCATGTTGTGTTATTGAAGGCCCAATTGTCTAATTGGGAATCTTTTGTTTAGTTTAATATGTAATCCTAAGTACAATAATCGAGGAATAAGTAGGTTTAAAGGTAAAAGTAGTATAAATATGAATGTAACGAATCAAGGTAAAATTAAGAAAAAAAAGGTTAAGCTAAGAGGGTGAACAAAATCCTTCATTGGTATCAAAGCTAATTGTTCTCGGTGACCTACAATACTGAAAAGAAATCAAAGGCAGAAAGTGAGTCGAGTGATCGAGCAATAATAACAAACACAAAGAAATCAAACAGGTAAACATAAGATCATACATGAAGCTAAGTAGAAATGTGGTGTGTGATGGGAAAATTATAGTATGTGGATCATAAAGATGAAGGCTGCTTAAGTGTAAGGAGTTGCACAAAGTAGTGATTGAAGGAGGTATCACCGAGTCACAAGTTAGTCATACATGCACATGATGCAAAGAAAATATTGTTGGAGTGGGGAAAACTAGAAATGAAAGATGAAATTGCTCTTCAACTGTTGTTCAGTGTTTTGTTTCTGGAGAAATTTTCAGTACTAGCGCACATTTCCGATTCCAAGACTTCAAAAGATGCATGGAAAGTGTTAAAGCTGAAGTTCTAAGAAGATTCAAAAGGCTCCATGATAATGATGTAAAGGTTTGATCATATTTTTAAGACATCTGAATTAATACATAGTACATAAAAAAAAAAAAAAAAATCTAAACCCAATTTCATTGATAAGAGGAGTGGGGAGTTTAGAAAAAAAAAAAAAAAATCTTCGAAGTACCTCTAAAATAATTAAAGCAAAATTTTAAAAAAATTCTAAATTAAATTATAATTGATTTTGATTTCAATTACTTTAATTCCAAAACTACCATTTCTAAATGCAATTAAACACTTTCTACACGTAATTGAAGTAAATAAATGATTGACAATGTTCCAAATGTACTCTTCTTATAATATAACTAAGATTTGTTTTGTTTGAAAACCGATTTGATATACAATTTCTTACCCATGTATAAAATATGTATGTATTTATTGCTTGCTTGAATTAATGAATCAAGTTAACAAAAACAGATAGGAAGCTTAAAAGTTACAGAAACGAAATAAATCAGAAAGAATCGGAGGCATAGATAGCCACATGGGCGGAAAAAAGCCCTAACCATAGCCATTGGCCAATGCATGGCATATTCATATAATGACTCTTCTATTTAATTTCACATCTCTCTGTTTATTGTCATCTTAATTGCTAACTTGGTGTATACATAAACATGGACCGTGTTGAAGATCCCCATATCCATATATGGGTCTTTTTTTCTCTAACAATTTCCTTCTCCAAAAACAAACCCTTGCTTACGGAGCAATCAAAAAATTAATACCATTATAATTTAGTGTTTAAACTTTGTCTCGGGATCGTTCATAAATGTATGTATAAGTCAACATGGCGTAGAGACACATGGAGCAGTCGATTTTACGTAAGTGTACCACACGATGCAACATTAGGCGCGTAGAGACATTATATTAAAATAAAAGTCGTATTAATCTCCGGCGAGTCTTGCTTTTTACGATAGCTTTTTGAGCATCTCCGGCGGCGTGGTCACCGGCCGTCAACTTCACCATGCATCATCATCATTATCAACATGCATCATCATCGTACATTTATGTACACATTTAATTAACGATCCGTTGACAATTTACGTGTGAGTGTGTATATAAATATATAATCAAGAACTTGTAGCTGCTTAGAAAGAAAGGCAGTGGTTAAATGTTTTAAGCTGTCTTTAGTTGGAGACAAGAGAAGGAAAACGTAAATCGAAATGGGTTCTTCGTCGAACGGAGGAGTGCCACCTGGTTTCCGGTTTCATCCGACGGACGAAGAGCTTCTCCATTACTACTTGAAGAAGAAAATCTCTTACCAAAAGTTTGAGATGGAAGTCATCAGAGAGGTTGACTTAAACAAGCTTGAGCCTTGGGATTTGCAAGGTACTCTTTTACTTAAGCATATCACAATTCATTGCTTGTTATTAATCATTTTTGAGATCTTAATAGCTCTTCTCCACTTCTTGATTATTGGATATATATATATATATATATATATATATATATATATATATATAGATATATATGCATGAAAAGTTCATTGTTATACAATTCTCTAATTTGTATGTTATCTTTTTATTTTTTGGAAGAGAGATGCAAGATAGGATCAACACCACAAAACGAATGGTACTTCTTCAGCCACAAGGACAGGAAATATCCGACGGGGTCAAGGACCAACCGTGCTACTCATGCAGGGTTCTGGAAGGCGACGGGACGTGACAAGTGCATAAGGAACTCTTACAAAAAGATAGGAATGAGGAAGACACTTGTGTTCTACAAAGGTAGAGCTCCTCATGGCCAAAAGACTGATTGGATCATGCATGAGTACCGTCTTGAAGACGCTGATGATCCTCAAGCCAACCCTAGTGTATGTCTTTTATTTGATCAATATTTAAATTATAATATAGATCAGTATCATCATTAGAATTGCATAAAATCTCTGGTTTCCATACTATATGTTTTCTAATTTATTTTTTAAATATGAATATAAAAAAAAAATCGATTAGTAATATATAATTTTTTATTTATAACAGTTTTCCAATTTAGAATTTTTGGACAAAGCCTTAAAATAGTTTGTGACTGCACTGTATATTATGCTGCAATAAATTCAATTTATTGGTTAGAAATGTGGTCTATTATATTTAATCCATTTGCAACATATTTTATACGATCATGTAGGAAGATGGATGGGTGGTATGTAGAGTGTTTATGAAGAAAAATTTGTTCAAGGTAGTAAATGAAGGTAGCTCAAGCATTAACTCATTGGACCAACACAACCATGACGCATCTAACAACAACCATGCACTTCAAGCTCGTAGCTTTATGCACCGAGACAGTCCATACCAGCTAGTACGTAACCACGGAGCCATGACATTCGAACTTAACAAGCCTGACCTTGCTCTTCATCAATACCCACCAATCTTCCACAAGCCACCTTCACTTGGATTTGACTACTCTTCAGGACTTGCAAGGGACAGTGAGAGTGCGGCTAGTGAAGGGTTACAATACCAGCAAGCGTGTGAGCCGGGTTTAGACGTTGGTACATGTGAGACAGTGGCTAGTCATAATCATCAACAAGGTCTAGGTGAATGGGCAATGATGGATAGACTTGTGACTTGTCACATGGGAAATGAAGATTCCTCTAGAGGGATTACGTATGAGGATGGTAACAACAATTCGTCCTCTGTGGTTCAGCCAGTTCCCGCGACGAACCAGCTAACATTGCGTAGTGAGATGGATTTCTGGGGTTATTCTAAATAGATGTTTATATGTCTTTCTTATGAGTCTACGACAATATAAGTGTTGGTTTGTGTGTGTGTGTTCTTGATTACATGTTTTATTAATTTAGTTGGAAGCAAATTGCTTCACAAAAACCCAAATATTATATCTACTGTTGGAATGAATAATAACAAGGTTGATTAGTGCATAACTTGATTCTACTCATATATCGCTTTTTGGTTTTTGTTTTGCAATGCAATGCAAATAAACTGCTACAAGAACTTAAGCTTATCATGAGTCATAACGATTATATTTGTGACACATATATAGGTTAAATTTTGTTTCTTCATAACATTATCATCGCAAATACAATTTCGTCTCGAAAATGTCACAAAACATTGTGACAATCATATTTAGTGACAATGGCAAAAACATCTTATACACAATAGCTACTAGATATTCTATTAAACATTTTAAGATTTTAAATATCTTATGTACTAGATATTCTATTAACCATATTAGTTCATCTACTATCTACTATATTTAAATATCTTTTAACGTCTTAGGTTTTAACCGATAACCATGTTTTAGGAAGAAAGAAAAAATGAGGAGAAATGTATTGTTTCGCTTTATTCTTCAAATTTTTTAACCATTTCAGAATATATTTTTTTCTACACCATCCGTTTATATCTATATATACATTTTTGCAGATATTTTGTGAAATAAATCCTGGAGTTCGAACTTATTTACAATGCCTGTCACTGGCTTTTAATTATTGGTTTTCTTTTGGCAATAAATTGATTAACAAACAAAAAATATTCCAAATATATTCTAATCCCATATATCACGCAAATTTCTCCAAAATTTAAACTAGATTTCGGAAACTATTTAAAACAAAAAAATTTGACAAACCAAAATACAATTGCAATCCCTTAAAATGAGCAAAACGCACCTAAATATATTTTCAATCAGTTCACTAAATCTTATTTCTCCAATATTTGAACTAGATTTCGACAACTATTTAAAACAAAAAATTGTTTGACAAACTAAAATATAATTGCAATCCCGTAAAATATTTATTTAAATTAGCGGTGTACCGCGGAGTTTTTTAACGGGACGGGTTTGGCGAAACGGGTTTGGAAAGATGTTACTTAATAACAATTGTAAACTATAAAATGTAAATATTTTATAGATAAATATAATTTGCAGACTTTTATATATACTAATTTTAAAAAACAAATTGTTTCCGCGGTGTACTGCGGGTTATAATCTAGTTCCTTATCAAATGAGAAACAATGGAGCAAAAATATTATTTTCAAAAATTAGTTAAAACCAAAATCTAAAATTTTAATTTTCTAAAATTCTAATGATATTTAAAATAATATTTATTTTGTCTATATGATAATTTTATATATTTAAAATAAAATTCTAATTTAATATAACTTTGATGAGACTCTCATGTTAAATCATTTGAATCGTTTAAAAATAATATTGATAGTAAATAAATTTCTGAGAATTCTTGTAAGAAACCCAAATAAAACAGGATAACTTGCAAAGTTGCAAGTGTAACACTACATCAAAACTTATTAATAATTACACAAAAGTCTCAAAAACTAATAGAAATAATATTCATCGTTTGGTTACCACTTACCACTCATCATAAAGATATATTTTATTTTTTCTACAATTTTAATTATCATTCCTCAAATATTTTCCTCTTCCATTCCTCAATTTGTTTTACTTTGTTCATTCCCTTTTTGCTCTTTTAGTGGTCATTATATACCTACTGAGAATTCTAGTTAGAAAAAACAAACAAACAAAATAATCAAATAGACGAGGAAAATTTAAACTCAACGCAAATGAAAAACAAACGTATCATTACATCAAAACATGATAAAATTATATAAAACTCGGATAAACTAACCAAATTTTAAGATTAGAAAATAACTAACAGTTGATTTTAACGTTAACAAATATTCAATTGTACAAAATTTGGATATTTTGTAAAGGTCATGGCAAAAAAAAAGGTGAACCTTGCTTGGATTGGGAATCAAAAGATGCGAAAGGCAAGCTTCAAGAAGATGATGCTAAACGGGCTGATGCTTTCGTTAAGAAAATAAGTGAGATGACTTAGCCACCTTGTGAGATGACCACACCACCAACTTACATTCATATTGCACAATATGGTCACATCACAAGTTTACTTTCACTAGCCCGTTCAGAATCCTCTAAAGACTGGCTTTCGGATCTTTCGATTCCCGATCCCAGCAAGTTTCACCTTTCTCATGTTTGTTACTTGTCACTTATTTTTTCTTTCTTACATTTGTTATAAGTTTTTATGTTGTGTGAAAAAAAGTTATGCATTTGTGGTCTTATATACAAAAAACCAAAGATAAGGGATAAGGATGTGAGAATCTAAATATGTAAATTTACACATTCAATGCCTCATATTAAGTATATTTAGGGTAAGCAAATCTGACAAAATCTAAAAATCCCCACATACTATTTACTCTTTGTCAATACCATTTCAGAATTTAAAAATGTTTGAATGGATTGTTTTGACAACTTGATGAATAAATTTAGGTTATTTCTTTCCCTCTATGTTTATCCTCATCCTTCTAACATTGTGATTTGTTTTCACTTTCATTTCACTTTCACGTACTTTCTGATAGGATATAGAGAACAATCTATGTTGCATGGAAACGGAAACGGAAACGCGGAAGCGAAACATTTCGGAAATGAGAAACGATTTTTTCTTAAAATTAAGGATTATAAACGTTTTGGAAACGTATACACACATTCATATATATATATATATATATAACAGTAACATAAAACTATATTAAAGAAAAAATGGTTTAAACAATACAAGTCCAAATTATCAATATTAAATAAGTTAACTAAAATTCTAAAAGATCAAGATTAAAAGGTTTCAAATATTTAGACCAACATTCTCATTCTCATTTTTATAAGTTTCATCAATGATAATATAAAGCTCTCTTCAAATCTGGTTTATCAAGAGAAAGATCTTAAAAATCAGAATTTTATAAAATTAGTTATATGTATTAATAATCTGAATATTTCCAATTTTAGTTATTAAATTTTCAAAGTCAATAAAAACAATTTGTCGTATGTCTATTTCAGAAATGTGAGTTTCTGCTTTGGAAACTCACGTTTCCATCGTGTTTCCAAACATAGATTTCTAGGAAACGCGTTTCTGTGACAATTTTCGTGTTTCCGAAGAGTTTCCGTTTTCGAAACATTTCGGAAACTGGAAACGGACCTCGGACCGAGTTTCCATGTAACCTACAATACACAACAAAGTTTTGACTTGGAAAGTATTTAGCTTGTTCATTATAAGAAGATGATCTTTATAAGGATCTACTTATTTTGGAACTTAACTTGTTCTACGCAATAGATTAAACCCGATTAAGAACACGTCTAATCCTAACTCTAGTTTGATCCTATTCACCCAATCGTGAAACACTAATAGAGATAATCAAACACTCACCTTCTAAGCCTTATTATTTTAGCTATGAAAATTATAAATCCACAATAATCTAGAGACTAGAGTGTTAAACGAGGGCTCATGGCCTCTCTAGACTATATTACACACCACACGAAAACCCTAATCGTAAGAAAATCGTAAATTTCCACAAATGTATTAACCTTGCTCATTAATGTTATATTTTCCTTAAGTTTGTCGTAGATAATATTTAGTGAATCTCTAATACAACTCGCATCTTCAAACACTACGCCAAGTCAGCTCATGTGTCCTTGACATGTCATATCATCCTCTATAGTTTGTCACGTCAGATTTTGCATCCACGCAGCTTACAGACTCTTGATGCCTGCTGCAGCTCCTAATCGAACAACAAGCTGTTCTAGAATCTGTATCTACACTTTCACTTCTTAGGTTTTGTAAATTTCACCTTCACTTATATATAGTCAAACCCTAAAATCTTCTAGGGCCATGTCAATTCCCTAACACTTTCTCTGTTTTAATCTCTCTGACCACCTCCGTTTTTGTCCATATCTCATGCTCATTGGCCACAAGTCATCGCTTCCACGCCGTTTGTGTCCTACATGTAACTATATATTGCCTTTATTATATTACTCTTTGTCGTTTCGAATTATAGATTTATAATTCTTTGTATTTTTTGTTTCTAGAGATATATATCCGTAAATGTTAATGAGTTTGCAAAGTGAAGAACTTGAGCACGATCATTCTTTAAAACACTTCAATTTTCAATTTTGATCGTTGTTTTCATGCCTTATTTTGCTTTGGATTTTGCATATTCCACAAAATTTTGTCGTTTGGTTTTGCAAGAACTATAGAGAATTGGATGCATAAGAGTGACTTAAATTGCCATGTGTATGAAACTGATCGATTGGAAGGTTAATTATTCTCTACTCCGAGGTTTATGTCAAGTGCTTATATTGGTAAAAAAAATCTTTAATTCCCCGAATATTGCGAACCGGAAATTTGTAGAGCAATTAAGTTGCAGTTCTACTAAATGAGGATGAAGTTATGTCTGTAAATCTAGGTGTCTACTTTAGCTTTGAAGTTTACAAATCTCACTGCTATAGTAATAGTCTAGAGTGTTAGCGACGACTCATGGCCTCTCTAGACTATATGTACACAACATGAAAACCCTAATCCTAAGAAAATCGTAAATCTCCACGAATGGATAAACCTTGCACATCAATGTTATATTTTCCTTAAGTTGTTGTAGAGAATATTTAGTGAATCTCTACAATAACTCGTATCTTCAAACTCTACGCAAAATTAGCTCCCACGTCGTCTTTTACATGTTACATATCATGTCTCTAGTTTCGTCACGTCAGCTTCCATACTCTTGATGTAGGACCGCGAGTTCCAACACTTGATGTGTTAGTTTTACAAATTAAACGAGGGTTTGGGTTTATAAAGATGAGTTCAGATTTAGATTTAATTTTTTTTTTTTTTAAATAATACTAATATTAATAATCAAAACCCCTTTAATGGGCCTCGGGCTGAGGCCTTACAAAAACATAGATCATGGAATCTGACGACTACACCAGAGGACGAGTTCTAATCCCGACGGTGGTCGGAAGTAGAGACGACCTACTTGTTAAAAGTAAATGTAATTGTTAAATGTTGGTTAGATGTGACAAAATATCAAGCAATATAAATGCTTGATTTGCTTAAAATGGTTATCACTTATTGAACCTTTGATCTGACAGTGAAAACATTCTTATTTTGAATCGAAGCAAATGTACATGCCTAGCTAGAGTTTAGAATCCAATTGGGGTTGTGATTTCTGCAACTTCAAAGCTCACAGAGTGAAAACACTAATTTGTGTTTTGCAATCGAAGCAAAATTCACATTTTTATGACACATCGGTATTACTGTATGAGACATGCAATTGTTGAGAGTGAGTAATACTAGTTCTTTACAATGTAAGAATGATTAATTAGTTGTGAAAATATTCTGCTACTGCTCATTGCTATTTGATCTTCTGCTACTTAATATTGTTCAACGGATCACATCTCTCGACTAACTTATATAGTCCCAAATTCCATCACAATATTAGTTGTGAAACTTTTTACCATACTCGCCACTAGTGATAAAATCGCAATGTATGACTAAATTGTGACAGAGCGTTCTTGGTAACAACAAATATTAAACCAATGGGTGACTATGTATATCCTTAGAAGCATGATAAAGCACCATTGAAAATTTGAAATATATCAAGAAGATTCAGATGGAAGTTTTTTTAACATTGTCAAAAGGAGTTCCAATCGAACAAAGTGTACATTTTGGAAGCTCTTAAAAAAAGTAGAAATGGCTTAGAGAGTGGGAGCTCTCTCGGCAGTTCCAGCGATGACGGTAAGCAAGTTGTTTCCAAAAGGATCACTGAGATGCTTTGCAAGGTTCTCAACAGGACCTTCTCCGGTAACATACGCTTGGATAAAGAAACCGAGCATCGCAAACATGGCTAATCTCCCGTTCTTGATCTCTTTGACTTTGAGAAGAGCTCCTTGCTCAGGGTCCTTAGCAAGGCCTAGAGGATCAAATGGACCTCCTGGGTGTAGCTTGTCCTCGAAATCCTACCAAATATTTGCATTTCAAGTTTAGTCATTTTCCCATGAGTAATAGCTAAATGTAGAGACTAGAGAGTAATGTACCAATCCGTTGGTGATTCTGTAGTACTCGGCTCCACCGAGGAGAACAACCTCAGCAACTACGGCGAGAACAAGGTTGATAGGGATGTTCTTGCCAAAGTAGTTCAATGTGTTTCCATCAAGAAGCAAAGCACCAGTCTGCAATCAGTATTCCAAAAAGAACCATCTCATCACATCAACACATTCTTGCTTTGCTAAAGAATCTAAGTCTGAATGTAAATAAAGATTAGACGTAGGCAAGAACCTTAAACCAGACAGCTTCAGGGCCACAGTTAGCGCCATATTTGTTTAAAGCTTCAGGAATGATGAAACCAGCTGCTCCTAACATAGCCCATCTCGCATGGATCAATTCAAAAGCTTGGTATCTACAACCACATTCATTAAAGAACCAATCTTAATGACAAATTCGATAGATATAGCTCAAAGCAAACACAAAAGGTTTAGGATAAAAGAATCTACTTACTTAGCAAAGTTCTCAGGCTTCTTTCCAAGACCAAATGGGTCATAACCATAACTGCAAATTCAGATTCAGACCAATAAACCTTAAGCACAGAATCCAAAAGTAGGCATACATACAAAGAGAGACATGAAAAAGTGTCTTACTCTCCAGCAACTTCACCGTTTAAGTACTCTGGGATCTCTGATCTATCCAAAAGACCATCAGGCAAGAAAATTCTCCTGTCAGGACCTGCATAAGAGTCACAATTACAAACACATTCACAAAGAAACAGAGCAAGAAATGATTATAAAAGGGATTTAGAAGACACATACCATACCACTTGGCGAGCTCATCGCTAGTCTCAGAGACAGCCTTGGACTTAGCAGGAGCTGGCTTTTTCTTAGAGAAGAGAGCAACAGTCTTGAACGTGGATGGGCTTGATGCCAACGGAGCAGACGATCTTGAAACTGCCCTGAAGTTAAGGGGAGTACCAAGCATTTCCGACACACCCAAAGACGCCATTCTTTTAGTCCAAAGTTTCAAGCTTTACTCTGGTTTAACACTAGGAAGAGCTAAGTGAAAGAAGGAGGAAGAGACGAAACTGCTCCTATAAGGTGGAGAGTAGGATTCGTTCAGGATTTTGATTGGTCTGGATTGAAAATGTGAAATATGATTCTGTCCTCTGATTGGTTGTGGATGCTGATGTGGCTTTTAGATTGGTTTTTGTTGGATAATTTATTTTATCCATATCCTCTGTTTCTCCTTTTGTGTGGCTAAGCTTTCACCTATACAGCAAAATGTGTTACAAGAATCTCAAACACATGAAAATCTCAACTGTTAAATGTCATCCACAAGCCTTTCACAGTCCTAGTTGGGGTTTTCAGTAAATTCCTTGGGACATTTGGAATCACTGTGGTCCTGTTTACTACCGTAATGTAGACGACAACCGGAATTTTCATATAGACGTAAAACTCCCAAGCTCAACGGTTAGATTTTCACATTGTATCAACAGTTATGAACATACTCATTACACCAAAAAGAGAAACGAATCATCCGACTAGTCCTAGACGTGAACATACTCTTTCTACAAGGAGTTTCCCACAATTCTATAACATATACATCATGTGGATCGAAACTGAAGCGATTGAGCCGCAGGATCATGTACATAGAGAATACGAAAATTTAATCATCTTGGTTCACAGTGCCGGTTCACACACAGTACTACGGTAGAATCGAAAGAGCTATAATGAATTTATGCCCTTTGGCCCTAGAGCTGAGCTCACTGTGCCACTATACGCACTATTCTACCTCCTTAAACTGAGAGAAAATCTCAAACTCAACCTCCATATTGATCCAAGTTGAGCCATAAAGAACAACTCATAGCACCAAAAATCAGCACTCAAACCATACACATTACCAGAATGATAAATCAGCCACCTAAATTATGCGAATCCATCTTTATACCATACGTAAAATTGTACAAAAAGAAAGGAGATTATCACTAGCCCCAAATCTACATTATTGATCTAAGAACAAACCAAACACTACCATTTACTTGGAAGCTGCAACAAATCCTAAAAGTTCATCATTTTAACCACTTGTCGATTTCATTTGTAGTAGCTTTCACAAGCTTCTTCGTGCTAACAACAAGTTCATCAATCAGTGAATCAACTTCATTCCTGTCAACAAATCACCAAAGTCAAAATCATCATCTTCTTCTTCAAATCCTTAATCACTAAAAATCTAATTGCAGACAAATACTCACAGAGATGGTTTTCCAACGTTGTAATAAGAACGAGAGTGATCATAAGCAGCTCCTCTTCCAACACCATAGCCAAAACCTACACCAATTCCACAACCAGCTCCAAATCCAAGACCAAATTGTAATCCAGGAACTCCTGGTCCGAATCCTACACCTGTTTTCATCAAACCAATCTCTACTCTCTTAAACCAAAACTATCTATAAATAGCTTCGAGCGATTCGCGAGTCTGCGATCAAAATTGGGAGAAATTAGAAATTTACCTCCGATAAGACCGGCGCCGAAACCAAATCCGCAACCGACACCGAGTCCAAAAGCTGGACCAACTTTTCCAATGTCTCTGATCCTAACTTGGGGAAGTTTCCAGAGCAATCCTTTGTCATCGTCTCCGGTTCTTCTTCTGTTGCTCATCGTCCCTTTCGCTCTCTCTTTCGGCGTGGATTCGCCAATACATACTTTAAATGGGCCTATATTATAAGGCGCACTCTTATTTCTCAAGGCCCAACTTCAGCCCAATAGTCATATAGATCTCATTTCACAAGCGATATTTGTTATGTTTATTTTATTTTAATCTTTTGTTTTATATCATAATGAATTTTATAGAAGATATCTGTTATGTTTATATTCATAATGAATTTGTTTTATATCATAATAATATGGATTTTCATTAACAACATTTTTTTTAATACATAAAACTAAAAAACCCACAATTATTCTCAAATTTTCACTTTGTTTTCAGTTACTTTATATATATTTGCCAAACATATTATATAATATATGAAGATTTGTTCTTACATATATTTAATGGATTGATGCCTCATTAGTTTTATTCTCAATTTCAAAACTAAAATTAATAACAAATCTTTCGTAAAACTATTAAATTTTAGATTCAACTAGATTAAACTCCATCCAATATGCATGTTTAATTTTTAAAACTAAAATAAATTTAACAAAAAGATATATTAAAATCTTATTGTAAGTAGAAAATAAATATATAATATTTTATTTTGAGAATTGTTTATTTATATATTCGTTTTTTCCTTATTCGAAAAATATTATACATGGAAATTACTAGTCAAATCATCATCTAATTTACATCTATTTACAAATCTATCGTCTACTTTACCACTAAAAATGTGTTTACTCACAATCATATTTTCTTGTTGAAGTATTCTCATTCCCACCACGTATAAAATGATTATATGAATGCATAAAGCCAACTACATGTGTTTTTATTTTCACTTTCACATAGTTTTTTAACCACTAAAATTATTGATTCATAAAATATTTTGAAAGAAAATATATCACATAGCAATAATTAATGATTTATTTATAAGAAAAACTAGAATAAGTAAAAATTACTCGATCGCAATGAGTCTATAATAAACCAATAAAGGTTGAGAAATTTGATTGGACAAAATTATAAGCACAATGATAAAAGATTAAGGCTTATAGATTCTATCGCAAGTAATAATTCTTTTCATTTTATATAAAACTATTTTGCATTTAAAAATATGTTTATCATTATTTGTTGCATATTTTGTACGAGAAAATTATTTGAAAAAATTCTATGCATGTTTTAATGTTAAAAAAAACTCTGTTGAGTGTATTCACGAGCCACTCAATGTAATTTTTATCTGATGTGAACATAATATATGCCTAAAGAAAAGTTTGAAACTCACCCTTATATTCAGATTGATGTTGTGGACTAATGTTGAAATATATTCTAGTATAAGTTCTAGACCACATGATTTCATATAAACTTAGGTCCAACTTTCACCAATTATTATGAAACATTTGTATTGGGTCTTAAATTTTTGCGACCCATTTGCAGATATTTTTGTTTTGTTTAAGCCTCGAAATTAGCAAAACTACCCCAAAATTAACAAAAATGCCCCATAATTAACAAAAATACCTTATAATTAGTAAAAAGTTCCATAATTGACAAAAAATGTCCAAAAATTAATAAATAAAAATTATCAATGTCTCATAATTAGGAAAAATAAATCAGTTTTTATTTTAGAAAAGCGTCAATTTGTTTTGTATTTGGCCTTGGATTTTAGATTTTAGTACATTTCTTATTATATTAAAGTATGTATATTAATCAATATTAAACTACTATCTTATTGATCATCATTTAACAGTTTATTCATCTAATATTTTCATCATTATTCATCTAATTCATCTGGTTCAGTATATCAACCACCATTTGACAGTTTCATAATAGTCAAAATATTTTCCTTCTTCCTTAAATCGATTTTTTAATACCAATAAGTGGAAGTTTGACCCAAAAAGAAAACAAACAAGTTAATGGGCTTACTACGGCCCATTAATAAACAAAAACGCACCAAAACTTCATCTTCAACGCCGGGGACTTTGATATCATCTGCGCCGAACAAAAACTCTGCAGAAACCCTAATTTTCGTCAGTGATTGATTCTTCCGTTTCCACCATGGAAGAAGTATGCGAAGGAAAAGAATTCTCATTCCCTCGTCAAGAAGAAGATGTCCTCTCCTTCTGGACTGAAATCGATGCTTTCAAGACACAGCTCAAACGCACTGAGAATCTTCCTGAGTACATCTTCTACGACGGACCTCCTTTTGCCACCGGACTTCCTCACTACGGACATATCCTCGCTGGTACGATTAAAGATATTGTGACTCGGTATCAGACCATGACTGGTCACCATGTCACTCGTCGGTTTGGGTGGGATTGTCATGGCTTACCTGTTGAGAATGAGATTGATCGGAAATTGAATATTAAGAGGAGAGATGAAGTTATTAAGATGGGAATTGATAAGTATAATGAAGAGTGTAGGAGTATTGTGACTCGTTATGTTGCTGAGTGGGAGAAGGTTATTACTAGGTGTGGTCGTTGGATTGATTTTAAGAATGATTATAAGACTATGGATTTGCCTTTTATGGAAAGTGTTTGGTGGGTTTTTTCTCAGCTTTGGGAGAAGAATCTTGTTTACAGAGGATTCAAGGTTTGTTTGGCATTCTTCTTCCTGCATTGATGTGGTTTTGAAGTTTCGTGGATCGTGATTTTTGTATTTGGGTCAATTCTGGTTTGCAGGTTATGCCGTACAGTACTGGTTGTAAGACACCTTTATCTAATTTTGAAGCTGGTCAGAACTATAAGGTAATGTTGTTGTTATTGTGTTCTTCAGGTGATTGATTTGTGTTGTATAGTTTGATCTCTGATATTGGTAGAATGTGTGTATGTACAGGAAGTCCCTGATCCTGAAATCATGGTGACTTTTCCGGTTATTGGGGATCAAGATAATGCTGCTTTTGTGGCATGGACTACTACTCCGTGGACTCTTCCAAGCAATCTTGCTTTGTGTGTAAATGCGAAGTTTGTCTATGTGAAGGTTCGTAACAAGAACACTGGAAAAGTGTACATTGTTGCTGAATCTCGGTTGTCTGCTCTTCCCACTGATAAGCCTAAGGCCAAGTTAAGTAATGGACCTGCTGGTGATACTAAGAAAGCAAATCCTAAAGCTAAAGGTGCTAAACCTGAGAGTGCAGCTGATTCTTATGAAGTTTTGGAGAAATTTAATGGAGCTTCCCTGGTTGGGAAGAAGTATGAACCTTTGTTTGATTACTTTAGTGATTTCTCAAGTGAGGCCTTTCGAGTAGTAGCAGATGATTATGTCACTGATGACAGTGGTACTGGTATTGTCCACTGTGCTCCTGCCTTTGGTGAAGATGATTATCGTGTTTGTCTTTTGAACAAAATAATCAAAAAGGTTAGGTTTGACTACATCTTCCTTATCACCCTTGCTAACATCAGGCATGAACTTTGCTCATTTGTTGTTTCTCTCTTGTTTAGGCTTACAGTATCTTCAAGAACCCATTCTCAGTTTACTCTAATAATCTTGCTTTATCTCATTGTGTTAAATGTTCTATATATGTTGCAGGGGGAGAATCTAGTTGTTGCTGTTGATGATGATGGGTTGTTTACTGAGAGAATTACCCACTTCAGTGGCCGTTATGTCAAAGATGCAGACAAGGATATAATTGAAGCCGTTAAGGTGATTACCGATGCTTGATAATTAGTCAGTTCAGATCATAATGATTTATCTGTTTCTTAGAGAATCTAAGTGCTTTTTGGACCATTGGATTTCTTTACTGTAGGTGATTTGTTTCATGAAGTAATATTATTTTTATTATTTCAGGCCAAGGGCAGGCTTGTTAAAACGGGAAGCTTTACTCACTCATACCCATTTTGCTGGCGATCAGACACCCCACTCATATATAGAGCAGTTCCAAGTTGGTATGCTTCATTTTCATATGAGTTTGAGCTAAGGTCTTAGTAGTTGGATCATTTAGTGCTAGTTCCAGTGAGACGGTCTCTCTTGTCCTTGCCTTGAACTTTGGCTCTTATGATTATATCTGGCAGCCCCTTTTCGGAGCTGTATTAGGTATCTTTGTGTATTTTTTTTGCAGAATAATCACCAAACTGTTTAGGATATTTTGATTTCCCATGTTTTCATTTATTTATTTTAGATTTCATATGTAGCATCTGACCTAAATGGCACGTAGTTATGGTCATAACTTATGAACTTTATTCTGTCGTTTTTCAGGTGTGGTTATGACTTTAAAGTTTTTTTTTGTGTTTTGACCTGTTAGGTTTGTGCGTGTGGAGCAGTTGAAAGAAAAGTTGTTAAAAAGCAATGAACAGACAGAATGGGTACCTGGTTATGTGAAGGTCGGTAGAAGAAAGGATCAGTACTCTGAGTATATATTACTAGTTCGTTTTGTTAAGTTTCTGATATGAATACATTTTTTTGATTAATGTGCAATTCAGGATAAACGTTTTCACAATTGGCTCGAAAATGCAAGGGATTGGGCAATCAGCCGAAGTAGATTTTGGGGCACGCCTCTTCCGATATGGATAAGTGATGATGGGGAGGAAGTTGTGATCATGGATTCCGTAGAGAAGCTTGAAAAGCTCTCTGGTGTTAAGGTCTCTTCTTTTGTTTTATTTACATCTCTCTTTATATCAGCAAATAGCTCACTGATGCTTTGGGAAAGTCTACTGTCATGATCTCGGTACCTTTATATGCAACCATTTGCTACTACTCAACTGTTGGATAAATTTTTCTAGAAGTCTTCCTTATATGTTCTGTCAACTTTATGACACTCTATGAGGGTTTGGTCTTTATTTAGTACTGGAGAATGTAGTTGTCAAAAAGTCTAATACTCATTTGTTTCTCTGATGATTTATGGTACAGGTCTTTGACCTGCATCGTCACCATATTGATCATATTACAATTCCATCTAGTCGTGGCGATGAGTTTGGTGTGCTCCGTCGTGTAGAAGATGTAAGATGAACCAATTTCTTTCATTTATCACTTATCCGGGGTCTTATCCCAAGCTTAAGTTTATATACGCTTTTACAGGTTTTTGATTGTTGGTTTGAGAGTGGGTCAATGCCTTACGCGTATATCCATTATCCGTTTGAAAACAAGGAGTTATTTGAGAAGAACTTTCCTGGTGATTTTGTGGCTGAAGGTCTTGATCAGACTCGTGGATGGTATGTCATTCCATATCTTGACTGTGGGGAGAAATATTAGTTAAGCTTTAGCATTTAAAATTATTGGATTGATATTTTGGTGGTTACGTGATGAAAAAAGGTTGCTTTTTATTAAGGTCTTTGAGAATGGAAATAAACCTTTTACCTTGTAGTATTGCAAATCTTAGTTAGTGTTTATCATGTCAACCCAAGATAGTTGCAAAAAACCCATATCATTTCAGTTCTCATATTTTTTCAAGAGTGGATTTCTACATTGATATATCCTATAAGCTCTTCTGACAAATTATTTCTTGCTTATCTCTGGGTTTGTTCCGTCCCTCTACTTTATGATATCTGGATCTTAGTTACCTCAATGATTGCACTTAATTAAGTTATGAGTCGATGCTAAAGGAAGGTGTGATCAATTTACTATGAAATGTGATTCTAGAAGTGTTTTGAAACGGGCATAATAAACAATATTTTTTTCCTAAGTAGAAAATAAATAGTTACTAAACTTGTCGCTGGGTATCTACAGGTTTTATACTCTTATGGTGTTGTCTACTGCATTATTTGAAAAACCAGCGTTTAAAAATCTGATTTGCAATGGTCTTGTACTTGCTGAGGATGGGAAAAAGATGGCTAAGAAATTACGGAATTATCCACCACCTTTGGAAGTCATAGATGAGTATGGGGCTGTAAGTTTTCCCTATAATATGCTCTTGTGCTGCGTTTTGAGCTTTTTCAAATGTTCTCTAGCTAAGAAAATCTTGGCAGTGTGTGTACGTAATAACTTAGTGACTTTACATGAACCTTGATAGGATGCTGTGCGATTGTACCTGATAAATTCTCCGGTTGTACGTGCTGAGCCACTACGCTTCAAAAAAGAAGGAGTACTCGGTGTTGTGAGTGATTTTGGTGGTTGAATTTATTGCTGCTTTATTGCTGTTTATTCGTGGTTGTTGTCTGAATTTTTTTCTGGTCCTGCATTGGGATTCACTAGGTCAAAGATGTATTCCTTCCATGGTACAATGCATATCGGTTCCTCGTTCAGAATGCAAAGAGACTTGAGACTGAAGGTGGTGTGCCCTTTGTTCCTACTGATCTGGCAACTATACAGTCAGCAAACATTCTTGATCAGTGGATTCACTCAGCTACGCAGAGTCTTGTTCGTTTTGTCCGCGAGGAGATGGATGCCTATCGGCTTTACACTGTAAGGTTTTTACATGTTATTTTCAGCATGATATGGTGTTCGCATTAGAAAACCGCCATCACTGTCTCCTGGTATTTATTACATCTTGGTTTTTGTTTTTCTTGTTTAGGTGGTTCCTCGTCTCTTGAAGTTCCTCGACAATCTCACTAACATATATGTCAGATTCAACCGCAAGAGATTAAAAGGCCGTACGGGGGAAGATGATTGTCACACTGCTCTTTCGACTCTATTCAATGTATACTAAAAATAGTTGCAGAGATATATTGTTTGTGGTCACCATGATTTGAACACTTGTTATATCTAATTATTGTCTATTTTCAGGTGCTCCTTACTTCTTGCAAAGTGATGGCCCCGTTTACACCTTTCTTCACTGAAACTTTGTACCAGAATCTGCGGAAAGCGTGTAAAGGTTCTGAGGAAAGTGTTCACTACTGCAGTATTCCACCAAGGGAAGGAATGGTAAGACTCAAGTCCACGTCTCTATATCCAATAAGAGAATAAAAGTAATCTGAATTTTGCCTGCTTATATTTTCTTTCTGTGTTTGAATAGGAAGGGGAGAGGATTGAGTTAAGTGTTACGAGGATGATGAAAATCATTGATCTTGCTCGGAACATTCGTGAGCGTAACAAACTACCCTTGAAAACTCCTCTAAAGTGAGTGTTGGTACTTGATCGTTTTCAGTTTCTGCTTTGTTAACCTAAAACATGAAAAAAAATTCACACATGCTTATCCTTGTTGTATCAGGGAAATGATTGTAGTCCATCCCGATGCTGATTTCTTAAATGACATAACTGGAGTACTAAGAGAGGTCTGTGGTGTTACAGGAACAGTAGTTTATCTTCTTGAAGTTTTAACTAATATTATAAATATGAAACTTTTTGAGATTATTGAGAACCATTTGATATCAGCCAATGATAGCTATGTGGATTTATCCTGTTTAATTTTGCATTGCAGTATGTCTTGGAAGAACTTAACGTGAGATCGCTTGTACCATGCAATGATACTCTGAAGTATGCATCACTAAAAGCAGAACCAGATTTCAGGTTGGTTAAGTTTTCTGTCTGTGTTTTTCTTTAAACCGCTGAGCTCAATGTGCTTTAGCCTTTCCAAAGGGATGTAGAGTGAAATTTTACATGTTCATTCCTGCAGTGTATTGGGAAAGCGACTTGGAAAGTCGATGGGGCTTGTTGCAAAGGAAGTTAAAGAAATGTCTCAAAAAGATATCTTAGCATTTGAGGAGGCTGGGGAAGTTACTATTGCTAACCACTTGCTAAAGGAAACAGATATCAAGGTCTCTCATGCTATGATGTTTTCCTGTGAGATAGCGTTAAGAGTATGTTGTTAATAGCTAAATTCTGACACATATCTTTCATGTGTTGTTCAGATTGTTAGGGTTTTCAAACGCCCAGACGATTTGAAAGAGAATGAGATTGATTCAGCTGGAGATGGTAAGAAGCGTAATTAATTATCACTTCTCTGTTGGTAGGATACACATATAATACTTGCTTTCTTTCATGATGCAGGTGATGTTTTGGTGATTCTGGATCTACGAGCAGATGATTCTTTGGTTGAAGCAGGTTTTGCCCGTGAGGTAAAGATATATAACTTCTCTAATAGTGTACTAGTCCTAGATGAAACCAAAGCAATACATTTTCTTATAACTTGTATATCTTCTGTGGGGTTCTTCTTCAGTATCTTAATATTTTATTTGCATATAAAGCGATGTTGTGCTTATGAGCTTAGTTTCCCTGTGTTAAAGATTGTAAACAGGATCCAGAAACTAAGGAAAAAGTCAGGTCTGGAACCAACAGACTTTGTGGAAGTGTACTTCCAATCATTGGACGAGGATGAATCTGTTTCTAAACAAGTTCTAGTCTCTCAGGTAACTAGTTTTTGTTTGTTACTCAATTCATCTGAACTTAAATTCTACTTGAAATTTACGAATGTTTCATTGCTTGTACGTAATTATTTGTTCAGCTATGGATCAAACGAAAATTTATGTTTCCAACATGAATGTCTTCAACCACATGCCTTAATTCTGTCTCATCACTGTTGTTTGTTGAACAGGAACAAAACATCAAGGATTCAATTGGCTCCACTTTACTTTTGTCTAGTTTAATGCCATCACATGCAGTAAGTCATCAACACTCCCATATCTGCTTATTTATTTGCACGGCAGAAGCTTAATGTTTATCCTCCTATCTTTTATGTAACAGGTCATAATAGCCGATGAGACATTCACCCCAAAAGAAACATCCGATGAGAGTGTCAAAAAGGTTCCAAAGTTGTCGTATAAGATAAGTTTGGCTAGACCGGCTTTGAAGTTCAATGAAGAGGCTGTTCTTGCTTTATACTCAGGTGAGTCACCATCTCATCACAATAGATTCTCACTGTCAATTCTCTCTCGCTTTCTGTTTAACGTGTATATTTATGGTTCCAGGAGATGTGAAATCTGCAACCGGGCTTCAAACATACTTGTTATCAAGGGATCATTCGAATTTGAAGTCAGAGTTCCAAGCCGGAGATGGGAAGGTTCGTTAGTTAAGCTTTTGTTAACCCAAATCGTTTACTTTATCATTTTAATGTATCTTGTATGGCAGATAACTGTAAGCTGCATTGAAAATGTGCCTGTTGCGACTGTGGTTCTTGGCGAACATCTCCATTTGAGTGTCGGCGATGACTTATTGAGCAAGAGGAACGCATGAGCCGTCCCTCCGGTTTTGTTTGATTTATTGTGGTAACTTGGGATTTATTTCCCTTATTTTTCTTCTTCCATATCTTACCTATAAACTACTTATTTAGATTGTTGCAAAAAGTTAAATCTCAGTGTTGAGACTCTCTTTTACTCGTTCTATTTGTACAATACTAAACTTTTATTCATCTCAAAATTTATGGTTGGACAGATATGTGATTGAGTCCAGTGACCAAAGTTGAACATTGATTTTAGTACAGAGAAGGCAAGAATCTTGTTAAAATCTGAAATTACCTTAACAAAATTTGATTAATGTTTCGGTTGTCATTTGGGTCTTAAAACCATGGGATTCCTGATGCCTATGTCCATTTAATTATGGTCAGCTTTTGGACAAGCGACATGGGCAGCCCATAGTTTTTAATATTACACTTATGAAGTATTGTACTTATATTTTTAATATTAAACTTATGAAGTATTGAAATTATATCATTGTGTGAAACACTTAAGACTTAAGTATGGAGTTTTGAATAAATGTGTTCATGATATCATGTATTATTTGGATTCATGGACTGTCCAATCTATTATGGTTCTTTTTAGGTTTCGTCTAATTTAGACATTGCTCATTTGGGCATGGACAACCCATTTGATATCCTACCTTTAAAGGATCCAGATTTTCGTTAAAAGCATTGAAGGTAACATTAAATCTTAGAAACTATGTCTAGAGAGATCAGAGATGTGTTAGTCAAGTGACAAAAAAAAAATCTGATCATATTCGTTCATGGAAGAGACCCATTGTCAAATCATGCTTCCTTTACCACCCTTCACCAAAGTTACGTGCACTTAATTTACGCCATTTAACTTCATTTTTATAATTATGTTTTCATACATTTCGAAATTGTTTATAAGCAAATCAAATTTGAAAATAAAGCAATTAAAAAAATAGATATGATATTAAGATTAAAAAACATAAAGTAATAAACTTAATTAGACCTATATTTTAGATTTTGGTTAGCATTTTTTTTTTTTTTTGCGGATTTATGCTAGATCGGTTTTGAGAATCAGGGTCTTACTAACATGTGTAGTTTCAATATTAATCGATCAGAATCAAGGTCATACGTTCATCATCATCACATATATATTTCCGTAATATTTTCTAACTTATTTTTCTTATCTATAAGATCTTAACTAAAAACGATAAACATGTGATGATCATGATACGTTTGTGGTATATATATGTTCATGATCATTTACTTGACTCGGCCATCAGCCAATTCTTTTTATTCACGACACAAAAGTAATGAACAATGCACGGATTCTTCGAAATGAAAGAGGATCCGTGGCACAAGCTTCTAGTTTTAGGATCCTGCACTTGAAATACAAGGTTCCTTTACCTAAAAAAAAGAGAGAGAGTTGTGGATGAAACATATGGAAGGAGATTTGCAGTTTCATCATCGAAACATGATATCTGGATCTGAACATGTATAAAAGAAGACATGTGTGTCAAACTGAGAGTGGAGATGTGTTTTGCCTCCTCCCATATTAGCAATCACATATATTTCTTTATTCAATTCCATTATGTTTTTTTTGGTTTTTGTTTTTAAGTAACTTTCCTGTATATATATTACTGATTGGTTACTATTTGTACGATACATATCAAACAGATAAAGTTTAATTTTTCGAATTACAAGTTACAACAGGAAACACAAGATGACACACAATACTCCTTATATTATATCTTCATACATTATCATAATATTAACGAGGATTAACGATGATGCAAACTACATACAAACTTATTGTACATCACTCACAGAAAAGGAATGCTAAAAGTGACTAATTTTAATATAACATTTATATATGATCGAAATATGTTAGGAAGACGAGGGGTAAAGAATCCATGCGCGGCCAGATTTGGCTGTGAACTGCTTAAACCTACCATAAAACATTACTATTATTAGTACGAATTTTCCCATTGGACTCCATCGTCCTGCAAACCCATAACTCGCGTCTTTGCAGCCACCATCGCTGATGTCCACACGCCGTTCACAGCTGTACCCGGTAGTGAAACCAACGTTTCCATATGCACTGCCATTACAAAACTTATTTTGTTGATAATTCTTAACTTCTAATTCACAATCAATTCATAATGAGTGAATTATATATATATATATATATTATATATATATATATGTTTCTTTTTATTTTATAAATTTATACTCGATAAATTAATAACCTCTATAAATTAATAAATTCTTCCGGTCCCGAGTTGGGAGTAGTATAAAAAATGACATAAATCGATAAATTAATTAGATAATAATTTTTTTGAAAGTCCTATGTAAATATATGGTCCATCAATATCAGAAATTAATAATTGCACAAATATATCAACTATATATATACATTATATGTAAGAAATTTCTTAAAAATATATTTCTGATATTTTTTTGCTTAAATTTGTATATATTCTTATTTGAAATTTAGTTCTAATATTTTACTATATCAAAACATATTGGTGTTGTTTTCTATACATGATATTATTTTTTACTTGTAATTGATTTTAGAAAGATATTTTCTATAATGAGAAATTTTTTCAAAGTTATTAAATTATGAAGATCTCTCTATTAATTTATTAATTTATCGATAAGTAAAAAATCTCTCTAAATTAATAAAATTTTGCAGTCCCAACATTATTAATTTATAGAGATTTTACTGTATATATGTTTCTTATACGATTTTATTCACGTCCTCTTTTTTTGTTAGGTGAATTACGAATACTTGGGTTGTCAAATTGTAGAATAATGTATCACCTAGATGACGTATTTTGTTTGAAAATATTTTGAAATTTTTAGTTATTATGGATGCATGATATGTAATATAGAGATTTATATATTGCTGAAACAATTTTTTTATTTGGTTTTGGTTAAAGAATCTTGAGATATAGAAACATACCTGATAACTTCGAGAGTGATGTTAAGGACGTTGAAATTTATCGGATCACGTTGTAGATTTTGCCTTTCGGTGATTGAAATGAGAAAGATACATATCGTCAAAAAGGAAAGTTGTGACACGATGAGTCCACTCTTTTTAACTTTCTTTCCATTTTCGGAATCATCATCTCCTCCTTCTTTCTCTATCGTCTTTTGTTCCGTCAACGGCATAAATAAAGTGTATGGAGGAAGATACCTTGGAAACGCAATTATATTTTACTTTTTAATTAGTCCAAAGAAGTTTTTATGGAAAAACAGAGAATAATGCTTTGTGAATATGATGAAGGGACATTCTCCAGTCTCCACTACATTGAAGGGACATTTTTTTTTTACTGAATCTAAAACCATGGACATATATTCTGATTCACTCTATCAAATCTTGTCTAGCTACCACATTCTCTTGTAGGTTCCTTAATTAATGGTTAATATAGATATATATAAATTCTTCTAAGTGAAAACATCAAAAAATTACTCTTAAGTGATGGAGAGTTTTATCAACTTATATATGTATTATGCCTTCTTTTTATTTATTTAATAAAGATGTATTATGACTATTTGTTTTAAGTTTTCCGGCGTTAATGTTTTTGTGGAAAGTTTGACAAGCATACTACTTTTTGTTTTGTTTGTTATTTTAAGAGCGTAAACTAATTTGTGGAAACCTTGAAAAATTCTATGAAATTTGTGTTTGTGGTGAAAAAATAAACTTCACAATCTCAATTTTTTATATTATTAGTATTTTTTTTGTTACAAGAATGATTTACCGAAATAAATACTAATTAATCTCCAAAAATTATAAATTAGCTTGGTATTCAAACTATTCATTAAATGTATAATTGCCAAGCATGGTTATAACTTAAATCTTACTTCCTCAATCCATGGGAGTGAATACTTTAACCAAATGGACCACGTTAGATATGTTAAAATTAATTTTGGTTAATAAAATATGCTTTCAATTGCTAAGCTGATTAATTGGTGGATTCAGCCAAAAGAATAGCACTAAAACTAATGCAAATCTATGGTTCTACCACCCCACTCATGCATGATTGGCCTTTACGTAGTAATTAAAAAAATCCTTAAATAAATCATAAACGTTTTTTTTTTTGGTATGGAATAAACAATAATAGTTAGGAAAATGTTTGCTTCATAAAAAAAAAAATTAGGTAAATGATTTGATAATTTTCCAAACTACATTACGTGAGATAATAATATGTTTGGTGTTTCTGTTGTGAAATGTCAACCAACTTTAATTCATGCGGTGACTTTTTATTGTTTCTGTAGTGAAATGTCAACCATTTAATTTCACTATATCTCAATTGTTTTAGTTTAATGTATTCGTAAAACTGCACCTATGTGTGCATGCATATCACCTCATATGTGAAAATTATGTCGAAATAAGTGCACCTTTCGATCTAAATATTTCGAGTTCATGCAAATGATTCGATATATGAGGAGAGGATTGAAAGAAACTTACATCATAAGAATAAAGAGTACCAAGATAGCTGGGGAAAGTGTAGAGAGGTCTACTATAGTTTCTCCGGTGTGTCGCGAATTCACCACTTGAAACAACGATCCAACCAACTTCTCGTACGAACTCATTCCTTCTAGAGACTCAGAGGTCCATTCAAAGGCGCAGAAGAAAAGAAGCTGTATTATCAGAAACCCTAGCACCGTCACTCCAAGAAGAACACATAGACGAACCGAGAGTAGATGAGAGTATCCCATCTTATTGTGGTTCTTGAGAATGTAACCATACTCGTCACGCTTTGTGATCTTATAAAGTCCCCATATGAGCAAAACCAAGAAGCAAGGGAACAAAGTGTTTCCCATCAGTACTTGAGGGATTAGGAGCCAGATGAGACCAGAGTTCTTGCGAAAGATGATCATGTTCTCATTCGTGGGGACAAATCCGCAGTTTGCAAACGTGGAAACAGTTGTGAAGACGGAGAAAGTGAGAGGTGAGATTTCTTTGGAACTAAGAACATCTCTCGCCGTTTTAACAAAATTTACGTACACAAGAAGCAACACAGAGCCAACTAGGTTAGTAACAAGATGGTAACTAAGAACCACCGAGTACAAGCACTTAGATGCCCTTTCATCGATCTTGATAAGACCCTCGCGATAATCAGTAACAGTCTCAACGTCACAGCGATCCTCGATGGAACTGTCCGAATTATAAGATCCCAAAATATGTCTAATCTTGTTATGAGGGAAGACGAACTTGGTGAAATAGGAGACGTAGAGGTTGAGAAAGGAGGTGAAGATTTCGCCACCGAGGAACATGAGGATAGTGAGGAAGATAAGTTGGGTGTTGGAGAAGACTTCCATGTCGACGGTAGACATGGAAGAGACGGTGATGGCAGAGACAGAAGTGAAGAAAAGGTCAAAGTCATGAGGACGTGAAGTGGTTCTTGGCTTTGTGATCTTGAGTGCCAAAAACCCTAAAAAGGAGAAGAACAAGAAGTAGATGAAGTAAAGGAAGAATAGTGAACGTAATTTAGTAAGCTGCGAACGGATTTTTGCTATTTTTGCCACCACTCTGTCCATTTTAGTTCTCGAGTCGGTTTAAGCATTAATATTATACTGGCCATAAGTTGTGTTTATATATTACATATTACACGTACATGGAAATTGTCAGCCACATATTACATATAAATTGATTAATGATGACTATTACTGATGATAGCGATTCCTGTTTTTTCTTTCCAATTTAAAAGGGTATTTGTAAGAGGAAGAAATATATAGAAATACAATACAATACAAAGTGAGAGGAAAAAGAGAAGAAAAAAAATCGTCTTTATTATTGAGATGTCTATTTTAATTCACGTGGAAAAGTTCTCTTTCTTAGTTTAAATGAAAAAAACATCCTTCTTTATTGTATGATTGAGTGATTCTTTCGTCTTTATAGCTTGTTCCATAATAATTCTCTCACTGATTGAGTGGATTTTATTTTTAGCATTGAAGATTCGATTTCAATATAAAGAAAAGGATTCATCCAACTCCATGTTACTTATATCCTAAGTAGAGAGCTATAAAAATGCCGAGAACAAAAATTATAGGTAAAAATTGCATGACTCAACTTCGTAGAGACCATGCAAAATTTGATCAAACTCATGTTATATTGCTCGTACATGCCTGAAAAGGTGGAAGAGGATTCGTGCAAAATAGATCAAATTCTAGATCAAAATGTAAAGACAATTTATAAACGATGTTGTAGGGGTAATAGTTTGGATAAACGAAATTGGTCCAAGAAGACCATAAATTGATGGAAGTGAACGGTCTTCATGGGGAACACCACTTTTTAATTATTTAAAGAGATCAACAGTCATGGTAGTGGTTAAAAGCGGCGAAACTACGTCTTTTTGGTATTGACACATGGAGTAACATGGGATGTCTTAGAGAGGATGCATTGATCTAGGGATTCCTAGTTCAAGCACAATGAAAGAGGTGATGTCCATGACACGAAGGAGAAACCATCGAAAGGGTATCTTAAACCGTGTTGAAGAAGAAATAAGAAAACAGAAGCTGAATGGAGAACTGAACGATCACGATATAGTTCTGTTAAAAGGGAAAAATAAATGTTCTTGGTCACAGCTGCGGTTAGCAAAGCCGCCGATGGAGGGACAAAATGAGATATGGTTCCCATACGCTACTCCAAAGTATAACAATACGGTTGTAAAAAACAGAGTCGCAACAGGGGAGAGAATGAGGAAGTGGAATTGTAATGTAGATTCGAGCTGCATTTTTTGCAATGAACGAGTAGAGACGAGGGAACACTTATTTTTCCACTGCCTATACTCAAAAAGATATGGGAAGACCTAACAAGGGGAATTTTCTCGGACAGATTCTCGGTGAGTTGGACAGAGGTTATGAAGATTTTATCTGAAAACCTTGTGGACAAAACGAAGAGCTACATACTTCGGTATGCACTACAGAACTCTATACACTCAATATGGAATGAACAGAATAGGAGGAGGCATGGGGAGCAATCATCACCAACGGAAATACTTGTGATGATCATAGACAAGAATATTAGAAACCGTTTGAGCACAATTCAAGGTGGTGGAGGATTGAAGTTCAAAAATGGCATCCAAATTTGGTTTGAATCAAGACAATAGATATATTAGAAATTCTGTTTTTTTAAAATAACTCTTGAAAAAGTTAGCATTTCATATGTACCAAGGTTATTTTTCTTTTAAATATAATTTAACATTAAATAAAATAAAATAAACAATAGTAATTTTAACAAGAAAAAGGGTGGTGTTGGTATTTGAAAATTGCCAATTTGTTTAATGAATCATTATTAGAGCTTGCAAAATGGTGTTATCAACTTGTGAATCATTAGAGCTTGCAAGTTGTTGGCTTATGTTAGAGACTTTACAATGTATGCCAAAGGAGGTATGACCTCGATGATAAGGAATTTCACTGAAAGTATCTGCTATTTGCAAAATAGTTGATACACCAAACGTTGACAAAATAAAACTATTTGAGAAAATATAAATGACCATACTCTAAGAGCACCCACATTAAACTATTTGAGAAATATAGATGACCATATTCTAAGAACATCCATATTAGTGTTTTTAAATATAAAACTAATAAAAATAATCAATAAAAAATGGTGAGTGTTTTTTAGTTTTAGTTTTTGTCTTTAAAAAGACATTTTAGACACAAAAAAGAAGGAGTGTTTTAAATTTTATTACTAATTAATACTAAAGACATCTTTTAAAAGTTGTTTAATGAGGATGTTCTTTAGACCATTTTCATCACACAAAAAAGTTAGTGTTTTCAAATTTGTTTTTAAAAAACATTAAAAAAAAAAAACAAGTTATTTAGTGCATTCAACGGGAAAGACACGTGTCTTCGCTGTTTTCGCAAAGACATTTTTATATCTTTAAAGACATTTTACATGGTTAATGAATACCTCAAAATTAAAATAATATTGAGAATATGCACAAAATAACTATGAATCTTAAAAGAATTAACAAAGTAGCTATGGTGTCAGAGTACACTCTTTTTTTTCACTTGCAATTACCTTTTTACCCATTGTCGAATTTTATATGTATTACACGCTATTTTCCAAAATCACATAGAACACTTAGATGATTTCATGGCGAAAAACTTTTGATGAACCCGAACAAACCACCACTCATCTCTCTTTCTTCCACCACCACAACCACCACATCTTCCACCATCACAACCACCAGATCTCTTTTTCGATAAATCTAGGCTGCTAAACGTTATTTATATTGACGGATCATCTCTCCCTCAATTTGCAGAAGATTTCTCATTTTATTTTGTTTGATTTTGATTCTTTCTTGGAATCTCCGTCGTTATATTTTCTTTTTAAATTGTATGTTATTTTCTTTTTTACCATGCTACTTTTGTGAATTACACGTTATAATTAAAAATCTCTTTCAAACAACATGCTATTTTTTCATATAACAAATTATTAGTTCTCATAGCACATTATAAAATGTCACTTTTTGATAAATATCGTGCTATTTATTTTGTTCGACTTTGATTTTTTATTGGAATTTTTGTCGTTATATTTTCATTTTAAATTGTATGTTATTTTCTTTTGTACCATGCTACTTTTTTGAATTACACGTGATAAGTGGAAATCTTTCTCTGTCAACATGCTATTTTTTCTCATAACACATTATAAAATGTCACTTTTTTTTTAAATATCATGCTATTCTCATACTCTTGCTTTTGGTTCAACTTGCGAGAACATTTTTGTATTTTCTTATGTCGTCATAAGGTTATTTACTCACATACAAACTGACAATGATTACTTACTTCATTCTTTTCAATTCTATGATTATTTTCTAATATTACCCAATAATATTAGCTTTTATAATAAATTATACTAACTACTTTTTTAAGAGTGTACACCAATGTGGATGTTTTTATGCCCTTATTTTTAGTTACCATACTTAGATTTCGGGCAAAAGCCCATAAGACCACCCACATCGCATATATTTTTTGTGTGTATTCTCATATAAATATTATTAATAAAGTATGAATAGTCTTTTTAAATGGAAGACCCATTTTTCAATGTGTTTCAAAATGTCTTCTTTGACACATTTTTGGAAGGATATCTTTCATTTAAAGACCATTTTCTTATTTTATGAATTAAATTTATGTGGAAATACATTTAAACTAAATGTGCAATGCGGATGCTCTAATAATTTTTTATGTTCGGATTAGTCTTTAATATTTTTACTTATACCCGCAGTCACTCGATGTGATATTTAAAAAAAAATTAGTATGTTTCCGGTCGAGCTATCCACTTCTGGTTAAATGGACATATTTTTACGAGAAGAATTTGAAATAGAAACAAATGGTTGAAAATATGTACGAACACATCAAATTTGAATTACAAGATGGTGTGTATTTTTAAGAGTGTTATGTGCACGAGGATAACTATTGTATGATAGGGACTAGGAAAGGGACACAATCTAGGAAGTGATATTATAATAATATTTAAATCGTGATGTATCAATCACTTGCTAGATGGCCACTTTTAAATCATTAACATATTTAAATCTCTTTTTAAAGAGAATTAAATTCGAGTCTTGATAAAGATGTTGCCAATAGAGGACGAACAAAATATGTTCATCTTTCTTAAATGCGTTTAGCACTAAAGAATCCATTCTTTTAAAATGTTATCTCCACCTAAGTTTGTAAATGAATTTTTATACAACAACTTCGGAGATCTTCTAAGAGATAATATTATTCAGAGCCATTAAGTATCGAGGAAAAGTAACACTAATGAAGTAAAAGTTATATTATACACTAATGGAAAAATAAAAAAGACGAAAGGTCACTTACTCGTCGATAGTACCATTTTAACTTAAGTGACCTCTCTTTTAGTGTTTTTATATATATATATATATATATGTGTCAGCCGGACCTATTACTAGTAAGGTCACCTGCGAAATTTTACAATTTTGAAACCCTAGTTGCATGATAGATTTGAAATAAGTTTGTGATGGTTTTGGTGCTATGAATTGTTGGCCATGGATAATAATGTAATTAACACAATGACCTAAATGATAGGTCAAAGATGGCGTGAATTGTGGAACGTGTATGCGGACTTGATGTGTTTTTGTTGTATTATTGCTTGATGAAACTTTTTAACTGAGTATCAATCACTTGCTAGATGAAATATTATTGCTTGATAATAATATTTAAATCGTGATGTATCAATCACTTGCTAGATGGCCACTTTTAAATCATTAACATATTTAAATCTCTTTTTAAAGAGAATTAAATTCGAGTCTTGATAAAGATGTTGCCAATAGAGGACGAACAAAATATGTTCATCTTTCTTAAATGCGTTTAGCACTAAAGAATCCATTCTTTTAAAATGTTATCTCCACCTAGGTTTGTAAATGAATTTTTATACGACAACTTCGGAGATCTTCTAAGAGATAATATTATTCAGAGCCACCAAGTATCGAGGAAAAGTAACACTAATGAAGTAAAAGTTACATTATACACTAATGGAAAAATAAAAAAGACGAAAGGTCACTTACTCGTCGATAGTTCCATTTTAACTTAAGTGACCTCTCTTTTAATGTCTTTATATATATATATATATATATATATATATATGTCAGCCGGACCTATTACTAGTAAGGTCACCTGCGAAATTTTACAATTTTGAAACCCTAGTTGCATGATAGATTTGAAATAAGTTTGTGATGGTTTTGGTGTTATGAATTGTTGGCCATGGATAATGATGTAATTAACACAATGACCTAAATGATAGGTCAAAGATGGCGTGAATTGTGGAACGTGTATGCGGACTTGATGTGTTTTTGTTGTAGTATTGCTTGATGAAACTTTTTAACTGAGTTCTTTACTCAAATACCTATGAACATTGCAAATTAGCCTGGTTAGTTACTAGACAACGTGATTGAGTAGCTAGGAATAGGCTGCACAAGAATGAAGCTTAGTCGATTAGTACGTAGTAGTTTGTTGAGCGATTTCTTTAGTTATAAGAAACCTAAAAAGTGGTTAAAAATTACTTAAATTATTTTCATCCACAATTGCAATAATAAGATCAATTCGCCTATTTTTTTATTTCATTTTAGGCGTCTTCTCGTACATGATAATATATAAAATAATTTAGGGCAGGGCAACATCATATAGTGGACGTGTCTCTAATTAATACTATGAGCTTAAAGATAAATGCGTACTTGTGTTTTCTGATTTCTAATTTGTTATCTGTCTTATCCCACTAACTTTGGAGATTAGTGGTCCATCACAAATCGGATGCTACATTCTTCAACCACTTCCTGTTCTCTTCATTCATCAATACCCACCAAACTATGCAACATCTATTTATGGAGTATTACGTGAATATCACTTCTATTATCAATTATTTACTTTTCGACAGTAAACACTATACATGTTATTGTATCGAACTTCGAATGACTTTGGTGTTGAATGAGATAATGCGTCCATATATGACTCCTCTATTTCCACTAAAGTAAAAAACTTCACACAAGCTTAAAGTAAGTATCCATCAACATACAAAGATGGTCAAGTCCTATCGAATACACGAATACGTAGAGCAGAGATTGATAGCAGCCATTCACTCGAATTGGTAATGTTTATCAACAGCAACAGAGACATCCCAAGTGCAACTCATTCCTTTAGGGAAAACAACAAAGTCGCCTGCTTCGATCTCTACGCCTTCATCGGATCCATTAGGGTACACTTTCACTTTTCCTTGTAGTAAATAACAAGTCTCCTTTGCACTGTAAGTCCATGGAAACTTGCTTGGAGGACAACCCCACCTGTAACCATCAATTTCACATACAAAGTAAGAAAAATCTTCATCAACTGCTTTATAGCAAATGCCAAAAGAAAATCAACACTGAGAAACTTGAGCTATCTAGCTTCTACATATGACAAAAGAAAGAAGCTAAAAGATTGTTGATTGTTGAATACACTTAAACAAAAACAGAAACTAGAGCAATTGCAGATGACTTATACAGTAGCAACAACAAACAAAGCTTCTTTGAGCAAAGAATAAAGGTGAAAACTTTCGGTCAATTGATGTAAAGATTTGTCTAATTTAACCACACAAATATGAGTTTTAGCAATTGAAAGTTACTAATGCCATGAAACTTGCTTGGAGGACAAACCCCACTTGTACCATCATTTGACCCACAAAATATGAAAAAATGCAGCAACTGCAAATAACTTATGCCATGGAAATCGATAATGAGAACCTGCAGCTCTCTGGCTTCAACATATGCCATGATCATGGAGATTGAATTCCACAACACAACAACAACAACAACAAGCTAAAGACTTTCTTCTCCGGGCAACGAAAAAGGTTGAAACTTTCAATTGGAGGTGGATCAACTGACGTAAATATTGTTGAATTTACACATAATAAGAGATAATAGATCAGTTGGAGATCACTAATGGCTTTAACAAACAAAGCTAAAGACTTTCTTCTCCGGGCAACAATAAAGGTGCAAACTTTCAATTCCAGATAGATCACTTGCCGCAAAGATTGTCCAATTAACCAATAGTAACAGAAACTAGATCTCTTGGAGATGACTTATGCCATTAAAAGCAATTCACTACGATACTACAGCTATCAAGCTTCTACATTTGGGATTATCATAAAGACCAGATTCATCAACAACAACAACAACAACAAACAAAGCTAGAGACTTTCTTCTCAGGAAAAGAAAAACAAAGGCTAGAACTTTCATATTCAGCAACTAACAAATGAAGAAGAAGAAGGGCAAGTAGATTACTTGGGCCAACTACGAACACCGAGTTGGGTTAGTTTGGACTCAGGAGGATTCTTTTCAATTGTAATCCCTAATTTCTCAGTAGACTCAGCTCTAATCGCAGCAGCCATGGATGATGGTCTTCTTGAATTGTAGGGTTTGTTTGATCTTCTTGTGAGATATGGATTTATGCTTGTTACATTCACAACACCGATGCAGCCCATTTTTGCTTTCCCTTTAACTTAGTTGTTCTCAGCTTACAAAATGCAATAGAAAACTCCATTTTAAATTTTTCATTTTCTGTCCAATATAATCGTATAGCATATGATCCATTCATGCCTCATCTCTTGAGTTATTAGTTACGGCTTAGTTAGATAATTTCTGTCTAATTATGAAATTGCCCTCACATCTTTTGTTATTGACGAAAGTGCTCCACATCTTCGGGTATTTTATGAATTGCTCCACATATTTGGACTTATTCGGAAATGCTCCACATTTTTATGTAATTACGAAGTTGCACACATCTTTGGCTATTTTATTTGAAACTTTCACTTGTGAATCTTATCCATGAAGTTATATATATAAATATTAGAGATAAAAGCAATTTCGTCTTTTTTTTCTTCACTTTCACAAAAACTATTCATAAGAGACTACACAAAAACTAACAAAAATTTAAAACTACTCTATTATCTAATTACAAAGTTAAAATTACTGTATTTTTTTAAGAAGACCTCTTAAAAAGATGTTTATCAAATTCATCATGTATACTAATATACTAGGTAGTTTATCCATACTATGTACGGAATGAAATGTTTTTCATCTGATACTACAAGTTCAACTGTAATTTATCTAGAGTAGCCATTCTCATGGGATTGGAGAAAGTTCTCAAAACATGAGAATCAATTAGGCCGTCTATGATCCATGACAGCATAAACATTTGTGTAAGGTCCAAAATTAAAAAGACCTATAATTATTTTTTTTTGCTGTAAGATTTGAAAAAAATCAGAAAAAGTTATAAAAAGGGTCAATATCAAAAAAATGTTTAAGATAAAATACCAACAAATTTATAAATATAAAACCACAATTTAGTTTTGTGTATTTTATTGGCATGGTCTAAATAAAATGCCTATTTTTTGTTTTGCCTAAGGTTGTCAAAATGTTTGAGACGGGACTCAGATTAATCGTGAAACATTGAAATCATGAGGGAGAATTGGAGCATTTTCTTAGTCGCATATCACATGGATTCTTAGACAAACTCTCCTCAATTTGATTGTGATTTCTACAAACAAAAACAATTAGAACTCAATTTATGAGTTATTTTGACTCTTTTCAAAATAATAAAAAAAAAAACTCACATTCTTCATTAGATTAAGATGACTTTTCACACTTGATTCAGAGGATTTTCTCTTTCTTTAAGAGGATTTTTTGCATTTGATCGACACTTAGAAAAACTTTGATTTTTAAACAACAAATATTTTTTAGAGAGAAGCTTATTAGATTTTCACAAAAAAAAATAGTTTTCATGTTGGGCAGGGACAAGCCTAAAACCATGAATGATTTTAAGAAAATACTAATGTAGAGCAAAAAATGGATTCTCGTAGAAATGATAATTAAAAAACTAAAAAACTTAAATGGGAACAAAAAGTTTTTCTTAAAAAACATTTCTAGGAAAACTAAAGCCTTCAATATTAGTTTGTAAGTAGATTCAGTTTTTCCAAAAATCTATACTATAGCCATTCAGGATTTTACAAATTTGGTTTTTCTAAATACAAAATTAGAGAATCCAGTTTTTGAGAGATTTTATCCATTTTCAAAGAAAAAACTTGAGAGATTTTAATTCATTTCCGAAGAAAAACTCAAAACTCTCTTCTTTGTTTTCTTTTCTTCTTTTTTCATATTTCAATTTTTATGATTAAGTAAATGCATTGTAGTCTTTGTTACAAAAATTCTTATATTATTGATTAATATATGAGATTTATATGTGTTAAGAAACATGTAATATATTTTAAACTTTTTGAAAGATTAATTGCTTTTTAATTGAAATTCTGTTTATTTATTTATGTGTAATTGTAAATATAAGACTAATGACAAAATCTGTAAATATCCTAGTAAAATTGGGTTGATAATCGCTTTGTGAACGACATTTCACCGTGACATTTTTGTTAATAATACGAGAGGATAATATTTTTATAAAAAATAATTATTGGATTCACTCCTAGCGGTGAATCTCTACTATTCACCAGCTCTTAAGATTTAGGGTTCAAATTTTACAATTCAAAAAAAATTGTATATCGATTTGAGTTTATAACAACAAGGTTTAGGGTTTAAATTTTATAATTAAACAAAATTATATGTCAGTTTGGGTTTATAAAAATGATAAGAATTTAGATTTTTACAATTAAATTGAATTACATGTCGGTTTGGTTTATAGAGATTTTGTTTCCTGAATTTGTTGTGTTTTATTATTTTAATTTTTATTTATTTTAAATATAGTATGATATGACATGTTGTGGTATTTTGATTGGTTTGACTAAGAGTATTTCTCAAGTAATTTATAATGGATAACATCTACTTATTCTATAAAATTCATCATGTCCTTGCGACCTGCATGAAATATAGGACTCGTATAACAATCTTGTGAATTTTATCATCTATCTACTTTACATATTTAACACAATCAAAAACTGATAACGACAACATCAAAATTATATTCATGAGATTTTTCATGTGTCGGGAGAGTCTCAATTAATTTCGTCCTTTTTCTATAGTGACATTACAAATATTTCGATTGTATTAATATCTTCGGTGTCCCTAAAAAAATCAGTACTAGCCACACTAAAAACATGGGACGGCACTATTTACGAGTACTAGAATTATAGCAACCACAACTTTCTCTCTGTTGTCATGTAGTTCAATGTGTTATTATCAGGACGTACAACCTTATTTCATTTACGGCAATGTTACCCTACTATCGTTGTTACGCGATGGTTTTAAATATGGACACATCTTTTATGAAACAACACATATTCATCTCTTCTTTGTTCATCATTTAGTTTGAGTTTCAACTATGGAACTTAATCATGATTCGATATTCGCTCCTGAGGTTCCCACTGAAATTCATGGAGTCAAGGTCATGAGACAAACTTCGGATGCTAAGCTTGCTGAACTCGGGGTTACCTCTTGGCAATTGTCGGTCTTCTTTCCTATACTTTTGATTTCTTTTTTTTATTTATATAAATTTCATTTCAATGGCATAAAATATATAGAAATTAGAGTTTTAAATAGTATTTTTATCCCTTAACGATTAAAAATACATAAAATTATCATGGGACACTAATTGCCTTAGTATTCCTATGGAATGGAGGTCAAGAGTCATGGTATGTTAATGTTGATCTAATTTCGCAAGTTACATCATTTTCTATTACTTTAGGATTTTCATTTGTTTTTGTTAACCATGAGATTTAAACCAAAATTTCGACATAACCTGAGAATCAGTATTCTTATCATTTAAATATTGAGTTTGAATAAGAAAATGTGGGGTATTGTTGGAGTTTATTATATTGTATACATAAACATATGAATATTTACATAAAAACAAAGAGATGTGTCGATTAAGGAAAATACACATGTACGATTGGTTGTGAAAAGACATCACAACAAAGAGGAAGATACGATAGAAAAATCTATTTCTTCTCCAAAATTAATTTATCAGAAACTCAAAGTAGATTTGTTAGGATTTTGTAAGGTGTTAATACAGAGATTGATAGTTGTATATTGTAAGATAAACACCCATAGAATCTACTTACATCAAAGTAGGGGCATAATTATGTCTTAGGAGATTGCGATATCGCAAGTCTCTATCAGCTTACGTTCATTCACGTAAGAAGAAGAAGAGATCATAAGTAAATTATTGTTTTAATAATTATGTATTAATTCAATAACAGAAACATAGTTATGTACGTGTGTGTTGATTTGCATCTATAATATTGGAACAACATTAAATCCATGAAGGTAAAACAATGATAAAATTGACGATGAGAACTTTCCAACAACATCTTGACTTCTTGTCCCAATAATCTATATACTGATATTCATTTAGTTAGGTCCTACAACAAGAAATATTTTTGATTTTTGACGGAATTTTTAGAGATTTACGTATAAGTCCGTCATAAATGTTTTTATATAGATTTTCAATGAATGGATCATCAAAAATCTTTGAAAGTTTCTGAGAAAGATAAATTCCCGATCATTAACTAGCAAATTTTGAAAGATTACTCGTAAATTGTACTACATCACATCGAAACTTTTGTTGAAATGTTTCTAGCGACTGCCTTTTCATATTGATCAAATGAAACCACCAAGATTGATACCTTAAATATATGCTATTGTGTTAGTCTTTCCAAAAAGAAAATAAACGAAGAAATATATATATTTTTGCTATATGGCAGGTGTTAAGCCTATGTGCTCGAACATTAGTTTAGGAAAAGAAACTGAAACACTGATCAACCTTAAAATAAGTTGCATTTGAAGTCATGAGTCATATGTACATGTATGGTTGACTAACTAACTGTGAGATCAAACTTAAGCAGATGGGAAAGCATGCCTCGCAAATTTCCATGGAAATTTAAGAAGACAGAAACAATGTACTTCGTCGAGGGGAAATTGAAAGTGAAAGTAGAAGACCATCACAAAGAAGGAGAAGCCTTAGAATTTGTGGCAGGGGATTTGGTTGTGTTTCCTCAAGACATGAATGTTTTTGTCGATGTAATTGAAGATGTGAAGAAACGTTATTATAGAGAGTCTGAGATTGAAGAATCTGAGTTACCTTAAAAAGCATAAATTAATGGATTTAAATCTTTTTACTTCATAAGGCAGCTAGACCTATATAAGTTTGTTTTAAATCTTGATCTAATATATGTCTTTACCTTGGGATTTGGTTCAAACCTGTAATTGTCTTCATTTTAGAATCCTTTAATTTGTTTCACAAAACACCATTATGAGGCAAAAACATATTAGAAACATCGGCCACAACATTTAAAAGAAACATATTAATGGCCTTTATGAAAAATGCCCAGTTATTACTTACTTACTTTTTTCCAAGCTTTTTATTTTTACTAATATAAAAATATTATTCCATAAATACCACTTAAATTTTATTTGATAATTGTTTGCTAACAAAAAAATATTTTATTTGATAATTTCGTTTAGTGAAGTTATTATATATTAACCAATTTTTTTACGAAGTTATTTTATATTAACCAATTTTTTTTAATCATCATATTTTTAACATTTTTTAATTAAAAGGTAATTGTAAAGTAATTATGTGTGGGAATTTTTTTAATTATAAAGAGTAGAACATGTATTAATTTTGTACATCATCTACATATACATTTTTGCAGGCATTTTGTGAAATAAATCCTGGAGTTAAGACTTATTTACAATGGTTAATACTGAATTTTAATTATTTAATTCTTTTTTAATTAATGGTTTAATTTTTTTACGAAATTAATTGTGTAACAAACCAAAAAGATTCAAAATATATGGCAATCTCATATGTCACGCGAAACACAATAAATTATTTTTTCCTTATCTCACCTACAATATTGACTAAATCTAAAACAACCAAAATTTGAAATTTTTGACTTATTTGTATTAAATTTCGGCATTAAATTAAAACAAACATTGTGAAACAAACCAAAATACATTTACAATCTCGTAAAATGAGCAAACCTAATTATATAGGGAATGTTCCGTAATAAGGCACTTTGGGAAAAAGTTTAGACAAAACAGGCACTTTCCAAGGTTGAGACACTTTTCTTTGTTTTTGGAGTGAAAATAGACCATTATACCCCAAATAAACTGAATCACGAAAAGAAGAATAACCGGTCATTGGTTTTGGTTTGTAATTGTGTGTACCAAACACGTGTAGAATAATGGGTTAATTCGGATCAAATGAACGTGGTAAGATTTGCAGTTTAAATAGAAGTTAATGAGAAATAATGACCGTCCGATCATATAACAATTAAACGGACGAGAAGATGGATTTGTCTGCAAACATAACTAACTTGCGTTATGTTAGGTCTTCAGAGATTGGTTTCACAACATAACTAACAAGACTTTGATAGCAATCTTATGTTTTCTGTAAACAATTAATAATAGAACTAAGAATGTTGTAGTAAAAATTGACTGCTTTTCAGTAATAATAAATATACATGTTCTAGTTATTTAATTTTATGCCTACCTGATTATCCACAACATCGTGTAGATCCATATCTTGATAGAGAGAGATTTTATACTGAAAGATATAATAATGATGTTGTGAAATTATTATACTTTACTAAGACATATTTACAAATGATAGATAGAGTGCATCGATAGACAGTTGTAGATGATAAGAAATACTTCCATTGGAGATAACCCAACTTTGGGATTATGTGTGGGAGATGATTGAGTATGTTGGTCAAGTTTGGAACTGATATCAAATACTAGATCACCAACAAAAAGCGATGCCTCCAATAAGAAGATTATTTAAATATCTATCCAAAAAATACTGTCCAATATTACAAGGACTGTAAATCATAAAGATAATTTAGTGTACATGTAGACCTTCATTTGCTCATTAGAATTTTTTTTCAGTTTGGGGATCTTTCAATGATTGGGATGCAGGAAGCCTCTCCAAAATGTTCTGATTGAGTTGAAGTAGAAATGAAGATGGTCAGAAAAACCATAAGAAACACGACCTTCAATAAGGAAAAAATGTAAGAAAGTATCCAAAAAATCATGTCCAACGTAACAAGGAGTAGACGATTAATAAAATTTGGTACCCCATTGTAGGTTTGTTGACTTGGATGTTCCCACTTGTATCGAAAATAGGATCTGACACAATGTTCCTAACCTAAATTTTGTTTTTAAAGTAAATTAGTCAAGTAATGACTTGCAAACTAAGGTGGGGTTTTAAAGTAAGGAGTGTCCAAACAACAGTACCTTCATGTTTGCGTATGAATGGACAGATTTCTTTGGATGACATCAATAACGATGATCACATGATGTGCAAAAGCAAGTCTAACTGATGTATTCACCCACTCGCCTAAAGAAATTAACAAAGTTAAAAGTTTGATATTATGTACTCTAAGGTTTTCTATTGACTAATCACATTATAATGACCAATTATATCAACACAAATGGATAAGTCAAATTACTCTTTTACAACTTAATACCAGACAATCAATGTTGAGTAGCAGTAAGAACAAAGTTAAATCAATATCCTAATCTGGCCATAGGATCACCTAAAGCTCTAGCATCCAAGCTTACATATTATTTCTTAAATCAATGATTTGATTTCTTCCAAAATGTAAGATTAAGAAATAGAACCTTTATATGGCTTTTTCCTTGAATTATCAAACACCAAGCTGTGCAGTCATGTATGGTCGTGGACAATGATTTTCAATTTTGTAACGACACATACGCTGCAAACAAAATGTGTGGTTGTCCATTACGGATTGTCCAAGTGTTGTAGTCCATATGTTCATCTTCTGTCCAATAGAGAACCTCAAGTACTGAATTTCAAACAAACTGGGCAGAGAAGTTATCAAACATTATCACAGAATTACGAACAAGATCTCCGAAGTCAACATGACAAAACTTTACCTTAGTTGTTCCGAAATTCTTGAACTTTTCTCGAAGTAACCTCAATTGAAATTGAAATTGAGTTTGGACAGTACGAGTTAAGAGTTTTTCAGGCAAAGTAAATCCAAATCGATTTAAGAAATTGCAGAGATTTAGAGGAAATGACAAGAGAATTGGGTTTGGTGTTTTACGGTTGAAAGAGCAAACGAGAGTGTAGTGTGAAAAGCAGTGGTGGTGGACAGTGACGGAGGAGATGGATATCCCGTCGCCGGAGTCCCCTTTTCGAGAAATTGTAATTTAGGATTTTTTATTGGATTTGGATTTTTACGATTCTGGAAAAAAAATTTAAATCACAAAGGCAACTACAAAATCGTGGGCTCCATAAATCTGAATTGGTTTAGTGAAAATGGATTTGATTTGTTTGGTTATAGAAAACCGACGATACGAGGGTGAACAAGTAATTTTAATTATTCAAAGTGCCTAATGATTTTTAAGTGCCTAATTACGGATAAACTTTCAAAAAAGTGTCTAATCACGTAATATTCTCAATTATATATGCACCTAAAAACTTTCTTATCTTGGTTTGAATATTCCATGGAATTAAAAGTCCAGAATCACAATCACAACTAATATTTAAACTTATAAAAAGTTAAAATATCATGAGACAAAAAATATAGCGGAACGGGTTTACATTGATATGAAATATAGCAGAACGGATTTAGATTGATATATATAACACATGTTAAATATTTATTTTATTATTTTATCATCATCAATGTTTTAGTTATAACATTAATATAAAATTATATAATTTTAATATTAAACTAAAACTATAAAATTTAATAGTATCATTATATATAAATAAAATATTTGTTCCGTGATGTATTACGGGTTAAATCCTTAGTGGTGATTAAATTCTAAAAAAAAATTCAGTTACCGCCCCAAAAATAATTTTTAGGTTAATCTGCTAATTAGTTGCGCTAATTTAAGATTTGCACCAATTGCAGTTTTTTTTCTCAAAACAGTAAAAAAAAACTTCTTTGCAGCTCTCAGATTTGGTAAAGTTACCAACTTCAAAGAACTCGAAGAGACCGTCTCTATAGAAAAAGCTGAAATCTTTGGCTTCGTTTTCATCAATTCGAAACTCAAAGTTGTGAAAATCCAAATGGGTAATCATTTTTTAACGTTATCTCTGCTTCTCGTAACAGTCTGCGTTTGCGTTTCTTTCATCACCACGAAGCTAAACCCTAAAGAAGCAATCGTATCTGTCTCTTCCGATTCTGAGATTCCTACTGAAATTCATGGTGTCAAGATCTTGCGTCAAGCTTCAGATACCAAACTTGCTCAATTAGGCGTTGCCTCTTGGCCCAAGTCAGTAACTTTCTCATATCTCTCTGCTTCTTTGCTTTAATGGCGCAGATACAGAACTAGGGCTTAGGGTTTTCCTCAATGGCTTTACTTGTTAGTGTTGATCCAACCTGAGGATTTGTATCATCAATTTTACAGAATCTCACCACTGTTAGCTCAGGACATTTCCTGCTGCAAGAATCTGTTTACATATACTTGTGTCTGAGACTCTGAAACAGACAAGTTCACTTGTGTCTGAATCATGTAATTTTTGTGTTAGTCTCTCTACAAATGATTGATTCTTAAATTAGACGAATAAACCAGAGAAAAATGTTATACATTGCATTTATGGACTGAGTTGTGATGTACATTGAGTAGGTGGGAAGGTGCTCCAAGCAAGTTTCCATGGGAGTTTAAGAAGACAGAGACAATATATTTCATGGAAGGGAAAGTGAAAGTGAATGTAGACGGATACGACGAAGAAGAAGAAACCTTTGAGATAGGGAAAGGAGATGTTGTTGTTTTCCCTAAAGATATGAAAGTTGTTTGGGAGATAACTGAAGCTGTGAAGAAGCAATATAGCTTAGAGGAGTAGTGACTTTGTAGAGAGAATTTGAGTCACATTGATGTTTGTTTGTTGTACTTGGTTACTACTTTGAACTAATAATATCTATGGAATTGCAATGTTGATTAGGATTCTGATTATAGAAGTAAGAAAACTATATATTATATACAATTTAATTAGGACCCCAACAGCTCAAGTACATGACTGTTCTAAGAGATTCTTCAGCCTTCTTAGCCTTCTCGCTCTCACCAGAGGAGGTAACGGCTGCGGAGACAGAAGACGAAGAGAACCTTTTCCCTTGAGAAACAGATCTAACGTTGTTCCGGAGATGTTGATTAACCGACCGGAGTATGTAGTTCCACCGACAAAGACCTAGTTGGTCTTTTAATGCCTCTACGGCTCCGATGCTCACTGCCACTGTCCATGCTTTGCTTGTAGAACTCATCTTTCTTCAGAGAATTAAACTTCTTTGTGTTTTGTGTTTTGTGTATTGAGAATTGTTTTTGTTGATGATGTTTAGAAAGTGAAGTGAATTGGTGTGTTTATGTAAGAGAGAAGAAGCCAACAATATTGCCGTGTAGTTGGAGTTAAAACTAGAAGCTGTGGCCGTTGGTTTTGGTTGTTTACTACTGTCTGGATAGTAAAATGACGTTGTTAGCCTTTTAAGAACGAATTGGATAAGGGGTAATATTGGGATTCTGGTAGTTCCTGGATTAACGAGTGCCGCTATCATGTGCACCTGGTTTTGAGATTGTTCACTTGTTTGGGTTTCGTGTTGTGTCCAAGTTTTGAAATATAGTAAATGTTTTCTTTATCTCCTTGTAGAATAATGCATGTTGGAGATGAATAATAATATAATATCAAAAATCATTTGCCGACCAAAAAAGTAAAAAATATATTAAACACAAAATGTAAATAAATAAATAAAAATTCAATCAAAAGAAAAATGGTTTTGCGATGACTTACTTTTTTTTTTTTTCTTTCTTTCATACAGAAGATGAATACCATTTAACATGAGTATTCAAAAAATCAAAAGTAAAACTAGTATCATCAAATATTTCCGCTAAATTAGTAAACATATTTCCGCTCATAACAATTAGAATGAGAATTTTAGAATGTTGGTTCTGTGACAACCACACAAATTTCCGAGTTTAGTAGATTTGGAATTGGTGTTTTTCTTTGCGATTTACTGGTATGCGCTCTTGAGCAATCGTATACAATTAGAGTAGTAATATTATTTTACTTTTCTGTAAATTGCTTTAATCCGTTCTCAGTTCTCTTTATAACTTCTGTCAAAAATTTAAAATGATATAAAATTTAACATTTTACTAAAAAAAAGAGATTGTAAAAAAGAATATAGAGATTTGTTTTATTTTATCCTTTAATCAGTCATTTTATAAATAATAAATTTCGTTTCAAGTAGTACATTAATTTTTAAAATTTTTATAGATTTAATATACAGATCATTCTAGTATACACAAAAATTAGGATCTATATTATTATTTAAAAAAAAAAAAAGCAGCTCAAGTCGATGAACTAAACATGGGCAAAATCGTCATTGAACTAAACATTCATAGTTTCAGCAGAAACCAAGAAAACCAGCAGCTACAAAACCCACTTTTTGTCTGCACTTTCAAACTCCAAAGGCACGGCACTTTTTGTCTGCTTTCTCTTCTTTTATAAACAAAACCCACTTTGATTCACTTCTCATTCATCATCAACAAACACAAAATCGAAACCAAATCACTTAAACAAGAAAGAAACAAAGAGAAATGAGCTCTGCAAGCAAAACGTGGATGGTTGCTGCAAGCATCGGAGCCGTTGAGGCATTGAAAGACCAACTAGGCGTGTGTCGTTGGAACTACGTGATCCGATCTGCGAATCAGTATCTACGCAACAACTTAAGATCCGTGTCGCAAGCTAAGAAGCTCTCTTCCTCATCAATCGATTATACCAACAAGACCAAGCAAGCTGAAGAATCGCTGAGGACAGTCATGTACTTGAGCTGTTGGGGTCCTAGTTAATGGACAATGGAGGGATTTGAAAACCCTAATCATAGAGTTTTGATAATGTCTCTTTTAGGGTTTAAAACCCTTAAAAAGGTTAAAAATGTATAGAATTTGCTCTGTAAAGTGACTCTTGAGTCTTGAACTAATGATTAATCTCTTTTCATAAGATTTGTTCAAATCGGATTTTTCAGTTACTGCAACTAAGTAAGAAAGACTTAAACTTTGAATATAAATACAGAGAATTTGGTACGTTGTGTGTGACAAAGATTTATTTCTGTTGATATAATTAGGACCCTAAATTGGAGGTTTGTTACAGTCAAAAGTTTGTACTGAGTTTTTACTACAAGTTAGGGATTTTGTTAAATGCTTATCCCATTTTTCATGCAGTTCTGTTGCTAATTCTCCAGCTTAATAAAGAGAGGTTAATTTTGTTTGGTTTATGTGTGTGAACATTTCTTGTCTGAGTAAAGATGGCTAATACTCCATTGATAGTTTCCTTTGGTGAAATGCTTATCGACTTTGTCCCTGACACTTCTGGTGTTTCTTTAGCTGAGTCCACCGGTTTTCTCAAAGCCCCTGGTGGTGCTCCTGCTAATGTTGCTTGTGCCATCACCAAACTCGGTGGCAAATCAGCTTTCATCGGCAAGGTTTGTATAATTTATGTTAGAATCTATTAACTGATGGTGAAAAGTGATATGTGATTGTGTAATGTCTTTTATAGTTTGGTGATGATGAGTTTGGACACATGTTGGTTAACATATTGAAGAAGAACGGTGTGAACAGTGAAGGTGTTTGCTTTGATACCAATGCAAGAACCGCGTTGGCCTTTGTGACTTTGAAGAAAGATGGTGAGAGAGAGTTTATGTTTTACAGGAACCCTAGTGCGGACATGCTCTTGAAAGAATCTGAACTCAACAAGGATCTTATCAAGAAAGCTAAGATTTTCCACTATGGTTCCATTAGCTTGATCTCTGAGCCATGTAGAACAGCTCACATGGCTGCGATGAAAACCGCTAAAGATGCGGGAGTCTTACTCTCTTATGACCCGAACGTTCGGTTGCCTCTTTGGCCTTCTACTGAAGCTGCTATAGAAGGCATCAAAAGTATTTGGAATGAGGCTGATATTATCAAGGTATGTTTGTTTTTGTTGTAACAACCGGACTCGTGTTTTCGATGATCTTAGTGTTCGAGTTTCGTGATGTGTAGGTAAGCGATGATGAGGTAACGTTTCTAACGCGTGGAGATGCGGAGAAGGATGATGTTGTTTTGTCTCTTATGCATGATAAGCTTAAGCTGCTTATTGTTACTGATGGAGAGAAAGGTTGCAGATACTACACAAAGGTAAGGGATCAAATTCGACATGATTGTGTGTGTTTTGGAGTTATCTAAACAAAGTTTTTCGACTGTCGAAAAGCGCAGAAATTCAAAGGGAGAGTGCCTGGATACGCTGTGAAAGCAGTTGACACAACTGGAGCTGGTGATTCATTTGTTGGTGCATTTCTTGTCTCATTGGGAAAAGATGGCTCCATACTCGATGTACGTATAACCAAAGACGTTTTCAGTTCATAGATAAGGCATATGAAATTGAGTTTTGGTGATTGAGTAATGTGAATGTTGCAGGATGAAGGGAAGCTGAAGGAAGCACTTGCCTTTGCAAATGCATGTGGAGCAGTGTGTACTACTCAGAAAGGAGCTATTCCTGCACTTCCCACTCCAGCTGATGCTCAAAAGCTCATGAAATCTAAGTCTAAATAGTTTCAATCTTGTTCTGTTCTGTTTCTGTTTCTTCACTCTTGTCAATTTCCTTGGTTTTCACAGAGTATTTTCTCTGTTATCTGAATAAATCTAGTTTCAAGTTTCTGCCAAAATTGATTCCAAACTAATTCATATACCTTGATTTTTAATTACATGACTAATGTTCTATAACAAATAATCAAGAGGCTCTATAATATAAAGAAATGAACATTTTATTGCATATAGAGAAGGTTACAGAGATTTTGGTAGATAGGTTACAAAACATGACACTCCATTTAGCTTACACAATATGAAACTCAAAACTCTTGGATTTATAATAACTCTCTTCAGACTCAGAAAGTAATATATAGTTTCTTCAATATCAGAGTTCTTTGGATTCAGAAGAGCTGATTTTTGCAGTTTGGTCTTCTTCAGCTGCAATGTTAACAACTCTTGGACCCTTAACTTTTTCAGGAGATAGTTTCGTGAGGTTAATAGTGAGCACACCATTCTCAAGCTTGGCCTTGACTGATTCCATATCTACATTATCAGGTAGCTTGAACTGTCTCCAGAATTTTCCATATGATCTCTCCACTCTATGCCATTGATCTCCTTTCTTCTCTTCTTCTCTTTTCCTCTCTCCACTGACTCGTAAAACTCCGTTCTCCTCCACTTCTATCTTTACTTCATCCTTCTTCAAACCGGGGATATCGAGCATTATCTCATGCCCTTCTGCTGTTTCTTTCCAGTCTACTCTTGCTGGAGACAGAGCCACGCTTGTGTCCCTCTCGAGTCCTAATGGGATTCTCTCCAAGATCTTGAATGGATCAGGGAACCGGTCTAGCCAGAGATCGGATAGCAAGCTGCCTGGAGTAGTTTCAAGTGCAGAAGACAAAGACCCTTCACTTGTTTTGATGTTTCCAAGCAACAAAGCTCCTATGAAGAAGATGCTTAGCAAGTGCTTCATCATGGTTAGTGATTTGGATTTATTGTAGAAGGTTGAAACCAAAATTTTAGGCTTTTAACTTCACTTTCTTATTTTGTTTTCTATGATGGTTAGTCTCAATTCTCTGGTGTATATATAATACACATTGTATGAAGAATGAAGAAGTTTCTTGAAATATCTTTCTTTTGGTAGAGTTTTGCAGAGAGAGATATTGAGATTGTTCTAGCTTTTTTGGCTGTGACTTGTACTAATTATGTTACTACACGTTGGATAAGTTTGTTGTGCCTTTAAGGGTCTTCTCTCATGTTCCAGAGACTTCATGTAAAAACTATGGATTGGATTGGGCCTTAATAGTTATTTATATCCAGGCCTATTTTTATTGGCCCATTATGATATTTGGGACCAATTCTGTTTGTGATGAGTCTTAGAATTTTGGCTGCTGCATGGGAAAGGAATGGGAGAGAGTTTGAATGATGCCATGCTCCATTTCAGTTTCTGACAACATTTTAGAGTTTTTGACCTCTATTGCCCTATGGCTAGTTACTTTTAATTCCACAGTCTTTATGCATATTGTGGTCCTGCCTTTACTTTTGGCTTGCCATGCTTGTGTCTTAAGAGAAGCTTGTCGCTATGTTTGTCAATTTATGTTTTCAAAAGAAAGTAAAACTATACAAGCTTCTGAAAAAGATCTTGTCATGGAGATTTTGGTAGGAGAACATTTATTGGTTTAAATGCCACCCAAAGTTGGTCTAATAACCCCATATTGAGATAAAAATTTCGTCTTCGACATATCGTTGTATATCTATATATAGTTCTCTCTTTTCATGAATAAAGATCATCAATTCCTCTTGGTATCAGAGCCAGGTTTTGATATAACTTATGATCCCACCACACATGTGAACTTATTTAAGCTTGTTCTTTCTTGTTTCCTATATTTAGATTCACTCCTTGTCCTAATTCTCATAAATGTCAAAGAACATTTGTTCTGTCTGTGTATTGGCAATTTACATTGATTTGGATTATAAAGTTGAAGGATGAAGATACAATGTGAAGTGTGTGAAAAGGCTGAAGCAGAAGTACTTTGTTGTTCAGATGAAGCTGTACTATGCAAGCCATGTGACATTAAGGTTCATGAAGCTAATAAACTTTTCCAAAGACATCACCGAGTCGCCTTACAAAAAGATGCAGCCTCAGCCACCACAGCTTCTGGAGCTCCTCTATGTGATATCTGCCAGGTTCCAATCTCTTTTCTCTTTAAACACTCGCTGAGCTCTTTAACCGATGTCTCATATATATGTATATGCAGGAGAGAAAAGGGTACTTCTTCTGCTTAGAGGATAGAGCAATGCTGTGCAATGATTGTGATGAAGCCATTCACACTTGCAATTCTCACCAAAGATTCTTACTTTCTGGAGTACAAGTTTCTGATCAGTCTTTGACTGAAAACTCCGAATGCAGCACTAGTTTTAGCTCTGAAACTTACCAGATTCAGTCAAAAGTGTCTCTGAATAGTCAGTACTCTAGTGAGGAAACTGAAGCTGGAAACTCAGGTGAGATAGTACACAAGAATCCTTCTGTAATCTTAAGTCCTTAGAGATATACACACAACATCATGGTTCCGGAGCCATTGATGTTTAATAATAAAAGTTTCTGTAATATATTATCTTACACAGAAGAAAAACTTGTTGAGGAATCAAATCTTTTTGTTACAACAAATATTAAAACCATGACTTAACAACTAAAGTCAGTGGTCATGGCATCGACACAACCAAAGCTAAGTTGTTCCAATAGTTTCAAGAATTGTAGAAATGTGAATACTATTTGAATCGATCTTAGATATATAAACAAAATTTAAAAAATGAATAAATAATTATTGATTAAATATAATTATTTATCTCAAATATCAAGACTTGGATAGAAAATGCATAACTTAATGAGACAGTCATAGATTACTACTATTAGCTCTTGTACTTTCTTTTTGCCTCACTACAAGAACTATAGACCTTGTTGGATTTGAACCAACGTTGGAACATAACTGATTAAGAAGTGACCATTGAGATTCTTCCTCATCATGATCCAATTGTATACATTTATCTTCTCCCACAACGTGTAAAAAAACGTTGGAGACCCCATGCTTACCACGACACACCAAAACTTTGTTCTCCTGGTCGACCAAAAATTTATCCCACTAGCAAACCAAAAAGGCTTGTAGAAACTTTCTCCATGACGCGGCTCCGGTACCGTCAATCTTAGTTGCAATCCCTACATGATACATCTATATCGCCTACTCGCATGCCACGAGTAGCTAACATACAACATTTTTGATCTTCTCTAGTCACTGATAAAGTGATAGGATGATGATAAAAAGGATGATCACCCGGGAGAGACACACTTGTAAATCTCTCTATTGAAAAATCCAAACAAAGTAAGAATTCCCCACTTTCTATGTCTTGCGTGCAAGCAAGCCAGTAAGTATTTCCATTTACAGACATGACATGCTCTTTTAACCGTGGTCCGTGGTATGAACCAGTCGCTATCTTCACCAACAAATCTCCACGAATTAGGGGTAAAGTCATATATTTCATACCTAAACAAGACTATTGATTACTGAACAAGTTCTCTATAGTGTACAATAAACCTGGAAAAAAAGTTTGATTCATAATGGGATGTTAGACTCTTGTAGTCTTGTTAATATTCCAAACCTAGTGGTATAAGATTTTTAATCAGAAAGAACATCAAATTCTTGAAAAATGATCTTTACAATGCTAGTCAAGGAAAACTAAATAGATGACTGCTCCCTGATTCTTGATCAAACAAAACTTTCACTTTCAATCATTGACAGTACGTAACTTAATATTTTCTGGCATGAGTTCATTTATATCTAAGGCCAAGTCCAACGCCACGGGAAAACGTTAAAATAACGTGGGCATGTTTACTTTTTCACTCCAATCAGACGGTATAATTTGCACTATAATAGTGTGATTCTCTTTTTTTGTACAGTGTAACACTATATTTGATGCACTACTGTAGCCACGGCAAATATTAAAATAATAATTTTTTCTTTTGTGTTAACATTATTATATATTAAAATAGCTTATTTAGTTATAATAGATTATATATGATTTGTAATGAGATTTAAGTAATCTAACTAAGGGTTGTAACTAAAAAATAATTTATAAGTACTATTTTTGTAATCTTTAATTTAATAAAATGATGGATTAGTAGAAAATATTAAAACTAATACCGAAGTTGATTGAAAATACAATAAAATAAATTATACATTTATAACATAATTAAAAAATTAAAACCACACAAACATAAAAACTAAATGCAACAAGATATGTTTTAAAAACATAACAAAAGCTTCACAAATGGTTAAGGAAAATTATTTCCGGTTCCGCTAAGATAATTATAATATTGGGTAAAATCTTCTTGGTTATTTGGTGATCTTTTGTCTTCACCTTGATCCGGTTCTCCTTGAACTTGTTTTCCATGAAATAGACTTTCTTGATAATGAGATGCTCGATATTGAGATCCATGATATTGGGAGCCTTCACCATCTTCTTCATGTTGGTTTGTTTGTGCTCTTTTTTCCAAAATTCTTTTTCTCTCATTTTCAACATATGCACGAGAGGATGGATCACTTATAGAATTCAAATCTGCAAATAATATTTTATTCTCTTCTTTCATTCTAGCTACCTCGATCTTCTGCCTTTGAATTTCATTTCTTTCAGAAGTACCTTTAGTAATAGCTTTGATAAGTTTATCATTTTGCTCCAAAAGTTGTTTAAACTGTTCTTCAGATTGTTGTTTTCGCTTTGCTTTTTTCAAACCCATAGGCCTTGAAGATAAACTAAAATTGGCATCTTCACTATCCATATTTAGATCAATTGAATTCATACCAGGGGAAGGTGATGACTCGGTATTGATTGAAAATGATGAAGATGACGTAACATCACGACCTTCTCCTTGGAATGCAGGGGGTGTCTTCATGTTATCATTAGCAAATTTCTCAATACCTTTAAGAATAGGCCATACATGATCAAATTTGAATCCTCTCTTGTATTTTTCATATTGAGTTAATAACATCTTCGCTTGGTTTAACTGATTACATATTTACAAGAAACAAATAAAAATAAGTTAGCATGTACAAATAATTTAATAAAGATAAGTTAGTAAACACAAGAATTTATAATTGAGTACTTACAATGTCTTCTTCAGAAGCACCGCTAGGATTTTTATTCTCAATTTGGTTAACGCATCCTCTCAGCTTTGAGACTGCAGAAAGAATTGACGTCATTCGAGTTTGTAAAGATCTTTTTGGTCTTCGTTGAAGACGAAAAGGATCGGATTTATGATACTCAGCTTCAACTCTTGTCCATAGTTGATCTCCTGATTGGTTTATTCCTATTATTGGATTTTGGGAAACATCGAGATACACATGACACAATTGTATATCTTCTTGAATAGAATATGACAAAAATTGTAATATTATGTTATATTAATTAATGAAGAATAAAATAATATGTTGTGTTTAATTAAATAATATATTGTGTTTCTTTATTTTGTATTAAATTTGTTTAATGTAATAATTTGTTGTCTAACATTTGTTTCAATATTATTAAATATTTTTAAAGTATTCATATTTTAGGTTAATAAAATAATAATAGAGAATAGTATTTTTAGTGTGACTTTTGGTGTTGTGGTTGGAGATGAAAAAGAATTTAGTGTGAAAATCACACCAAATATAGTGTTATTCTAACACCATTTTAGTGTTGTGGTTGGAGATGCCCTTAGGGCTTATGATCTCTCCTTGCATGAAGCCTCTGCAGCGACCTCCTCCTTCATAGCACTTAACTACAACTGCATAGTAACAAGTAACAACAAAACCACACGTTTACAAAAAAAAAAAAAAAACCACATAAAATTATATTTCTCGAAAATATCGAAATTACACAATTTCATCCAGCACAAAGATCGTAATATTTCATTGCTTTTATTAGTCATTTTTTCTTACAAATCGATCCAATAAAATAATCCTTATTATTACCACACACAAGAATCAAATGCATGTAGACTATTGAGCCTAATCATATGATTAAGCGTAAGTTCTAAAATATTTCTAAAGTACTTAAGAGTGTTAACACCAATTAATGTTTTTCTAGAGAACTATATCTATATAAAAAAAAAAGATTTGCATATGATTAAAATTTAGCTTTTTTTTGTCTGAATAAATTTTTTTAATTTTTAGTGGAATTTTCTATCGATTATGAGATAAAAAATAGTATTATTTTCTAAATTTGGAACATAAAAATAGTTCTTCTTTATTCCCCTTTCTAACAAAGTCGAACAAGTTGAATAAAAAGATATAAAAATGTTCTTTAAATTTCTCTTAAGTTTTTTTTTCTTCGTACTAAGAAACTTATTCTCATGATTTTTCTGATATTACAATTTTAGAATAATGGTAAGCACTATCAATGTTTATTTACACCCAGGGCCTCCATATATAATAAGATGACCGACATGGCTCCAAAACGTCTCCGTTGCATCTCTCACTTTATAACAACTGTCTGAATACCTCTCTGTGTTTTTCACTGTTTTGTCAGTATTATAATTTTCGTCCACAGTCGTAATTAAACGGACATATGAGTCTACTTTGGGGCTCCCCTTCGGATAATGACTATTCCCCATTGGAGGATTTGGAGGCGAAGGGCTATAGACTTCACCACCCCATTCGACCATTGTACCAGAACTTTCTTTGAATCTGCTTGATGGCCAAAACCCAACTTCTTCCCAAGATGTACCCATCAACAACCACCAATTCCCGTTGATTTTGTCCTGTACTCAAACTTTAAATATCAACAAAAATAAAAACTAGGAGAACCACGAGAACCCATACATGATCTCATTTTTGTTAAACTATAATTGACAAAATCTTCACTGGATTTAATTTATGTATTCTTTTAAAAATCTAATATGAATAAATGAAAGTTAGTTATATATGTTGGATGGGATACAAATACCCTAACACTAAATTTTCTTTACCCATATCCATATTCATATTTGCATGCATCTACATATTGATATTACTAGACATATCATATACTCAAACGTTCTTGAATACCCGAAATATACAAAGTTATGGGTATACTAGTTGGAAAAGAACTGACCTTCATTATGGCGAAGTCAATACTTTTTTGCTCGGCAAGTAGACCAGGAGTTAAGTCTTGACGAACTAGTATCATTCCGGATCCGTCAGGACAGAAGAGATTATAACACGCATTTCCTCCCGACTGAATTCAACCATATAATATGCGACCATAAGTCATTGGTTTATCAATTATGCATACATCGTGTATATATATGGTATAATTAAATTATATAAAAACAAGAACTAGCCCACTTACTTTTGTAAATACGAATATCCGAGAGTTGAAGTCATGGTATAATTGTGGGTGTACCTAAAATGAATAGAAAATATGATTCATATACATTAATAATAGAAAAAAGATTTACTATAATACATCAAGTATAAAAAAATAGTGGATCTAAATTAATATTGACTTACGATCCAACCAACTTGGATGAATTCATTTCCAATTTGAAAATGCATCCGAGAAGCGCTGAATTGCATAGGTCCAACTGAAGGAGTGAATGTATTAATATTCATAGATGCACCATTGTAACTCCTAGTTCCTTTAGTAGTTCGCACCACAGCAAACTGAATAGTGAATACAATGGTTGAGAAAACTAACATTCTGATATGGCTAAATTGTAATGCTGAAAAATTAGAATCAATATCTTATAAATTGGTATGAGTAATTTGAGTTAATAGAAACCAATATTTTTCATGTATCGAAATATAACTGTATGAGTTAATAGATAATATTAAATTATGAATACAATATACAATTACTTATGTTTCCTAGTATATCATCCACCATATATATACTCGCCATGAAATATTAATCAAAAATTTCACGTGTTTGTAATAAAGCTATGTATTATTAACATAAAAAAACTACTTAAATATTTTTGTATTCATCAAATTAAAAAGAATATTTTAATCATTGTTTAAATTAATAATTATGTGCTAACATAGTCATCTATAATTTCAGCTATTCCACCAATCTTGTTATTGCGAAGTTCAGTAATATATGTTTAACATTTCTTACTCGTAAGATAACAATTTAAAGAAAGCACTTACATGATGATCGTCAATAGAAGATGCAGGTTTATAGGTTTTGCTCCACGAACTTTGCGGATTAGAATTATCGCTATCGAAGGATTTCATTCTCAAAAGAGCGTCTTTAGTGACTCGAGGTATAGGAACGGTACCAATGGGACAACCTACGCCATTCTCCCAAAAGTGGCCAAATGTTGTGTTTCTATGTGTCTTTCTTTTCATTTTTGATCCTTCAGAGTATGACATACGCATCTCCACATCAAAATCCAATATAAATTATTAATTAGCCATTCCAAAATTAAATTTTATTAAAGTACTCTTCTTAAATTAAACTATAAAAAGGTAAATTAAAACTCAAAAGTGATTTTTTTAAAAAATATGGCTCTTTCTAATCAAAATAGTGTATATGATTATCTATACTTCATATTAAATATAAAAAGAAAATTTGGTCATTATATGTTTATCCAATATATATATATATATATATATATATATATACATTTGGATTTTATCTTTATTTTTAACAATTATGGGAAACCAAACTAATTAAATCCTAAACTTAAATTCTAATCTCCAATCCAGTGGACACAAAAAAAAATTACTTTTCTATTAATAATTAATAAAACAAGAAAATAATCCTATCTTAATTGTCACAATATTGCCAATACTTAATTACCATCTATTCTAAATAGAGTTGAAATCTTCTAAATATCAAGAAAAAATATATTACCAATGCAATACCTTATGGTGAAATGTGTGGTTCTTCATGGATGAGTGGTCAAGTCCTGGTTGTTTGTAGAAATCCACACACCCATATCGTTCACCATTAATAGTCTGTGAATTCATATATAAGAAAATATATTATTTTTTGCATGATTTCATAAATTTCATCGTCTTTCTATTATACAAATCCTAGAATACTTAGGATAGGTAATTTAATGTTATATATATATAAACACATTCAATTATTCTATAACATGGTGAGAGGATAAACCTTTACGATTTTAAATGCAGGTTTGTTGATAAGCTTAAGTTTGTGCTCTATTTCAAGATCTTCATTACTTTTTAATGTCTTTGCTTCTTTTATAACACCATGGCAATGACTCATTAGAAGGCTCCCACAAATAATATAGCATGCCAAAATCATGCACGTCATTGGAAGTGCACACCCCAATTTCATTTTCATTAACCTGTGAACTAGAGAAATTTGATAATTAGTTTTTCTTCTATATATACAGTTATTATTGAGATATAGTAATAGGAGAAAGATTTGAAGAAGTCATTTGGGATAATCACCTTCTCACAAGAAATGTAATATTTCTGAATGATTCACTAGAGTAGAATATACACCTAGCTAAGGGTTAGAAAAAATAATTAATACATATACGTTTCCTTAAATTCCTTCAAACCTAAATATAGTATATATATCTTTGAACCATACAGAAGTCAAACAAAATTTCTTCTTAAACTAAGTAATTACTAATTTCCATGAATGCTTTTAAGAGATTTATTGTTATTTTTGACCATGCACAAGTCAAAGATGACATAATTATTTGTGGACCATACAAGTCAAACATAATTTCTTCTTAAATTTACATCGATATATTGATGACATTTATTCATATCTTTAATGCTAACTTCTTAACACAAGCTTGGCATAATATTTGTAACTTTTCCTCTAAAAAAAATCTGAAAATAAGAAATTTATTTTAAGTATTTGTAATACATTTCTATGTGTAAATTGAAGATAGTATTTTTTTCTCTTGCATTTATAATCCTATTGTATAAATTATATTTATAAATAAATTAAAATAAGAAAAATGTACTATAAATAAAATGATGTGACATAATCAATGTTTGTATAAAACTAATTGTGTGATTATTCAGAATGACAAATGAAAATAATAAATAAAAATAATTATTCTTAGATTTTCCTTAAAATCATAAGTATTTTGTTTCTTTAATTTCTTTAATTTTTGATTTTAATTGAGATTTATTTTTAAATATAGTATTAGGGTGGGCGTGCAGTTTTTCAGTTTAGTTTCAGTTTGTTTTTTTTGGTTTTACAAAAAACTTGAAACCATAAAGAAACCGTATGTAATTAAGTTTGGTTATGGTTCGGTTTTACAATTTATGACGGGTTTTCAGTTTTGTAAAAATTGAAATCATATAAAAAACTATATGTATCTTGGTTTGGTTTGGTTTTGGTTTGGGTACGGGTTTTAAGGTTATTCCATGTATTTTACAAAAAAAAAGTATAAGTTTGATGCATAAATAAAATGAAACGTAGAATAAAAATAATATAAGAATAATCAGATATTACTAAGAGATCACTGTATATAAGTCTAGTAAAGAAAAAATCCAATGATACTCTAATCATAATATAAATTGGACAATATATTAGTATATATGGTTATTCTTAATTTTAATCAAAAACAAAAAAAAATCATTTGGTTTTTAACCAAACCAAACCTAAACCAAAAACTTAAGAAAAATGATAACCAAATGAGTTTTAAGAAAAAACCATAACCAAATAAAACCATTTATTTCGGTTCGGATTGATTTTTCAAATTTTGGTTATTTTGCCTACCAATTACATGGTATATTGTTATATTTTGATTCACCTCAAATAATCCGGTAGTGAGATCAAACTTGACTTTGGGTTAAGTTTAATCACGGGATCATGATCAAGAGTTTAATTATTGGACCAAACTCAAAATTAACTAAGTCTAAGTTCTAGAAAAACTTAAGAGTGTTAACACACCAAGTAAAGTTTGTCTAGAACTATATCTCTATAGAAAATATTATATATCTTTAAGGTAATGTAGTGGAATTTTCTAATGATATATGATGTAATAAGTAAGATGTTTTTAAAATTTGGAACATATAAATAGTTCTTTTGTCTTCTCCTTTCTAACCAAGTCAAACAAGATAACAAAAAAAGAATATAAAGATGTTCTTTAAATTTCTTTACGTTTTTCTTATATATTTTTATTCATAGTAAGAACGTAATTCTCTTGATTTATTTTGAACATTTTCAGATACTACAATTTTGGAATAATGCTACGCACTAACAAAGTTTATGTACACCTGGGGCCTCCATAAACGATAAGATGACCTACATCTGGCCAAAACGACTCTGTGCATCTTTCACTTTATAACAACTGTTTGAAAATCTCTCTGTGTTTTTCACAACCATGTCCAAACCATAATTTTCGTCCCAAGTCGTGATCAAACGGACATATGAGTCTATTTTGGGGCTCCCCTTCGGAAAATGACTATTACCCATAGGAGGACTTGTAGACGCAGGGCTATAGACTTCACCACCCCATTCGACACCTGTACCAAAACTTTCTTTGAACCTATGTGTTGGCCAGAACCCAATTTCTTTCCAAGTTGAGCTGCTACTGTTACCCATCAAAAGCCACCAATGCCCGTATATTTTGTCCTGTACTCAACAAAATCCATATAGAAAACCAAGTATCGTTAGCTCAATTGGTAAAGACCCTAGGCGAAACTTAGAGGTCGCCGATTCGAGTGACGTTTGGGACGAAACTAATGTTAAATGATTTGGCTTTGGGTCTGAGAAGATTATGGGTTTCGGCCCAGAACCTCATGGATTTCAAAAAAAAAAAAAAAATCCATATAGAAAAGGCAAAGATTATAGACAAAAAGCTTACAATTAATTTTAATAACTATTTTTATCAATGTTTAATTATTTTTATGCAAATGTTTTTGCAATATCTAATATGAAAAAGTAAAAAGTAAGATATATATATTGAATGGAATACAAGTACCCTAACACTAGATCTCACCAAAAAAACACTAACACTACATATCCATACTATACTTAAAAATACCTAAAACACACAGAGTTATGTCTTTAATAGTTTTTGGAAAAAAACTGACCTTAATTATGGAGAGTTCGAAATCGTTGTGCTTGGTAAGTAAACCAGGAGTAACTTCATGACTGACTAGTATTATTCCGGATCCGACCGGACATAAGGGATTATAACACCCATGTCCTCCTGACTGAATCCAACCATATAACATTTTGAGTATAAATCATTGATTTGTCAATCATGTATAATTCATATATATGGTATTAAAATATTAAAACGAGATCCAGCATGCTTACATTAGTATATATGAACAGCCGTGAGTTGAAGTCGTGATATAATTGTGGGTGTACCTAAAATAGATAGAAAATATAGTTCATATACATTACTAATAGAAAAAGGATACACCTTAGTACATAAACGGATCTAAATAAATTTACTTACGGTCCAACCAACTTGGACGAATTCATTTCCAATTTGAAAATGCATCCGACCAGCACTGAATTCCATAGGTCCAACTGGAGGATTGAATGAATTAATGTTCATAGCCACTCCATTATATCTCCTTGGTTTTCCTTTCGTAGTACGCACCACAGCAAACTGAATACAATGGTACATAAACTAACATTGCTATATGGATATATTGTAATGTGCTCAGAAATTAGAATCAATTTCTTATAAATTAGTATAAGTAATTAGAGCTAATAGAAACCATTATATTTGATATATTCAAATATAATTATATTAGATAATAGATAATATTAAATGATGAATTACAATATACAATTACATATGTTTTCTAATATTTCATCCACCATAAATATATTTACAATGCACAAAATTGTAATTAAAACATTCCCGTGTTTCAAATAAAGATATATATTATTTACTTGTTTAAAGCTCTAATCTATTTAAATATATTTTTATTCATCTCATCAAAGAGAGGATTGTAATTTTTTTTTTAATTAAGAATTATGTGCAAACATATTCATCAATACTCTATAGTTTCAAACCATTCTATCAATCTCATTATTGCGACGTTCGATTATATACTATATGTTTGAAATTTTTTACTCGAAAAATAAATGCTATAAGAAAGCACTTACATGATGACCTCCATTAGAAGACGTAGGTTTATAGGTTTTACTCCACGAACTTTGGGGATTAGAATTATCACCATCAAAAGATTTCATTTTCAAAAGAGCTTCTTTGCTGACTAAAAGTATAGGAACTGTACCAATAGGACGACCTACGCCATTCTTCCAAAAGTGACCAAATGTTTTGTTAATATGTGTCTGTTTTTTAATTTTTGATCCTTCGGGGTATGACATCAAACGCATCTGCACATCAGAATCATATATAAATTAGTCAAACAAAAATAATATTTTTATAAACTTAATTTTCTCAAAGTAACTTATTGAAATATTACTCTCATTCTAATCAAAATACGTACCATTTAGGATTTTAATTACTTATAATTTATATTAAGAATAATAAGAAAAATTTGTCATTATATGTGTATCTACTATCCACTTTTGTTAAAATTAAGGTAGTTACATTATTAGAGTGAAATTTACCAAATGTCAATATATATGAATAATTGTAATAAAGAATAATGGCAATGATCTGATATATTATCATATTAAAAATTACGAGAAAGCTTGATTTCTTTATGTATGTTATTTTGTTATATAGAGTTCTAACTTATCATATGATACAAAACATATTTTAGTCACTATATTGCCAATTTCTTAATTACTTTCCCTTTATTTGTTTTTACATAGAGTTTAAATACTCTAAATAAGAAAATTCATATTATTACTGCAATATACCTTATGGTGAAATGTGTGGTTCTTCATCAATGAGTGGTCAAGTCCTGGTTGTTTGTAGAAATCCACACACCCATATCGTTCACCATTAGTACACTGTGGATTCATAAATAAGAAAATATATTATATGTTTTCATAATAAATACTAAGTGTTTCACGCATGATTTCATAACTAAAATCGTGTTTATACTATACACATCCAAGGATACTTTAGGATCATATACTTACGATAAAGATTCTAATGTTATACATATTTAAACACATTCAATTATTCTATAATATGGTAAGAGGATAAACCTTTATGATTTTAACCGTATGTTTGTTGATAAGCTCAAGTTTTTGCTCTATTTCAAGATCTTCATTGCTTTTTAATGCCTTTGCTGCTTCTACAACGCCATGACAATGACTCATCAAAAGGCTACAACATAGAATATAGCAGAACAAAATCATGCACATCACTGGAAGTGAATATCCCAATTTCATTTTCATCAACCTACAAAATAGAGAAATGAAATCATTAGTTATTTTTTTTTTAATCAATCATTAGTTTTTGTTATATGAATACAATTATTATTGAGATATAGTAGTTGAAGAATTTTTTTAAGAAATCATTTGGGATAATCACCTTCTCCCTACATATATAATATGTCTCAATGATTCATTAGAGTAGAGTATACACATATATATAGTTGTACACCCAGCTAGGGGTTAAGCAAATAATAAATTATAGATAGTAATTATGTTTCCTTAAATCCCTTCAAACCTGAATACTTTAGTAGAATAGTAAATATTTCTTTGAACCATATACAAGTCAAACAAAACAAATTCATAAAACAAGTAATTTCCATCAATACATTTAAGAGATTTAATGTTCTCTTTGACACTAACAAGTGAAGGATGACATAATTATTTGTGGCCTATACACAATTCAAACATAATTTCTTCTTAATTTAAGTAATTTCCATTGATATATTTATGAAATTTATTCACATCTTTGAAACTAACTTTTTTACACGAGCTTGACATATTATTTGTACATTTAGAAAAAAAAGAAATCTAAAAATGATAATATTACTTAAGTATTTGTAATAAAAAATATATGTGTAAATTGAAGATACTAAAAATTTCTCTTGCATTTATAATCCTATTGTATAAAATATATTTATCAATATATTAAAACAAAAAAAGTTTTATAATAAAATGATGCGACATTATTAATGTTTGTATAAACTAATTGTGTGATTATTCATAATGAAAAATGAAATAGAATAAAAAGAAATAATAATAATAATAATAATCATTATATGAGAGCTTTAGACACTCAAAATTTTGTAGTGATATAATAAAATAAAAAAAAAGGAAAACTAATATTTGTGTCAATTATTTTAACTATAGAAATTAAATTAGAAACTTAGATTGACAGTTACTATTTTTATCAGGTAAAACTGTGACTTTCCGTAAAAACGAAACAAACACTGAAAATGTTAACCTTTTTATTTCTTACATTCATGGTCCGTTGAGGGAGTAGTGGAAAGTTTTGTCGATGTTGAGGTGATAAGTAATTTCATATCAATACATATAGTGTATTGGTTATGTGGTTAAATCGTATTTTTGGTTAGAGATATTTGTTTGTTCATAATTACATGTCTATGCATATCCCTATTATCATGATACTTTTATGTCATACTCTAGCAAACCAAGTTCTCTTAGTGAATCATGTTCTTTTGGCGAACAAAGTCTTTCTAGCGAATCCAGTTCCTAAAAGATGTTCGATTTTTGTGTGCAACGATAATAAAGGTTATGAAGTCCATTATAAGTGATTTTTATTTTTATTTTATTTTATAACATCTAAATCGACATGATAATCAGAAAGTGTCTTGGTGCATTAGTAAAGTGCTTCTTAGCAAATCTCTCAAATTTAATCAGAATATTCCATCTTTTGGATGTAGATTGTAATCGTACCAAAGATCAGGGCCGGCCCTGAGATTAGAAGGGCTAGAGCAAAATCCAAAATGAGGGCCAAAAATTTTCATTACCATACTAAACAAAAAGTACAAAACCAATGATAAACCGTAAATGAAACACAAGTTTTTCTAAAAACTGAAACTACACTTGCTACTCATCATCATCTCGGATTTCGAAAATAGATCTTCTTGCAGTTTTTGCCGCAAAGTCGTTCATCAAACTTATATAGTCGAGCTCTCCAACTAAATCTCTTTCAATTGACAATATCGCCAAGGCATTCAATCTCTCTTCTGACATTGTTGATCGTGAGTATGACTTTATCAACTTTAGCTTGGAAAAACTTCTTTCGGCTGAGGCGACTGAAACTGGAACTGTTAGCATCACTCTAAACGCAATCCATGTATTTGGATAACAACCTTCAAACTTTTTCAAAAAGTTTAACACTTCAATAGCTTTCGTGATCTCGGTCGGTAAAAGTTCTTTTAAAACTTTCAGCTCTAAGAATAAATGATTCCCATCAACGTCTGAACTATCTCCATGTTTAAGAGAAGTTTCAAGGTTTATACATGCTGCCTTTAAGCCATCATCACTTGCAGATTTGAGCTTCCTTAGATCAAACAAAAATCTAAAAATTCTTCCATACTCTTCAAATTGCTCAAACCTCACCTGCAGATACTATAGCTTGATCTAGGATTCTAAGGAAAAAAATCGACTTTAAAATTCTCTTCCTCGCTAAGCAATTCAGTTTCAACATCATTCTCCATCTCTTCATCAAAATGCCTTTTCCTTTTAATGATGCGCTTTCTTTTCACAGGAAATTTTGGTTCGATATCCATAGATTCAGCAATTAATGTAGCTTCTGCTTTAGCTTCTTGAAAACCAGTTTCTCTGTAATTTTGTAGATAAGAGACTAACCCTTTCAGTTGAACAAGAGCAAGTTCAATATCAATATTCTCTGACTGTAGCGCCTTACTTACTGTGTTCATGGTAAAAAGAAGATTGTACCAAATAACCATACCAAACAAGAACTCAAATCCACCAATTCTGTGTGTCTCACTTGTAGCAAGGCAGTCTGCATCGCTGCGAGCTTTCGGGTCATCACAATTTTCAGCCAAGTAGTCCAATGCATCTCTTATTTTTAGGCCTGAAATCGAATGGCCCGAACACTTTCAACGCGACTTTCCCAACGAGTCTCAGATAATGGCTTTAGTGTGAGACCTCCAACCATCTCTTTAAAAAGTTTCCACCTTGTTGTAGATGATGAAAACAAGCAGTAAATCCGCTGAATGATTCCAAAGAATTCAATCGCTTTTTTAGATGACTTGGCAAGTTAAGACTATGGCAACCACACGGCGTATAAAACGCTCTTGAATTGATATCAAGCAACTTTTTTTGTACTCCTTTGTGTTTCCCTTTCATATTGCATCCATTATCATAGCCTTGCCCTCTCACATCATTAATATTCAAATTGAGAGCAACCAAAGTATCACAAAGTAGCTCAAAGAGTCCTTCCCCGGATTTATCTGAAACTTCAACAAACGTTAGAAAAAATTCTGAAACTTGTGTCGAAGCCATGGAGACATCCACACATCTGATAATGAGACTCATCTGTTCTTTATGACTCTTATCCGGAGTGCAGTCGAGAATAACAGAAAAGTATTTCGCCTCTTGAATTTTCTTAATAATCATAAGTTGGACCTGAGATCCTAACATAACAATCAACTCATTTTGGATTTTATGGCTTAGCCAATAATAGTGAGTTTCACCTTCTTTAACTCGTCTGATATGCTCTCGTATGACTGGATCAAAGTCGCCGAACGATTCAATAAAACTCGAAAGTTACCATTGTTTTTCTGACCAATCTTCTCATTTTCTCCACGGAAAGCCAAATTCTGTTTTGCAAGGTTTTTTACCAATGAAAATATTCTCAACAGAACTTCTCTCCAATGGTTTTTCTCTATGTTAATGTCTTTTTGAAGACACTTATCAATGGTCAGATGCTTTCGTAGTCTCAACTCTAGTTCCATCCACTTACTCATGCAAACAATATGACGATGACTAGTCTCATGTTGGCTAAGTCTTATCCTGATATTCCTCCAATCATTAAACCCGGTGCTTGACAACTGCATCGCGTCTTGGTCTCGACCAAATAACTTGCAGCAAAAGCAATAAACCTTATCCGATACTTTTGAGTATAATAACCAATTTCTGTCTTGCTTATCTCCATTTTTCATCTCTCTTTTGTAATACCTGTGAGAAAAATGTCTTCTAATACCAGCAGTTTTCGGGAAAGCATACTTCTCATGTACCCTTTTCATAGGACCTTTTTCGACTAGAAAATCTCTTAATTCCCTATCAATATTTTTCCAGTTTGCTGGATCCGTAATTTCCAAAAGCTCATCTTTTTCTCCACTGTAAACACATTCTGGTATGGTATTCATATTCACATCAGTATCTTCACAAATTTCTTCTGCTTTGTCATTCTCAACACTCGTAGGATTCTCATTTGGTTTGAGAGGTGTTGATCTTTTCACATACCTCAACATAGAATCAGCCAAAGACTTCGTCATTTTGTCTCTTCTTTTCTTCTCTCTCTTGCTTTTTGGGCTCCGGATTTACAATTTGATTTTCGAATTGGAACCCCTGAAATTTTTAATCCGAAACAATCAGATAAATATAGGAAGAACTATTTTTCTGTCAAATTCTACTGTAACTTTAACATAAACTCAAATTCTACAAGTAACAGATATTTTTTAAAAAGAATCAGATATACTTGTCATGGTGATGTCGCCGTGTCGTTGGAGTCTTGAAGATTAGAAAGCGATGATGAAAGGGTTTGTGTTGTGTAATGGAGCAGAGAAAGATGAAGCCTCGTGGAGTTGGATTTATTAGGGAAAAAAATTACTTTGGGCTTTATGTTTTTTTTTTATGAAACTCAAAGTATAAAATGGGCCACTTAATTTTTGTTTTTTTGAATTATACATATGAAATTTTTTGTTTCAAAAATGGCCCACAGCAAATGTTTTATTTTGCTGTGCTCAGGGCCAGCCCAAAGATACCGGAACCCTAGAGAGTATATCCACTACCAAATTTTCAGAAAGATCTACTATGTTTCTCTTCTTCATCATACTAAAAATAGACAGTTTGATGATAACTTGCTTCCAAAAAAACTAGGGTTACAAGGGATAGAAGCGATGTTATGCGACCTACGAATTTAATTATTCACATTGATTTCTAATTTAATTATTATGTGTACTTGTTAATTCCGTGGTTATCTCTAACCCGAGATAAACCTAATGAAAAAAATATGAATTACATTGCAGGTTCAAAAGAATTGTTTATTTTCTAAATATTAAATTTTCAAGTCAAAAACTACAATAATAATGACATTTAAATAATTAATTTATTGTTTCTATTAAAATGTGTTAACTCATGTTTCTCCAAAATTTTAACAACTAAAAAGAATCGATAAACTAATAAAATATTATGGTTCCTTAGTGTTTTTGCTTTAGCAGGTTATATTTATTGATTTATAGAACTCATAACCTTAGTGTTATATGACATAATTAAAGAGAAAATAGTAGATGACTTTCTTTGAAAATCAAATATCATGACTTGGATAGATAATAAATAATTTAATATGACGATCATAGATTACTAGATGTTCTAGCTACTTCCCTTTTGCCTCACTCCAAGAAATACAAACCTTGTTAGATATGAACCAAAGTTGGAACATAATTGACGACAAGTGAGCATCTAGACACTGAATCATGATGATCCACTTGTATACATTTATCCTCTCCCACAACGTGCAAGAAAACATTGGAGATCCAATAGTTACCATCACGATACACCAAAACTTTGTTCTTCTGGTCGACCAAGAAATTCATCCAACTATCCAAGCAAATACGCTCGTAGAGATTTGCTAATTCAACTGATAGGAACTTGCTCCATGACGCAGCTCCCGTACTCTCAATCGTAGTTGCAATCCATACATCTATATGGAGTTCCTGAATGATAGCAACACATATTTTTGGATCTTCTCTAGTAACTGCTAAAGCAAAAACAGGATCAGAGAGATGATCACCCGGAAGAGACACCCTTACAAATCTCTCCGTTGAAAAATCAAAACCAAGTAAAAAACTACTACTGGTCAAGTCTTTATTAGTAGAAGCAAGCCAGTAAGTGTTTCCATTCACAGACATGCCACGGTCCATACACCTTGGTATGAACCAGTCTGTAATCTTACCAACAACTCTCCACGAATTAGAGTTAAAGTCATAGATTTCGTAGTTCATAAATTCTGGCCTATCAGGATAAAATTGATCCATCCTCATGATTTTGTACTTGTTGCATGATGATTTACCGAGAGCAAATATATCGAATTTCTTGTAGAAATTTCTTGGTTGGATCCACTTAGTATCACGAGAACAGGGATTCGAAACAACGAGTCTATTGTCTACGGTGGTGCATAGCAAGAAGCCGTCGCAATGAAAGACGTTGCATATATCAACTTCTTCTAAAAAATTTGAAAGAGGATCTTTCAGGCGAAGTTGACTTATTATGTTTACCTTGTTGTTGTGAATTGTATGAAGATCGACGCTCACGAGATAAACCCTAAAGGTCATCAACATGATAAGCAGAGAGTGCCTTGGTGCATTAGTAAAGTGCTGCTCAGCAAATCTCTTATCTTCGATCAGAACGTTCCATCTTTTGGATGTAGATTGTAATCGGACCAAAGTTACGGTCGGAACCCTCGCGAGTATCTCCATTACCAAATCCTCGGGAAGATCTACTATGTTTCTCTTCGTCATAAGCTTTAAAGACAGACTAGGTTTTTATGATACCTTGAATCCAAAGAAACTAGAGTTCGGAGATGAAAGTTATGACTTATGAGATCTACAAATATATATATTTGTGAGTAAGTTACAACTGTCGGTCAAAATTACAATTTCTTTGTTTTGTTGTTAACATATATACTAAAGGTATGTTATTGGTTTATGATTTAAATAGAGTTTTAGTGACTTAAAATGTTATGTAGAATATGTTGTTATTCAATAAGATTTTTTGAAAAATTTGTTAAAGTTTTGTATTATTAGTTTAAGATTTGTGAAAAGTAATCTAAAATCTTCACAAATCTGGAGTTAATGGATTAATACTTTCATAAAGTCATTAATTTTTTTTGTTTTATTCAATTAAAACAAAAGAATCTACTATTGTAGATGAATTAAATTGTTTTGTAATTGGTTTATGACTTTCTACCATTTGTTTCACAAAATAAAGTCATGAAAATATCATTAAAATATAGAGATTGTTTGGAAACTTTATAAGATTGTAAAAAACCAATGTTCAAAAAATTGTTAGGCGTTCGATAGGGGCCTAACGCCTAGATCAATTAATCGGGGGCTAGGCAAAGCCTAGGCGTTAGCACATCATTTTACAAATTTATTAAACATTTTCATAATTTTATAACAAAACATTGGTTAAAATATATGAAATGTTGAAAATATTACCTATTTGAATTTATAATATATGTATATTCACACAAAATTTCTATGAAAACTAAATTAACTTATTCTGAAAATTTGAGAATAATTAATTGCTAACTTACAAGTTTAGTAATCAAGTACTTTTACTTTATTTTTCACTTATTCAAAACGATCATATTTACATATACTAAACTGGCCGATTTGACCGGTTAATACTGATTTTGAACGCTTAAACCGAAAACCCTATTTGATTCACCGATTTCACTAAAATCGGGCCGCCTAGGCCGATTTTTTGAACCTTGTGAAAAACTAATCAATAATATTATTGAAAACTCTCTACAAATAGTTTATAGTTTAGAATCTTTCATTTATTTACTTTATATGATATTATTAAAGTCTTCAAAATTTCTTTTTAGTTAGGAACCAATAACACCTCCTAGTTATTTCTTCCTTTTTAAGATTCAAACACTTTTTGCATGTATTATGTGTTTTGAGATACAGTAAAACCTCTATAAATTAATAAAGATGGAAGTATGATATTTTATTAATTATAGTGATTAATAATTTATCTATAATTAATATATTAATTTAAATTTAAATTATTAATTTATAGAGATATTTGTTTTAATTTTTCAAATTTTAGAAACTATGAGATGTTATAAATTTTATAGTAATATAATTGAAAATTTAATATTTAAAAAGCTCATTTGACAATAAATCACAAAAACTATAATTGAAAATGATGCATACTAAGAAATTAGAAACTTACAAAACATTATGGCTAATTTTTTTACAAAGTTATAAACGATTCTATAATTTGACAATTGAAAACCCCAACATAATTCAATCAGACTTAGAGACAAAACAATTGTTTGATAGAATAAAAGTTAGAGACAAACTCTAACAAGATTCAATACTTAAAAGACATTAAAACCATATTTTTATATAAAGCTTTCCAAAAGATTATTATATTATTATTTTATCGAAGTTTGTTAATTTTTACATCGGCCCAACTCGGAATTTATAGAGGTTTTACTGAACTTTTGTTACAAACAATAGATTACAACATGTAGGAAGACTACTAGACTGATAGAAACCAAAAAGAGTCATCGCCTAAAATGGATATTGACGACAGAAGGTGGCATGAAAAGTGTTTGTTGAATAGAGATGGCAAGTGGTAAATGAGGATGGAACAAGAATGAACATATCTTCTTGCTTCGACCATCTGCAGTTCCACACTCTGGTCCTGTTCACCATTAGACAATCCTAACGTTAAATCATGTTCCGTGCGGTTTGGGTTTTCGTCATCTTAATATCTAAACAACTAAAACAACCAACCTGGTTTTATCTTGAATTTCAGGGTTTGCGGTTGCCTTCGAGATATGAACTTGATTGGGTTGTCTGAGGATTGCCTATGCCTATCTGCTGCGGATATTAACTGTAACCATATCCGAAATTAACTTAACTCAATCCTGAAGTTGAAGAGAATAAGGGTTTATAGAATGGTTACCTTTTCATCGAACCGGAAGAGAGACTGGTCGAAATATGGGGAGGGACTTTGTGACTGACAACTGAAAGGCAAAGAGAGTAACATCTTCTTCACAAACTGTATAGAAAAATTGATTAGATTCAACTCTCTCATAAAAACCAACATATCGAAATACAGAGATGTACTTACCTGAGAAAAACTGTTTGATTTGTTCTTCGTGTATTTTAGTTGTTCAAGGGCATAGACGTTGTTAGAATGCGATGTTACAAAGTTCATGAACGGTGTACTACTTGATACTGTAAAGTGATCACTGAACTGCTCAAATAATTGGTAAAGATCTTCTGCTGAGTTCTGCATATAGTAATGTACTAAGTCAAGTTATAAGTAGATGCAAATTCCACAAAATAACTGGCCAAAATGACATCCATTTTACCTGATAGAATGCTACAATGTCAGTAGTCTCCATATTATACACCGCGAAGAAAGCTGGATGATGATCAGCACTTCTTGTTACCTGAGTAACCCATCAACAATCATAAGTCTAATCAATCAAATTGTAATTTCTGAAAATGACAGTATCAGTTCAATGTAACCATGAATTTGTATTATAGAGAGCTTACCCCACCGTCTACACTTCCAAATTTGATTAGCAGGTGTTGTCGATCCAAAAACTGAACCTGGACATCAAGAATACACAAAAGATTAGTTTTTTTCACCATCAAATCCAAACACTTGACACAGATTCCAAAAGCAGAAACACATAATTGATTACCTTCCATATAATCAAGTCGACATAATCCTGGAAATGGAAATAAAACTTCTTCTTAAGACTTTGAACTCTCTGTCAAATCAAATAGTGCCTTTCGATTAGTTCGTATCCAAGATGTAGTGTTTCAATACGACACACATTGCAAACTACAACGAAAGGTCGAAAATGCAAAGAGCATGTATATGATAAGCTGCATCAACTAAGAAGTCACTGTCAACTGCATCAATCCTAAACCTTAAACTTCTGTTATCCTACTCAACATCTAACAGAGGAAGCCAAGCAGTACACAAACATAACCCATTTAATGTACAAGATTGTGAAACTCAGAGCAATTTCATAAAGTGATAAGAGAAGTTGAAGAACAACGAACCATTACGTTATCTGATTCTTCATTCCAAATCTCCCTGAAGATAAAAGAAAGTAACCGTTGCTTAACACCACTAAGAAACGAATTCGAACCACTTGGCTGACTTAGACTATGACGCAACCCATTCTCTCCAGTATCATCTTCCTTACTCCCAGATAAACTCTGCTGTTTACTCTTATCTTGACTCATCATTGCCTAACAATCAAAAACCTCACAAAGCTCAAAACTTTATCTACTCCAGAGAAAGATACTGTAAAAACTTTGCTTACCTGAGAGCTAGAATTGAGGAAAAGCTCATCATCTTCACGACAAAAGTAACCAATAGCACGAGCATCAACAAGATGACCAGAATCTCTAATCTGAAGAAGATGAATCCTCTGATAACGCAACGACAAAATCGCTAAAAGATCATCATAAAGAAACACACCCATATTATGAGCCAGATTAACGAAATCATGAAGAAAAACCCTCTCATCAAGAACAACACCATCATCTAATCGAAGAAGTACGAAAGTAATCTTATCAATGGAAGGAACACCAGGAACAGCGTCATTAGAAGGAGATGATGAATCATGGATCTGAGCTGTTGAAGTAGCGAAAAGACCGAAACGACGAGTTTGGTGATAGAGGAAGAAGTCTTTGCAGATGAGTTCGTTAGAAGAAGCGAGATTGACTGAGTAGAGTTGAGTGAAAAAGCTGTCGAATTTCGAAGCACGGCGAGGTAGAGGAGGTAGGGTGGTTGTGGAATCATCGGTTGTGGAGTAAGTGAGCCAAGAAGGACGATAGACTATGAGTTCTTGATGGTTACGGCTGAAACTAATGAGGAAGAGTCCGTCTTCTGTGAATTTGCGGAAACAGTGATCGGGAGATTCGACATCGTAGAGTGTGTAGCTTGGGACTAGGTTTTCGTAGAAGTGTCTTGCACGATTTACCTATCATTGAAGGTAAAGAGATAAGCAAAAGAGAGATTGAGATTGAGAGATTGAGACAGAGAGAGAGATTTGGGGACTGACGGAAGCGCCGGGAGGAGGAGTTCGAATCTGACGTTCGAAGACCCGAGCGGTGACGTTACCGCTTGTGAACATTTGTTGGCCCAGAAGGGCACGAATAAAGGAAGGTTTTTGGTCTGGTTTTAGTGGTGAAAATGGAGGAGACGATGTGAGTGAGAGAGAGAGAGAGAGAGATACTGTGGCTTTGTTTTGGTTCTGTTGATTTTTCTCTTTTGGGAGGTTGGTTTCTCTCAATCTGTTAATGGGCCTGATATTGGTGTTTGAAAATGGCCCAATAGTTGCAAAATTGGGTCATTGGCACTTATCGGTACTACTTCCTCTTTGTACAATTTCTCTTGTTGTATTGCTTTGCTTAGTCGGAGCTTAAGTATGGACATTCACATTTTGGATCGGATTTTGGATCGGATTCGGTTCGGATTTTCGGATTCAGATGGGAAAGTTTATTATCCGGTCGGGTTTTATGACTATTCGGTTTGGTTTCGGTTCGGATAGTGTCGGATTCGGATCGGTTTTTGAGAAAAAAAAATATATATTGTTCCGTTTTAATAAAATTGGTTTAATTTTGCAAAAAAAATTGTATAATTGTAACAAATATAACTTAAAAATTCGGACGTATAAACCTGTAACTAATATTTTTGTTATTTAGAAATTTTTGGGTATAAACCTGTAACTAATATTTTTAGATAGATATAATTTTATTTCGGATTAGCGGATATTTATTCGGTTTTTGATTCGGAATCGGATTCGGCTGAAGTAATTTGGGTAGGTGAATTCATTATCCGTTCGGATTTTGTGACTGTTCAGTTCGGTTTCGGAACTTTTTTCGGATCGGTTCCTATCTACCTACCATTTTTTACTTCCCATTTTGTTGATCGGTAACAACAAGAACTGCAGTGGCAATACACTTGTTGGAACGAATCATACAATCAATACACTTGTTGGTAAAGCCTTATGCATCTCAAAGCCAGCTTCTTTGCTAGTGAGGGCCTTACTTAGGGAACTTGAAAGAGGATTGAGTTTGAAGTTGAAGCTCAAACAATTTAAATCATATAAAGATGGACGTTACTGTATCGTGAAGTCACAAAGAACACTGAACAGAATCTAGAATCCGACTGTACATATTTCAAAGCTGTGACTAAAGCAATACATAAGCCAAATTATAACTTAAGAATGCTTCACATTACAATCAACATATTTTTTGCCTATTGGAATGCACAAGGGAATGTAAAGAATCGACTCTGTTTATCCGATTTTCTGTCTGCACAATCACGAACGTGTACACTCGATACCCCGACATATAGCCAACCAAATACCAAACAGTGTCAAGCAAATAGCTGCATCAATAGCAAGAACAATCTGAACTAACCGCCGCCATTTCCATTCAAAGCTTTGAGTAACAGAACGTCCACTACTCGACACACACTCCTTCTCCAACGACGTTCCAGCTCCCGCTGAATCATCGGTTATGTTCCCTCTATCATTAGACTTCCTGTGTTCCTCAAGCTCAATCACATGATCTTTCCCTTTCTTCTTCTCTTGCTTACTTAACCTCCCCAACAACGGAGCTTTAGTAGAATTCGAACCTTCGCTTTGTTCACCAAGATTACTACTCTTCAATTCATTGTTACTACTACTCTCAGCAACACGTTCAAGAGAAGCTATAAGTCTAGTAACAACAGGAACAAGCTGATCTTCAACATTAATAGAACCAATCATAGCAGTAAAACTTCCTCTAGAATTCTCCCTAGCAGCTTTCTTAAATTCATCTCTCAAATGTTCAAGAAACTTAAGAACACTAGATCTCTTCAAAACCTCATCAACAATGGCGAAATAAACAAACCCATCTCCAATTAAAAACCCAAATCTTCTTTTACCAATAGTTTCAAAGTACCAAGTATGAAAAGGAGGAGACTTTTCTAAACACAGAGCAGCAAGACTCTCGTTGGTTTGGTCTCCACCGTTGTAAGAGTAAAGAATCTGATTGTCTCTTGAGACACAACAGTAATGAACTGTGTTCTTGATTAAACCCATCTTTTTTTTTGTTTTTTTAAGAAATCAAATTGAGACAGAAGAGGAAAGAAGAGAAGTCTGTGATTAGAGCAAAGAAGAAGAGAGAAATTGAGATGATGGAGTCAGAGAGAAAGTCAAAGAGAAGAAGAAAGTACCAACAAAATCCTTCGGCGATGTCTTCAAAATCGAGGATGAATTCTCTCATTCCTCTTCTTCTTCTCTCTAGGGTTCTTGGGTCATGTGTGAGCTTTTTGTTTGAGATGTTTATCTTTGTGATGAAAAAGTCAGAACTCGACGACCAAACTAGAGGACGTGGTCCACAACACTAAAAAAAATGTATTATTATTTTCTATATGTATGTAACAAATCGCAAATAAATTAGGGGAAATTGATAAAACTAGCATGATTTTTTTTGGTTAAAAGTATAAAATTAGCATGATTTCAAGTTAAAATTGGTAATGAATCAAATATTCATAAACATTTAGTAGAGATTTATACGCTCAAAATTAAGTAATTAAAGATTATAATACTATAATTAATTTAATGATAAAGACCGTAAAGACAATGACAAATTCTTGGCGAACTAAACAGAAATAGCGACGGACAACAAAAAAGATAACATTTTTGGACAAGATCTTATTCGATTAATAATAATTTAGGGGTTAACACACATGAGTAAGATCTCTTTCGCATTCGCTTGACGATTTTGATTGCGAGAGATGAAATTGAAAGAAGAAGAAATAAAAGTAGATGATAGAGATAAGATATCGTATAAAATCCCTTGAAGTTCTTTGACTTGAAGCTTCTGGTTAATTACTTTGACAAAGATTAGATAGTGAGAAGCGAAAGAGATGAACTTGATGTCCAATGCGATTGCAACTCCAACGGACAATTAAACTATTCATTTCTGCTAAATCGAGTTATTCAAGCTTAAAAGCGTTATTATAGTTAAGTATGCATAGATCATTTTTGTAATTCAATTTGGTTTTGTAGACTCTCTGTCTTCAAGAGGTGTAGTAGACGGTATAGTTCAGATGAGTATAAGAAACTGATTAGGTGATGCTAGCAGGAACTGATGTGGTTGCCGAAGTCCGGCCTGGAAAATTTTGAAGTCCTAAAGTTTTATTGTTGGTTCTTGCAGATAATTCACTTTCTTGGATCCTTTACTAAATTTACATTTAAAACTCAAGTATTTGGCCAGTTATCGGTATTACAAATCAATTTCCCAAAATTGCTTTCGATATTTCTCATAAAAATGAGCTTTTTTAAAAAAATGATGGACTCTTAAGCCATGCATATTTTTAAAAAATGATGGACTCTTAAGCCATGCATATTTTTTTCCATCCCGCTTGGGAGTTGGATCGGACATGAACTACCGAGATCATACATTTTGATGCTTAAGCCAAGACATCTTCCATTAACATTTACTCATTTAGGCTAAATTTTATATTTCTATTAAATAGATTTTAACTTACGGTATATTGCAAGACAATTAATTTAATATAGTTAGTATATATAAAAGTTTGCAAATTGTATCTATCAATAAAATATTTATATTTTATAGCTTACAACTGTTATAAAATAACGGTATACCACGAGTCCACGAAACAATTGTTAATCTACTGAAAATTTAACCTGTTTTAAAGCGGCATGTTAATAAAATTTTATAAATATATTGATTCAAACCTGTCCGCCACATAATCTCGTTCTGAAATATAACATGTCTAATAATTTTTTTAACTCGTCCCATGATTTGTATTCTAAAAATAGTGATTTTTAAAATTAAATAATCATTTATTATAGATAAAAATTTAAATTGTATCATTGAGACATTTATATTTTATGGTTTACAATTGTTATTAAGTAACATTATACCACAAAACTCTTTTTTTGGTTTTGTACAAGTTTTTCTAAATCAGACTGATTTGATATGTCTAATATTCGTGGTGTTAAAAATAATAAATTAAGGATTTAACCCGTATTAAAACAGCAAATTAATAATAAATTTTCTTTTTTTATTAATGGTGATTCAAAAACCCGTTCCACCAAACTAGTCCCACCAAAAAACCTATATATATATATATATATATATATATATATATATATATATCAAATGCATTTAAAAGGCAATTTGAGGCCAATATGGTGTTTGTTTAAGGCTAGAGGAGAGAGGAAGATTGTTTTCTAATAAGAGTTGAAACTCTTTGAAATGTGATGATGTTCACGAGAATTGGAATGGAGGAAAAAGAGAGGACAAGTTGGATGATCTGCAATCTGTTCTCCTCCTCATGAGTGAAGTTCTGTGGTGTGTTTATGGGTCAAAGATATAGCAAGTTAGGTTTTCTCTTAAGGTCTGAACCGGTGAAGTTGAATACTCTCTAGTCTCTACTTTTCTTTTTGAGAGTGCAAAAAATTATTAATAAGAGTTTTACTTGACGTAGGTGAAAATTTGAGTTATAATAGTTATAATATTCTGAACTGTATTTTATGTAGTTTCGATCGAAACTTTTGTCTCTGATTTGTCTCTGATTTGACTACTTTTTAGAAAGAAGAACTCACAATGTAACGATATTAGATGAGTAAGATTAAGATGATTCATACCATATCAAATTTATCATCTAAGAAAAGAATTGAAAAAATCCAAACACAAAACAAAGTTGTTCCATGTAACGACGAACTATCGGTATCCACAATTAATGTTAAAAAAGGTAAAATATTAATTCTAGGTTAATGTGCGATGTCTCATTTATTCTTTGTCTAATTCACTATGTATAAATAAAAATTCAAATATCTCAACTGGTAATTTCTAAGCGTGAATTACGGTGAAGATCATGATAAATTTTTGTGTTATTAACTGAAAAGTATAACATCATTAATTGAGAAATATTTCATTATTTCCAACGAACACATGTTTTGTTTTGATTATGTTAATTTGAAATATACTTGTCATGTCCATTGACTATGCAAACTTGGAAGTTTCATTTTTGACTCGTGCAAAGGAACTATTTCTTGGCAACTTAGCCTTTCAAACTAGTACTTTTTGTAATGATCGACTCTTGGGTAAAGCCTAAACCTTACTCCCTTCCTTCTATCGGAACAGGCACCAGATCTTTAGATCCGATGCAATTAGAAGTCAGTCGATTATGTCTAAAAATGGTTTCAGTCCAAACTTTTTTTGTCGAGTGAAACTCCGCTTCTTAAGGGCTTCTTTGGACAGACTCACTCCCTTACTCGTTGGGGGACCCTCGATTCTTTAGTTTTCCGAGAATGTTGGGCTAGTTTACGGTTCCGTTTCTTGCTTGACGGTACGTTTTTAACCAAGATCGAAGGCTCTGATACCATCTGATAAGACCGAGATGAGTTTTCTGTGCTAAATAGAGAAACAAATGAAAATATAGAAGAAATTGGGAGAAAGCTTGACTGATTCGAGACGCCACTCTTCCATCTTTACATAACAGCCCTTCTTTTTTCCGTATAACCAGATTCCAGATTCTTTCCCTATCGGGCTTGTTGTAACACATTGATAGTTGACTTTGCTAATGTAATATATTCATTTACTTTTATAATTTAGCATTTGTGAATCCAAAATATCACTAATATAACATATTTCATGGATTCTGTAGTTCGAATTTTATAGCTTCTTTTTCTCATTTTTACAACCGTCACTTTTGTCTAATTTTAGTAGCTTTCAATAGTTTTATATATCATCATTAATTAAGAAATATATTTAAAAAAAAATAAAAAAAAAAGTTTATCTTTATAGTCCATAAAACAATTGATGAACCGGAAGTTTCTAGAGATAGAACTAAATCTATTGGTTCAGAGAATATTCAAAAACTAGAATTTGAAAATCATCTTCTCGGAGCTTTCATAAAAACTCTTACGATTTATGAATACTCTTTACTATATTTTATCAAACCTCTTTAAATCCTTAGATTAACCAATTCAATAACAGTTTCATACAATGTTCAAAAAATCGTTAGTCGGTAGCTAGACGTTTGATAAGGGTTTAGCGCCTAGATAGAGATAAATCGTTTGCTGATCTATTCCAATCGGTTCTATGCATTTATTAATTTTGATATAATTATGGTAATTTAATCTAAAAAATTACATACATTAAATTTGTCGAATCCACATACAAAACTTCTTCTAACTTATAATTTTTTAATATTTTATTTCTTAAAAATTGGCAACCACTCATATTTATTAATTTTATTAAATATTTTCTCTCTTCCCCTTTTCTTCTTTTTCTTCCGGACCCTCTTCTTCCAATTTTCTGCAACTTTTTTTTCTCTCTCACTAGATAATCACCCGCGCTACGCTGCAGTATTTTTTCAGATTTTTTTATCGTTTAATTTAAATATAATTTTTAATTATGTAATCATTCACTCATGTAATAAATAATTATTCTTAGTATTAAAATATTTTTTCCGAACAACATTTTCAATAATGCATCATACACACACTTCCTAAACAATGTTCGTCTTAAACCAATTAAATAGAGGGTAATGTTGGGATTCTCGAAACCTAATTAAGAATTTGATGATTAAACTTCTTACATACTCTTTACCCTCGGTGATTTATTATCTACATATACATTTTTGCAGCCACTTTGTTAAATAAATCCTCAAGTTGAGACTTATTTACAGTGGCTGTCATTGGTATTTAATAATTGTTTTTGATAATTAAAAAGTAAATCTTAGAATTAAATGTTTGCATTTAACTACTTTCCCACAATCTCTCTACATTAACTACACAATTAGTTACTAAAATAAAACTTCCAAAATATTAATATCATTTAAACACTACAAAATTATTATTTTTTAAATTGTTTTTTTCATGACTATAACAATTCGATTATAAGCATCAAACCGTAGAAATATTTGATAACAGTTAATTACTACAAAATTACAAAATATTTAAACAATGATTCATAAACATATCATAAATAAGATCAACATTAACAAAATAAATAGGTTTTTTTACGGGACGGATTGGCGGGACGTTATTTAATAACAATTGTAAACTATAAAATAAAAATATTTTATAGATAGATACAATTTGCAAACTTTTATATATACTAACTTTTAAAAAAAATAAATTGTCTCCGCAGTATACCGTGGGTTAAAATCTAGTATATATAAAAATCTGCAAACTATTCAAACTATTAAATAATTCATGACTACTATACACTCATTATTTGAGTTAAGATTACAGAAAAACATCTTCGAGTATGAGAAAACCGATAAAATAATTTTATTGAAAAACATATAATAACAAAATAAATTTAGTATTAGTACAATTAAATATGTAAAATTAAATAATAAATACATCATTAATCTATAAATTAGAAGTTGAAGAGCTTACATTAATTATTTAGAGGACACATGGCAAATGCTAAAGTGATGATGTGTCAATCATATGGAAAGAGTTGGCCAACTTTCATATATATGATTTGTTCTTCATTATTTACCCGATGTTTGGCCCAATTTTACATTACTCACATCGGTCATCAATATTTTAGCGTTTAATCGGCGATTAGTCCCTGATTTATGCGATTTTTTGAACCTTGCTTCCATACAATTGGAAGCCTTAGAAGTCTATTTATAATAAAAAATAAAAACCTTTAAACTTAAGAATACTGTTTAACAAGCCCATGTCTTCTATTCTATTCTCTTTGTCGAGCCTTAACCAAGAGTCGTGCCTTTCTCTCACTTCGAATGGCCATGGACACCACCGATTGGAGAAATCACTTCCATTGCTTAAGCTTAACTTCCAACATCTACAAATCCTGGTAACATCTTCATCTATGGATGTGAATTCTGTAAGTCTAAAGAATTCTGGTATTTTGATCCCAAATCTAAATTGTTGAAGGCTTAATAGTGGTTTTGGATGTTCTATACCTAAGTACCACTCTCCCACAATTTCATATATCGACAGAAGCACTGCTTGAGTTTTATTGCCCATAATTTTTTGAAGTCTCGTGATACTTTAGCCTTGAACTCAAATTGCAAACGGTTTGCTTTTGGTCTCGATAGCCTTGTGGCCAACAATCACTCCTCGACAATTTTGTTTAGCGACTTCAATCAACACCCAGCCAACACCCTGAAGGCCTGGATCCTATGTACCATGGTATGTTTCTCTTATTCATGTGTCAAACCTAAGACAAGCTTTGTATGGAATGCTTAATCTATGTGGACGATCGAGTTTTTTCATGTGAGAGAGGATCCACCTGTTTTGTTATGGTTCTACACATATCAATTTATGAATCATGGCTTCAGCTTGACATATCCCATTCATCTAATCTTACGCTTCAAAGGTTAGTATGTGAATTCTTAAAGAGATCTAAACCTTGCGCTTGGTTCTAAAGCAATCCTCAACCGACTACATCACCATAGTCTTCCGAATCTTTGTTTTCGTGCTACTTTGGGTAGCTCATCTTGCTCCGGCGAAAATCAATGCATCGATTCTTTTTTCAACGTCACAAAGTCTTATGACCATGACCAATCTTTTGTCCTCCGAACCTTTCGAGGATGATGTTTCGATTTACCATGACCTCACATGTGTCAATGTGCTCCCAAACTCTTGTCTCACATCTCTCTTGGTTTCAAAGTCGATAAACTTTATCTATATTTGTATGGCATTGGGGAATGTCTACTATTGTACTATTTTAAACTTTGGATCACTTAAATCCTCTTCTTTTTGTACTTGTTCTTATTTGAATGAATGAAAGAAAGTGCTTGACAAAAGAAAAAAAAAAATAAAAAAAAATATTCTTGAATAATTATAATTAATAAATTAAAATATAAAATAAATAGATTTTTGAAATATTTCCAAATATCTTGCTACATCACCACCAATTCCTTCCATGCGAAGATTTTACGAGAAAATATGCTAACTTTGTATAAGTTGTTACAACAATGTAAATCTACATCCATGTGGGAAGTCTAGGCTAGGGGGGAAAGCGATAGTTGGAAAATATTCCAGACTCGAGTATATAGTATAGCGTCAAAAAATTTCCAAACTAGGGATTCGGGTCGGGAAATCCACTTTATAACATAATTTCAAAACTATGGATTCGTCCCATGAAGTCCACTTTATAACTCTTTGGTGTGTTTCCTACCGAATCTGACTAGATCAGCCGACATGATTTATAAAACAAAAATGACACAAATCTTTCCAAACTTACTATTTTCTTTTTATGGATCATGCCTTTACTTCACTCTTAACAATGTTACTAACAAACGCAATAGAGACAACAAAAATTCTTAAATCTTACCAATATGATCATCAAAAGACAAAGCTTCTACGCTTTTTCACCAAGTCTACAACTACAACAACCATCAGATGTCCCTACGCTGTTTCTGTCATTCTCTTCCGATTCCTTAACGACCTCTATACTATCTCGGTTACCTTCTTCGACATCATCGATGTGAATTATTGCTTCGGTTGCTGACTGGGAATCTGGTTGAGTTGAAGCTTCTCCTCCGTTAGTGTTTTCTATGGAAGATACAATCTCTATGCTTTGATGGGACAGGTCTACGGACGGTTTGGGGATAAGGGAGAGACGACAAAGAGGGCATGTTGTGTGCGATGTGAGCCATAGATCAATACATTCCATGTGGAAAGTGTGCCCACATGATGGCATTTGTTGGAGTTTCTCTTCTGCTTGGTAGTCCCCAAGACACACTGAACATCTGTTTTCAAGTACTCAAAGTCAAAATCAGGTGATTCATAATCATTCTTTCTTATGTTTTGGCTATTCAAAGAAAGATAAAAACAAACGTACACAAAAGTAGTTTAGTCAGGTTTCTGTTGGAGCTAATACCCATATTATGAGGCATATATATAATTTTATCTAAGATCAAAAGATTCTACCAAATCGCAAACTCATAAGAACTATTTCATCAAACAACTCAATATACAAACCAAAATTGCACCATTGAATTTTTGGTCCTATATGCCTCCACTCGAAAATGAGATCGCGATTTCGCTTATGTGCAATCCGAACAAAATAATGAAATTTTCATCAACCTAAGGTAACAGTTTCAATGAAATTAATTATGTACACAAGAACATTATCCACTTATCAATCACAAGTGATAATCAAACATTGGAGAGAACAAGTTTATTTCATGAGATAAGCCTTAAAAAAGATCGTGAATCCACAAAAGATAAAATCTTTATGAATAAGAGAGAACTCACTGTGTATCGTTGACAGTGAAACTCTCCTTGTAGATAACAATGGGAAGCATCTCTCTTATGTCTTTGCTCAGTCCTAATTCAGCCTGTTCATAAATATGAGTCAGCAAATCATTAAAAGAACCAAACACATCAAAATGTTTCAAAAACCACAAAATCTTTCATAGATTGAGTAATACCGTTGAGAGATTATTGTTGGTGGGCACGAAGCCACCAAGAGAAGACCAATCAACGTTGGTATTGCTGTTTCGACGCATGATATAAAGAACGAGGAGGACGATTAATATGACACAGATTGGCACACAGACGATAAACGTAAATTTCAGTATCTGGGATTCAGTTGAGTTCGATGGAATGTAAGTTCTTGGGTCGATGAAAGACATCGTCACTCAAACTCAACCAATATTCCACACCAAAAAAAAAAAAAGAGACAAGACTTATTTCACTTTCTGTCTTCCTTGTCACTTGTCTGAAAAAAAGAATAGAGAATCTCTCAAGATATATAGATATGATAGAGAGACGTAGGGAAAGTTTCAAGTGTTATATGGTAAAAAGCTATCAAATAAAGAAGGAAAATATCAAATAGGAAGGCAACAAAATCTGAAATATGGCTTTAAGAGTAGAGATTTTTTTCTTGATATGAGTAATTAGAGGTTGTCAATTTAAATCAAATAATTGTAAGTATATATGGACAATTAAGTGACAACTAAGGGGAGTTTTTTAAAAGATACAAGGTCAAGACTCAAGAGGTTGTTGAAATTGAGTCATAGTCACTAATTAAATTCACCAAGTCACACGGTTTTTGTATATGATTTAAAATGTTTAATTTTCTAGTCAAAGGAATTTAATGATTTTGCTGGAATTAGCTAATATGCCTGAAAGAAATAATATAGTCTTCAGAATTTTGTTTTTTTCCTCCTAATATTAAAAAATATTACTATAATCATAGTTTATCATCCTCTTGTAATATATTTTCTTATTTTAAAAAAATTCAAAGTTTTCAGTATCTTTTTTTTGAACAACATGAAGTATTGGCCTTAAGAAATCGAGTGGTAACATGTTACCTGATTTTTTGTAGTGACATTTCGATAATACTCATATAAATCATTTGATTTTATGTTGTAAACAATTTAATCTAATAATTTAAAGTTAAGAAGTATCTTATTGGATATCAAAAGATATCAGAAAAATTAACAAAATCTAAAACAAAACATAATTGTTCAATGTAGCGACAATACTGTCGTATCCAAAATATATCATAAAATGAAAATTATCAGTTTTCAATTAATGTGATCAATGTCTCAGTCTTTTGTTTCTTTTGTTTTTACTCACTTTGTGTAAATAATAATTTAAACAACTCAATTATAACGACTGACTGTGAATTTCAGCTTAGATCACGATAAATAACTATGCTATTATCTGCAAAAGTATACATTAATAATTGATTATTTTTACTATTTCCAGTTAAGCACGCATTTTTAAAATACTATTTTTGTATAGCAATTAATTGTGTTAGTTTTCTAAGTCCGTTAACCTTACATTAGTAAATTTCGTGGAGGTTTTCTTATGCGTAAAGCGGTAAACGCAAATGAGTGAATGAAATAGAAACTGTAACATGAAAAATTGAGACCAAATTAATAGATTTTTGGATTTCCTAATTTTGAAACACGATAAGTTAGTAGTTTTTCCATATGTTTCAAAATATAGGATGTTTAGGCTAAAACACACAAAATCTAAAAAAACTAATTTTTTTTGTTTTTATATTTTTTACATTGAAACGTAATTAAATATTTAGTGAAATACAGTTTGGCCAATGAAAAATATTACTATAGAATATAATTAGTCACAAAATTGTATAAATTTAACTTTTGCATTAAAACATGAATTTCTGTCCAAAACATCTTTTACGTTTAAACAAAATAAAATGACTACAACATCTTCTAACATGAAACAGAAAGAGTATATAGGAAGATATGAGACCATTATCATAAAGGCTAATCCAATCGAAACCACCAAAAATGTCAGAAAATATTTCCACTATCAAGTGATAAAAGTGTTTGAACGAATTACCAATGACTCTCGCAAAACCAAATAATAAAACAGATGGTTTAAGCATATCCAAACGATCACAAAGACTTCCAAATTTTAAGCTCGTTCTCTACCTGTATTCGATGAAACTGACCCTATATATAAAAGAAAATACAAATAAATTTATGATTACTATTAGTCTACATGATTAACACTTGGGAATACTAAAAAGTAAAAATAGAGACTTCAATAAAATGTAGCTTTCTTTAGTGACGAAAATGTCTCTTCAAATGACTTTGATTTCAGCCTAAGACATCAGCCGATGAGATATTTATGTTTGTATTAAGAGAGTGGTTCGTCGATAAAATAACGCGGTCAAAGCCTTACACTTCTCCATTGTTTTGCCGCTTCTTTTGCTTCCAACTCTACTCTCTCGTCTAGGCAAAAAAACCTGGAAAAACCAAACCGAAAAAGAGATTTTGGTTTGATTATGGATACCACTAAGTATCTCAATAGACCTCAGTCACACTGTATATTGGATATCGGGTAACAATCGAACCAAATCGATATCCATGGATACTCGAATAGAACAAAAAAATATTTAGTGAGTCCAGTGGCGAATCAAGGAAATAATTCTATATAGGACACAATAAAAAAAAATCAATAAAAAGAAAATAGTAAGGCTTGAACTTGAGTTAATGTGGAGCATCATTAAGTAAAAAAGCACTACACTACGTATTCAGGATAAGACACATGCTCCACCAAAGACCAACATGGACCCGCTCCTGAATGAGCTCCTTACAAGCCTACATGTAAGCATAATATATTTTGTCTCAACCCCTAATCCAATAAAATTTTATTAATATTTTAGGTATTTTGGCCCAATATATTCTGGCCCACTACATCTTTGTCAAAAAAAATCGGATATTTGGGTATTTTGGTTATTTTTAGGTATTTCGGATAAAATAAGCATCACCGAACCGATATCTATTAACGTTCGGTTATTTATCGGTTCTTTTTCTAAATATCCAAACCGACAGGTAACCGAATCGAATTGAACCAAACCAAAAAACCTTTGGTTCCTTTTAGAACCAAAAAACCAAAAACCAAAACAACCAAACCGAATGGAATCAAATAACCAAACGCCCATGCCTACCCAGATTAATCCCTTTGAGTTAAAAGAACATGTTCTCAAATCTAGCAACTTTTCATTCCCAATATTTGGGGAAAGCTCTCATATATTGAAAGTAGTTAAAACTTCATAATATCCATAATCTCATAAAAGCTCGAGTTTGTAAGCATTTTCAACAATTTCTCAAATATTTTGTATAGATCTTATATGCCTTTGGTATAAGCTACAACTTGCATTTTCTAATAAATTCAAATCAATCTTTCCTTGATTGTTACTAGACTAGAATACTTGACTTATAAATTTAGACCCATAGTTTTTGTCGGCTTTCATTTTCTATTTCTCATTAACATTTTCAATCTCTGTCCAAACATTCTCATGTTTTTCCGCTGTCTTTTTTTTTTTTTTCTTTTTTTGCACAAACACCATTTATATTAATTTATTGGAAAGATACTCTCCGTTAGAGAGAGCCATTCAGGAACCGATGTGCTTACATGGGAAAAAAGACAATTACGTGCCCTAACTTTTTTAGCTAAACAATTTGCACGGGTATTAGATCTACGAGGAAGAAATCTAATACAAAAATAAGGAAAAAAAACAAACTAATGATCGATAGGAGGCCAATTCTGCTGCGAAAGTCAGCCAATTCTTTTGGTTGTCCAAAATAGAAATCAAATCTGAGCAACTAGAAGCAAAAGTACCAGATGTATCGCCAATAGAGATCATGCATTCCATTGCCCATAACAAGGAATCAAATTCCGCATGTAGCGGTGATAGACTCCGTCGCGCGCTCTTGAGACCAAGATGGATAATTAATTCTTGTCGAACAAGGATCCATCCATGCCCGCTTAAAGGATCTTCAACATGCCAAAACGCATCGACTTGGCATTCAGAGAACGAGGTGTCCGGAGCCGGAGTCGGACCCAGAACAGGGGTAGAAAATAGGGTTTCTTTTTCTTTTAAGGTAGCCTGTTTCCAAACCGCTGCTTCGTGGAGAGTCAATGTCAAAGTTTCAGGGGGAGGTTCACTGAAGTTTTCAAAAACAAAGCGGTTTCTGCTTTTCCATATGTACCAAAGTATCCAAGGAAAGAGTTCCAAGATATCTTCTCCTATTCCGAATTCTCGTCCACGCAAGAAGAGAAAATCAAAATTATAGAATAAAGAGTTTCTAGGAAAAATATTTCATGAGAAAGGAATGGGCGATAGTGCCCAAATTTGTCTCGAGGGTGGACAATAAAAGAGGAGGTGATTTATTGTCTCTTCTGACTCGCCACACCGGGGGCATCCTTTATCTGTTCCCATAGGACACATGCCCCACCCAAGACCAACGTGGGTCCGCTCATGAATGAGCCCCATACAAGCCTACATGTAAGCATAATATATTTTTATCTCAACCCCTAATCCAATAAAGTTTTATTAATATTTTAGGTATTTTGGCCCAATATATTTTGGCCCACTACATCTTTGTCAAAAAAAAATTCGGATATTTGTGTATTTTGGTTATTTTTAGGTATTTCGGATAAAAATCGGTTCTTTTTCTGAGTATCTAAACCGACAGGTAACCGAATCGAATTGAACCAAACCAAAAAACCTTTGGTTCCTTTTAGAACAAAAAAAAACCGAAAACCAAAACAACCAAACCGAATGGAATCAAATAGCCGAACGACCATGCCTACCCAGATTAATCTCTTTGAGTTAAAAGAACATGTTCTCAAATCTAGCAACTCTTCATTCCCAATATTTGGGAAAATATCTCATATATTGAAAGTAGTTAAAACTTCATAATATCCATAATCTCATAAAAGCTCGAGTTTGTAAGCATTTTCAACAATTTCTCAAATAAATCTTATATGCCTTTGGTATAAGCTACAATTTGCATTTTCTAATAAATTGAAATCAATCTTTCCTTGACTGTTACTAGACTAGAATACTTGATTTATAAATTTAGACCCCTAATTATTGCCGGCTTTCATTTTCTATTTCTCATTAATATGTCCAAACATTCTCATGTTTTTCTACTGTCTTAATCTTTTCTATTGCTTCATAATTTGTTGGTAACTTCCAATGTAACGTTATCAAATCGTGGAAGTACGAAAACTCATACCATCAAAATTTTATTATTAAAAAGAAGAAGTAACAAAATCCAAAACAAAACAAAGTAAATTGACTGAAGTAAACAAAACCAACAATCAATTTTAAAATGAGAAATATCAGTTTTAAGCTAATGTGTTTGATGTCCCGATTATTTCGTAAATAATAATACAAACATCTCAAATGTAACGTCTTAGCGTAAATTTCGGCGTAGATATAATAAATAACTTTAATATTAACTTAAACATATACATTATTAGAATTATTTTACCATTTTCCAATGAGCACGTGCTTTGTGGAACACAAATTCATTGATTATGTCAATTTGAAATATTCGTGTTACATTAACTCCTACTAATTTTGTTGAAGCTTTCATCTGCTAATTATAGAAGGTTCGTTGATTGTTGACTCTGCTAATTTGTTATGTCCATTTACTCTTACAAAATGAGTATACACATTACGTTGTGAATCTGAAAAACCACTAACTTTTGTTTGATTTTAGTTTCTTTCATTATTATTTTTAATAGTATATTGTTCAGATCAGATTATTTAGATCTTTTGACAGGTTAAATTTGTTTATTTTGGAGAAACCTCGTTCGCATAGAAATAACTAATGTAACATATTGTAAGTGAATCAACTATGGGTCCGACCATGCCTTGCCTCTATTGATATAATGACCGTTGTTTAGGTTGTTCACCCACTTGGCGTACAACCAAGCCTTGCCTCTATAAATATTTTCAATATGCTACATATGGCATCCACTCTTTCAAACGTTGTCATGTCACATTTAGATGGTAAAAATATCTTGGAGAAGAAAAAAATGGGTTTGTCTTGACGTTCCAAGACATATTGACGTCAATGTGACTAGAAAAAGTCATTTTATGGGAGGGAGAGTGGGGTTACGTTATGAGCCTTGGTCAAGACAATCTAAGGCTCAATATGATGTTTGTTGAGGTCTAGAGGAGAGAGGGCAATTTTCTCCCTAATAAGAGTTGAAATTCTTCTAAACGCGATGATGTTCATGGAGAATTGGAAAGTTATATATATATATATATATATATATATATATATATATAATTGTAAAACTCAAAAGATAAGATATATCATAATTAGCTAAGAAATATTTTACCATTTCCAACTAACATATTCTTTGTAGAACGCAAGTCCATTGACTATGCAAATTTAACATATATTGACTCTTGCTAATTTTGTAAGTTCAATAACCTTGTCACTTTGCTAGGTTCGTTTACCAGGGTAATTTTGTAGAAGCTTTCATCTGCTAATTTTTGTAGCTTCTTTGTTTGTTATGTACACGTACAAACATCTGGTCCGACATATAGACAGCCCAAACCAACACTCCGAGTAGTCCATCTTAGAGCCCATAAACAATAATGAAGTTAAGTTTGTCGAGAAGATAACTTTTTAAAAGTTGTGACAGTAATGCCAATCTTTCCAAACTTACCATTTTCTTCTTATGGATCATGCATTCATTTCACTCCTAACAATGTTACAAGTAACAAACGCAAGAGAGAGACAACAAAAATTCTTAAATCTTACCAAAATATCATCTAAAGGCAAGACAAAGCTTTTATGCTTTTTTAACCAAGTCTACAAGTACAACAACCATCAGATGTCCCTACGCTGTTTCGGTCATTCTCTTCCGTCTCCTTAGAGACCTCTTGACTATCTCGGTTACCTTCTTCGACATCATCGGTGTGACTTATTGCTTCGGTTGCTGACTGGGAATCTGGTTGAGTTGAAGCTTCTCCTCCATTAGAGTTTTCTATGGAAGAGACAATCTCTGTGCTTTGATGGGACAGGTCTAGGGACGGTTTGGGGATAAGAGAGAGACGACAAAGAGGGCATGTTGTGTGTGATGTGAGCCATAGATCAATACATTCCATGTGAAAAGTGTGCCCACATGATGGCATTTGTTGGAGTTTCTCTTCTGCTTGGTAGTCCCCAAGACACACTGAACATCTGTTTTCAAGTACTCAAAGTCAAAATCAGGTGATTCATAATCATACTTTCTTATGTTTTAGCTATTCAAACAAGAAAAAAACCCAAAAGCAGTTTTGTCAGGTTTCTGTTGGAGCTAATACCCACATTATGAGGCCCATAATTTATCTAAGAATAAAAGATTCTTCCAAATCACAAACTCATAAAGAACTATTTTAAACAACTCAATGTACAAAACAGAAATTGCACCATTGAATTTGTCGAGCGTTACGTATGCCTCCACTCGAATGAGATCCCTATTTTGCTTATGTCCAATCCGAATAAAATGATGACAATTTTCTCAGCCTAAATAACTGTTTTTTTTTTGGTTAACATATATAGCCTAAGTAACAGTTTCAATGCAACTATATTCACAAGACAATCATCCACTTATCAATCACAAGACAAAATTATTACGCAAAGCAAAATTGTCATTTCTCTTTCTTGTTCCCATCTCGTACTTTGGTATAATTCATATCACGCAACATAGCTTTGAACTTTTCTATCACAAAAATGTTATTTTTTAATGTGATAAGCCTTAGAAAGATCTGACACAAAAAAAGGATAAAATCTTTATGAATATGAGAACTCACTGTGAATCTTTGACTATGAAACTCTCCTTGTAGATGACAACAGGAAGCATCTCTCTAATATCTTTGCTCAGTCCTAATTCAGCCTGTTCATTCATATATATATATAAGTCAACAAATCATTAAAGAACCAAACCCTTCAAAAATGTTTCAAAAACAACAAAATCTTTCATAGACTGAGTGTTACCGTTGAGAGATTGTTGTTGGTGGGGACAAAGGTACCACCACGCATGCCAAGAGAAGACCAATCAACATTGGTGGTGCTGTTTCGACGAAGGTAAATGACGTAAAGAACGAAGAGAACGATGAATGTGAAACAGATTGGAACAGAGAAGATAAAAGCTTGGTAAAGTTTCAGTTTCTCTGATTCAGTTGAGTTTGATGGAGCGTAAGTTTCTGGAATCGGGTTTTGGTTTGGGTCACTGTAAGACATCGTCACTCAAATATCAATGTTCCACACCAAAAAAAAAAAAAAAAAAGACTTGTTTCACTTTCTGTCTTTTCTTGAAAATAAAACAGAGAATTTCAAGATTTGGAGATGAAGCAATGGTGATAGATAAGATGAGAGAGAGAGGTGGGGAAAGTTTCAGGTGAAGTATTCAGGTGCTATCAAATTGTGATAGCTATTTATTTATTTTATGAGAAGATGTCACAACAAAATATAATAATATAGAATTAAATTTACATAATAGGAAGGAATTGGATAGATACAAAATATAAGATATGGGTTTAAAAATAAAGTTATTTTTTTCTTAATATGGGTCACTAAGTGTTTCTTAAAAAAAGATTGTAATAATTACTATAATAATAGAGATTTAAAGTGACAACTAATGGGATTTTGTTTAAAGAAAAAAAACAAGGTTAACATGTTTTGAAACCGTTAGGTAGTTGAAAGTGAGTCATAGTCATTAAATTGGCCAGTCACACGAGTATTAGACTGCTGAAAACAATTGACACATGTTCGGTTGTTTATGTTTTTTACTTGTTTTCATCTTTCTTAAAACTAATATTTTATGTGTGTTTTTTTACCTTTATATGATTTAAATTTATTTAATTTGCTAGTCAAAGGAGTTTAATGATTTAGCTGGAAGTAGCTAAATTGCTTGAAAGAATATATTCTATAAGAACTTTACTTTTTCCTCTTAATATTATATAGAAACAAATACTAAAAGAATCATACTTTCTCCTCTTGTCATAAACTTTCTACAATATATATAATTTTCAATTTCAAACTCTCTTTTATGTTTTAAATTTCAGAACTATCTTTTATGTTTCTTGTTTCAACAACATGAGTTATCGATCTTAAACTCGAGAGGTAACAAATCTATAATACTCATCTAAATAATTAGATTTTATGTTGTAGATGATTCTAATCTAATAATATAAAGTAAATAAGTATCTTATTGGATATCAAATGGTATCATCATATTAACAAATTCTAAAAAAACATAAAATTGTTCGATGTAGTGACAAAGCTGTCGGTATCCAAAATATATCCTAAAATGAAAAATTATTACTTTTAAGTTAATGTGATCGATGTTTCCGGTTTTTTCATATTCTGACTTACTTTTTATAAATAATAATTTAAAGAACTCAAATATAACTCTGAGCGTGAATTTCGGCGCAGATCATGATAAATCGTTACACTATTAACTATAAAAATACAAAACATATTTAATTTTTTCCAACGAACACGTGTTTTATTAAGCCCAATTTAATTTGGCATGTACATGTCATGTCCATTGATTAATAGCTAATTTGTTAAGTTGCCAAGTTCGTTTTCTGATGCGTGTCGCGGTAAATATAAAAAATAAATGAAATAGAAACAACCATATGTTATTAGATATATAGGAAGATACAAGACCACTAGAATTCTTAAAGGGTAAGCCAAATAGAACCAACAAAAAAAAACACATAGAAAAAGTATCACTATTAAGTGATAAAGATGTTGAATCAATTACCAATGACTCTCAAAACCAAATAATAACAGAGATCTAACCATATCCAAAAGGTCACAAAGTCTCTCTAAATTCTTAAATTCGTGAAAGATAGAGTGGTGTCAAGTAATGACTTATGAGCCTTGGTCAAAGCAATCTGATGCAAACCTTGGAATTTACCTAAGGTTTATGTTTCTCGGTTTCTCGGCCTACGGTTTGAATGATTCGATGGAACGATGGTAGAGATGGAAAATGGAAGTTTTGTCGTTGAATCCACAACAACACACGAACTAGAATGTTTGAATCTCACAAACACACTAGAAACGCAATCAAACAAGACTATGGAATCACACCAATAAACTTGAATTGACAAAGCTTCAAAAGATTACAAACTTTTGAAAGAAAAAACACACTTTTTATTATTTAACTTGAATGACTTGATTACAAATGACAAAATGAATGAGATGTAGAAATGTAGATTGTCTCTGTAATAAGTGCTGAAAATCTTTGAAACACGATGATGTCCATTTGAGAATAAGAAAGAAGGAATGAGAGAGAACAAGTTGGATGATCCGTGAACTGTTCTCCTCCTCATGAGTGAAATTTTGTTGTATTTAGATATAGCAAGTTAGGTTTACTTTTAAGGTGGGAACTGGTGAATTACCTTACTCCCTATTTCTTTTTCTTCGAGAGTGCAAGGATTATTTATAAGAGTGTTACTTGACCTAGGTAAAATATCGAATTAATGGGACTAGTTAAAACATTCCAAGTTGTATTCTCGGCATTTTCGTGCAATCTATTTTTTTTTTTTTTTGACGATTTCTTAGAAAGAAGAACGTGTTTTGAGTGTAAGTGACGTAAGCGCGACTTTCATTAAATGTCTTGTCAGCTATAAGATGGTTCGATCAATGGCTCGTCAGCTGGATCATTTTGAGAAGTGATTGTGAGTCCTTTCTTGGCAAATGTTATCTACAGATCTTCTAAATGACGGAGAAACTTGTCGCTTTGTTCATGGAGCAATTCCTATATGACTTTTCTATGATTCAAGAAAAATCATCATAAAATTAATCATTTCTGAAAACAAATAAAAGATCAATTCTCAAGATTTTCTTTATGTCAAAGTTACTTTTCAAAATTATTTCCAAATTTTCTTAACTATTTAAAAAAAAAACAATGTCAACCGTTCCCTAGTTCAAATGAAGTTGTGAGATCTAATATTTTTTCTTTTTTTAACATGTGGTAATTTACATAATTTCACCACAAAAATAGTAAATTCCCTTAAATGGTGACAAAATGCGGCTATTGCGAGTGAACCACATTGCACTTTATTATTTTAGTATATGATAATGTCAGCAACATCTCAAAAAAGGCCATACGTAGACTCATCCAAAGTTATATATTTTAATGTCAATAGGATTCATTCTATAAACAAAAATATACAGAATATTCAGATATGGATGATGAACACATCAGCTTTGATCACTCCCACGGACGCGGAGATTCGCAGATTTGCCTTCTCGCTTTGCTTTTTAGTTTTGTCAACGCTTCTTGTACCTTATTGGTACGAACCAAGAGACACTTTTCACAGATTCTTCTTTTGAAATATTCATTGTCAACTTCTAAAGTCAATGGCTTTTGTTATAAGTTCTCTCCAAGTTGGTATATCCGAATGAGAAGAGTTCTTAAGAGGACCATTTTTACACCACAATAAAAAGGCCAATGTTTACTTTGAGAGAGATTCGAAGTGGCATTTCGATATTGGGTTGGATTCTGTTCGATTTAGTATTACAGTAGTTTGGTTTGGTTTTAATGTAATTAAAAAAGGTTATTGGTTCAGTTCGACTTCGAACCAAACCGAACAGATCAGGTTGAAGAATACTTTAACCAGGCAGTTATGTGCATGGATTTTACTTTGGTTTTGGGTTGGGATATAATGGTTACCTCTAACAGAAACACAATCAATTTAGTTATCAATATAAGAACAAACCCATAAAAAATGGGCTTTACCACCAAGTTTAGGCGTTCAAATGTAACCACCAATATTTTTGGTTACTAACATTTTCAAATGAGTTTAGAAACAAGAGTGTGAGAATTTGACAATGCAAGTGTGGTATATACGCTATACATTAGTCTCTATGCATATTTATGTTACAATTTCGAGGGCTTCGTGTTGATAAAAAGAACAGTGAGGTTTCTAAGTCTTGTTGAATTTAAGCGTCTCTTGGCTTTGGGTTGAGCTCCGTCTCCATACTTGTAGGTAGCTTCTGGGTTGAAGCAACGCCGCCGAACTTGCGGACCAGGATTGTGAAACATGGCAGCAATACAACGTATAACGTAATAAAGAAAAATGGAGTTGCTACGAGCCACCCTAGTAACTGCAATAACCATAGGACTTAAAATAAGACTTGCAAGTTACTAATGATAAGAGCACAAAAGATTAGGCTAGGGAATGCAAAAAGCGGTTCGACATAGTTCCCCCATTAGCTAAGAGAAACGAGACTCATTGTAGCTACTTACCGCATTACCAATGCTTAAAAAGACTTCTTGAGAGGCTTGACCAGTGAAAACCTTCTTTAGAGCATCTGATGTCAAAGGAAAATGAGGTCCACCAGTAACTTTTTCACCAAGTCTTAGGAAAGGAACCACGAGACTTCAATAAGAAAGACATGAAAAGGAAATCCAAAATCCAAGTCAGGAAGAAAACTGATATGCATCGTCTTTCGATAAAAGTGGTAATTTCAAAAGATTTAAATGATATAAGGTTTACGCTAGTTCCACTGGAGTGGCAATGATATTAGCCAACATTACGGTCGGAGCATGACAAGATGATCCGAGCAAGGCAAAAGCTACTCCACATAGTAACACAGGAACACCTATTTTATAACAAAAACCACACCAAATAAGGTACATAGCAATCTCAAAACGCAACAACGCAAGAAGCAGTAAGCTTAGGAAATAGCAAAATGGCGAGAAATACGCACCACATATCGGAAATATCCCCAAGGTAATACCAAGTGCAGCAGAGAAAGCAAGCTGCTTTGGCTCAGTACCTCTACGAAAATTGAAAACAAAAACAAAATCAAACTCAAATCACTTCACAACATCAAATTTTCTGCAACAGAGACAGAGATGTTGATACATCTATCTCTAACAGATGCCCAAAAGTTCCTATATGAGCAACATGAAGATACAAGGATAACGCTTTTGCCTTTAACAGTTCTAAATGGGTCTCTCTTGTATTCCAATAACAAAGAAAGAGATTTTCTTAAAATCCTTTAGAAACTACATGATGATACAAGCATAAAGACTCTGTCTTTAACTGTGCTGATACATCAGTCTCTAACAGATGCCCAAAAGATCCTTTAAGAGCCACATGAAGATCTAAGAATAAAGACTCTACCTTTAAATGTTGTAAATGGTCTCTCTTGTGTTACAATAACAACTAAACAGATGTTTTCAAGATCCTTTAAAACTACATGAAGATACAAGAATAAAGACTCTACCTTTAACTATTATAAATGGTCTCTCCTGTGTTCCAATAACAACTAAACAGACGTTTTAAAGATCCTTGAGAAGCTACATTGAAGATACAAGAATAAAGACTCTACCTTTAACTATTATAAATGGTCTCTCCTGTGTTCCAATAACAACTAAACTGATGTTTTAAAGATCCTTGAGAAGCTACATTGAAGATACAAGAATAAAGCCTCTACCTTTAGCTGTTCTAAATGGTCTCTCTTGTGTTCCAATAACAACTAAACAGATGTTTTTAAGATCCTTTAGAAGCTACAAGTATAAAGACTCTACCTTTAACTATTCTGTATAGTCTCTAATGTTCCAAATTAAGTAACCAACAAGAAGCAAAATGCAAAACTACAGCTTTTAAAGACCAATGATCACAAAGTTGCACATGAGATCTATCTGATTCAATAATCAATAAGCAGAATATGAGTGACCAAACTAGTCCTAATTAACAGATCTATGTAAAAGAGAGACAAAGAGTCAAAGAAGACAAACCTACGCAAGATCTGGAGAAGAGGATCAGTGATTTTCTTATTGAACCATGCTTTTAATCTACCTTTTGATAAACCCATCACGATTCTACAAAATCTTCACGAAAATTAATTCTCCCCAGAAAAAGTTAACAGATTTCACACAAATGAACGTTGATCGATCGTCTTTTGCGCGTCTCTTCACGGAACCAGTTGAAGATGGGTATTTCCGTAAACGGGTTTGCGTAATCGGGTCAAGTATTGATTTTTTTAAATCAGGCCCAAGCCCAAACATTTAAGATCCCAAAATGATTTAAGCGACCCGATTCGAAAAATCCGGTTCAATTATCGGTTAGCATATACCCAAATTAGAATTGTTTCGGGTTTCAGTTTTGTCCGGGTCAGATCTAAAATTCGAACATGTCTTCGTAAAAAACCCAAAACAATATACATATGATAATCATATGTCCGATGGATAACATATGACTGTACAAATATTTTAATTACAAACATGAGAGATAATTTTTTATGGAATAATGTAAAAATGTACGGAAATATAGTACATAAAAATTATACAAATACTAAAAGTAATGTTTTAAGTGACACTTTTGATATTACTTTTAAGATTGATAATTGTCAAAACGGTATATTTTATACTTCAACGGTATATTTTAGTCTTGAGTATACTGGATCTAAAATATCTGAATCGACTCAAAATAACAAATTCGGTTCGGTTCAGATTTATATGTTTAAAACTTTGAAAATGTTACGTTTTTTTGAATTGTTTGGTTTTATGACTTTCATGGTTTATAGAATAATTCGGGTTAAAAAAACCGAATCAAAATATCGTTCAATCATAGGTTGGGGACCTTGGGGTTTAATCAAATTTCAAAAACCAACCCGAATCCGAGAATACCATAACCAAACCGAGCTAACCGAAACAATTTCGGTTCTCTTTTATATAGACCCAATCTTCCCAGAATTACCCGAAATCCGGAAGAAAGACTGATCCGAATCGACCCGAAAACCCGAATGGTCAGACGAAGAAACCAACACACTAAAAACTCTTGGTCTCTTTATCCTCCGAATTTTCTCGCCGTCGCCGGTGAATTTTGAGCCCTAGCACCGTCGTGAATTAAGGAGGATTCAACAAATCATGCTTGTCGGTGAGAATTGTGTTCACGAGACATACTACGAGATTCTCTCCGTGAAAGAAGATGCTAGCTATGAAGAAATCCGAAATAGCTATCGTTCTGCGATTCTCCACTCTCATCCAGATAAGCTCAACAATACTTCTCGTTCTAGCTCAGACGACGAGAAGTTTCTGAAGATTCAAAAAGCTTGGGAAGTTCTAAGCGATGCAGAGCTACGTGTAGTTTATGATAATGATCTTAGATCTTCAAGACATGATGGAATCACTGCTGATGAGATTAGTATTGAGGATATGTCAGTGGAGATTACTGGTGATGTGATTGATCTTTTTTATCAGTGTAGGTGTGGTGATTACTTTTGTGTTGATTCTAGTGAGTTAGGAACAATGGGGTTTGCTTTGTTGAGAGATGGTGATTTTGTTTATGTTAAGAGATTGGGTGCTTTTGTGGCGTCTGTTGTTCTTCCTTGTGGTTCTTGTTCTTTGAAAACACGAGTTTGGGTTGATTCTGATATGAAGATTCCTATCTAGGATGGTCTATTGTGAGCAAGGTGGTGATTTGGGTTGGTACAGAATTGAGTAATCTCTATTCAAGATGAGTTTTTAAGACTGAAGTGATCGTCATGGTCTGGTTCGGAGGAGGAGTTCTGATTGAGGATGGTTATTTGTGATTGTGTGGATAGGTTCATATAGGAAAAGTATGGATGGAGATGATTTCTTGTGACCAATGTGATCTCCTGCAAGCTTTTCTGTTGTGAGTTTTTTGTACTCATTTAATATAGTTGTTGAACAACTTTTAGTTTGTAAGGAACTTAAATTATAATGAGAAACAAAAGGGCCCTTTGGTTTTGCTACTCTTTTTTCCCTCTCTGGTTTCAGTTATGTCTCCTTTTAAATTTGCTGGAAGCTGAATATTCACGTGAAATTATCTTTATTTTTGCGTTCTTGCGAATATCTGATTCAGAACCTTCTTAAAGTTTTACTGTGCGTACGTTTGCGGATAAGAACCTGACTGAGAAGAAGTGATGTAGGTGTACTTGCAGTAGTACATCAGGACTGTGCTTTCTCAAAAGAATGGTATTTCTTCTTCACCTGAATTTATTTTCCATTTTCTACTGAATTTGTTTGCTGTGGTTATATCTTGCCTTATCTGATGTTTACGGTGAAATTGATTGAGATTAGATGTAGAGAATTAAGTGGTATGATTTCTGCAGGGACTGATACAGGTTACTGCAGTCCCGACTTTGTTGAAAGACCTAGATCAAGGTTAATGTTAATAGTTTCTGGATTCACTTTTGTTATTGTTGAGGTGTCTCCTTGTGTTTTGGTTGAATATTGTTTTCAGGCTCAACTTGGTTTTCAATTTTGTTGTCACAATAACTTCCACTTGTGGCAGAAATTGTTTTTACACTGCCAAATATGGATGTGATGAGGAACAAATTGTTGGTCTATGGTAGACCGAAGGATGGGCGATACCACACTAGATAGAGTACCATGATTCTTCAGGTATCAATCTTTCTAAGTGTGAACGTCTAAAGAAGCTGTGCATACTTGTTTTATTGAATCTATACTAAGCAAAGTTAATATTCAACTTTTTTATTTCGGTATACAATATATGAAAGTATGTAGTCTTGTTATTTTTTCACTGTTTACCAACCCATTGAAGTATATGATCTTGAGATAATAAGCTGAAATAGAAAATTATTACTTGATCCCATAGGCCTCTAAAGTGGACATAATTTCCTGAGATCCGCCATTCTCTTTGACATAGGAAATGTTAGGGCTCTCTTGTGGAACTGCGTCTTCTCTTTTGAAGTTTTCTTCACTGCGAAGAAGCTTCTCACTGTCTGATCCCACTACACCTTTTAGAATGATGGTTTTGTGGAGGCCACCCAGTAAGTCCTCATAGTCTGTGTCTCCTTTCTCTCCCAAAAAGAAAACAGTCTTCGACATGTCAATTCCCCACCTTATAGAAAGATACCTACATGTAGCCATCACATCAAGTCGTGTCATTTTCACTGTTGATATCTTACACATAGAGTTTATGATTGAAGAAATTTTTATTTGTGACAGTTTCTAACCTGAGTGCTTGTATTCTTGATGCACATAGTGGTATAACATTTAGCCTTGTTGCTGCATGAGTATAGACAATGTTGCACCTTAAACCTCTCATCCGAAGCCTCTGCCTAAGGTCATCGACTCTTCGAGTCTGCCATTCACACATATATACATCAATACGAGTTTCACACATATATTCATGATGAGAAAGATATTCTTTAAAAGAGCTACCTTGACTCCTTGTTTCACAGAAATTGCATAGCATCTTGTACTGCATGAACTCGCATACTCTGTGATATCATCCTCAGCTGCAGGTTCCGTACATATAAGTCTCAGAATCACCGACCTTATACTTTCACCAGGCCATTTGTATTCCACATGAGTTTCGTAGTCTGCATCAACCATCATATCTCTCCATGGATAGTAGATCTCACTTCCGCTGTTGCAAACTATTGCATCAAAATCTTCCAGATTAATCAGGTTTTTCTGCGTAATATCCACAACTTCTTGTAAGCTTGAACCTGAGGCTAGCACAAAACCTATTTTTCCTTTACCCGATGTCAAATCTGCAGCTTTTATCATATTCTTGATGATTTCGTTCAAATTCGCTTTGATGTTTCCGTTGTCATCATAGGAATCAACAGCAACCACAAAGAGCATCTGCCTTCTACCAGGGCTGTAGATAGCAGCTGAGCAACCTTTCATTGAATTCATTTGACTTATGGCATCGACTAGTTTCTTCTGTCTGGTACCTGCATCTAGTTCTCCGTTGAGAGTGAAATCTCCTTCTGTGGAGAATCTCAAAGATATGTCATCGACATCTCGTAGAGAATCACTTGTGAGCTCTTCTGGAACTTTCATGATGTCGAGACTACTGGTAGGGTGACGGTTTCTGCAATGTTCGACATGGGATAGGTAGTTACGGCAGTGCTCTGGCCATGAAAAACGGTGGATGTTCTTGAGTCCGTTTTTTCTACACTCAGCCCAGAGATGTTTGTTAGCAACTAGCTTTAGAAGGGCATCAGAAATGGCTTGTTGGTCATGGGGGTCGACTAGGAGACCATTATTTAGTGCCTGCGATACAACATATGCACTGTTAATTAGCTTTATGGGATCAGTGAGGTGTGACTATGTCTTTATACAGTTTGCTTTGTAATAAGAGATTTGATTACCTTCACAATATCAACAGGCCCTCCATTTCTGGTGGCAACAATGGGCAGACCATAAGCAGCTGCCTGTCATATGCACAACAAATGGCGCGGCATGAAGATCTCACAAGGTTGTGTATCTCATAAGGGAAACACATTGACATATTTGCTAGTTACCTCAATGAGCGTGAGACCAAACGGCTCCACCAGAGCTGGATTGATGAAAACCCCCTTTAAGAGAGAAAACCACCTTATTATTACGGTGTTCATTTTGCAAAGAAGGATGAGCTAAGAGTTCTGGTAAACTACTAACGATAACATTGTTTTTGTACCATGTAGACTCAGGAGAAACTACCAAAGGTCTACGCACATGGAACTAATAATTGTAGATGCTGCATTATAAAAGTCTCATGTTCTACTGGAATCACGAAAGTAGTAAACAATATGAGTCATATACTCATATTGTTTAATAGAATTTTCGTGTTAAGTACCTTAGTTTTGGCTGCTAAGCGGTAAATATCTGGAACTTCAGATTGTTTATGATGCTTTGGATAAGCTACTTGGCCGTACAAGTCGTACTGGTCTATCAGCTTTAGTACATTCATGAGAACAACTGAGCTGCTATTAGGCATCTCTTCGATGTCATCTCGGTTACCTAGTATAAGTACCTGGAACAGTTTTATTAGCAATTTAGGTGGACTAGTAGTATGCTCATTCACAATCTTCTTATACATATGTGAGTTCACTGGATAACGCATGTGTAATAAATGCTGAGATACCTACCAGGTTGGCTAGTTCTCGAAGAGGCTGACATTCACCAAAAGCTTTGACCAATGTGGTGACATTTTTCTTGTGGTCAGGACGAGACAGCGCAAGTATGGTTGGTTTATGAGGATTTGAGAAAAATCTCATTATCTGCAGGTAAAAGGTTCATGTAATTACTTGCTCAATGGATCGAAAGATGGGAGAAAACAAGAGTGTAACCTTTCTTGCATGAGATTGGATATTACACAATAATGAAAAAGAGTACCTCGGACCATATTGGAGGCACAGGCTTTTTTATCTGGTTTCGGTCAGGGCCAATTAGCGACTTAAGATCACCATCGGGTTCCTGTGAATCTTGTGTCAAGACATAGCTGAAATCCATGCCTGGGGGTATAACCTAATGCCACAAAGACAGGTCAGATTGGTGAATGACTCTACTTTTAATTAAATTTGCTGTTCTTTTAGCTGCACCAGTCAAGTGCAGTGTCTATGTGATTATAAAATAATTTGATAATAATCGTGTTGTCATCTATCAGATGATGTGAGAGGCGGGAAAGGACTTATACCACCATTCGTGGCATGTATCTACCAAGGCAGCTGACTCCACGCCGTCTTCTAACCCTGAGCTTCCTCTCCAGCTTGATATCAAAACCATCATACAGCCCCCACTGCGCGTCAATCTCTTGTCGTGTGCTTGTCACCACCATCTCCGCTGCATCTAGGCTCTGTTCTTCAGCTTCTATTCTCCTCATGATCTTATATGTTCTGTCAATATCCTCTCTGGTAATTCTCCCTTGTTGAAGCAACTGCTCAAACTTATTCCTTCCCAAAGAGTGACCAGTTAGAACCATTGGCACATTTAACGCTCCTGCCAAATGTGCAGCTACTTCTCCTGCATCAGCATAGTGGCCATGAATTACATAAGGCCATATTGGTTTCCCTCCATTCACTTGCTCTCCTAGCGACCTTGCTATGCTCACTATGTGATTTAGCGCCCCGTCAACAAACTCGGGAATATGGGGCCAGAGTGACTCCTTTGGTATGTACCTGCATTTAACAAACATGAGTATAGAAAAACTAGCTGTTTTTTCGCAAAGTCGAAATTTGAATACAGAAATTCAAAGGAGTCCTATGTGATAGTACTTGTCCCGAGAACCACAGGGGATGCGGATAATGTAGGAGCCACAGCTGTCGCTACCTTCTGGAGGGCATGATAACATCTCAACTGGCTCGCCGTAGCTGTAGTCAACCTCTGGTGAACTGATCTGCCGTGTTAAGAGATCGACCCTGTGGACACCTTCAGTGTTGGCCAACGCACGAGCAAGCTCAACAACATATTTCACCTATTCGTCCATTAACAAGACACTTCAGATTGATAAAAAATTAAGAAAGCCAGAGTCGACATGTGAAGCACCTTAAATAGTTTAAGCTTTACAAAGAGGTCTACTAGAAGATGGCTAAATACCTGCCCACCAGTATCAGAGTCTCTTCCAAGCTCCATGTTTTCTCCACGCACGAGTCCATGCATGCTGCAGTTGGTAAAGCATGGAACCAAATAGAGGCACCAGGTAAGTCCCACGAGCATATTGAAAACAACAAATAAGTCAGAAAAACCAATCTCTACTTGCCTGATTAAGACAATGTAAAGGTTTCGACTTGATTTATCATCTTCTGACCAAATTTGCATTTCAGAGCGGATACGGGGCATGTGATCTCGAGGTGGTTCGAGAGTTGTAACAACTTCACTCTTCTCCTTCTCTCCATCATTCTTATCCTTCTCTCCTTCAGAAAGCTCAGAAAGAAGATCCTCTTCTGCATCATTGCGACCTTGTTCACGTTCAATTCTTCGTTTGGAAAGTCTAACCCCGTCATCCCACACAATCTGTGGAAGGAAATTGAAGCACGAAAAAAGGATTCAGTTCTAAAAGGAAATTGTATGTGTTTCTGATGCATTAGGCTTTTAATAAGGGATGCAGAGGTGAAAAAGTTGAAGAACTAAAGGGACACAAACCTGCTTTTTCTTGCGTGCGAGATGCCAAATGCGCCAGCATATATTCTCAAGCCTGTTACTGCGTTCACGAGTATTCCTTGTTGCTATCACCTGCCACAAGAAGTGAAAGATCTCTCCACCATCACTTGCAGGTATTTATATTTATGTGTAAAAGCATTTCTCTCTATCATTTTGTATTTATACCATTTGGTATAAGGATACAGATTTAGAAACGAACCTTAATCCATGTTTTATACAGGTCAGACTCATCGAAACTGTTGACGACCTCTTCCACAAAGTATTTGATGGGACTAAACACCTTCTCTTGATGATCCTTCCCATTCATATCTCCAAACACCTTCTCCTGATGATCCTTACTGTTGATATCTCCAAGCTTCTGGACGATCTTGGAGTTGCTCTCAAACCTCTTTTTCTTGCTAGTTCCAACATCAAGAATAGCTTCCAGGTAACTGTTTATCCAATCATTTCTTGCCATCTCTCTGATTGTTGCACTGAAAACTCCTTTGACAAAATTTACATAAACATCTATACACACAGCAATAGATAAAAGGAACAAATTCGATTTTTCGGCATTTTACATACCGAATCTCCTTCAGCTATAGGGTGGAAGAGAGGCCTAGTTTTGTATATCAACTTAGCTTTGCATTTTATAATCTCATACAAAAGGTCCCTCCTTTTTCTCTTTACTCTTTTATTTCTTGATATTTAATTTCAAATATTTGCTTAACTTTGGTGTGGTTCTTGTTATTTGTATTATCATCTCTCAGATGGCATATTACAACGTCATGTTATAACCGTTAAACTCTGGAAAGACAAATATTCTGTCCTAATCTCAAAGAGAATCTTCTTTTTTAGTAAGTTTTTTTGCATTATCAGATTCTCTAAAAGAATAAGAATCACCCATTTCCTTTTTCAAGTTTGTCTCTTCTTTTCTTTTGTGGAGATAGAGAATAATGAGTGGCACAAGGCCTTTTTCTTCATTTGTTCCCATTAGACTTGTTTCTATAGCCTCATGTTTTCTCGAGTCTGCCTTCTCAATCTCTCACTGAACTTCAACGTCTTTGTTCGGGACCAAAACCTCTAAATAACTAACTCGATTAAACCCTGTTTTCGACACGGTGACCAAGTTTGTTTTCTGTGAATATGATTGAGGTTGAGAAAGATGAGTGTAATATGATGATGTGTATTATTGCAGGTAGAGACGTGAAGAAAAGGGATTTAAAGTCGTATAAGTATGTAGTTAGCTCTGTTTTTGGCATGTGGAGGTAATGGAACAGAGCATATTCCAGGCTTTCACAAATTGGATACCTTTAAGCCACTTCAAACCCGAAAACTAATGTGAATGGTTTCTATAGTTGAAGAAGAATCTGAGTAGGAGATGGTAAAGGTTAACTGAAATAGTATGGACTTTAAAGTCTATATAAATCATGTTGATGCTCATTTGCACAATAATATATCTTGAGTGTAAATGGGATCATGAGATTGGAACGAGTGACATGGAAAAAGAGACAACAAAGATGTTATATGTTCTTTTCTTTCATAGGGGAAATATCCAAACTCAAAATTGTAATATAGCAATAAATATGAAATTTATTATTCGAGTGAACAACAAATGACAAATTCATGGATATTGTTTTTTTTCATCTACCCAAAATATGTAGTTTTTCTTTTATTATAGTTTAGCCAATTATTTATCATTTTCATTTTATTAAGAAAAATATGAATGAAACGAAAACTAAACTGTGATCCCTCTTAATTCATTTCTTTTAATGTGTAATAATTTGTTTATAATAGTATTTTTTTATAATATTTGGGAATTTGATATTGACATAAATTTTAGGGTCATTGTTTTCTAAGATTATAACCAAAACCTAAAATTCCAAACTACCAGTTATATTATAAAATAAGCAAATTATAGTTATAATCTTGTGTCTATATTGGACTTTGATATAATATTTAAAAGATAAAATGAAATGCATTACTACACAAGCCCCATAATGAATATGTCAAGGAATATCCAAAAACGGGTAAGGAGCTTTGTGACCATTCGACTCTTTCTACGATTCTAGTTCTTAAGTAAAGCTTTCACACCCATTATTCACAGATTTAGGATAACGTCCACTTGCCCACCGAAAGAGACTCTTAGACTTATTGTGACAACTTCAAAGTATTCTTCAATCCAGTAGAGATTTTTCAGATATTTATTAGAGTAAATCTGTTAATTATATAGGGCTCATTGTTTGTCAGTTTATTGATGGATGATACACTGAATTTTTTTTGCGGTGAAACTTATGTATTGGTGTTTTTTTTTTCTTTCTTTCTACATCAATCTTTTTCTTTTAAGAGTGTAAAGCTCAGCCCAAATTCCCAACAGTCAAAAAGTTAATTGTTGCTTTCATTGGTAATCATATTAAAGACAGTTAAAGATATAACCCTTATTTAGTTACTATTTACCAATCATACAAGCAGATAAAATAGGCAATTGAAAATAAAAGTTCAAATATTAACTAACCACATATTTCCGATGCAGTCAAATATTTTTCTTAACCACATACTAATATACTATCAATGAAAAGAAAATCTCATTATTTTTTCCAACCACAACTATTTCTTTTTTTTTTCTACCTTTCTCGATATCTAACCGTATCATATCACATATGCAAACAACATTTCTTAGAGTTGACTCTTTTGAGCTCTAAATAAAGATAGATTGACAAAAAACAATTTTTTAATTTTTATTGACGCATTCAACTTTAATTTTCTAAATATCAATCAATTCTTACAACACACTAATTTTTTTTCTAGCTGGTTGACCTTCTCTGGTATATCTGCTTTCTATTTTTAGTTTTTGAATAAAATAAAAATCTATTTTTAGTATGTGTTAAGTATATTTATTAAGAAAAAAACAACGTTCCAAGTAAGATACAAAACGTTTTTACAAATCTGAATCATGAAAAATGCTACTTCACTTATAATTTATTGTTTTCTCATGTTCCTCCTTATGAACAATGTTAAAGGTAATATCTTAGTCTCGTTAAGATTTAACTAATACCTTATTCACAAGATCGAAAACATTGATTATATCTATAAAACAAATATGCATTAAAAATAGAGCTTTCATTTTTTTGTATTATCAACTAAATTCTATATATTTTATACTTTTTTATTGATTGAAAATAGGGCAGGGAAAAAAAAAACCACCATGCCCGCTTGGACTGTCGGCAAACGGAAAATGTGGGCATGACGGACCTAAGTTATGTTTTAGTGAAATGGAACGAAAATTTAATAAAGATGTGGTTAAAACTATTACCCACTGCAAGTGCTGGGATGATCGACGCAACAATGTGGACAAGCATCGGTGCACATGTTATTTAAAACATGGTTTTCCTTGCACCAATGGCTAAGTTTGAAGTTATAAGATAGTTTTGTTTATGGCAAATGTTACTGGAAAATCTTCAAAAAACAGCTCCATTTATTTTTCATTTGTATGTTTACTATCCAATACTTTTTGGTTAGAAATAAAAATACCTCATTTAATTTTTTTTGGCCTAAAAATAAATTATCTTTAAAAAGTTAATTACAAAATAGACATTTGTCTTAAGAATTTATTTATTTTAAAACATTTCTGATATGTCTTTACGAAAACAAGTATTTCTCTCATGTGAAAAATCATCTCTAACCTCATTTCATTTGAGTCATCTTCTCAAATCGAGAAAGTTTAATTAGTGTTGTAGTGTTGTGTCGTTGTGTCTATGTATGCATCGCAGACTGTCGACTAAACGGTTTGGGTTTACAAGTCCAATTCTAGAGTATAGTGTTTTGTGAAAAACAAAAAATTATGTTGCGAAGGACCTTCTCTGTCGTTGCTTTGAGACACCAAGAAGCGCTGCACCACCACTGAAGCTGTTTGCCACCATCCACCATTGATGCCATTGGCGACCCTCCACCATCAAACCCGTGAACCACCATCAAAGCTTTGTGCTACAGCCGCTTACTGCAGAAGGTTAAAATCGTCCAAAATTGAAAAATAAACGGCCACTGTTGCATTCAACTGTGCAACATACTTCTTTTGAAATTACTAAATCTAAAATGCCTATTTTTGATATAAACTCATCTTTAAATTATTGGTAGATTCGAACACGCGACTTAAGAGCCGTTAACGGATATTACATCATATAATTTATTAAGGTAAGAAAGATTTTTAAATTTTTTCACTGATTCAAAATTTTAAAAACGAACATATATTAATCAATTGATGAAAAATGTGTGGATTTAACATCATACATTGGCTAAAAAGTTTAAATAATAATTCATAATCATATAATAAATAAAACTAACAATAATAAAACTAATGAGATTTTTGGCGGGATGTTACTTAATAACAATTGTAAACTATCAGATATATTTTTTCTTTATAAATACATACAATTTTCAAATTTTTTTATATACTAAATTTTATAAATCGTTCAGTGTAGCGCGGGTAAAAAATCTAGTTAAAGATTTTTTGAATACTTTTAAAATATAGAGGTTAATTTAGTCATTTTCTCATTTAAAACAACAATTTTTCTCAAAATCTTGTAAATTACAATTCGGCCCTCTCGAAGTTTCTTCATCTTCTCTTCAATTTTTAAAACTTAAGCTTTTGATTTCTCGATTCATCTTCTTCTCAGCTTTAGGGTTTCGATTGTTCCGATCACTATGTCTGGGACTTCCAATTGCACCGTATACATAGGTAAGTTTCTCTTTCAACATTTCCATTGATCTTGACTGTTAAAAACTTCTCGAAAACCAATTGATTTTGAAAAATCAGGGAACGTTGACGAAAGAGTAAGCGATAGGGTTTTGTATGATATCATGATTCAAGCTGGTAGAGTAATCGATCTACACATTCCTCGTGATAAAGAAACTGATAAACCTAAAGGCTTTGCTTTCGCTGAGTATGAGACTGAAGAAATCGCCGATTACGCCGTTAAGCTTTTCTCTGGACTTGTTTCTCTCTACAATCGAACTTTGAAATTCGCTGTGAGTCTTGTTTCTGTGTCTTTTGATCTTTGAATTGATAGTGATGTTTATTGTTGTTCTTGATTTTGTTGTGGTTCTTGTGGATTTTAGATATCTGGACAGGATAAGTTACAATCAAATTCTGCAAATTCCGGTCATCGAGCGAGACCTCAGTCTTTGGCTTTCGAGCATTCGGATAGAGCTGCGTATCATCACTTGGAGAGATTTTCGTCGCAATTGATTTCTCCACCTTCACCACTGCCTCTGGATTACACACAAGGTTTCTCTTTTACTTATCTCTCTTGATATATCGAATAAGCGAAAAGATCGAGAAGCTTTTGTTTATAGCATTGATATAAGTAAACCAAAATCTTGATGGCTGTCGCAATGTATGATTAGTTTTGCCAAAATTAACACAGATTACGGAGTCAAGAACCTTCTGCTCAATCTATTTGCCTTTCTAAGTATAAGACTTTGGTTTGTTTGCTTAATCTAATGGCTAGTATTAGTTTGGCTACTGGAGTTATGAGAATATAGCACAGATTACTAAATCAAGAACCTTCTGCTCAATCTAGTTGTCATTCTAAGTATAAGACTTAATGTACTTGGTCTGTTTGCTTAATCTAATGGCTATCATCAGTTTGGCTGCTGGAGTTATGAGAATTTAGCTGCTTCTATGCCGAATTCGATACGGATTACCATATCAAAAACCTTTACTTCACTCTAAATTGTCTTTCTGAGTATGAGAGTTACTGAACTTTAATCTGTATTTTTGTTTTTGTGCATTTTTGTAGAACCACCTCCACCAGGAGTATCGAATGGAGCAAGTTTGGAGTATAGTAGAAGAGTTCTTGGTTCGGCACTAGATAGTATCAACCATTCAAGACCACGTCGCTACTGAACCAGTGACAACACTTGCTCTTCTGTTTGTTACAATGGTTATCAATATCAAGATCATGGAAAGAGAACCACAGCAAAAACTAGAAGTTTAGTAGAACTGATGTAACATTTTCTTTCCATTATAAAAGACAGATATTTCTGTGTTATTATGACAAAAGTTACATTTTGGATCATCGCCAATGAGATACAATCCCGAGTTAAAGGGATTTAAGAAGTGTCGATGCATTAGCCGCCGCTTATCGGAGGTATGATGGCTAACTCATCTCTATGTTGAACAATGGCGGAATCGGTTGTATATTCCTCGTTCAAAGCGAGAACAACACAGCTACGTACCTCTTCCAAGCTTGGAAACTTAAGCACCAACTCATCCAGGCATTTCTGTGTTGTACTACCTGATGGCATCTTCAGTGTTAGATCAGGCACACCTGTGAGCTCTCGTGCTCTGGCGAATAACAACACTTTGATCTCCACCGATGAAGTGTCATCACTTTCAATCTTTGTAACTTCTTTGTCCATGGCCACCTGAAAGCACCCACAATGATTGAGTCTCAATACACAACAGGAAAAGAGAAGCAAAGAGTCTCCAAATGTGAATTGTTCTAGTCTGAGTCATGACATGCCTATATAATTGGATCTTTGATTCAGTGAACAAATACTTAATGGATCTAAGAGATGCGATTTCTATGTTGAACCAGGAAATGAATAATCACGTATGCTTCTCAAAATGAAGAAGATTTATGAATCTCGAAAGATATACAGGAAAGAAGAGTTTACGGAGAGATTGATTAACCGGAACCGTGAAATTCGATCGCCGGAGATTAAGGTGAGACAAGTAGGAATGGAGCTCGAAATCGCGAAATCAACCACCGATGGCTCTGGTTAGTAGTCAGCGACGACCATTTCTCTGGTGAATACCACACACATGAGCTACGTCATCTCAAACTATTAGTTTTACTAAAATGCCCCCACCATGTCTTTGACTAGGGCAATTGGAAATGATGACGTATCCAACCTGGATTTTGGGTTTAGTTTTTTTTTTTTGTCGGCCAATTTTGGTTTCTATACGAAGTCCATCGGGCTATACTGGTGCTGGTGAAATGGGAAGCCCAAATTCTTTTATAAGGTTCCTATCGGTAACATTGCATAATATCTTAATGGCATAAATTGCAGAATAAAAACTTGCAAAATGAAAAATTATAAAATAAATTTTTTTAAAACATATGTTAATCGGATATATTTTGCAGAATGACAAAATAAATATTATATTAACAATATAATATATATATATATATATATTTTTTTTTATATTTAATAAAAATAATGTTTATCCTTAATATTGTTAATATAATATATATATATATATTTTTATATTTAATAAAAATAATGTTTATCCTTAATATAATATTTTTTAAAATAATGTTTATCCTTAGTAAACAAAATAATGCTTTAAAAAATGTAAGATTATTAAAATTTATTAAAAGTTGTGAAAATATTTTTTTGTATTATTAATGATATAATTTGTGTAAACAATGTATTTTTTTTCTTTTATAATTGCTAATATTTAGTATGTATAGAATAAAAACAAATCTATTATGCAAACAACTACATACCCACTTTTTTCATAATGAATTTTTACATGTAAACGGCAAAAATAAAAATCCTGCGTTTTTTGCGTTTTCTAATGCAATTATGCAGATTTTATTTATTGGTAAATTTTCTGCATAATCGCATTAGAAAACGTCATTATGCGTCTTACCAATCAAAGCCTAAAAGTATGAAAATCGACCGAAACTACACTAGACTTGTCATATGGATTTTTGGGGTGAGGTGATGAGCAGAAGAGCCATTCATAGTTGCTTTGTTCAAGGGCGAATAAGAGACGTGGAAGAGTCGAGGACCTGGTCAAGAACAACTCTGTGAAATCTTGACAGCCAAATATGGACCTCCGAGATCAATTGGGATGGAATATATAATTTTTTCTCTATTCATGATCGTTGCATTTGTTCATCTGACGGAAAGACGTACTCCATTATATAGGGTTCTTGTCTCTCTCATGGGAGACATGACGAGTGATCACTATAGTGCTTTACCTCAATCAAAAGTCAATTACTTAAAGATATAGAATGTTACTAATTTTCCATGTCTACAAGTTTCTGTGTCTCAAGCATTCAACTTTAGCTAAGTCATCAAGTTACAACCAGAAGAGACACTAAAGTAAAAATGTTTAACAGAGTGTCTCTGTTTAACCTAAACGCAAATAACAAAACTGTCTAGAAAAACATCTCACTACCATGCTAATGCTCAGAACGGTGTCTAATCCTCAGCTTCTGCAACCAGGATAGAAATAGTCGATACCATTTTCTTTGATCCTGAATTGAAAATTCTGCAACTTGTTCCTCGAGCTTCCTCTACCTGAGTTGCTTATCCCTTTGTTCAGAACAGTCAACTGTATATGCAATAAGCCACCAAAAATCAATTAGACACCAAGAAAATAACAAAGGTTCAATTAATGATTTGAGGAAAAAGAGTCTTGTGATAACTTACTTGGCCATGTACATCATTTGCTAAACCAGAGGCTAAAGGCTCTGCCTTTATCACAACATCTGCAAGGCATACCATCTGTAGCAAAAATGCAGGTCTCTCCATGCTCGCGTATATATCTTCATGATTGAGGATGACCAATGAACAATTCTGTCTTCAGAGAAAAATAAACCGTTAAAGACTCACAAAGAAGAAAAACACAATAATATAGTTTCAGAAGGGGTTATAGCCTCTGGCTTACGCTTTCAGAACTTAATGTGTGGCAATAATGCAAGAAGTCCAATACGTGATCTGAGTTGCTGCCGGTAGTAGCAATTTCCAGCAGAGACATGTCATCCACCATAACAGTTATGTTACCACTTGTTACACTCTGTAGCTTTCGAACGGTTTCTTGTATCTCCCGAAATAGTTTCGCAACTGCACTCACATTGTCTTCCATTTGATCCCCATCTGCTAAAAGATTTTTTTCAGTAAAATAAAGTTTTTTACATATCTGAGAAACAGAGTTATTGGCAGTGGTACCTTACAAAAAGGTTTAAAGATCACAACACAAAACAATGAAACGCACACCACAAGTAGATAAAATCAGATTTGTTTAATTATAAAAGTAATATATTGAGATAGAATCAAAGCTAGCTCCACCAAAACTCATCATTTGTGTTCACAATACAACCTCTTGGTTCAAAATCTGTTTTGCAGATAATAGACTCACAGAAAACTGCTTCTATATGTAATTAATTTGTCACTTACATAAAAGAGGCAGTGATCACCAAAACCGAAACAACTAGTAAGAAGATTTGTTCTAGAGATATCCTCACTCTCTCTCGCTAAAGCCAAGGCACTCCCAAACCATCCAAAATCTAAGTAGAATCTAAAGGTAGAATCTAAGCTAGCCTCACAAAAACTCATCATTTTGTGTTCAAAACACAACTTCCTGGTTCAGAATCTGATTTGCACAGAACAGAGACAATTGCTACTATATGTAATTAACTAGTCACTTACATAGAAGAACCAATGATCAAAAACAATATCGATTACCAAAACCACTAGTAAGAAGATTTGTTCTAGAGATATCTTAACACTCTCTAAAGCCAAGGCACCACTACCAAACCATCCAAAATTAAGTTTGTTTTTATCAAAGACTAACTAAGCTTATTGTAACATTAAGCATTAGCTAAACACTAATGCTAATCAAATAGATTGTTTTACCTGATAAGTCTCACCTGAACACTTAACCATGAGCATGTCAAAGAACACCAATCGATTATTCGACTTATGGGTAGCTAAATTACATCCCTGTAACACAGTAAGACACTGAGAATCAACCCTTGTAGAAAGCCATGGAGACAAAACAGTAAAAAAGATTGAAACTTTTACCAGTTTACGCAAGATTCGATCATAATGAGAGAAAGGGCGAGCAAAAGCGAGAAAGATAAGTGCGTCGGAGGAGTTAGAGGAGAGAACACGTTTCATTAGCTGGTGAAGTACAAAGGAACCACTCGTCTCTACACAGTCTTCTATTAGTATTACTTTTCCATTTAGTGGCGATGGAATAGCTAGCTGCTCATCGAACCCTAAGGCTAAATCGAGGAGATTCAAAGAACGATCCATGGAGAAATTTGGACGGAGAAGAAGAAAAAACGAAGCTTGAGAGTACAAAGGAGAGGAGATTTTAGGTTTTTGCGAAAAGAAGACTTTAACAAAAAAGACCTTAAGTTTGATCGAATCTATTTTTTTAACCCGGAAGAATACTTTTTCTTATTTTTTGTTAAATTATTGTCATATTTGTATGAACTACATTTGGACTAAGAATTGAAGTATGGTTCACGTTTACTTTCTTGTTAAAATTTGTTTATTCTTTAAGAATTTAAATGATATATTTTGTAAGAAAATTATTTGAAACATGAAAAATATTTAAAATATTTTAAAGTTGACATTATTTAATATGTATTTGAGTATCACTTATTTTACCCATTTTATACTAACGATTTGCTTAAATGTTACTCGAAGCGGACTAAACCATTAGCAGATTACACCATCCAAATTTTGGGGTAGACAACAATCCGTTGTAACCTAAGTTTATTTCTAGAAAATGGGTATGTAGTTTTAGCGGGGTTTTTTCTATAATTTTTGGTTTACACTATTATATGATAATTTATTCATAATAAATAATAAACATTTCAATCTACAGAAAGATTTATTCGCCTCAACCGCTCGAATCTATATTCTTCTAAACATCTCCAATGTCCATCTCTATTTTTTTTCTCCATTTAGAGGTGATTCTATGTTAGATACATTTTGCTTCAATATATGTCTCTAAAATAGATTTTTCTCTAAAATAAAGGAATCTTACGTTTTAATCTATATAAAGAGTAAAATCTATTTATTTTCTCTATTTTGGAGAAAAAAACTATTTTAGAAGAATACATTGGAGCAAAATCTAATTTCCTCTAAAATAAATTTGTCTCTAAAATGAAAGAAAAAAATAGAGGTGTGCATTGGAGATGGTTTTAGACCGTCTACTCTATTTTAACTGATACATCCCCTATATATTAATTGAGAAGTATTTTAAATAAAAAACCTTACATTCACGTGTGATTTACAAGACTATCATGCTGACATGTCGTAACCAGAAAAACTTTCAACAAACTTAATAGTTATCCAATATTTACTAGACTAATTACATATAATGCCATTAGTGGTACTTATGCATATTTTTCCTCTACATTTAAGAGAGTAGCAATTAATAAAGAAAATTAATCAAAAAACCATATATATTTGAGCAAACAAGTAAAAAGTATATATCATAAATTATGATGAACAACATATAATATAAATGTTTATTATATGTTTCGTACTTTATTTTTTTAGGTTTTATAGAAAACATTTAGAATTTTAACATATATGACATTCTATTTTTTTGTTATAAATTGCAAAAAATCTAAATGTATATGTGAGCCCATATGATTCTTGAATATATTCGGAACATAGTTTTACATAAATTAGTTAGTAACATTTCATTTATTACACATTCACTATGAACAATATTTCAATATTAATCTATGTTAAAAATGTATCCGCTTACTGATTACTTTCAATATTATTTCTTTTCAAATTTTTACCTTATCAATTTATTAAAACTTTTACACAGTTTATTCAATTTAATTAGTCATTTACTCATTTTAGTTAAAATTTATTTACAACCCAAAACCTTATCGTAACAATATAAATTGATTAATAAAATAAGGGATATGCAATAAATCAATCCTAACTACATAGAATTATGAAGAATAATAAAAGATAATCAAAAATTTATTACGTTTAAAACATAATTATTCATACTCTTTTCAGTTTTTATATTGAATTGTTTCCAAAATAAAATCTTATAAAATACAAAAAATATTCGAATATATTTCTGAATTATAGGAATGATATTTCAGATTTTCTTTTGGGTCAATATTTTAATTTAAAATCTTATTCCAAATATAGAATATCCTAATTCCTAACTAATAAAATCTCCAAAATATATCAGTTACTAAATCATATTCAAATATTCACACTTATATATCAAGTGATAATATAAAATCTGTTTCCAAAAACTTGTTTATATATTTCATATAACTATTTCTCCCTGTACATAGTTCGGGTAAATCATCTAGTATTTGATTAATTCATTTGATCTGCACCATACGATTCGTCGTGAACCCTAATTAAATCATTGTGAAAAACCAAAAAAATGAAAGAACAAAAGGAATAAATACCATACTTCTCTCAATCTACCAACCTTTAATGTCAAAAGATCTAGTTGAGTACTGAGAATGTTACGTGACCAATTAGATACCTCTACATAACTACTTCCTCAAAGTGGATAAGAACCATTCTTTTCGAAACAAACTAAACTATTAGAGACTAAACCATTTAATTTTGGAGCGGACAATAATCCGTTATAAACTAAATTTATTTCTATATAAAATCGGTCTAAAGTTTTTACCGATTTTTTTTTTCTATATTTTTGGTCAGTACTATTATAAATACTAATCTATAAATAATAAATAAGAAAATATTTCAATCTACCGATGGATTTATTTGCAAAACCCACCTCAACCGTTTGAATCTTGATTATATATATTTTTCTTACATCGTCTACTCTATTTTAACCGATACATATTTGTTTAATTCATTTGATCCGCACCATACGATTTATTGCCGAATCCTAATTAAATCGTTTTAAAAAATAAAATAAAAATGAAAGAACAAAATGAATAAATACTATAGTTCTCTGAATCTACTAAACTTTAATGCCAAAAAATTTAGTTGAGGACTGAGATTGACACGCAACCAATTAGATACCTCCACGTAATTACTTTCTCAAAGTGGATAAGAACCATTCTTTTCCATCATCAACCGCTCTAATTTGTTGCGATCCTTTTCCAATATTTGGGGTTTTATCCATTAGGGTTTCTGATTATTGCAATCCCAATCTGAAATCTTCGAATTCGATCATCATGGATGATTGGGAGCTTCTTCATCATGGCTCTGATACAGAATCAACTGATTCAATCACATCGGAGACGAAATTAGAGAGTTCAAGCGTAATCGATGACGGTATGATTCTTTCTGATCATTTCTCTGCTACTGATCGGGTGATTGAATCGGGTTATTTTGATTCTTTTCGGGTTGATTACGGGTCGGAGTGTCTGAATCCGGGTGAGGTTAGTGTTGATTCTGGTTTGGATCAGTTCAGTGTTAGTCAATCGGGTGATGATTGTGTCAGAAATGAATTTGGGGTTTATGATTCAGAAACTGGAATTTTGGGTGATGGTGAGGTTAGGCTTAGTGATTTTGAAGCTGCCAATGAGAAATATGTTGAGAGCGAAGCTGCTACTGAATTAACTGGTGGAACCGTATCTCACTATGAAACAGAGAATCTCGAAGAATTCGTTGATGGAAGGCACGGTGAGAACGAATCGGGTGTTGAAGAACCTATTGAGGATTCGAGCAAGTTGTGTTCTGATTTAGGGGGAAATGAATTGGTTTCTCGAGATTCTGGGGTTGTGAATGGTGAAAAAGAAGTTGTTTCTGATAGTGTAGTTGCTTCTAGTGAAGTAATTGAGGGAAGTGGAGGAGATACTGTGGAAGTTGGAGGCGTGAGTTCTGGTGGTGAGGGTAAAAGTAGAGAGACTGTGTGGTGGAAGATGCCATTTGTGCTTCTTAAGTACTCTGTGTTTAGGATTGGTCCGGTTTGGTCTGTCTCTATGGCTGCTGCTGTGATGGGTTTGGTTCTCTTGGGACGTAGATTGTATAATATGAAGAAGAAAGCTCAAAGGTTCCATCTTAAAGTTACGATTGACGATAAGGTACACTATATTATCATTGACCCTTGTGTTTTCATTTTGCTTGAAGTTGGTAAGCTGGTCTAGATTGATACGTTTTAGGAGTTAGCTACACTCTATGTTGTGTTGATGCAATTGGTCTGACTTGAGCCGTAGAATTTCAAGTTTAGTTTAGTTCTTGTCTTGTCCTGCCTTATATTAAGGTGGGGGTATTGGACGCATGAATTTGATAGACTTCAATAGAATCTTAAATTCTAGTGTTATTCAATTAGACATTTCACAAATTCTTTTAAATTCTTGTGTTATTTAACTTGCTCATTTCTTAATTCTATTAGTTGCAAGTGTTATTCAGTTTTCGGTAGTTTTGTTTGACAACGTTACTTCACAAGAATTTAATAGAAAAATTGGTCTAAAATGTGAAGAACAAATTCTGAGTTTTTGAGTTGAGATTTGGATAGAATATAACACATCCATCCTTTTTTTCTCTTTCATCGATTTGCTTCAACCATACAAAAAAAATTCTCAAATCTGAGGGAGAGTGTTTAACACATTTATTAGAATCTGTGATTTCGATCCGGTTTATTCTTCGGATCATCATTCGTTCGATTATATATGAGGAGAGTGCGTTAATCTATAGAGAGCAGATGAGCGGAGGTTGTGATGACGTCGTTGTCGTTGTTGTCAAAATATGGATCTCTTCCATTTCATGTAAACGTCAACGTAGATTGTTTCTGGGTTAAGAGGTTTGTGAAGGAAAAAGTACAGTTTTTAGAGATTGGGCATGGTGGCTGTCCCGATAAAGAGCATTGTGGAACAAAAGATTTCAGTAATTTATCTTCTTAATTCTAGTAGAATTCTATTAAAAATACTGCAAAATATTTATTTGAATTGAGAAGAAAGATTCGAAATTCTTTTATTATACCTGAAAATCTAGAATTTATGTCCAATACCCCCCTCTAAGATATAGATTTTGTAGTTAATATGTTCTTGTAATCTGTCTGAATTAAGTACAAAAATACTGAGGCATCATCCGCTGAAAATGCTGTGATTTGATATTTTCCCTTAGCGCACATCTCTTTGCTTGGTTGGTATTTGTTTGGTGTTGGTTTACTTCTATCATTATCACGTCTTGGGTTGTTTATGATCTGTGCAGAAGGCGTCGCGGGTGATGAGTCAGGCTGCTCGACTCAATGAAGTGTTCACAGAGGTAAGAAGGGTCCCTGTGATCCGCCCTGCTCTACCATCGCCTGGCGCATGGCCGGTTTTGAGCCTTAGATGAGAAGCCGTTTTCTACAATACCTAGACACAGTGGAGAATCAATCATACAATGTCCATCACTTTATGTACCGTAAGAATACAAATACATGTGTTTATGTCGTACCTATGCATAAGTAGTAGTTTACCATCTTATGAAATCGCGTATGTGAGTCGTGTCCCAACCGTGGGATACACTGCAGAGTGATTACCGTAGCGATTTATGTATGTTCAGAGACTGAAAATCCCAGTTGGTAAGCCTTTTTCTATGTTTGATCTTAAGAATTTCATAAGCTATATGTGGGTTTTGTTATGGATTTCATTGGGGTTTCAAGCTTGTAAACTATTATAGAGAGGAGGACATAGTCCAAAGTCGATAAAACCACTACAATGGAAATAAAGACCCTACAAATTTCTACTATGTTGTCGATTCTACAAAATTTGAGTAGAAGCTATCGTCTCAACAACATCCCCTCGACGATCAACAAAGAAAACATCATTATTTTTGATAACTTTAAAAAAAAAACTGGTAGCCCATTTTTAGGCCCAATAAAAGCCCGAACATTATAAATAGACGTTAAAGCCTTAAACGTTACTTCTCCACCACCGTTCAGAGTCGCAACCCAAACTCTTTTCACTGCCGGAGATAATTCTCTTCTTCCCCAAACCCTACAGTACTCAGCTTTCCCTAAATTCCTCGCCGGACGATTCGTTTCCAGATGACGGAGGAAGATTTTGTTGTTATCTCTACGCCGCCTGTCGATCTCAAGCGAAAGCTCGACGAAGTTGAGCTTAATGGAAATATCGTGGATGATAGCAATCAAACATCTGATTCTTCTCAGGCTAAACGAGCGAAGCTAGAAGATGAAGCTCAAGATGGTTTAGGTGTTTCTGTCTCTTTGGCTTCTTATAAACTAAAGTTTTGATTTTTATGATGTTCTATGGTTATAGTTTTCAAAAAAAGAGATTTCTTTGAGTTTGTTGATAAATCAGTCTTTCTCATTGTTGTTCTTCGGCCTTTGTTGTAGATTATGGGAATACACAAGAAAATGGGTCTTCAATGGAGGTAAAAGAGGAAGAACAGCTTCAGGAACCTAAGGAAGAGAATCAAGATTCTGTACCACTTGTTGAGGAAGTTCAGGATCCTATTCATGCTGATGAGTCTGAAAATAAGATTTGTAGTGTAGATCAGCCAACAGATGATCAGGTTAAGCCTGAGGATAACCAACAAGGTTGTATTGAGGATGTCAATGGTGGTGAACATCAGAAGGTGATTGATGACGATAGTAAGGAAGTGAATGATGGTAGTTCTCAAGAGAATGGTAAAGAAGAAAATAAGGAAGTGGATGGTGAAAAATCTCAGAAGGAGGTTGATGGCACACAGTCGACAACTCGTAGGATAGATGTCCCAAGTTCAAAGGTGATATGATTTGGTTTTCATTTTTGGCTGTTCTGTGAGTTTTTTTCTTTCGGAATACTTTCACTGACGTGCTTATCACAATGCTTTGCAGGTAGGTGTGTTGATTGGTAAAGGTGGGGAGACTATACGGTATCTTCAGTTTAACTCTGGTGCCAAAATCCAAATTTTGAGGGATTCAGAAGCTGATCCGAGCTCAGCGTTAAGACCAGTGGAGATAATTGGAAGTGTTGCATGCATTGAAAGTGCTGAGAAGCTTATCAGTGCAGTCATAGCAGAGGTTAACAGTTGTTTTTTTCAGTAGTTTTGGCATCTTTGTATCTGTAAGATATTTGGTTACAAGAATTTCTTCTCGTACTACATTAGGCTGAAGCAGGAGGTTCACCTGCCCTAGTTGCTAGGGGCCATCCTTCCACTCATGCGATAGGGATCCCAGAACAGATAGAGATTAAAGTTCCAAATGATAAGGTATTCCCTAGTTTATTCTTTCCAGCAACAATTTAATCATATCTAATTCAGCTTCAACTGACAGGTTGGTCTGATTATTGGCCGAGGTGGCGAGACAATCAAGAATATGCAGACAAGGTCAGGAGCACGTACTCAGGTGGTTACTTGTGTATGATGTTAAAAATAGAAACTGACTGAAAGTATTTAAATTTTAGGAAACGTGTTTACCTTGTCTCATTCTATGTGACAACTGATTTTAAAATTTGTTGTGTAGTTAATACCACAACATGCAGAAGGTGATGGATTGAAGGAGAGGACTGTCCGTATATCTGGAGATAAGATGCAGATTGATATAGCAACTGACATGATAAAAGATGTTATGAACCAGGTTTGTTTCTAATACTATACTCTCAACGATGCATGCTCCCATTCTTTCTTGAGTTTGGTTTGTTGCTATCATGTGCCTGAATGCGACATATGTTTCATTTCGTCTTTGGTTGGGATGTTATGCTGGTGGTTGATACTGTCTTCAATTTTACTATGCATAAATTTTGTTTGAGGTAATATATATGTGTGTTTGCATAAAGTTTCCCATCATCTGTTTTAGTGTTTGTAGGCACTTTTTGTTCGTATTGCTATGTTCCATAACTGGCAGTACAACTAGCTAGGTCTGTTAAGTGTTACCTGAATAATGTACTCATGTTGTGCTGTTTAAGATAGTGCTTCCTTCTTAGATTTATGTTACTCTCCTGCGAATAATGCTAAGCTATGAAATCCTTATTACTCTCCATCGTCTAATATATATGGAAAATGTATTCTCAACATACCTTCTCCTGGGGTCATTAAATAGCTGCATGTTCTGTGAACACCCCCCCGTAAGGATTAGTTGATCTACTGCTGCCATAAGAACACTAACTTGAAAAAACTCATGTGCTCATTTAAACTTGCTAAGAACAATATATGTTTCATCCTCGATGTCGGTTGCCATGATTTTTTTTAATGTTGAAGGTGCCGATCTCGAATTGGTGCTGGCTTTAAAAATGCAGAATTCGCTATTACCGTTCACATGGGGTCAGCGTTGCCTCGTTGGTGTTCAGTAGATTGATGTATACAGAAGAAGGTATCTGGCAATGTTATTCAGGCTTGCAGGTTTGAGACTTACCAACTCCAGGACCATTACTTTAGTGTAAATCTAGCAGGCAGAACTTCATTTTCTGAGACGTTTACTCTTCCTAAATTATCATCATTGAAGATGCACACCTAATGTTTACCATTGAGATTGGGGGAGTTCTGTAACTCGATTTGCAACCTAGTGTAACAAAATTGCATAAGATATGCCTGAACTTACATGGAATGGCTAGGGGAGAGTGTAATGGGAAAATGGCTATAATATTACATGAAGATCTAATTTTATTTTTTTCCAAGCATCACTGCGGTTTCAATTATTCTATGGTGCCAAGCTGAGGCAAAAAGAAATCTGTTCACTTGAAATAGTTTGGCATGTTATTTGTAAGATTAGAGCTGTCACTGCATATAGGAGTCTTAAACGTGTGGCACTTGCTTTTGAATGTCATGTGCACCTGACTGCTGTGATGAGATCCATTTTGTTCATGCTGTCTTGCTTTGTTCTTTGCTCACTTTTTAGTAATATCTATTATTTATGCTGTGCCATGGATTTCATCTTCTTTGTCCTAATAGAATCATGTTCTCTGATAATATTTACTGTTTGAAATGTTTGATCTCTATTGTCTCTGATGGGAAGTTTCATTGTTGTGTTTTTTTGTAGAATGCAAGGCCATCATCCTATTCCGGTGGCTATAATCAGCCTGCCTACCGTCCCCAAGGGCCAGGCGGTCCACCTCAATGGGGTTCACGAGGTCCTCATGCTCCCCATCCCTATGATTACCACCCTCGTGGACCATATTCATCTCAAGGTTCATATTACAATTCTCCCGGTTTCGGTGGCTATCCTCCACAGCATATGCCTCCTAGAGGTGGATATGGTACTGATTGGGACCAAAGACCTCCGTATTCTGGTCCGTACAATTATTATGGAAGACAAGGAGCTCAAAGCGCTGGCCCAGTTCCACCTCCTTCTGGCCCTGTACCCTCCCCTGCCTTTGGTGGTCCCCCTCTTTCGCAGGTAAGTTATGGTTACGGTCAGAGCCATGGCCCAGAGTATGGACATGCTGCTCCTTACTCCCAGACCGGTTATCAGCAGACTTACGGGCAGACGTATGAACAGCCTAAGTATGACAGTAATCCTCCGATGCAGCCACCTTATGGAGGTTCATATCCACCAGCAGGTGGTGGTCAGTCAGGCTATTACCAAATGCAGCAACCTGGTGTTAGGCCTTATGGGATGCAACAAGGTCCTGTCCAGCAAGGATATGGGCCTCCACAGCCTGCAGCAGCAGCTTCTTCCGGTGATGTGCCTTACCAAGGTGCAACTCCAGCAGCACCGTCATATGGCAGTACTAACATGGCTCCACAACAACAACAATATGGCTACACGTCAAGTGATGGGCCAGTGCAACAGCAAACATATCCTTCCTATAGTTCCGCTCCACCATCTGACGCTTACAACAATGGTACACAAACACCTGCAACTGGTCCAGCTTACCAGCAGCAAAGTGTTCAGCCAGCTTCTTCCACCTATGACCAGACTGGTGCACAGCAGGCTGCAGCAGCTGGGTACGGTGGGCAAGTAGCTCCAACCGGTGGATACACATATCCAACCTCACAGCCTGCTTATGGTACATCTCAGACCCAAAACTATGGATACAACACAAGCTCTCAAGATCCTAACTAACGATATGGTGCGGAACCAGGAAGCCAAGCCGCTTATTCACAAGCAGCACCTACTCAAACAGGATATGAGCAACAGCCTGCAACTCAAGCTGCAGTGTATGCGACTGCTCCAGGGACCGCACCAGTGAAAACCCAATCACCCCAGTCCGCGTATGCTCAATACGATGCAAGCCAGGTTTACGCAACTCCACGTTAAGAGAATCATCAAATGTTGCAAAGTTGCTAGACCTGCTGCACTCACGCAGTTGGAGGGTAAGACAGTTCTTATGAAAAGGTGGATCTTAATCTGACTCTTTCTCCTTGAATGCTTCATTGTAATCGCTGTTGACCTTAAGCTGTTGAACTGTTGCTGATAGTTAAGCTATTATATTTATTTTCGTTGTTCATGCTTCAAAAGATTTGTCTTCCCAAAACCAGAGATAATAGTGTGACTTGTGACGTCTTACTATCAGAATTTTAGATTTTGTTCCTCACTTAACAAGAAACGCTAATGATACACAAGACAAATAATAACTTATGATGTATATAATTGTTGCATCCTGTGCTTACAAGCGGAGAGTCTTGAGAACGGTCTCGTACGTGTGTTGGAGACGGCTTCTATGCACATTGCTCGTTGGTACTATTTTCACAAAACGAGCCACATCTTTGAACCCTTTGTGTTGTCTTAACAACAAATTACTTTCTTCTTCTTCATCTCCTGCCACTAACTTTTGCTTCTCTTCTCCAAAAGATTGTGTTCGTGTCAATGCCCATTGTATAGCCCATATAGCAAGAGGTCTCATATAACACAGAGATCTGTATTCATCATTCATGTTCCACGCTTCTGGTGTCTGAAACGAGCAACTGCACTCACAGAAAATAAGATTTTTGAAACTTTTGTTTTGTATAATGAAGCAGAAAGTGAGCTATGTTTCTTATACCTGAGACCACGATCAGACCAAATAGCCTCGTAGATTCCACTTGCTGTCTGAAACCCTTTTTCTCTTTGCCCTTCTTGAATCATACAAGCTGCAACAGAGTAAGTAGTACCAGCCCAAACTTCCTTTGAAACCAACGAATTTGTATCCACTTTTCCTTCCGTTGACATTCCGTTCACTGCGCCTCGTGTCCCTCCTTTAACTTTCATCACATTGAACTCATAGATCGTCTCTAGTGCTTTCTTTATCCATTCTTCTTTCGTTATCGGCTTCAATCCACACGCTCGTGCATACCTAACAAAAACTCAAAACAATCGCTACTTCATTAGCGTATGGGACAAGTAATGAGAAACACAAACACAGTGGTTGAGTCTTACCATTGTCCAGCCAACTGATCAGCAAGAATCGAAGAGCTCGAGCCACTACCACTATCGTCATAATTGAAGTAAGAACCATTCCATAGCTTCTCGTAAACAATCTTCGCCTTTTCGTACTTTGCATTGAAGTAAATGGCAACAGCGTTTTCCCCAACAATACTAGCAAATGCAGACGCAGCTTGTAGAGCAGCGACCCAAAGACCGCCACAATAAGCACTAACCCCTGTAACACTCCAAGCATCATATGTCTGATCCGGAAACCCTTCGTTTTCGATCATCCCGTCCTCGTCCTTATCGAACTGATCTAAGTAAGCAACTGCTGTGTAAACAGACGGCCAAACCGCTTTAGCAAAACTCTGATCGTTAGTAGCAACCACGTCTCTGTAGACTTGAAGAACAAACTTGGCGTTCAAGTCTTTCCAACGATCCGTGTTGAAGAAGTTATATTCGTTTAGTTCTAGCCACGGATCGTTTAGACCTATATCATGAGGAACAGATCCAAGAAGTTTTCTTGTAACCCACTCACCGGAGCTCATGATCTTTTTCTTGGTTGGATCTTGAATCAGAACTGTTGCTGCAAAGTCTCTTTGGATACTGAGTGCGAGCTTAGGAAAGAGACTGAGAAGTGCAAATGAAGAATAGAAGTGCACATCGTAAGTGTTGTACATTAGATACTCAATTCCTTCTAGGTAGATGAATTGGCCAATGTTCTCTTCCGAGTTCGAGGATTGAGGAGAATAAATCTGCTCACAAACCGCATTGATTTTCTGGAAGAGGTCTATAACAATGTCGTTCTGTTCTGTATTTGTAACCTTGCTTCTTTCTATGCTTTCCTTGGGAGGCAAGCCATCTATGGATAGTGAAAAATATAACATCAGAGAAATTGATGAAATAGTCAAACAATGTATGAGTTGTTTGTGTATTACCTGTCCAGATAGTTCCTCCGGAGTTGAAATAGTATAGTTCGTTGAATAGAGTAACTCGGTACCTAAAATACACATCGGTTATCGATTGCGGAGTAGAAGAGAAGCTTGAAAGTAATATAGAGTTTACCAGTCAGGAAGTGTAGTGTCTGAGAGAATAGGGCTTTGCCATGCTTCAATCTGAGACTCCCAATCAACGTAATCTTGTGTTTCAAGAAAAAGAAACATCATATGAAACTTTTTTGCAAGTAAAACCAAAGAGGAAACCGAAAACAAAAGCAAATTGCACGCGTACTTAGAAGAGCGTCGCGGGCCATTTTCACTGCTGCATCGCCTAAGTTGCCATAGAATTTTGTGTATCGTCTGTATAGTATGAGTAATCACATTAGGTTAAGATGAAACTATATATATACAAGGAAATTTGAATCAAGAAGTCACACCTGTGGTAAGTCTTTTCATTGAACCGCACCTCAGGACAGTCCCATGAGAGTGAAAACGTGACAGTACGGTCACAACCTGGAGGAACCTTCACTTTAGCAGCTATGGCTGCTCCAATGGATGTTCCGGGTCTCGAAGGTGAGCCTGGTTCGCTGTTTAACTCGTCGAATGATTTGTTCTGAAAGAGAATTCAAAACATTTAGAGCTTTCTTTGAATAGATTTGGAAAAAAGGTTGCGGAAGAAGTGAACAAAAAGATATGAAACCTTTTTAATCTCATCCCACATCTCTTTTGCTGTGATTTCTTTAGGAGAGTGACCAGAAACTAAGAAGCATGGACACTCAGAGACATGAACATCCTCTGTTTCTTGCGCTGCAATAGCGTAAGTAACTGGCGGATGTCCATTGCCCGTCCTGCAAGTTTTCATTTCATCACAGTTGCAATATATCGACGCAATAAATCTTCCGGAAACCGGCACTAAACCCCGCTTCAAATGGCTAAAACAGATGATTTTTCAGTTACTTAAGGCTCAAGTAAAAGAGGTTTACTTGTGATGTAAAACTATTGCATGTACTCCATCTCTTTCCCTGATGTATCACATCAAAAATCAGTTTCTTGTGTTAGAAGTCAGAGCTAAAGAACAGAAGCTGTGACAATAGAGATTGAGATGTAGATTCTTACATTATTGTTGAGTTGAAGTGTTCTCCAGTTAAACCAGAAGCTCCTCCCACTGAGTTCTAAGTAAGCACACAAACAAAAATGGTCTTGAAAATTCAAAAGATATGAAACAGATAGTCATCATTTTGTTTGAAATAAGTTACCTCCCAAGTAAAGAGCAAAGTAACCGTTGCTTCTTCTTTTCCAAGGTTACTCATCTATGAAACATTAGCCAAAAAGTTACAAAAGTGTTATGATGTCCTGAGATAAAGTCATATAAAAAGAAGATTCTTTCCTCTTCTCGGAATATTCTTACCGTAAATTCGAAAACCGATACCGGAAGACTGCTTTCCTTGTAGTTATGAGGTATAAAAGGCGACACTTGACGAGAAACTATTCTGAGTTCAGGGTCAGGCTCTGTTCTCCAAAGTGAACACATTTCACTATAATCTTTAGAAATCATGAATCTGAAACATTTTGATCTATAATGAACCATAATTATGTCATTTCATACCGTTGTATACGGTCCAAGACCTTGGATACAAAGCATGATAGGTAGATTTGTCCCCTTCCATGTTCCAGTCCCATGATTCTATTCCTAAATCCTCTGTTTTACCTCTACATATACAGCATAAGTTATAACTGTTATAATAAGCTACAAAGCTATTAAGTGGCTTACTTTACAGATTTTGGCTTTGTTGGGCATAGAACAGTGGAGTAGCTCAAGCCACCGGGTCTCGACACAAAAACCTAAACATTATCAAAACGTAATCAACAAGTAAGTATATCTTTGTGATTGTAAGTGTGAGTACAAGAGAGACTTACAGAGAACTGGTTTGTGAGGATTGGAGCTTCTTCACAAATTTTAGGGAAGAGCTTAAACTGCTGAAATTCACCTTTGTAACTCCTTCCGATGCTTCCTCCACTAAAAATACGCGTTTGTGTAAAATTTACAACATTCCTAGAGAAGATCAACATGTTGCTTATAGAAAAAAAGTGATCTTATCATGTGTTTATACATACCCAATTCCACCTAATGGGACACCATGGTCGCCTCTTACATGGCGCTTTTTGAAGATATCGTACATCGAAAACTAGTAAATTAAGAAGATAACGTTTGAGAATTTGTTTCAAAAGACAAATGTTTTTGTGAATATAAAGCAACTCACTCTTCCTTTTTTTGCCTCTTCTTTAGTGTAACGCCACAATCTATAGCCTAGAGGAAACTTCAAAAAAGCCACAAGTTTTAATATCCAAACATCAAAAAAAAAATTTTTGTCTTATAAACTTTTGTCATTTTGATTTTAGCTAACTATAAAAAGAATGTACCAGATGAAGAACATCTCTTATACTCATCTTGAACTCAGAAGGGTTCTTCACTTTGCTGTTCAACTTCCGTTGCCACGTTACTTGAGGTAGTCTCTCATTTCCAACCTAAAAAATTTCATAATCAAATTTTGCTTAACATGCATGATTATATCAATAATCAAAGAAAAAATTGTCGTATTTAGTACCAAATGTTTCATGTTCATAAGTCATAACTATCTTGTGACATGAGACAGAACATCAACAATTTGATATAGAAAGACAAAGATATAATTACTACTACCATTTTGAGTTTGAAGTTCAGTTTCCCTTTGACCGTTCCGCATAATGAATTAATAACTTAAGGATTCAAAAATGGTGTTTTGATTATGAAGAAATGTTTTATAAACAAAAGAATAATAAAGATGACCAAGTGTTGTTAGCTCAATTGATAAAAATCCTAGGCGAAGTTTAGAAGTCGTCGGTTCGAATGACGCTTGGGACGAAACTAATATTACATATTGTGGTTTCGGGTCTGGGGAGATTACGAGTGGCGGAGGCAGTGGCGAGTCGGTGCGACGACATTGTGGCCAGTGGGGAGGGTTTATCGAAGAACAACTGCAACACTGCCTAATCCAGAGTCGCTTGCTCTAATTATGTTCTTTAGGAAAGTGTAAATTTTATTTTAGCAAAGAACAAAGCTTCATCTTTAAACCCTCTAAAGGCTCTTCCATAACTCTCTACTGTCCCCACTCTTGGAATCCCCATTGGGGACAAGACAAGAATGAAAATTTCTTTTGGCGGAAGAAAAATGGCAATGGAGAGATATTAAAGATAGTACGAGTAAGAAATGACGGTAAAAAGAAAATGACCATAGAATGATACAAATATAAATTTGATTAGTAAAAATGTTGGTATAGAAAAAGAAATTTAAAATTTTAAACTAGGCTTAAAATATAATACCTAAGTATACTATATACAGTCTCAAATGATTATTGTACAAAAGTGGTAGTATACAATTTCGTACAGTCAATTCTTCTATTTTGGATCAACTTTTTACCACAATATAGTATAACTAGTGCCATAAATAGCATGGTAAATTGGTAATATTTATCGTGATGGTGCAACGTTACCAATTTCAGCTCATTTTATTGTCATTTTCACTAATGATTTTCATATTAATTTGATAGATTAATAACTATATCATTAGTTAATATATATGTTTACTAATGCAAACTCCACTTGGTGGATAATTTTAATGTAGTCTCATTAGTTTATATATAGAGTTAATATATTCAAGACCTCTAATTACCATCCATTTTGTTCGAGAGACCTTATTATATATCATCTTCCACTTTATTCGAAGTAGGCAGATACTTAATATCTTCATTTTGTTTTATCTTTCTGTGATAAAACATTTTTTAAAACTTATTGCATTATTAAGTTAGTATTAGAACGCATGATCTGATGTTTAAACTCATATGAACCACCAAGAGGTTAAACTACACGAAAACAAATTCAAAGATAACGTGAAATATAGTAAAATTGTAAGTAAACAGGTGTTGACAAAGGAAACAAATAAGATTTTTTTTTTTTTCTTTGAAATAAAAATGACACTGACATACTTTTCAAGAGTAAAAAGCTAGCAAGAGTTCACATTCTTCATTACTATTTAGGAAACGAATGGTCCAAAATACTTTTAGACACGTAATTTGATTGTGACATGACGATGATTTTATTTTTTTTGAAAGATTTAACTATTTGATATAAAAAGACAAATGAATTACCATTTGAGTTTGAAGTTCACTTTCCGTGTGACCATTCTTCTCCATCTTTAATTACCTATAAGGAGATTAAGATTCTCTGGTCATGGAAAGAGTTTATAACACATGGAACAAAAAAGATACATAAACTTTAAATGGAAACATGTATTGCAAAAGGATTTTTTTTTTTTACTATGAGAAAGCTTGATAAGTACCATGAAAAGTGGAAAACAAAATCCAAAAGATAAGCTAAAGTTTGAAAATTTTGCATATGAGATTGAGATTTATTAAGAAAATGATGTCAGCTTTTGAGTGGAGAAACAACTCCTGCAGAGTAACTACTATTAAAAGCTGAGAATTATGGTTATTTGCGGAGAGACAGAGAGGGAAATAAGAAAACGAGAAAAGCTTGAAACTGATGATGACACAAATATATGTATGAAGAAGATCATATTAATATTTAAGCAAAAGTGAGAGTAGTATTACCAAAGGAGTTTGATTTCAGTGTGAGAAAGCAAAGAGAAGGGGTTTGATATATTGAAGAATAGCAAGCTTTATTTTATCAAGATCTAGATTTCTTTTGGTAGCAAAACAATTGAAGAAATAAGATAGGGTATGGTAGGACCCTTGGTTGTTGAGGTTTGGCATATTGTAAAATCGGAAAAAAAAAAACAGAAAAAAAAACAGTGGACATTTTCTTCCTACAAACTATATTTTAAGGCACATACCATAAACGTGAAATTTTGTACGTTACTAAGTTATTGTCTTACTAAAAAACATTTAAAAGAGAAAAACAAATAAACAACAATTAGAGCATTCACATCAAATTTTGAGTTTTTCGATCTCATAATTTTAAAACTTTTAACCTCACATTCACAATTTTAGATTGTTAAATTTATCATTCAAGTAGTAAACCACCACCAGCTTTATATGAGGAAATAATGTCCCAAGCAATCTTTGCCTCTCTTCCGGCGGTGGTCATCGATCTTTCGAGGCATCAGAGAAGTTTGAAATCTTGAGTACGCCGGATCTAAGGCTCTGGTCACTTTTGTTTGCGTCCATCAGCAGAGGTCCGATCTCTTTTTCCGATTCCGGTCTTCTTTACCGTTTTGGCATTTTATAACTGGATATTGAATTGTAAAGCGAAAGCCAAGGTCCATTTGTGTATATTTTAATATAAATTTTTTAAAAAATTGTAGTCTTTTTATACATAGTTTATGGTCATCTATTTAATAGAATCACTAATGGAACTGATGTAAATTGTTGTTTTAATACATAAGTTATGTCATATATTCAATCTTTGTAAGTTTGACTTAAACTTAATAACATAAACTTTGACGGATAATTACTATAATCAAAGCAACTCTCTAACGAACAACACATAGACCGTCAAACAAACAACGACCGGCAAACGAACAAAGCCAACATCTTTCTTCTGTTCATCCTTTAACAAAATCTCTTGATCGAGTTAGTCCTCACAATCTTATTTGCATCCCAGAGAGTTCTAACCCTATTTCGGAGAAGTTTTACATTTTTTTCCTCAAATTTCTAATATCGACATAAATATAACATATTGGATCCAAAATCACTTCTAAGTCAGACTCGAAACTAAACAAACACTATTCTTTTCCCACGAAATCTTATTTACACTCCGGAGAGTTCTAACCCTATTTCGGAAAAGTTCTACATTTTTTTTCCTCAAATTTCTAATATCGACATAAAAACAATATATTGGATCCAAAATCACTTCTAAGTCAGACTCGGAACTAAACAAACACTACTTTTTTCCCACAAAATCTTATTTGCACCCTGGAGATTCTAACCCTATTTCGGAAAAGTTCTATATTTTCTTTCTTCAAATTTCTTATAAATCATCATAAAACAACATTTTGGATCCAAAATCACTTCTAACTTCTAAGTCGGACTTGGAACTAAACAAACACTACTCTTTTCCCACAATTGACGACCCTTTTTGTTAGTCATATTGACCCGTTGAAAGTTGAAAACTGCATGGTGGGTGAGACAAGTGATATTAAATCATATGGGCCTAAAATGGCCCAACAAGAGATAAAAGCCCATACTATTCTACGTCCATCGAGGTGTCACCTTCCTATTGAATTTTGACTGAAAACTGAAAAAAGCAAATTGTAGAAGAAGAAGAAGAAGAAGAGTGATACTGAGAAGATCTGTGAGATTATTATATTCGATTTTGATCAGTTTCTAAAAAGCTTTCAACAATGGATTCGTCTTCAAATTTGAATCCTCTTCGTGAAGATACCTCAGAGGAACATTTAGAACCCATAGAAGCTCCGGCGTCTGTCTTCGCCGCTCGTCCTCTTCGTCCTCCTTCTACGTTAGTTTCAGTTTCAATTCTCAATTCTCCTTCCGATCTCGTTTTCATCGTGAAATTGGTTTTTGTTGTTTCAGGAATTCGTCGGAGAAGTATTCGCCTGTAGAATGGAAAAGCTATTTTGATAAAGAAGATGATATATCAATCACTGGCTCTGATGATGTAACGTTTAACGAGTTTGATATCTAAGTTTCTAGAAAGTTTTTGGTTTTGGTCTCTAATGGAGTGTATTATCATTTTTTAGGTGTTTCATGTGTATATGGCAGGAAATGAAGGACCTGTTGTCTTTTGTCTCCATGGTGGTGGCTACTCTGGGTGAGTGTTTAATGAGAACTCACTTCTTTCAGCTTAGCATGTATATATAATATGAAACTAGATTGGCATACATTGTATAATGGTTTCATCTGTTCTTGTTAGGCTCTCGTTTTCTATAGTAGCAAGTAAAATTAAGGAGAAAGCACGTGTGGTTGCGATGGACTTGAGAGGGCACGGTAAATCGGTTTCGGAGAACGAATTGGAGTTATCGCTTGAGGTATGACATCCCTGTTCTTTTTGAGAGTCTGGATTTGCTTATGGAATTATACATTAGCTGGTCTTTGAGAATTGAGACTGATGTAGTAAGATGAAAATGCAGACAATGAGCAATGATGTTTTGGCTGTCATTAAGGAATTGTATGGAGACTCTCCTCCAGCTATTGTGCTAGTTGGTCACAGGTTTTTTCTCTTTCTCTATTTTATTTTGTCATATCGGTATGCTGTTTTCGATCTCTATCTTAACGTGTAAATGGCTGGTCAATAGTGAGTACATCAATATTTTTCCAGTGCGCCTGCGAATATATTTTCACACCTGTAACATTTGTAAGAAAGTTTAAGATTTTAGTTGTTTATGATCTACCTGTACAACAATTTGTCTACTGACACTATGGTTATGTTTTAGATTCTTAAGTATGGAACATTTATAGGCTTCGTTCGGTATAGGGTTGTAGTGATAGACACATGCATAAATTTGTAGGATAAAAGTAGTGTGATCCAGTGTTCTGTGTTCATGAATTGGTTTCATGTTATTAACACACAGCATGGGAGGTTCGGTCGCTGTGCAAGTTGCTGCAAACAAAACATTGCCTAGCTTGGCTGGGCTTGTCGTTGTGGATGTTGTTGAGGTTTGCTTTCTTATAGAAAAGTCTCACTTGGTCTGCACTCTCGTGAGATGAAATGACCAAAGTACTTTCATTACAGGGTACTGCTATTTCCTCATTGATTCACATGCAGAAAATTCTTTCAAACAGAATGCAACATTTTCCCAGCATCGAAAAAGCAGTAAGCAAATTTTGAACGCTTGATTGTATATACGAAAAAGACATCAAGCATTGTCAATGAAAATTTTGGCCTTTCAGCTTTCAAAGTCTCCCCTTATCGCCATGATTTCTCTATATTGAGCTAAAGCTAATCCTTTGTAAACGAAGCAAAAAAATGGATACCTATAAGCTGCAAAGAAATGCATATATTACAAACCAAAGTTTAATAACAAATCAGTTGGACTTGATTCATCTTTGCAGATTGAATACAGCGTTAGAGGAGGGTCATTAAGAAACATTGATTCAGCCCGTGTCTCTATCCCCACAACTCTCAAATATGATGATTCAAAGCATTGGTGCGTATTGTTACTGATTTTTCCTGTTTTGAGGGTTCACATTTTTGCTTCATAATGAGTGGAAATATGAACCTTTGTCCAGCTACGTTTACCGAACACGTCTAGAGGAAACAGAGCAATATTGGAAAGGCTGGTATGACCATCATTACCTCTTGTATTCCTGAGACGGTTGAATATTAAGAGTTGTTAGTTGCAACAGTTGCCGTTGTGAATCTGAGTGCAAACATTTACCTCTCTTGAATAGTTTTTGATTCGAACAATGTTAGTTGCCCTGCAGGTACGATGGTCTCTCAGAGAAGTTTTTGTCATCCCCAGTTCCGAAACTCTTGCTATTAGCTGGAACTGATAGGTTGGACAGGTATATTCCTCTACCCCCCTCTGGAACTCAGGTCTCAACTTAAATTGAATCGAAATCTGTAGTGTTTTGTAATAACGATGTTGATGGATTGGATTAGGACCCTCACAATTGGTCAAATGCAAGGAAAGTTTCAGATGATTGTGGTCAAACACACCGGACATGCCATACAGGTATAAATGCGATCGCCTAATGATCTTTATGTCGAGTCTTTTATGCAATGATGATATACGTGGAATACAGGAAGATGTACCGGAGGAGTTTGCGAATCTAGTTCTGAATTTCATATCACGTAACAGAATTGGTCCTCATGGTGTTGAGGTTTGTGGCTGTGTTGTGTATCAGTATCACTCTTTCTTTGCAACTTTAGTCTTAAAAGTCTGATTATATGATTCGTTTGTTACAGATACCAGGAATGTGGAAACCTTCACAACAGACTAAGACTTGAAGCAGCCATCACTGGACAATGCCAAAGTCGTCGTGTGGCTCTACTCACTTGTTTCGCTTTGTCCGTTTATGAATAAACAGAATTAACAAACTCTAGCTCGTGTTAAGGAGTTGGCAATACAAGAAGAAAACAGAGTAAAAAGATTAAAATCACTTTCTATATTTTTCCATCTTTTATTACGCCCGAACGCAAACCAAGAAAATCTAGATTTTAGTTAATTTGGCCATCACATAGAATCGGGTTAATTTTTTTTTATTATTATTATGTCTTATTATATAAGTCTGAAGCAGGATATTGAAATTAAGTAAGTGAAAATAGAGTAAAACTACTATAAATTAATAATAATTGCTGGACACTGGAAATTTTTGTAATTTATAAAGGTACGAAATCTATCGAATAAAGTAATAATTAAAAATTATAGAAGAAGCTAAAAGTTATTAAAATTTAATAATTATTAATTTATATAGAGATTTGACTAATTTATATTTTTTTTAAAACTTTTCTATCTAAAGATTAGCTTTTCGTTATAATTAATATTCTTTTATAACCAATTACAAGTAAAAAATAATTATTACGTTAAAAAAGAAAAAAGAACACTACCAAGAATTAATACAAATTTAAGGAATACAAACAATACTATAGTCATATACCACTAAATTGTCTTACATATAATATAACTTTATAAACTTATAAAGTTATAATATATATATATATATATATATATATAAGTTTAATTATATAATTATTAATTCATGATATGAATAAGAGTATCATTTAATAGTCGAAGAAAAGAAAGTGTCGTCATTTAATCAACGCAAAAACGGGTTGATGTAATTAGCCAATGTGAATATTTCAGCGTTAATTCCTGCTCAATCAAAATCAGTCCGTTACAGTTAACTTAATCCGAACTATATCGAACGATTTATTACGTCAATTATTCTCTCAGATGAATATTTTGTCAACTTTTTAAAACAGTAAAAAAACCAAAAAAAAAAAGTTTAAACAAAACAAATCTGTCAATGATCCAAAGATTTTGGTATTTCTTGTGGATCATCGTTGTAAGCATTAATAAGATTTATTTTTTGGAGAAAAGAAACTAGTGAAAAAATAAGAAAAAATAAATCTTATTAATGCTTACAATGATGAGTTATAAAAAATACCGAAATCTTTGGATTATTGACAGATTTGTTTTGTTTAAACCATTGTTTTTTTTTTTTTAAGAAGTTGACGAAATGTTCATCTGCGAGAATAATTAACGTAAGAAATTGTTCGATATAATTCGGATTAAGTTAACTATAATGGACTGATTTAGATTGAGCAGGAATTAACGTTGAAATATTCACATTGGCTAATTACATTAATCCATTTTTGCGTTGAATAAATGACGACACTTTCTTTTCTTCAACTATTAAAGATATAATTGATTACTCCTACTACTATTGTTATCACTAGTTATTATTAGTGGTAGCTAATTATAGTGAAAAAAACAACTAAACAAATTTACACAACCTTAATGGCTAAGTGAAAGAGCACATATAGTAGGCACTCAATATTTGTGATACTCATGAATTTCTCCATCTTTCTCTAGGGTATGTATTTCTTCCCATTAAAGTTAGCTTAATAGATTAGTTGTTTAATTATTTCAAATTATGTATCCAATTTGCACTAATATAGTGTGATAGTGTGAAGTTTGTACAAAATTTATCCTTCACTCGATTAGTGATATAGTTTTTATTTTGGATTTCGAATCTCACCTAGAGTCATGGGTATAAAAATCGAATAGAGAATAATTTTTTCAATTGCAAAAATACCTAATTTATAGGAAAAATCTCAAACCCTTTAGCTTCAATAGTAGGGTATTTAACAGCAAAGTAAATTAAAAAAACTCTAACCCTACTTCAAACTTAGCAAGTAGATTAATATGACATGCATAAAAAAAAGTCCATGAAAAGTAAACTACTAATGCACACAACACGAGTTACTCATAATTCATAGGTTGAATGGTTTTCTTATTAGCAATAAGCTAGGGCTCGAATATGAGCAATTTGCCACATAAGTGGATAAACACGAATTTGAAATGAAATCTACAGCTTATGATTCTTCTAATGATACTAAATTTTACAATCCAGACTCGTGTCATCATACATTTTCTACAAGATGAAATCTCACTTGTCCGAAAACCAAAATTCCAAAATGTTGCAAATCTCACAATATACAGTATTAATATACTCATACATCTTAGCATATAGATCAGTAACACTATAGAGATTGTTATATAAGAAACTCATTCAATCCCAAAAGTACAAGAGTTGTGTTACAAACTAATTAAACCTAAAAAGCTCCAAATACAAACGTATCATCACATATCTAAATAAAAATCATATATAATTCAGCTTAAAATCACAAATCAAACACAAGAGGTTATAGATGCCATGAAAGGATAAGTAAATGCAACAGAATCACATGAAGACATATGTAAGCGTAATCAATGCATATAAGATTATGAATATATCGGATTAATAGCTCGACCGCTTCTACTGATTTGGTAATGAGTGACCCACAAGTCAGGCAAGAGGATTGTTTTATTAGCCTCTTTCTTTCTGGTGAATCTGGTCTTAGCCATATATGTAACGCTCGTACTAATCGAAAAATTTCGACTTAGAAATTAATATATCCTTTGTTTAGGAAAAGAAGATAAAGTTTTAACAAAAAGTGTTGTCTCAATAAGGCTAGAAATTACACGTGTTGGCATAGTTTTGACCATCGAAGACATGTTTTTGGTTTCTTTTGTTGGTCGTGCAATTTGGAATGATCTTGAATTTCCCAAGCGAATTGTGAACACATTATCGTTCCATATACATAAAAGAATTGGATAAAGAAGCAGCCATTACAAACTTGTTGAATACCGCCTACTGATACGCCGCCGTTTTGCGATAGCAAAGAGAAAAGGTAAAATCAGTCTGATCGATATATGAAAAATCTAACTTTCAAATATGTAGTATATATATCATCAATATTACACCAAAGCTACTATAAAATGGATCTGATAGTACATTGATTTATACACAAAAACTAGATCATAACGCGTGCTATACAACACGGACATTAATATTTTGTATAAATTAAATTGTATACTTTTGTTTGAATTACATAAGAAATTGTATAGTATAAAAGTTATGCCATAATATTATTTACTGTTTTTACTATTTGCATATAATGTTGCATTGGATTGATTTTGTTTAAAAATGTTGTTTTTATAATAAATATAATATATGTAGTTTTAAGTAAATGTGTAAAATTTGTATACAAGTTGTTTTGGTAAGAAACATGTTTTCTTTGTATTAGAGGATCTAATTTTTGGCCTAACTTAGAATTAGTCTTTGTATACTATTTTTGTTATATTTGTGGACCTAATTAAGGCCTATATTAGATTATCTTTGATATGGGTGACGAAAAAACGGATCCGATAACCAACCCAATACCCGAACCAAAAAATTGGGTTAGGGCGGGTTAAATTTTTAGGAAAATTCCTTATTGGATAGAGTTTTAGTAAACCCGTGGATATCCGATTGGCCCGGAAATTACCCGTTACCCAAAAAGAGTATTCAAAAACCCAAACATTAATTTAATATCCAAAATATTAATTATATTTAATCGTAATATTATCTAATTATCTAAGATTATAATTATAAATCTAAATATGTCAATTAAATTTGGACCTAAATATCCAAAACAACTAAACTATTCAAAAATTATTTATTATGTTTGTCAAAATTTAGTAAAATATATTCAGATATAATTAAATTTATTAAAACTTAACAAATTTAAAAGTTTTTTTTGTTTGGAGATGCGCTATCTACATACAAATTTACCGTTTCTATTTTTTTGGGTATTTTTAGGGTCTGAAACTTTTTATCCAAACTGACCCAAACCCAACTGGATCAGACCCGAACCAGAACCGAATATTTATAATTATTCTATTGGGTAGTAAATCATATACCCATTAATCCCAAACCCGAACGGGTTCTACCCGAACTCGAATGGGTTACTCATATGCCCAATATTCTCTGATTTAATTATCTAAAAACTCTTTAAAAAAAACATATGTTTTACTAACTACTTTTTATTCAAAAAAATTTAGTGTTTAAAAAAACATATTATTTAGTGTTTAAAATTATACACTTGTATTTTGATTGTTAATTTTAGAGTTTCACATGTAGTATACCATCTTGTATTAATATCGATTTAGGGCCTGACTGTTTTAAACGCAGCGGGTGCGGTTGCGGTTGCGGGAGTTTGCGGAAACGGGCGGTTGCGGTTTCAAGCGTTATCAAGCGTTTTGAAAATTCCTTATTGGGTAGAGTTTTAGTAAACCCGTGGATATCCGATTGGCCCGGAAATTACCCGTTACCCAAAAAGAGTATTCAAAAACCCAAACATTAATTTAACATCCAAAATATTAATTATATTTAATCGTAATATTATCTAATTATCTAAGATTATAATTATAAATCTAAATATGTCAATTAAATTTGGACCTAAATATCCAAAACAACTAAACTATTGAATGAATAAACAACGATGCTATGAAATAGTTAAAGAATTACACTAGCTAATGAATGAATAAAAGGATAGATGATAGTTATGTTTGATTCTTGATTTTGATTTTCATCGAATGCCATAATTGAGATAATAAGGTTACAATATATTGATTAAGGTTTTCTGATAAAAATAAGATATATAAAAGATTAGATTATTTTAATTATAGTGATTAGAATTTGGGTGGAAGCCACCATTATTTAATTTAATTAAAAAAATATTATTTTTTTAACCTAACCGCTACCGCCCGCAACCGCAAACGCTTGCGGGAAGGAGCTTTTGAAAACGGGCGATTTCGAGCGGTCCAAAGCGATGTCTAGCGGTTTCTATGATTGGTGTCAATCGCTAACAATCGCTACCAATCGCAAACGCTGCGTTTGCGGGTGGTAAAGGGAGAACCAATCAAGCCCTTAAACCCGTCAATTCTAGGATTTTCCAGCTTCTATTAAATATTGAATCACATCATACACATAAAAAAAATCTAATATGTTATTAATTATTGTAGTATATAAGATTAAAAATTTTTAAAATAATATGTATGAAATTGAATATAAATATTCAAATTATGACCCAATACTCAGTAGAAAATTTTCTTAAATCTATTTTTGATCCGTTATAATATTTTTTATGTATTGAACAGTTTATATTCGTTTTTAAAAATTCAAATTATGGTATATGCGAAGCAACTCTAATTATTTTTTTATAACGATGATATTATTTTTTCGCAAAAATAGAATCATATAAAGATGAGAGGTGAACTATAATAATTAATAAAAAATTAATATAAAATTTAGATATCAAATCTAATTTGTTGATTTTGATTGGTTACTTTTTTGGAAATTAATAATGTATTTCGTTTTTTAATTAAATTAGTATTTAACTTAAATTTTTAAAGAGATGAATTAATTTACTCTTTAAATTTTATTTCTAATGGCATACTTATGTAATTACTTACAAAGGTTATATTTAAAATGTACTTCCCAAATAATATAGTAGGATATCCCAATGATATTTAGACAAAGAAAAATAAAAAAACAGGTCAATCTTGCTTGCGAGTATTTGGGGAAGGAGTTTTGAGAGACAAACCAAGATCTCTGCAAGACTCTTCATTAGGCTGCAAGCTTCCAAGTAAAGAACCAAAAGCTGTTCTTGAAGCTTAAATGTGGCAAATGTTCTTGTGGGGTAATAAAATCTAATAATATGCATTAATTATAGAACCACTATGCTGCATAGGAATTCACTTTATATATGCATCTTAGGTGGTAAATAATCTTTTATGCCACTTATCATATGGCAACTCGTAATGATCCACCATTTTTATTTTATGCCAAAATGCTTCAACTTTATCTTCCAAAATGAATGTAACACTGTCAGATTTTCCTTTATGTTGTCTTTTATGTTCTACTGATTTAGCTGAATTATGCGCATCTCTTACGTATTTGTCTAATTATTGAAATGAAAATGAACAACTGAAAAAAAGATTCTAAACTCGTAACAAAAGTAGGCAAGTTGAATTAGGAAAATCTCATGACTATCGTGGTGGAAATTGGTTCTTAGCTCTTCACATCAATAACGAATATTCCACTTTATAAGAGGCAACTAGCCTCTTCAACAACGTAAAAAGAAAGAAAGAATAAAAGACCATACAAAAAGCAGTTCATGACCATAATATTTTTGGTCTGATTTTATTTAGCTGTGAGAAAAAAAAATGCCAGCTTCATATATCTGGACGAGCCTGTCTAAGCAGTACCTTCCTTCAAATAAGCGATGAGATCGGCACGATCTTGCGGTTTTTTCAGTCCAGGAAACACCATTTTTGTTCCAGGGATGTACTGTAACAAGCAAAGAAATTCCACACCAATTCAATCAAATTGAGATCTTATCTCTTCATAATTGCTCAAAAAGAAACAAGCGACCCAAAAGTGTGAAGAAAGGAGTCAGTATTAGCCAAACAGCATTTTCTTGACAGACAATATTATGTTTCGATATTCTAGAATATGCAATATAATAAATTGGAACACTGTTGAGATGATGATGCACACACAGGTTATGATGCACCAGCTTAAAGAGTGAAAGATGAATCATAAGATTTGTGGAAAATTCCACAAATCAGCTCAATAAAGAGACAATAGACAAGAGTGAAGGAAAGACTCAAGTATTAACCAAAACAAATGTTGCTAATTGCTTGATATTCTTGAACATGCAATAGAAAACAAATGGCACAACATTGAGATGTTGCACTTATTAGTGTACCATTTTGAAAGATGATGTCCAATTTCACAAATATGGAGATTTTTGCACCAAACCGAAATGAACAAACAAATTGTGTTTCTAGATCAACCTAACAATACTTAAGAAGGTATAAAGACTCATAATTCCTTTTGCAACAAATATTCTAAAACTAAAGACCACTAATCCACAAATTAGCTTATGAACAATCAAGAACCTTAATCACCAGACTCTATGATCGAAGTCCATTAAAGATTAAAGAGCAATCAAATACCTTCTTAGGATTCAACAAGTAATCGTAAAGAGTCTTCTCCTCCCAATTCACAGCCATGCTTTTGTTAGCAGCAGAGTAAGAATATCCTGGAGTTGTTCCAGATTGTCTTCCAAACAATCCATTCAAATTCGGTCCTGAATTCATAACAAAATTCCAAAATTCAAAATAAAGACATACGGATCCTAAACAAACACAAACGAAGATCAATACGAGAAAACGAAACGCATGTGGTAGATCCAGATTCGAACAAAGCGTAACCAAATAAAATCAAACGATGATGATACAGAATATTGTGGATCTAAGAGAGAATCAGAGGAACAGACCTTGTTTGTGACCGGCACCTTTCTCGACGGTGTGACACTGAGCGCACTTGGTTCTGAAGATCTTTTCACCGGCTTTGGGGTTTCCGGGAGGTGCTTCGTCGAACGACGCCATTGAAGAAGCAACAAGGAAGAAATATCAACGGTGGCTTTTTGACGGTTTCTGATTTTTTTTTGAAATGACCTTTTTTATGAGAAGTGAGAAAAAGAAGGTTCGAGGAGGCAGAAGAAAAATAGAGGTGGCGTGAGAGATACACAGGCCATACGTTTTGTTCTGGGTACACGTGGCGTCTAAATAGTGGTTTATTTTGAGTCGGTTGACTATTTATTTCTGTTTTTTTTTATTATTTTATAAAACTCGGTTTAGGAAGTGGGCTTACAAATGGGCTCAGAAAGTAAATATTCGGGCCTAAAATTCACATATTTGTTTTTTTTTATTTTTATTTTTTACAACCTTTATATTTATAACCCAAAAATATTTTCTTGACTACTATATATAGTTTTTTATTTAATGAAATATTATTTTTAGTGAAAAATAGTAAAAAAACAAAAAAGGTAGTTTTGCAAATCTCCCAAAGTAAAAGGTAATTTTAAGACGGGTTTTATTTACATTCCAACTTTCATTTTCACAGCTTTAATTTTCAAATTTCGTTGTAAACTCACTTCTCAAATAGTAATATTTAGAAGTTAACCAATTAATTAAAGAGGTATGCCAAAAGTGTTAAAAATAAAATACATATATACACACATGAAAATATGCAAGTCCATTCTTTTTTTTTCATTTATGGAAATCTATATTTGTCATTCTTTTAATTGTTTAAAAAGTTTAGTGAAACATTCAACTCACGATTGATAAATTTTCATGTTCTAGAAGTTTTATACACACCAAAGATATTATTATTTTCATATATGATATATCCAAATGTAATTCAAGTAAAAATGATTAAAAGTTTTATAAGTAAAATGAGTAACAAACTAACAATGACTCAACTATTTTTCAGGTAAAAAAAAGGAAAAATTAATAATCCTTATTTAACTCTAAAACTTTAGAGAAATTTGCAAAAATACCATTTTTCTCCTAATTATCTTTTTGTCCACTTTTACTCTTGGGCAGTTCGTTTTATTTCTTCTGCAAAATCTGTATCATCTTTGGATCCGAAAATATTGGAATATCATCACGATTTTAGAAATGAAATCAATTACTTCTTTAAGCAGACATGGATATTTTACTTTTGTCAGTTGCAGAACTCCATAGTTAAAGTTTGAAAGTGTTCTCGTCAATGATAAAACTTCAAATTCAACTTCAAAATAATTTGTATTTTGCATTATAGTTATCATATTGTTTAGTTCATAAAAGCTTATATATATAACTATAAAACATACATTAAATAAATATTATAAGCAAATTGATTAATAAATAAAACATTACATTACAATATAAAATTACATATAAATAATAATAATAAACTCACAAATTAAGTCACAACTTCCAAATAGAATACAAAAACACTGAATAAACTTGTGCATCATATGTACTCTCTAACATCACAATCTCTATAAATGTTTTCATTTCAAATCAATTTAAGTAGAGATGAGGGTGAATTAAATTTCATCACATTGTCCGAAAGTAATAAACCACATGTTAATATTTTGTTTTCATCAAATGAATAAATTCTTAATCTACTAATAAAAGTGCAGCAACTAAGGGAAAGAGCTATGAGATAGCTCAACAACATATGCAAAATCTAGCAAAATAAAAATAAAAATTAATGAGTTTATTCAGTTTGAACTACTAAGAATGATACCCAAAAACAAAATTCAAAAAAAAAAAAAAAAACATTCGATCACATCAAATTTGTATATATATAATACTTTGGTGACCTTTGTATTGTTGTAGTATTTTATTTCTTGTAACATTTATGTGTTCATGTAACTTTATTTCTTTTATTACTACATTTTGTATTAAATTTGTTTAATATAATATTGTTATGTGAAGAAAAAAAATATGTAGGATTTCTTTTCTATTAATACTTTAAATTTATTTTGTTTATTTAATTTTATATGTATAAAATTAAATTTATAAGGATATATGTGAAATAGTTATGAAATCTAAAATTAGGAATTAAATTGATAAACAATAAGATTAGTAAACTTATTTGTTTGATGTATAAGTAAGTGTAGGCGCTGAAATGCAAAAAAAAAAAAAAGAAGTTATTTTTGGGAGTCAAGTTTAAAGTTTTGAAGTTATTTTTCTAGTACAAAAAAAATTCATATTTGAAAATAAAGAGTAATTTTGAAGATGTCCTAACTCGTTTTGGCTCTTTTTCTCGATTATAATCATATATATGAAGTTGGCCAACTCTCTCCATATGAATGACACATCATCACACAAGAAAAATGACATGTGTCATTTTATATTTTTTAAATTAAAAATTAAATAAGCAACTTAATTGTATCATCAATCCTACTCTTAATTGATTTTTTCTAAATAAAAATAAATAAATAAATAAAAAATTATGTTAAAAATTAAGCACTACTTTTATTATACTCTTTTTATTTTAATAATTTTTTATTATCAATAATTACTACTCTATAATGACTAAAATTATAGTCTTTATAGTACTAATTGCCCAACTTTCATATATATAATTTTATTTTGAGTCTTTGATGACATTGACATTCAAGTTTGTTCAAATATTAAACCTTTAAGACATTAGAGCTACCAAATAATTTAATACACGATCATTTCTTTTATATGGATATATATATGCAATGATAGAAGATCTAAAAGTATTGATTTAAATAATATTTTAACTTTTGCTTTCTTTTTATTCTTTTCATATGAATACTCTTGAAATCTTATTAGTTTATATCAATTCTATACATTTAATCATGAGTGTATAACAATGTTGTTGGAATACTATATTAGAAGAATACATAAAAAAAAAAATAGTTTATATATATATATATATATATTCAAGTTAGACCGTTTTCAAATCATCCAAGACACGATCATATTTCTAATGATAGAATATTCAAAAGTGTTGACTTAAATGACATTCAATTTTTGCTATATTTTTATTTCTTCATTTGAATACTCTTGAGATCTTGTTCAGTTGATGTCAATTCAAACTTTAATCATAAGTCTATCACAATTTGTTGCAGTACATAAAACAAGGAATTAATTTATTTATAATCGAGTTAGACAAATTTTAAACCATACAATTAACATAGTTACACATAAATTGTATCAAAATATCATATATTGTTGTTATATGTATTTATGATAGTGAAAAAATATTAAATCTTATAAATAATCAGCTTTATACATGAAAATATATAAATTGATATTTTGAGTTACAAATGAATTCAACCATAAAAATTGTAATTACATATTATAGATCTAATTTTATTAACAATACAATAATAAATAAAGAATAAACATAAATTAGCAAAAAAATAAAACTCATCTAATTTTTTAAAAAGTTAAACCAAATCAATTTTAGTTTTACTATCTCTTTATTCAGTTTGATAATAATCCTTTTTTATCCTTTTTTCATGAGACTAATTTTTGATAACAATCAGTCAGCTTAACATTGAAAGTCCGAGCATAAATGGCTAATGGGATAATCATGGAAAAAAATTTAAAAAAGTTAAATCAAATCAAATTTATTTACTAGGTTTAGTTAGGTTTGTAGGATTAAGATTTTGGGACTAAAATATAGTTTAACACCCCTAATTATAACGTTTACAACATTATTTAAGGTTTGATACAAGAAAAAGAGAGATGTGAGGGTGTTTAGTTAGGTGAGAAACTCTGGACCGACCAAGTGGTCGATTCAAGTCTGTGCAAAGCCGACAAAAGGGGCAAATCTGTCATTCACTCTGTTTTCAACCTGAGATTCACCAGAAACAAAAACATACGGCGGAGTAAAAAACAAAGGCGACGGAGATACCAAGAAAAAAAAAATACAGAGGAGGAAAAGAAGCACATTGTCGCCGTCTCTTTAACTTCCTTCATCAATCTCCGTCTCGTGAATCTCTGTTTCTTTGATCTGTAATTGCGAATTCGTCGTTTCCCAATTTTGAAATTGTTGTAATGTCGGCGGTCTCGTGCTCCACGGCGAGTTCTAGCGGAGGATGTGCATTTAGGTTTCGATCAAAGACATCAATCCATTCTCCTAATTTCATCAGAATTGGGACAAATTCTCAGGTTTTGAGATTTTCCTTCTCTCTGTTTCAATCTCTCTAGCATCAACAAGTATAAAGTTCCTAACTTTAACTTTTTACGCTACTTGAAGAGTGACAGATTCTGTAATCATCGTTTGGAATTGGTACATGGAACTCGTAAAGTGAAAGGAGCATCTGTACGTATGGCATTAGTTGAGGAGAGACAATCAACGAGCAAAGATGTTGCTGAGCCTCCTCGGGTCCTGGTACATAAAGTTTGAGACTTGAACACATTTTGATGTGAATTCATGGACTTTGATGATTGATTATATCTTGTGCCATTGTTTTGCAGGCGTATGATCTTGTTCAAGGAGCACTTGTAAGTTATCTGAGAGCCAGTCTGTTTTATATTTCTTCACTGGAGTGTTTAATCTTTGTGTGTGAAGGAAAAAGTATTGAACTTGATAACATAAGTTTGAGAGATTATCTGTTTTTCAGATTGATTGTGGACTGAAATGATTTATACATACGCAGGTGAAATGGAGATGGAAGGATGACAAATCTGTTCCAGATACACCTACTGCTGTTCTCCTACACGGAATTTTAGGGAGCGGGAAAAACTGGGGTCAGTGTTGTGTGGTTCCTTGTAAATTGCTTCAAGTTTGGCTTATACTTAATTTCTTCAATATTATAAAAGGAACTATGAAACCAGTAAAGTCATTCCTGAATCTCTTCATGTGCCTGTTAGTGGCAAGCAAAAAGATCATCGATCTTTTTGAATCGCTGAATTGTTCGAAAGGGATTGTTAATGCCTTCTCAGTGTTTTTAGTTTTGTTTCTCTTTTGTTCAAACTTTACGGTTTAGCTGTATAGTGTGGAAAGATCTCTAGCTAATCATAATACCCTTATTTTCCTTCTTGGGTCTTGCTACTCTAGGCACTTTTGCTCGTAGATTGGCTCATGAATTCCCAACGTGGCAGGTATTTGTTTATCCAGATGCACACTTATTGGCTTGCAAATAACTAATCTTCTCCTCTTAATTCAATCTTCATAGTTTCTATTGGTAGACCTGCGTTGCCATGGGGATTCAACATCTCTCAAGAAGAGAGGTCCACACTCGGTTGCTACTACTGCTTCTGATGTTCTAAAACTTGTAAGTTTCTTTCTCAAGCAACACAGTACTGGATTATTCATGGTAGGTGACTTTTCTGATACCATTTTTCTCTATTCTGCCATTCTTAGGTTGGTCAGTTGAGGTTAACACCTCGGGTCCTTGTTGGTCATAGCTTTGGGGGGAAAGGTGACTTGACGTCTATATGAAATTGCTTCATCGAGATTATTTGCTCAGACGTGATAACATTCCTGATGAGTCTTTTCTATGATCTTTGTAGTTGTATTAAGCATGGTAGAGCAAGCAGCTAAGCCTCTTCCACGACCAGTCCGAGTAAGTGTTTATCCGATGTCTATATCGCAATGTTGGTAGGGTTTATGTTAAGGCCCCTAAATTATACCCAATTTAGGCTTGGGTATTGGATGCTACTCCTGGTAAAGTTCGTGCAGGAGGAGATGGAGAAGATCATCCACGAGAGCTTATATCATTTCTACGTAAATTGCCAAAAGTGGTAAGCTAATTGAACATGCATGTACAAATATTACAAGAATGAATTTTGCTGGACATTACAAGAAGAGTGTTATTGATTTATTGCAATAAGCAGTTTGAACCACCTACATGTTCTTAGAAGTCAGAAGAACCAAAGGATCTAGACAGTTTAAGCTTATGAACATCTTTTCTGTTTGGTTTAAAAGGTCTTGTCAAAGCGCGAGGTTCTTAAAGCTCTTATAAATGAAGGGTTTTCCAATGATGTCGCACAGGTACAATAATAACCATTTGCTCAGTAGTTTCTATCAGATTTTAACTAGCTTTAAGACCGTATGTTTGATTCTGCTGACACTTGTCGAGTTGCACAATCTTGATGTATGTGAGCATATTTCTTGTGCAGTGGGTCATTACCAATCTCAGACCTACTGGACCATCAGCTTCTAGCTTCTCGTGGACATTTGACCTAGACGGGATCGCTGAACTTTACCAGTCTTACGAAGAGACAAATCTATGGTAATCTTCTAACCTCCCTGTGTTTAGTGGAACAAACTTGTATGAGCTCTTACCTAATTATACGCAAACTTGCTTCTACAAAATAAAGGAACTTTGTTGAGAATCTTCCAAGAGGAGTACATGTGAATTTTCTGAAAGCGGAAAGAAGCTTGCACCGTTGGGCCCTAGAAGACCTTCAGCGAATCCACGCCGCTGAAGAGCTAGCCTCTGAAGAAGGCGGTGGTGTAGAAATGCATGTCTTGGAAGATGCCGGTCATTGGGTAAATTAAACTAACTACGCATCTGCTTCTACATTGCTTCATCTTTGTTATTCTATTACTGAACCCGTAAACCAGTATTCCGGTTGTGTCCGTTCAGGTTCACACGGATAACCCGGATGGTCTCTTCAGGATCTTGTCATCTTCTTTCCAGGTTCTCAGAGCCTAGAGGTGCTGAACGGTCTTGGTTCGGCTCTTTTTCTGTGTAATACTTGTGGAGAAGTTAGGTCTAAAAACAGTTGACAGATACAATATCATATACATCAACACTGTGTCCGTGTAATGTTCTGTGTGACATAAGTAATTCAGAAGTAACATCATATGGCTGTATCATCCGGTATTATTCTTGACTCGATGTCCTTTACATTGCTTTTCTTTTTTTGTGGTTCACTTGGTCAGAGAAAGTTCTAAAGCTCAAGTTCACTCTACACTCTACACACCAAACCGACCTCACCTCTTGTTCCTCCATCCAGTTTTTATTACAACTCTTGGATATTAAACTGTGAAAACCGAGGTGGGCTCGCAGGATACCGAGGTGGGCTTGCAGGATACCGTGGTGGGCTTGCGGTATAATGAGGTGGGCTTGCGGTATACCTAGGTGGGCTTGCAGGAACTCGAGGTGGTCCTCCTTCAAGCATAAGTTTCATTTGTGAAGAGGATTCATCCACAGGCATACCTGACCCGACCCCAACAAGGGAGCTTCTACGTGTACCCTCAGTAGACAGTAACAACTTGAATGTCCATCTCAGTACATTCGGTGTGAAGACTCGATAGAGGAGAAAGACATCGTACCAGTTTGGAAACTTCACATATGCATCTCCCCTACAAGCTCCTGCCACAATCATCTTTGCAAATTCCTCTAGCGGTCCACCATTTGCAGGTACCTACAGATAATGTAAGTAAGTCTTTGGGAATTTTTTAGTTAATGCAATCATATTTATGGTTGTAAAAGTTTTACTTCTCTCTCTTCCTTCCATTGCATCTCAGCACCTTCTTCTAGCATGAACTTTCCTCCACTCATCTCACTGCCAATCCACCCGTGAGTCGCGATAGTTATACCAACGTCTCCATTTAGCTCGAAACGCAGCGTCTCATAGAAGTTGACTAATGCTGCTTTTGCAGCCTACACAAAGAGAATTAACGTTATGTATGCTCTTACGAGATAGAAGAAAGTAGGAGCGGTAAACATTTGAAGTACTAACAGAATAAAGACTCATCCGTGGTAGAGGCAACCAGTTTTCAACCGATGCATTCACGACTATTCGGCCATTCGTCTGGTGAAGGTATGGCAACGCTACGTATGTCGGATAAACATTCCCCCAGAAGTTTATGTCCTACTCAAGAATCTCAAACTTTAGTATCGTTGCCATTGAAATGTGATCAAATCACGATACAAACACCGAAGATACACATACCAGCAAATGTGGAAACACAGTCGTGTCACTCACTTCCTCAAAGTAAAAAGTGTGTCCAAGACTCGCTGTATTCACTAGATGATCCACTGCATCGAATTCATCATCAAGCACAAACAACATTTTCGTTAAAACCAAAAATATTGCTTGACCTACAAGTTAACCTATCCTTCGCATTTTATGTGGTAATGGCGAGAAAGTAGTGTACCGCGGCCGTAATAGTTGACGGCTTGGGTGATAAAACGGCGGCAGTCATCTTCTTTGATGACATCAGCAGCGATGATGATCACATGGTTGGCTCCAATCTGTTTAGCCTTATTACTCACAACTCTCAGTCTCTGCTCTCTCCTCGCCACCAACACCAAATTCGCTCCTCTTTTTGCATATTCATATGCTATTTGCTGCGTTCCATTTCATTACCAAGATCATCAGCATCCATGCAAAATTGAGAAACTCATGATAAACATAATCTCACTTAACCTATGATCGGCCTTTGACAACATATGTATTATGACCTCCCTCTCCAAAAACATATTTGCTAACCAAGTTATTCATCGATTTGTTTGTAATTAAGAATTTTAACAAAGCAACACCATATATTTTGAAAATACAATAACCATTTTGTAGGAATTAATATGGTTTTAAAGAAAATAATTTTGCAGGAGAGTAAGTAGTTTTATTCTTAATTTTAGTACCTCTCCAATGGCCGATGAAGCTCCGGTGATGACAACTACTTTATCTTCCATATTTTCGGTGGCGAAATAAGAGTTGTAAGCCCGTTCGGAGAAGCTAATGAAAGACAGTAATGGCCATGCAAAGGCCATCACCACCATGGTCGCTGGAGGCGCCACCAGGTTCATCACCGAGTTCAATAGATCCACCATTTTTCTCTTCACTTTCGAAAATAACAAGAGATGTTTAGTGAGGCTATAGAAACGAAGAAGAAAGATAGGAGGAATGCAGTTAAATTAAAATGGAGTTTTTTTCTTTGTTGAGAATATGAAAATATTAATATTTGTGGGGCGGATTTTGACGTATAGTGATGGATGGTGAACAACATGGCTGCATGCAGACTGAGGTACAGAGCCACGTGCTTGTTCCTTTGAGTTTTAGATAAGATAAAACCGTGAAGCTCATGTTCCGGTTTAATCCGGGTTGGCTGTTTTGCATCTGGTTGACTGGTTCAATAAGTTCGTGCTACGTACACATGCTCCATTTGAAATAAAGATTCGGTTATTGGTTTCTTGGTCTTATAAGTGTAACCCACCAAAAGTATTTAACAATTTTTCCTGTAACGTTTTTAATATATGTTTCCTTGGTCTTAGTCGGATATTGATTTATGCATACGTACAAGCTCCATTTGAACCTCACTTTTAGTGGGTCTATGGGCGGCCATAAGTAAGACCTAGTTTATACTTAATTAGTTAATGTTGGTTCTCTCTACTGTTAATCTTTACTTAACAAGAAACTTTGATCAGACAGATCATAGGTTATAATAATTCTCTTAAAATGTTGCAAACAAGAGACTATCCCAAGGCCGTGCTTAATGTGATACAAAATAAGGCATGAGCTTCTGAAATCTGGACCCAATCAGTACATATATGAGTTTTGAAATGATCATTGCTACAACAAAAGGTTTTAGAAGTTCTTATTATTTTTATTTTGTTTCAAGGATTAAGTTTTATGGTGTTTGATTTGAAATCAATGCATGATTTCTATAGACAAAGAGATCATGAGCTTCTAGAAGATATAGATACATTATGAAGGTGTTTTTCTTTTTCTATTTTGCAAGAGTCTCTCACTTCACAAGATATCCTTTTGAAAATTTCCACCTCGTAGTTTATAACTAGTTGATATTTTAAAAAAAAAGAATCATATAACTAGTTGATATCAATGTCGTTATGCAGTCTCTTATCATTGTGCAACATACATTTATTTTCTAATAATCTACTCGACGATGTCGAGGACAATGTAGATACTTTGTGGGAGACTTGAACTTAGAAGAGTCTTTGGGATAAATGTTCTTGCAGGTAGATGAAAATATATCAAGTGGGACCCACGATCTCCGACAAAACATCCTACGTGGGTCATTGTCGTAACAACAACAAACAAAACAACTTCATTTTCGACCGTTGGATCAAATCTTCACTTCATGCAAATTCGTTAGTCTGTTTCCTAACATTTCAAAAATAGAAAAAGATGAGATATTGTGAGTTGTCTTCTTCCGGAGAATCTAGGGCTTCTCCATAATTTCCGGCGACACAAAAACCAAATCCCATCTCTCCTGATTCCTAAAGAAATTTCCATATCAGAATTAACTACATTCTGTTCGTCATTTTTCTCTTTCCGCATTTTCCGTTATCGACGAACAGAATTTGCTGCAACGTTTTTTCTATCTTGCAGTGAGATAACGGAAAAAAAAACACAGAGGATTTCTGAAATTTCTCTTGTTTCTTGAATCACAAGTCTTCTCTTCTCTGATTTTTAATCTCTCTTATTGTATTTTGGTGTTTAGCTTTCTGAATTTTGCTATTGCTTTGCCTCCAAAGTCTTTTTAATTCTCTCCTTCCTCTGCTTCTTAGTTCTTTCTCTCATCATCTCTCTCGTTTCTTGAACCACAAGTCTTCTTTTCTCTGCCTCCAAAGTCTTTAATCCTCATTGTTTCTAGGTTTTAAAAGATCTTCTTCCTATTCATTTGGGATCATATAAGATCAAAAGATCCCTGACACATAACATTTGAAGAGAATTGCATTAATTTTCTTAGAGGAGGAGCAAAATCTGATCGTCCTCCTCTGTGTCTTTAGCTAATAAACCTGAGATTCCTGAGTTTTATGCTTAGGAATCATTCAGGATAAGATTTGTTCTTGATGCGAAAAAAATCGTGAAACGGTCTTTGAGTATTATGGGCTGCATTTGCTCAAAAGGAACTGCAGAAGAAGAAGTTAGTGACCAACATGAGAAACCAAAAGAGAATTGGAACAAAACGTCCTCAGTTCAATTGATTGCTCCTGTAACTTCCAAGAAAGATGAGTTTTCACATAAATCCGTTGATGGAAGCTCTGGTGGACGTAAAGCTGATGGTTTAGCACATAAACCATCCGCTAGAGCTAGTGGATTGATTGTTCCTGTAGATGATAGTGACGGTAAAACAGTAATTGTAGAGAGACCTACAAGGTGTCACAGGAGATGGCCAACTGCAGATATTGGAACAGGAGGAGGAGGATTCAATATTTTTCCACCGAGTAATATTCCCACAAGTGTTCCACATAGCCCTGAGGCCGAGCTTATTGCAGCTGGATGGCCTTCTTGGTTAACTTCTGTTGCAGGTGAAGCCATCAAAGGTTGGGTTCCACGACGAGCAGAGTCTTTTGAGAAGCTGGACAAAGTTAGTTCCTTATACTCTCTTTGTTACTATTTTTAATGTTTCTTGATTGCTATAACGTTTCTATTGTGTTGTCTCTTTTAACAGATTGGACAAGGGACTTACAGTAGCGTGTACAGAGCCCGGGATCTTGAGACCGGTAAAATGGTAGCAATGAAGAAGGTCAGGTTCGTTAATATGGATCCGGAAAGCGTGAGATTCATGGCTAGAGAAATCAACATCTTGCGGAAACTAGACCATCCAAACGTTATGAAGCTTGAATGTCTTGTGACCTCTAAACTCTCTGGTAGCTTGTACCTTGTGTTTGAGTACATGGAGCATGATCTTTCCGGTCTCGCTCTTAGACCCGGTGTAAAATTTACTGAATCTCAGGTACGTTCAAGGGTTTGATTATAGTGAAAAAGGTAACAGAGAAATCTTGGACTAATAGGGAGACAAATCTTGTTTCTTGTTGCTTCTTGCAGATCAAATGTTACATGAAACAATTGCTTAGCGGGCTTGAGCACTGCCACAGCCGTGGAATCCTCCACCGCGACATTAAGGGTCCAAATCTCTTGGTAAACAATGATGGAGTCCTCAAGATTGGAGATTTTGGTCTGGCGAATATCTATCATCCAGAACAAGATCAACCTTTGACGAGCCGTGTAGTAACCTTGTGGTACAGAGCCCCTGAGCTTCTACTGGGAGCTACAGAATATGGTCCAGGGATAGATTTGTGGAGTGTTGGTTGCATTCTCACAGAACTGTTTTTAGGGAAACCAATCATGCCGGGAAGAACAGAGGTGAGTTACATGTAGATTCATCAGACAATCAGTTCTTTGAATCCATTAAGCACAAATTATTGATATCTTTGAGAATGTCTCTTAGGTGGAGCAAATGCATAAGATCTTCAAGTTTTGTGGTTCACCAAGTGATGATTACTGGCAAAAGACAAAGCTACCACTTGCAACAAGTTTCAAGCCGCAACAACCTTATAAACGTGTCCTTCTAGAGACTTTCAAGAACTTACCACCTTCTGCTCTAGCTCTTGTTGACAAACTTCTATCCTTAGAACCAGCGAAGCGTGGCACGGCTTCTTCGACACTAAGTAGCAAGGTAGCTTTATATTTCTTCAACTAGCAGTTCCTGATTCACCTCCTCAATGCAAACTCAATTCTTTCTTCTTCTTTTGTTCTCTAGTTCTTCACTATGGAACCACTCCCTTGTAATGTATCAAGTTTGCCAAAGTATCCTCCAAGCAAGGAACTTGATGCAAAGGTCCGTGATGAAGAAGCAAGAAGGTATGTGATAAAAACTCCTTATACAAGTATTATTGCACCAAAATGATTCATGTGAATTCCTAAACACAAGTTCTATATAAATTCAGGAAAAAGTCTGAAACGGTGAAGGGTCGTGGACCTGAATCTGTGAGACGAGGTTCGAGAGACTTCAAGAGTACTGCTACAACACCAGAGTTCGTTGCTTCAGGGCAGTCAAAAGACACAATCACCACCAAGAGATTCAATCCTCAGGAAGACAGTAGAACAGGCTTGAGAGGCGACAGAGATCAGAAAGGCTTTTCTCATACCAATTCAATGATTCATCCAAGCATAACAGCAACATGGAGTAAAAATGAGAGCTGTAGGAACAATGTAGTTGAGCTAAAGGCTACTCGATCAAGCAATGTGCCCATGACTGGGAGATACTTGTCTCCTTCACATAAAGAAGATGTAGCCGTACAAACCACAACGGTAATATATAAAAGATATTAGCAATACACTTTTTTCCTATTAGATTACATGGATCCTAAGATGTTCTTTTTTTCGTGTGGTTTCAGACATACGTACGCAAGAAGAACAGAATGCATTGTTCGGGACCATTGATGCCTCCTGGTGGAAACATTGAGGACATATTGAAAGACCATGAGAGACAAATCCAAGAAGCTGTAAGGAAATCACGGCTTGAGAAATCTGCTACAAGGAAAAATAACAAAACATGTGTAAAGTGAAAGAAGACATGGATGAAACCTTGCTAACATCGAAACAAGAAAAAAGATTACCTGAACTGGAAGAACGAAGATCGAAGATGGTATCATCGGCTCTGCTATTCGATTCTGCGGTGAAATAGACATTAGTCTTACACAATGTTAAGCAAGCCAAAGCCACAGTTATGTTCGTGGTAGTAAGATCTGTTAGTACTATGTGGTTCTTGTACATGGAAATTTCAGTTTTCTCTGTCTGACCAGCATTACATGTGGTTTGAGGAAGGAAACAAGTGTGCATATTTAGCAATCGTGTTTAGTTGTGCAACTTAATATGTAGCTAGAAGATTCTACAGTCATTAACCTCTATACAAACAAGCCAACTAAATAAGCTAACAGTGACACACCTAAGTGATCAATCAAAAGCAACATGTCTTGTACATAATAAAACCCATCAAAGGTTTTTAACCCTTAAGGCTGCAATGTCGTCAATATTCTTCACTACCTCTATAACCGAAGAAGGCGACCCAAAACAAGAAATTTCACACGAAGAGCCAACAGAACCATCGAAAACTAAAGTTCAAACTCGAATGGGGACTGAAGAAAGTGAAACTATTGTGAGAGAGAAGAAGAAGGACATATTTACGTGTTTTGCCCTTCTTTATAACGGACTTTATTTGTATCTTGTCGAATATCTGAGGGTAAATATGTCATTGACATCGAGAACTCGTCGACTGTGTTGTTTCGAGTCAAGCCAAGCGCCAAACTTTTGGAACTTTGGTGAATCGATTGTTCTCCTTTCTTCGATATCGAATTAGGGTTTCTGTAGAATCCAGTTTTTGATAGGAACAATGTCAATTTCGGTGGTTGATAGCAGTCTCTGCCATCCGACTGCGTCGTTTCCGTCATCCATGGTTCATTCTAATCGATTCTCGAAGAGAATATCAGGGAACGGGAATTGGGTTCGCGAAAGGAGAAGACTTTATGTGAAATCGAGTAACTCAGAAGGTAAAAAGGAGGAAGCAGCACAGAAATCGAGCAGTAATAATACATCTAGCTTCTTGTCTTTTCTCTGTCCATTGCTTAAAGTTTTCTCTGTAAGTGCTTCTTTCTTTCGCAATTTTGAGTTTTTGATTGGCTCTTGTTACTTGAAACTTTATGCTGTTGTGTTCTCATCAAGTGTGTATTGTTCATTTTTGTGTTCGATGTTGTTTCTCTAATATTTCTCAGCTGTTGTTTCCAGGGAGGTGATCCTTCTCAACAGCGGAATCATGCTCTCGAGGTTAGTCCTGTTTTTAATTCATGGAGTTGTTTTCTCATTTAGTCAAATAATTATGTTCATGTTTTGCAACACTTATGTTTTTGGGCGTAATCTCTAAAACAAGGCTCTGCAGCCAAATGTGTATCAACAAGTCAATTAGATAACTCAGAGAAAAAAAAAACATTGAATAAGATTTGACATGAGCCTAATGGGGTTTGACTGTTGTGGAAGTGTTTAGGTTTTAGTTTACTGGTTCTATAAAGCTTGTTTGGATATTAGCATTGTAAACCGTTTCATGGTCCCTTAGACTTAGCAGAAGGGTTGTGAGGGAGGATGACGTTTTCTGAACTTTCTTAGAGCCGTTTATAGAATATTGTTTTACTGATTTGTTACAATTGGTTACGTGACTAAGAGCTCTTAATTTCTTTTGATTTATCTTATGGTTGGCATGAATACAGGTTGCAACTTCTTCATTGGCATCTGTTGCAAGACTTCCATGGGGATCTCGAGTATCAACTGGGAGTATAGATAACCAGGATGTCTCTTCTAATCCGCCTTTGCGATTGCAGCTTTTTGAATTTGGTATGTTTTGTTAGTGCCATGTAAACAAAGAGCATTAGTGGAAAGCTAATTTTACATTTGTGAGAGTTTTCTTGGTTTTTGGATAACAGAGGCATGTCCCTTTTGTCGGAGAGTGCGGGAAGCCATGACTGAGCTAGACCTTTCAGTAGAAGTAAGAACCGAATCATATTTTCCAGAGAGATGGCTCATTAAGCAATATACAAAGTTTATCCTGACATTTGTTGGTGACTTGTTGTTCAGGTTTATCCTTGTCCTAAAGGATCTATAAGACACAGAGAACTGGTTAGAAGATCTGGCGGAAAAGAGATGTAATTTTACGTTCTTGTTCTGTCAATTGGTTTCGTTTTCATCATTCCATAGCAGTTTTTGTTTTCCTTCTGTCGTCAGTCTTTAAACTTCTGAGAATGAAAATCTGCAGGTTTCCATTTCTCGTCGACCCGAATACTGAAACTTTAATGTATGAGAGTGGTGAGTCGTAAGTTCCATCATCAATACCTGATTGTCGTTTTTCTCTGGATATCTTTTCATCGGTTCTTTTCTCTCTTTGAATTTAGGTGACATCGTAAAGTACCTATTTAAACAATATGGAAATGGAAGAGGCCCTTCCACAGGACTTCTGGAAAGGTGAGCATTCTCAGAATCTGGTATACTTGGTCAAACTATCTGGGATGTGTAGTCTCCAGCTCCTAGCGTGAATAAGTTTTAATTGTATCACTGACTTCATTAGAATTGTCCAGCACCTTGTTCACTGGATGGATGCCAACTCTTCTCCGAGCAGGTAGAGGCATGTCATTGTGGGATAAGGCTTCAACAGATCTGCCACCTAAAATGCTCGAGCTCTTCTCTTACGAAAACAACCCGGTACTATGCTTTTTTCCTTTCTTGTATCCAAGACTCTTCTCGAGAATTTAAATCTATGCATTGTTATTATGGAGTAAATAATTCACTATTAGTGCTCATATCATCTTTCCTATTCCGGAGAAAACTTTGGTGACACTTTGGTGACCAACGGTTTTGATTCCTCTTTTCCTTCCCAGTATTCACGGTTGGTGCGTGAAGCACTGTGTGAGCTGGAGCTTCCCTATGTATTACACAACATTGGAGAAGGGTCCACACGGATGAAATCACTTCTAAATGCTTCAGGATCCAATAAGGTCCATTTTCTCGTCCGCTCTTTGTCTATATCAGAATCTACAATCTTACAAATCACTTATCAAAAGGCTGCAACTGCTGATGCTCAATATAATTTACAGGTTCCATTCTTGGTTGATCCAAACACCGGTGTCCAATTAGGTGATTACGAGAAGATTCTGGCTTACCTCTTCAAGACATATTCTTCAGCAGCATTTGCATAGTCCATAGAACCTATACATCATTATTCCCAAGGTACAAGCTTTTGAGTCCACATGTTTTAACAATACTGAGAAACTGGTTGACATGGAAGTTACATACATGGTCAAAATCTGAACTTTTGAATATATGATGAGTCGGTAGGTATCGCAAGTTGATAAAAATTACTGGCATGTTCCCAGATCTTTAGATAGAAAGTTAGATCTGAAATGTATGGAAGTTTTCTAAAAGACTCAACTTATTACATATGACAATGCAGGATCTGGATGCATAGATACAAGGCCCTTTCTCTTAAAACTTGTGATGTATATAATTGTGGTAAATATTGTATATCAAGACAAAACACATGTCTTTTTTTTTTGTGTTTTGGTATAAGAATCTTCTCTTTCAAGCATCAGTTTGATAACAAAGCCTCCCCCACTACGTTTCACATCGTTCCAATCATTCATTGCAGACATTATAATAATATACAACAGATCCACCAACTTCTGGTTCAACAGCAACCTTAGTCGCCGTCATGTCATCCTCAACTTCCAGAATCATTCTCTCTTTAAGGATGCATCTATTCACCCACAAGACTATCTCTCACCATCTTCACCATTGTCAAAACATATCGAAAACGCTAAAACCGAGAGAGAAAGGAAAACATGAGGAATAAATCCCAATCATTCATCAGCTCAAAGCTTATATTCATTTGTTGCTCAATCTTGGTGTTGTTCATTCTCTTCTTGAAAAGAGCAAGCTTCTCTTCCAATTCAACCGCAACCATTCGAGACGAATATCACCAGAAATCGAAGTGCCCATCAACCCCACAACAATGCACCAAATTGCCCACTTCTCTATCCGACGCATTGGTTCACTATGTCACCTCAGAGATCACACCACAACAAACGTTTGATGAAGTCTCAGTCTCAAAGAGAGTCTTGGACAAGAAGTCTCCTTGTAACTTCCTCGTCTTTGGCTTAGGACACGATAGCTTGATGTGGGCATCTCTCAATCACGGTGGACGCACTTGTAAGCTTTTCATAACAACAGATCTATAAAGATTAATCATATCTCTGTTTTTCATTTATAAAGTTACTTCTTACATTGCTAGTGTTCCTCGAGGAAGATGAAGCTTGGATTGAGACAGTAACTAAGAAATTCCCAAACTTGGAATCCTACCACGTCGTATACGACACAAAAGTGAAAGATTCCAACAAGCTTATGGAGCTAAAGAGAACAGAGGATTGCAAAGCCGTGTCTGATCCTAGAGATTCCAAATGTGCTCTGTCTCTCAAGGGTTTTCCAGCTGACGTGTACGAGACGCAATGGGATGTGATAATGGTCGATGCTCCCACTGGTTACCACGATGAAGCTCCAGGGAGGATGAGCGCTATTTACACTGCGGGTTTATTGGCTCGTAACCGTTATGACGGTGGGGAGACTGATGTTTTCGTTCACGATATTAACCGGCCGGTGGAGGACGAGTTCTCGGTGGCGTTCTTGTGTGGAGGGTACATGAAAGAGCAGCAAGGAAGACTTAGGCATTTCAACATCCCTAGCCACCGGGCTAGCTTCGGTACACCGTTTTGTCCGGCGGATATCAGTCGCCGCTTTTGATATTGTACAATGAGAGAAAAGTGCAAAGAACAATAACAAGAAAACTTGGCAAAGGACTTTGAAGTTGCGGAAATGAGAATTCGATATTGATCTAGTTTATTCTATCAAATTAGTAAAACTTCAAATATACTTTTGCCATTTTATGTTTCGTATGATACAATTAATCAAGAAGAAAAGAGAGATATATTTTAATACATACGTTGTGTGTCAATCTTATGCCTTTAAGCATCAAGAAACTTGTTTCTCTAAAGCCTTTAATTATTGTGTTCATTAACCAAATGATGTGTCTCATCCTTTTCTCATATGAGAGATATATTCTTATTTTTAAGAACAGTGTCTCATGGAATTTTTCACAATATTTGTCTTTTAAGAATATCTAAAGATGTGCTGATGTGCAGTATCTTTTACTATGAGATATTCATTTCACTTTATCAAATAAATGATGGCAAAGAAGAAGAAAAATCAATACATTTGTACTTATCTTTGTTGGATGATTTTTCCGATTATTAATCATATCTCCAAGTAAATATTACGTTATACAATCTCAAATGGTAGAAACTCGTGTAGATAACTTGTTGTGGAGTCTATTATATAATTAATAATCTAGAGGATATACAACTAGATTATAAGAGAAAATATTGATGTGTTATTGCTTATAACACTACGTATCCTCACAAAAGATAATGATCTTCTTTTTATGACAGAATGCAAAAATAGTAACTCATATGAATTTACTATATATAGAAGATGAGCTAGTCTTAAGGCTTTAACTTATTAACATATGAGATGAGCAAAAAAAACTGAAATTGTGTTAGACCCCATCCCTCTAAATCTGAATTTAGGGAGAAACTTATTATAATAAAGAGAACATTCATTTCTTATATTTGCGTACACTTTTTATTTTTTCTTTTACTCCTACAAGACAACCTATTTATTTCTATCATTTAAGATGAAGAAACTCTTTTTATTCACGTTTATTGTTTTAACCATCTTCACCATTTTTGTGACAGGTTTGTGTTATTATTTAGATACATTTCAAAATATTACATATAGTTGTTCTAAAAGTTATAAATTTGAATACCATCTTATATCTTCAAGATATCAATTGAACTATATGTTATATAGAATTTGATCGTGCCCTAATTATGTTTCTCCTTTCTATTCCATAAATTGTGGACTTCATGATATACCTAGAAAAATTGAGCTTAATTACATCTACGAAACAGATTCTCAATTATTTTTTTCATAATATATAGTTGTTCTATATATATATTTTGGTAATTTCTATCATTTATAAGTATATATATATATATACAATGAATTATTGTGATATAAATTGATTTTACTGATTTCAATGTTCTTACTTGCTTTTTTATTTCACCAACAACATTCTCTTCTTTTTTTTTCGTGTCCCATATATATTAGTGTGTTAAGATACAATTTATAAATTTAATGGTTTATAGCTATAAATTAAATTTAGATGATTGTTTAAAATTCTCTCAGTATAGTTGTCTTTAATACAATGTTGTGGTTTTGTTAAAAATAATCAATGATTTTCTTAAGAAAATATTTGTTATTTCAAACATTTACATACACGCATGAGATATATGCTAGTATTCTTTTTTTCCATTTTCATTTCAAAAAACTGATATTTATTTTTCATATCTATAAATAACAGAAGTGGCGCCAGAAAAATTAACTACATGTTCTAGGTTGATACCTAAAAAACCTGGAAAATGTGTTAACGAAGATTGTGATCGTATGTGTAACAAAAAGTGGCCAGGAAAGTAGTGGTGTATGCTTTGGGCCAGGCTTCCCAGCAACAAATCCTACAAACTGCATGTGTAGTGTATGCGGCAGAGACAGACGTCCTCCTTAATTGTTTTTTTTTAGCTAATAAAACTTATATTATATTATAATAAAGTAATTTAATATTAAATTATGATATAAATTCAAATTTGATAATTTGTATGTGTGGGTTGTGGATGAGAACAAAGTTTAAAATTATTATTAATTGTGGTAACAATTAAATTGTTCTTAGCAAAAAAACAATTAAATTGTAGGTGTTGTGGTTTACTATTGTGGGAACCAGAATTGTTCAAATTTTTAGATTGAGGACGATGAATGAAACTAGAGCTGGCTTTTAGACTGTCGTCTGTCGGGCCAAACTCATGCTTATCGCTGATAATATTAATAATTTGTGCATGGCTTTTTCACAAAAGTTCCTTCGGTATATTGGTTTAGTTATAGTGGCCAAATCATCGAATCACCCAAGAGTCTCTATTATGCATAAATTTTTTCTTTTCGTTTTCAAAAATATAATAATTAAGTTATGGCAAAAAAAAATTAAAAATAATGAAACTAAAAAAGGTTTCTTTGACAAAAAAAAAGAAGAAGACCAAACTCGTCTCTTTTCTTATCGTCTTCCTCCTTGAACCGTGATTTCGGGTAGTCTTATCGTTTTCTATCTGATATTTTTTTTAATCTTTACCATGTTATGATCCAAAATTTAATGAAATCAAATATTGAAGCTTTTCGTCAGTTAAGGTTTAGCAAAACTTTCTTTGCTCACTTGTGGTTTAAAAAGAAATTTAAATCTGGCTCAGACCGAGATTAATTAAAAAAACTCTTATATGATGATAAAAATTTGTAGTATCCGATTCAAAATAGAGTAAACACCTTTGTTAAGTAGCCATAATTGTATATAACTTTTAAGTGTATACGAATTTAATTGGGAGTTCGAGTTGCAGGAAGTGGCAACAACACAAGGCTACATAGGGATATCAAATAGGACGAAAGTTAGCGGGCAAGTCCAAACCAATCCCGAAAACAGTAGATCCGGACTTAAAATATATGAACATAAAAATTAAAAACTTGGGCTAAGTCCAAGGTTGGGCTGGCTCGAAAAGTCCTTAAAATCATTTTTTGACTTTATGTTTTGCTAATACTTTTGTTTAATTGGTAAATTGTTTAAGCATTTTTTAATAGAGTTGAAACACTTAAACCTAGTATTTTAATTATGTATTACTATAAGTTTTAAAACAATTTTTTGCTCTACCAACTAGTTTGAAGTCTTTTGATTTTATATATTTTTTCTATGAGTTTAAACTATTTATTTGAATTATTTTTTTTTTTAAAAAATAAATTGGTTTTAGTGATTATTTAAATTTTGATTGACTCGTTTCATAAAAAAAATATTAATGTGTTGCTATATATATTACAAAAGATAATGAATTTCTGTTACGAGAAAATACAAAAGTAGTAACTCATATATTCGTTATACCCTTTGGTTATATACTCCTCTATAAAAGAAACTAATCATGTAAGTAAAACTGGTTAAATGATAGTTGTGGATGCAGAGATGACACAAGGAGAAGTGAGAGAGGGTAACCTCCTATATATATTCGATGTCAAGATGAGCGAGTCCTAAGGCTTTAACTGTTTAATTTAACATATGAGATGAGCAAAAAACCTGAAATTGTGTAAGACCACATTCTTCTATATCTGAATTTAGGCAGGTAACTAGCTTATAATAGAATATGGGATACATGCAATTCTTATATTTACGTACACTTTTTCTTTCTGTCTATTAACTTACTTTTAAAATACAATCTCTTTATTTCGAAGATGAAGAAATCATTTCTATTCACGTTTACTGTTCTAACTATCTTCACCATTCTTGTGATAGGTATGTAAATTCATTTAGAATCATTTTAATATATTACATGTAGTCGTTCTAAAAGTGATAAACTTGAATACCATATTATTTCTTCAAGCTATCAATTCAACTATGTTGTATAGACTTTGTGTCATAATTATTTTTACCTTTGCTGAATTCCATAGTATTGGGTTTAGCTCTTTTTATATAGAAACTTCATAATAGACCTAGAAAAATTGAGCTACAATTAGACTAGGAAACCAACCCTCAAATGTGTGTGTGTTTCTCTGACAAAACTTTGGTCATTTCATTATAAATATTTGTGTTTATTATTGTATTAGAAATTGATTTTACTGATTTAAATTCTTTTTCTTGATTTTTTTCACCAACATATTATTTCTTATTTTATTTTAGTTTCGTTCCCATACGTAGTGTGTTAAGCTACACTTTTTATTTTATAAATTTATATGATAGTTTAAAATCACCTCAGTATAAATCTCTTCAGTTACAATGTTGTGGTTTTATCAAAAATATTCAATGAATTCTTTTAAAAAATATATGTTATTTCAAAACATTTTCTTTTGTTTGGTAAACCATATAACAAGAGTTGTGTAAGGACAACTAAATGCATGTTTAAATTTACCTCAATATAACTGTTCTTAATTACACTGTTGTGGTTTTGTGTTTTGTTAAAAATAATTAAAGAATTTTTTAAGAAAATATTTGTTATTTCAAAACATTTACTTACACGCAACAGAAAAATGCTAATTCTTTACAATTTTCATTACTAAAACTGAGATTTCATGTTTCATATATAAAAATAACAGGAGTAGCGCCAGAAAAATTAACTACCTGTTCTAGGTTTTTATCTCAAAAATCTGGAAAATGTGTTAAAGAAGATTGTGATCGTATGTGTAAGCAAAAATGGCCAGGAAAGTATACTGTTGGTCATTGCTACGGCCAATTTAAAGATGCTAAGAGGTGTCTTTGTAGTGTATGCGGCCCAGACAGACAACCTCCTTAACTATTTTTAACCAATTTGTGGTGCGGTTGCAATATCACAGGAGGTTCCCATAATAAAACTTATGTTACTATTATAATAAAGTAATGAAATTTTTGTTGGATCTTTTTGTCTAATGGTTATAAAATTACTATATAAAGTCAAATATGATAATTTGTAGATGAGAATAAAGTTTGACTTTATAATTAACTATGGTAACAGTTAAATTGTAGGTGTTGTAATTTACTATTGGTGGAAACTAGAACTGTTCACATTTTAGAATAAGGATCGATGACCTAGACCAGAGCCGACCTTTGTGCCAATCGGCTAGACCAATGTTTAAGATCGATGATATTATCATTTTCGGCTTTATTAACGAAAGTTCCTTTGATATATTAGTTTAGTTATAATGGCCAAATCATCGAATTGGTTTAGTTATAGTAGCCAAAACGCCCAAGACACCAAAACTACGTGGTTGAAATCTTATTTTGATGTCTATTTACATAAGGCATAATATTGGAGATAGTAGCATATGCAAGTTTGAACTTTGAAGATTAACGAGTATAGGGAGAAAAATCATGAACAATCGGAGAGTAGATGTATATCAAAGGAACAATTGGATTAACAGTCAAATTTATATCTATGCTCAAACACTTCGTATACAACAAGGTTTTTGCACAAACAAAAACAATACATACCACCAACCAAACTCCAATGCCGATGGAAAAGTCTAATCAAGACCGGTTAATAAGATCCAATCTAATCTAATCTAGCTTCATTAGTTATACATATAAAATCAATTATCACACATAACATCAATTAAAATTGATCTACAAACGGTAAACGTGAACATCTATGAGTCGTGGTGATCAATTTATGTAGAGACATTACGATACATTTATTTTGTATAAGTAATATATAACATATATTTTTATAACTGTATGCATATATAATAAACTAGTAAAACAAAAACTACTAAAATTTGAGCAAAGATAAATAACCAAACTTTAGAAACTTTATAAATTTCTACCAATCATTTTTATATTTAAACAAGGGTTTTATGCAAAAAAACTCAAAATCGCCAATATTTGCAACTTTACTCCCTACATCCAAAAAATACAAAATAATCTTATAAAATGCAAAATAGTACGCAATATACTCCTTTTTTGCAACTTTACATATATTATAAACGTTTTCATGATCTCATACCTTTGTTTTTGAAAATTCTAAATATATAGTTGAAATACTCATATCGAGAACTTCGATTTGATATATTATTTATCAAAATTTTATGACAATAACGAAAAGACTATATTGCGTATTACTTTGTATTTCATATGATAATTTTGTGTAAAGTTACAAAAATAGCCAATTTTAAGGGATTTTTTAAGGGAAAAATGTCAAAAAAATCACGAACTTTCAAATTTGGGACGATTTAATCTTGAACTTCACGGAAGACAAATAAATCGTAAAGTTTTTGTTGACTTTCGAAATAAATGAGAAAGTGTTTGTTGACTTGCCATTTGAGCCATGTCGTTAAATAGGTTCACAAAAAGAAATTACAACGTTAATGACTCGTTTATTTGCTCTGTTAGAACAAAACAACGTCGTTTATTGCAGAGACAAAACAACGTCGTTTTGTCTTGAAACAAATTTAAACCTTATATCCCCAAATCGATTTCATTATCTCGAAATCACAGACCCACCTTGACCTCAAAATCGCAGATAATAAAATCGAATTGGAGATTCATGGTTTAAATTTGTTTTAACAGACAAAACGACGTTCTTTTGTCTCTCAATAATCGACGTCGTTTTGTTCTAACAGAGCATATACACGAGACATTAACGCCGTAAAATAATTCTGTTAACCTATTTAACGACATGACTCAAATGGGAAGTCAACAAAAACTTTGTCATTTATTTCGAAAATCAACAAAAACTTTACGATTTATTTGTCTTCCGTGAAGTTTAAGATTAAATCTTCCCAAATTTGAAAGTTCGTGATTTTTTTGACAATTTTCCCCATTTGTTTAGGTGAATTGGAATAAATGGGCTTGGCCCAATAACACAATTTTTAGACACTAGGTAAATTGGAGTAAATGGGCTTCACCCAATCCATTTTGACTTCTGTGTATGTCGTTCGTGTTCCTCGCACTTCGCCGTGTTCTCTCTCTCTCTCACAAACTCACTCATCTTCTCCGACCCAACATTTTCCGATCTTCTTCGCTCTAATTTCATTTCTAAACTCAAATTTTTCATCTGTAATCTCGAAACGATTTTGGAATTGAAAATCCAAACTCTATTGTGGATGTTTTAAGTAACGAAACTCAGTTATAGAAAATCGAACCCGAATTGATCGTGGTAATGTCGAAACCCTAATTTCGTGGGTTTAGGGTTTTGTAGCACAGTTTTCGCAAAAAAATGAAGAAGAAACAAGAAGAGAGTTCGTTGGAGAAGCTAAGTACTTGGTATCAAGATGGAGAGCAAGACGGTGGAGATAGAAGTGAGAAGAGAAGAATGAGTCTTAAAGCATCAGACTTTGAGAGTAGTTCTCGAAGTGGTGGAAGTAAAAGCAAAGAAGATAATAAGTCTGTTGTTGATGTTGAGCATCAAGATCGTGATTCCAAGAGAGAAAGAGATGGGAGAGAACGAACACATGGATCTTCTTCTGATTCGAGTAAGAGGAAGAGATGGGATGAAGCAGGTGGTCTTGTTAATGATGGTGATCATAAAAGTAGTAAGCTTTCTGATTCTAGACATGATAGTGGTGGAGAAAGAGTTAGTGTTAGTAATGAACATGGTGAGAGTAGGAGAGATTTGAAGTCTGATAGGAGTTTGAAGACTAGTAGTAGAGATGAGAAGAGTAAGAGTCGTGGTGTGAAAGATGATGATAGAGGTAGTCCTTTGAAGAAAACTAGTGGTAAGGATGGTTCTGAGGTAGTTAGAGAAGTGGGTCGATCTAATAGGTCGAAAACACCGGATGCGGATTATGAGAAGGAGAAGTATAGTCGAAAAGATGAGAGGTCTAGAGGTAGGGATGATGGGTGGTCTGATAGGGATAGAGATCAAGAAGGTTTGAAGGATAATTGGAAGAGAAGGCATTCTAGTAGTGGTGATAAAGATCAGAAAGATGGGGACTTGCTTTATGATCGTGGTAGGGAACGGGAATTTCCTAGGCAAGGACGTGAAAGGAGTGAAGGAGAGAGGTCTCATGGTCGTTTGGGTGGGAGGAAAGATGGAAACAGGGGGGAAGCTGTTAAAGCTTTGTCCAGTGGTGGCGTTTCAAATGAGAATTATGATGTGATTGAGATACAAACCAAGCCACATGATTATGTCAGGGGAGAATCAGGACCCAACTTTGCTCGTATGACTGAATCTGGTCAGCAACCTCCTAAAAAACCTAGTAATAATGAGGAAGAGTGGGCTCACAACCAGGAAGGTAGACAGAGAAGTGAAACTTTTGGTTTTGGGTCTTATGGGGAAGATTCGAGAGATGAAGCTGGTGAAGCCAGTTCTGATTACTCAGGGGCTAAAGCAAGAAACCAGAGAGGTTCAACACCTGGTAGAACTAATTTTGTGCAAACCCCTAATCGTGGTTATCAGACTCCACAAGGCACTAGAGGGAACAGACCCTTAAGGGGTGGGAAAGGAAGACCTGCCGGTGGCAGAGAAAACCAACAAGGTGCCATTCCAATGCCTATCATGGGGTCACCATTTGCAAACCTTGGAATGCCACCACCCAGTCCCATTCATTCTCTTACTCCTGGCATGTCGCCAATTCCGGGCACTTCTGTCACCCCTGTCTTCATGCCTCCATTTGCCCCAACTCTTATATGGCCTGGGGCCCGAGGTGTTGATGGTAATATGCTACCTGTTCCTCCTGTTCTTTCACCTCTTCCTCCCGGACCATCAGGCCCAAGATTTCCTTCAATCGGCACACCACCAAACCCGAATATGTTCTTTACTCCACCAGGTTCTGATAGAGGAGGGCCTCCTAACTTTCCTGGGTCCAATATTTCTGGACAAATGGGACGTGGAATGCCATCTGATAAGACTTCAGGGGGATGGGTTCCTCCTCGAGGTGGTGGACCTCCTGGTAAAGCTCCTTCTAGGGGAGAGCAAAATGACTATTCCCAGAACTTTGTGGATACTGGAATGCGGCCCCAGAATTTCATTCGGGAGCTGGAGCTTACCAATGTGGAAGACTACCCCAAGCTTAGAGAGCTCATACAGAAGAAGGATGAGATTGTATCTAATTCTGCTTCTGCACCAATGTATCTGAAAGGCGACTTGCATGAAGTTGAGTTATCTCCCGAGTTATTTGGAACAAAGTTTGATGTTATTCTTGTTGACCCACCATGGGAGGAATATGTCCATAGAGCTCCTGGTGTTTCTGATAGTATGGAGTATTGGACATTTGAGGACATTATCAATCTCAAGATTGAGGTGACTATCCTCTACACTCTTCAATTACTCATAGGATTTTAGGGTACATGCATTCGCTCGTTGGTATACTTCAATTGCTCTTTGCTTAGCAATAGATCTAATAGCGGGGTAGCATATATCATCTGTCATCTGAGTATTATCTAGATGAAGTAGTGGTACTCAACATATAGTAATTTAACTTGTGTGTAGGACCTTGTGGGTAAAGTTACCTAGATGACGTAGTGGTACTCAACATATAGATATAGTAACTTAACTTGTCTGTAAATCTTGTGGGTACGGTTTCCTAGATGATGTAGCTGGTACGAAACATATAGTATTTTAACTTGTGTGTAGACCTTGTAGGTAAGGTTGTTTGCCATCATTGTTATTTATAACAAAAGTGAATTCTTCCATGTATATGTAGGCAATAGCTGACACTCCATCCTTCCTCTTCCTCTGGGTTGGTGATGGTGTTGGGCTTGAGCAAGGGCGCCAATGCCTGAAAAAGGTACAGGATCCAAACCAAATCGCATTTCCTTTATTGTTTTGGATTTGTTTCTCTTGACAGTATGTACTTAATCTGTATTTATTTTGTTTGGGTTTGACAGTGGGGTTTCAGAAGGTGTGAAGACATTTGCTGGGTGAAAACCAACAAAAGTAATGCAGCACCAACATTGCGACATGATTCTCGTACTGTGTTTCAGCGTTCCAAGGTCCAGTATGGTCTGCCATTGCCTTCTCTTTTGTTTTCCGTGTTGCATATCTTTTGCTTAATCTTTTGTATTGGTTTCTCTTTGTATAGGAGCACTGCTTGATGGGGATAAAGGGTACTGTTCGACGTAGCACTGATGGCCATATAATCCATGCTAACATCGACACTGACGTAATTATTGCTGAAGAGCCTCCTTATGGTTAGTAAAATGTGTGTTCCTGATAGACTGATAAAATCGAGAGTGTCTTGCTTGTCATATCATGTTCCTTCTCTCTGTTCTGCTTCCAGCATCCTGTTTCTTTTAAAGTGAGCATGCTAGTACATCAGCAATCAATTGTGTATAAATAGGATCGTTGCTTAATGTGATTAAGGTATCGAGTGTTTTTGTATTTGGTACTAGTGTTGGGAGGCAAGGTTTTGGGTTCTCGAAAACAAAGACCTATGTTTCTTTTGGCTCTCGGTTATGGTACACGTGATTAGTTTGCTGGATTAGTCTTGGGTTATCCACACTGTAAGCTGGTTCATTGAGAAATACATTAGATTCTGTGGTTGATTTTAGCATTGCCATGTCTAAAATATTAGTGAATTTGTATCCTCCTATTATTGCAAGCTGGTTTGCTTAACTGCATTTCTTTACGTTGCAAAACTCCAGGTTCGACTCAGAAGCCTGAAGATATGTATAGGATAATAGAGCATTTTGCACTTGGTCGCCGGAGGCTTGAGCTTTTCGGTGAAGACCACAATATTCGAGCTGGCTGGCTTACTGTTGGAAAAGGCCTTTCGTCCTCAAACTTTGAGCCACAGGTAAGATCTCATGTTCGCTCTGTAGACATCTATCCACCTCCTGTTTATATGAGCTTTAGACCTATGCAAGGAGCTTCTTTGACTGTTTGATCTGTTTTGGATATTGTGTGCTTTAGGCTTATGTGAGGAACTTCGCAGACAAGGAGGGTAAAGTGTGGCTAGGAGGAGGAGGAAGAAATCCACCTCCAGACGCACCGCATCTTGTTGTGACTACTCCCGATATAGAATCGCTGCGGCCCAAATCACCAATGAAGAATCAGCAACAACAATCGTATCCATCGTCTCTAGCTTCTGCAAATTCCTCAAACCGAAGAACCACAGGAAACTCACCACAAGCAAATCCTAATGTTGTTGTCTTACATCAAGAGGCTTCTGGATCTAACTTCTCTGTTCCTACCACCCCGCATTGGGTGCCACCAACGGCACCAGCTGCCGCAGGGCCACCTCCAATGGACAGCTTTAGAGTACCTGAAGGTGGCAACAACACAAGACCACCTGACGACAAGAGTTTTGACATGTACGGCTTTAATTGAGCCTCTCCCAAAATTGCAGAGTTTCCAGAACCGTTTCTATTGAATGGATATTTTACCCCTTTGCTTTGAGAAACTCTGCTGCGCACGGTTTTGGTTCTCTTTTTGTAATTCTGTTCATTTTTTCACTTCCGTAGAGCCAATACTTTATATTCATTTCATTATCAATCAAGCTTTTACCTAATAATCCCAATTTGCTCCATACAATGTGATGTATCCAAATCAAATCGCATTTAACCACCCTTTATATTCACAATTACAAAGTCTTATATGGTAAATGCATGCAGTGTCCCAGTAATCACCAAACAAAAAGTCCTTAGAGACTCTGGAGTAGCCATGATTTGCTCAAGAACTACTTGTAGGAGCCTTAAGGAGACCAGAGTCTAAGATTCACCCACCCCACATTCTAATAGAAATCTCTTGTACTCGAGCTCTACTCTGCTATATGCTTCATTCATTTCATCAGTAGCGGTAGCTTCCTGATTCGTTGAAGCGACCTGCATGCAGTTAGCTTCTTTAAAAACCGAGGAAAAAATCTGTAAACGAATACAACTCAGAACTTAAGTATGTAACTGACTCTGTATTCTGGAGACATCGAATCATGTCCATCAGAAGCAAGCGGCTCGTTCCAATCCATTAATGCGGTTCTCCACCTTTCGGAGCCATGATGATGACCTTGTGATGTCTTTCTGGAGATTATTGTGTGTAACGTCCCAATTATGCATATGATGCAGAATCCAAGAACAGGAAGCAGAGAAGTTAACAAAACACCTGTGTTCAACTAAAGAGAGACATTATTACTAGTTGAAAAACAAACTAAGAATATGCAATTCTAATTTGAGTTGAGATCTACAAAGAATCTAATGAAAGGGTTTATAGTAGCACCTCCAGCATCACTTAAACACATGGATCCAAAACACACAGTAAGAAAACTGAATATACTAAAAGGGTTCCAATAAGACAAGAACATGAAATCTATAGGGATATGTTCTTACATGGGGGAGAATTTGGTGATTTTGTCCTGAAAGATTATCTGCAGTACCAACAGTCTCAGTGTATTTCTCTACCCGGCGTAAATCAGGCAACTCCTCAGTTGTATTCTGTCAGTACTCATCAATTTTCCAAAGACTAATGAGAGTCAGAATCTCCCCATTTCATATAATACCATTCAAGTGACAAGATATATCAAGTACAAATCCAGAAGTTCTGTGATATATACCATCTTAGAGTCGTCATCTATGACAGAAGAAGTAACAGCATCGTGCTTCTCTTCACAATCTAGGTCATCAAGTCTACTACTTGTCTTACTTTCTTCAGGGTTTTCTACAGATACTCCATATTGCTTTAAAATACGTCTCAAAGACTCGCTTCTGCAACATTAGAGAAACTATTTCTATGAAACATTTGCCAAACTTATCCAAAAATTGAAACTTTGATTATTCTTATGCATTTGGTACGGTTCTATTACACAACTTATCATGTCACAAAAGAGAAAACTGCTAATGAAACTGTAACAAACGTTTTCAAAGCAACAACCACTAAATGAAAAAATAAATCACCAGAACCACACAAATCTTATCATAACTAGCTCAAATCGACTACACAGTTCAGTGTACATTACTCACTAATGAGTGATGAAGTTTAACACAAATCACACATAGAGAACAAAGTCATCACCTTTTAGCAGAACGAGCCAGTTCGTGTTTAGTTCTCTGTTCATTCTCTGACATTTGTTGAACACAAAACCTACATCTCTACAATACCAAACAACAAATCAACAATAATTAAACTAAAAAACTCAAAAAGGAATTAGAATCTTTGCACTTTGCTTGTAACCTAACCTCTGAAGCTCGTTTAAACCGTTTACTTCTGAAACCAATCAAGGAGGAGCCAAAAACGACCTCATTGATCAACGAAGCACCTCCAAGGTGCAAACTTGCCATGGACCCAGAAAATTTAAGAGGCAATCAGAAAGATTTAAAGAAGAAGAAAGGAAAATGTTCCACCACTTAGAAGACATTGTCTTCTTCGTGGACTAAAAGGCTTCGTCTTCATCTGGAAAAAGAAGAACATATGGTCCCCAATTATCGTTTCTTTGCCTATAGAGACAGCTCAAACACTCACTGAACGAAACAGAGGGTCCTCTGTTTCTGAAAATGACGTTTCTTTTTGCTTTTTGGAATATCTCTAGGTGAAAAAGTACCGGGTTATGTTTGTAATTAAGTGAAATTTATATGTCTATTTGTAATTTATGAAGAGTGTAGGGATGTAAATATAAATACTAAACGGAGTAAATGAGATTCTTCCAAAAGCAGAGAAAAGCAATCATTCAGATTTTCCAGAATGCGACATCTTACCTTTTTACCGCAATAAATCACGCGCGAATTTCTCCACTCTCACGCGCCTATACCATTCCTTCAACTTCACGCGCTTTTAAGTTTGCTCCTTCAATGCCTGCGATTTCACTCTTGCTTGCTCTGCTTCTCCTACCGGAGAGTTCTTCTTCCTCCGTTCAAAACTGCGCGGCGGAGAGATATGTCTCAGCGTTAGGAGACAGAGGGATGAAGAATCGTATTAGAAGTTTGGAATCTCTGTAATGAAGTTGATAACGAAGCTCCTTCAATGGAAAACCCTAGACTCGCTGATTGCGCCGATCTCTCTTGCCTGATCCTCGCAGGTATTGCTCGCCGATCATTCGTTACTTTCGTCATTTTATTTTGCGATTCTCTACGAAACGAGATCATGAAGCATGAGAATCATTGTGTTCATACTTCATACCATTTCGAGTTGCGTGTACAAGAAGTTACTGAGACTTAGTTTATAAATAGTCTTTTAAAGTTTGTAGAATCCAATTTTAGTTTACTTCTTTGTCTCTATAATGTTCTCTACAACATTATAAACCCACCACAGGACCAAACAGCCAATTTTATCCCGAGAATTAAGCAAGGAAATGGTTGGATTGGTGATTCAAGAACTTGGGAGGTCAATGGAGCTCTATCAAGCCGTCTCTACTTCTACCAGGTTATAATGATTATGTGCACATATCTTAAGACTTGGACTTAGCATTAAACTAATCTGTCTTTGTAGACAGGAGTACCCGGGAACCAAACCAGCAAAGCGAATGTGGACATCGATCAATGTTGTTACAGATATATATGTTAGCAATAGACAAGAAACTGCTGAGTGGACAGTGAGTGATTTTGATGTGTTGGTTCAACAAAAAGAAACAAGATCCTCGTGAACATGAAGGTTGTAACAATTCTCTAGTAGCTTTTTTATTTTTCTCAAGTATCTATTTCTCTATCAATTAAATTCGCAAACAAAAGCTCATTTGCCTCGATTACATGATCTCTTTTGTTTTATTTTTGTGCTAAAAGACTTAATTTGATGAACCTGTTATACACAAAACTATAGGAGAAAAGAATCATTTTCTTCTTAGTTTTGTTTAGAAAGAAAAAGTATTTGTTCTATGTATTATTGGGTTGCTATGTTTAGGCCAGACCGGTGGTGTTAACTTTATGAAAACGTGTTTCCAAAATAAGTTCGAGCACAACTTCTACATCTTTTCTAACTCGTCATTAATACAGCCAAGTTGTCTGAACATAATACAAGAAGAGCAACTTTGTTTTAATGATCGATTACAAGAAAACATATGTAAATTCAACCTAACTAAAATCACATTTTTTTGGTTGATTAACTAGTATATAAAGCCTTAGGAAACATCTTGAGGCATTATATTTTAATTAAGAGTTGATATAAAGACCGATATAAGTTTATTAATTATATAGGGAAGATTTACCAATCAATTTTTTTATTTACTAAAATTTCTCACATTTCTTAACGTTACTCAAAGTTCAAATTTTTATTTCTGGTTCATATTTTCTTGTTTCATTGTTTTTGTCATAGTTAACAACAAACAAGTTGCAATAATCAAATTTCTTGCAGCCAATTTTATAGTTAAAAACTTCAGTAACAACCCCAACCAATATCACACCCTAAATACGTTGAATTAGTAACATTGCCGTGGCCGTACATAGTTTATATATATTATGTTAAGAAAGATTCTAAATCCTTTCTTTTTTTTGGTTTTATGTGAATTTTTGGTTAACCGAAATAAACGAATGACAAAGGTCCATGACTTCCTTAGAAAATTATTAAAAAACTAGATTTTAATCTGCGGTACACCGTGGAGACAATTTATATTTTAAAGTTATTATATATAAAATTTTGCAAATTCTAACTATTTATAAAATATTTTTATTTTATAGTTTACATTTGTTATTAAGTAACGTTCTGCTAAACCCGTCCCGCCAAACCCGTCCTGTAAAAAAACCATTATTTTATTAATGTTAATCTTATTTATGATATGTTTATGAATCATTGTCTAAATATTTTAGTCGATGTGGGACGTAGAACTCACACTTTTTCGCCAATTGGTTAATATATGTTCATTTTTAAAATTTTGAGTCACAAAATATGACGGAAAGAATTAAGATTTTTTTAAACTTTATATATTATATAATAATGTTAAAAAATCATGATATATTAAACTTTTTATAAGTTTAAATATTAATAATGTTTTATAAAGTTTAGATATATAAATAATAATATTTAAAGTTTTTATATTTTGAGCCTTTTAAGTAATGACATAATAATTCTAAAAGCAAGGATTTAGAAGATTAAATATTTTCATTCCTAAATAATTAATGTCAGTGTCATGACATTGTAAATAAGTTCAAATACATGATTTATTTATTTAAATTTAAACAAAAACTTTGTTTTAAAATATTGTTAACAAATATGTTTATGCTAATTTTAAGGGATTGATTTGAAGTTTGTTTGGATTAAATTTGATTGATAATGTGGTTAACAATTTAAATCAAGAATTTAAAGTAAAATTAATTATTTTGGAGAAAGATTTAATGCTAATGGCAGTGAATTATAAATAAGTCCAAATCCAGGATTTATTTGTTAAAATAGCTGCAAAAATGTGTATATAGATTTAAATCTTCTATTTAATAAAATATTTTTAAAACCATATTAAAAAAGTATTAATTATATTAAGCCATATACTATATCGTTGGATTGGGGATGGAATCTATCTACGCCCCTATAATATTATTCGCAAAAATAAACTATCTAAAGTAAGATTTCTGAATTTAATTAATGTTTAGGCTGTCGTGAAAGAGCCATTTGACTTCCTAAACAGCGTAGTCTAAACATTGATGTAACAATAATTTGGGTGACTTATATTTGGTAACTTAGTAATACATAAAAGGGTTTTTGGATTTTAGAGTTTCGTGTGATTGACGAAGGAAAATAAAAACAAAATTTTGCTTAAGAAAGAGTCAAAGAGAAGATGGAAACTAGCTAGGGCAAATAAATGAGGAGATGCACCAATAACGTCAACATCTACTCTCTCTGTCTCTCTCTTCTGCAATAATACAATTTGCGTGTCACTTTCGAGCCCTAAATTAAGCTCTGCAATTTCACCTTTCTCTTTAATTTTCCACCAAAGAAATCTTAAATTTTAATATTTGCTTCTCAATATATAAATTATATATCATTTCAAAATTTACATTATACATATATTAATCTCAATATGTAGGTGTATATATAACACATTTATCTGTCAACTTTTCATTTCGTTTTTGTTGGGTATGTTCTCACTTTCTTGAAAGAATGAAACATATGTACGTACATTTACGTGGAAGTTATGTATATGTATTAAAATGTTTAAGTTAAGTAAAAGGTTAGGTTGTATAAATGATAAATCACACATGTCTAAATTAAAAAAAAAAACACTAATAACCAACGAGTGGTGGTACAATTATATATTTTGAGTGGTGCATAATTTTCTTTTGGATTTATGATAGGGTTCGTCTATTTTACTATTAACTAACAGTCTCACATATTTTTACTATTAATTCATCGTTGGTCACTATCGACGCTTTAATTTGCAAATTTAAACTTCATGTATTATTTAGTTAATGATTAGGTCATGGATTCTTCCAATTACAAAAATTATGCCTCAAATATGTTCCTTACATATGGCTGAAAATGGTTGTAAAAAAAAGTTAACGAATGTTTTTTTTTTTTTACTTTTTCCTTATTTTGTTTCTTTTTACCATTTTGGAGAGGAGATTAATTATTATAATCATCAAAAAACTGAAAATAACGAGAAAGTATTACAAGACAATAATGTGGTAAAATGTTGACTGTCTCAAAATACAAAATGTCGCTTAAGAAAGGAGCTATATATTTTCTACTGCTCGCAATCTTAGAATTAATTTTTAAAAATAATTTCAAAATTTTAGTAATAATATTATATGTTATGAACTAATTAAACCTTAATGTACTGCCAATCATATTAAGAATGAAATAAATATTTCTTATTGTTCTTTGTCAAAAAAAAAACTATTTCTTATTGTTTTATATATTTTAGTGAAACTATATAAATGTTTTTTTTGAAGTTTTCTTTGTAACCGGGAAATTAAAAAAACCGTGATTGCAATTGCAAAATTTGAGATTATAAATTCATAATGATAAGCCTAATCACTGAAACACCATGGTTTTATTATTTCACTTTTTTTTACCATGCAATTAATTTTTTTACCTCATTATATATCCAGTAATGAAAGTTAGAACAATTAATATAATTGCATCTTCGGAGATCCCAAATCTTGGTCTTGCCGTGAACTTGGCCAAAGTATGAAATGATGGCGCATGTAGCTTAGCTAGAGTCTCCATTTCTCTACAAAAATAAGAATTAAACAACAAATACTCACACTTAAGAGTTTTGTAGGAATCTTAAATACTACTAATACTTTATATGTGCGATTTAGCTTAAAAGAAAGGTTAAAATAACTTTTTTTGGTTGCTCGTTATTTTTTCCTTTCATTCTTAAAATTTTTTCTATTCAAAATTAAGATTCAGGTTTTTTTTTATAATATAGCAAATGCATTGGCAAGTGGCAACCGCAACCGCAGCAATCGCAATCTCACTTTGGACATTGGAAGGTGAGCAAAGAAAGAAACGTCTACAAATAGACATATTGAGTGAGAAGCTTAGGGTTTTTGAAGAGAAAAGAATTTGGGTTTGTTTTTGGGATTCTCAAAAAACTCAAAATAAACTTTCCTCATTTTTTTTTTCTTTCTTTTGTTTTGTTTTCTTTATAAAGGAGAAAGAAAGAGAAAGAGAGTTTCCGAAAGCTGAATTGAGTTGGGTGAAGCAAATTCTCAGGTCTGTCTGTCATGTCTTTACTTCTTCTTCTCATAAAGGAAAACACTTCTTGATCTCATCAAGTTCCCATCTTTGTACACATCTCTTCATTCAAAAACTCTACATTTATATCTCTATATATGCAGATTCCAAGCTTGTAATAATTCTTGTCATCATGGGTTTTTTTCTTGCCTTGTCTCTCCAGAAAACTTAATTTTCACAATTATGAATTATTTTCCTTATTTTTGTTACTTTCTTCTGTTTGATGCTCTTTCCCCATGAAAGAAAGAAAGAGAAAGAAAGATCACAAGGGTTTTATTTGGTCACCAGATTAAGAATTAGGTTATCTTTTTTTTTTTTTTAGTTTCTCACATGTAGATCTCTGCTAGATTCTCTTTCCTTTCTTGTCAGCTAAAGTGGAGTTTTTGAGTCTGAAAATCTTCCAAATCTGTTGTATTTCTTCTTCCTCTCTTCTCGAAACTAAGCATGGTTTTGTCTCTCTCTTCTTTCTGTGTAATAATGTTTCTTGTGTTTCCCTTATGTACTATAACTTCAGTTTCATGTGCATCAGTGCCTTCTTCTTCTTCCTCTTCAATATCAATTTGATTTGTTTTCTCTCTCCATATTTCCAATTTTTTTTCTTTATCAAAAGTTATTTAATCTTTTGCTCTGTGAAAACAAACTAAAGAATGCGTAAGAATGCCTACATACATCAGATCAATGAATTTGTAAGACATATTACATATGTCTAAAGTATTTACATCTTCCAGATCTAAGATCATTACGTATATGTTGTTTTCCATTTTGACCCCGTGAAGCCTTATAGACATTTATTGAAGAGGGAGGGAGATAGTACACGGGATGGGTCAAAATTATTTGTATCTGGGTACCAAAAAACCATGTAATATATTGTCAGATTTTATCTCCCTGGCTTTAAAAAAACAATTCCTGATGAGTTAGTTAAGTATATAGATAATACATATAGAACCTATCTAGCTAACAAGAATTACATGTAATATATATTAATAATCTTGTAATTTGAATAAATTCTTAAACTCTAGTTCCAACAACATCAGATTCAGTTGATTCTTGTCTGTCCTTGAGATCAATCAACAACATCCTTAATTGAATTTCCCGAGAAAGTTGGATACAGAAAGAAAACTTTTTTTTTAATATATATAACAAAAGTCGAGTTTGGTATGTATTAATTAAGTACATTAATTCAAACCCTAGCTTTAGTTTTTTTTTTATCTTCTTGCAGTCTGCCACTAGTTTGTGTGTTAATATTTATCTTACCAATACTGCCGAAATTGAGCAATTCTAAGTGTTGTTTGATGTTTAAAATGAAGGATGGGAAGAGGAAAGATAGAAATAAAGAGGATAGAGAACTCAACAAATCGACAAGTGACGTTTTGCAAAAGAAGAAATGGACTTCTGAAGAAAGCCTATGAGCTTTCGGTCCTTTGCGATGCAGAAGTTGCGCTCATTGTTTTCTCCACTCGTGGCCGTCTCTATGAATACGCCAATAACAAGTAAGCCATTTCATTTCAACCATAAATATCCTAATAAAACATATAAGGTTTGAAAAATGTGCCAACTTTTGTTTGTGATCGTTTGAGAAATGAATTTAGTGCATCATTACTATAAGAGCTACCATTAGATACATTAGAGCTACAAAAAAGATTTATCTTTTGCAATATTTTCGTATAGGTGTCTTAGTTTATGAAGTAAAATGATGCAAAATAATAGAGATAAAATATAGAAGAGATTGATCTAGAGATGAGATTTTTTGGTCTATACTCTATAGGTTGAACCATTTAAAAAAAAAAAAAATCTACACTAAGCAACACCATATAACAAATAACAAATACATTTTTTTTTTTGAATTTAATGTTAAATTATATTCAAAGAAAAAATAAACGTTTATACATGTAAATGCAAACTTTTCCTAGCATAATTATAAATTCCTATATCCTCGATGTTATCTCGATGCGAACCACACTTGGAGTCCTCCCACATATGAAGTTCTTAACAAATAACATATACATGTACATATGAAGTTTCAATTTCATGAGTCTATATTTACTTTTAGCTATATTTACATATGCATACCCATGAATATTTCATATTTGACAAAAGTAAACATAAATATACACAAGTCCAAAAGTAGTACTATATATACATACTATTTTTTTGACATCATATATACATACTATTTTTCATATATTACCTATGTATCTTGTGAAAATCTTAAAAGCCAGGTTATCAAAAAAAGAAAATCTTAAAGAGATAGAGAAAGAGAAAAATCTAGTACAATGGGTTTAAGTACCAAAATCATGCAAGCTAACTTGCAGTTGCAGTTGGTCAACAAGTCTTTTTGATTATTTTTTTGCTTTTGTCAAAGTTTTTCTTGGAACTTAAAACAATTGTGCAGCGAGAGATGTCATGTAGTTTTGTTGTACTCTTCTTTCCTCTTTCATCTTAAGCAGATCAGTCTATTGCTTCATGTTTTCTCCTTTCTTTTTTTGGCTCTTTCATCTTATATCCATTTCCTTTAAAGTCACTCACTTCAAACGATATTATATATCCAAAACATTCAGTTTCTTTTTTTCCTTTTTTACATGACACATAGTATCAACTCCACTTTCTGTCCTTCAGTTACAACCCAATTTTTAAATAAAGTTGCATATTTGAATACAAAAAAAACTTATTATTGTTCCACATTATTCAGAGTTTATATACATTGTTTGTAATTTGTTAATGATACAGGCAACATATATGATGATCTTCTTAATTACTTTATTAGTTAAACTATTAAGATCCTTCTACAGATGCAAATATTTTAATATATACGTTTTTTTTGACAAAACATGAAACAAAATTCATGAGATCTTATATATTTTAAAACATTTTAGGGTGTAATTAGCTCAGACTAATTGGGGTCTAATTGTTTATCTGTGTTTACGTTTAGACAAATAAAAAATGGTGGCCATAATATACTTGATTTGTTCTTTAGACACTAATTTTTAATTAATTAGACTACCACATTGCTAATAAATTGCATAAGTACTCTATGTTTCTGACTTAATTGGATTGTTATTTGTGACAGCATAAGATCAACCATTGAGAGGTACAAGAAAGCTTGTTCTGATAGCACCAACACTAGCACTGTCCAAGAAATCAATGCCGCGGTTTCACTTTTTGTCTCCATCTCTTTACTTCACTAACATCACATACGTATGCATATATGTTCTTATAGTTTGATGATGCTTGAAATACAGTACTATCAACAAGAATCTGCTAAGCTGAGACAACAGATCCAAACGATTCAAAACTCCAACAGGTTTTATATATATCTGAACTATATTTTACCATCTTTTCCAGCCATATATATATGTAAATTTATTGATTGTAACACATTTTTAATAACGTTTTAGGAATCTGATGGGAGACTCTTTGAGTTCCTTAAGTGTCAAGGAACTAAAACAAGTTGAGAATCGCCTTGAGAAAGCTATCTCTAGGATCAGGTCCAAGAAGGTATACATCTAAAACATATTACAAGACTCATCAGTTTCATGAATCTATGTTTATACAATACATATTCTAAATCTGCTCTTGTGAAAAACAGCATGAGTTGCTTTTAGTTGAAATCGAAAACGCGCAGAAAAGGGTAAGCAAAGCTCAAGTTGGTTGCTCTAAATTTTAATTGTGTGAATCTTTGAATATGGTATAGTTAATTTTGCAGGAGATTGAGCTTGACAATGAGAACATCTATCTAAGAACTAAGGTAATATTAGTGTGTGTGAAGTCCATAGACATGTCGAATCAATCACTTGTTATACTAATTTTTATGTTTCTTAACAGGTAGCAGAAGTGGAGAGGTATCAACAACACCATCATCAAATGGTTAGTGGTTCAGAGATTAATGCAATTGAAGCTTTAGCCTCACGCAATTACTTTGCTCATAGCATTATGACTGCTGGTTCTGGATCTGGTAATGGAGGTTCTTACTCTGATCCCGACAAGAAAATTCTTCATCTCGGATAATCTCGTCTGCGAAAAACCGAGCTGCAATAACTCTCTGCATGCATCTGGGGATTCTTTGCTCAGATTTATCTCTACATAAAATATGTTTTGGTGCAAAATAATTCAAAGTACAATGAAGGTATTGGTCCTTCAAGACTCATTGCAATTTGTGTTGTGTAATGATTAAGACATACTCTAGTTTTTATTGCTTCGTATCATAGTATCTATTCTATGGTATCTTATTTAGTGATTCATATGACCATAAAACATAGCATTTACATATTACTTAACAACAGAGAACATAACATATGTTTTTGATGTATTATTAGCTCATAGTACAATGAAGTATTAGTATAATAATCCTTCAAGACTTTGGTTTATTGTTTCATATCATACATACATAGAACATTTTAAGATATGATCAAAGAACAGTACATTTCTTGTTGAGTTCGGTGCGTAACGAAGCAGTTTCTTTCTCAGCTTTGTTGAGTTGTTCTCTTAGCCTCCTGATCTCATCAGAAGATAGTTTCTGAATTTCATTCATCTTTTTCTCCGTTTCCTCTCTCTCGGCTTGTGCTTTAGCTAATTGCTCCTTCACATCCTCCAATGATTCCTTCAGCTGATTAGAGATCTAACCAAAGAAAACAACAACTTGTAATGATGACATTATTCATTTATATACACGTTACATATAAACCAATGAATGAATTTAATCACCTTCTCTTTTATCCCCTCAAGCATTTCGTTATGCGATTTCTCTAGTTCCTTTTTCATTTGAGATATCTCTTGTTTTGAAGACCAACCTTTCATTTCTTCAATCTGCTTCTGCTTTTCCTTTATAGTGGCCTCATTCTCCTAGAACCAAAGAGACGAAATTTTAACTCAGATATTTAACACTATACAAAATGTGAAATCTTGTTTTGTAACTTTTTGTCACCCTTAGTTCATGTGATAAGTCAGCCATATAAGATTTTCCATTGTTCTTCTTTGAGATTTGTTCAACGAGGTTGAGAAGATCATGGACTTGTCTGTCTTTCTTGCTCACGGGGGCATTATAACTATTGTCAAACAACACTTTACGATCATCACATTCTTCGAGAATCTCCTATATAAAAAGAAAATTTTCCAAGTTATAAAGATGTAATCATACAACATGTACCTCTCATGGTGAAAGATCATGAAACAAACCTGAAACTCAGGACAATCTTCCAAATAATCATCCAGAGTTTCTCCACACTCAAGTGCATCCTCATTGGTGAAAACAACGATGATATAGTCAACGATTTGACTTCCGAAAAGGATCTTTAATGTACGAAGCGTTGATTGTTCTTCTTCTGTTAACCGATTCCTTAAAGAGAAAACAAGAAGCACTGCATCGATACCGCCTTTAGCTAGAAGTAAGCATCTAACGATTTCTCTGATGGTGAAATCCGTTGTGGAGGAAGCACTAAACAGACCTGAAAATACCATTATATTAGAGCATCTCCAACCCATCTCTATATTTATCTCTATATATACTCTATTTTTGACTCTATTTTATTTCAACCATCTCTATTTTTTCCCCTATTTTTTCTTCTAACAAATAGATATCTTTATTTTTTAGGAACCGTAGGAGTAAAAATAGAGATTTCTATTTTTTCCTCTATATTTAGAAGAAAAAATAGAGACAACCATTAGAGATGGTCTTAATCTCATTGTAGTGTATATATGTTATAAGAATATGTGTGAATTGATAAACAAACTCACCAGGAGTGTCGATAACATTGATGGTTAGACCATTTGGTAGCTTGGATTTATGTAGCTTACATTCTTTGGTAATGAATTTTCCTCTTGCCTTTGACTGAAACATAGTTTTACCTAGGATGCTGTTTCCCGTTGCACTTTTACCATTACCCGTTCGACCGAGTAAAACTAGAGTTCTCTCAGGTTTCCAATCATTCTCCACGTTAAGTGCAGACGAATCCACCACCATTTTTTTCAAATCTAAACCCTAAAGAAAAGCTAATGGCTAGTGATGGTTCTTGAAATGACTAAAGAAAGGTAAAAAATAATCAAGAACTGTTATCACAAGTTACAAAGCAAAGAAATAGTTTTGTAATTTATAGAGACAAAACAGAATATTCATTCCATAAAAGGAAAGAGAAAGAAAAGAATAACTTTGAGAAGTAAAAGGAGTCTGACAAGAAAGGAATCTAAGAGAAAGATAACAATCTTTGGTTGGTCCAATCATGTTGCTATATCTCTCTTTTGTCTTTTTATGTTGCCTGAATTAAGAACCTTGACGCTGCCACTATGATTAATCCATCAAAGCTAAACAAGAATCTCTGAAGTTTTTTTGCTTTCATCATTCCTGAAATAGATAACCTGCAGAAAAAGTAACTCCTGCATAGAAACAGTGTTCTCTGAAACAATATCTCTCAAAGATAAGAATCACAATAACTAAGAAGGGAAAAAAAAACCACTCAATTCATCTAGCATCAAATTTTGTTCTTTCGATCACAACATCAATCACATAATGATGCACTTTTTGGAACTTTTTCTTACTTGTAAAGTCATTCTTTCCGCTCTCTCGAGATCCCTCCTGAGGCTATTAACTACATCGCTTGAATGTTTCTCGTCTCTGTTTGTTCTTCTCTCCATTTCAAGTCTTGCAGCTTGCTCTTCTTTCAACTGCTGCTCTAACCTAGTTTGTGTCTCTGTCAGCTTAGTCTCCAACTAAGAAACTAATTGTATATGGAAAAAGGTTTTGAACCGAGTTAACAAAAAAGATGGACAAATCCAATAGCGCAGATTTCTCTTCTTCTGTTAGCCTGTTCCTCAAGGAAAACACTAATAGTACTGCATGAATCCCATTTTTGGTCAGAGATAAGCACCTCAAAATCTCTCTGCACGTAAACTCGGTTGATGGAGACAGACTAAATATACCTGCGGCAACATTTCAAGATGCATAAGGTTTAAAGATTGTAAATATATCATAAATGACTCACTGGTTTGATGGTTTCAGATTCACACACACATAGCACATTACTAGGAGTATCAATTAGTATCAAAGACCCTTACTATAGGCCATTGATACATCATAATCCTAATGTAAATGATAAACAACACCTTCACCGAGTTTGGTCGGTCCAATCGCGCTGCTATTTTTCTACTACATTTGAACATAAATGTTCTTTGCATAATCAGTAAAGTGTAGAAAAAGCAGAAAACCAATCCAACTTGAAATAAAAAATTATCTGTCAAATAAAGTAACAAGAAACCAACAACATCTAGACGAGAATAAACATTAATCACTCCATTGATCCAGCATCAAATTTGGTCTTTCAACTATATCAGTCACATAATGATGCACCACTGCTTGGATTTTTGAAGATCCGTGGCCATTTGTTTTATCCTTGCCAGTTCCTTATTCAGGTTTTCAACTACACCATTCGACTGTTTCACAGCTTCCTTTGCTCTACTCTCCGATTCAAGTCTTTTAGCTTGCTCATCGTTCAGCTCCTTTACTACATCACTTGACCGTTTCTCGACTTCTTTTGCTCTTTTCTCCAATTCAAGTCTAGCAGATTTCTCTTCTTTCAGCTGCTGCTCTAGCCTCTCTTTTGTCTCTCTCAGCTCAGTCTCCACCTATGCAAGGAATTCATAGGCATGACCACATGTTACAAAGGAATCATTAAACAAAAACTCTCCTTCACAAATAATCTGATTATGAAGTGTCAAAAGAAAAAGCTAGGTAAATTCATGTTATCACATTCATGACTCAATATAACATGTAGTAAAGAAAGAATATGGAGGAAAACTCCATAACACATTACCCTCTCCATCATTTGCCTGAGCTGCTGATTTTCAAAAGACTTCTCCATATCTTTCTTCATTTGAAGCATCTCTTGTCTTGTGTACAAGCCCTTCATCTCTAGAATCTCCTGCTGCTTTATCTGGAATGCAGTCTCATTTTCCTGAGAAGCACATGTAATAACAAATAAGCAATCAAAGGACATCAACTAGGGATGTGTACTAAAAATACATTTCAATTTTTTCCTCACCCTTATCTCGTGAGATAAATCAGCCATATACGATTTTCCATTCAACCTTGCAATTTCTTCAACATAGTTAAGAAGCTCCTGAACTTGCTTAGCTTTCTGACTCACAGGGGCATTAGACCTATTTCTAAACAACACCTTGCGATCATTGCATGGCTCGAGAATTTCCTACAACCATACACAACTCAATAAGAGACGCAAGATGTGAAAATGTTCTGCCTGATGTTTCAACGATCATTACACTAACCTTGAAATCAGGAGAGTCTTCCAAATATTCCTCAAATGTATCACCATCATCCTCAAGGGAATCTTCATTTGTAAAAACAACAATCATGTAGTCTACAATCTTGCTTCCGAAAAGGATCTTTAATGCAAAAAGCGCAGATTTCTCCTCTTCTGTGAGCCGGTTCTTCAAGGAGAACACAAGAAGCACCGCATCAATCCCTTCTTTGGTCAGAGAGAAGCACCTCAGAATCTCTCTGCACGTAAACTCGGTTGATGGCGACAGACTAAACAGACCTGCAAAGTTTTAATATTTTAAGTATCATTGATGACTCATTGGCTTGATAGTTCTTTGTTTCATACACATTACCAGGAGTATCAATAACGTTAATGATCTGGCCATTGGGTAGCGTTGAACTCTGTAGCTCGCAGGCTGTAGTCACCCCTGATGCACGGCCTTTTGACTTGAAGGCTTTTCTTCCAAGAATGCTATTCCCTGTCGCGCTTTTCCCATTACCAGAACGTCCAACCAAAAGTAGGGTTCTTGCAGGTTTATGCTCCAAACGTAAATCACAAGTAACCTCCAAACCAGAACCATCCTCTGGCAAAGATTCTGCGACCATTGGCAGCTCTGTCAAAGCAACCTCCAAAACCGGTTTATCCTCTGGGAGAGATTCTGAAAACATTGGAAACTCTGTCAAACCAAGTTCCAAAACTGGTCCATCCTCTGACAAAGATTCTGTCACTATTATTCATGTCAAACTATGAAAGATAAACTGATTTAGGGTATCTTCACTGTGTGGGGTGGATCAATAAATCAAACAGCTTTGGTTCACAAAAACATTACATTCAGAAAAATATGACCTGAGTATATCTTTATACATTTTCATATGCATGATTCTCACTAGCTGTCTATTTGTGTCCATTTTTATAGGCTCAATTTTTCAAGAAAGTAAGGAACATTTGTTTTAGTTATTAAGCTAAAGAACTTTGACTACATCTCTAAAACAGTTCAATGTTACTCTATTTTTTCAGAAATGCATAGTACCAAATTCTTATATGGAATAAATTCTGCAGTAGTACTACTTGCAAGACAAAGATTCATGTTCTGTTTTTATGAAAGAGAAATATATTCAAAAAGTTGGATATAGAGAGAGAGAGACTTACCAGTAGGATCAGTTAAGAAACCATCTGCTACTGGTGCTGCAGGTTTTTGCTGAAAACCTGAATCACAAGGAACCTCAAAAACAGAACCATCCTCTGCAGAAGATTTCGTCACCATTACAAACTCTGAAAAATCCAAAATTTCTAGACATAACAATTCAATATGTAAAAAAAAAAAAAAAAAATTCAATATGTGAATAGATTTACATATTCATGCATGATTCTCAAAATTTCCTCTGTTTTCTTAGAAATGCAGAGAATCTGTTTCTTCTCTTAGGCTAGTTATATTGTGCTAATTGCTTAAAGTCATGAGTGAGAGAAATATATTCAAAGAGATTAAAGAAACAAATAGATACCTGCAAGATCGCTTGAGAGATCATCTGCTGCTACTCCTCCACCCATTTGCAAAGTGTACAGTTTCTACTAAACGAGATCTCTACACTTTCTTAGAAAGGTTAATGGGGTTTTTTCTCTGCACTTTGTAGAAAGGTTAATGGGTTTTATATGTATAGAAAGAAAGCAAAACGAGATCTCTCTACTATCTTTCTCGCTTCTCAAGGACCTTATTTGAACCAAAAGTTTGGTCTTAATAAGTACAAAAAGGCAAGAAAGGAATATCAACAGTCTCAGTTGAGGATAATGGTGTTTAGTCCCAATGAGTGTTTTCTTGTCTCGAGAAGTCATAGAGGACAGCTTTTTGTTAATGGAGACGTTATAGTTCCAATAAACCAGATAATTTCTCCAAATCCAAAACAAGTTAGTGAAAAACCAGAAACGCTTCTCACTTTAAACCAGCCAACAATAAATGAATAAAGCCCACTAAGGATATACTAAACCAGAAAATTCATTCGGGTCAATGAGAAAGATCTAACAATTTAAAGAAAAAGGTTTGGTCTAGCATCAAAGATGGAACATAGGCACAAATGCATGTGTATATGTAGTTATAGATTTGTGTCTTAAGATCATTATATGTTATACATGAACTAGGCACTATAACATATAAATTAGCTTATAGTGTATACAGTATGCATATATGTCTATTCATTGAAACAATAGTATGTAGAGTAAACCTGAAGCTACACGATAGATTCATATTTGTTTCCATTATCAAGATAAAGAGTTTCCAAGAGTTGCAATAGAAACATTTTAAAAGCAGAAAGCATCACATAAAACCAGATAATTGATAGAAAGAAAAAGACTATATATATCAAACTCAAAATGAGCGTTGAGATCTCAGATGGCACAAGTTTGAAAGATCATCAAAGAATGATGCAACCTTGATCCCTTTTCTCGAGTTCTTTTTGTGCTCTCTCGAGTTTCTCCTTCAGAATCTTTATCTCTTCGCTGGATTCTTCGTGGAGTTTATTCGCCCTTTTTTCCGCTTCAAGCCTTGCATTTTGCTCCTGATTCAGTTTTTGCTCCAGCAAACTGGTTGTTTCTATCACCTGAGCAATAAACTTGTACACTTAACAAAGCCTTTGTATACATTCCATAGAGACCATAGCGATTAACTCGGAAACACCTTACCTTCTCTACCTTCTTGGCCAGAGGTGAATTCACTTCCTCTTCCTTCCAATTGGACATCTCTTGTTTTGTGTAGTTACTCTTCATTGCTCTAATCTTTTTGGCCTTTTCGTCAACTACAGCCTCGCTTTCCTGAGATGCAGATGGTTACTTATACTACAATCAAAAGACATCAAGAAGGGAACATGCATTAAAAATAAATGTTACCATTGACTCATGAGATAAATCAAACAGAAATGGCTTGTTGTTGTTCTTCCTCTCAACTTCTTCAACAAGGTCTAAAAGCTTCTGAACTTGCTTAGCTTTCTTGCGCTTACTTGTTCTGAGCCTATTCTCAAACAGAACCATGCGGTTGTTGCATGCAGCGAGAATTTCCTAGAACCATATAAACAAATCAATTGATAGATGTAAGTCACAAGAGAACGTTTGGCCTTGCTTGAGGTTTCAACAGAAAGATAAGAAGAAAACATAGTAACCTTGAAATCAGGAGAGCCCTCCAAATACTCATTGATTGTCACATTGTCATCAATAAGTGAATCCTCATTGGTGAAAACAACAATCAAGTAGTCAAAAATAGAATCTCCGAAAAGGGTTTTCAAAACAAAAGGCACAGATTTCTCCTCTTCTGTTAGCCTGCTCCTCAAGGAAAACACCATAAGCACCGCATCGATTCCTTCTTTGGCAAGATGAGAGCATTTTAATATTTCTCTGATGGTAGACTCGTTTGAGGGGAACAAACTAAAAAGGCCTGCAAAATGAATCACCATCCACATGTTTGACATTTAGTTTGATATGAACAAGAAGCAGATGCAAACACACACATGGACGCACCAGGAGTGTCAATAACATTTATGATCTGTCCGTTTGGTCGCTTAGTACTCTTTAGCTCACATTCTTTGGTAACAGCTGCTGCTTGTCCTTTTGACTTGAATGCCTCGCTTCTGAGGATGCTATTCCCTGTCGCACTTTTCCCGTTGCCTGAGCAGCCAATAAGGACTAGGGTTCTTGAAGGCTTCATCGGTAAATCAGACTCACAAGCATCTTCAAAAAACAGAAAACAGAAACTCTGTCAAAGCCCAAATCTATAAAAGTCATATTAAGAACTAGAATATCTTCTCTTTTTGCATAAAGCAATGACTATGAGTGAGAGAAAGAGATTCGAAAGATCTAAGAAATGTGACATACCTTGTCCAGTTTGGACATCAACTTCTACGAGTCCTCCACCCATTTGAAAGTGGACCAAGTAAATTTTAAAATATAGATTAAAAGAATATATGAAGAGATCTTTGGATTTTCTGTCTCTGTTCTCAAGAACTCATTCCAAACTAAGTTGCCTCCAAAATTATGGTTAAAAAGAATACAAAAATGAAGGAATATCAACGGTTTCTATGGATGCATGTGGTTGAATATGTTTAGTTCGATAACCAATAATAGTTTTGTTGTCTCGAAAATGCAAGGAGGACAGCTTTACATTTAAGTTAATGGGTACATGATTTCAAGAAACTCTTATCGAGTAGTTAATGCACTCAATTTAATAATTATCATTCACTATAAAGATAGATATAAAGAAATAGATCACATCAATTCGTCTGGCGTCCTTTTGGTAAAACAATTCTGCAAAGTTGTTTTCCAAAATGGAGAACTTACATCCTTTTGGTATGATAATTGGTCTAATTTGGGTTGTTTGATGTTTGTGTTCTATCATGTCTTAGTAGTGTCTTAATTGGGTTTAGGATTTTAAAATGATTTTCTTATGATTAACTAATGTTATATTGTTAGAGTTTCTTGAAAAGAACATAGGTTAAGCAAGGTGTCCTTAGCCAACGAGAGTTGAAGTTAAGGCATTTTGTGAAAAAATCAAATTTGGACTTATTAGTGCTTGCTTGATTTGCTAAATTCAAATGATAAATTAGGGTTTAGGAAATTTATTACATAGATAGTTAACAATACAAAAAGGTTTCGCTTGTAAATGTTTTTCCATGTTTTTTGTGCAACCAAGTCAATCATATTAGTTAATTATTGGACTTGGTCGAGCTTTTTTTTATTATCTTCGATTTTCTTATCAAACATAATCAGTCTATTGCCACATTGCTTGAGGAGTTTTTTCATGAATTCCGGACATCCCTGAGTTACATAGACCTCCAGAGTTTCTGGCTTTCTTCAAGTTCATCGCCCCGTAGAAGCGATTAGAAGCTAGTCAATGATATTACTGCCAAAGAGTTTTTCCAATAATCGATGAACTACATATTGTTCTTCTTTAGAAAGACAAGATTTCATCAAAAATACCAAAAACATTGCATATATCATGTTTTTCGAAATGCTTATACATTTCTTGATCTATTTTCTTTTATACATCACATGACCTGAAAATCAACCAGATAGACATAAGAAAATCAAGATTTCAAACACACACACTCCACAAACATTAACTTAAAAAAAAACATGGTATCACTCAATATCAGTGCCAATCACTTTGACGATCCTTTACATCATCATTTCAAATTAAGTCGATTTTGACTACTTTGTTTTCTACCTAGAATGTTGTTCACGTGGCACTCTTCCTATTACCACCTCTTCCTACCAAAACCAATGTTTTCTTACCTCATAAAATCATTCTCCATTATAGCTTTAATTCTATTGATTGGTTTTATTCCCTTGCTTCAAGTTATATATGTTTTTTGACTTAATTGATTTTGTGATTATATATGGTGTTGGCTATGGTTCATAAAATGTACAAATTTTTGTGGAGTCAGAGAAAAATGTTTGACTTGTAATTTCAATAATTTTCATGATGAGATGACTTTGTTTTAGTTGTTGAAATTTTGAATTTATTGATATTAAAACAAAAAATGTGAATGTGTAACACAGAGGCTTAATAATGCTCAATATGATGGATATAGATGCATTATCTTAAGCTTCTATGGTACACATTAACATCTATAAATTATTTGTGCAATCTAAGCAAACCATATTTGAGTTTGATAAATTCATTAACATCTATTAAAATCCTATAGATTTATGAGATTTTTGTTAATCACAATAGGTAAGCATGTCTAGTAGTATGGCATTTGATAATAGATGCATGCATACTATTGGGTGATTAGCATGTTAAAGAGTAAAATCATATAGTCATGTAATTAAATTATATGCTTAAGGAAAGAGTGATAAGATGAGTTGAACCTTTGGTATAATTGAAATGGTTAGATAAGATGCATGATCCGATACATAATACATGGATAATCATGCATAGGGTATTTTTATATAGGGATTGATAGAAGCAACTTGCGAGGCAAGTAAGACGTAATCCGGAAAAACAGTTACCATGATAGTAATATGATTTGTCCCAAAAAAAAAAGACAGTAATATGAAGGGACTGTGAATTTTGGCTAGCTCTTGTGGCTACAAGAATCACCAAAACGCCTTACCGTTGAAGACAGTTCCCGAAATTACGAGGACTATATTCTTTTCTTTCTCTCTTTTTAGACAGTTTAACGTGACTTATCACTTGTTCCTAAGCAACAAGGATCAATAGATTTCTCGGAATTTTGACCCATCTCGTGTTGCAACCTCATCTACAAGATCATCTCTCTATGTACCCATGGCAGTTCAAGGAAAGCAAACCGGATATGTGAGAAAGAGGATAATTTCTTTGTGAGAATTCCTTACTAGGTTCTGAGGTAGTAAGTGATTTTCACATACTGGGTACAACATCAAGAAGATTCCTTTAGATAGATCTCACTAAATCATCTGAGAACATACATATATCTGAATTTCATATTGATCTGGAACCAAACATGTATCACATATGATTGTTGCAGTCCTTAAGCGACAATCGTTTTTCAAGATGTAAACCGCAATATCTCTGTCTTGTGGTCTTCCTAAGTATTTTGTCCAGGTGAACTTTTGTAGACTGGTGAACTTTTGTAGACTGGACAAAAGCATTTAGGAACAGTACTAGGTTGATTCCAGGGAAACACAAAATCGTCATAATTCTGAGATCAAGGAGAAAATCAGATTGAATAATAAAAAATAATGTGCAATAGATAAGATATAATAGTTTATCGAAAGAACTTACATCTTTGTCAGAGACGTACACTAGTTCTTGTAACTTAGGAGAGTCTTTGAGCAACCGAGCAAGGAGATTGTCATCCCATACATGTAGCGTCACCAAACATAGCATGCAGACGAATAAAGAAAGTACTAACAAAAAGCGCGCGAGATCAAAGTCTTGCAGTTGATAGATTGAGACAGATTACCTCTGAGAATATTGTTAGGTACTTGACAGAAGTGATTGATTCGACAAGACTCTTAAGATCAGCGGATATAACCTCAACATATGCTGACGTCAGCTTAGGCATATTCTCAATCATATATGGGTGACGATCATAATTACGATCCACAAGTTTGAAATATTCTAAAGGAGTATCTAAGACTATGACAAACCCTTCTAAATTACAACGAGGACTTAAATAGAGTGACAAACGTTGCAAAGATGGGACAATAACAATAAACATTCCTATGTCGTCACAACGAAGTAACAACACGAATAGATCTTCAAGAACAGGGCAATTACATAGAAGCCGCTGAAGAGATCCTTGCTTGAAGTATCTCACACCTTTCAGTTCCAAAGTTTTTAAAGAGGGAAGACAAACCATTCGAGGAACATCCAAGAGAACCCCGCCATCGAGTTTCAAGATCACGAGCGATTTGCAGGTATATAAGCTACTTGGCAATATGTTTTGCTTCTCCCCATAGTGAGAACTATAAATCTTCAGCTCACGTATGTAGCGAGAAACTGCTACTACAACCCACATTCTGATATCCTCAGGTTTAAAATGCGAATCACTTAACACAAGACGGAAACTTTCTATAACGGGAGCTCTATGTAATGGCAGATTCCTATCAAGAAAACACTGTAACCTCTTGAATTCAGACTCTGAATAACGTTTACTACCAAACTTAAGTTTCGTCAACCACATCCAAAGAAACTCCCATCGTTTCGACAAAATGCTCGTTGACACAGCAACTTTAGTCGGAACAAACGACAGTATCTTAACCAGTACTTCATCAGGTAACCCAATGATTCTGTCCATCTCTTTACAAAAATCAAGAAAATGTCACCGACCCTGAAATAGAAACACAATCATTATCTCAAGCCAACCAAACAAGAAAAAAAAAACACAGCCACACACCGAGGAAAAAGAGATAAACCCTAGAAAGCTCTGGATTGTTAGGTGGTGATGAGACTATTTCCAGTGAAATTCAGTAAATGCTCGATTTTTCTGCCTCTGAACCGGAATTAGAGGTAAAATCAAAAGCGCCTGAAGAACTCTGCGGAAGAATTTCTGGAAAATCTACAATTCTGAAATCGAGAAAGGGAGAAAGAAGAAGAAGGTAGCAGAAGAAACTCACAATCACTGAGATTCGTTGAGAATTGTTTGCTACCTAAGTGGGCCTGGGCTTTGGGCCTGCTAATAAGACTCTTTCTTCTCTTTTAGACTCTTTCATGAAATAATGAAAAAAAAAATATATGAATATGCTGAGAGTCAGACAAATACATGTCCCAATTTTTGTGAAGGAACAGAGAAATAATAATGAGAACAAAAATGTCGAAACACACAAGAAATCAAATATCCCACACAAATAGACGAAACAATTAACAAACTTTGGCTGCTTTGTCTTAAATCTGAATCGTCCTTATTCATCCTAATCAATGACACCGTTTTACTTCTTCTTCTTCTTCTCTCTATCATCAAGTCAAGATTTTTTTCAATTAATGGACCTTAATAAATTTTGAGAATTTTCTTGAGTTTCCATTAAAGTCCACTTCTTTGGGCTAAATTCAGGGTTTTGTGAAGAATGGGTAACAGAGTAATCTGCATGAAGAAGAAAGATGTTGTTATCAGAAGTGGAGGAGATGGGTCCAGAAGCAAGAGAGTGAATCGTTCACAGAGGAAGTTGCTTGCTGATGAAGAGAATTTGCATCGAAGAGCTTTGTCTATGGCTATTCATCAAGCTCAAGTTTCTCAGAGATTTGATGGATCCATGTCTAGACGAATCGGGTCTACTAGCTCTAGAAGAGGAACACTCTCTGACTCATTTTCTAATAACAAGCAGGTCCAAGCTTTTTGATAGTAATGATAAAGTTTGGATTTTTAAACTTTGAGGAGAGAATTCAAAAGTATTTATAAAGGTTTTAAATTTGATATTGTTCTTAAAAGTGGTTGGGACCAAAAGAACAGAATAAGTGTTCTTAAAAGGTCTTGTAGTGCGTTTTGCTTTTTAAAATGTTTATATAGTGTTGTTGTCATATTACTTTATGGGTCTGTCTAGTTTTGATTAGAACAAAGATGGAGAAAAGAAGCTTCTTTGTTGGAGAAGGCAGTGAACTTTGTTCGTGTAAATATTACTTCTTTGTAATTGAGACTGCCTATGACTATGAGAAACCAGGTCTCTAGAGATCAGTACACAATTTATGTTTTGACTTTACTGATGCTAGTATCTTTTTATCGTTTGTTGAGTGTTGTTCTCAAATGATAGTTATTGTCTTATTACCCTACGGGCCTGTCTTGTTGTGGTTAGAACAAAGAGTGAGAAAAGAAGCTTCTTTATGGTTATTGAAAGCAGAGGACTTTGTTCGAACACTCGAGAATTTGTTCATGATTGTTCCTGTCACACATAATTGTCATTGCTTTTTATGTTCAGTTTTACTTATGCTAGTTAATTTTTTTTTATCTCTTTAGGTTCCTGAGTTTTTGGAGAGCTTGAAGGTTAAGAAATTCGTTTTGGTGCATGGTGAAGGGTTTGGGGCATGGTGTTGGTACAAAACTATTGCGTCATTGGAGGAGTCTGGACTGTCTCCTGTTACGGTTGACCTCGCTGGATCTGGATTTAATATGACAGACGCAAATAGTGTTTCCACCTTAGAAGAATATTCAAAACCGTTGATCGAGCTCATTCAAAATCTTCCTGCTGAAGAAAAGGTTAGAAAATGCTCCATTAGATAGATAGGTTTATGTTGGAACTTGGAAGGAAGTGTCAATGTCTTGCTAAGATTTAGATGAAAATGGTGGTCCTTGTATTGGTTGTAATATGAACTAGGAAGCATTTATCAGATGAAGAATTGTGGCAGGTGATTCTGGTAGGTCACAGTACTGGAGGGGCATGTGTTTCATATGCGTTAGAGCGGTTTCCAGAGAAAATCTCAAAAGCTATATTCATTTGTGCAACTATGGTTACTGATGGACAAAGACCCTTCGATGTCTTCGCTGATGAGGTAACACTAGCAAAGTTTCCTTGACACATGCTTCTTGAACGTATTTTCATCTCTTAAGAAATTGTGGACAAAATTGGTTGTTGAGTCATTTCATCGCAATGAAACCAATAATGAATAATTCTGTAGTTAGTTCTCTTCTCATCTTGTGAATATTCCTTGTTTATGTGTTTCCCCTCACACTTTGGAAACTGTCTTCATTGCAGCTTGGTTCTGCAGAACGGTTCATGAAAGAGTCACAGTTCTTGATCTATGGAAACGGCAAGGACAACCCCGCGACAGGGTTCATGTTCGAGAAACAACACATGAAAGGCTTGTACTTCAATCAGTCACCAAATAAGGTAAACTCTTACACTAATCAAGCTAAGTGATCAGTAACAGCCCCAATCTAGAGTGTAGTTCATGTTCTGTTTTTATGGATAGGCCTAATGCAACAAGTGATCAATTTGTCTTTACTTAAAATTGTTTCAGGACATTGCATTGTCAATGATCTCGATGCGGCCTGTACCATTAGGTCCCATGATGGAGAAGTTGTCACTTAGTGCAGAAAGATATGGGAAAGGTCGGAGATTCTATGTCCAGACGCTCGATGACTTGGCTCTTTCACCGGACGTTCAAGAGAAACTGGTTCGAGAGAATAGTCCCGAAGCAGTTTTTAAGATCAAAGGAAGTGATCATTGCCCATTCTTCTCTAAACCTCAGTCTCTTCACAAGATCCTTCTTGAAATAGCACAGATTCCTTAAAAATAGAAAATCTTGAATTCAGAATGTATAATATACTTTCAGTTTTTTTCCTAAACATTTGCATATTCTTATTTACGTCAATATACAAACAAGATTCTTGTTATAGATTATTTAGAGTAATTGCATTCAATGGCCAAAATGTGAAAATTAATTAAATCAATGGCTACGGAACACAAACTATTTTAGGTAAATAAAAAAAATTAAAAGGGTTTTCTGAAAAAAGACAAAAAAAAAAATTGTAGTTCACCATTTTTGCAAGAACAGGTCAATTCCACGAATTCAAAAATAATACACAATATAATCTATTTTTACTCTTCATGTAATTGTTATAAAACAAATAAGGTGCATGTTCAAAGCAAATGGTGATCCTACAAAATACTTGATTAATACTGATATTTATATAGTTCAACATTTCATGGCCATGTAAATATCATATGTCTATTCTTATCAAATTTAAAATTTTGTTAGATGGTTTATGCTTCAATTCAATTTTTTCTATACTTTGTCTATTACGACTAACTCGCTTACTAATCTTCAAAACCAGCTTCCAAACTCACCATCTTTTTTGAAGGAAAAATTGCCAAAATCAACCCGAATATTTTTTCAAAATCAACTCAAACAACCATAGCCAAAACGACGTCGTTTTGAGTCAATAAACACACCATAGCCAAGCCGACATTATTTTAAGCCATTCACGTGCCACGTCAACTATCGAGTGGCGCCTCAATCATCGAACATTATCAATTGACTTCGGTTATCTTTGTAGTAGATTTTCCCGACTTTTGAAAATTAGTACCTTCTGAATCTTTGATTGCATATTCATTTTTTTTGTTTTCATGAGTATCTTGCCATTTATTTTTCTTGATTTGGGAGCTTGTTAATTCTAACTAGATTTCACAGCTAATTTCCCCATCAACACCTATTGGTGCATAAACGAAAACATATTCATCATCGATGCTTGTGATCGATGGAGCTTGTATGTGGTGAACCAGCTCAATGACAATTTTCACATTCTTATCCTGGAGACATCACATCAAATGTTATTTATTAACCGAGATGAGACATTACTACAACAAGCCTTAAAACATAATAGATAAAGAAAACTATTATAGCCCAAAAGAGGCCTTATAATATTGCAATTGAACTTCTTTTCGCTTTTCTCGTTCTGACTGCCTTTAATTTCAGTGCATCATAAAAGGCACAAAGGTAGCAACTATGACAACCATTTTCACCTCTCCTCTTTTTGTAGCTTTCTTCATATACTTTTTCACACAGGAACATCAAACCCAACCGCTCATAAGACTTCATTTGTCCATAAATAACCGTTGTTGCGCTAGTCAAATCACAAAGAGTAAAATCCCAGCACAAAAGGTGATTATATTGGTCTCTTATATGCCCACTAACCGTCATGAGCATTGTTGAAGCTTCCTTTGTTGATAAAAACGATCTTTGAAGCCCTTTTGTCTCCCAATACATCTGAAATTTACCCTTATATTGGGATTCAACTGATTATCAACCACACCAGTTTCAACTGACCTATATCTTTCTTGGTCAAGATTTTTTTTTGCCTCATCATGTTTGATAACACATGATCTGTCTTTGGTTATGTTCGATGCTGAGTTTGATTATGTTGATAACTTCGATGATGAAGAAGAATATGTGAAGTCGTTTTCTAGGGAGGTAAAAATTAGAGACTTTTATAGCAATTGTGTTTGCTCTTGTTGAGATTTGTGGGCACTTTTTATCTGACAAGTCATATAAAATGTAACCTAACTAATTATAAAACTTTTGATAAAAAAAAAACTCATTATATAACCTGGCCATATCCTTTCATTCATATTCTCCTGGTTTCTTTCCAACGATTCATGCAGGGACAAATTGTATTGATTAAATAGCTATAGGCGAAAAAGTGTCCCAAGACTAGACTAGTACTATATCATATCAGTTGCTCTGCTCCAGTTTGTTTCTGATGTTATGTTCACAATGGGGACTACTAAATTGTGACTAGTACTAATTATTTAGCCCTTTCATCCATAACTAGATTTGAAGATGTTTTTTAATTTATTTTTAATAATTCGGTTCTTCTTGATCAGAAAACCAATTAATGAGTTCTTTATTAATTCAAATGTGTGGTATACAAAGGAAATTGAGACTATTTATATAATTGGAAACTTATTATATAGCTTGTAAGATTAACTAGTGGAATTATCAATGATGTGATTACAATTATATAAATAGTAATAAAATGGTAACCTTGATATACACTTGCATTTAGTTCGTCTGTATGGTGGCCTTTGATCGATATCAATTGTTCATAATATCTTTTAACCATAAGAAATACACAAAAAATCACCCAATTTTTTCAGAAATAACAAAGTTACTCCTATAAAACTTCCCTAAACTTCGATTTTAAAACAAAATCCTAAAACATTATCCGGAAAATTCCTACGATGATTTAGGAAGAGTTTATAAGAACAATTAAGTGACGCTTCCTATTAAGCCTGGGCACGAAGCAAATATTCGGAAAATTTGTGATATTTGTTATTCGATTCGTTTTAACCGAATACTTGATTTGCTTCGATTCGAAAATTTTCGGATATCCGGAAATTCGAATATCCAAAAAATTTTGTGATATTTGCGGATATCTACTTTGATACATGTAAATAATAATAAAAAATCTGTAAACTATATAAGTATATCAAATATTCAACATTTTTATTTAACATGCTTTCAAAATAAGTTTCAAATCTACTTCCTATATATTTTGTGATGTTTTTAAAAGTTTTGTGTTTTTTATTTGGATTGACTCAACCAAATAAACAGTATAACAATAAAGAAATAATTAAAGCAAATTGACATTTCCATTTGAGTAACATACAAAACTTTAGACACACACACACACATACACAATCTCACACACTTTATTTACATGTTAAGTTTCACTAAGATCTTAGTGTAATAAAAAGGAAGAAATAAAAAGATCAGGAGCAAAGTGGACTAATCTAGACGTTGTACCGGATACTATTATCATCGCCTGAGAATTTGTTCTTGATCCATTTGAAACTGTTCTTGAGAGTACTCTTGAGCTTTTCCTCCGTGGCAAAAAGATTATAAGAAGCAACTCTCTTCTTTCTTTTCATCTCCGGATCTGTGTTGATACAAGGCCCATTGAAGTTATAGGAGTTTGAACGGTTCTGATCATAACCAAATTCATCTGTTGAGAAAGATGACGAATACTCCGTGTAAGACTTGCTTCCCTTCATCATCTTTAGGCTCTTTGGTTCTGATCTTTGATTTTGTAACTTCTAAGAAACTAATTTTTGCTCTATGTCTATCTCTCTCTCTTGTTATAGCTATGTGGGTGAAGAAGCTTACTACACTTCTTAAATGGGTTTGGGTTATAAAGAAGTGGGGGTAGCATTGTTTAGGTTTATAACGAAAGTGGGAAACAAACCAGATCATTTGGTAATGGTATCAAACCAACTAGACCGAGGATTGTTATTTTAACCAAAAAAGGAAGAAAAAAAGAGGGTGGATTATTGAATTGATTTTTTTAACAATACAACAAAATTATATAGATTTTTTTTCCAATTATAAATGGCTATAATTGTTTTTAGTATCAGTGATCATACAAATTACTGTCAATTAATTTTGTTTTGAATTTCGGTCTAACCGATTGGATTGGTTAAATAAAACCGGGTTTCAAAACAGTAGGGTAAAGGTGGGATGGGTGGGGTGAGGTGGCAAAGCATGTGTGATGTTGTATAGTTGGTTACATGATGGTGTAGCAAGAAGAAATTATCTACTCCTTCAACTTTACGTGTGGACCCAATTTTTAGGTCTATTTTTGCATGCCACCATCAATTGCTATGATTAAACCTAATGAATATATTCAAATGATAATAATTCAGTTTTTATACAACATATGAATTGAAAAAGAATGGTAAATTTTTGTTTTCTACCAATACATCTAATTTCTTATCATCAAATATGTTTTTGATAAAGTAAACATGCATTTCTTCTTAATATTTTGATAAGCATAGAATGAAATTAAATAAGATGGAACTAAAATTTCAATTTGGAATCATAGGGTTAGATCAATCGAATTAAAAAGAAGAAGACAAAGTGGAGACAAGACTATATAGAGAAAGGACCCAACATGTCTAAAGCTGAATTGTCAAATTAAATTCCATAAGACAAATAATATAAATTTTGTATTTATGAAAGATTAGATTTGAAAGCAATGAGTCGGAATTCCAACATAATGGTTGCGTCTTCATGTAACTGAGGCCAAGTGGTTCTATGTGGTGGGGACTCTTTTTAAGTTTGTAAGAAACAAAAGTAATTATCATTTCCTCATAAGTTTTTGATGTTAAGTATATTTATATTCGCACCCACTTCCTCTGTTCTATGGACCATTATGTGTATTGGTAACCATTCAATGAACGACACGTCATTTATGTATATGTAATTATCAAATTATGATGGAAAATGCTTACAAACAATGATTGATTGATTTCATTCTTGGAAGCTAGTATGATGTATCTGATACTAAATAGAGACATTGCACATTGGTACGCAAGATCATGTTTCAGTTGCATATGTTAGAACTGAGAAAAGCTCGAATACCTGTATTTAGCTGTTTAGCTGTTTAGGTGGAAACTGAGAGAAGCTCGAGTACCTGTATTTAGATAGAAATTAACTCTAAGTCAGTTTCGGTAACTTGACCGACAAAAAAAGAATACAAGTTCTGGTTTTAATTAATCTATATACAGTAAAACCTCTATAAATTAATAATGTTGGAACTGAAAATTTTTATAATTTAAAAAGTTTTAATTTATCGATAAATTAATAAATTTTCCTAATTTAGTAACTTTTAAAAATTTTCTATAATTTTCTTTTCATTATAAAAAATATTTTTCTAGAATCAATTACAAATAAAAAATAATATCATGTTTAGAAAACAATTACCAAAAGTTTTTGATATAGTGAAATATTAGAACTAAATTTCAAAGAAGAATAAATACAAATTTAAACAAAAACAATATTTCAAAGAAATTCCTTACATATGATTTATATATATAGGTTATATATTTATGTAATTATTAATTTATGATATTGATGAGACCATATATTTACATAAGACTTTCAAAAAATTATTATCTTATTAATTTATCGGTTTGTGTCACTTTTTACACTAGTCTCAGTTCGGGATCGAGAGAATTTATTAATTTATAGAGGTTATTAATTTATCGAGTATTAATTTATAGAGATTTTACTGTATGTTGACATAAAAAATTAATTTATATGTTAACAAAAGAAATTAAGAAATACTCAGAAAATATTAAAACAATTTTCGTGGACACGTATATCACATTAATAAACAAATTAACAAATTTTCAATAATAGCATTAACTTTTTTTTTTGAATAATATGTAAAACTTATTCGAAAAAAACATTTGTACATCGAGGTGCTACATGTGGTTAAAGAGTTGCATACAATGCTTGAAATATCCTACTTCTTGGGAGTTTATTTTGATGCAAACCAAGTTTCCATGCATCTATCAAATCTCCTATATCCTTGTTCTCGAATCGAAAAGATCCGATTTCCAACGTGTTTATCGAGGTTTTGAAGTAGTTGCAACTGTGGTTTTGGTGTTTCTCTGTTCTTTCTACAATTCCGTTCTCTCCTGATGTTGTAGACACCACGTTGAAATGCATATCTAGTTAAGAATAATTCAATTCTCCCCAAAGTCATGTCTGTAAGGGTTCTAAGGATATCACTCCACCTTGTGATGAACTTCTGTCCGAGACTTCTTCGACACAGTCCAGACCAATAATAGCATTAGTTAACACAATTATAAAATAATGATATTAAAATAAATACCTCAAATTCAACTCCACTAAGTTTTGGTTCTAAAAATACCACCATTAGTTTATTTTTCAATAATACCACAACCAACTAATTACTTCAAACAATACTTCAAACACTAAAAATAATCTTTAAGAGATTATAACTTATAATTTTGGATTATGGATTAGTTTTTAGGCGATTTTGACACTATTTTGAATCACCACAAAAATTAAGAATATTTGTTTCTATTAAATTTGTGCTATTTTTGGAACTTTAAAAATAATGTGCTAAATTTGGATACAAAACTTATTTTTGTGCTATTTGTGAGAATTGCCTTAAAAACTTATTTGGGTGAAGAAATGCATCTCTCGTTTTTTGTTCTTACTCACATGATTCCGACAATCATTTCTCGGAAGGTTATTTTATCCTAAAATTATTCCAACTCAAACAAGCTTAACTGTTAAGTTCTCTCAAGACGTTTAACCAAAATGATAAGTGCACTTTAGTGACATAGCTGGCCAAATCATTTTTTAAACTTTTGTGCATGCACCACCATATTCATAAAATCGAGGTGTTACAGTTCACCCACATTATAGATCCCAACGTCCTCGTTGCGCACCATGACCGTCACCCCGACGGTGAGAGCCTTCTTGACTCCGCACTTATCTGGATCTGGCTCTGATACCACTGTAACACCTCGATCGCCCATACCACTCACGTCTTCTCTCGAGCCCATGGGCCCAACCTTTGTCGATGGTTTGCCTGCTACATCCGGGAGGTTTAAAGACTTATTTACCAACCCTACAAATCACCACAAAATATTTTCCCGTCTTTTTTCCTCACTCACACAGTTTTAAAAACCAGTTCCCAGAAGGTGACCCATCCTGAAATTACTCGAGCCCAAACGTACTTAATTGTGGAGCTCTCTTTGAACGTTTGACCGAAAAGATAACTGAAGTAGCCAAATCAAATATTTTAAACCTCTTTGCATGCATTATCATATTCCTAAAACCGGGATATTACATTATTGGTTCTAAATATCTTTCGAGTTAAAACACTTTTAGTAGGCCTACCAGTGAGAGCTTTCTTAACTAAATCTCCTTGTAGTCTTTGTTGAACTGCTAAAAGTGAACTAAAGTTAAATGATTGTCGATAAATCAGAGAGTTGTTTTTTGCTTCCATGTCTTATCATTTTGCCATAGGGTTCTTTAGTTTAAGACACGGTAATCTGAGTTTTTCCTTCTTTTTCTTCTTACCTCTACGACATGCTCTTCTTCTTTCTTCGTCATTTCTATTAAGGTTCGATATTCTGATTCAATTCTTAGTGGTTCAATTGGTTTATTGAATTGTGAGAATTGGACCAGGCGGTTATCTCTGGTTTGGGATTGCTGATTAAACCAAGATTGAAAGAGAAAGGCAAAGACTCTAACTTAGTTGAGGGTTTGCTGTTATTCGGTTGAAACGATTATAAGTTGCTTTTGATATAACTTTACTTTTTTCATAGTTCATAAGCTCAACTAACTTTATCGAGAGAGAGAGGTTGTTGTTTAGTGATTCCACATTGTTGTAAGCTCAAGTTCGAGCAAGAAAACTTCTTCATTGTTTAGTGGATTTGCCAGATTGATTCGGCTCCGGACGTAGGCTTGATCACATCGATCTCGCTGAACCGGGTAAACAAATTTGTGTCTTGTGTCTTGTGTTCTTGTTTCTTTAAGCTTCTTTCTTCTTGGATCGTTCTCAAATTCATATTGTGTGTGTAAGATTCGAGTTTACTTAAGCTCAAATCGTAACAATTTCCTCAAGCACATCCATAACTTCTTTGTTCATCTATTTATAAAACATTCATGTTAGCAAAGTAAATTAGCAACGAAAGTAATATAATTGATAAGGAGGATTAAGGCACATAACCAATATAATATAAGAGATGGTTTTGTTTACATGTGGGTTTTGGTGAAACTCAGAAATGTCAATGGGGCAACATGGAAGATTGCTCGATTATTAATTCACTCGACTAAAACAACAAGATTCCGAAGAAGTGTACTACCACACACTTCGTGCCATTGTGGTTTAAGTGTTAATACTTGAGAATTTGTTGCCCCATTGGCTGTTCCGAATTTCTCCAGAACCCACTTCTATACAAAACTATTTATTTGTCTCATCACCAAACTCACGGTTGGTACTTACTCGTAAATCTTCAAATCTGACCGATCTTCATCTGACTTTCAAACCTTTTTAATTGTACTTTTCTTAATTTTTGTCAACTTTAGATGATGGAGTACATGTGGTTTTGATATTGATATGTGATAGATTTTATAAGAAGGTAGATTTTTTGCGGTTGGCATATAACCATCGTAGTTTCCGATGGTACCACTAAGTCACCGTCATCCATTTTGTCGGAAACATTAAGGCTCCGAATGGTGACTGCGTTTTGCGTTACGGGAGAAGTGCGTTGCGGTTCAAATAGTAACGAAAATACATAGAGATTTTGATACTGTTACAGCACTGTTGCGGTGCGGTTTTGGTTACCATTCACAGGCTAATTCTTAATGGGTTGAGTTTGTCAACCTAATCGTGTAATTGGGTTTGGACCCTGTTACAGTAAATTTATTATTTGAGTGAATTTGTTATGTCACTTTAACTATATAATGGGTTTGAGTTTTTCAATTTCAGTCCATCATCCATGATTCTGTAATTTGGTTTAAATTTCACTGAAATTCAGTAAAAGATAAACAAAACTAGGTTTAATTTGAAACTGAGGTTAAACCTATAACAAACAAATATACTGAGTTTCAAATCGAACTAAACCAAACTTTTATTCTGTTTAATTTGGCATAAATTCTGATAATTGAAAAACCAAAAGATTGGTGAAACCAATGTGGTGTCGTGGAACAAGGTCTTAGCATTGTATCTCGGCGCTGAATCCTGGCATGACATATTGACATAAGTTGCTTGCTAGACCAGGAGAACAAAGTCGTCATGTGTTGTAAGAGTAACATATGGATGGATGAAGATGACAAGGTTAAGTGCAAAGACAAAGTATACATTGTTGGAGAAGAAAATAAAGTCAATATAATGGATTCGAGAGTTTATACAATTACAAGGATCATGTCAAACACTTCTGTATATGCATAGTTTGGTTTAAATCGTGAGAGCTGGAGACCAAAAGAAAAGAAGTGTTTAAACAAGCTCAACTACATGTAATCTCTCTGTTTTTTGTTTTCAGATTTTTTTTCTTTCCCTAAGTTAGCTTGGTAAAAAGGAAAGAAAATATAAGGGGGAAAATATGAAAACAAAAATATAAGAGATTACATGTAGTAGAGCTTGTTTAAACACCTCTTTTCTTTTTGTCTCCAGCTCTCACGATTTGAACCAAACTTCGAATATAATTAAAATAGTTGGACATGATCCTTTCAATTGTATAAACTCACGAATTCATTATTTTGACATTATTATCCTCTCTAACAATGTATACCTTGTCTTTGCACTTCTCTTTGTAATCTTCGTCCATCCATCATTTACTCTTACGACACAGTACGACTTTATTCTCCTCCTCTAGAAAGCAACTTACGCCATGCCAAAAATCAACTCTTGGATACAATGCTAAGACCTTGATCTGCGACACCACATTGGTCTCACCATTCGTTTGGTTTTTCAATTATCAGAATTTATGCCAAATTGAACCGAATAAAAAATTGGTTAAGTTCAGTTTGAAACTCGGTTTGTTTTGTTTGGTTTTAGGTTTAAACTCAATTTCAAATTGGGAAATGAGACTTTTTCTTCCACAAATCTCTTTCCCAAAGGCTGAATCATAATCACATCCATTTTCTTATGGACCAAAGGGGGAGAAGACTTCAGGAGGGGTTGGAGATCAAAGCTCATGTTGCAGCCTATTTTGAAGAGATAACTGGCTGCACGGATATGCCACATTCCCCTTGTATTGTTGCGCAGCTTGTAGACCTTATTTCTTTTCGCTGCTCAGAGTTGCAAAAGGAGGTCTCAGAGGAATAGATCATTTCGACGGTTTTTTCCTTGCCTCAAATAAGTGTCCAGGGCGTGATGGATATTATGTTGAATTCTTCAGACCGGCTTGGAGTATTGTTTGTTCAGATGTTATATTGGATGTGAAAGAGTTCTTTAGGAATGGACGGCTCCTAAAAGGTTTTAACTCCACCAAAATCGCTCTTACTCGCAAATTTCATGAGGCTTGTAACCTTTATGACTATAGACCGATTATAAGATTAATTTATAAGATTGTTTATAATTAGCTGCTGCAACTTGGTTTATAAAATTGTTTCGAAGATCATTGCAAACTGATAACACGGCTTTTTAGCCCGTTTTAGCTTTTTTTTTCTTATGTTTCAGAGAGCATCTGGTGCCATTTTAGAGCCAATAAGAGGAGAAACACGTATTCTATGTGTCAATAGGATTTAAGAGTTTTGAAGCTAAAAGTATCAAAAGGCGATCATTCTAGTACTTCAGAAGTTTAGCATCCGACCGAGACCTTCCCTATCTGGGAAACGTGATTTTTCGGTATGAATGGAAAGCTAGAAGAGTCAAGATTAACGTCGAAGTCGAATTGAAGCAATCCATGAAGCCGTTTGGAAGATATGACCTAAAGAGTGAAGACATGTCAAGAACCGGCCGTTTGGAAATAATAAGTCCAAAAAGTATCCGGCCAAGGAGACTTGAACCCGGGCAGCTCCGAGAAGCTCACCACTGACCACTAGGTCACGCCCAAGTCCTTCTCGCTTTGCGCCACCGTCATTAGGCTCCTTCCCTAAAGTCCACTACTCGGCCCGATCACTTACTTATCCGGCGGAATAACATTCTTACCCCTAAACCTAATTTTTGGCACTCAAGTATAAATACTTGTTCTAAGCCCTAACCCTAGGTGTGCCTTCATCACAAGCAAACCCTAGACGTCGCCGAGAGCTGCCCACTCGCCGTCACACCTATTGAAGCTTGAAGAACACCATCTCTCTCTTTCTCTTTCTCGTTTTTGTGTAAGACTCTTTAAGGTGAAGCTTTGCCTCTTGTATCTACATTCAAGGAAGTAATCTCTAAACCCTTTTTAAGTTTACTCATCTATTTGTTATGGTTTCAACCCAACTTTTGATTAGCTCCTTTTGCCATGAGCGAGTAGATCTCTAGTTGGGTTTGAGGAGGTTTCAAAGGGAAATTCATTGGGACTAATAGATCGAAAGTCTAGGTTGGCGGTTTCTACGGCCGTTTACACTATTCTTTCTAGTTGCGTTTAATCTTAATGCTTGTATGTCCGGAACGCCACCTAGTACTTGACCTTAGGTATTTTGTACTTTGGCAAAATCTTGTATAATTGCCTGAACTAGCTCAACTGAATAAAGATCTATAATCGTTGCACACCCGCCGAGTGATAGGGACTTATGGACTAGAATCGAATTTGAACTTAATGCTTTGATCTTGTACTTTGAAACCATGTTAGCACCTACTAACCGATAGGGCAACTGAGTACACATAATATTAGTGATAATAGCCGGCTTTCACCAACTAACCGTTAGGGTTAGCTAGTTTTGATAGAGTTTCGTATGTCCGAGAATTTGGAAGTAAACAAACCTAGCCATGTTATGACCTAGATTGAGATCTACAACTTATTTATTGAACCATGACATTTGGAGAAACCCCTGAATACCTAACGCTTCTCTCTTATTGCTTGCCGTTTAGTTTAGTTACTTGCCTTTTGTTTTGGTTACTCATTGCTTACAACAACCCCCTCTCTTTTATTTTGGTCCTTGCCTCACTCTCTTCTTAAGGATTTCTCTGAACTATTTCTCTCCTTGTGGATTCGATCCTAAAATACTATTCCGATATACTGTGCACTTGCAGTAGTTGTGTGGTCTTTCAGGTAAAAGCCAGAGGCAAAATAAAACACGCATCACAAATCGTCTGAAGCCTATTCTTCGGGGTTGTATCTCTCGTAATCAAGATCATTGCAAACAGCCTGAAGCCTATTTTTCAGGGTTGTATCTCTCGCAATCAAGTTGCGTTCTTAAAGGGCGTTCCCTAGGTAAAAAAGGTCTTACTGGCATCTGAACTTGTTAGGGGCTATAATTCTGCATGTTGTCCCAAGAGCTCTCTGTTGAAAGGGGGTATAAGGAAAGCATTTGATACACTTTGTTGGGACTTCCTACTCGAGCTCCTAGAGGCTTAAGAGTTTCCTCCTCTCTTTCGGACTTGGGTGAAGGACTTAGGTTAAGGTCAATCCGCTCCCAGACGTAGCGGACCGACCTTCAGACAGAAGTGGGCCCAATGAACATGAGAGAGGACGTGGGTGTTGACTAGTAGGGCAGTCGTGGTGTTACAATTAATTTTTGACTACCATCAAAGTCACCTAATCGTGGCTCTTACTCCTGATTCAAGGTCTAACACTTAACACAAATGCACCAAACAATTTAATGAAACATCTTATCATTCTCAAGTATTACTTATACATATGTGGTATATAAAATAAAAAAATCACTTTTAACAGTTTTTTCATTTATTATACATTCTTTCTACCATGATGAAATAAGTACTATTAAAACATCTTCAAATTAATATATAATAATATAGGGACCATGATATTTTATTAATTTATCTACTAATTAATATTTATTAATTTATAGTGTAAACTAATATTTATTAATTTTTTGTTTTAATTTTTATTTATTTTTAGAAAAAAGTTTAAACAATTTAATATAAATAAAAATAATGCTTTGAAGTCTACAATAACAAATGTTATAAAATTTTATGTTTTAGACTTGAACATTTAATATTGAGAAGAAAAAAAATTATTTTAACAACAAATAACAAAGATCATAGATGAATCCACGAATACAAATAATATACATATCTTCTAATTTGTAAATAGTGACCTTAATTGTTGTATTTGAACAGCCTACACAACTATTAAAATGAATATTATGCATATTGAAAATTTGATAAGTTACACGTAAAGATTTGGCTATTTTTATTAAATTTATACACAATAAAACAATAATATAGTTTAAAATATAATATTTTCTTGATAAAAAAAAATTAGTTATGAGATCTAACCAAAATCCATTTAAAAATAATACTGAATATATATTATCTTTAATATATATACATAAATACACTGGCCCAACTTGGAGAAGGGCATTTTATTATTTTATAATTAATTAATTGAGTAATAATTTATAAGGGTTTTAACGTGAAACATAAATACATACCATTGAAAGTAAGAAAAATTTTATCTTCACAATATTTTCTTAATTTATTATCTGAGTTGTAAAAGACAAGGTACCTAAAGCAAACAAAAAAATCATATCTTTGAATAATGAAAAATTTAATTCAAACTTTATATGTAATTTTTAAAATATTTCTCATTAGTTCATGAAAAAGTTTTTTTAGCCAATTGTTTTTGTAATGAAAGTGATAATAGCAAGATGACGTACTGATTGGCAAAACATATATATAAAAGATTAAACTCATATTACATTTCAGGTCTGAAACCATTAGATATAGTAGAGATGGGCATGTATCAACTTATCTTGGCTAGTATTTTGTATCCCTTGGATCCACCAATATCCGTGGGTATCCGGATCTGATCTGAAGCAGCCAATGATACCTTAAAAATATTTAATAATCAAGATTAAAAATAAAAAGAAAAGAAATGAAATAAAATGGTTCAAATTGAGTTTTAAATATCTTAAAACATATATATATTTTCTGGAATATGTTTAAATAGGAGATCTAAAAATTAAACTGATCTCAATAGGAGATATATGTTTGATACAAAGATTACCTCAATTTTAATGAAAACTAAAATCAAAATCTAATACTTTGATAGATTTGAAAAATCCCAGATAACAACATGATTTAAATTTGTAAATAAGACAATTAGAACAAATAATTTAAACACAAATAATCATTAAACCCGATCATAGATTAACAAGTTATGAATTTGAGATTGAAGATGAAACCTTTAGATTTGTCATGACTGTCCTGATTAGATGTGTAAATGGATTTGGAATTTGTTCACATATCAGAAATGTTTTTGACGGCGAAGAGGTGAACATTATAAGATAAGATTTCATCTATTTATACAAAATAATTGGTCAACATTATTTTAGGTTAAATCATCATTTGTTTTAAAAAAATTCTAGATACGATTTTCAAATATAACTGGGCCATTCATTTGGACCGTAATATTATTATTAGTCTTTCGGCCTATATCTGAATTTTGTTTTGTCATCAGATTTTATTTAGGGCCTAGACGAACCAAAGATGAATTTGTTAGTACTAAAAATACTTTTATTTTTTTATCATTTTTAAAATTCATTTTATATAGTTAAAACAAAATTAATACCTGAAAAATCACACTTTAAAAGGCCAGTTTGGTTTGAACTTTCTCCAACCCTTTTAAGCAATATATTACTTTGCTTTTCTCATTTGATTTTCAAAGCTTTGTATGACCTTTCAACTTTGCCATATCTCTTTGGCTTCATCTAAAGGAGGTGTTTAGACTACGTCTTAGGCTTGACATTGACTCGGGTTCAACCTTGGACTTTACCCATCTTGGTCATGTCACATTATTGCCATTGGTACCGCGTGTCAAGAATTGGCAAACGACTCCTCCTTTAGATGAAACCACTTTTAGGTATTCACGTTAGTATGTAGAATCGACGTTTAACTTTCCCTTACCCTCTTTGATATCTTCTTTAATGTAGCAATATGGAGAGTCTTCAATCGTCATCTTCTATCATCAACAAAAGATTTCTTTAAACAAATAAATTAAGTTATACCTCATATCTTTAATAAAGTCGAAACGTTAGATTCGGACCCTGAGGTTAGTGCGGGGTTATGTTTGTAGACATATTTGTTTGGTATATTATTCATAATCTGAACTCATATCAGTTTGGCTCAATTCTATTTATAGACAAAAGCATAAATCAGATTTGTTCTTGTTATCAGTAAAAACAACATCGTAAAAATATGAGAGGATATAAGCATGTAGATTTTGGGACAGAAACTCCATCCGTCTCATATATACCAGGAATTTTTCATCTCATAACCGTTTTTTCTTTTTAATAATAATTTACCCGTTTATGATTGTATATTTTTAGTCTAATAGGTAAGAAAAATTCTACGATTAAGATGGAATACCCGTTGAAAAAAGACCATTGTAATGTATCGAAAATTTTTGCTATATCAAACTCGATGGCACTTCTACAAGCGATGTGTCTCTTTATGATAATCTTTCATTACGAGCATTCCTCTCTGACGAAAGGCGAGCTCATGTGGTTGTTGTCTATGAGTTGGTATCAAAAACTCTATAAGGAATGAGTATTTGTAGGCCTCAAGGTACTTAAATTCGGATTAGGACGTTCCGAGTCAAATAGTTGAAGTGCTTTTCATGCTTGCGGGCTGCTGGGCTTTGGCCAAGGAGCTGATTACCGTGCATGCTTGGTGGCTAGGCTTGATGGAGAACCCAACTTCAACGGCTTAGTCTTCTTCGGGTGTGTCGGACATGCCTTTACTAAATTGGTGTAACTTTTTTTTTTTTGAATTTAGTGTTAAACTATATTCAAAAAGAAAATATACGTTTATACATCAAGTGCAACTTGTGATTGAAAGAGGAAAGAAAATAGTTATAAATAACAAATAACAGCCTTACCCGCATCAAGTGCAACTTGGTGTAACTTCTGACTAGGAGATGGGATTGATCCAATTTCATATGCATCACCTTGTCTAAACGGGCAAAGGCCAATATCCGTCAAGTATACTTGTAAATTTCAGACCCAAATAACAGCTTTACCCGCATCAGAGACTTAATGACAAGGAAGTCAAATTTTGTGAATGCGTTAAAAAAGAACTTGATAAAACTGAATTGAAGTAATACAAATCAACACTACCATCATTAATACAACTTTGTCATCTTTTTCTCTCACCGTCAACGTCAAAAAGATAATAACGTATAGATGTCCATAAGAGAATTGGATCGATATAAGGTCTCACTGTACTACAAGAAAGCTGATAAAACGTATCCCAAGCGACATCCGAGTGCATAACATATTTTTCCCTTAAGATTTGGGTAGAGTAATTAAAATCTACCTTGGATTCAAAATCTCCTGATGATCCAGAAGACTAAAATTTGAGAAATATTTTTCTCTAACATATTCCCAAGCGACATCTTGAGTACATAGCATATTTGTTTTATAGATACTTGACACGTATGATCAAAAATATGTTTCTTTCTTCTTTCTGACTTTCTCTTTTGGTTTGAAAACACGATTAATCATTACTCCTATCAGAATTATCTGATTTTTCTCGTTTAGTTTTGGTATGAAAGTTCTTTTAAAACAATTTTAATCTTTCGGCTTAATAGGTGTAGAACAAATTTTCCTACATATACTAAATTGAGTATCCATGAGTTTGAGCCTTGTGGCTTCTCCATGAATATTGTCGCCATCAGCAAAACAAATGAGATATTACAAATTCATTTTTAATATGTAATTTCACCTCCCATTTTGCTTTGATTAATATGTTGGTGCAATTTTGGTGCATGGCTTTACGCTCCCTTTGTATCTCTTGACAATTCTTTAGAGAGTTAGTGAAATTACTCTCTTATAAGTTCCATCAACATCTATGATCAAGAAATTCTTTTGCGTTTGGAGACTTAAACTGCTGTTTTTGACTTTGAATGTTGATTAGGAAGAGAAAATTCAATAAAAAAAACATATTAACTATTTTTCCATTATCTTTAAATTACACAAAATTTCAGCTCGTATTGAATTACAATTAATTATTTATCTCTTATAACATACAAAAATTAAAATTATATCCTTTTATCGGCATCAATTCATAGAAGGTTATTAGGTTAATGTTTAGTAAATCAAGTTATTAATATTAAAATTCTGAAAAGTTTAAAATAATCCAAAAATCCAAATAAATGATTCAACTTTTTAAAAAAAAATATCAATGAAAATTATCAGGAGATGAAAAAAAAATATGTAATATTGAGGATTTTAGGTCTTAGGGTATAATTATTATTTTTTATTTTATTTTTGTCCAAGTCTTAGGGTATAATTAATATACCAAATTACAATAGATATACATTAAATCAAACTAGAATTTCAACTAATTAATTTACTATGAAAATTATATTGGATGACGTTGGTTTACTAAATTCATTTCGTATATCAAAGTAAAAATTTTAATTAGAAGGAATTTTATGTAGGTTCACTAAACCGACTAAGATTTTAGTTATCAATATTTGTGTTTTCTTTTTCGAAAGTTAAAGATTTATTGATGAATCATATGATGGCCCACTAAAGAAAGGTTTATTGCATAAAATCTAGCATAAAATGTTTGTCTGAATTTAGCCCCTGAATTTATTTAATTTTATGTTCAGAGACTTTTGTGCACTTTTTTTCATAAATGAACGTCATACAATATTAAATATGTCTGTAGTATAAACCGTACAGTTACGTTCAATACTATACGATGCTTCCACATGATCCGCGATCTCCACACCATCTTTTCCCACGTCTACTACGGAAATATATCCATTGCAAGTTATGTAGCTTTTAAACAGTCGGTCTCACACAAGATTCTCAGGGCTGATACGTTCCACATCTTCTAGAGATACATCATCTAAATTATATGCTTGCCACACTTCCAGTAAGGAAAATCGATTGGCTTTGTTGCCTCCCATTTCCAAACCTGCATTCTCATAACGTTGAACTAGAATTGCTTACAAATCTTTTCATCGAAAAGCATTAGAGAAAATATGACTTACAGGTTTTGAAATGCTAAACAAGCAGTGTCTTTCTAATTGTAGAGTTGATCAGCCAATCAACTTGCATCATGATCGATTAGACCTTATTAGGAATATGGCCTACCTTAACCCAAAAGCTAACTCAAGAGTTAAGGATTGTTACATCCTTTATATAATGCCCAAATATCTTAATCCCAATTGTTGTGGAACATATTCTAATAGGCCTCCTCGAAATGTGGGTGAGAAACGGTCCAATGGGAAACAGCCTAAGCCCAACATTTCGGAAATACAACAAGACATGCCACTTATATGGGCCACATAAGTGGGAAACTATTTTTGAAAGATTCCATAGAATCTCCCAATTAATCAAACTAAGGTTTCAGCCTACGAGATTGATCATGTCTTTAACTATACCGATGTATCTTTCAAACTGATGGTCCAATTTATAACCACTCCCAAAGAAAATTTGACCTTGATGTTTATAGGAAAAACCAACTGATCAAAGACAATAATCTTCCTTTAAAGTATTTAAATGAATTACTATTTTATAGGACAAACCTTGATGTTTTCTCCCAAGTTTTCAAGACTACCATCAACATATTTGGCATGGTTTTCCATATGTCCGAGAATCTAGCTATGCTTTTCAGAGTTTGCCTAGCTAGATGGATAGCTTGCTGCACAAGTAATATTTGGACGTGTATCTTACAGCTACAATATACTTCTGTACTCCGTCAATTTCTGATCATCTTATCTCATAGGACTCTCTCAACTGAGGTAGCAACGGAGTGGGATCTCATTCTGTCCGAAATGGTCATGTTTTCTTGTAGCGCGATCTCAAGCATCCGCATATGCTTCATGTATCTCCAAAAATACAGTTTGGGATTTCTTGACCTCCACACAAACGAAAATTTATACTTTTCCAAGGTCAGTTACGTTGTCTCGAACTTCTTCATCATCTAATTTATAGTTTCTGGACTATTCTCTAGAAGCTCCATGTTATGATCAAATCATCAAGATCAAATATATAATTACCGAACATTCAGCGTATAGGGCATGAGGCTTTCTATATGCAACGAATGAATCCTCGTTGAAAAAAGTATCCATCAATTTCGAAGTACAGCGGAAGAATGCAGACTCGTAAGTGATTTCCATTCTCTCTAGTAACCAACTCGAATCTAAGAAATAAATTTTGAAATATTTATTTTGCAATTTTCTCTAGACAAAATCTTTCAAGAAAATCAACCGAGAATAGAAAAATGTAAACAACCTTATGAAATAACTTAATGACTGTAATTAATTGTATCTCTAAGTATCAATTCCTTATTTATTCTATTGCCTTTTCCCACTAGTATCGTTTCTATATATTCAAAACTTGCACATGGACAAAGAAGATAGAGAGTAAAAGCATGAATATAAAAGAAGATAAATTAATGTTGTAAATCTCACAATCTCTCTATCTTTTACTCTGTTTTGGTTTCATTGTCCTAGAGAGTAAGAACAAAAACCAATTTTCTTTTAATCTTCTACATTGTTAATATCTTGGATGCTCTTACACAACACAAGGACACACATACATATACTACTTCTACTTGACACACACTTGCACACTTGCACTTAGACCTAATGATGGCTCTTACACAAGACAAGTAGCCACCCTACATACATTGGAATTCTCACTCCTTGATTCACTCTTCTTAGACTCTAACTTAAACTTACTACACAACACTATTTAACTAGATAGAAGAACTCAACTAATACTTAGACAACTAAACATACTTGGGCCTAAACTAATTCCAACCCATTACAACCTTATTACAAAACACACATCCCATATGTTTGTTGACTTTCTTCTCTTCCTTTGACTCTTCTCTTCACGACTTCATCTTCTTCTTCTTCTCATGGATTCTTCTTCTTCTTTTGCAGATTCAATCAAGGATACAATTCCAACAATTAACCATCCATCATATCACTAACATGAACCGCTAATAAAAGTGAATCGTTTGTTACTTTGTTTAATAGAGTTAATAAACTGATTAAATTATACAACCTCTGAAAACCAAAGAGGTCTAGTAAATGCAAATGAGTACGTAAGCAAATACTTTTTGGAAAAAAAAGAGTAACACTAACAACATCTGTGTAGGAATAGTAAACAAAGAAAATCAGTTCCAAATTAATAGAAAAACCTAGAAAATAGAAAGAATATTTTCCAAGTGTTAACAGTTGGAACCACGAAGATGCAATAACGAAACAAAACGATACCAAATTATAAAGCATGAATTAGATTGTCATTATTTTTAGACGCATACTTGCACTTCGGATATAGTCACATACCTGCCGGTATTGGATTCGATTTGGATTCAGTTCCGTGTTTTCGGGTAGAGAAATTTAGGATCCATTCGGATATTTTAAAAAGTCGATACGGGTTTTGTTCGTGTATTTTTTTGGGTTTGGGTATTCGGTTCCAGGTTTTCTTTTTTCCCATTGCAACTTCAAACCTTAGGTATTGACATCTACCAGTTGGAAACATTTTTGTCCATATACTTTTTACCATAGTTCTGTTCAAGCGACACGTAACAACATGTGTATGCCTAACACCTCTCCAGGATAAAGGATTTCATACCATGAGTGTCGTAGGTTTAATGGTTTGCCCTTAGTCTGCGTAAGGGATGTGGTGGGTCATGAGGACATGTGATTGAAGTCTATATAGGTGTTCTTTAATTAAACTAGTTGAGTGAAGATGGGGTGGTAAAGTATATCGAAAAACTCGAAAGACGTAGACTATTCTTCTCGCTATCCTTAGGTGAGTACATGTAGTTTTTATAATAAAGGTCAAATTTATTTATTGAAGTTTTTGTAAGAAAGCTGAGAAAGCAACAAGTACAGGGGAAAAAACGTAACAACCCTATTTTTGTGTAGCTTATTCAGTCACCTCTTTTACGTTTGCGTCGAGGTTGTTCGATTTGAACCAAACTTGGAACATAACCAAACACATATGGATCCATTTTAGGACAGAAAGATTGTTCAAAACGCAGTTGTGTGACTTTATTATCCTCCCCAACAGTATATACTTTGTTTTCGAAGACCTCATCATTGGTGTGGATGTGGAACACACGACATTTCTCAAAACACAAGACTTGTTTCTTCTCCTCGTCGACAAAAAAACTTAGTCCAGGGCAATAACCAAAATCAGAATTATCCAGCGTTAACACCTTGCTCCACGACAAGACTTGAGTGGTCTCATTAATCTTATTTGTTACCCATATTTCTTTCCTTGATGTACCTCTGAGCTGTAATAATACGGATAGTTTCTCTTCTCGAACAACGGATAGAGCCACAGTTTCATAACTACATCTAGGAAACTGATAGGGAAGAGGCATACGATTTCCAAAACTCTCTGTTGCATAATCAAAACTAAACATATCGAGCTCCCGGTCTTTTTTATCGAAAGTGAGCCAGTAAGTCTTACCCTTCAAAGACACGCAGGAATTATGATAAAGATCGAAGTCCATAGTGATATCAAGAACCCTCCAAGAACTAGAGTAAAGCTCACAAATTTCGAATGCTAGTTTGCTGCCACATAACGTGTATCTGTATCTCAGTATTTTATAGCTAGTTATGCGGGATTTTATGTCTTGGTAGGATCCAAGAACATATTTATGGGTCTGGTCACGAGCTATGGGTTGGACCCACCTCGTTTGTCCCATAAATGGGTTCCAAACAACCATTATAGTGTCTACTCCGTTGATGTATAACAATAAGCCATCACAGTGAAAGACTTGAGATACAGTGACTCGCCTAAGTTCATTCCTAACCTTTACGGATGGTGTTTCGTTGAGATTAAGGCTCAATGAACAAACCTTAATTTATTTGTCACCATGAGAATCAGAGACTGTTTTGCTGCTTTATCAAAGTGGTTTCTTGCGACCCTCTTGTCGATGAATAAACTGTTCCATAGCTTGCAAGTAGATCGTAACTTTTTTAGGGATATGGCAGGAACGCGACAGAGTATCTCCTCTAACAAGTCTTGTGAAAGCTCCGATATCGACATTGTGGCGAACGTGCAGTGCCGGTGGCTTTTTGATTTTTAGGGTTTTCAGTCGTATATATAATAAACTATAAGCCCATCTTATTATGGGCTTTCTTGTGTCTTTGGCCCAACAAAATATGGCAGCGACGACTCTAATCTAGGAATAACATACTTTTAATTTCAGATTTTGACACTGTGGGCTGAGCCTTTCATTTCTTAGCCATTCAGCCAAAAACTGACCAAAATGCCCTTGACGAAACTGAATCCGGTTTGTACGTACGGACCGCGTCGTTGGAATCCAAGAGAACCGGGTTTGTACGTACACTGTTCATCGACGAGAAATGCATTAAATGTTTTCTGGGTTTCGGCGAATTTGACACTTGAGATTGGAATTAAAAAAATTTAAAATTGGTTGGGTTCAGAAGTTTTTAATGCTAAAAAGTTTCGACAAAACTAAAACTCATGATTACCTATTATAATAGAGATTATATTGTAAGATATTTACATAATTGAGATTAGAATTCTGGGAAAAAAACGAAAATCGAAATTGTGTTACGGTGAAGTATCTGAAGTTTTCAGTTGCTGTTTTACAAAGTTTGAAGGATTCAAGGGGAAATAATCTGTGTTCTGGGTAAGAAATTCGTGTTAATCCTATTAATTACACTTGAGAACGTGATATGAAAATAATTATACGTTTTTAAAAATTTCTGGATTCATAAATTGTTTTGTTGGAGATTCTTTTTGTATTTGTAAACCCAAAATTATCCAAAGCAAATTGAGAACCGAATGGGTATTCAAAATATAGTTATATACTTAACATAAATTATATTTAGACTTTTATATTCCAATTACCCAAATTACAATTATAAAATCGAAGTTAACGTACACTCGTACATTTATGAAAGAATATGTACGTACACTACTAATTATGTATCTGGTGAATTATGTAAAGATAAATGTTTTACGTACACGAATACATATAGGCATGGTAGATGTGAAATTGTAATGGTGTGCAATTTAGTATTGGAAGATCGGTTTTACATGAATGAGAGCACGATTCGTTGAAATATTATATATACATAATCTATATTAAAATATACAGCATACATATAACTTACATAATAACTTAATGTGGATGTCAAAAAAAAAAATTAAATTTTTTTCGTAGACAATGGTTAGAAAATTTTAAACTCATTTTAATGTTGTACCATGTACGTTCCAATAAACATTTTTGTGTACGTACATAGTATTAGATTTATGTGATTTAGACATTTTTATGATGTAACTGTTTAGAGCGGTCATATACGTGTACGTGTATCTCAATATTATCGTGTATGTTTAAGGTTTAGTTTAAAATCTTGTTTATTCTCAACAATTTTAACTCACCAACAAAGATGTACGTACATTATTATACATGTACGTACATAATATTTTCAAAAGTATGAGGAACAACTATACTTTGACCATATATTTTTATTTAATTATTATATATGAATAGATTTATGATGAAAACCCCAAAACATATTTTATCCAATCAAAATAACCAAAGGTTTCTAATGTACAAACTCAATAAATATTTTGTATGCCGCCTTTACAATAAAACAAAATCTAACATATTTATTTCTATTTTAAATAATATTTTATTTATTATCATTTGAAAACAATTCACGATTAGCAATATCATATAAACATATGTGCGTAACGGTAATAATATATACGTACACGGTAGTAATATGTACGTACACGGTAGTAATGTGTATGTACACGGTAGTAATTTGTACATACACGGTAGTAATGTGTACGTACACGGTAGTAATGTATGTAGTAATGTGTGTGTACGTATACCGTAAATTACATATACATACAAATTTTTTTAATGAAAGGTATAATTGTAATTTTGCACTCGTCTTCAACCTCTGCAACCCTAATTTTGCAGCCGCTTGTTAACTCATTAACATCCGAAACTCCTCGCCGCCGACTACTCATCTTCATCTCCGCCATTTGAGTATGAACAATAATTCAAGAAACCAGAAAATCCTCTTTTTGTTATCCTTTATCACGTTTGTCGATCGAAATTTCCTCAACTTAAGCAACGACCAGAACTCGCACAGAGCCTCAATCAAAATTTCACTTTCGATCGGAGTTTGTGTTTCGTCGGAATTGTTCTTCGTCTTCGACAAACAGTTTTTGATTTCCTTTGGTTCCAGAAAGTTAATAACGTGTTTTTGATTTAATTTTAAATTTAAATTTTGGTAACCAGAAAAATAAAGAAACGAAACTGAACCGCCTCCTTTCATTTCTCGTTCCAGAGCAAATTTGTCCATTTTTGGCTGAATGACTAAAATCTGGTTGGGCCAGCCCACTTTGTCTCTTTGTGAAAGAAAAAGTTAGAAAGGTGTCTACGATGAAAATTTCTTTTAACATATGTTAGAGTATTTTCTTTTTGGTATGAATGTTAAATTTATTCACCAAAAAAATACTGTTTTACAATAAATGCAACATCAAGCTGAAGGTTTGAGAATAGAAATTAAAAAAATGAGCAACTGAAAAATAGTTAGTGCGGATGAGTATGGCTTTCGTTTCAATACATTTATTTGCTTAGTTTTACATCTAACCACAATCAAAGAGTTTTTTTGGATTATCACCTTCCGTGTTATAACTTAGAAATGCCCAAAAAAAACACAAGCAAAGTTGTGGTTTCAAGTAATTTGGGTCATTGGGTGGCTTAGAGCATCTTCATTGGATAAAAGTTGATAGATGTCTTTAGTATTAATCTTATATAATAAAGTAAGGTTTCCTCAAACTTATGCTCCAAAAAGCTGACAAGTGGCGCTCTATTTATTCGACATGTGTCATCTATATGTCAAAAAATTCTCTTTAAATTTGTTGGTTCTAAATATAAGTATACATAATAATCTTTAATTTATTTCACTTATTTATCTTAAGAAAAAAATTTATCTCTTCATTTTGTCTACTTCCATCATTTAATGTAGAAAATTGACATTGAAATTTACACAAGTTATTCAAATAAATTTAAAGTTATCATAATATTCACTTATCAAATATCAAATTATTATTTATAAAATCTATAATAAATTTTACATTGCTTCACACATTTTGTAATTCTCTTATTCTCATATTTTATTTATTTTATCATCATACTTATTTTATATTAGTTTTTTGATATATGATTTTGTCTTATATTAATAATTATATCAAATTTATTACATTTTAAATACTTATATAAAATTAACTTCTGTTTATAGCAATAATAATGCTCTTAGTAAAATTAATTAACGAAATAAAGAAAATGGCCTTAAATATAAGAAATGAATTAAAAACAAAAATAGGCCAAAACACCAAACTTTGTAACGTTTGGTTATTAAAATTCCACACTAATTTGCATATCTTTAAGCTAATATTAATAACTATTTAAAAGTATACAATGAATTCTTGTGAATGGCCTTAAATATAAGAAATGAATTAAAAACAAAAATCAGTCCAAAACACCAAACATTGTAATGTTTTGGTTATTAAAATCCCACACTAAATTACATATCTTTAAGCTAATATTAATAACTATTTTAAACTATACAATGAATTCTTGTGAAAAATCAAAAAACAAAACTCATGCTCTAAAAAGCTGACAAGTGGCGCTCTATTTATTTGACATGTGTCATCTATATGTCAAAAAATTTTCTTTATATTTGTTGGTTCTAAATATAAGTATACATAATAATCTTTAATTTATTTCACTTATTTATCTTAAGAACCTTAAATATAAGAAATGAATTAAAAACAAAAATCAGGCCAAAACACCAAACTTTGTAACGTTTGGTTATTAAAATCCCACACTAAATTACATATCTTTAAGCTAATATTAATAACTATTTTAAACTATATAATGAATTCTTGTGAAAAATAAAAAATAAAATTAATGCCTTATAACGTTGACTAATAGCAATAAAATAATATTATAATCAAAGAAAATGATGCCTTTTTAAAATATAAGTAGAAGTAATGAAGACATTGAAACGAAGAGAATAGATGAGATTGGTTTACTTTAACGTATTCATAACGTATCACCAAACAAGATTGTAGAATTAAACCTCCACTTTATAGCATACAATAATAATGATGAGAAATAAGAGAAAAACTATTTATAAATAGAAAATATGTTTCATGCATAACAAAACATCAAAACTATAAAACCCAAATTATTTTCTAATCCACAAAATTTTCAATAGAAAATATACTAGACATATTATTCTATGACCAAATTCCGGCTCCATCACACCAGAAAAATTGCTTCCATCAATATTGAAAAATTGTAGTATTCACATGTTTCTTACTGCACGAAAAAGGTAAATTATTTTTTTTATCCTATGCAAATTTTAACATGTTTTAATTTTAGATAAGAAAAATCCTCTAAAAGTTTAACTATTAGTTGCATTTTTTATTCTTATTTTAACATTTTGAATCATATTAATATAGTTTTTGTAACATAAATTTTTTCTCTTTAGCTTTTTAAAACAGAAGACGATTATTGTCATGTTTCAGAAGCTGATCATGAATTCGAGAGAAGTAGTAATCATTCCTTGATGAGTTAGCGTAATGCCAATAGTCGTTGCCAAATAGACATTGCATTACCAATCATTCTCCACAAAAAAACATGTCTTTTTACATAATCTACGGTAGAAAATATATATACAAATTTACATTACAGTATCATAAAATCCTAAATCTTTCCATCAATATAGAAAATTTCATTTTTAATAATTGCATATCTTAATCAAATGTCTAGCGGCATGATCAAAGCTGGTGATTGTAAGCTATGTCCTCCATCACGATGTAGAATGACACTATACATGGAATCGTGTGTTGTGTGAAACAACCTTCTGGGTTAGTAGTAAAAATCCTAATTTATCCTTGTGGGGTGACACATCTCATTGGGCGTAAAGAACCCCAATTTACTTTTGGGAGCCGTTTCTTTTCCCGTCCCCCACCCCAACATAGCGCTTCACTTCTAGTAATTCGGAAGAATCAACTTACCTCTATCTTCTTCATTGATCTAGGGAAAGCTAAACATCAAGTAAGTGGTTGATGAAAATAATGAAACTTTCATATGTTTAATAATTAGTTAAATGTTTTTAATATTATTACTATTTTGAGTGCTGCGTAACAGAAATATTTACCTCTCCCCATTTTGAAGGGAAGGATGGGGTATGGAGAAGGGGAACTAAAGAATAGAGAGGAACAGGTTTTGAGTTTTTTCTAAAAACTCTATATATATATTTGGTTTTGTGTGTTCCAATAGCTCTACGCAATTATTCGTAAAAGTATCGAACCAAACCGGAACCGACGTCAACACGCTAAAACTAAAAGTCTAGAACAAAAATAAACGGAATCAAACTGGTACTTTTTATTTTTAAATCTATGTAGTAAAAAACTCTATTGCCTAGCATTACAATCTGAATGGGAGTGTGGTTACGATTTTGTTTTGGGTGTAAAATGTTAAATTTTAATAAAAGTAAGATTTACAAAAGTAATTCAACAATTTCTTCACTAAACAACTTTCTAACCTACTATGCATTAGATCAATGAAGAGTATGGTATGTTACTTGAATTGAGACTAATCATATCTCGGATTACTTTGGGGAGTTTCATGAACATGACATTAGTTGTAGAGGAAGTAGTTTGGTAGATTCCCTTTTATTGTAAAGGCAATATGTTAGGCACGGTTAGATTGTAGTCTGGACAAATGATGACACTGTCATGGACCAAACTAACTATTTTTCCAATTGCTGAACTGTAAAAGCAATGTAGTTTGTCGTAATTATTAACAGTAATGTGATTAACATATTTTGAATGTATATTACTTATTGTGAAAGCAAAAACACAATGCCTAATGTTTACCCACGCATCGCGTGGGCCGTTTTCTAATAAGTAATAAAATTAAAGACATTTTCTTTTTAATGTGTCTAAAATGTCTCTAGGAAATTTCAGTTTAAAAACCTTTATTATTTTGTTATTATCATTTTTATTAGTTTTATATTTAGAAACACTCACTAATAATCACCAATGTGGATGATCTTAGTGTATAGAACTTGAAGGTTAGTGGGTTGAATGATATCTAGCTGTACAACTTGTAAGGGAGTGCGTTTGGTATATACCTCTAAACAATTAACTATCAAACGCACAAATATATACGGATTTATTTTAGACCCCTCAAGTAAAGATCTCTTAAACATAAAACTCATTCGATTTATTAAAAGATGATGCCTAAATTTTTTAGGCATAAAAGAATGTCAGTTTGTTTTTAATTAGCACCAAAAACGTGATACAATAGATTGAAAAACTGAAATGATGAATCAATATAATTAAGATATCGCATCACATAATACGTAAAACAATGAAAATAAACAAATTCATGTATTATTTTAGTAACTAAATAAATTTGAAATAAAATATAAGCACAATAGTGGATGATGGTTACACTATCTTTGAATTTTTAAATCGATATTAGCAATTTTTAAGAATATAAGTTTTACACATTTTTAATAAGCATTAACATAAAATATAATTAAACGAGATATATTTAAAATGAAGGAGTTTTATTAAAACTTTGTACATAAAGGTGATTTTCATTAATAATTTAGTTAAATATTTTATATGCACATACTATTAGGTAAGGGTTTTTTTCATTAGATTTTCTTAGTTGAGAGGTTTTTTTATTACAAATTAAGTTAAAGGTTTTAAAATGAATCAATTAAAACTTGCGGGTTTTTTTAATTTATTAAAATCCCATAGATGAACAATGTTGGAAGTTACTTTTAACGGTTAAAAGTTAAAAACTAAACTATTTATGTTGTTATTATTTAGAATTTGATTTTAATTGAGTTGAAGAAAGAGAACTAATTAGTAAATTACTAGTATATATGTTGATCAACTTTCTCTCTCTTCTCTTTCTAAAAATCTTTCAGAGAACAGAGAAAGTTTTTTCCTTTTTGTTTACATGACCGGATGTTTTCCGGTGTTTATCATGTCCTGTCCGATTTAGTCGAGCTCTTTTTCCAACATCTCCAGCTTCTATAGTGGTGGTGGTTGGCCCTAGTCCGGTAGCATCTGGCTTCTATAAGCAGAGTTAGCCAGTTTTGACGTTTGTGTTTGCCGTCGGTTTGTTTTGATTTTCTTTTCGGTGCTTTTCGGCTTTGTCGTCGCGTTTCATTGGCGCTTGTGAAGATACTCCTCAAGTCGTTTATGGGTTTATTCTTGAAAAAGGCTTGATCGGTGATAGCAAAAATTGGGATTTACTTGTAGAAATGAAGAATATTTGATTTGAATAGATGTTGATTCGAACTGAAATCATCATGGGTTTTAGGATGGAGACCACGACTTTGACCTTATGATTTAAACGATGGAGATACATAACTACAAAGATGTATTTTCCATGTGGTTTTCCATTAACTACGAACACGATGGAGACCACGACTTTGACCTTACGGCCGGGTATAAACGCCGTTGATGAACCCTACGACTGGATATAAACGTCGATGATGACCCGACGGTCGGGTATAAAGCCGGTATTTTGGAGACATGTCCAATCTCATACGTGTTACCAGCTATGAGCTTGCTGGGAGGTATTGGGATATGGAGAACCGGAGATAGACCAAGAGCGACGATTGAGATGAAAAGATCGAGATATGGCAAGAAGATATTATTCTAGAAAATAAATGTTAATATTGGAGTTTTTGGAAGTTTAACATTATATCTAAATTTAAATATATTATTTACATTTATGTTTATCATAATTTCTATATAGGAGAATGTATGTTGTAACATTATTTTGATGAGAGTCTATTATAATTCTTCCTCTAAACACCTTTGTGTTCTTTACTCTCATCTAACTTATCATGTGGTTATCATCAACATTAGAAGAATGGACATAACTATCTTCTCCTGGGTTTTACGGTGACATGGTGATGATGATGTGGACTCCGGCGGGATTTACTCATTTAGTTAGTTCTTTGATGCTTTGTTCCGTTTCTTTTGAGCAACATATACCCTTTCTAATGAAAGCAGTCAAGGTTGTGGTTTTAAATCTGAAGCAGGACTTGAAGATTATGAAAATGTTAACTTCTGAGTAGATGAAAAAGGGATTATCAATCTTCTTTAGATAATCCAACATGATAATGCTCATTAGCTTATTGAGTTCTGTAAGTGGATGTTTGAATGTTTCCACTGTTGTAATACTTTGTAACACTTGTGTTATATATAAAAGCCACACACTTAATGAGAAAAAAAAAACAAGGTTTGATTCTTTATTTTTCCATTCTTCTAGGCATATATATAAGGAAATTCACTTATATATAACAACCCAAATTCTCTAACCGCTTCAATTAGATCTCCGAATTCTAGATTCCGATCAATCCAAATCGGGGAAGTTGGTGCTTCATAGATTCGGCGCCGAGTCTGGTTTCCTCAAAGACGGTGTTGTGTCGTCGATTCACGCCGCGAGTCTTCCTTCTTAGTTCTTCGCCGATTCACGCCGCGAGTCTTTCTTTTGCTAAGACGTTCACCGAGTCTTCTTCTTAAGGTGATTCGACCGTGTACCTCTCTAGATAAGCCTTTGAATCAATCTATCTTGTTGAAGCTTCTTTAGATGAAGCCTTTGACTCATTAGTATTATGAAACTTATGGACACTTCGTTATGGTCTTTGATTTGTATAGTTCATTTGAAGATTGAATATAACAGAGCAATGGACGCTGAAATTCTACAGTTTGTGAGAGTATCATCTGGGCTATCGGTTAACCGACTGAACCATCTGATCAATCTCATCAATGCGTGGTCAACGAACTGTCTTGAGTACGATTGATGGTGTGATTGTGGAGGCTGTATACAAATGGGTTCCTGGTTCTCTTGGACTTGAATTGGTTGGTGTTGGAGGTGGCGACGTTGGCGGAAATAATCAACAAGGCCTTCGTGGGAATGATCAGCAAGCCGTCCCATCTGCCGTCGCTGGAGTTTCGGATAGTGAAGAAGATGAAGAACATGAAGCTGGAGATGACCAACAGAGTAGGAGAAAGCGAAAGAGAGAACAAAAGGAGAACAAGGGTCAGGAGGAAGAGAAGGAGAAGGAGATGAAGATTCAGAAAACCTGATCACTCAGACCAATGACTTGTTCTGACAGTCACTACATGATAAGAAGTAGTAGTGTTTTACTTGGAGTATAGAAGAATCCATTGAGTTTATTTTAGGGTTAAAAGAGTATTCAAGTAGATGTGAAAACTCTTGGTCATCAAGTAGTTTAAAAGATGAAAAGTTAAAAGAGTTAAACAAGTGATAATAATAATCAGACACACAATGATTTACATGTGACCTTTTAGAAACTCTAACAAAATTACCAACAAACAAACCTCCAAGATAAGAATCAATTGATACATTATGAGGAATCAAACCGGTTTTTGTATATAGATCAAACATCATTAAACAAGAGTTGTGTTTACGATCACACTTCTTATTCTGCATGCATGTCCATTGAAGAATCAATAGAACCTGGAGAGTTAGATCCCCTGTTCACTTCACTGCTTCTGGTGGTTCCGCCGGATGTGTAGCCTCCCTGCGGAATTTGGTAGTTCTGAAGACTACGCCGTATTGGGCTTGAAAGTGCGTTTGAGAAAACCGAGTTCTTGGCCTGGTTCTCACACTGCTCGGACCTAACCACTGGAACAGCTGTTGGGAAAGAGGTGCCTGAAGTGGTCATGAGCCCGGGATTCGTGACATGCATTGTTGGTTGCGGTGGTGGCGCTCTTGGGGATATTGGAGGCTCGTCTATGCAGCATTCGAGCTCGTTCTGCATTGGAGAAATCAGAAACTCAATCAAGAACAGTAAACAAATCTGACCACATGTTAGAATAAATAGATAGAACTCATATGAACCTGAATATAATTGACAATATCCATAGGTGTCACTCTTGACCCTCCTTCTTGTTGTCTCCATATCCATTGGTACAGTTTTTCCTGAAATAAGGAAGATAAAGCAGAAAAATCTCGTAAGGGTCTCTTTAGCCATAACCTATTCCACATATATATCACGCGCGGTATGTCATCTTCCAAGTACAGGTTTTCACATCACAACACAATAAACCCACATTTTAAGTAGAAGAATTTCAGTACACCAAGGAAAAACAAGAGCAGACTAACACAATATTACTCTATAGAACTCAATATAGTGAAAGAGAACGCATACAAGAAAATGCTAATCCTATCATATTAAGACTACTATTCAATTCATGTGGCTAAGAAGCACCTATACAGGAAATATTAGCATTATAGCTAACGAAAACGGAAGAGATAGACAACGATCGGATGTTCTAACATTCGTTCTGTTTATAATCAGACCAGTAATATAGACGAAGAGACAAGGATAACGCAAGGTGAAAGTTAGAAACACGGTCTCCAGAGAGACTTTTCTTGTTTCATTTCCATCTTCACGCTTCATAGCCTTGTTTTCCTTTGTCATCAACTAGTTTTCATACTCTAAACTACAGTTCTAAAATGTCTAGACACATCACAATAAACAAAGGAAAGATAGACAGGAAGGATACTCAATGGCTGTGTTAGCAATCAAAGACACTGGTTTAGGGGATGTGACTAAATCTTGTTGATTGAGAATGAAATGTGAGTAAAAGAGTGTCTCTTTCAAACATATAGCTAAAGAACTGACTATAATTTGATTCAAGCTACATAAACAACTCAGTATATACTACCAATTCAAAAACCCTGAAAGACAGAAAGAAAGATGCATTCACATCTTTGGCATAGGTCTCACTAATACAATTACACACAAACACGAGAAAACATAGACGTTTAGCTACAAACACAATCTCTTGCTTCCAACAATAAGATAACAAACAATTGTCTAAGAGGTCTCAAGCCCTGTGAAAGACAATCAAAATTAAAACGCAAAACTAACACAGAAATGAGAAAAATCAAAACTTTTTCAATTAGAGAGTTGTCAAGACAATGAATCACACAAAGAATCAAGAAATTGAAACAGTCACAGAGAGTAAATAAGAAAATACCAAACCATGGCGTTCACCGGCTTGAAAAGATAACTTCTGATGATTCATAGACTGAGTATAAAGCTGAGATAAAGAGTTAGCGGCGGTGCGAAAAGAAGCGTAAACAGTCCGATCTACCTCATCGAGGCTTGTGGCTGTTGATTTTCTCTTCTTCCCCATCTGTTAATATTACACGGCCACGATTCCGTCGGCGATGACGGATTCGTCGAATCCGAAGAAGATTGGAGATTATGAAAGAGAAACAAAACAAGAGGAATTGGGTAGAGAGAGGGTACTTCGCACTTTTATACGAAACGGCAAGACCCAAACAAACCAACAAGGTTTTTTTTTTTTTGTTTTTTTTTTTTTTGGAGATTGATTACTTATTGTCTTATTACAAAGTTTTGGAATTTGTTTTTGTTAATTGTGTTAAATATTTTTGAAGAGAGTTTTAGCAAATTTTTGTAAACAATTTTTTGAGTTGATTACAGAGGAAAAAAGATTTAAGAGAAGTAATTGAAGAGGTGTATAGAGGGAAGAGGAGAATTTACAAACTTGTTAATGGGTAAAATAAAATTATGTATATGTATTTTTCAGAAATAATATTATGTATATGTATCTCCATAAATCTGTTTTTTTCTTACAAAACTTATACGTACCTCCATGATTTTTTTTAAGGGTTTTCTTTAAGGTTTTAGAGTTTTTTTCTTAATTTTATTTATCGCACAAAGATTCTTATTCTTTTTTTATAGTTTTTTTCTCTTAAAAGTAGAAAAATAGAGATTGAGAGGTAGAAAGCCAAGCTTATAGAGAAAATGAAAAATTGTAATCCCTAAATTTGTTTATCTTAGTTTTATGTGGGGCACTAGTAAATGGGCCTAATTTTCACAATAAGAGTAAACAAACATCTATAACTTGTGTGTGTGTGTGTTTTTTATGTTAACCGGTAAAAAAATGTCATCATTTGACTTGTAAGTAAGGGTGGGCAAAAAAACCGAAAACCGAAAACCCGGACCGTACCCGATCGAAAAAAATAGTTTGGTTTGGTTATAGTTTTAAAAAAAAAAACTATTTGGTTGTATTTTTTTATTATTATTTCGGTTTGGTTTGGTTAAAAACCGTAAAACCAGATTATTTTTAGGTTTTTTAGAGAAATTAAAAATAATTATTGATAAATATTTTTGTCCATTTTATAGTGTGATTAGTTTGATTAATAATAGTTTCATTTTAAAAAAAAAAATTTAGTAGGCTTAGAATTATTAATTTTTTTAGTAATTTAGAAACCAAGAATTTAATTTTAAAAAGATATCTATTATATCTAACTTATTGATTGATATATTATTTTCTTTTATGTTTATTTTTATTTATAAATCATCGAACTTATTTTTTTTTGTAAAAGTATGGAATAACTAAAAAACCGGGACCAAACCAAAAACAAATCGAATCCAAACCGAACTGAGATACATATGGTTTTAATATTTATAAAACCGAACCGGAACCAAACTGAATTACATACTGTTTTTCTGTTTTTCTATGATTATAGTTTTTATAAAACCGAAAAAACCAAACCAAAACCAAATCATAAAACCGTACGCCCACCCCTATGAGTTGTAAGAGTGGTTCGATTTAATATAATCTCCTGTTTACTTTGATTGTAGTTCTCGGTTCAGGTTGGTTAAATTTTTACATTAAACCAATTTCAGTTTAAAACGATTATTATAAAGTTCTGAAATTAAAATAGGTTTGACCTTGGATTATCTTGAGTCTTTTTACCCTGCCATCAATTTTTGGTCAAAGTAAGTTAATATTCATTTAAACCGTTTTTTTTTTCTTTTTGGCAAGGTTTGGTATCTGAATTCAATCAGAATTCTAACAGTTCATACCGAAATCAAAGAATCGAATGGGCCAGGCCAATTTTAAGCAGCCTGCTAAGTGCTGAAACTATAGAAAGATATCTTACACTATTGAACACCACTATTCAAGAAAGAAGACAACAAAGGAAGTGGAGCCAATGCAGTTACACATCTTGCAGCTTTGATAATGTATGATGATCAACTAAGAGAAAAATATATATAGCTCATGCTGCAACTATGAACATTGTCAATACATTTATCTCGTTGGTTGATAGCTTAATATTCTTGACTTATAAATGTTCTTCCATACACTAATTATGAGTATAACTATTAGTCTACTCTAGAAATTGTTGATTCTTACACTAAAACGCAATTTCGTAATTTTGCTGGAAAATTTGATTTCGTAATTTGATGTGCTACAACTTGATTCTTAAAATTGAGCACCAAAGTAGAATGTAATGTTTTATATAAACTCTTTGATTTCTCTAATCTGAGGTTAATGATAAAATTACATAAATTATGACATACAAATTTTGGCATAAATTATTTTAATGAATTTTGTAAAGATTTTTTAATAATATTTTCTCAAATTTGAACGTAAGAAAAAACTACATAGAAATTCTACATCTTTATGCATCAAAAAAAATATGATGTTTTAGATGCAACTGAATCTGCATCCAAATATCGCATTCATACAAAAGTACTAAATTGGACAACGAACAACATCGTCATCTAGTACATTTGCATTTATATGTTGCAATTGCATCATACACAAGTACTACATTGGACAAATGAACAATATCATCTAGTACATTTTCATTTATATGTTGCATCCGGCTATATATGTAACTGATGTCTTAATACATGTGAGGCTAAAACAAAAATACGCTTAATTATCCTTCTCTAGAGTTGGCATCAATAAAGTTAGGGTCTATAGATTAGTATCATGTATTATGACTTGGTGGATGGCTCTTTTGACCTCAGCGATGCTTGCTTTCTTCCCTCTTACTTTCGCCCTTATCTCCGCCTCGAAATCATGGTCGTTCACCGAGGTATGAACTGCCGTAGTCTCTATACCAAGCTCATGAAGAACCTGAAGAATGTCAAGCAACAAACCATCTCGGTACTCACATCTCATCTCTAACAAAACATCATTCTCTATGATGGAAACCTCCACCTCCTCCGATGTTTTTCTCTTACAAGTACGCGTCCGCTTATGCTGTTGCTCATGATGAGTATTCTCAAGCTCATGGACCCTCTTTCGAAGATGATTTACGTACGCAATGGTGTCTCCAAGGATTGAGACTTTATCCATCTTGGTCACAAATGGAACCATTGATCTCAACGTTATGAATTTCTCGTTCAGCTTCTCCCTCCTGCGTCGCTCTGCTACTACGTGGCTCAGATCTTCCCGCGGTAGCCTCTTATCTTTAGTGTTGTCATGGAGGAAAGGAACTCTGAAGATCATTTGTTTGAGCACCCATTGTGACGACGGCGCCGTTTTCACTTGCTGATGCTCTTTGCCATTCTCAACCCTCCACGTGGCAAACGATGATTGGATGTAAGAAGATGTGGAAACTGAATCTGAAAGAAGACTTGTGGGGTGTGACATGAGAAGTGTTGTTACTGTCTGAGAATAGTTTCCACCTTCCTCCATTAGATTCATCATGTCCATATGTGTGTCTACATATATATACAAATGATAATTTCTTAGATATAGCGAAATAAATCCGCAAAATATAAGTAGCTTAGGGTAGATATATATACCTAACGTATGGGTTGATTCAATATGAAGATCAGAGTGTAGATTTTGATTGGAAACATCTTCATCATCAGGAGAGCCAAGCCTCATTTCCTCTGACATTGTCATCTCTTCTTCTACTTCTTCTTCGTCTTCGGCTTCTTCATGCACTTCGTAGGTGGAGTGTTCAGAAAGAGCCGGCTTTGGGTTCGTCTTGCAGTGGTCATAGAAGAAACTCTTTGTGAGCTCAACAAACTCTACATCTTCTCTTACCTACACACACAAATACAACAAATAAATATTGATCCATCACTACAAAAAAAAGGATAGATTACATCAATTAAATAGTATCACAAGTATAAATGGTACAAGTTTAAATTACTTATAAGCAAATGACACAAAATAAATAATTAAACATCAATTATAATAAGTGATGTATAAATTAACATGTTTAGCGTCACTTTAATCAAATTGATAGAAATTTGTATTAGTTTGCATCATTTTAACAAATTGATACAAAAATCTGTATTTACACCAATTAAATAACCGATGTATTCACTTAATTTTATTAACATCAGTTTATAAAAATGATATAAAATTATACATCAATAAGAAGTGATGCTAATAAGTTTTTCTGTATTTTAATTTAAACAAAAAACTAACTTGAATTTATTGTAGATGACGAGAAATTGTTATTACCATAAATAAATAATCATATTGGGTTAATAATTTATTATTAATTCCTATATTTTCCCTCAAAATCAGCTAACTAAATATATTTGTTTCCTTCACTATAAATCCTGCTTTTACGCTCACGATCTTTTTTTACAGTTTTGTATCCAAAAACGTTTTTAGAATATCTTCAAATTAGTTTTTGAAATCTCATAACTCTCATTCAATTCTTCATCTTCAACGACAAGTACTTTCTTATTTTTCTATCATTCTATCTTTCTCTTTTTCTTAACCATTGCTCAGTTTTTTTCTTTTCTTTTATTTTCAGAAATCTGCCATTGATCATTAGGACTGTTTGTTTTCCTACACAGTTTGGAGAAACACAAAGTAAAGGTACTCTATCACTTTCTTTTAAAAATACTTACAAATGGTTATTCTTATTCCGACCAAAACAATTCTGTAAATTTTCAAACAATTACTCTCTTTTTTATTTTGTACAGCAGAAACTCAAGTGTGATGAGGATTCAAGAGATATAAGTTATAACCAAAGTATGATTTTGATTCTGTAAATGGAAGAGAGATGGCATAGAAGAAGAAATGGTATTTTTCAAGAAGAACCAACAGTTAATGGAAGGAAGAAGCATGGAACAGAAGAAAGATGTGTTTAAACACGAAGAAACCAAAACCAAATTATGATTATTTTTTTGCTTATCTTATATAAAGATTTATTGTTCATGTAAAATATTTTATTAAATCTTGATAAAATTTTAGTAGATATTCCAACGAGTAATTATCCACAATGATCTGTTATTTAAAAAAAAAAAAGAAATAAATAAAATAATTATTTGAAATATTAATAACATTGTATTAATAATTATATATATATTAATTAAATCAGTTATTTAAACCGAAACAAATACTAACATCACTTAAATAAATTGATGTAAACATTACATCATTTTTAGTAACTGATACAATATTGATATCAATTATAATAATCGATGTAATTATTTTGATTATTTACATCAGTTACTAATTAACTGATGCAAATTATTTGCATCAACAATATTTAAGTCACTTATTTAAGTGATACAAAATTCTTTTACATCACTTTTAACTAATGCAAATATTTATAATAAATGATGTAAAACAACCTTTTTTTTGTAGTGCATCTCCTTAATTTAACATTACTAAACCTAAAGAAAGATAGGCTATATTCACTTTGTTATTTTGTTTATATATTTCATTAACAAGTAAATAAAAGAGAGAGTATATACAACGTTACCTTTTTCGTTGTGCCTAGTTCCACAACACCATCAAGCATTGGAATGCAAACCACTGTCTGCTTTTTTAAAATACATTTTCATCAGAATACAATTCTCAAATCTTACTAAAAAGAGCAAACTAATAAAGACAAATTTTACCTGAATTTTAGCACTCTAAGTCATTGAGGAACCGACGTAAAAGGCCCATAAAACGACAAGAAGAATTATTCAAGTTAATCAGTGAAAATGTATAAAAGTATAGATAAATAGGTTTACAAGTAGATAGATACATAGTATAGTGTATACATAAATAGGTAAAAATAGATGCATAGTATAGTTGGTGAATGAATAAAAGAATTTACCTTAGCGAGAATAGCTCTAGAAAAAGTTTTACTGTCAACTTCATTTGCACCACTTAGCCATACGTGCTTCCTCCTTGCATACGCTTTTCCTGGCATCCTACAAATTACTACCTCCCAAATTTATATTTGATTTTTTTTTACCACATAGAGAAAAGCATGAAGTATACCCATAACTAACCCATTTTGTTATGCATTTATGTTATATCTATTCATGCTTCTACTTTAGATAATCAATCACCAAACAATGAGAATCTCAACGGTCGCAATAATGTTCATGAAAATGTAGTGTGTGTACGTTTCATTAACTCTCATTTCTTTCTTATTCTAGTAACTCAACTTCCTCAGTTTCTCTTTAATGTCAACACAATATTTTCGATATTCGCATTTAACACACAATACTATTTTTGTCTTCACTTAGAGAAGGAAAAAAAAGAAAGAACAAATTTAGAAACTTGAGTATAGGGAGAGAGTTGTTTACCCAGATGGAGGAGGAAAAGAGAAAGAGACGCACATTAGATAAAACCATTCTGTCTCCGTCAAATCCTCCGGTGACAATGCGGTGCATGCTCTTGCTTCTGACGTTGACTCTCCGGCTAAAAGTGTCTCATAAAGCTCCCTGAGCTGTTGGCTCCTCTCTAACGCCGCCTCTTCTGCCGTCACCTCCGCTGGTTGAGTTGTCTTCCTCGTCTTTATTGCACCGTTGTAGTATCCATTCCCCCACACCAAGACCCTAAACAATGATACTTTCATATAAGTAGTTCAAAAATCTTAATAAATTTTGTAAAACCTTCAAAAAAAAAAAAAATTATTTCAAGATCGAATTGTAACACTACGACAAGCCAACAATTAGCCGAATTCATTTAAACATATAGTTTACATAATATATACGGATATAGATATTATGGTTGTATTGTGAGAGATGAATGAACTATAGAGATAAGAAACTAACCGTTGTTGAGGACAAAATTGCCAGAAGACACTATAAGTCCAGTCCACAGATTGAACCGCCGTCTTAAGCAGCCCTTGAAGCTCTTTTTTCTCAGCTCCGGCCACTTTCTCTGCCGGAATAATACTTGATTCATCCATCGTTCCCGGAGATACGAAAACGTGGTAGCTCTCTCTCTAAAAATCTTATAACTTTGAAGGGTTGTTATTAATATGTGAGAAGAATTTACTCTCATACGCTCATGATGACTTAAAATGGTATGGGACCACTGATTTTTGCAATATGCATGTATACGTATATCATCTTAGTGCTTTTGCAACATGTTGACATAAGTAAAGTATAATGCATGTAATGACTTCTATGTATATATGTATGTATATGAATGCATGACCAAAACTCAAGTGCATTAAAAGTTGACTTTTGATTTTTGAATGGTTGGTTCACCAGACGTTGGATGAGAAAGTGAAATAATGAAAGATCTATGTATCTTGTAGACGTGTCATATACTAATTGGACAAATCAAAATACAGAATGAATATATCTAATAATGCTATATTTATTTATTGTTCAGAAAGCATAACATATTATTGTAGATAAAATAGCTAACTGACAAACAAATGAAAACAAATGTTGCTTTGACTTGTGTTACTGCTACAAGGAGCAAAGAAATTGCGTTTTTCACATTTCTATTATTTATAAAATTGATATTAAAATTATATATTGATTAAAATGTTCATTAACAATTTTAAGAAGTTGGAATTATTGGATGAACATTCATATATATTTTCTTTAAAATGAAAAGATAAACTTAACCAAAGATGGGGAATGGTAGAATTGTTGACCTGACCGGTAAGTAAAGAATGAGAAATGGTTTGGTGTAATAAAGGAGAAGAATGAGATGTTTCACATTTGAGTTATTAAATTATTGATGTTAATTGCTAGCCAAGTAGCAGCCACTAGCCACTATAAGTTTCCCATTTAATAATGTCTTATAAAATATAAATGTAGATAGATACTGTTACGTACACATATCGTAGTACATACGATTTTGGGTATGGTTAAGGGTAATGTATGTACACCTGGTTACTTAGACAAAATCAACATTGAATGTTTCTTGGCTTTTTTGTCGACAAAATAAATGTTGCTTGGCTTTTGCTTCTGCTTCTGTGTTTCTTATTACATGTTGTTTCTTCTGAGTTTAGTCGTTCACCAATTATGTAACTCTGACGACGGGCCACGTGGAGTGGTTTCTTCTTATTGATTTTGCTTCTCCTTGTGTGCATCTTTGTGTTTATAAATAAAGGTGTTATGTAACTCATTTCTCATTGGAAATGATTCAAATAACAGAAAATAAACAATACTGTTCTAACACAGAAATGAGCGATTGGTTATTCACAATCACAAGGACAATGCTTTAGTACATAAACGAGAGGTTGGTTAGGCACAAATGTTAACTAAAACCCAAGTTCTTCCATTCCAGAAATGACAAATCATTCCTATTTATAATGCTTTGTTTTCAATGAAAATGACATTAGCCAAAAGTGTTTTGGCAAGAATTAGTTGTTGGAATACAATATATCTTTACAACGCACAACTGCATGAGCTTTGAAGGACCCCGGCCGGTTTATGATGAGAGTGAACTATTTGAAAAGTGGACCACATAATTGTAGAAAAATAATGGGTAATATAGTGTGATGCAAATTGGTGTGAAGTTTTTTGAGTTATTTTTTCTTTCTTTTTCTGAAATGTAATCATTCGTGTGAATGAGAGATTTCTTGTATTTTGTTCAATATATTAAGACCCGGTCCAAACCGGTCAGTTGGACCGTAATCCCATGATCCCGTTGGGGATCCATGGCTAAAATCGCCATGTATTGAACCCTGAAAAGTTCATCATTAACTTGTGATCTGACCGAATAACGATTTAAAAATCACTTACATCAATCTAGAGGATTTGATTTTATAACCTTTTACCACAGTTAGAGGAATTAGTTTGACATTTTCGGATAACAAATAGTATGGTTTTCTTTTTCCTAACCCTTTTTTGCTACCCAAAACCTAAGCTTTATAATCTTTCATAACATGCGTAAGATAGTAAAAATATCAAGCGGTAATGACTAATGAAAAGACAAAAGTCTAGTGTCTAGTGGTATATTTTAAATTCTATCAATAAAATTTTGTAATTTTTCTTTTAGTCGTGTGTATTGTAACATTGACTAAACTATGTGATTTATGATTCTTCAGATCTTGAGGAAGAAATTACATTATCTACAAAAAAAGGGTGTAAGTGATGGAGATAGACAAAATTTATTGCTGTGATGCTTTATTAGCTCATCTAATATGAAATTGACGATTTACTATTCTTTTAGTGTTTGGTTTTTGGTTTAATTAGTTTCTTTGAATGTAGCAAGTTAAGACTTATCTCACCAAATATATATATATATATATATATATATATATATATATATATTTTTTTTTTTTGTTAAATCTCACCAAATATTTATAAACTCAAATCTCTTGTGGAGGAAAATCTTTCATTCTGCTTGGCAATGATGCAAAATATCTGGCACCATGAGTCCATGATCCTAAGGTGGATATAATGGTATGATTTGTCCTTTGGAAATGAAGTGTTACTAGATCATAACCCGTGCTATACAGCACGAGCATTAATATTTTGTATAAATTAAATTGTATACTTTGTTTCAATTACATAAGAAATAGTATAGTATAAAAGCGATGTCATAATATTTTTCAATGTTTTTACTATTAGCATATAATGCTGCATTGGATTGACTTTGTTTAAAAATGTTATTTTTATAATAAATATAACATATATAGTTTTAAGTAAATGTGTAAAATTTGTATACAAGTTGTTTTGGTAAGAAACATGTTTCCTTTGTATTAGTGGATCTAATTTTTGGCCTAACTTAGAATTAGTCTTTGTATAGTATTTTGGTTATATTTGTGGACCTAATTGGAGCATATATTAGATTATCTTTGATAGGGCTGACAAAATACGGACCCGATAACCAACCCAATACCCGAACCAAAAAACCGGGTTAGGGCGGGTTAAAATTTTAGGAAATTTCCTTATTGGGTAGAGTTTTAGTAAACCCGTGGATATCCGATTGGTCCAGAAATTACCCGTTACCCAAAAAGAGTATTCAAAAACCCAAACATTAATTTAATATCCAAAATATTAATTATATTTAAAAAAGTCTAATATGTTATTAATTATTGTAGTATATAAGATTATAAATTTTTAAAATAATATGTATGAAATTGAATATAAATATTCAAATTATGACCCAGTACTCAGTAGAAAATTTTCTTAAATCTATTTTTGACCCGTTATAATATTTTTTCATGTATTGAACAGTTTACATTCGTTTTTAGAAATTCAAATTATGGCATAAGCGAAAAAACTCTAATTATTTTTTTATAACGGTGATATTATTTTTTCACAAAAATAGAATCATATAAAGATGAGAGGTGAACTATAATAATTAATAAAAACTTAATATGATAATTTAGATATCAAATCTAATTTGTTGATTTTAATTGGTTACTTTTTTGGAAATTAATAATGTATTTCGTTTTTTAATTAAATTTAATTAATTCAATTAGTATTTGATTTTTTAATTTTTAAAGAGATGAATTAATTTTCTTTTTAAATTTTATTTTTAATGGCATACCTATGTAATTACTTACAAAAATAAGGTTACATTTAAAATGTACTTCCCAAATAATATAGTAGGATCATATACCAATTGGACGGTCCTCTAATTATATTTGAATGTTGCTTCAAGAATATTCCAGCCGCATTGAATTCTATGACGCGATGGAGATAAAGTCCGGGTTGGATATACGCGAAATAAAAATGCGGTATGCAATTATTCTCAAGAGGTCTAACCATCTATGGATAACCAACCTGGTGTTGCAAATGTACTTTGTAAATAGAACAACAATAATGTAGACATTAGGAAAACGATGTAGGAAACGTATGTAGGAGTATTAACCATGGAACAGTAAAGAGTCTAGTCTCTTGAATGGCTCTAAATCTGTCTTAAACCCTCAAATTATTGTAGCTAGAATGCAAGAAGTTTTTGAGTTGTTCAAATTTTGTAAAAGCTACAAATCTTGATTCTTGAAAACATTCTCTAGTTTTATATTTGGATCTACAAGAAAGCTGCAACATTCACTAACCTTCATAAATCCTTTGACACAATTTCTCATTTCAGTTATCAACATAAATATCTTTTTTTCTCACTATAGGTAGGTGGGCGTTTTAACCAAACCGAACCGAACCAAATCGACTTAACCAAACTCAAACCGACCCAAACCAAACCCAAGTTTGGACTCAAACCATTCAGTTATGTTCCGAACCGATAACCCAATGTTTTATTTAATTAATAATATTGTGTATTACTAAATATGTAATAATTTACACTTTTAATTTTTTTCCTGGCATATCTAAATTATTAAACTTAAATATATAACTTGAATTTGTTGCTTAAGTTAACTATCATCAAATTCAAATTCAAAGTTCAAACGACAATGAATGAAATAATTTTGTTTTGTTACATTGATTAGTTTTTTAAAACCAAATTAAACCAGACCGAACTAAAGCTAAACTGAACATAAATTGACCCAAATCCAAACTAAATCATACTAACTTCGGTTGAATTTAGTTAAAGTTTTATAAAACTCAAATAAACCGAATCGAGCTAAACCCAAACCGAATCCGAACTTAAACCGAAATACTCACATCTTAATTGTATTATGAATATGATGATTTCTACCTTTATTATAATTAGAGAAATATAATAAATAAAAAATGGTGCTCGCCGGATTGGTTCTAAAAAAAACTGAAATAATTACTACTTAAGTACGAGTCTCTGGCTTCACTCTCTCAGATCACTCACTGATCCAATTCAAAAACTTCACCACCGAGCAATCTCGCCGGAAACAGAGCCTCTCTTCTTCACCGCCGTATTTTCTTCTTCTCCAGGTACTCCCTCGCCGGATTCTTATGCGATCAACAATCACCGATGTTATCTTCCCCGATCATTCCTCTAATTTCGATGAACAACAATCCCTCATTTTTATTTTTGATCTTCGAATCCGATTAGTGTAGAGTCTATTCGATTAGTCTTTCATAATTACGCGATCAATCAAAATGACACAGTTTTCGAATTAGGGAAAAAAATCGTCACCGAATCCATGGAATTGAGATATTTTAACGATTTTGCTTCGTCAATTTCTGTGTAGAAATGTGGGATTGAAGAAGTTGACGAAGAAGACGAAGTTTAACAATGGCTCCAGTGAAAAAATCAGATAAGAAAGCAACATTAGATGCTGCTGCTTGGATGTTCAATGTTGTTACTTCTGTTGGTATCATCATTGTTAATAAAGCTTTAATGGCTACTTATGGCTTTAGCTTTGGTACTTCTTCTTCATCAAAACCTTATTTACAATCATATCTTCAAATTATTTGTCTAATATTTTCAATTTCAATGCAGCTACAACGTTAACCGGTTTACATTTCGCCACTACGACGTTGATGACGCTTGTTTTAAGATGTTTAGGATATATACAACCTTCTCATCTTCCATTTACAGAGCTTCTTAAGTTTATTCTGTTTGCTAATTTTTCGATTGTTGGAATGAATGTTAGTCTTATGTGGAACTCTGTTGGGTTTTATCAGGTAAATGTGTTTGCTTTTTGTGTTATGTAACGTTTCTTGTTGTTGGTTCTAATGGTGTCTTCTCTTTTATGCTTAACAGATTGCAAAGCTTAGCATGATTCCTGTATCATGCTTGTTGGAAGTAGTATTTGATAAGATTCGTTACTCAAGAGATACAAAACTTAGCATTGGACTTGTTCTTGTTGGTGTTGGTGTTTGTACTGTTACTGATGTTAGTGTTAACACCAAAGGTTTTGTTGCTGCTTTTGTTGCTGTGTGGAGTACTGCTTTGCAACAATACGTAAGTTCTTTGAGCTACGGTTTACACAAAGATTAAGATTAAGATTTACACAAAGTTTCTCTCTTTTGTTGCAGTATGTACATTATCTACAGCGAAAGTACTCGCTTAGCTCATTCAACCTACTGGGTCATACTGCTCCAGCTCAGGCTGCAACGTTATTGATAGTCGGTCCATTTCTCGACTATTGGTTGACAGACAAACGGGTAGACATGTATGATTACAACTCTGTCTCTGTGGTAAGTGCTCGAAACACTCAGATTATATATTAAACAATATCTCCTTACTACTCTTGAAATAAGGTTCTCAGATGCTCATAACACGCTAAGACGTAGACAAATTACCTATTAGGTCCAATGCTTGACGGCATACTGAGCCTAGAAGGGTGATTATCACCTTTTTTCTGTTATCAAATGGGTTTGCACATCGACTCTAATGAATTGTTCTTTGTATTCAATAACTTGGTGATGATTCTGCAGATGTTTATAACCCTCTCGTGCACAATAGCAATCGGGACAAACCTGAGCCAGTTCATCTGCATCGGGAGATTCACAGCAGTGTCATTCCAAGTCCTGGGCCATATGAAGACGATCTTGGTGCTTGTAATGGGCTTCTTCTTCTTTGACAGAGATGGTCTAAACCTGCATGTGATTCTTGGCATGATCATTGCAGTACTCGGGATGATCTGGTACGGTAATGCCTCGTCCAAGCCAGGCGGCAAGGAGAAGAAGAATTATTCTCTTCCAACGACCCGACAACAGAAACTTGGGGCTACTTCAGATTCTGATGAACATCGAGATAAAGCGTAGCAAGTAAGTGATCAGAAAGATCAGTTTCACACATAGCTTTTCACATCACACATCGCTCAGTTTGAGATATTCTTTTGTAGCTGAATTTTGTATTCTTATAGAATCAATTTTTTGCCTTGGTACCAAACGATTTACTCTTGCGTGAAGAACTAAGTTACATCACATTCTTTACACTTTTCCGTCAATGTTCCGATGTTTGTATATTTCGATTTTTAAGCATTGTTGAATTGCCTTAGACATCTGTTGCTGTCACAGTAGACAATAAGCAGAGTAAGCTGGAAATTAAAATAAATAAGACTATTCAAGGCACTGGAGGGATCAAGAATGAAAAACAGAGGAATGTGATCACAAAAAGCTCGAAAAGCGTCACACAAAAAGGTCCTAGTACGAAATAAAAACAGGTCCTTATGAAGTATCCAATACAGAAGTAAGTAGCAACATTGGATCTTTCTTAACGCTTCTTTGAGACACCAACAGTCTTTCCTCTGCGACCAGTAGTCTTGGTGTGTTGTCCTCTGACACGGAGACCCCAGTAATGCCTCAAACCACGGTGGTTTCTATCCATTTGTCAAACATGAAAGAAACATTATCACCATGTTTTATGCAATTGTGAACAAAGATAAGAATTATCTGTTGGTTTTTGTATTTACCTGATCTTCTTGAGACGTTCAAGATCATCTCTCAGCTTCATGTCAAGAGCATTGGAGACAACTTGAGAATACTTGCCATCTTTGTAATCCTTCTGCCTGTTCAAGAACCAGTCTGGGATCTTGAACTGACGTGGGTTTGCAACGATTGTCATGAGGTTATCAATCTCAGCAGCAGATAACTCACCAGCCCTGTTAAACATACATCATATAAGACAACAATCTCCCACAAAGCAACACAATTTGCAAACTACGAGACACAATAATATGCGCCGATCTATGATCTAGAGATTAAACAGAACAAAGGTAAAGTGCAACACTCAAGAACCTATCTCAAAACTATTACTCTTCAATATATCTCAAATGTCACAATTGATTTAAGTTCACACTAAAGAAAGACAAACGTAGAAGAGCAACAAAAGCTCAAACCTTTTGTTCATGTCGACATCAGCCTTCTTGCAGACAATGTTAGCCAATCGCCTACCAATACCTTTGATAGAGGTAAGGGCAAACATAATCTTCTGCTTACCATCAACATTAGTATTCAACACACGAAGAATGTGTTGAAACTCCTCATTTGCAACCAGAGACTACACAATCAACAACACAAAATTCAATTAACCCATCAGTAATTTCACATAAACTAAACAAAAAAAACGCAAAATTTATCAACTTACTCGCGATTACATTGTAAATCAGAACATAAAAACTCTAACTTTCTAGCTCAATGTAAATCATAGAAAAATACGAACTTTGCATAACATAAGAACTCTAAATTCCAGAAACTAACACAACCTAAAATTGACCTATCTCTAGATTCATTTTTCAGAGAGTGGATACGAATCGAATATATGAATCTAGTTAACCTAATTACCATTTTAATTCCAGATCGATTGTTCGAGAACATTTTGGAAGAGGGAAAGGAGAAATTCGAAAACCCTAATTACCATTTTGATTAGCAGAGATGAGGTTTGTGAGAAGAAGAAGCCGTCTTCAAGCAATAAACGATCGCTGGAGAGTGAAGAACACAAAAGAGGTCTGCTAGGGTTTTTCAATGATTTATATATATTACACATTAGTAGGGTTATCGTAATACTGAAATAGTTAAAGACCATTTTACCCTTCATGAATATTTATTAAAATATTATTTTCGATGGAACACTTATATAAATAACAAAAAGTTTATATCAGAGTTGATCAACTTTTATAAAGGGGGTTATTAAACCGTGGAATTTGACAGAGTTTAATAGAATTCAAATTCTAGTGTCATTGAGGTATTTTATTAATCATGGCTAACTCTTTCCGTATGATTGACACATCATCACTTAGCATTTGCCATGTGTCTATTAAAATAATTAATGTAAGCTCTTCAACTTCTAATTTATAGGTTAATGATATATTTCTTATTTAATTTTACATATTATTTTATTTTATATATTTATCTGTACTATTACTAAATTTATTTTAATATTACATGATTTTTCAATAAAACTATTTTAATAGTTTTCTCATATTCGAAGATTTTTTTTCGTAATCCAAACTCAAAGTATGAGTGTTTAATAGTCGTGGATTACTTAATGATTTGAGTAAGTTATTCTCTTAAATTGATATTTATATTCTTTTAAATTGATATTTATATAATACGTAAGGATTTCCATCATCAAATTCTTAAGTTTTTAGAATCCAACACTACCCTTTGTTAAATTGGTTAAAGACAAACGTTGTTTATGAATTATGTGTATGATGCATTGTTGAGAACGTTGTTAGAAAAAAATATTTTTAATACTAAAAGTAATTGCTCATTGCATGAGTGAATGAGTAGATAAAAAAGATTATATTTAAATTAAACAATAAAAAAAATCCGAAAAAACCGCGGTGTAGCGCGGGTGATCATCTAGTTCTATTAAAATTTAGTGTTATTCAATTTCCGGATTTCTGAATTCTATTAAAAGCAAGTGTTATTCAAGTTATTGTATTTTTGTATGACAAAATGATTTGGCAAGAATTTAATAGAAATTCTAGTGTAAAATGTAAAGAACAATTTCTTAGGTTTTAGGTGGAGATTTGGATAGAAAGGGTCTCAAATGAAATTGCCATCCTTTTTTTGTCTCACGTCGTCGTCGGCCATGACGAAATCTCATATCTATAATAATATGTTTTCCTTATTTTCCAAATCAATAATAAGATGTTTTCCCATTTTTGTACTTTCAATATATCTTATTATATAAAGTACGGTTTTGAAAGTTAGTAACTCACGAGATCATGACATGTGGCAAGTCTAACGATAAGATGTTTACATATGTCATTAAAGATTTAATTTTTTTATTCTCTTACAAAATAAAAAACCTAAAAAAGTAAACAAATTGACATATACTAATTTTTATGTCTATATATATATATATATACATATATAATCATTTTTATTCATCAAAAGGAAAATTAACAAATTTGATTTTACATGTGTTATTGGTCAATTAAATAAATCTAGCATGTATTAATTTTAAAAAAAAATCATTAGTATGAATAATAACTAATGATTTATTTAAAATAACAAAATAATTTATTTAACATAAATTGAATTGGTTAAAATTGTATTTTTCAATGTAATATAGTATTTTATTTCTATACTTAATGAGAATATTTGTATAGTTATACCTATTTTTTAGTCTAACAATTTTAATGCATGTAGCCATTAGTGAAAAAACCAAAAATTAGGAAATTAGGGCTTAAAGGGATTGATTTGTTTTTATTATTTGATATAAAAAAAAAGTTAATATAAAATTTTAGTGTTTTATTTATAAATTTTAAGTCATTTAATATGAGTTTGACATTAGGTAAAATTAATTTGTGAAATTATAGAATATAGCAAAACTATATCTTAAGCAATTTTTCTTTTCTAAAACATTTTTGTGGTTTTCTTTTTTTTTGGTTCATTATGTTTTGTTATTTGGTAATTATTTTAGTATGAAGTAATTATATTCATTTGATATGGTATACATATTATTTTGATAGAAAATTTAACATTTATCCATTAAAATAACGTGTGCATAATCAAAATCGGGATTATTATAATGAAATAGATAGTTAAATTATATAGCAAAATAGAATGTGTAAGATTAAAATTTGGTTTTTTTAGAAAATTACTAAACAAAATACTGAAAAGTGTGTTGACTATTATTTAAAATGTTTTGGCCCATAATTGTTTTGTCCTAAACAAAACTCTATATAACAGGTTTGAAGGTGTTGATGAGAATCTAAAGAGTATTGAGTTCAGTTCCAAGAAGCTCACAGAGATGGGGTTTAACTTCAAGTATAGTCTCGAGGAAATGTTTATTGAATCTATTGAGACATGTCTTCAAAAGGGTTTTCTCCCGATTTCATTATCGTAAGATCAAAATTCCGACTAAGAATGAAAATATGAGGTCAAAACCGGGGATGGTTTAACCGATGGTATGAAGCCATGTAACAAGAAGGGGTAACCGGCGAGAGAACCGATGCTCCCATGCTAGCACAACAGATGTGTGCCTACAAAATTCTACCGTTTTCAATCGTTATATTATCATATTGTTTTACAATTGGAGGTGTGATTTGGGTTTATCGTTATGTTAATCATATTTTATCATTGGCAAGTAATATCAAATGATTTTGTATCGTGTGTGAGTGTAAAACTCAAGAACTTTTTTATACTAAAAAAAAAAATTCTTTAAGTATTTAATGATGGTACTCCTCCTAAGTTTCATCGGTTTTTAAAACCTCAAGTATTTAATGATGAAATTCCTCTTAGGTACCATCAGCCATTGTGATATATTATGTAGACAAAGATTCAAACAAAAAAATTACTTACACCATTAGCTAACCAACCACATTATTGTCTACTCATATTTTCAGTTAGAACTACAAAACATTACCGAGAAAATCCCAAAACGATATGAGAAAACCAATAAAACTATTTTATAGAAAAAAACATATAGTTATAAAGTAAAGTTAGTATTGGCATAATTAATGATATATATACCATTACCCCTTAAAAATTAAAATGAAAGATGTAGAACTAACTTTAGTTACTTAATGGGCACATGACAACTTCTGGAATAATGACATGTCACTCATATAGAGTTAGCCAATTTTCATATCATATATCTAAGGAGGATGAATATATATATATATATATAATGCATTTTGGTGTATATATTAATTCGAATCTGATTTAAGGCCACCACTCATCTGTTTTAAATCTCTATTTTCTTGATTACACAGTTGTTAAAAAGGCCATTATCTATTCGTGAAAACCCATCCAATCACCTTACTTCTTTCTCCTTCTCATCGTTGATGATACGTTTGATACCATTGTTTTATTAGGTAAAATCAATATGTTAGATTAATTGAATTTGTGGATTTTTAGTGGACTTTTGAATTGAATTGGTGGATTTTGAATGGATTTTAGTGGGGTGAATTTCTTGTGACAATGAGTTCCAACAAATATGCTAGAATAAAAAACTGAACCTGAATCGAACCAAGTCGAGGTTTGATTATTTCTATTTAAGTTTTGGTTATTAGAACAGATAAATCGATTGGCTGAAGTGCTATAAAATAAATTTGGTCATTTCATGATGTCCAATAATTGAAATCAGAATTCACATTCACATAATTAGAAAAGATTGCAATATTTGTTTTTCATTTTTTTTTGCAACCCATTATTTTATTAAATTATATTTGGTGATTATTTATAGTAAATAAATATATATATCAATTTTAACAATTGTAACTGCAGATGCAGAACTGCTCTGTTGGCTCGGATCGAGGTGGTACACAAAATCCAAAAACTCCTACTTCTTTAAACTTGGTAGCACACTCCGAGTTACACTGATTATTTTCACACTTTTCTGGGTAAAGATATTCATGACATGTATCTCCTTGCGTCTCCTCCATCACCATTTCTAATAATACATATTTAAAACATAGACTAATATCATTTCAATTACTGTTTGTTAAAAATAATAATAAGGTGATGAAAAGAAAACCATCAAATCAAAATATATGAAGAAACACATAATATTTAATATACATTAAAGTTTAGAGCATACCAATAACCAAAACAACCATAAAAATTGTAAGAGCTGTGTTTTTAGTCATCTTCGATGATAGAATTATAACAAAAGTGATTGATATAATTGTATTGTGAACAATATATATATATATATATATATATATATATATATATATATTTGATTAATTGGATGCATACATCTATATTTACTAAAATATCATTAATTATAAAAAAATAGAAATAAATGAGTTAGTAATTAATTAATTACTTAGATGCTTGAATTTGTGTTAACCAAAAAAAGAGAGCAAATCAATCCGTTAGTAATTAATTAGATGCTTGAATCGGAAAACCCTTACAAAATTGAAAACATATCTAAAAACTAATTATACTAGGATTTAACCCGTGGTATACCACATGGCAAATGTTTTATTCATATATATAATAATATTAAATTTAATAGTTTTTAATTTAGTAATAAAGTTAGATCATCTATCTATATATACATTTTTGCAGCCATTTTAACAAATAAATCCTAGAGTTAGACTTATTTACAACCCAATGCCATTAGCATTATTTCTTTTTTCCAAAATAATTAATTTTACTTTAAATTCTTAATTTAAATTGTCAATCACATTATCAATCAAATTTAATCCAAACAAACTTCACATTAATCCCTTAAAATTAGCATAAACGTATTTGTTAACAATATTTTAAAACAAAGTTTTTTGTTTAAATAAATATTATTCTTACTAAACGTTTTTTGTTTAAATAAATAAATCCTGTATTTGAACTTATTTACAATGTCATGCTACTGACATTAATTATTTAGAAATGAAAATATTTAATTAACGATTTAAATCTTCTAAATCTTTGCTTTTAGAGTTATTATGTCATTACCTAAAAGGCAAAAAATATATATATTTTTTAAATATTATTATTTATATATTTAAACTTTATAAAATATTATTAATATTTAAACTTATAAAAAGTTTAATATATCAAAAAATTTAACATCATTATATAATATATAGTTTAAAAAATCTCAAAAAAAGTTTCGTCATATTTTGTGATTCAAAATTTTAAAAATGAACATATATTAACCAATTAGCAAAAAATGTGTGGGTTCAACATCCCGCATCGACTAAAATATTTAGACAATGATTCATAAATAAAATCAACATTAATAAAATAAATGGTTTTTTTGCAGGATGGGTTTTGCGGGACGGGTTTGGCAGGACGTTGCTTAATAAAGTTGTAAACTATAAAATAAAAATATTTTATAGATAGATACAATTTACAAATTTTTATATATACTAACTTTAAAAAATAAATTGTCCCCACGGTATACCGCGGGTTAAAATCTAGTATTATATTAATGTTGTAACTAAAACAATTGGTGATGATAAAATAATAAAATAAATATTTAACCTGTGTTATATCAATCCAAACTCGTCCTGCTATATTTCATATCAATCCAAACCTGTCCCGCTATATTTCTCGTCTCATGATATTTTCATTTTTTTATAAGTTTAAATATTAATAATGTTTTATAAAGTTAAAATATATCAATTCAATAATATTTTAAAAATTATAATTGTTTTTGACTTTAATATGATGACATTCTTTGTCAATTCTTACTTTATTAACACAAAAGTACTTTAAAAGATACTTCAATAATTTTAAGAATAATTGCTGAGAATGCTCTTTCCACACTACTCCTTTTCAATTCTACATTTTCCTATTTGTCATTTTCATTTTTACTCTCTTTAAATTTTTAATGACCATTTTACCCCTATTTAGAAATTGTTTCAGGCTAACGAAATAAAATATAAATATTGTTTTTGCCGAAAATATTCCAAAATAAATTTCCCACCACAATTTTCCCGCCAAAAAAATTCCCGCCAAAATTTTTTTCTCAAAGGGTTTAAAAGGGTTTTAAAAGGGTTTTAAAGGATTTTAAAAGAATTTCCCACCACAATATTAGTTATTGTTGTTGCAAAGTTTGTACAAATTTCAAGTAAAAATTAAATAAGTGGCTATTAGTCGCTTTTAAGGACCATTGATTCATGTTTTTTAATTTATTAATGCTTGAAAATACGTTTTTAATCGAATATTTATTTAGTGCTCTAGTTCTTTTTCAATAAAATAATATGTTGGCATGACTCTACTTGGGACGCTGATTGGTTGTTGCAACGCAGGCACAAGCTTGAGTTATGTTAAATAGATTAGACGAGAATTTGTGATCCGGTTTAGATTTTCTTTGTCTTATGATGCTTGAGTTCGACACTAGAAATAGTGCACTTAGGTTTAGTTTTTGATCTTGTGTATTCGATTTTATTTAGAAAACATTTTTCATAATCCCTCGTAGGATATGTATTATGACAACTTTGGATACCTCGAGAATACTATTTAATTGTAGGACACTAATCAAGTTATCTCTTCATTGTTGAATATTTTTTTTGCATTTGTATATGTCTGTCTTTCAAAGAACAAACAAATGAGTAAATGAAACATTCTTTACTTACAAAAATTCAACTAATTTATCATCAACATAAGCCATCCATATAGTTCCTCTATCTATCTAAAATCCGAAAGAATCAATCTGAATCGAATCGACTATTCAAAAGTACTTATTAAATAGATCTGGATTAATATTCTTAGCCGAACATAGCCAGAATTTTGGTAATTCAATTCGGTTCGGTTCTTAGCCGAACATAGCCAGAATTTTGGTAATTAATATTCTTAGCCGAACATAGCCAGAATCAATCTGAATCGAGTCGACTATATTCAAAAGTACTTATTAAATAGATCTGGATTAATATTCTTAGCCGAACATAGCCAGAATTTTGGTAATTCAATTCGGTTCTAAAAACCAACGAGACTTGATTTTTTGGTTTTGGAAGATTGAACACGTCGGTATTCAAAAGTTCTTTTCGTTTTTAATAATCTTCTATATTTTGTTGAGAAACACTCTATAAAATAAATCTTATCATATAATGTTATTAAACTGTCATGTCATGTTCTTAGTTTTTCACCTATTTAAATAATTACCAAATTATTTTAGATTGTCTATAGATTTTGCAATTAGTCTTATAACACAAAAACTAAAAACGAAATTCTAATAAAAAGTAATTAACTAAACAATTAAACTTTAAATAATTGTTTTTTATAAAATTAATTAAAACAATATTTAAAATACTTTTGTATTTGATATCGAATCATAAATGATTCTTATCTATCAAAAAAATAATAGTACATCTTACTCTATTATTTGGGAAGTACATTTTAAATGTAACCTTAATTTTTGTAAATAATAAAATGACAATGTCATTAGAAAAATTTAATCAAAAACAAAATCCTTTAATGACTTCATTAAGGTTACCAAAATTATTTAACAACAATATTCATTTCTTAATTATAGGGCTTATTGGATCTAAAGACAGGTCATCAAAGATTTTCTAAACTGAAGCAAAATATATCAAATATTCAAATATCTATCTGTTACCAAATTATAAACAAATAAGTTCGTAAAACAATTTAATATTTTATATACGAAATTAATTAAATCTTAATCACAAAAAAATTAGCACAAAAAAAAAGTATTCAACAATTAAAAATTTATCAAATCTCTGTGTTATATAAGTTTTGATACTATATTCGAATAAAGTGTAATATACCTTTTCAATTTGTATTCTTTAACTAATTTAAGCTAACTAATATATTTGTTAATCTTATACCTATCAAACCAACTATCGTTTATTATCTCTAAAGTATTTTTGCAAGACTTTTTTGGTTGATTTGGATAAAAGTGCATTCGGGTCATATGGTACATTCCCCTATTAAATAAATATGGTGCACTCCTATGTTATTAGCTAAAATGTTTCGATTATAATTCAAAATCATATCATAAAATAAAATTAATATTATTAAAATAAATGGCATTTTAGCAAGACGGATTTGGAGGGACGGGTTTTTGAATCAAAATTAATAAAAAAGTAAAATATAATTAATACACCGTTTCAATACGGGTTAAATCTTTAATTTCTTATTTTTTAAGACCACTAATATTAAACATATCAAATCATCCTAATTTAGAAAAGATTATATAAAACCAAAAATGTTATGTGCTATGTATAATGTGACTATATATAAAATTAAACTATAAAATATACATGTATTATAGAATGATACAATTTGCAAAACATTTATATTAAATAAATAATTTTTAAATTTTAAAAATTACTACTTAAAACAAAAATCACGGGACAGTTAAAGAAATTACAGAACGGATTTTATTTTGGAATTGGATAATATGGTGGATGTATTTAAATCAATATTTATAAAATTTTAAAATACTATTAATATCCTGTTTTAATAAGGGTTAAAACTTCAGTTTTTTAACAATTGTCTCATGGATTCGTGGTATAACGTTACTTAATAACAATTATAAACTATAAAATATAAATATTTTATAAAGTTAAAATTTGCAAGTTTTGATATATATTACCTTTAAAAAATAAATCGTCCTACGGTATACCGCAGGTTAAAATCTAGTATATTATTAAAAAAGCTACGGTTATTTGAATACACTATAATTATGTTTTCAAAACGAAATCTTAACTAAATTCAATCATAACCATAACACTAAAACCATATTTTCCATATGAGCTTCTTCAACAATGATACAAAAATTCACAAACATATACTACAAAAAAAGAATATACATAAAACTCATAATTCTAGTTTCAATTGAATTGTTTTACAACATTATTTATCCTATCAAAAATAAGTTATAAAATTAATAGAATTATCATTGGACGAAACATATTGATAAAATAATAAGATTTTGTTCCATATTTGCCAATATATATATATATATATATATATATATATATATATATATATTTTGGTGAGGTATTTGTTGAGCCTGCAGAGCTGTGACCCAATAAATATACTATTTATTCGTAAAAAAAAAGGAAAAAGAAGAAAAGGAAATTGGTAAACCTACCCGTAGTCTCTTTGCTATAAAAGCAAGAATGTCGGAAGAGAAACAGGCTAAAAAACAATGACAACGATTTGCGATCTTCCACGGGATTTGGTAGCGAGGATACTGTCTAGGGTTCCATTGACATCTATGAGAAGAGTGCGATTCACATGCAAAAGGTGGAACACTATATCCAAAGATCCGAGCTTTGCGAAGACGCACTTTGGTAAAGCGGCGAGACAGTTTATTATGATGTCTCAATCGAGGGTTTCGTTGATGAGCGTAAAACTCCATGGAGACGGTAACGAGGACGAGTTGGCCGATCCATATATATATGAAGGGTATAGGTAAGCTTACAAGCCTAAACAATTTAGATCAAGTGGAGATATCAAAAGTGTTTCACTGCAACGGCTTACTCTTGTGCCTGACCAAGGACAAGACTAGGCTCACTAGCCTCGTGGTATGGAACCCGTATTTGGGACAAACCAGGTGGATCAAACCCAGACACGCTTTCCACAGATTAGACGTGTATGCTCTAGGATACGACAAAAACTTGAAAAACCATAAAATCTTGAGGTTTGTGGATAGTTACGAACCTGCTGTGAAGCATTCTATTATAGAACACGAAATTTTTGATTTGAAGTCTAATGCATGGAGGGTTCTTGATGCCACTCCTGACTGGGAGATAGATTCTTATCAACGTGGCGTGTCTTTGAAAGGAAATACTTACTTTTTTGCTAAAGAGAAAATAGTGGTGGAAGGGGATGATGTTGTAGTGATTGAAGATTTCAAAGATTTTTTGATCTGTTTTGATTTTACAAGTGAGAGATTTAATTTGGACCACGTCTGCCTCTACCGTTTCACTCTTACAATGGAGAGACCGTGACTCTTTCTAGTGTTAGAGAAGAGCAGCTAGCAGTGTTATATCAGCAGGATACTTGTTTGATGGAGATATGGGTTACGAATAAGATTGAACCGGATGTGGTGTCATGGAGCAAGGTGTTTTTAGCAGTGGATATGGAACCACTCACTGGTTCTTTTATCCCGTTTGCTTTTTTCGCTGGGAGTTTCTTCATTGACGAGGAGAAAAAAATCGCTGTGGTATTCGATAAAGACCAAGAGGAGATCAACGACAGAGCTTACCTGATTGGAGAGAATGGATACTACAAAGAAGTGGATCTTGGATACATGAATGGATACTACCAACAACAAGTAGATCCTAGGGGACCTGATCCAGTTTTCCCTCTCGTGTGCTCGTATTCTCCGAGTTTGGTGACGATCCCACAAGGAACACGAGGCAAAAGGAAAGAACGAGATTATTAGTACTTGTTTGTTTCTATTTGCTTACAAAACATTAGTCTCTGTTGATGAGTTTGATTGTTGTCGAATAATTCCTCTTTCTTTTCTTCCTTTTGAGGTTGTTTTTAAATTTGAGAAGAACATGTGCTTAAAGAAACATTGTCCGATGATGGTATGATAATCCGGCAACTGAAGACAAGAGTCGAGAGTAAAAGTAAAACCACGAAATGTGGACATGATTGATCTTAGGTTTCTCCCATTACATTCATGATATGGAAAATCAAAATAAACTTGAGAAGAACATGTTCTGAAAGAAACCTTGTCTGCCAATAGACTCTAGGCATGTTCTTACACTACCAATAGCTACTAGGCAAGTTTACTAGACTTTCCTAATTGGCATGATATTGCACACACTCAGCCAGGTCAAAGAGATTCAAATTACTTTGCCAGCCGATGAACCTAACTAACAACTCCAAAATTTTCCTTAAATCAACACAAATTAAGCCATCAACGTGATTGATGGTATCAGAATACAGTAAAAACAACAACTAGAGTTTCACAAGTCAAATGCAATTAAACAATATCAAAAAGCTACGTGGCGAGTACAAGAAAATGGATGCAGTAAGAATCAGGAAGTGGTAAAAGAACGGGATTAAGAGCAAAAGGATATAAATCAGGAGCAGCTAAGGTAAAGGAAATTTCGATTCAAGTTTGAAGAGTCAGGTTAACAAGCAAGGGTATGCACGGTGACACAAAAAAAGAAAGTAACAAATGGTTTAAAATTCAAACCAATAGAGAAGCTGGCTTGTAGTATCAACATGCTCTTAAGTGTGGACCTCAAAATTGACAAATAGAAACCAGTTATGGAATTGCTTGCAAAAGTACTGCAATGAACAAAAGATTAGAATTGTCTCGAAGACAGTAATGTAGCAGCTCACCATCTGGAGTTCTTGTTTCGTGATTTCGCCTGCATTAATAGGCAAGCATCTTCCAGGGAAAACACCTGCAAAAAAATTCAAATGTGGTGAGTACCAAAATTACTTCCACCAGTATGATAGTGTAAAATGAAACATACTGATATTCTCCTGACAACATACCAGCTGTGTCAAGACTAGCAGCTATAGCTCGAAGACGATCAGGTCTCTCTGGATGTGGATGTGACTTCACTTCAAACTTTTTAAGCATGCCATCAACAAATATTAAAATACAAACACTTGCATGAAGAAAAGATTTGGAGATAATAACGTAGAGATGTCAACAGATACTAGAGGTTTCTCAGGAAAACATAACATATAACGGTAACAAGATCATACTTCTGAGTGTAGCAACATTCTCTCGTCGAACCCACAACTGTCGAGCTGGTTGCAGATGAGCTTTTTTTTTGCGGGAAAAATATTTTTGAGAAATTTTTTTTGGCAGGATATTTTTTTCGAAATTTTTGGCGAAAAATATTAATATTCCATTTTGTTAACCTAAAACAATTTCTAAATAAAGGTAAAATGGTCATTATAAATTTAAAGAGGGTATAAATGAAAATGGCAAATTGTGAGGCCTCGACAACGCGTGACCTAGGTCTTGGAGTCTCCTGACTTCTTCAAGAATGGTGAGAGATAAGTATTACACATGTCTCAAGACCTAAGTCTCGGACTCGGGTTAAGCATTCAACATCCCAAACTAATGCAATACATAAGAGAAGATTAAAAAGGTGGAAGGCTATGTCCGACTAATTACATAACTTAGATTTTTTTTTGAAAACCTTAAACCGTCTCCAACCAAACCTAATTTTAGACTAATTTTCATGTTCTGTTTCCTCTGTTTTCCTCAGCTTAAGTCTCAGGACATTCTCTTTCTTACAAATCATCTCCGGAGAAGAACAATGCTCTATAACATAATACATACTTTTGATATCTCCACTTATATATATTAATTAATAAGTTGTGTGGTTAAAAATGAAATGAATTACAAGATGAAGTGTGTCAAAGAATATGATAAAATTATAATACAGAACAGAGAACACTAGCATGTAAAAACTCAAAACAAAGACACGTCTAAAAAGTCAATGACTCTGTTCAGTCGTGTTTTATTATTTCTAAAGAAAAAGTCTTTCTCTATTGCTGTTAGTTCTCTTTACTTCTATATATGCAAATCTCATTTCTGCCTTCCATACATATACACAACTCTGAAGTCAACAATCTTTTGTCCAAAGAAATTCATCATCATGGAAACCCTAAGAGAGGAGGCTCCATCAAGCTACTTGATGAAGCTTGTTGGTTTCTCTGAGGTGAAATTCAGTCATCAACCTTATGAATCTGCTGATTTCGACGCTGCGGGACATAAATGGTATTGTCAACCAAATCTAAGATCTCATATATATTTGATAACTCTTATGTATGATTTTTTTATGTGTGATTTATCATAAAACAATGATAAATTTAATCAGGAGATTGATATTTTACCCGGCTGGAAAGGTAGAAGAAGGTGGAAAAGACCATATTTCGATTTATGCGAGGGTCGAAAATGTTGGTGCTTCTGAGATGCAGATTGATGTAGAACTCAAGTTCTTCCTCTACAATCACAACGCAAAGAAATACTCTGTTTTCCAAGGTATGAACATATTTATAAACACACCTTTATATTTTAAGATATAGAGATTTATTGTGATCAATTTTGCTGGTTTTAGTCAAGTCTCTTAACCAAAGAAGATATCTTACTTGGGACAGAATTATATATGTTTATGATGTGTGTATATATGTGTGTAGATGGAACTGTGAAGCATTATAGTAAGGAGAAAAAAGAGTGCGGATTTGCACAAATGCTTCTTCGTTCGAAGTTTAACGACCCAAAAAATGGGTACACCGATGGAGATGCTTGTATCGTTGGGGTGGAGATATTCGTTATAAAGCCGATAGAGAAGGTGGAGAGGGTTGTATTCACACAAAACCCACCAACGAACAAATTCACATGGAAAATCTCTGATTTCTCAAAACTAGGAGACAAGAAATATCATTACTCGGATGAATTTGTGGTCGGAGAAAGAAAATGGTGAGTATTGATTCATAAATATAATGCTTAATCACTAGCTTTTGATATTTATTACTTGAACATATTTATTCTGTGCTATTATGGTATTTTCAAGGAGAATAAAAATTAGCCCAAAGGGAGACAAAAAGGTAAGAGCACTTTCAGTCTATGTTCAAGCCATGGAATATTTGCCAAATGCGGTAGCTTCTACCACTTACGCAAAGCTCAAACTTCAGCTAATGAATCAGAAAAACACTAACCATATTGAGAAACGTGGTACATATCAAACTAGTTTTTTTTTATATTTGGGTAGAAATATCGATATTACCATTCGTAAAGACTGACTTATATGTGATGTTTTTGTATAGTTTTTCATTTTTTCTCGAGAGAGAAGGAAGATGGATATGGGACTTCTGAGTTAATATCTGTGGAGGATCTAAATGATGAATCAAAAGGGTACCTTGTGGAAGACACCATCGTTCTTGAAACTACTTTGCTTTGTGTCACTGAGACTAAGTTTGTCGACTCTATCTAATTTTTTTTATAACCTCTCCTTTCTTGCATACATCTCTGATTTGTAAGCAACAAAATTTCTCCTTTTGGTGTTTTCTTTTCTGTTTTATTGTTTTTGTTTTGCTAAAATATTTTATTTTTGTTGTTTACAGAGTAAAGTTGTGTGATATGTGCAAATACAAATTCTTTTTGTTAAATCCACGTCAACATGCAAAATCCCATTGGAAAAAAAAAAAAAACATGCACAACCATTTACTGCAATTATGGTGCAATCCACATAATCGTTTATATGTGTTCGGGGTGGTCTTTTTGGGTTTGTTTGACAACGTGGATGCGAGTGCCGAGGGCGAGGTGTATCAGATCTAGAAAAATAGTTTCCAAAGACACATTATTTATACTAGATGACTACCCACGCTACGCGTGGGTTTGTTTAGAAAATTGTTAAAAAATATTTATATTGATGGTTATTTTTGCTAATTTATGTTTATTTTTGTATTATTAATAAAATTAGATCCATAATATGTATTTACATTTTTTATGATTAGATTCATTTGTAATTCGAAATATCAATTTCTAATTTTCATGTATAAAGCTGATTATTTATAAATATTTTTCACTATCATGAATACATATAACAACAATATATGATATTTTGATACAATTATGTGTAACCATGTTACTTGTGTGGTTTAAAATTTACCCTAATTCGATTATAAATAAATCAATTCCTTGTTTTATGTACTTCAACAACATTGTGATAAGCTCATGATTAAAGTTTGGATTTACTTCAACTGAACAAGATCTGAAGAGTATTCGTATGAAAAAGGGGTATGAAGAAAATAAAAAGATAGCAAAAATTGAATTTCATTTAAGTCAACACTTTTAAATCTTTTATCATTGCGTATATCAATATTAGAGAAATGATCGTGTCTTGAATGATTTGAAAATTATCTAATTTGATTATAAATAAACTATTTCTGGTTTTATGTATTCTCCTGATATAATACTCCAACAACATTGTTATACGTTCATGATTAAATATATAAAATTTATAAACTGAATAAGATTTCAAGAGTATTCATATGAAAAATAAAATAAAAAGAAAGCAAAAATGAAAGTATCATTTAATAACTTAAAAATGAAAAATTTTAGGACATTATTAATATATACTTGATTAAAAGATAAATATTATAGTTAATTAAACATTTAAAATATTTAACAGAAAAACGTTTTATAATATTTATAATATGTGAAATCTATAAAAATTAAATAATCATTTGAAATAAAACTATTAAATTGATGTGAATTATAAATATTTTAATAAAAATATTATTCAAACAAAAAATAAAAAAAGATAATGTTTAATTTTACATAACAGGATTAGATGATAAGACGAGTTTAGAATATTTATAATATATGAACTTTAAAAAAATTAAATAACCATTTGAAATTAAAAAAAAAAAATTTATTTGAATTATATATCTTTTAAATTAAAGTATTATTAAAACAAAAATAACAAAATAATTTTTAATTTCGCTGAACCGGGTTAGATGGTATGACGAGTTTGGGTCGATAGGTAATACGAGACAGTATAGCATGGGTGAATCTATTAGACATGTTTAATTTCACAGAACGACATTAGATGATATGACGGCTTTGGATCGATAATAATACGAGACAGTATACCACGGGTGAAATCATATATATATATATATATATATAAATTAAAATATCATTATATTAATAAAACAAATATAATTAAAATTTGTATTATTTAGTTATAATCTAAATTTTAACTTAATAAACTGTTTGTTATTCTTTCTATATTTTTAAACAGTAAAAATTAAACATTGTAATTGTATACTAAATAATATATATATATATATATATATATATATATATATAATAGTTGTACATTTAGAAAATATAAAAAACAAATTATATTTATTTAATCTACTAAACAAATTAATTTTTTATTTTTTAAAAATAATATAGCCCCGCAGTATACCGCGGATTAAAATCTAGTATATTTATATAAGAGAAATGATCGTGTATATAATTATTTGGTAGGTTTTATGTTTTAAAGGTTTATTATAGTGTATTAAAAAAATTTAGTCATTATAGAATAGTGATTATTGCTAAAAAAATAGTAATAAAAAGAATATAATGAAAGTAGTGCTTAATTTATTAACATACTTTTTTGTTTTTAATTTAAATTTTTATTTTAAAGAAATCAATTAAGAGTAGGATTGATGATACATTTAATTTGCTTATTTAATTTTATTAATTTTTAGTTTAAAAAATATCGAATGACACATGTCATTTTCTTGTGTGATGATGTGTCATTAATATGGAAAGAGTTGGCCAACTTTCATATATATGATTTATATTATGAACATTTAAACGAATCTCTACAAAACAAAATAGTGTTTCGTGTCACTTAAATTTTAATATTTACATTACGTATAATTTATATAAGTGATTATGGAAGTGGTGGCAAATATTTTGCATCAGTTAAAAGAAATATTTTTATGATTATTATTTTTTAGTTCTTACTTTTTTAAAATAAAAATATTCATATCAATTATTCTTTTTTTTATATAACATCTCACTTTATTAATTTGTAAATGAATAGTACAAATAGTGTTGTATCCATCGTGGCGGTACATTAAAGGTTTCATACAAAGAAGACATTGAGTTTGCATACTTTGATAGCTTGTCCGCTGCCGAGTTTCTCTCACGATTGACATAGCCAATTGATGAGAAAGGTAAATTAGTCATCCAAAACCGAATGTCATACAGCAGTGTTCCAAGTAGATGATGATCTTCAGTCTTGTTAATTAGAGTCGTTAATTTTCTCCTTCAAACCACACATAACGGTATCCACGAATCCAAACCATTTGTAGAGCATGTAAAAATCCCAAGGCTTCCGCTTGTAGGGCTGAGTATGATTGTTGTAGCTTCGCACAACCTGAATGTATTACATGTCCATTACTGTCTCGGATTATCCAACATGTGCTTGTATAATCCCTTCCTTGAACATAGCCACTGTCAAAGTTACATTTTAGATAACCCTCCGGTGGTGGACTCCATTCTTTACTTCGGCCCGACGGTCGATCATTTGGTTGTTCAGTGCTGTGTGAGTTAGCTGTGTCATTAATCGTAGTTTCGACCCATTCGGTTGCTTCTTGTTCCCCTTTCTGTGCCACCTTCCAAGGGAATCGATCAATCTGTTGAAAAAGGAACTCATTACGTGATTTCCATAAGCGCCACATTATCCAAAAAGGCAGCAATCCATTGAGAATGGTAAGGTTTTGTTTTTTCTTCGCCTGCAGTAGTAATCGTATATTCTCTTCAAGATTATTAGTGAAACAAAGCCGATTACTCCCAGAAAAGTTTGCACTTCTCCATACAGCATGCGCATAAGAACAAGTAAAAATTATATGATTAATTGTCTCTTCGGCATAGCAGCATCTTTGGCAAGTCGGATCTGCTGGAATGTTCCTTTTACGGAGTTGACTGGTTGTGGATAATTGCTGTTAAAACTAGTATCGGTTTTCGTAAATGATTTTAATAATATTTGTGTCAATAATCAATAATAATAATAAATAAAAATAAAAATTTAAAACATTAGATTTAAACACGAATTATGACAAACAAAAAAAAAAAGATTTAAACACGAATACATTTTTCAAAATTCAAAAACAAACCCAAAATATATCCTTATTCAATCACAGTCTTGAATCCCATCCTGAAGATCCTTTGAGTCTTTTCTATCAATGGTGTATTCTTTCGGTCTCCATCACGATAAGGAAGCTGCGGTGGAAATACAGAAAACTAGCATGTAAAACCTCAAAACAAAGACTTGTCTAAAAAGTCAATGACTCTCTTCAGTCATATTTTATTGTTTCTAAAGAAAATGTCTTCTCTTTTATATATTGCTATTAGTTCTCTTTTCTTCTATATATGCAAATCTCATTTCTGGCTTCCATACAAATAAACAACTCTGAAGTCAACAATCTTTATCCAAAGAAATTCATCATCATGGAAACCATAAGAGAAGAGGCTCCTTCAAGCTACTTGATGAAGCTGGTTGGTTTCTCTGAGGTTAAATTCAGTCATCAACCTTATGAATCTGCTGATTTCGACGTTGGGGGACATAAATGGTATAGTCAACCAAATCTAAGATCTAATATATATTTCATAACTCTTATGTAAGATTTGTTATGTGTGATTTATCAATGATAAATTTAATCAGGAGATTGATATTTTACCCGGCTGGAAAGTTAGAAGAAGGTGGAAAAGACCATGTTTCGATTTATGCGAGGATCGAAAATGTTGGTGCTTCTATGCAGATTGATGCTGAACTCAAGTTCTTCATCTACAATCACAACAACAAGCAATACTCTGTCTTTCAAGGTATGAACATATTTACAAACACACATTTTATTAAGATGATATAGCAATTTATACATGGTGTGATCGATTTTGTCGGTTTTAGTCAAATCTGTCAAACCAAAGAAGATATTCCTTGGTTAGAATTATGCTTATTGGTGTGTTTATATATGTAGATGGAACTATGAAGCATTACAATAAGGAGAAAAAAGAGTGTGGATTTGCGCAAATGCTTCTTTTTTCGAAGTTCAACGACCCAAAGAATGGGTACATCGATGGAAATGCTTGTATCGTTGGGGTGGAGATATTCGTTATAAAGCCGATAGAGAAGGTGGAGAGGGTTGTATTCACACAAAACCCACCAGAAAACAAATTCACGTGGAAAATCTCTCATTTCTCATATATAGGAGACAAGAGATACTATTATTCAGATGAATTTGTGGTCGGAGATAGAAAATGGTGAGTTTTTCTTCATTAATGTAACGCTTAATCACCAGTTTTCGATACTGATTACTTGAAAATATTTATTCTATGTGCTATTATGATATATTTAAGGAGATTGAAGATTAGTCCAAAGGGAGACAAAAAGGTAAGAGCACTTTCAGTTTATGTACAAGCCATGGCATATCTGCCAAATGCGGTAGCTTCTAGCACTTATGCAAAGCTCAGACTTCGGCTACTAAATCAGAAAAACTCTAACCACATTGAGAAACGCGGTACATATCAAACTATATATTTTTTTTATTAGGGTAGAAAAATCGATATGATCATTCTTAAAGACTGACTTATGAGTGATGTTTATGTATAGTTTTTCATTTTTACTCGAGAGAGAATGGAGACGGATCAGGGATATCTGAGTTAATATCTGTGGAGGATCTAAATGATGAATCAAAAGGGTACCTTGTGGAAGACTCCATTGTTCTTGAAACTACTCTTCTTTGGGTCTCTGACACTAAGGTCGTTGACTCTATCTAAAGACTCCTATTACCTCTTTCTTTCTTTTGCATACATCTTTCTTTTTTAAGCAACAAAATGTCTTCTTTGCTATTTCCCCTTTTTTTTTTTTTTTTTTTTTTTTTAGTTTGTTAAATTTTTTGATGTTTTGTTGACTGATTATGTAAGAATCTTTGTACGATTTGGGAAGGTTTGCTTAACTAAAGCTCTATAATTCCGTCATTTAATTAGCACTGGAGCTGTTGTTTTTGTTGTCTTGTACATTACACAACACACAATGAAACTTTAGTTTGATCAACAACCTTTTTATAGTTTCTCCAAAAAGCGCTTTGCCTTTTCCTGTTCTTTATTCTCTACGAAAAAAGACTATATATGTAGTGGTCACATGAAATCAGCCACTAATTAGCTTCGGTTCTTTCTAAGGGAATTCAGGTTTTGTTTACCCTTGTCAAAGAGAAATTTCAGTGAATTAACAAGCAAGAGGTGCGGTTGCAAAGTACAAAGATTGTGAGGCCTAGTGGCCGAACCCTACTTTGAAGAAGGCCTCGAGGACGAATTAGGGTCGGAGTCTCCTGAGTTTTTCAAGAATGGTCAGAGATAAGTGTTACATCTGTCTTGAGACCTAAGTCTCGGACTCGGGGTTAAGCATTTAATATCTCAAAAGTTCGCTGATAAAACAAGTTATTCCACTCATTGCAAATTTGCAATGCATAAGAGAAGATGAAAAAATTGAAAGGCTATGTTCGACTAATTTACAAGAAAACTTAGTAATTTTAGAAAAACTTTAAACCGTCTCCAATCAAATAACGTCATAAACTGTCCGACATTAGGCCTTTAGTGTCGTGTCCTAACTTTACCACAAGACATGCCAATGTACTAAGGAGGAAACGAAAAAGAGGTGAGCATAAAAATCAATTTTCGTTACAATCCCTCTACAACACTCTAATCTAATCTACCTAAAATCGGTAAGCCATTTTTTCACAGCAAATCCATTGCCTCTCTCACCTTCAAAAATTTGACTGATATATTCTGCATATTTCTATGGACGAAAATGACAACCAAAAAAGGTGGTGGAAAACATGATTACGAAACAAAAATTCTTAAAGAATATAATAGTAAAGTTGCAAAATTAAAAGAATAATCAAAAGGATAAACGGTTGAAAGAGAAGTGGAGGATCAAAATTTGTTGTACAAAAGCCAAAAACATTTATTTAAGAATCCCATTAAATTAAGGGGAATCTTGGTTCTCAACCAGACGTTAATTTAGTCTTAATTCAACTCCATTTTCCATTCTTTTGACTTGATGCTCACATTACGTGGAGTCATAAGAATTTATAGCAAGAAAAAAAATTATGATCCAAAATTTAAGATTGTTATTGCATCATTTTAAAAGTACATAAAAATTACAAAAGATTTCACGGAGCAATACTCTTAAAATACAATTTCAAAGCATCATTTTTTTGTTTTTCTTTTCAACAATCATCACGTTTGAAAAATAGTATATATTCGGTACCAAGATTTTTTCACTTGAAATTAAAATATATAGAAACTTAGGAAAAAGTATATATTAGGATATTATCAAAAATATAAAGTATATATCGAAAACATAAAGCCAACGATTTTAAAAATGCTCAACGTTATCTTGTTCAAAGAGTGTGGTACATTAAAACGTGTCGTATTCTCATTTGTACAGTAAGCAAGTGGAATCCAAGTTGAGTTATGCAATTTAACCGCGAGATAAAATAAGTAACGAAGCTTATTTGTCTGAAATCAGCAGCAAAATATCCGTTTCTGTTGACCGACGCCTACCTTACTCATTTAGTCATTACCTACTTTTGTCTGACTCACTCACCGTCCATACTTTTTACATTTATGTGTAGACATACCAAAGTTTGTTATATCCAATCAAGAACTATGTGTAAACTTAAATTAAACCAAAAAGAAACAAGCAAAACTGATTATGGTAGTTAGAAAATAGTCTAACTATTATGGACGTTTTAACAATCTTTTGTGTTTTCGTGACGATTTTTGTGTAAACGCGTTCCCGTGACGATTTTTGTGTTTCCGAAACGTTTCGAAAACAGGAAACGGACCTCGGAACGGGTTTCCATGCAACCTAAGACGTAACCCGACCTAGATTTGAAATCACAATGCCTTTTTTAAGTCGAGAATATATAAAGTTGAGAGATTACCTGTTTCTGGAAACTCTTTGCTAAGTCTTCAAAATGCTTTCAAGTACTCTTTGAAAATGTCATTGTCTAATCATGCTAATCTGATATATTATAAGATTTTATTTCGGCCCAACTGGTACAATAATGTAAACGCCATTAACTATGTTGATTGGTACTTTTTTGCGGACAAATAATACACCTTATACTTGTTGACGTTGTGCTTATCATCTTCAGTTCTAGCCATGTTTCTAGTAATATTTGCATGTCCATGACCATAATTCTACTTTCGTCATTTGATAGGAGTGTTCTGATCAAAAGATTTGGTGTAATATCGTTGCATCTTACTATGTTGGATTCATATATTTCTAAAAATTAGATCAGGATATATTATTATTATTATTATTATTGTTATTTTGTTTCGTTGTATCACCATCCAAATCAAACTCGAATAATACGTTGTTTTTTATAAAAAAAATTACATAATCTTATCTGAAAATTGCTTTAAATCATAACATTTTAATAGATTTTGTTGTTGTCAAACCTACATGTTTTACAAACATGTTTTGGTTGAGAATCAAAATTTTATGAACCTTGTTTTTCGTGTTTTAACACATAAACGCAAGACCGTTTTCACATATATGTAATGTATGCTTTGCATTACCGGTTTAAATTTCTAATTTATTTTATTTAATATAATTTTAGTGAAACAAAATTTTCTCTAATAATAAAATAGAAACATTGTATCTTTCACCTTTACCAAATCAAACAAAATTTTATGTTTCTTACTAGTAAACCCCCCAAAGTAGTTGATATCTTGTTTGATAGATTTTTCATGCATATAATGAACATTTAAATTTTACAAAACAAAACCATTTTTTCTTTATTTGTTTCTTGGTCCTCTCAAATCCAACCCACCAAGACAAAGAAATAGATATTCCCTTTCTTATGTAAAGACAAAAGTCCATAAATACTCTCTTTCAACACCTCTCTCACACTCACCATGCAATTTTTCTTTCCTTGTGACCAAGACTTCTCTCCAACTCTAAACCAAAAAACACCCAGATTTTTTCTCTCTGATTTCAAGATTCCCCAAAACTTTTTCTCCAAGACCCTCTACAACTTTCTTGGTAAGCCTCTTCTACTTCTTCCCAAGTTTGATCACTCAGCGAAACAAAGCAAACTAAGTAACAAAGTTAAAAAAACAAAGAATTTGATTGTTTTTTTTTCTTATAGATGGCGGTAGGAATCTTTGGATTGATCCCAAGCTCATCACCAGACGAGCTAAGGAAGATTCTTCAAGCGCTTTCGACGAAATGGGGAGACGTAGTTGAGGATTTTGAGAGTCTTGAAGTGAAGCCAATGAAAGGAGCGATGACTAACGAAGTGTTCATGGTTAGTTGGCCTAGAAAAGAAACGAATCTTCGATGTAGGAAGCTTCTTGTTCGTGTTTATGGTGAAGGTGTTGAGCTTTTCTTCAATAGAGACGATGAGATTCGTACTTTTGAGTATGTTGCTCGTCATGGTCACGGTCCTACACTTCTTGGTCGCTTCGCCGGCGGTAGAGTCGAAGAGTTTATCCATGCCCGGGTAAATAAAATATTATTCTTTCACTTTTATTTAGTCTGTTTGGAGTTTTGGTTTACTAGTTATTCGGTTTATGAAATTTTGAAACCGGATTTCAAATCCGGTTTGATACAGTTCTTGTTTCAGTATGAATTCGATTTTTAGAAAATATTTGATGATTTTCATGTGTAAGGATGTAATTTCTCCAATCCTGCTTTTAGTTTGGTTACGGTTTTCTAGTTGTTTGGTTTATGAAACCGGATTGAAACCAAAGAGCAGTCGGTTTTGGTTTGATATTGTTCATGTTTGGTATAAATTGGGTTCCTTACAAGTTACAAAATATTTGACGGATATTATTATTCATCAGGTTTTGATTTGTAAATGATTTTCAGATTTTACTGTTTGTTTTTCATCAATTCCGATTCGGTTCGGTTTGATTTTTCTTTTGGATATGTAGTTAAATGAAACCGAATTGGCTTATATTTTCTTTGGTTCAGCTTTCGGCTTAGTTTTTTATTGGGTTAAACTAGGTTTAGCAATCCCTATAGGCTATAGCTCATATAATTGGTTTACCTTTTTCATGTGGTGTTAAACCGGAAAAAACCAAACCGGTTTAGCTGTGCACCTATTGTTGATTTGTCTTCATACTGTAGTTAAATTTTTGTGTTGATCATTTTCCATTATAAAAATGTCACAATAATAATTCTTGCATCTATAACTTCGGTTCAGACACTATCGGCAACCGATCTTCGTGATCCGAACATATCAGCTCTTGTTGCATCTAAGCTAAGAAGATTTCACAGCATACACATTCCTGGAGATAGAATTATGCTCATCTGGGACAGGATGAGGTAAAGAAACTGCATACTAAAAGGATTTTCCTAGTAAATATTTTGATCATATGAAAGTAATATTCATTGGAACATGTAAATGACAGGACTTGGGTAGGACAAGCCAAGAATCTATGTTCAAATGAACATTCAACAGAGTTTGGTCTAGACGACATTGAAGATGAAATCAACCTGCTGGAACAAGAAGTGAACAATGAACAAGAGATTGGCTTCTGTCACAATGACTTGCAGTATGGTAACATCATGATTGATGAAGAAACCAATGCAATTACTATCATTGTAAGTCTCTTACTCATAACCACAAATCTTCTTAACATTTTTTCTTTCTTTCAGAATGGGGGAAAAAAGTTTAAAACCCATTTTTACGATACGATTTAACTCGAGGTAAAACAATATCATCACCCATTGATGAACATGAGACTTCTCATTTATCTGTCTAATAATTTGTGTGAAAATGGATTTAAACAGGATTATGAGTATGCAAGTTATAATCCGATCGCTTACGACATAGCAAATCATTTCTGTGAAATGGCGGCAGATTATCATTCAAACACTCCTCATATCTTGGACTACACTCTATATCCAGGTACAGTGATGAAATCAAGCAGTGTTTATAATTCCATAGTCGAAAAACCGAGTTTTTTTCGTTTTAACTATGGTTTGGGAAATTGCAGGGGAAGAAGAAAGGAGGAGATTCATATGTAACTACTTAACCTCTTCAGGTGAAGAAGCAAGAGAAGAAGACATAGAACAACTTTTGGATGATATTGAGAAGTATACATTGGCAAGCCATCTCTTCTGGGGTTTATGGGGAATCATATCTGTAAGCTAATTCTCTCTTTCTTTGATGCATATCAAAGTAAAATAACAACAAACACAGAAGCTTATGATTGTGTGTGAATGTGTGCAGGGTTATGTGAACAAGATTGAGTTTGATTATATCGAGTATTCGAGGCAGAGATTCAAACAGTATTGGCTTCGCAAGCCAAAGCTTTTATCTTTCTTCCCATCCTAATAAGTAAATTCTCTGTTTACTTATGTTTACTCTTTGCGAATAACGCGGTAAAAACCCGATGATGGATCCATGATATAGCTATGCCAAAGCTAAAACTATGTGTAATTCTTCTGTTCTGAACTTCTGATACTATGTAATAAGTAAAAGATATAAATATTCCATACTATAATATTTCCACAATAATGAGAAAAGACTAATACTGTTACGTGCAATCACATTTTATTTTCAAGAAAAAAACTATGTCGAAGATGGACATTTAAGGATTAAGAGCTGCCATGGAATGCACAGAATCAATGACTGAGTCAATAAGGTCATGAGACTTGCTTGTACCTGCAAGCTTTAGATGTTTTGGTGCTTCAGCTCTATCGAAATAGAATGCACCAGAGACAAGCTTCTCTTTTGGCTGCAGTGCTAACCAAACGATTGTATCGGCTCCTTGTTCGCTTGTTCTAAGCTTACCCGCGAACCTGATTCACAAGTTTAAAACATTCTTTAGCACCATAAAGATGTTTCCTTTAGCATTAAAGATGTTTCCTTTAGCAGAATTATCTTACGATTCACTGAAACTCGGTAAACTCTTGGCAACACCTGGTGTCTCAGCCCAGCCAGGGTGCATTGAGTAGAACCCTATGCCTTTATTTTTGTACTTATCAGCCCATTTTTCTGTCAGAGCCACCTAACACAGAAACAAATTCAGAAGACCGAAAAAAAGTGACTTCTTGACTAGTAGATTCAGATTTTACAGACCTGGATTCTTTTGTTCCGTGCGTATTGTTCCACTCCATCAAATTTTTCACCACTAAACTGCAGAACAATCATATGTAGCTTGAGTTATATATCTGACATAGGAGTGGTGCAAGCAGTTCCAAAGAGATTAAAAAAATGAACATAAGCAATTCTTGAAGATGACATATGTGTCCAGCAGATTGATTACCTGAAGATCTGTAGTAAGCGGCGAAGTGTACATTCCACCAGAGGCAACTGTAATGACTTTGGCGTCTGGTGTTGCTTTCTCCAACAATGGAAGCATCAACTCTGTCATTGTGTATGTCCCAAGTACATTCACCGCAAAACTTAACTCGAATCTGGTATGACAGAAGATCATAGGAGTGTAAAATTAAATCAAGATGAAATGATACTGGAACGTTCAAGAAAGATAAATGAGACCAACCCTTCAGGTGTAGTAGTACGTTTGTTCTCAAGCAAACCAGCATTATTAACCTACAATTTGAAAACCAGAATCAAACAAGTGAAATGTTATTCTAAGAATTAGTAAAAGAAAAGACCACATACCAGCACATGAACCGGAACATCCTTGGAAGCGAAACTCGAAGCAAATGATTTGATTTCATTAACGGAAGACAAATCACATACCTAAGAAAGAAGCAAAGCTAAAATGGTTGATAAAGAGTATGGAAACTTGCAAAAAATGAATTTGAAAGTAGAAAATGATCATACTTCCAAGTACACATTTTGGTTTCCTGTTGAGGTTTGAATCTTAGAAAGAGCCTCTTGTCCTCTTTCCTTGTTCCGGCACACCATGTAAACAGTTGCTCCACTAGAAAAACATAAGCAGACATTATAAAATTTGGTAACACTCTTCCAACACAAGAATTCAATTGGTTCCCTCAATTCCATAACTTAAGTAACCTACCGTGAAGCAAGACCCTCTGCAGCAGCAAAACCAATACCTGAATTAGCTCCAGTAACTACACAATTCTTTCCTTCAATTTGTAACTGCATATCTTCAGGTTTAAACTTCTTTGAATGATCTCTGCCACACAAAAAAAAAAAACCACAAGTACTACATCAACCACTTCTCCATAACAGAGTTCCTCAAGGTATCAAAATTTTCATGTGAAGCAAATGTTGAATCAAAAGATTGAATCTTTCTATGTTAATCCAAAGAACACTAAACAGCCTGAATCGTATAAGTCTCCAAAATCCATAAAAATTCAAACTTTATAATTCCACAGGATTGAAAATGTAGAAATACGCAAATTCAACTTACAAGAAACCACTCTTGGTGAAATTCATGTAGCCATAAACCCCAAAAGCGGTTGATCTCCATGTCTACAGATCAAAATCAGACAAAAGTAATCATTTTTAATCCGACATAAGACAGAAACAAACAAACGATGGTAATTAGAGGACATAAAAAAGAACGTACCTTTAAGAGAAACATTTTCGTGAGTTGTGGAAGATAGTTCGAGTTCCTGAGTTTTTGGAGAATGAGATGTTAGATTAGCAATGGTGCAGAGTTACAAGTCATGCGACGACGTTTGGAATCCTTAAGTCAAGTTTGTCGATTGAGAGAATAGAGAGGTTCCCGGTAAGGGTTGTGCCACGTAGAAGAGAGACTCACCGTGAAAAGGATTTGATGACGTGGCTTTTTGTTGAGAATTTGCAAATAAATCCTTTTTGTTTTTCATATTTCAGTTTTGGCCAAACTATTACCGTGAAAAGAATTTGAGATTCTCACGTCTGCTTTTCTTTGGCCTTGTCCGGATCTTAACCAGAAAAAGCAAAGATTGCTTGGAGTGACATTTGTAAACCAAACCAAGAGGCAGGTTTGGAATTACATTTGCTATCTGAAACAAATACTATAAGTATCTTGAAGCTAATATGGAGACCGGTCTCGGAAAATGACTCATTATGGGTTTTATGGAGACACAAAAACCTGCTTCGGAACGGTTCTCTCTTGTCAGTTTGTGGTAACACTTACTCTGGTTCCTTGATGTGGAAACAAATCTTAAAATACTGAGACTTAGCTCGACCACTGCACAAAATGGAGGTAAAGTCTAGAAGGGAAACTTATTTTTGGCATGTCTCCTTGTGCCCTCTGGGGAATCTATATGCACTCTTAGGCTCACGAGGAAGTATTGACATGGGAGTAGTTGTTGGTTATTTTGTTGCTGATGTCCTTGTGTTGCGGTATGATTTTCAACTCACAATTCATAGCTTATTGTGAGAGCGCAATGAACGGCGTCATGGAAAGGCACCAACTCCTGCCCCCATACATGCTCATAAAATTCATTGATATGTCCGAAATAGACTAAGCGCAAATGACGGGTTCCTCTGACTATGATGGTACGGTGGCCTACGTTTCTGGTTTCAAACTCGCACTCAATAATCTCTCCTTAGTGTAACACTTTAAATTTTTCGAAACTTTCAAACATTCATATTTCATGTCGCATTCATAGTAACACTATCTTCTTTTATCAATAAATTTTACATTCTACAAAAAAAAAGTAATAAAAAAAATCTTCTCATATTTTCATATATTTTAAAGTCAAGTTTTCAGATGCATAACTATACACAACTTTGGATCGTTAATTACGAAGTATTTTTACATTACTACAGCAATATATTTGCGTCAGACCTTCCAAATTTATGGAAATTACATGACGTAAAGTATTTGTTTCTTAAGAAGCCGATTTAAATTGATATAGGTTTTACATATTGTTTATTAGTTTTAAAAAAAACAACGATAACAATAAATAACCATTTACAAAAATTAAGTAGTGTGATTCAATATTTGTTTTGTTTTGCTGTAAATGAGCCAAAACAGCCTTTATAATGGAATATATTACAACTCCTTCATTAAGTAACGATTTATAAACGTTCAGAGATGGAAGAGAAAAAAATAAAGTATGGTGGTTAGAAAAAAAAAGATACGATGTGAATAACTACAACTTGCTATATCAAAAATATTTTATTGTAATTCCGTTATCATCTAAACTTAATTTTTGTTAGAGAACATAATAACAGTACATCCAAAGTTACCCTAAAATTACGTGAAACATCTCATGCAATGAATTTACGTACCCAACTTTACTTGCATGGGGTATCTATAAATACCCTCTAAAACACATTTCATGCAAAATCAAGCAACACTTAAAAACCCATTTCGAAAGAGAAACATTTCTAAAAACAGTCTAGTAATAAAAAATGGGCAAACTCTTGGTTGTAATGTTAATTGGGATGTTCTTGGCTTTCGAAAGCTTGGAAGCTCTTGACTATGGAGATGCACTGAACAAATCAATTTTGTTCTTTGAAGGCCAAAGATCTGGTAAACTCCCGACTAATCAAAGGGTTAAATGGCGAGCTGATTCTGGCCTGTCTGACGGTGCATCAGCTAATGTAAACCGACTATATTCATAAACATCTCTATATCTATGCATATATGTCTTCCGAAATGGAACCTTATTTCATAAGTTTTGGCATTATGTTATCTCTTATAGACTTAACCAAATTTTCGGGTGTTTGATTTCTCAGGTGAATTTGATTGGAGGATATTACGATGCTGGTGACAATGTAAAATTTGTGTGGCCAATGTCATTTACCACAACCTTGTTGAGTTGGGCTGCACTTGAATACCAGAATGAGATTACTTTCGTTAACCAGCTTGGTTATCTCCGGTCTACTATCAAATGGGGAACTAATTTTATCCTCCGTGCTCATACGTCGACCAACATGCTATATACACAGGTAAACTAACTTTTCCCCTCGGTTTACACGTCTAAACCAAGCCGAACTGTCACATTTTGGTTTGTTTTGAGGTATACTAGTATAGAGAATTATTCAAATATTTCATTTCATGTTAAATGTCCCAAATAGTATATATCTCGTATCTTATATACTATATACTTCTACAATATTCAACAAATTCACTATCGAAATTCAATTAATTATTTTTGGTTCTGTTTTGGTAATGGATGTAAATAGGTAGGAGATGGAAATTCAGATCATAGTTGTTGGGAGAGACCAGAAGATATGGACACACCTAGAACTCTCTATAGTATCTCTTCCTCTTCCCCCGGTTCCGAAGCCGCAGGTGAAGCCGCAGCCGCTCTTGCCGCGGCCTCACTTGTTTTCAAACTGGTTGATTCTACATATTCATCCAAATTACTAAACAATGCTAAATCCGTGAGTGTAAATTCATATTAATTAATTAAGTCTATAAATATCATTACATCAGTTCAATCATAAGGTAACGTATAAATTATCTATTTTGTGGTAGCTATTTGAATTTGCTGATAAGTACAGAGGTTCTTACCAAGCTTCTTGCCCCTTCTACTGCTCACACTCAGGCTACCAGGTAATCAAACTGATATACATAGATATATTTTCACGTTGACGTAAATGAGTTACTTAACAAGACATTTTATGTTTTAAAATATTTTGGGATAAAAATAGGATGAACTTTTGTGGGCTGCGGCTTGGTTATACAAAGCAACAGGGGAAAAGAGTTACTTAAATTATGTTATAAGCAACAAAGATTGGAGCAAAGCCATCAATGAATTTAGTTGGGACAACAAATTCGCCGGCGTTCAAGCTTTACTCGCATCGGTTAGTATATATAGCATTATAACTAAACCAATTTCGCTAAATTATACATTATGTTTTTAATCTATAACATCAAGTTGATCTAAATTCATATTTCTTGTTATTTTCTTATTTTAATTAAGGAGTTTTACAACGGGGCAAATGACTTGGAAAAATTTAAGACCGATGTTGAATCATTCGTCTGTGCATTGATGCCAGGAAGTAGCTCTCAACAAATTAAGCCAACTCCTGGTAAATATTCACTAGTTAAATTGTTTTGAGTTTTTTTTTTTCTGTTCTCTTTGGTGTTGGTTTTATGGTTAACATTTGTTTGTGATTTTTGTTTATTCAGGTGGCATTTTGTTTATTAGAGACAGTAGCAACTTACAGTATGTAACAACGGCTACAACTATATTATTCTATTACTCAAAAACTCTAACCAAAGCCGGGGTTGGTTCAATCCAGTGTGGGTCGACTCAGTTCACCGTATCTCAAATTCGAAATTTTGCCAAGTCACAGGTAAAGAAATTAAATTATCCCGCTAGTCTGGTTCTATATACCAATACCATGTTTTTAACCAACCGGTTTGATATTCAGGTTGATTACATTCTTGGAAATAATCCATTGAAAATGTCTTACATGGTTGGATTTGGAACAAAGTATCCTACACAACCTCATCATAGAGGCTCGTCATTACCGTCAATCCAATCTAAACCAGAGAAAATCGACTGTAATGGAGGATTTTCATACTACAATTTTGATACACCAAACCCGAATGTGCATACCGGCGCAATTGTGGGCGGACCAAATTCATCCGACCAGTATAGCGACAAAAGAACAGATTATTCTCATGCAGAGCCCACAACTTACATCAATGCCGCCTTTATTGGGTCAGTCGCTGCTCTGATCAGTTCTTCCTAACAAAGCTACGTTTAGATTTGGTTGTGGAGAAACAAATATTAGCAAAGGAAGAATGACTATTCATCAACAACTCTCAAGACTATGAATTTGAATAAACAATCGGGGATGTATCATTTGCTTTAAATACATTTTATTTATGTATACATACATACACACACTACATATAGTTGAATTGTATAGCTTAGCTAAAATGAAAACTACTTAATTATGTTTTCAAGCTAGACTCTAGTACTTCCCTTCTATGTATTTAGTACTATATGAGATTAATTTTCATTTTGACTGAACCTTTACGTTATATTAGTTTGAATATAAATCTATATTTATATATATATATATATATATATATATATATATATCTACAAATTATTATTTTTGAGGAAAACTTTTACCTTACTTACCCATATGTGTAAGAAAGAATTAGTGAAATATGACTTTAGAACTGTTATTTTCTAATATTTACATTAAAATATTTTTGATAAGTATTCATTTTCGATATTTCACTATTTAAAAAACATATTTGTTGTTTTTAAACAAAATATTTTCTTTTACTTGTAACTGGTTCTAAAAAATATGTTGATTATAATGAAAAAAATTCTTTCCACACATAAAAGTATTAAAATTTTACAAAATTAACCAAATCTCTCTATGAATTAATAATTATTAATTTATCGATAAATCAATACTTCTATAAATTGAGAAAATTTCACGGTACAAACATTATTAATTTGTAGATCTTTTACTGTACAAAAGTAGAAAAACAATTAATTATTAAATAGTTTAAGAAGCGCGTTTCAAGAGTTATTATCTGATAAAGAAAACGCAAATAGACTTTTATTTGTTTTCTTAAAAAAATACAATTTACAAAACAAATGTGTGATTGGTGATATTTTGCGGTTTTCCAAAACACTCTTGAAATACGCAAATCTAAAGGTCTTCAATCAAGTTCTAAGTTTTAAAAATGTACAAAACCTCCAACTCACCCATTTTTAAATCGGTAAGAAAGAGTCGTCGGTCTCTATCATTGTCAGCCTCTAAGTTGTTGTAGGTATCAGAGTTAATCTTAGCGGGATATGTTCCATCCGATACAATAAACTCAACCAAAATTTCTCCCTAGTAGCAATTAGATTGGAGATGACTTTGAAACATTGGGATCAGTAGAGTATTAACGTCAAAACCATGAGGGAGAATAGGGGCATTTTTGTAATCTCTAATCACTCTGATTCTTTGATAATATCTCTTAAATTGTTTTATTATTTTGATCTCTAGAACAAAACAAAACAAAAATAACAATTAGAAATCAATTTCTCGGTTATTTTGATTCTTTTCGAAGAAAATAAACACTTACATTCTCTATTTCACTAGATTCAAACAATATTTTCTCTTTCTTGAGGAGGATTTTTTGGAGGATTAAGAGCATTCAATTCAGATCATTTTCTCTTTCTTGGAGCGGGTGATTTTTTGCAGATCTAACGAGACTAGAAAGCTTTGAGAAAATAAAATAAAATAAAGTTTAGATTTTGTCACAACAACACAAAAAGGTTAAGAAAAATACTTTCATATTGGGCCGGCACAAGCCCAAAACTCCCGAAAAATATAATGTAGAGATGAGTAAAAATTGGATTCTCTTATAAATGCTAACTAAGGCCATGAATGATTCATTGATTTTTAGTTTTTTGGAATTTGTTTTGTTTTTTGGTGTAGATTTTATTTTTTGCAAAACCTTGAACGACATTTTTTTAGTTTTTAGTTTTTATAAATAACTAGATGATCACCCGCGCTACGCCGCGTTTTTTTTGGATTTTTTTGTATTGTTTAATTTAAATATAAATTTTATTTATCTAATCGTTCACTCATGCAATAAACAATTACTTTTAGTATTAAAAATATTTTTTCCTAATAACATTCTCAACAATGCATCATACATATAATTCATAAATAATGTTTGTCTTAAACCAATTTAAGAGAGGGTAGTGTTGGATTCTAGAAACCTAAAAATTTGATGATGGAACTCTTTACGTATTTTTCACCCTCAGAGATTTATTATATAAATATCTATTTAAGAGAATAATTTACTCAAATCATTAAGTAATCCACGACTATTATACACTCATATTTTGAGTTTGGATTACAAAAAAAATCATTAACCTATAAATTAAAAGTTGAAGAGCTTACATTAATTATTTAATAGAGACATAGCAAATGCTAAAGTGATGATGTGTCAATCTTATGAAGAGAGTTGGCCAACTTTCATATATATGATTATCTATTTTTATTTTTTGTTTTTGTTTTGAGGTGAAAATTACTAAAATGATGATAATAAAAAAAATGAGGCAGAATAGAGTTTAATTTTGGATGAAAACCACAATATGATATCAAAATTACAACACAACAAGTGAGCAATTCATAAGCGAAGAGATCCACTGAATCCGGTGTTATTAGGGAAACTTTGGTAAGTCCAACTCATTCTCTAAGATTTCTATGGAAGGTGGTGTTTTCACGGAAATGAACAAACGGTACTTCTTGGTTCAAAGTGTCTTTGGAGGTCTCCCACCCCCTTTCACTCGAAGATGAAATAATTTGGGCTATGAAGATTATCATTACAAGAAGGATTGATTGTGAGGCGTTTGAAACTGACTATGTAGAGTTAGTCTTGATGGTGCATTAATAGCCACTTTCTCTAATCTACTAGATGAGTTTGGAATGCTCAACCTCCAGAAACTGGTAGAAATATTTCTCTAATATGATCCAAACTGCAGCAATGCAATTAGAAGCTGGTAGAAACTACTTACCCAATCAAAGTAGACGGTTCTCCATTAATTATATTGTACATCAAATAGAGCGGCATAGACAATCCTCAACCTCCAGAAACTCTAAGAGTGCCGTAGCCGTCAACCACCCCTCTGATCGTATGGTTATGCCTCACATCCACTAGGGTCCAGGGACTGTCCCCTATAACTCGAGGACACTTAACAAACTCTCCCCTAATCATGTCTTACCATTGAACACTTCACAGCATTAATTTAAACAGATAAACAAATTATTTCTCCACTCCATAACCATAGATGTCATATACAGACTTTTCTGATAGTTTATGAGTTTCAAAAGTGAACTTCTTCTATCATTACTAACGCTTCTGTAATCATAACCCGAACATAATTCACTTTCACCACTGACGTTAACTTGCCAAAATGTAAATCAAGAGGCTCTTGCCGAAGAAGACTTGCCCCGGAAACCAACAACACTTAGTTTCTTTCCTGGTCTTCTATCTGAACCCGTCTTCCCCCTCGCAGCAATCGATCTGGATCCAACCGTTTTTAATATTTTTCTTTTTGGCTTTGAAGATTTCTCTGGAGGAGATGATGCTTTTCTTGGTTTCGAAAACGAACTTGAACTTGACTTTCTCACGGGTGTCTTCCCACCTGTCGATCTTGCAGGAGGAGATGATGATGATGGTTTGTCTCTGGAGTTTCGTTGCTTGCTCACTTCTCTGATCTGCTTAACGCTTCTTCCTTTCTCTTGAGTGATATGGGTTCTTGCGGCGTCTCTCCTCACATTATCAGTCGTGAGTGATTCTAAGCTCTCGTTGTTTCTCATTGCTTCTTCGATTCGTGCTGCTAACATTTGGTCCTTCCTGCTCACTAGACTTGTCACTTTTCCTGTAAAGAGGCAATGTCAGCACTTTCAGCGCCTCAAACCATAACCGAAGCAATGAGTATAACCAAAAGCGGACAATATTAATGTCATTCTGTTTCTATAGTCCATAAACAAAAAAATCTGAAAACTTGGTACGCCACCCTAGCCGAAACCATCTGAAATACGAGAACTTAACAAGTGATAATCTAGAGGTATGAAACAAACCTTTAGCACCCATCCGAGCTGTTCTTCCAGTGCGATGAAGGTAGTCAATCTAAGGAATTCAAGTTTAAATAAAATTAAGGTGTCAAGAAGAGTGGATCAACGAGTTAAGAGAAGAAAGAATAAAGATTATAGGCAGGAACATTTGACCAAGATACTTACCGAGTTCTTTGGGAAATCAAACATGACTACATGATCAACGTCGAGGTCCAGACCCCTTGCAGCCAAATCCGTGCACACTAGCGTGGGACAGTCTCCTTCTTCGTCCTTGAACTTTTTCAAATTCTCAACCCTGGATAGATGAGTGCAAACCAATTTTACACGTTAATACTAAGCACTGCATTCCTCAAGAAATGGATCACGTTTAAGGCTAAGCTGTTTTAATCCCACCTTTGTTCTGCTGGAACTTCACCGTGATAATTTACAGTGGAGATCTGGTTTTCAGAAAGATAGTGATCAACAGCGCGACTGGAGTTCAAAGTGTTACAGAAGACCATCACCTTGCTCCCTTTGGCTAGGCTAGGTTCAAGAACCTGCATTCTCATCCAAGCAAAAATAATGTATAAGTACAGCAGGAGCATACCAGAAAGAATGTGCATGTAACTCGGACATGTTTGCACCCAAACAGGAACCCTAACATTTCTGATTGCCTTCAAAAATCAGAGACTGAATGATGTAGTTTACCTGTAGAAGTGCTTCTAGCTTATCTTCACCACCTGAAAGCTTGATGAAGTCATGGCGAGCGTTTGCTATCTTTTTATGCAGTGTTGATGTACGCAAATGCTCTATCCCTTGAAACTCCTCATCGACTAACTTCTGAACAGCCTGAAAACTCACAATTTCATTCACTACCTTAATATCTGAAGTTCAAGATGCATGGAGCAACAAATTTATAAATCATGATAATAGCAAAGAATGGTGCAAGTGTGTAATATTGAGCCCAATGAACATGTGCATACCATTGTCATAGTAGCAGTCACTAAGACGGTTTGAAATCCTTGGTCATTTGTTTTCAACGCACGTTGATTCAGTGGGGCAAGGAATTTACGAATTTCGGGACCAAAGCCACGATCAAACATAGTATCTGCCTCATCCAATACCTGAGTAAAGAGATTCGCATTGCCCTTAATTTAATGTTGATCCTAAAACCATAAGAATCATGGAACATAAAGTCAAGATCCCAAAGTAGTGCGTACCAAATATGCGATATCTCCATACACCATGTTTCCTTCTTCGATATGCTGAAGAATCCTACCAGGGGTTCCAACAACCATATCTATTGCATTGTTCAAAGAATCCTCCTGGGGTCTTATCCGAGAACCACCACTAACCAATATAGATCTAAACCTCGCGTGATGACTTATGGACTTCGCCACACGGTAAACCTAATGCAGATTCCTTAATTAGTTTTTCTTTCGCCATTTCTCTGTCTACAAACATTTATGATATAACAAACTGGTAAAAAATTCTATAATCACATATTAAAACATTCTCCAATTTTATCATCATCCTATAAGAAAGTAACCAAAACTTTATGCTAAAGTAAAGATTCCAACTTTTCCTTTTCCCCGAAACAGCAGAGTCATATTGTTACTATAGTCGAACTAAACAACGAAACTAATCTTGGTGAAGACAAACCTGCTCAGATAGTTCTCTTGTAGGACAAAGAACAACAGTCCTGGGACGTCTAGGCTTTGTTTTTTTACCAAGGTTTGCTTCATCTTCTCTCATCAGCTGCAAAAATCAAATCAACACAACTTAAACCGCCATGTCATACATTACTCGAAAGAATGAACAAAACAAACCAAGTGAGCTATACACATTATAAAACAAACCAAATCAAGTGCTCTTGATATCAACATGGATGCATATAATCAATAGAATTAGTACTAAATTGTTTCACTTTCTTATAGAATCAAAATGTATCACTAGCAAACAAGCAATTCAAGAGCCAAAGACTAATGTAAACTGCAACATTCAACTATAAAACCTCACTAAGCACCTGAACAATAGGCAACAAGTAAGCAAGAGTCTTGCCAGAACCGGTATGCGAACCCAATACAACGCTCTTACGTTCCATAACCGCAGGTATTCCGATACACTGAATCTCAGTAGGAACCTCAATATTCAACTCTTGTAAAGCTCCCATAACTTCTTCACTTAAACCCAATTCCTGAAAATTCTCAACTAACTTCTTACTCTTCTTCCTAATACTACTCTCTTCCTCTACACCAACAACACTACTTGGTCTCTGTTGTGGTGGTTTCGCTGATTCTTTCAAATGTCGAAGCCTAAGCCTCTCTAGTAAGATCGTATGTTTCAATTGATCCGGATCTGTAACATTAGTCTCCGTCGTCGGAGAAGAAGTTGTTGCGGCGGCGGAGTAAAGAGGACGAAACGCGTGGTGGAATCTGGGTTTGTGGAGGCGGAGAAATGGAAAAACGTGAGGGATTTTGGAGAAGGTGAAGAGGGAAGATGATAGAGATAGGGATAGGATTGTTCTTGAAGCTCCTACCATAGCTTTCGCGCGTGTTTTTCTTACTGTAGTGTGAGGAGGAAGAGGGTTGTGAGGTTTATCGGAAGGTTTTGTGAAGCGTTGTTTGTTGTTCAGCGAAGAAGAAGAAGAAGATAGGTTTTTGCAAGTGGAGTGTAATAGTAACAGATCCAAAGCCTTTTAAGGCCCATATGTTGGCCCATTAAGGTAAAACTTATGTTTGAATTTGGATATACCGGTCGATTTTTTAAACTAATTTTTAAATTTTAATTTTTTGTTTAGTATTTAAGATCGTATAATTGTATTTCGATTGTTAATTCAACAATTTTATCTCTAGTATATCGTTGTGTATTAATATCGATCGAAACCCGTCCTACCATATAACCATGTCTCGTAAAATGACATTTTTTTTAATAATACTTTTATTTAAAAAACATATAATACACTGGATGAATGATACACTGCATGATTAACTAATAATACTTCTATTTAAAAGACATATAAAATATATTTTATATATTTTATGAATTAAGTTTTATCACAATTTATGGAAAGATTTGGGTCAAACTTAAAAGAAAAAACTGACCAATAGGCAATAACCATTTTTTTTTTTTTATGGTCATATACATATACTTGAGTGAACAATAGTACAATACCCAATAGTACAATACCCACCAACATGACCAATAGGCAATAACCACTTAGGCTATAGCAAAAGAAAAGCAAGGACAATGATATCTCTCTTAGTTCTTCAAAGCTGTAATGATTGCATTGAAAGTATAATTGCAGATTCACTGAGTCCACCACCTTCTTCTGCAGGGATGTAGCCTCCAGGTTGGAGATAGTACACTGTAGCAGCTAGAATCAGATCACGTCCGGGTAATAATACAGCCTGAGAACTAAAGAAAATAGACGACCATGCTATATCCTCTCTGAATTGTTTAAGACAATCTCTGTTTAGGTTTTGTCACCTGAATAGCTATTCGAGTGTATTACATTCACAAAGTTTTTTAAAATATCACATGATCTAGGTTAAAGTTTGACTTCAAAGTTTTACAATATTTCTATGAAAAAAACTATACATGCAAAATGAACATATGGTCTAACTATAGATGTAGTAACATATCCGACAGTTGAGTCAAACCAAACTGAAATAGTGTAGCATGCAACTTTATATCGCCATAGGGATTAAGAGCAATAATGGTTCTTCTTACAAAAATAAAATTTGTATCCAGCAGAATCGATTGATCATACACAGACTTCTCCAATCAATTAATATATGATGGAATGACAAAAAATTGCTTCTACAAGCTTATCGTTCTGCAACTCAAGAGTACACCAACCTTCAAATGAATGCATCAAAAAAACGAATGTCATTGAATCCTCAAATCTGTGGTTCAGCAAGCGCAACCACCGCCTTTTGGCTCGTTTTCAGTCACTGCATCTGGTATGCCTTGGAAGTATCTGCAATTAACCCAAGCCATTGTGTATGAGGTACATACTGTATAAGTATTCAGCGGTTATTTTTAATGCATTCTTAGTTTCCAATTCGGATCACACAAGAGTTTGGAATTCAGAAGTAGACAAATCGCAGATAGACATGTAAGAATGTCACTGTCTTTAAGCTACACTATCTGCCTTCTACATTTAAACGTCATATTCAGATTTAGATTGAGATTCTACAATATTCAGACTCTCCGGTTTAACAATTAGACACTTTCGAGCTCTCATTTAGTAGAGCTAAACCAAAAAGAAAACTTACATATCCTGTTCATGTTCGTTAGCAAGGGCGGTTTTGGCAATGGTTAAGAATGCCTCATCGACATTGAAGTCATCTTTTGCTGATGTCTCGAAATAGGGTATGTTACCATTTGAAGCACACCAGTCAGCTGCTTTCTTATCAGAGACCTGTAGTTAGAGAGGAATTAAACAAGACTGAGTAAAAGAGTTAAAGCACGATGGAAGACATATCTTGATCTTCCTCTTACCACTCTACTGCTCCCTCCATCTACGTCAATCTTGTTTCCAAGCACTATAAACGGAAATGTCTTTGGATCTGATGGACTTGCCTGGACAGTCCCAAAACGATGCCATGGAAAAGGGAGTCAATACAAGTTAGCATGTTATACATTGTTAAAAGGATTGAAAGTGTGAGTGCAGGAAAACACACTGATTAGAGAACAGGGTTTATAGAGTCATGAATTCTAAAACTGTTATGAACACGAAAGCAAGTTAGTAATATACTTGGCTTAACCAGTAAACCGCTAGGTAAAAAAACGCAAATGATCATTCAAACATAAAAAACATGTTCCATTGCTCAATCATCTTGTTACTCACGGGAAAACAAAACTTCAGCTATAGTCCTGAGAACCAAAAGACATACGACGATAATCAAAAACTCTTCCCACAACATCATCAAAAAAGAGAGTTTGACTCTGGGTTTTGTTTAAACGAAATGTTAACCAAAAATCTGAAGATTGTGACTCTAAATACTCAAAAGCTAACAATTCCTATTAAAACAAAAACTACCACATTCCTATGTTCCATGCCTATAACATAACACACAAAGCAAAACATATAACAAATGGATCATACCAAAACAAAGTGTGACAGAAAGAAGGAAATTGTCATACGAACCTGTTTAAGAAACTCCTCATGCCAAGTTTCGAGATTATCAAAAGACCTCAACACATTAACATCATAAACCAAAGCACAACAATCAGCTCCTCTATAAAAAGCAGCACCAAGACTCTGGAATCTCTCTTGTCCAGCAGTATCCCAAATCTAAAAACCACAAAAAAAAAAAAAAAAAAAGTAAAACACACAAATCTCGAAGAAAAGTAATTTCAAAACCAAAAGAAAAAGGCCCCAAACCTGTAAAGTAACAAGCTTTTCCCCAATCTGAAGCTCCTTGGTTACAAAATCAGCACCAATCGTTGCTTTATACTGCATACTAAACTTCTTATGCACATATCTAAAATTCACCAATTAAAGACTTCACATAATCACATAATCAATACACGAAAACGAATCTGTAGCCAATTAACCCCAAATCGAATGAATTGTTCAATTGAAAAGGATACTGATTCATCAAGGAGGTTTTTCCAACCCTAGAAATCGAAAATCGAAAATCAGAAATCAAAATCAAAATCGAACAAAACGCGTAAAGATTGAAAGAAGTTAGAGATCGGAATCTTCCATACCCACTGTCACCGAGGACAATGACCTTGAGCAAAGTACGTCTTCTCGTCGCCATTGTAATCGGAAGAATGAAACAGCGTTTGTAGATCTCGGAGAAGGATTTGTGAAGAGTGGAGAGGATATTGTAGGGATCCGATTTGTACTTTTTTTGTTGATTTGAAAAGAATCCGAAGATGGATGGAATTAAAGGGCAATTAGTAAAGGAGCGCCAATTAGAGAGAGATCCCTTATCGTTTTTTTCCAAAGAGATGAATCTGATTTTACTACAATAACAGAATCAGAATTTTGATTTGCCGTGTTAAAAAAAAAAAAAAAACAGAATCAGAATTTAGGAGTGGGTATTCGGGTAAGTTGGAAGAGTTAGGATTAAACCCGATCCGGTACGAATCTTTTGGGTAGAAAAGTTTAGGATCAAAAAGTAAATCTAAAATATCGGTTCGGTTTTGATTTAGATCTAATCGAATTCGGATCGGTTTGGGTATAGATTTTTTAAATTTTTTTGGAATATGTTTTTTTTTTTTTTTATCAAACTTCATTATAAAAAATGCAAACGAGTTTTACCCACCACTAACGGAGGAAGAGAGAATAACAGACAAGGCTGATTTAGCTAAAGAATCAGCCACAACATTACTTAAACGAGGGATAAAGAAAAAACAAAGGTGAGTAAAGGAAACACTCAATTCTCTAATGTCATGAAGCAGTCCTCGCAGTTCAACGATACTTTTTCCTGAGTTGAGAAGAGAGATTAACTCTTTACAGTCCGAGAAGACGTTCAGCTGTCGCACACCGGTAGATAACGCATCCACCAAAGCCAAATGCACAGCGAGAGTCTCAGCCATAAGCGCAGAGCCGACAAAGCTACTCGAAGATTGGTTCTCCTTAATCTTCACTTTGTATGGATCCTGCAAAAACCAACCCATACCACAATAACCTGAAGTAGTCCAAGCTGCATCAACAAAACAACTTGTAACTTTCAGATTTGGAGTGGGAGAAGGGTAATCTGAAATCGGGGAAGGGTGATGTATCAGCAACTGGGCTTCCATCCAAGCACGAGCATCCAAAATGGCCTTTAGAACAAGACCTTCTTCCGAACAGCTATGATTATCAAAGATCAACCGGTTACGTGCTTTCCATAGATGCCAAAGCAACCACGGATACAGGGGAGCAGAACCCAATCCTGTTGGTGGGAGAGCAACCATTCGCTTAGCATCCACCAAGAGGAGTGCTACAGAAGAGTGGGTAGCCTCAGAAGGATTGAACAAAACAGGAGCAAGTTCCCAGACCTTCTTAGCGTATGGACAGAGGAGCATCAGATGTAGCGAAGATTCAGTCTGACCACATCTTTTGCAGGTCACCTCTGCCTCAATGTTTCTCCGTGAAAGCGCTTCTCCCACGGGTAGGGCTCCTTTCATTGCTTTCCAGAGGAAGTGCTTCACTTTAGGGGAAGTATGGATTTTCCAGATATTCTTTTGCCAGTTGAAATCCAACTGAGACGCTGGGAATGAGTTTAACTTTGCAAGAGCATAACCCGTCTTGGTGGTATACTCCCCTGATTTCACAGGTAACCAAACCAAACTATCCTGCAAGGGCAAGGCATTGATGGTAATTTTTCGAATCTGATCCTCATACTGAGGTAGGTGTTTCCTAATAGCTTCAACATTCCAACTCTTCACATCATGACAGATAAGATCATGGACAGAAAGGTCTTTATTCGTCTCTGTGGGAGGTCCTATGGGAGTTTGCGGAGAGGACGGTGATAGCCACGCTTCAGTCCAAACATTGATGCTATCACCCTGTCCGATAGACCACCCAAGGCCTTTTCGTAGTAAGTCCCTCCCTGCAAGGATTCCTCTCCACCCATGAGAGGCAAAGGAAGGAGAAGCAGAGCAGTCCATGAAAGAGGATGTATTACAATACTTCCCCAACAAGACACGAGAGAGAAGGGAATGTGGTTCTTTAAGTATCCGCCAACTAAGTTTCGCCTAGAGAGCATCGTTGAACTCCTCAATTTCTCTGAAACCTAGTCCTCCTTCATTTATAGGCAAAGTAAGTTTGTCCCAAGAGACCCACGCCATCTTCCTTTTATCTGGTTTCGAATCCCACCAGAAACGGGTGAGAACTGATTGGATCTGTTTACACAAAGAGGCAGGCAGCTTAAAGCACATCATAGCATAAGATGGCATTGACGAGAGAACAGCCTTGAGCAGGATTTGTTTTCCAGCACTTGACAGAAAGCGTATACTCCAACTATGAGAGCGTTGCCTAATTCTATCCACAATTGACGAGAAGATATCTCGCTTCCGCCTCCCAAAGTGTTCTGGTAACCCGAGGTATTTCCCTATTCCCCCTTCATTGTCTATACGCAGCGAAAGCTTCACTCTGCGTTTGATATCTTGAGGGGTTTTAGAAGAGAAGGTTATAGCTGACTTTGCTAGGTTTATGCTCTGACCCGAAGCTAATTCATACTTCTTTAGGATGTTGCTAAGAGCACCACAGCACGTGGGATTTGTTTTACAAAAAAACATTGTATCATCCGCAAATAGAAGGTGATTAACTTGAGGACTTCCTCGAGCAACGCGAATGCCCACCATTACTCCTTTTTCTTGAGCTTTCCGACATAATCCCGAAAGAACTTCCGTACATAGAATGAACAAATACGGGGAGAGGGGATCACCTTGCCGCAGTCCTCGAGATGGCACTACACTTCCCTGAGGCGATCCATTAATGAGGAATGAATATGAGACAGTGCAAACACATTGCATCACCCACCTTATCCATTTATCATGAAAACCCAGCCTCATAAGGACCTCTTGGAGAAAATTCCATTTAATGCGATCATACGCCTTACTCATGTCGGTCTTTATGGCCATAGAACAATACTTTTTAGCACCCGAAACACGAAGAAAGTGAAGAATCTCATGTGTAATCAACACATTATCGGCTATTGCTCGGCCTGGTACAAAAGCAGATTGGTGCAAAGAGATCAACTCTGACAACCAAGGTTGCAAACGTCTAGTTAGGATCTTAGCCACAATTTTGTACTGTACATTACACAACGCGATAGGACGGTAGTCTGAGACTTTTCGAGGAGCTGAAATCTTGGGGATGAGGGTTACATGAGTTTCATTTAGTCGAGGTGATAAGCAGGAATCCACAAAAAAGGACCGGATATCCCGGGAAACATCGGCTTCAATGATATCCCAATATGCATGAAAGAAAGAAGCCGAAAAACCATCGGGCCCCGGGGCCTTATCCGCACTAATAGAGAAGAGGGCCTCTTTAATCTCTAGCAGAGAAGAAATTTTGATTAATTCCTCGTTACAGTGAGAGGAGATAATTGGACTTAAGGCTTCCTGAACAACTTGAAGATCCGAGTTATTGCTAGTAGTGAAGATATTTTGGAAATAGCTTGAGATTGTTGAAGCAATCTGCTCTTCCTCATGAAATTCCTGCCCACTTCCATCCTCTATGACTGAGAGGTTGTTTAACATTCTTCTGGTTCTTGTAGTAGCATGAAAATAACCTTTATTACGGTCTCCACTGTTCAACCATTGAACCCTACTCCACTGTTTCCAAAACAATTCTTCTTGCCTATAAGCAGCCTCAAGCTCTTGAGTAATAGACCCAATAAGAGAAGGATCAGGGATATCCGCAGAAAGAGCTGATTCCAGCGCTTGTTGAGCTTTTTTAATCGCTTTTGCACTGTTAGAATTTTGCTCTTTAGTCCATTTAATTATACTTTGACGGCAACGACTAATCTTGTAAAGAACAGAATCCTGACGAGCCAGTTCCCAGACTTCTTTAACCAGTGCACGAATTTCTTCCTTCTCTCTTAACCGTCTATCAAACCTGAAAGGCTTCGATCTCTTCAGTGGTGGCGCTCCAAAGTAAGTCACCAGTGGACGGTGGTCAGAACCTTCAAAACGCAGATACTCACATTTACTCATCGGGAACAACTCCGACCATGAACAATTGCCTAGAGCCCTATCCAATCTTGACTTGATGAAATGAGAGTATCTAGTACCTCTCCAGGAGAGCGAGTTCCCCGTATGATTAATATCCCATAAACCATTCTGCGAAACAAAGCTGCGGAAAGCCAGGAAAAAACCTTCCCAACGCAGGGGACCTCCTTGTTTCTCAGAATTATCGAGGATATCATTAAAATCCCCTGTGAGTAGCCAAGCCGACGATCTCTGAGCCCCTAAGGATGAGATCTTATCCCAGAAAACAGAACGATTCTCAACTTGGGAGCACCATAAATGAAAGTAATGTGTGAAGTGTCCTTCTTGAACTTGACTTTAACATCAATGAAGTTAGGAGCTGCTTCTAAAATCTCCACTTCCACATTCTCCTTCCAATAAAGCGCTAAACCCCCACTCAATCCCTCTGGTGGAATGGTGAATCTGTGAGCATAACCCATCCAATCAAAGGTTTTAGAGATGAATTCATCTTGGTTTTTAGTCTCCATAAGGAAGAGCATATCAGGAAATAAGCCAAGTCTTATCTCCCGGAGCCGACGAACTGTAAGGGGGCTCCCTATGCCCTGACAGTTCCACGAAGTCACTACTAAGGAAGAGGATTGGATGGATCCTGAAAATCCATCTTCTTCTTAACCATTGCTGGAACCAACGCTGGGCGAGGAGGGTTACTAAGCAGTGGTTGAACTGGTGACTCCTGAGACTCAGGTAAATTGTCAACTCTGAGCTTTTTACGAGAAGCAGGCTTACGGCTCACCACTTTTTGTTTCCTTAGACTGGCACCCTGAAGAGGGATGCGAGCTACTCTTGAACTAAAGGAGGGCTTTGGCTTAGGTGCTCGGGCTGGTACTTTCCTTTTCCTAGGCGCCTTGGACACTGGCATTTGAGTGGGAAGAGTAACTGTAACAGATTCCAGAGGTACACTTAACCTTAAAGAAGCGTGTACTCTCTCCCCATCATCCAACTGCCCTTTACCACTGCTACTCCCAAACTCGTGGACCACCTGTCTAGAGCAATCATGATCCGGATCACCTAAGTATTGAATCTCAACATCTTGAAGACGATCCGACAAAGAGGTATTAGTAGGAGGAGGGGGTGGTAAAAGCTCCGGGAGGGAGTGACCAATTCTCTCTAAAGCAGGTCTTCTAGACCTAGGAGTACTGGTTTCTCCTCTATCCTTAGACCCGAAGAGCCTTGATCTTGCATCAGTAGCTAAGAGAGGAGGTTGCATGGGAGGTTGCATATAGAGGTCAGCTCTAGAGACTGAACTTTGAGTCACTCTGTTTCCCTACAGAAGATCCCTAGACGAGGGTAAATGTTGACTTCTTCTCCCAGAGACTAAGTTATGAGAGCTGGACTGAATTTCCTCATCACAAGCTATTCTCCTAGGGTGAGAACGATCATGAGGATGCAAATCAAACCCTGATCTTACTGAGTCTCTCCTGAAGTTATAAGAAGCAGGCCTACTGTAATCTCTTCTAGAACAATCTTGGGGACTGAAATCCCTGCGAGGTTCCCTATGCCGGTGAGAGTAAGCTGAGGGATAATCACTCTTCTCCCTATGGTCTGACCGCCTGGAGTTGAAATGCTCTTTCCCTCTTGGACCCTCAACGGATTTAGGCACTTCCTCTCTCCTTGCTGGCCAATTACTTCTCCTAGCATCTTGTCTACGCTTACCATCTTCTAGGTTTTGTAACGTTTTTTCCTGATTGATTCCAGGAATTCTTGACTCCTTGTTTGATACTAGCGGCTTTAGCGGGCAAGCTTTCTCTTCATGGGACAGAGAAAAACAGGAGAAGCAATGTTTCTCTAGTTTCTCATATTCCAAAAAAACAGTAGTTACTTCTCCTGTTGGGAGACGAATTGGAATCTTCATCTCAAGCGGTTCTAAACCATTTATGTTAACCCGGATTCTCCCATCTGAGAGATCCTTATCAATCACCGGACCCAAAGCCTGTCCAATGGTATTCAGTGTCAGTTCCGTACAATGATGCATGGGTATATCATTGACTTTTATCCAAAAGGGGATAAAAGCTGGGAAAGCCTCTGAAACAATTGGCTCCCAGCGTTGAAGGATGAACATCCACTTCTTGAAGTGATAGGGAGCTTTTTTCAGAACAAGTTGGAGGTCTGCTTCAGTCTCAAATCTGAAGAAGAAGCGCTCCGGTCCTAGCTCACGACCTATAACTCTATTTTCTAGGTTCCAGTATTGAACCATGTACTCCACAAGAGCTCTAGGTCGTTGGATCTGGGGGTTTGTAACTCTACCCAGCAGAGTAAACTTGTTTTCAGCAATAAGTGCAGAGTTTTCACTCTCCAGAATTCTGAGAGGTGACCTACGCTTAGGTTTGCTGCTACTGTCCAACCACTTCGCCTTTTCTTGTTTTGAGTATCGCTGAGCCATGCTGAGATAGGAGGGGAACTGTGAATAAAACAAACTTAACCTCCAAAAGCAATAAAAAACTCTAGAGCCCTCAAACAGAGGTACACAAGGGGAACCAAAAGTAAAACACCAGAGACCTCAACCTGAGGTAAAAAAGGGAAACTCCCACACAATAAACACCACCAAAGCTAAAGGCTGCACCAGGGGAGTAAGTAAAGAACTACAATTGCACTACAGAAGAGAGGGGCACACCATAGTCCAGGTTCTTCCCAAACCAAAGACTAGAGAGCTCCGAGAAACAATTTGAGCAGAGCTGTTAGTGGGGAACCACATGAAGAACAAATTCAAGAAGCTTCAGGTCTTCAGAAAAACCGTCCCAGCACCGGAGGGAGAGCTAGGGGGACGGCTCACCAGGAACCGGCGGCGCTAACGCCCAACAAAGGTGGTCGGAAAAAGGAAAACAAGCTAAAACTTTCCTAAAAAAAGCAATAAAAAGTAGCTGAGATCTGTTTTTTAAAACTTTCTTAGCTTCTAATAGCACTTTTTTTGGAATATATATTCGAATTTTCGGGTAAATACCCAGATTTTTCGGATAAATATCTGGATTTTTGGGTAGTATATCAGGTTTCGAATAAAATTTAGATTTTCGAAAAAAATATTCGAGTATTTTTGGGTTCAGATTCGAGTCGGGTTCGGGTTCGTTTTTCGGGTAGAGGAATTTAGGTTCCAATAGGGCAAATCATCGGGTTCAGATACGGTTTTGGGTCCAACGTTCGGATCGGTTCCAATTTGGATAATCGGTTCCGATTTGGATAATCGGTTCCGATTTGGATAATCGGTTCCGATTTGGATAATCAGTTCCGGTCTTTTTTGCCCAACTCTAGATTTTACTTTTATTTTCTTATCCCAAGAAAAAAAAAATACTGTATAGTAATACATTTGTTTTGTTTGATTTAATTCTAATTTTGGCCTAATAAATACTCATCAATGTATAATGAAAGAGATATACATCTAAAGAATAATATTGTGTTTGCAAATGGTGACTGCAGGCTAAGTGTATGTCAATAAAATACACGGAAAACATACGTAAGGGCTTCGATCTCCCCTCATCCCGCAAGCGTTACATATAAAATAACCGAGTCTTGGGAAAAGAGTGAGTTGGTGATCATGAGCTTTCAAATCCAGCAAATATAGCGGTGGTGGGTTTAAAAGACAACGTACATCCACGCTGAAGTTACAAGAAGAACAATGATTAAATAATTTATCTTCAATCTCTCTTCCACAAAGACGACATTTTTCATCAATATAGATCGGTAATAGACCCGTGAGGAGCTTAAGAGGGTGTAAGGAGTGGTGGGAGTGGTTTAACTCTAACAGATGTTTTACCTCCGACGGATTCCAAACGCAATCCACATGGAATGATACTTCACATTCATGGCATTTGTAACGAAACCCATAACCATCATTGCCACATTTAGCATCACAATCAAACTCGATCTGCTTCTTGATAAGGGTGAGCTTGTGGTTATGCGTCTCAGAAATATCAATAACCTCTGGTGGTGGGTACTTGGCACAATATAGGTCCACGTCGAAGTCACAGATCTTGCAGCTATAATAGAGATTCACGTTTATACTCTTTCCACATAAATCGCAATAAGTACCTCGTTTTATCCTCTCTCCACGTACAAGGGTGAGAGTGTGAATGGAGTGACATGGGTGTTCGATAAACTCGGAGCACTCATCGCCACATTTCTTGTGGACAAAGAAATCACAGCTTTTGCAATAGTAGCCATCACTGATAGCTTCCAAGCGTCCACAACAATCACCTTTCCTCAGGTCATTCCAAGGTATCATAAGATGCTCGTGGATCAACGGTAGTGACACTCCCTCAGAACTCATTATTGTATAAGAAGAAAGGGAAGAAGAAGAAGAAAAAGAAAAAGAAGCAGAAGAAAAAAGAAGAAATAAGTTGGATCTGAGATTTCAAGATGTGCTCCTTTCAAAATCTCTTTCTCTCTTTTCTCAAAAGTCGTCGGTGACATATCAGACTTTTGCTAGTCTTTCTTTAAAACTTCAAATATAATTGTTATGGATGGTTCAATGACAGAATAGATCACGTTCATAAGGTTAGTTGACGAAACCATTTAATTGTCAGATATAAAAATGTAGGCAAGGCCGGCTCAACACTATCGTAGACCCCACGGCAAAAAAAAAAAATGCCAATGCCAAATGTTTTTTGGGATTTAAACTTTTAACTATATAAAAACAAATTTATGATATTTTTAGTAAGAAATGGTTACTAAAAACAACATACATATAAATAATCATGACATTTTTCAATCTTATTTTCATTTTATTAATTGAATTATTATTATTATTTATAAAAATATTTTCGAAAATCGACCCCTTAATTATTGAATATGGGATTTGATTCGGGGCGGTCGCACCGCTCACCCTCCCATCTCAGCCGCCACTGATTGTTGTTCTATTGGCAACTAGATGATTTAAATAATTTTGGTTAGTTTTATACGATTATGTATAAATTCATACTTCATGATCCATATCTTTTACTTAAGTAGTAACTATGGTTATTTCTTAGTTATATATAAATCTATTTATTTCACTAACGCATAAAATAATCGTCAAACAAATACTAAAACAATAAAATGATTAAATGATTGTAAAAGTTTTACAATCATTTAATCATTTTATTGTTTAGATTTAAAAAATGAAAAATACATTCGTTTGAAGTGTTTCTGAGATGTTTTGCTCCAACTCACTTAACCATAAATATTAGTTATCAGTTAACCAGTCTGATAAAACATATAGGATAAAAAGGAGAAATCTACAAGATACCAGCTTAAAAGCTGCAAAAAAAAATAGTTCAAAGGTTTGTCAATCAGTTCTAGAACGTCAGTAAAAAAAATTCATCGGTAAGTCATCGGTAATTTACTAACGGATTTACGAAGGCGTTATACTGATAAGTTACTTAGAGAAAATATCCATTTAGAGTAATTACATTTTTCTACGTATTAACTGACTATATAAAAGGTTCACATATTAAATGACCACGTTTTGAAAGTTCACGTATTAAACAACATTTTTCCCAATTACTAACCTCTAATTGGTTGTGGTTAAAATTACAATAATACTTAATGCAGTTTTCCCACCAAATATTAAATGTTACCATTTCGACTAAAGAATTATCGATTTTTTTTCTAGTTTTAATCCTTCTTATTTTTGAGAAATCATGACCAAACTATCATAGTCAAGTCAACAAATTGTATCTAGATACAATGTTAAGTTTCATAGCCTTTCTAGTTCAAAACCAAATAACGATAACTAGATTGAGTCGTGTTTATTATATTTTTCGAAATTAGATCACACTTTCTCTAATAATTCTTACGACTCATTGTCAACCTCTTTGGGTCAATAACCATACTCTGAAGTTTGAAACATGTTAAGTAATCATGAGTTTTAAATTCAAAATTAACTAATGAATAGATTTTAACACATTACCATCTTATATTACTTTAAATCGTTTATGTGGATCCGTACATATGAAGTTTTGTTTTGGGATATACTAAAGAATGCCTAAAAGCTCAAAATTGTGAATGATTTTGTAGTTGTCTACACTCATGACATTAATATAAGTAAGATCAAGTACTTGCTTCATCTCAGCGCATCCTTCTTAGGGTCGACAAATTGTCGTTCTCTCCTGATGTATGGACACGAAGAATCGCCGACTGGTGGATGAATGTTTTTGACTACTACATGATCAGCTATTTAGCAAACCTTGGAGTAAGCTCCAAGCTCGGACCAACGGATCCACTTGGCATACTTCATTACCCCAAACACTCTGCAGATTATATCTTGATGTCTCCATCTCCACACACTGTTCCCTCTCCAAATGCTCAATCATTTTCATGTCCATTGAGCTCGCGGCAACTTCCTGCTTAAACCAAAACAATGAAGATCAATTCCAAGATCACAAGTGGAAACCGAGTACTACTAACTTGGTATTAAAACACCCAGTTGTGCAACTAATGAAATATTAAACTGACAAGACATAGTCATTGGGTTTAGAAAAGCATGCCGCCTTATTTTGATGCGCGAGACAACTGTTGTAATAGTCTTATCCTCTCATTAAAATGATTAGTCTACTCGATTCCAGTCCTGTCCACCCGCTAAATAGCCTACTAAAATTAATAACACGTAGCAACATATCCTCTGTTTTCTATCTATTCTCACACAGTAAGACAATCTGAGACCTGAGAGAACCATCAGTAAGTTCTGTCGGTTAATTCTTCAGGTAGGACCGTTTAATGTTCTGGAATAATAAAAGTCCAATAAACTTAAGAGATGATAAAAGAGGTTGGGGCATATACCCATATGGGGCCGCTAATGGCATTTAGGATCAACCACTTGAGGAACTTATCCTCTGATTTGGTGAGAAGTTGATCTGAAGTAACAGCAATGGTGATGTCTTGAAAGAGTACGTCAATCTGTGATCCATTGCACTTCATCACTATTCTCTTGTGAACCCGAACAATTTGGTCAAGATGGTAAGCTGTGGTGCCCCAGTTGCTGTATCTTCTAGTCCACTGTACCACATCAATGGTTTCTTCAGGTAACTCTTCGTGCAGCCTAAGAATTGTAAACGCTCTTTCCCCACTCGTCCAGCAAAGATAAGTTGATGATCCGTCATCTAAACCAGGAAAATGAAACTCATGAAAAGAGAGAGAATGGATGTCACATATTATTAACCAATTTATCAATGGACAAGTGAGTTTTCTATATGCCACTGGAAACTGAAGAAAGACTACTCAGGAGCAATAAATGAGTCTAAATTAACATCCGTTCAGTAACACCAAAAATTATGCAAACATAAACTAATAGACTCGTACACATCTTTATATGTTTTCTTCTGCCTTGTGGCATTACATTCATACACAACGCTTAACAGGAAGCTCTTAAGGGGATGTTAGTCACTTTAACGAAGACTGAATAGGACAGCAATTTTGAGAAATAGTAACAGTATAACACGATCAATCTTACTAGTTGGATATATTAACATTCTAAGGCCATTTCCAACTATAGAAGATAAAACAAAACGTCAATGTCTCTGTAAATTCGGCTAAAACTTCTCTTTCTCTCGACATGCTCTAAATTATCCCTTATTCTATGCCCTGTTAGAGATTGCCCTAGAATAGAAGATAGTGACTTACCTACCACAAATCCTGCAAGTGGTATATCAATATTGTTCCTACATTCGTTTTCTGAGGGATCATCAGATCTAGTTTGGAGAACCAGAAGATAAACTGAAAGAACCTGTTGCTTGAACAAATCAGTACACATAAATGGAAGAATTTAACAACTTTGCTAATCCACGAATATTACCTTGCAGGCAAACTTTATTTGCTGATTATCCTCGTTTCCTGAGAACGAATTACAAGCAGGACCAGCAAGAATGCAAGGTACGAATTCCTGAGGTGTAATTTTGGGCAGACACAAAGCAGCTCCGTGAGTCGGTTTCTCTAACGGCGGACTATCCAATGCCTTTCGAGAGTTTATTTTGATAAACGATGCTGATGTCAACACAAAGCTGTTTTGCTCTCTAAGAAACAATAAAGCAAGGGATTGAAGATGAGTTTGTCACTTAATGACAAGCTAATTAAGCAATAGTTGTTGTTTAAATATTATACCCCGTTCCAAGAATCCGGTAGAATGTTGCATTCGTCCCAAAGCCAAATCCAGTGAGATATGAATGCCTTCTAAGTGGACCAAATATCTTCACCTGAAACACATTCTTGAGGAGATCAGAGGTACAAGAATACAGATAGCAGAGAGAAAAGAGTATAATATGCACTCACCATTTGATGATTGACTAGAACATTAATGCAATAGCTGCTTGAAACATCAACGACAGAAGAGGTAACAGCGTCAACTGCTACTACGTCACCTCTGAAAGTAGCAAGATTTCCTTCAGGAAACAAGCTGTTGGAAGGAAGTAGTCGAGACGGCTCTGCATGCATTATTGTCTCCGACTGAGTACAGCATGATATATTATTATTGTCCTTCCCAGCTGCCAATGGCTTATTAAGCCCTTCCAAGTCGTTGAGAAATACTGAAAAGAGTCCTTTTGCATCATAAGGGAGAAGAAGCGAAACATCTGAACAAGGTTGTCGACTAGAAACATTTTGCTGTTCCACCGCAAAAGATGGTTGAGAAGACACCAGAGGATGTACATCCATAGATCCATCATGGGTGAGAACTTCGTCGAAAGAAAATTCCAGACTCCATAAACGTGTTTCTGGTCTAAAATTGATTTTATCATTGTTAGATATGCCAGACCGTCCAACACAAAAGGAATCATCAGAGCCATGCTTCATCAAATAGCAACCGCCAATCTGTAACCCCTGCCATATTAAAATGCAAAATCATCATTTAGTTTAAACTATTAGTCTTTGTGCAGCATAGATGTTTCCTGGGAATCCAATGTTAATAAGAAATTCATACTTACATAATAGTTACTGCATTCAGGTATGAATTCTAACAGCACACGCATAGCACTATGCATTTTACCACTTTTGTTCTCCGTCAAATTAGAAAGAGTTGCTGTTGCAACCAAGCAGTGACTACTAGCACATCTGATGGTCATCTGGCAAGAAATTTCATGTGGCACAGATAGAAAGCTTTGACTCTGTAGCCCATTATTAGTTTTACATCTCTTATGTGGACGTATTTCTTGGGAAGTATCATGTTCTTCAAAATTGGGAGCAGCTGCCTCTTCTTCGGTCACAGTGCAAATGAGATCCCACGGAAGGACTAAAGCCTCGATGAATACACTAGTACAGTCAGGCATTCCTGGGTGACCCTGGTACAAGATTAATAACCATAACAGTTAAGACCTTGTAGCATAAACAACAACATTGATTTCTTTAAGCAAACTAAATAAACAATAATTAGACTTGGAGATTGCTAGTTGAAAGATGAAACCATACATTTTTTAATATTGGAAATTTGTGGGTCACCCTAAATAGATGAAAAAATCCCTCTTTGAACTCATTGAAATCATGCCTCCAGTCAAAAGGATGGTGCTTGAGAAGATGTTTGCAACTTGCAGTACCAAGCGATAAAGAAAAAGGCACTGTCAAGGTGTTTTTTATGGCCAATGGAGTGGGATTAAGCACACTACTACAGCGAAAGGGATTTTTAAGAAATGGCATGTGAAGCATCGATTCAGGTATTCCTTCTATAATAAGATAGTAATCAGGAACCTACAATGAACAAAAGAGGATAAACTAAAGAGTCAATAGGACGAGTTTGGTATCCTCCACAATGCCACCGGATAAATGAAGAAAATACAGTCAGAAATAAAAATTAACCTCACATATCCTGCTCGCATTTCTATCACTTAGAAGGTCTGGAGTCAGAACATCAATACTGCTAGTTCTGTCATGCAATTGTAGTCTTCCAGAAGATGAGATCTGTAATAGAAGAATAATGTCACAGCTACATAAGGGTATGAATCTAGAAAAATATAAACCTTGTTATGTACCAAAGCTAAAGATATGTTCCAGATATCAAGTAAAGATATATACCCTATCAAGCTGACATGATGACACTGACATCTCAACAATTTAAGAAAAACATGTTTAATAAGTTATTTGATGGTACATTGTACTAATGTAAGACTTCAGATATCTTGGAGCGATATGGAGGCATAACACAGATATGGAGTGACGATATTTAAAATTCTAATGTACCTTCAATCTTCCAAGCAAGATGACACCAGTATCCTCACTTCTAAGAGTCTTCGGGTTTGTATTATTGTATCTTTTCCATGTTGACGATGAATGACTTAAGCAATCACTAGCACTAAAGTCTTTCTTAATCTGAGAAAGCAATTCATTCAGCATAACCTTGACGTGGTGGACAAAACTTGAGATGGGCATTACCTGTTTGCAGAAAAGAACGGGTGGAATTAATACCATAAGATCTAGATGAAACTCGTTCTAATCTAACCAAACAATTGACCTACCAGTTTTAGGTTGCAATCACGAGCTTCACTATTGCATCCGCATGACTCATGCATGCAGAATTCAGTAAAGATCCCACCCTGCGAATTTAAAAGTTTAATAAAAATATTCAAACTGATGAGCATTGATAATAACCTAAGAAGAGATAAAGCTGCATATTTTAATGAACTTTGAATTTTACCACTTTACCCTAGGTTGAAACATGGATGGCGGTATTCGTGACTCTGCATACATCTTTGTCAGTTCATCCTTCTGATAACACCTCACAAAAATGAAGAGGAACATAGAACTTAATGTGAGAGAAAAAAGGAATCCCCAGGATCAAAACAAAGAGTCAAACCTGCTTTCAGTTACCTGACAGGATCTTAATATTTCTTTGTCTGATGGCATTCTATTAAATTTCTCGAAGCTGATACGAACTAGTAATGTCCTGCAAAGCATTGTATTGCAGCTAAATCTGTCACGAGCCAAAAAATACAATGAAATCACTAGAGCAAAGCTAAAATCAATCAGAAAGAAAGAGTACCATAATCTTGCAGGAAATGACAAAGACTCAACGTATAGACTCAAAGAAGTCTGCCGACATGAATCTACAAGACAACTGAAGCACCAGCTGGATGAATCTTCAGACATTACAGAAAGTAACCAGGATACACTGATTTAGAGCAAAACCTTACCTCGTTTCAAAAGGTGAAAAAAACTCAACTGTGATGCTAGTCTTAAAGCATGCCCCAAGTATAAGCACTTCTCCCCAAGGAAATTTGGTATTCACAAAATGAACATTTCTGATAAAAATCTGCACTAAAATTAGTCAAAACAATCAAAGATCTCAAACTAGCAAAGATAAAAGATAGATGAACCATCTTAATACACACCAAGCCGAAGTAAGAGGGGAAATCTTACAAGGGAACCAGTACGGATACTGTGTGATCTATTGAGTATCTGATCCGTCAATAAAAGCCAGACATCTTCATCCATCTCAACAAGCTTTCCTTTCAAATACAAACCTCTAACATATCCACGGTAGGAACCACAGTTACCTCTCCTATCAACAACAGTTTTCGAAACTGTCCCTTTCTTAGATAACCAAGGTGGATGAAGAACAGAATTCTCAGTAGTCACAAACACCAACAGAGAATCACCTCTTACATAAACCAACTTCCTTTTCAACCCGGAAAGAGCAACATTTCTTCCAACTAACTTCATCACCACAGGATGCCAACTCGCAGCCTCTAAACCACAGAAGTAAACAAATACAGACCTCTCAAAAGCGTGACCGCAATCAATCGCATCCCGGCTATACACTTTACACTCACAAGCCATGACATGTACTAAGAACCCAGGAAGATTTACAGAATCACTTGAAACCCCATCCATACAAGGAACAACAGACACAGGGCTGATAGACTCTAACACACCACAAACGCTGTACCGTGACTTCCGGTCACCGTTTTGCGATGAATACAAAGAAGGAATCAATGGAAACGAACTAATTCCAGAACACCGAGATAGCAAACTACCACTATCCACAAATTTCCAGTTGATTATCTCCAAAAATCCACCAGAATGATTCATAGGAAGAAAATTCCAAGATAGAACACAAATCTTACTCCCAATCGCGCGGAATTCGAATCCAAGGATATCACAGCAGATTGTCAAATCACCGTCTGTGAATCGAAAGCAGTAGCGATTCGGACATTTTAGGGTTTCGGAAGGAAGAGCTACCGTCCCGAAGATAACCGTTGGGTAGTTCAACGGTGTGAGAAACTTACGGCTAAAGTCTGAATCGACGGCACCGGGATGTGATTTAGGGTTCGTACTGGTTGATTCGGAAGACGAGTGAGAAGCAGCGGAAGAGAATAGCGACGATGCACCGGTGACGGCTATTCCTTCGTTGACAAGGTCCTTAACCGTGAGAATTGTGGTGTTCTCCATTTATAGGAGCTCTGAGTATTTTTAGACTCGCCGTGATGGTTCGGTGGCTCTGTCGTCCATCGACTGTAATTGTAATTGTGGAGTGAATGAAAAAAAGAGGGTGAATTAGAGGGGGAACCCGAGAAGAGTGACCCGAATTTTGACCCGACCGGGTTCTTCTTAATTAGAAGCTCCAACTTCATGCCGTTTAGGTGTAGCGTTGACGAAATGGCTTACACTTTACCATTCTGTGATATTTAGCCTATGGACTATGGTTATCAAAAACTAAGGTTAGCTAACAGCAAATGAACCAAATGATGTTGCAAACAGCAGTTAGGTCATTTGCTTCATTTTGGATTTTTATCTAGTCCACCCCCTTAGCTTCAAAGATTCTCTAGTTAGCCCCTTTATAAAAAACATATGTTTATTTATTTATTTTAATTCAGAATAATAGTAAAAGACAAGTAAAACTAGAGTTTTTTACTTATTTACAACCCAACCTCTATGTTGGATCTAGATCCATAACAATTTTGGATCTTTTATTCTCAACAAAAAAAAATCTAATTTCTCATATCAAATTTTTTTCATCTTCAATTTATTTTTCTCTCAATTCAACAAAAACAAAACTTTTGATTTGTTTCTTCTTCTTCTTCTCTTTACTCTCTTCTCTCTATTCCATGTATAATCTTTCGTCTTCTTTTTGCCTTTTCATTCTTTCTATCAATCCAAAGATCCATCTTTTTTACCTTTTCATTTGTTTCTATCAATCCAAAGATCCATCTCTATTCCATATATGATGATTGATGGTGTTGTGTTTAATTAGGGTTTTATTTCTTATTAGATTTGATAGTTTGATCTCTTTTTCTCTTTGATTTTGTTTAAAAATGATGGATTTTGGATAAAATTTCGATTATAATTTGGATTTTTATGAGTACAACTAGATTTTAATCCGCGGTACACCGCGGAAACAATTTATTTTTTAAAGTTAGTATACATAAAAGTTTGCAAATTGTATCTATCTATAAATATTTTTATTTTATAGTTTACAATTGTTATTAAGTAACGTCCTGCCAAACCCGTCCCGCCAACCCGTCCCATAAAAAAAACATTTATTTTATTAATGTTAATCTTATTTATGATATGTTTATGAATTATTGTCTAAATATTTTGTAATTTTGTAATAATTAAATGCTATCAAATATCTCTGCGGTTTGACGATTATAATTAAATTGTTATAGTCATGGAGAAAAACAATATAAAAAATGATAATTTTGTAGTAAATAAATGATATTAAATATTTTGGAAGTTTTATTTCAGTAACTAATCGTGTAGTTAATGTGGAGAGATTTAGGGAAGATTGTTAAAAGTCAAATATTTAATTTGAAGATTTTTTTTCTAATTATCAAAAACAAACATTAAAATCCAGTGGCAGCCATTGTAAATAAGTTCCAACTATAACATTTATTTCACAAAATTGCTGCAAAAATGTATATATAGATTCAAATTTGAGTTAATTATCGATTTAAAATCGAAATTGTCCCTTAAAAGCCTCTTGTAATAGCTGTTATGACTTAGTTTTTAGGATTACAATTGGGATTCGAATGAATTTGAATTTTGTTCCTTAGAGATAGTTTGTGAAATGCATTAAAACAAAATATTATGAGATTGCTTTTGAATGATAAAAACTAGAAGAAAAGGGAAGAAGGAGAAAGCTAAGGAGAAAGAAATTGAGAAGGAGAATGACAACGAGAACAATAAGACTTCGTGTTTGAGTCTTTAGATAGTATTGTGTTTTTGGTTTTAGGTATAATTGTGGCTAAATTTTTAGATATAATTATGTTGGGTTTTTGGTTTAGATACAATTGTTCGGCTGTCTTTCGGTTTCTAAGATAATAGATCTAAGCGTTTAGGTACAACTGGTACGCTCATGTACAACTATGTATCTGGGTTTATGTATGAATCTAAGATTTTTTGTCAAAAAAAACTCCAAAATAAATATGAATCAACACATCAACGTATTTTGATCCAAAACAAAACACAAAAAATTATGAATGTTAGTATTTTATTTTATTAAACAACAGTGTTTTGAAAAGGAAAAAAAAAGTTTGAAAGGGAACAAAATAGTTTATTTAACTATAAAATTAAATATTTTTGATGACAAAAAATAAATAAATATTTTTATCACAAAAGAATAAAGCTAATTTTTATTATAAAATATCTACAAATATCTAAAAAATATCTATAAATATCTGAAAAATATATTGCCCATAGTTGTACAGTTGTATTCGGTTGCACATTTTTTGTCATAGTTGTACAATATCGAGAATATAATAAATCTAGTTGTTATCAACTCAAAATTAAATTTTATGGATGGAACATATGGTATTCCCCCATCAAAATACCATTACTTTGTATCAGTGTATTTATATTTATCTAATTACAAGTATTTAAATTTTTTAATTTGTTTTGTTAAAATATACAAAGTAACCATGAAAGTATAAGGTTGTTAATGTATGAATGTTAGATTTTGTGATAAGAGTTTCATTAATTTAGAAAATATGATTTTTGTCAAAAACTAATTATGTAATTTCATTACAATTGTGTATGCATTATTTAAGTTTTCTTAGTTTGGTTTTAAATTTTCATATTTTATAATATTCTGAAAACTAGCCAAGTGAATAGACCTTAGTTGTGCGGGTTGTACTTAGTTGTACCAATACAAAACATATTAATTTGTATAAATACGACAAGAAAATTAATAGTATCCATTATAAGCAACACGTATGACTGAAGTCTTTTTTATTATAACTTGAAAATGAAAGAGAAAAAGAAAACGATATGTAATTATATGTTTTTCGTAGAAGTCCATCAACATAGTTGTACCTATTGGTTTCAGTTGTCCAGCGTTTTTTGTAGGTTTAAGTGATTAATGATATAAGAAAGAGAATGCATATGATTGGTTGATTTTAATAGATTGTTTGGTAGCAAAAATTAAATAGAAAATTAAAAAGGATAAAAGAGAAGGGTAAAATTGTATTTCAAATAGGTTAGGATGGAGAGGGGGTAGTGAGAATAAGTGGGGGTTTTTCAAAAATTGATTCAACCAAAAGGGGCCAAAGAGATTAAAATCTCTTCATTTTGCACCGTCGTTACGTATCAAGTAAATAGCTAAATATTATTTCTCACTTTTTTTCGTGCCGCCTCTCAAAACCATAGTTAGCTAGAAGCAAATGAAGCATTTGAAACCTCATGGTGAAGGATTTTTTGGCATTCGTTAAGCTATTATTGAATTCAATAATTACTGTTGGTGGATATCTCTAAGAAGTTCATTGAGGCCTCTCAAACCATCTACATCAGATTTTCTATAAAGTTTTTTCAAGATGCCATGTCAACACACTTATGTATTTTATTTGCGTTAAAACAATTTTCTATAGACACCAATCAGAATCTCTATAACGATAAATTTAATTACTTAATTAATGATAATTAATGGACAATTAGAAAACGATTACAATGACCAACACTTACACATTTCAAATTCTCCTCGATACGGTATGCTTCTCCAATATATTTATCAATTGCTGACGATCAGAGTTACGTTCATTCTCTTTCGTGTCACATGAACTAGAAGAGAAGATCAATTCCCGACGATCAAAAATTCACGATTCATCACTCTTTCAGGTCACATGAAGTGGACGAGAAGATGCAATGGGGGTCCGATTCTCGAGTTCTACCTCAAGTAATGGGAGTCCAATTCTCTAGTTTTGGTTTTACTTAACGTTGCATGAAATAGATGGTTGATTTATTCGAGGATTTATCTATTAGTGGTTGTAGTTTAATTTACGGGATAAGGCGTCTTTTCTGATTTGGCTATATTTTTAGTAAAAATTTATCCGTTATTGATTGTTCACATTACTGCAAAGATCGTACCTGAAGATATATCTGTTCTTGATACGAAGTATTTATTAGTATAACGTTAAGTAAAACCAAAACTAGAGAATTGGACTCCCATTGGACCTGTCCATTGATTATGTTCCAACTCTCTTCTATATTCGTTTGTGTAATATGTATACAATTTCTTTTTAATGAAACGTTCTTTCATTTACCAAAATTTTGAAAATATCATCTTCAATATCCTTATTTAAGGGAGATATTGGTCTTGCTATCGGAAAGCAGCATACTAAGTGGCAACTACAAGTTTGTCGATCACCATCTTAGCAATTTTTAGCTACTGTTGCTCAGGTTTGTAACATATATATACACATATAACCTGCTTTGTGCTTAATTACTGGTTTTTAAGGATTACAAATTATTTTGTGACATACAACATTTGGTGACTTATTCTCAATATATAGACTTTCATGACATACACATCTATACTAATCCCACTAATTACCGTATGGATCATGTAAGCATCTAGGGATATTTTTGTAGTTGAAAAATCATATTAAGTTTCTCGATATATATTGCCCAATGATTTTTTTGGTTTCATTTACTTTTCTTATATGTTTTTGTTTTTGATATTTTTACCCTCCCATATGCTAGACTAAGTGTTCCCAAATCTTAAATCACCTTATAAGACAAAATAATTAAAGAAAAGAGGTTATTAAACAAGGTTATTGAGTGAATGTGATGGTCAATGATCTAATAATACATGTGAAAGAGGTTATAGATATCAGTTTATGTTCTAAGTATACTCATCATTTGAATGTTGTTATAGAATAATCGTCTTCTTGACAAGCAACTAACTCGGACAAGTATAATGAGATGAGTAATATAAAAGAAATAAAGCTTATGGTAGAATAGATATGTAATTAAAGAATAAGATGGTGAAATTAGTTAGAAGAAAGAATGTTGTTTAAAGAGACGCGAAAATTGATTGTACCTAGGATTGAAATAGTAGGTGATGACTGATGATGAAGGGTACAAAGAATCATCAAAGGAAAAAAAACATTGTTAGGGTTACAAAGATGCAAAATGTAGTTAAACTGTACATTCAAGCTGAATTAAAGCTATAGTTACCAAGATTTTTTAATTTTATGTTAAATGGACGAGACAATTACCTTCCAATTCCAATCGACATAATATACAATACAAACACAAAAGCAAATAGGACACGCTGAATGTTAGCATTATGAGCTTATTATTATTTTAAAATTTTAAACTACGAGTAGAGACATCAGAAAAATGAATTACGGTGAAGGATATCGATGAAAAAATACTCATTTTTGATTCAAAACATAAAGGTTGTAAAATGTAAATGACTATGGTAAAGAGAATAGATAGGTAAATTAAACAATTAATAGTACTCTCTGTTTCTAATTAAGTGTAGTTTAAAGGTTTTTTAGTTTTCCCCGTAAGTGTTGTTTTCACTTTTGTATGCAAATATTAAATGTATTTAATAGTTTTTAACCAATTATATTTTACATCATATTTTTTTTTGGTTGGATTAGTTGTAATTAATGATATATTTATAGGAAAGAGATAAATTAAATGAAATTTATATATTTTCTTAATTTGTGTGCAAAAACCTTAAATTACAAATATTCAGAAAGAGAGAGAGTACCAAATAATTTTTTAAAAAATTTCTACATAGAAATGATATTATCAGAAAGATTTTTTTTTTCAAAATTTTGGTCTTCGACTCGAAGTAATCTTTTTTCTACCTTATTTATCTTTTTGGGAATTTAATGAAAAAAAACCTCAACTTTGGCCAGATCCATTTTTAAACCCTAAACTATGTTTTTAGTAAAACAAACTCTGAACTAAAACCTGTTAATAAACTTAACCCCACAGTATTAAATATTAATGGGATATTAATTTCCAAAAAAAACAACAACGAGACATTTGTATTTAGCGCAAAAACCACATGATGTTCTTTAAAACTGTTTTGAATTTATTACAAAAAAAACGTTTAGTGTTCTAAATGATTTTGAATTGCTTAATTAGTTTGGATTTTAGAAGCTGAAAGAAAGACACAACAACTTAAAATAATCCAAAGAGTCATGCTTAAATAAATCCAACCAACATAACTATCGAAGCTGTTGCAACACAACAATATTTGTCACAAAAAAAAACAATCGTTTCAGAGGGACAAGATATTTTAAAGTAAAGACTTGTCAAGCATTCACTTTGAAGAGAAGATTGTATTGGTTGAGTGATAGGGTTCTCTTCATCCATTGTTTTCTGTTTTTTCTTTGGTCGTCCTTGAGGTTTCTTGGGTGGTTTTGGCACTGCTTTACGCTTGCATGAACGTTTGTTGTGTCCGACTTGTTGACAGTTGCTGCAAGTCTAAATATGCAAAGATTAAATTAAATAATTTGAAAAGGAAGATCTTATGAAACATAATTCATTGTTCTCTATTTTACCATAATTATATCAATGTTAAGTTTATTAACATGTTTAAGTTTATTACTGTGGGGTTAAGTTTATTAACAGGTTTTAGTTCAGCGTTTGTTTTACTAAAAACATAGTTCAGGGTTTAAAAATGGATCTGACCAAAGTTGAGGTTTTTTTTCATTAAATTCCCTATCTTTTTTTGGTTCTCTTATATCTCGCCAGCCTCACTCATCTATCACCATAGACAGCCACACCAATGGCCATCGATAAGCCAATACAAATTGGTGTGACGGGATGCGCCGAAATCGCTAGGAAGGTCTCCCGTGCCATCCATCTCGCTCCCAATGCCTAAACTTTAAACTGGAAATCAAACCTCGAATTCTTATTATTTTCTAAATCATAAAACCTACACTTTTAATCAAAATCAAAAATATTAATTTAAGCTCTAAAAGCCAAATGTTAAAACTCTAAAACTCTAAACCATAAAAGTTATGGCATTTCTTCAGTTTTAAAACAATTAGCCTAATGTTTTTTTCCTTAGTTTTTCTAAAAATAGATTGAATATTATAACTTCTTGATATATAAGAAAAAAAGTTATTTAAAAATGAGTAAATTTGGAAAAATGACCTATTTTTGGGTTTTCATTTGAAAAATACCTTATTATTTTTTCTTTTTTTAAACAATTAATTTTCAATATATAAAATACTAAAACAGCTTCAGTAAAATTAGGGAATAACAAAAAAAAAAACTTAAAACAAAAAAAAATCATAAATACAAATTTGATGTAACTAATAATTTTAAAGATAATTATTATCTTAAATAGTTTTAAACAAAATGTTGTCCAAAAAGTAAAATTAAACTTTATCAACTGATAGACTTTTATAGAAATATTTGTAAATATTGTTTCATAAAATTTTAATATAAAAAATAAATAAAATGATAGACTTTATATGAATTCAAATTTAATTTTTATCTTAAATATTTTAAACAAATTTTCGTCCAAAAAAATAAGCAAATAAGTTTTATTAGGTGATAGACTTTAGAATATTTTTCCGTATTATTTTGTTAAATTTTATAATATCTAAAACAAATAACTTTTTATCTCAAAAAATAGTTGAAAACATAATTAAGAATTCGAATTTATTTTACTTGAATTTTGTTTTTCTAAATTTCGAATTTTATTTTAATTTATTAATAAAACAACGTTTATAATCTGGATAAATTTATCATCTTATATATTAAGAATTACAATTTTTATTTAAAATAGAAAAAGATGTATTTTCCAAATGAAAACTCAAAAACAGGTAGTTTTCAAAATCTCCCATTAACAATTTATCTCGTCTTGTTGTAACAACTTCACCTATTTCATTCGTTCTTTATCAACAACACTCTCTCTCTTCTCTATCAACACTTTCTTTCATCTCTCGCCGGAAAAACCCATAACCACAACAATGGCCACCGAAACCCAAATCCGAATCGGAGTAATGGGTTGCGCCGATATCGCTCGAAAAGTCTCTCGAGCAATCCACCTCGCTCCCAACGCCACAATCTCCGGCGTAGCAAGCCGGTCTTTAGAAAAAGCCAAAGCCTTTGCCACCGCCAATAACTACCCAGAATCAACCAAAATCCACGGCTCTTACGAATCTCTTCTCGAAGATCCAGAGATCGATGCGCTCTATGTTCCTCTCCCCACTAGTCTCCACGTTGAGTGGGCTATTAAAGCAGCTGAGAAAGGGAAACATATCCTTTTGGAGAAGCCTGTTGCTATGAACGTAACTGAGTTTGATAAGATTGTTGATGCTTGTGAAGCTAATGGTGTTCAGATTATGGATGGTACTATGTGGGTTCATAATCCTAGAACTGCTTTGCTTAAAGAGTTTCTTTCTGATTCTGAACGTTTTGGTCAGCTTAAAACTGTAAGTTTTCATGAAAGTTTATGGCTTTTTGAAATGTTTTGAGTTGGAATTGGATTTGACGTTTTGGGTTTCTCTGAAGTTAAAAGCTTTAGTTCTCAGATTAGCTTTATAGAGTAGATGTTTTTTGGGTTTCTTTAAAGTTAGTAGCTTTGGTTCTCAGTGTATAGGTTTGATCAAGTTTCTGGCTTGTGTAGTTTCTCTCAATTTTTGGTTTATAGTATCTTGAATTCTTGATGATTAGATAGTTCATAGTGTTCTTGAAAGGCTTGATGTTTGAATCTGTAGGTACAGATTTTTTTTCATTTGAATAGATTGGAGTTTGTTTTGGGTTTCTTTAAATTTAGTAGCTTTGGTTCTCAGTGAATTGGAATTGGATTTGTGGTTCTTCAAAGTTAAAAGCTTTGGTTAATGGTTCTCAGATTAGCTTTATAGAGTAGATGTTCTCAGTCTATATGTTTGGTCTGGCTTGTGTATGTTTGATAGTGAACAACATAAAATAGTTTAGTTTCTTAAAGATTAGATAGTGTCAAGAGATGTTTCTTGAAAGTCTTAATTTCTACTTGATGTTTGAATCTGTAGGTACAGAGTTGTTTCTCATTTGCTGGAGATGAAGATTTTCTTAAAAACGATATCCGTGTGAAACCTGGTCTTGACGGGCTTGGTGCGCTAGGAGATGCGGGGTGGTACGCGATCAGAGCAACTCTTTTAGCTAATAACTTTGAGCTTCCGAAAACTGTGACTGCTTTCCCCGGTGCTGTGTTGAATGAAGCAGGAGTGATACTTTCCTGTGGAGCATCTTTGAGTTGGGAAGATGGACGAACTGCAACTATATATTGTTCATTCTTGGCTAACTTAACAATGGAGATAACTGCCATTGGAACGAAAGGCACACTCCGTGTACACGACTTCATTATCCCGTATAAGGAGACTGAGGCGTCGTTTACCACGAGCACTAAAGCTTGGTTCAATGACCTTGTGACTGCGTGGGTTAGTCCCCCGAGTGAGCATACGGTTAAGACAGAGCTTCCACAAGAGGCATGTATGGTGAGAGAGTTTGCTCGATTGGTTGGAGAAATCAAGAACAATGGTGCAAAGCCTGATGGGTACTGGCCTAGTATTAGCCGAAAGACGCAGCTAGTGGTTGATGCTGTTAAAGAGTCTGTTGATAAAAACTATCAACAGATTAGTCTCTCTGGTCGTTGAAGGAAAGGACTCAGACTATAAATGTTGTCGTGTGTTCTCTCCTCTCTCGCTCTCTATGTTCAAACTTCGATCAACCGTTTAAGTGTTTGTTACCACTTACCAATATGTTCTGTCTTCTGCTGTGTCCGCCTGTATGTATGTTAATTGTTTTAGACTCCAATTACTAGCCTTCAATTACTAAGTAAGTCAATACTAAAAGTTACAGTTTATAAAAATCGTATGTTTTGGTATCAAAATCAACGATGGAAAAAACGACCATACTCAACTCCCATTTAAGCCATCATTTAAGCCATAAGCAATTCCAAAGTCTACCTTTATTCTTTTGCTATTAATGGTACAAATCTTTTATTCAATCGGTTCTAGTTCTTTATACGTTGCTCGACGATTAGTGTACTCAGATAATAGCATTTATAATAGGAATGAGCTATATCCAATTCTCTTTATCTTATTATTCAAATATCTAATATTGAACTTATCAAGGGGAACCACTATGGACAATCCCCATATTGTTGCCATAGTCAAAAGCCACACAGTGGCGGAGCCAGAACAATGACTCACTGGGGTCAAAAAAAATTTAAACGAAACGATAAACTTTACTATAAACATAACAATGTCATCACAAATAAAATTTTTAAAGATGAACTCTACGTTCACTCATATCTTGGAATCGTTTTATCACCGATTCGTTTGTAACAGTGTCAAGTACTTGCTTTTCAATAAAACAAACAAGACAATCACTTAAGAACACATCACCGATACGGTTACGCAATGTAGTCAACACATCATCGCGGAAAAACATCTTTCGACGGTTGCCGTTGCAACAGGAAGAATCAAAGATAGCTTTAGAAGACGATATACCAAAGGATGTGAAAGATGCTTTCTTGTCTCTACCATCACACGAGCAAGATCACCAAAACACTTTAAATCTGTAAACCTTTCATCGTTTTTCACATTATCAAGGTAGATCTCAAGTTGATGATCAAGAGATCTACGCTCCACAAAACTAAATTCATCTGGATAAAACTCGGTCAATCTCACGAGCATGGACTTATCAAACTGACAAAAAGAATCTATCGGACTCAAAGATGACATGCAAATAAGTAGTTCAGAATTCACCTCATCAAAGCGGTCATTAAACTCTTGAAGTTGCATATCTAAGACAGTGTAGAAACAATCCACCTTATAGTGATGCAAGTTGGTTATACCGGATTTTTTCCTTGGTCTTCTAGAATCAACAAATTCTTCCTCCATTTTAAGCATTGCAGTGTTATTTTTCTCGCTAAAAGAACTAACTTCAGCCATAAAAGCATCCCATCCATCGTCTCTAACCTTTTGCAACTGACATTTAGTAGTTTTCACCAATGAAATAACATTTAAGATATCTTGATCTTTTCTTTGCAAAGCCTTTGATAAGCTATCAGTGAGTCCCATAACAAGCAACATCAACTCCAGATAGAAAACAAAATCAAAGGTGTGAAAATACTTGAGAATACCATATGCTTGTTGTCTTTTGGTGGTGTCGGTGCCTTCATCCTGGATATACTCGAGAACTATAACTATAGATGAAAACAACTCCTCAAGACGCAACAAAGTCTTATAATGTGAACCCCAACGAGTATTTCCAGGTCTTTGAAGGGAAAGTTCTTGGTTCAACCTAGTTCCTGTCTTAATTTCACCATTGCTAATCTTTTCTTCCACTTTTTGCCGATGGATTTCCCGGATCTTATCTTTTCTTGTGCAAGAAGCTCCAACAACATTTAGTAAAACAGAAATCATATCAAAAAACTCTCCAACTTCAACATGTTTTTTTGCAACTGCCATGACAACCAACTTAGTTGATGAGCGAAGCAATGCACATAGTATGCAGAGCTACTTTCTTTCAAAATCAATGATCTCAGTCCATTGAACTCTCCTTTCATGTTGCTAGCTCCATCATATCCCTGTCCTCTCAGCTTTTTCAAACTCAATCCATATTTAGCAAACAAAGAATCAATAGCACTTTTCAGAGATAAAGAAGATGTCTCTTTCACATGAATAACACCAATAAATCTTTCTTTAACTACCCCATACTTATCAACGAAGCGAAAAACTACTGTCATTTGCTCTTTATTTGAAGCATCAGCCGATTCATCTACAAGCAAGCCAAAGACATCATTATCCATCTCTTCAATAATAGATCTAGTTACCTCTTCTGAAAAGCAATGGACAATATCTTTTTGAATTGGTGGAGATGTCATCTGGTTATTTTTAGGAGCATTTTTCAACACAACTTTCTTTACAACTTCATTCTGACCAGCTGTATACTTCAAAAGCTCTAAAAAATTACCCTTATTTGTTGACTCTTCTGATTCATCATGACCACGAAATGATAATCCTTGATGTAACAAGTGTCGAGAAACATCAATGGAAGCATTCAACCGGATTCAATAATCATTCTTCACAACATCGGTTTGCTTATGGAGAGCATACTTGATGGACTGACCTTGTCTCATCAAATCCTCACATTTTCTTTTGGCATTATTATGAAAACTATTCACATCCAATCCCACATGTTGGTCCAACCTATCAGCCTTATTCCAACTACAAAAACCAGTTGATAGAAAGCTATCACTCCCTCCTTGATTTCCAGCTTGATCTCTGAATAAGTAACAATACAAGCAAAAAGCTTTTTCTTTCTCCACACTATACTCCAACCAATCACCATACAAATCAAACCATTTTGGATTAAAACGGCGTAACACCTTTCCAATTACTATTTGTTTAAACTTATGACCACGAGGTTGACAAGGTCCCCTAATCAAATATTCACGTCGTACCTCATCTCTTTGATTAAGATGATAACTTAGAATGCTTTTTCTCTTTGCGGGATCACTTGGCAATTTATTAAAATTAATATCAGGTGGTGGCGGAGATTTTCTTTTCATAAACCGATACATTATTTTTGTTGTTGCCTTGCCTACATACAAAAATAAGAAACAATATAAAAATCATGAGTTGAAACTTAAATCAAACATAAAAATTGTTTTCTCCGTGGCCTTATCATGATTCATGACAACTTTAATTTTTGTCATTAGTAAAAATTACTGTGAGATTAAATTAGAAACTAAAACAAATTACATCAAAAATTAAGAAGAAAAGAGTATATTGACGACTAACGTTACAAAGAAAACTCATGAAATAATGACGAATTGAGTTTTCAATGACAGAATAACAACACCAAAAACTAAATTAATCACAAACGAATTTTGCTTAAGTGATCAAATTGAAATTGGTTGATAGTAAATTAAACTTTATATAAAAAAATATATATATATATAAAAGAGTTTACCTTGAAATCTATAGTCTCGAGCCTTAATCTGATTTTCAAAGATGTGATGATTGTATGAAAAAAAACAAAAGAGGAAGAAGCTCAACTGTTTTAGGCTACCACGATACATGTTCAATTATTTAGGTTTTTACTTTCTTAATTTTGACAGATTTTTATTGGACCTAACATTAGTATAATTCAATAAAATTATTGAGCTTTTGTATTTATAATTCACAAAATTATATTGGACTTTGTTTTACTTGTACCTCAACAAATCATTCATAGGGGACAATACTTTTGTTTGACTGGGGTCAATAAATATTTTTTAATAAAAATTCAATTATTTTTTAAAAGTTCACTGGGATCATTTGACCCCTATAATTCTTCATTGGCTCCGTCCCTCCCACACCTCGTAACTTTAGTGAGGACATCTCTAACCTTACTCTATTTGTAAAAGCTCTAAAAACATTTTCAACTCTACTCTATACTCGACTTTAAAATAGAGGAGTAAATCTAACTTTTTTACACTTTAGAATTTCACTTTTTATTTATACTTTACTCCTTTAAATTTAATTTTTATTTAATACATATTATTATTTTACGAACAACAACTACAACACAAAATACAATCGTTTAAAAGTTGGTTTTTTCTTTTCCACAAAAGACACTTTCTCAATATTAAATGAGATTATTTTGCATGGTATGTAACGTATGTCGAATTAGAATCGACGTATTTATTCTATTGATCTAATAGTATGGGTACTACGATGAATGTGTATGATATATAGAAAACTAGAAGTATGTAATGTAACGTTCATCGGATTAACCGAAAACATATATTATTATTACGAAAATGGAAAAGTAGTTTTATAAAATTAACAAGCAAACAAAGTACTAAATTTGAAAGGAATAATAAAACTATAACATAAATTAATAATTTAATATTTTGGTAAACTGTTTGTAAATCTGCCAAAATAGTTAAAATATTGTCTAAATGAAGTAGATGGAAAAGGAGTTTCTTGATCATGATTTTGTTGTTGGACACGTCGTTTTTGTAAAATCAAAGCTTGTTCAGTCTTAAAATATGTCCGAACATTTGGTTTTTAAAAAAATTCAAATCACAAAATAAATTTTTGTTTTCTTTCTTTACCTCATTCAATTAACACTGAAAAATAGGATAACAATTAACACTGAAAAATGAATTTCCTCAAATCCATGATTGAATAGCACCCCCTTTTAGTTAACTATAGAAAAATGAATTTCAGTAAGAAAAATGACTTGGAGACAGGTTTTTTATATTTATTTATTGTTTTGCTGAAAATCCTTTATACGGTTACAATTAATGGTTTTAGTTTAGATTAAAATAACTAATGGAATGTAAACCAAATGGAACTTTGACTATCAAAACTAGGCTTAGGTGTACCGGTATTTGAATTGGGTTCGGATCGAGTTTTTCGGGTTTGGATATTCAGATTTAGAAATCTAAGATCCGTTCAGGTATTTTAAGATTTCGGATTTGGGTCGGGTTTGAATCGGATTTTTTGGGTTGAGATTTGGGTTTACTCGGAGTATCCAAAATTCAAAATTTTGTATCAAAATAAATTCAAATTACTTGAAAATACACAAAAAATTCTTAAACGAGTATTTTTTATCCGAATCTATCGAAAAGTAGGTAAAATATCTAAAACTATACAAAATATCCTAAAATCCTAATATTTTAGACACTTAAGTTGATGTAAAAATGATTCTTACTAATAAATTATTTCTATGTATATATATATATATTTCGAATATGTTCGGATATTTGATCGGGTTCAGGTTCGGATGGGTTCGGGTTCGGGTTTTGAAGTTTAAGATCTGTTTGAGTATTTTAAAATTTTAGGTTTAGATTCGGATCAGGTTTTTTCGGGTTGAGTTCGGTTTGGTTCTTCGGGTTCGGGTATTTTACCCAGGCTAATCAAAGCAATCCCCAAAACTAAATGATCACACCTCCTTTGTAATGTATGGTAAGAGTTATTGTTTGCCGACTTGCCGTATATGCAAGATCAAAGAGATCGTTGGTGTAGATCGTACAAGTATGTGAGATGGGGGTTCTAGTGTTTTCATAAGATCATTAAAATGTTTTGGTCTCAAAATTTGTATAAATTTCATATTTCGGCTTGCACGTATATCCTACCAATCCAGTCCAACATCAATCAACAAACCAAACATTCATACATAGATTTACACTTTCTTCACAATGTAACAGTTCAAAGTTCTTCTTCATTCATGTTCCTTCATCAATGCAATAAGTTGACATTGCCACTACTCTATTCAACCGAGATTAACCGCAATTTAACAGTAAAACCATTCCCCAAAACGCATAATCCGCAAACATACTATTCGAATTCGTTTTCGAATTCACTAAATTTAACAATTACAAAGATAATAAACTCAGAATCATTATTATATCATCAGTACTGTATATTATATGATTGATTAATAGAGAAAGAAGATGAGGAGAAAAAAAATTAAACTTGCACAAAAAAAAAAGATTCTCAAATTTTTCTCTTATACAATTTTTCCCAAATCTCAAGTAGCTAATTGAATCTCACCAAGTTCAAGCTGAGAAGCAATATCTTCAAGCTGTTTCTTCACACTCATATCAATAAGCTTCGAACCGGATTCACCATACCGAATCGTAAAACCAGCCACAAGACTCGCATCAATAACCGTCTTAACCCGAACATTCTTAGCTCCGGTTAACTTCTGAACCTGTTTCGCAATCTGAGCTAATTGCGGCGCTTCCAATTTCACCACCGACCTAACCTCCGCCAATTGTGTATCCGTTAGCTTATTGTAAACCAACTCAAACTCCTTAACGATCTCCGTCACGATATTGATCCGATTCGCGTCGACGAGGACGTTGAGGAAGTTAGATGTGTGAGATTGAAGAGACGACGATTTCACTATGTCGTCGATGACTTGACGTTTCTTCTCGACGGTGATTGTTGGATTCGCGAAGAAGTTTAGTACTTGTGGATCTGAGAAGACTTGTTCGAGCTTCTCGATGTCTGTGACTGTTAATTCCATTGTGTCGTTTCTTTTCGCGACGTCTGCTAATGCCATCGCGTAGCTTGATGCTGCGGTGGCTGACATTCTTGCTCCGGCGGCGTTTCCACCGTTGTTGATTCGGATTGGGAAGGTTTTTCGGAGTGGGAGAGATCTGGCGATTTGGAAGGAGGATGGTGGGAGTTTGGATTGAAGAGAGAATAGAGTTTGTTGAAGAGACGCCATTGTTGTTGTTGAGAGAGTTTGAGAGAAAGAGAGATTTGTGGTTTCTCGAAGACGATAGAGGAGAGGAAGAAGAAGAAGAAGGTAAGGTTTTTTGGGGGAGATGAGAATGGACGGTGGAGATTTTGGATTGTGGTTAGATGGACGGTGGAGATTAGAAGGTTTATCTTGTGTGGAGTTTTCAGAAGGATTAGGCTGTGGTTTGAGAAGGAGTGAGGAATCGACACGTGGAGTTGTTTGATTGGTGTGATATCTGTGTTCCTTATTGAGTTTAAAGGATTTCATTCTTGTTATCCTAATTTTTATGTCACAAATTTATATTAGTTATATCCATAACATAAAGGATTTGATCCTTGTTCCTTTTATGTGTTCTGCTAAAATAGAGTTTTGCTAAACTAAAATCTTCTATAATAAAAGGATCAATAATGAGATATTATTTCTTACAATATTTTATGTGAACATTTTTTTTTTCTTAAACCTCTTCAAATTATACCTCTTATTAGTCCTATTTTTCAACTAAACGAGTGTTAAAAATCTCTAAAATTAATTTATGTTATGGATGTCTATTATATGACACATTAGTAGGTTTTAGGAGACTTAATATCTACTGTTGTATCCATATAATATATATATATATATATATATATATATATCGTATTTTGTACAATTGATCAATCAGTGCCGGCTTAGAGCATGTGTCAGAGATGCTGGGGCATAGGATCCAAAGACCCAATTTTTTTTTTTTACATGTTAAGTTTTTTTTTTGTTCTTTTTAATACACATTAAGGATTTTGGATATAGTAGCACTGAGTCTAGGCCATGTTTGAGCCGGGCATGTGATCAATAACAGAGAGAAACAATCCTTAAAACCTAATCGTTTACAACAATTTCGATGTTTTCAACAAAATACTTGTTAATTTTTGAAGAGCACTTGATTTTGAATATTTTCATATATTATAAATTGAATAACAAGAGATTGTAACTGATTTTCAATGATTTTATATACTAGGTTATGGACTCCCGCGATGTCGTGGGAGAACTCATGATTTTTAACAATTTTTTTTATTTTTGTATTAAATAACCAAAATATTTTTGACTATATATATATATATATATATATATATATTCAGATATTTGAATTATTACATAAATCTACATGTGTTAAGGTTATATCAAATATTTGAATTATTACATAAATCTACATGTGTTAAGGTTATATTGTAAATATTTTTTAAAGATTGCTAAAAACTTAAGGAGTAAAAATGTAAAAAAGAATGATGATTAAAAACATGATTATTTGAAACATTTTTTATGAAGGTAGAAATATTTATCATTGACAAAATACATAACGAAGAGTTATGATAAAGAGATAAGACTGTCCAAAAAACTTTCTAAGAAAGTGATAAAATTAAGTTCCATAAATATTTTGTTAAATCAATAATTTTTTTAATAAATTAATCTTAAAATAATATATGTTTACTAAATTACTCTGTCATTACCACCAACACTAATACCTTTTTATGAAAAAAAAAAATTTTACAAGCACACAACAAGGGAAACTGCTTTATAATTTATTCCCTCTTTTTAGTTTTTAAAAGATTAATCAACTCTTCTTTTTTTTTCGAGAATAGCTTTTTTGTATTAGTGCTGATTAAGTTAATTAAAAATCTAAACATATTTCTGAAGATGTAGATTCTGACAATAGTGAGCTGATGGATATCAAGGAGCTGTCGGAAATCAAGAAGTTGCATCAGATCACACTAAACGGCAGAGACTACTGATATGGACGTGTGAGCTAACGTGGCAGGGATGTAGCGGTTGATGTGAGAAGCCAAGTAAAGTTGCTGACTTGGCATGGTGATCAAAGACGAATGTCGGTCGAGAAGATATGGTGAATTTCCTTCTCGTCAAATATGGAAAAGGGATAAGCTTGTAGATTAAGGAAGATCCTGATTCTTGAAGATCCTAGAGATTAGGGTTTAGGAGATTAGTATAAGTATTCTAGAAGTTGGCTAGAGCCGCCTAAGTACTCTAGAATATTGTCATATGGTTGTAAACTTCAAAGCTAGCAAAAAGAGCTTAAAAAGTGAGTGTTGTTAATTTTTTTTCTCTTCACAAGTATGTGATAAGAACTAGAGGAGAGAATTACGCTTAGATTGTTCTTAATCGGGTTTAATCATTCAAGTAGAATAGGTGAAGTAATTTTCGAGATAATATAATCCTGTATGAGAGTTGTTTATCAATAAGAACAAAGGAAAAATGTTTGCTTGGCCCTTTCCAAACAAAATAAACCAATATACTAAATTAAGCTTAAGTAAATGTATATTGTTATTTTGCTTTTCAAGCTCTATCGAGGCAACCCAAAGAAAAAAATAGAACAACGCAACCAACGAGTACTCAATTAATTATGACCAAGCAATTAAACGAATGATCAATAAGGCCTAAAAATTGGGCAAAAGGATTTATCACACATTTTACGGATGTCACATGTTTACGTCGCCGAGACGAGCATTATATTGATGTGAAAATACGTTTATTTCAATTACATTTTTATAATTACAATAAATGAGAAAAACTGGGTCTTCCTTAGTTTACATATCTAATATAAATAAAAATAAAAAATAATTAGAAATCGCTATAGACTTGGTCCTCAAAACCAACATTAAAGGAGATGGGTAGCTTAAATTAGATATGTATCAGAGTGATTTACATCTAATTTCTTATATATATACTTGCACACGCTTTGTAGTTTGTTCACATTTTCTAAATTCTAAAACATCATCTACAGATGCTACTCATTTGTATCACAAAGGATGAGTAAAACCTTTCAACCTTCGATTGTCATGCTAACTATTTTCCTAATTCTTGTTACATGTTTGCATTTATATTAACACTCATTTTAATATATTATAAATAATCAGTCTTTATAAGTTGATCATGAATAACATGTTGCTTCTCTAAATGGGTGTCAAGCGTAATAGGTACATGATTTGGCATTTCAAGTCATGGTGCATCTAGTCATAGTTTTATATGTTTTTACAAAAGAAAATTACAAAGAACCCTTTAACTTGTTGAATGATTGCAAAATATATTTTTTGTTGAATGATTCAATAAAATAAAGACAAAGTCTTCGTTTACCAATTCAAATTTCAAATGCCTAGTATAGCTGAATGATTTATTTTTATTTTACTATATTTTGCATGAAAATGAAAAAACAATTACAGGAATAAAAACGTTATTTCACAATGATATGAACAATTCAAGAACATTGTTTTTGTTGATTGGAAGATAGAAATTACTCATTTCAGTTGGTTTCTCGCCAAACAAACTATAATATTTTATTTTGTTATATTTATTCAGTTTTAGTAATGTCTTTCGATTTTAGGGTGTTAAAAGTTGTATTTTGTCATTATATATTTACTCCCTATCATTTCATAAAGATATACAGTTTTGCGCAAGATTTCATTCTAATCAAGATTAATGTTTTGAATTTTGATTCTGTAAATTTAAAATGTGGATATATGGCTTGAAGACCACTTATATATTGATTTCATAAATCCAATATAATGCTACTTTGATGGAAAAAAACAGAAAATAAGTTTGATTATTGATATTATGTTATGATTACAAAATTTTCAAGAATTAATAAATGACTACATATCTGATATTTTAAACTTTTCCTTGATATGCCCAAAATCTTTCTTAAAACATCCTCAATGAAATAAAATATAAGGTATACAATCAAATGAATCCAAAAAAGAACGAAAAATGAAGAAAAAGAAAGTTTTGACAAAATAAAAGAAAGAAGAAAGTAATATTTCTTATTATTAAAAATAGAAAACTGACACATTATGTTTTAAATGTTTTACTTTAACAGGAATAGTGGTTGAAGCACAAAGAAGAAAATGTGATGAAAAGATAGTATTGCAATTTTGTAATGGTAGAAATAGATGTTATGAATATTGCGACACGAAAGAATGTGTTGCTGCATGTAAAAAAAAGAGGAATGGGGAAGGTATTTGCAATGGGGACGTCTTTTCTGTGAGTGCTCAATGCTTATGCTTATATAAATGTTGAGTTTAGATGATGGAAGAGAGAATGAATCGAACATGCTCATGATCCTTAATATCTTCCTACAAAAAAAAAAAAAAGCTATGGCATAAAAGTTGTTGTGAGAAATCACAAAAAGGAGAAGTTTTTATAAGCTGGTGGTTTTTCATCCACGTATGTTAGTTGGATTTTTTGAAAGAGATGAAATATTTATTTTAATTTCTTTTACTTGTCTTTTTTTTTTCTTTGTTGTCAACTTAGTTATATAGTATATATTTTCTAAACTTGTATTTAAAAAAATCTTTATAATGGAATTAATCTAATTTTCTAAAAAATAAACAGAATTATGGATATGTAGTTTGAGACTTCGAGCTATTAAACCATTTGACATATTGTTCATTTTATCATCATACAATTTTTACTTTGTTGGTGACTTACCTTTAGCAGCTTCTTCTTCTCCTTCTTTCTTCCTCTTCCTCTTCTATTGATATATGCATCCGATATTCAGAAGACGTCTGTTTCTCATCCTTAGCTTGCTTTGTCTTCTTCTCCATCAAGATCAATCACAAAATAAGAGAATCATACCAATATTAATGGTTGTCTTCTAGCTTCTGGTGAGGACCGGTCGTGTTTTGAATACATGAATATTGTCTCAAGAAGAGAGTATTCTTTCACTTGACTTCACCAAGCTTAAAATGGTTGATGGCGACAAGAAAATTATCGTTTTTGATGTTTGTCTACCTGAAAACCTAGAGCCGTGCTTACTTAAGGAGAAAAAGGGCATTTGCCCTAAGCCACACAAAAATAGAAAAATAAAAGGCCACATTTAAAATAAATTAGGCTTAGTTAGTTGCTTTTAAATAGTGTTTTAAGAACTTTTTCTTTGAAGAAAATATCAAAACATTAACATTTATGATTTTTTTTTTCTTTTTGTAACATTAACTCACTACATCTTGTTTTTAGTGAAAATATTTATAAAAAGGTAACATTTCTTTTTTCTATATATTATGAAAAAAAATCTTGTCTACAAAAACTGAATATACTATGCCACATTTTTTAATTTGCCTCTATTGATCTTGACAAAGCCGAAAACCTAACACATATTGAATGTTGCAGTGCATGTGATAACTACGTATTCATCATAACCTTCACGAGTAGGTAACCTTATGAATTTACGAGTAAACGACTTGAAAAAGAAACTAACCACTTGATAAATCGTAACCACGTACGATCAAGTACAAATCGGTGTAAACTCATTATTTTGCCTAATTTTGAGAGTTATAATGAATAACTTGTAATCACATGAACTCAAACATCTAACTAATCCTTGTTTGGTTCTCGAGTTGACAAACAATAAAAATGACAATTATCTTGCGTCATCGATACTTTTAAGCTTAATGAAGCCAAGTGGAAGACCATTGGCTTCCTCAGTCTTTAGCGTTTCTTTGATTATTACAACATACGAGTATGCCATTAATTATGACATAACAATTAAATATGAATGATCAAATAAGGGCAAACATACAATTGGGCAAAAGGATATGTATCACACAATTTAAAATAGGTTTATTTCAATAGGTTTAGGCTGCCGAGACAAGCATTGTATTGATGTGAAAATAGGTTTATTTCAATTATAATTACAATAAATCAGAAAAAAATAACTTGGTCTTCCTTGGGTTAGTTAGGTAATAAACAAAAATCACTATAGAACTGGTCCTTGACACCAAAATTAAAGGAGATGGATACCTTAAATTAGATATGTATCACAGTGATTCACATCTATTTTCTTATATAGATACTTGCCCACACTTTGTTCATATTATCTAAGTTTTAAAACATCATTTACTCATTTGTGTCATAAAGGATGAGTAAACCCTTTCAACTTTCGCTGGCCATGCTAACTATCCTCATCATTCTTGTTGCAGGTTTGTATTTACACTAATGTATTCTAAATAATCAGGTTTTAAAAGTTGATCATCGGTAACATATTGATTCTCTAAACAGGATATGCCTAAGCCCCAAAATCTAGATCTAATTAATATAGCATATGGTTGTATAGAGTGTGGATGATTTGGATTTTAAAATTATGGTGCATCTCAGTCATAGTTTTATATGTTTTACCAAAGAAAATTACAAAGAACTCTTTATTTCCTAAATGATTGCAAAGAGATGTTCGTTGAATGATTTAATTGATTAAAAGAAAAGTCTTCTTATATCAATTCAAATACCAAATGAATAGTCAAACTGAATGATTTATTTTTATTTTACTATATTTTGAATGAAAAAGAATAAAATAGTTTACAAGAATAATGATTTATTTCACAATGACATAAATAGTTCGAGAAGTTTGTTTTTGCTGATTTGGAAGATAGACATTTGTTCATTTAAGTTGGTTTCTGGCCAATCAAAATATAATATAATATTTTATTTTATTATTCAATTCAATAATGTCTTTAGGTTTTAGGGTGTTAAAGTTTTTATTTTTTCATTATACATTTTGTCATTATATATTCATAAATATATACATTTTTGCACTATATTTTTCCTCATCAAGATAAATGTTTTGTACAGTCTCTATGCAATTAATATCATTGATAAACGAATTTTGGTTCTATAAATCTGCCTATATGGCTTAAACAACACGTATATATTGATTTCATAAATCCAATATAATGCTATTTTTATGGAAAAATAAAATAATTTTTTTTTAAAAGATAAAAGAATTTTGATTATTGATATTATGTAATGACGACATAATTGTCAAGAATTAATAGATGATTACGTATCTGATAGTTTCATTTTTTCACTTATATGCGCAAAAACTTTTTTAAACCATACATCTCTTTTTTTTTTTTTTAAACCATTCATCGTAATAAAAATAAAGAAAGAAGAAAGTATTATTTTCTTTTTATTAAAAATGTGAAACTGATACATTAGGTCTTAAATGTTTTGCTTCAATAGGAACAGTGGTTGAAGCAAAAGATTGTCACGAAAATATTTAAAAAAAAAGCGAATGGTTTAAACCTTGCGTCGTAGCCAGATGTGCGGTGCATGTAAAAAGAAGAGGAATGGGCAAGGTATTTGCAATAATGAGGACGCCCTTTCCTTCATTCCTGCATGCATATGCAATTATAAATGTTGAGTTTCGATGGTGACCGAGAGGAAGTTGATCAAATCATCGTCACCAAGATAAAATGATTGGACACTAGGTCAATGAAGTTTTTAGTTTTAGTTTTTAAAAGTTCAATTATGAATATTTTAATAAGGTTAAATCAATTTGTTAATAGAATATTTATTTTTGGAAATTTTTGGTCTCGTAGTTTATGATTAAAAAGAATATGAAAAATTAAAAAATTTATGATTTTATGAAAAATAAAAGAAAACTTATTAGGTGGAAACAAAATATTAGAGCCTCGTTTGTTAGTCTAAGTAGAATGGCCTAAAAAAGGATCGATTACCGGTCCTAAAGTAGGATTTATCATCTCATGGGATGTGTTAAGATTCTACATTGGAAAATTGAAGGAACCAACACATATATCTAAGGGATATGGGTAATTCACTGATTGTATTGTCAATTAATTTTGAGTTAAAACAACATGAAACTTAATCGTCCGCTTTTGCGGTCTGATTCTAATTTATCAAGATTTAAAAAAAGATTAAAATTTTAACTAAATTTCCATCAGTATTTTCTTATATAGAAAAATGAGTGATAATGGAGTTACCGAACCCCAGTGGCGGATCTAGACCAAACTTTTGTTAGGGGCAAAGTTGATTAATTTTAAGATGTTGGGGGCAAAAGGAGAAAATGTAAACAGTTGTTTTTATTATTTCTCAAAATTACATTAGAATGAAGGTTTATAAAATTTTGATGGTGGCACTTGTAAAAATCAATAGCATAAAAAAATAAGCAAAATCAATAGCAAAAATATTTCTCAACTAGAAAAGTAAAAGATCGAGAGCCGATGATCAGAGATAAACCATCAATTCATCATTCCAAAATAGTAATAAATAAACAAATAATAGAGAGTAGTAAATTAACCAATAACATGGACAAGAGTGAGAGAGGCCAGTCTCCAGGATATGCTTAAAGCTTATCAACCCCTCAATTCACGCCAACAGAACTTGGAGTAGAAGCAGCACGCCGTTCATAATAGATTTTTCTAAGTTGTATCAAAAGAATCTCTACACTGTTTTCAATATCTACTGAATTTGAGTAATCCTCCAATGATTTAGCAGACTTCATCAGTCAATCCTCAAGCAAGGTTGCAAGATGAAGAATCTTTTTGTTGGCATCATCAGTCCTTGCAACAGGAAGCTTGTGTAGTAAGCTAGCATATGTTAAAGTAGCTTAAAATTCTTACAAATCCTGAATTAGGGTTTAGCAAATCAAAATAAGAACAAGCCACTATCAAGACACATCATATGTTAAAGTAGCTTAAAATTCTTACATCCTTGTTCGCATAGCTCTCCAGCGCTACTTGTCAAAGAAACTATTCTGATGAAGGGAAATAACATGAGCCGAAACAGCAACAGACTTGTGAGAAACATTCATAGACGACTCATCATGTGGAGCAAATTTGAACCCCATTGATTATGATTTATGATGATTTGGCCTGAAAGTGAAAACCATCCACATGAATTATGAATCAAAACAAGATCTAATAAACCTCTAAATCTAGGAGGGATACAGTCGTAATATTACAACACGAGGCCTAGGTATGCGATTGATCAAACAACACAAACCCTAGTGAACGAGAAAAACCCTAAACCTATAAAATGAGAATGATCGATGTCGCAAACACTCATAGAGAGAATTTCAATTCGATATTGTCACGGAACAATGGATGCAAAAAGAAGATTTGTATTAACACACAATCGAATAAAACCAAATCTAATTAATCCTTAAAACATATTCACTTGAACAAAAACAATGAATATTGGTTTGATAAAACCAAAAATCAATTGGACTTGGACTGTATCGAATTGAAATTCAAACCCTATTTACATTTGCTTTAAGATTTTACATTTTAGGACTCTTTTTAGCCTTTTTCTTATTAATTGTTTCAACAACTATTGTAGCCTTCTTCTATTCTATATTTTTTTTAGAACAAAGACTTCATTTCATTAAGTTAAACGGATATATATAAAAATTTCTATAGAGAGCCAAACGAGTGAACTTTTATGGAAAAAAGGATACATTCTATGTAAATATACAATATTTTTTTTTCAACAACTATTTTAACTTTCTTTTATTCTTTTTATTTTTTGTTTTACAACAAAAAATCTATTTTATTAAATCCACGGAAAGCCAAACAGAAACAGTAAACTTTCATGAAGAAAAAAAGTATAGGTTTTCGTCTCTCTAAATAAACATGCAACCTAGAAATCGTTACAACGAAACACAAGCTTAATACTATAAGATAAAAAAAAGGATTAAAAGATATTTAAAGTGGCAAAACTCACCGCAAAGGTAGACCACTCAATTTGGTGGCAAGCTAACCGTTGACAGGTTGCAAACCACCCTGAAAAGAACAAATAAATGGGAATGATCTCATTTCCAAAAGGAGAAAAATTGACAAGAGAAATCACCTCCTTACATTTTTATGTCTATTCTTCATTAAGAAGTATTTGTACTGATCACCTAGCAAGAGTGACAAGAGCACCAAGTGTGACTTTTCTCTAATGTAAATTTTTGGGTTTTAAGATTGGCTTCGTATAAAAAGATAGGATCTTCACTAATATCGAAGACGTGTAAAGTGGAAGACAAATTAAAAAGAGAGAGCTTCCAAAGGAGTTACTTTTTCTCACCACTTCACTATGCAATTGCAAACACACGCAAACGCTTATCTACCTTTCTCTTCTTATTGGATTCTTGGGTTGTTACGCGTCTTCTTAGATTCTTCATCACTTCACTTTCTTCTTCCTTCTCTCCCATTGTCTCTTTTTGTTGTGATCTACAACATTTGCTCTCGAACCCCTAATTCATCTCCTTACCCAAAGCCACCGACTTGGGTTTAAGATCTGAAAGCTTTCGACTTTTCACTGTAATTCGCCGAATTGAGAATACCCAGTAGCCAAAGCTCAGGTCTTTGGCCTTGTGGGTTAAAAATTTAGGGGTTTAGGGTTAAGTTTTGTTCTGTAGAAGCAATGGTGTATTCTAGTGGAAGTTGGAGAGATGCGTATAAAGGAATGTCGTCTGATAATGTAAAGGGTTTAGTGTTGGCTCTATCTTCAAGTATATTCATTGGAGCTAGCTTCATTGTTAAGAAGAAAGGACTTAAGAAAGCTGGTGCTTCTGGTCTCAGGGCAGGTTTATCTCTGCTTTTTAGTTGCTGTATCATCTTTTCTCTTAGGAATTTGGGTTTATGAATGTTTATGGATCAATCTGTGTGAGCTTCTCCTGAAATGTGTGTTGAAATGGAGACTTATGAGATTTAAGTAGCAAAAATTGAAGCTTTTTTGCTGTTTAATCTGGCAAAATCTTCTTTGCAATGGTCTCTAAATTTGGTGGTGACATTTGTGTAGGGTCTGGAGGCTATTCTTACTTGCTTGAGCCTCTCTGGTGGATAGGAATGATAACAAGTGAGTTTCTTTGATTCTTACATGTTTCGTTTAAGACTTTTCTTACCTGAGGTTTAGCTGTGCAATGTGGTGTTGGCATTATTGTTTCTTGGAAGATTGTGGTGGCATTTATGGTAGACACAATGTTTGTCTTTTGTTTTGTAGTGATTGTGGGGGAAATTGCAAACTTTGCTGCGTATGCGTTTGCACCTGCCATTCTAGTTACTCCTCTTGGTGCGCTTAGCATTATTATCAGGTGTGAACAAACTCGTAAGTTTCGCATAACAAATGTGTTTTCTAGGCTAGGTACTCTTTTACATTAGGTAGTCCTAATGATCCAAGTTGTATATTGAGTCATAGAGGTTTTTATTGTGTTTTTGCAGCGCTTCTCTAGCACATATCATCTTACAAGAAAAGTTGCACACTTTCGGGATCCTTGGTTGTGCTTTATGTATCGTTGGTTCGGTTACAATCGTGTTACATGCTCCACAAGAACAAGATATTGTTTCCGTTTTAGAAGTTTGGAATCTTGCAACAGAACCTGGTACAAACCTCTCTCTCTCTCTCTCTCTCTCTCTCTTTCAAAGCTCAAAGCTCAATCTGGTAACTAAGACTTATATGATAGTTTTCGTGACACATTGTGTTTTCTTTTAACAGCTTTTCTCTTCTACGCTGCGGCTGTGGTAGGAGCAGCTATTGTACTTATAGTTCAATTTATACCACTTTACGGGCAATCCCATGTCATGGTATATATCGGTGTTTGCTCTCTTATAGGATCATTATCGGTACGTGATCACTCTATAATCTTACACGTTGATACATACATCTACCGTGTTAGAGTGACAATATGCGTGACTGATTGCAAACAGGTTATGAGCGTGAAGGCGCTTGGAATAGCGTTGAAACTCACATTTTCTGGAACGAATCAGTTAGGGTACCCGCAAACATGGGTCTTCACCGTGATAGTTCTTTTCTGCGTGATAACACAAATGAACTATTTAAACAAGGTAAGTGAAAGTGCCAATTCTACACATTTTTTGTCTCCTGTAATGTTATGGGATGAAATGCAGGTTTAGGAAAATTCATTTCGGGTTCTCGCTTTTTGTAACTGGCAGGCGCTTGATACGTTCAACACAGCAGTGGTTTCACCCATATATTATGTTATGTTCACGTCGTTGACGATCTTGGCTAGTGTCATCATGTTTAAGGTATTACTTGTTTCTTTTTCTTCTATACTCCTTATATTCTAAAAGAAACACCGTGCAAACAAAACAATTGAGGCCATAAACAAGGATAAGATCTGTTTGTTTGTCTGATTATTGCAATGCCTAAACAGGATTGGGATCGGCAGAGCGGAACACAGATCATGACAGAGTTGTGTGGGTTCGTCACAATCCTATCTGGAACTTTTCTTCTTCACACAACAACAGACATGGTTGATGGAGAGTCTAAAGGAAGTAAGCATACATTCCGTTTCTTGGTTGTTTGCAGGATATGATCATTTCAAGCTTTGTTCATAATTCGATAATTAACAGCAACCAAAATGCAGATTTATCATCAGAGGAGGATAGTCATCTGCTTCTGCGAATTCCAAAACATTCAGAAGACAGTAACGGGTTTGTGCAGGATGGCATCATTCTCAGTCTAAGACGCCAAGAGTCTGCAAAGTCACCACGGCCTGCTCGGCAAAACAAGCAACTGGAAGATGATCTTGAAGCTGTACCACTCCGAAGACAAGAGAGTTCATTACGTTCATAACATTGTTTGGCCACATACGAACGTGTATATATATAAAATCTAGCGCCTAAGAGCATTGCGTTTGGTATCATCGGCTGAAGAGAGGCGGCATTCTTATAGGTGGCCGAGCCATTTTTCCACAATATCTTTTGTTGGGTTCTTCAGAAATTTCATGTGTCACTTGTTTGGAGAAACTGTTTTTATACACGTATATGTGATTGAACCCTGATTATACCCAATATCATATCGTAACTAAGTCAGAACCAAACTAGCGGTGGCAACGCTGACCAAGGGAGAAGAGGAACCCAAAGCTGAAATTACTTTCGAGATAATCAATCAGAACTTTATGAGCAATCATACTGATACAAACTACAAGCCTACAGAAGCAATGAATTGAATAAAACATTGAGACGACTGTTAATGAATTGAATCGGACTTTCTTTCTTTTTTTCAATTGAAACACCTGTCCCTCTCTCTCGTTTCGTAAAATCACCATCACATTCGTATACCCTTAAACCGGGTTCTCACCTGAAATGTGTGTGTCGATCTTCTCACAACAATGTTGGTCTCAGAGAAAAATAACTGTGGTGTTTTACTCTTACTCACAGTAAGTACAGCCGTGATACTATACAGCATTCAAAAAGTGGTCTGTTATTGTGTTGTTGCTGCTTGTATAAGGTTTCGCTTCTCCTCTGATCTGTGACGAAACAATTTGGTGATTTTTCTCCTCTCGCAATCCTGAAAGTTTCACAGAAGGAAAAAAGACATGAATTTTTCTTCTTGATAGGCGTTTCATTCAGGATTATGTTATAAACCTTATGAAGATAAATCGAATGATATCTATAAGCATCAGGCAGGCCAATGTGGAATCGTAACAGTTTCATGGAGGGTTATTGGAACATGAATCTTACCTTGAACATGTGAAGATTAAATGGAGTGTCAGGATTCATCCTTGTTAATTTCTGGTAAGTGTATGCAAAGCTTAGCTGATCTCGGGGAGTGAAGCGCTCAACTTCGTTGAACCAAAGACAGGAGAATAGGTTTGACATGGGGGTATGTTCCCGTACAATGAAAGACCCTTCTGGAACATCTGCAAACAGCAGACACAGGAGGATTATAGTCACAAAGTGAGAAAAGAAAAACATGAATGTATTGAAAACATCTATTCGTCGACCATTGCATAGCTTGGAGGCATAATAAGCATTTAACCCACAGACTGGAATAACAGATGACTGCAATCAGATACGTGTGACCAATTTTCACATGAGTTTCAGACAAATGCACACCATCGGCAAATTTTCAATGTTAAATTCCACATGCACTCATCAGCCTAGTTTCAGATGCAAATCGTTAGCAAAAAAAATTCAACCTCTTTATCATGCTTGATACGATTTTGTTACTTTTCAACTCACACTGGTATTTGTTTATTGTTTACCAGTTTCTTTCTAATCTCATTCACCGTCCATGTTATGAGCAAACACAGGCAGCTATGCCACATACTACAGAACACGCTCCCTAAGCAGGGTTGTAATCATGTCTTATAGCAGTTATCGAAAAGAACTTACTGCTGGGAAGAAGCTTGTGGGGATCTGAAGCATTGAATCTCGTCAGCCCGTCAGACTGGTAAAACTCAAACTGCTGATCAATGACAGTGTGATTGTACTTGTTCAGCTTCTTGTTTTGTGCAACTTCTTCCCATAGGCAATGGCGGTCATAGTGATTGGAGATAGCATACTCGTGCCCTTCACGCCACAGAAAGTATTCCAAAATGACTAGGGGGTCCAACTGGAGACGTAACTTGCTGTCCAACCAGATTGAGTACCTAAAGAACACACACATCGGATGAGTTTCTGTTTTAAATTGTAGAGCTTTAGGAAAACAACTTCCAACATCGAAACTTTAACGTATTCAGATTTTGACTCTTGCATTTTGTAGCTTAGTATGGAAACTATACATATGCTAGACAACTAATATCCTCTCCAGTAGATTCTCATTAATACAAGACAACTAGTCGATCTAACTTTGGCTAATTGTATCTGCGGGAGAATGTTGTGCTAGTTAGACCTATTGAAACCTATTCCTACGACATGAGTCTCACCTTGCCGAAGTGAAAAGTCTGTGTGGTAACAGTTTTGGTATTTTCCCTACCCTCCGCATATCTGTGTAAGGAAGATTCCTCACCACAACCAACTTCCACAGACCAACGAATCCAGCTCCGTCGGGTACTTGGCCTTCGGCAGAAAGTGTTTGCATGGTAATCTCGTCCACAAACACAACGAAGCAAACATCTTTTCTTGACAAACTACTTACCTAAACGAAGAGAGAAATCCTAGGTTAGCAAAAGTAATGAATATAGTTTTGGTGATATAAGCGTGTAAACAAAGAAAACCACATACAAAAGGGATATACATCTATTGCGGATCCTTAAAATATGTGAAGGCTGTTATTGCACTATAATGATCCCGCCAAAATGAACGCATTTTAAGCTACTAACAAGTCACTGGAACCAGAAGGTAGTGTCCTGATGGGCATAGAGCTTAAGAGATGGTTGAATTCATGATTACAGAAACACCCATCAAACAATTTTTTCAAATGCCTGGCATTCAACTATTCATAACTCAGTATTTGCAAGTCTGGTTATGGCAACTATAAATACATCACGGGATATTCTTCCGCAACCAATATTTTGTTTTGATATTTTGCACTCAAATACAACTGTCAACTACTCATCTCATCTAGTTGCCAAAAACTAGTTTACTCCTCACTCAGTTCAGGTTCAACAGTTGATCTAACTTAGCTAGTGAGTATCTAAGTGCTACAAAATGTCTTCAGTCTCCATGTATGTAAGATGGACTATTTCCATGTACCTAACCCGATGCTAACAGAGAATAGTGGTTAGGAATTTCAAATTCTAGAGGTGGAAATAAGAAGAAAACTACAACATGAAAATACATCAAGGGCTTACATTATCATACCATTTTATTAGCAGGATGCCTCAAGCGATCAGAGTTTCCAAAGATACAGGATATCACAGCAATGTGACATTTACTGATATAGTTAGCATCATCTTCTGTCAGGTCAAATCCAGTGCTTGGCAATCCTTCAGGAGCTTTGACAAAGCCACAATGGATTTTCTGCTCTTGAACCAAGAAAGAGTCTTCTCGTTCCTGTAAACTCTGGTGACCTGCAAATTTAGGCTCCCACTGTTCTTCTCCATCAGGTTTATCCTCCATCTGTATGTATTGTAAGGAGGGTGCAGCAAAATTTTGAGTTTTCAAAGGCTCTTGTATTTGTTGACTGGAATTCAACAGCTTCATCTCACAAGATACGCCTATAAGATTTAAACAACAAGAGTATTCTGAGTAGCAAGTACCCAGAATATGTTCTTTAACTCAGCTAATTATAACACATTACCTGAAAATCTGTGACTTCGAGCTCTTCTTTTTGCATCAGTTTGCGATGTTTTCCCCGACTTACCACTAAGAAGAGAAGACTTCCCACGTGACCTTTTTGAAGTAGCTCCATGAACCTTTTCAATTTTCTGATGCTTGGTCGTGGAATGAAGAAACACAGATGCAGTCTCTTTGTGAGATTCTTCAGCACCATCCTCATTGTGCCTATGACTATCTTTGTGTGATTCTTCAGCACCATCCTCATTGTGCTTATGATTATCTTTGTGTGATTCTTCATTTTCATCCCCATCATGCCCCATGTCAACATATTCATCCCCTTGAGTATCATGAGAATCAATCGAATCATCTTCATTAGATTCTGTATCAAATGGCTGATGATGCCCATCATTCTCTTTCAACGATTGACCACCTTTTACAAGAGAAGCCTGATACTCCACTTCATACTTCTTCAGCTCATCACGTCCAGCTTCATTGTAAAAACCAACCCCCTTCCAATCCGAACCCTTCAAAGGATTCCGAAGCGATACATCCTTTTTCACTTCAGACACTGACCTCTCCTCAACAACAGATTTATCCTCTACATCATCCTCATTATAATCTTCATCCCTTCTTCTATCATCCTTATCCCAATCTCTCGAATCTCTTCCATGTAACACTGAACCATGACCAAACTTAAGTATTTTCAAAGGATCAGTTCTTGACACATTCGTAAGAAAATCACCTTCAGCTGTATCAATTCCTGCAACATAAAACGTAAAACAACGCATCAGCTTCTTTATCCTATTCCAACCATCAATTTCTCGAATCCAATTCCTATCAGCTAAACATTCATACTCAAATCAAGGATCTAGCTCGAGAGAAATCGAACACTGACCTTTATCATCTTTGCCGAAATTAGTATAACCAGAGAAATAATAGTAAGCTGAGACACAAACAACGAGCACAACACAAAGAACAAACACCAAAGAGCCAACACCACAACGACGATTCCTATCTAATCGAGTAGATCGCCGCCATCGACTAGCTTTCCCGTGCTGAGTTACAACTCCGAAATTACTACCACCGCCGTTACGGATCCCGATCGCTACGTGATCTGACGAAGCTCCACCGTTGACATAAGGATTGTAACCGCTTCGACCTCCCAAAAACCTCTCTGTTCCTGATTGTCTATACTGAGCCATTCTCGCATTGTCGACGAAGCCTCCTCCTCCTACTCCTTCTACGTCGCCGTCTCTCTCTACGTTAACATAAGCAGAGAGTGGAGAATGTGAAGAGAGAATTTGAAGTATGAATGAAGCAAACTTGTTTTTGATTTTGAGATACTTGACGAAGAAGAAGATCGATTAAACAAACAACCATTAAAACGATCTGATTGGGTGAGATAGAGAGAAGGCGCGTGAAATGTCACGCGCTTCCGGGCTAAATGACGGCGTGTGTTTGGATCAGCAACAGTTTGTTGGTATGACGTGGCGTGAATTTGTCAGTTACGAGACTGTCCTTTGGATCCGACCCATTTACTCTCTTATGGTGGGTGTGGGTACCATTTTCCCCAATGTTTGTTTTTTGACAAATTTATTGTTTGTGCGCATTTATTTAGAAATTACAAAATTTTCATTTAATTTTATCTCCTTCATATAAAGTATTATTAATTATAACTAATTCAATCAATAATTAAAATATATCATAAAATATTATTGGTCAAAAAATATTATATACATTTAAAAATTAAAAAAAATCACTTTAAATGAAACTAAATTTTTTCTCTAAAATATCATTTAAAATAATATGGAGAGAGTATGTGTTGACATATGATTAATTACTTCAAAGTAGATGCATATTATAAGTTGTAGATAACCAAATTATATATCAGTCTGTGTTATACTAGACTTGGACTGTTCGTCAAACACAAATGGAGTAAATAAAATCATAAAATTTAAATTTATTCAAACTAAATTTATGCTGGAGGTTTCTCTATTTTTAAAGAAGTTGTTTCAGAAAATTAACTAAAATGTTTTATCAACATCATTTAATTTAAACACTGAAAAACTAGTAGAAACTATGAATTCTGTGTTCCAGGTTTTTAAATTATTGAATACATACATTTACTTTATTCTTTATATGCACATTGATTATTATGTGTGTATATATGGTCAACGATTCATGTGCAGATTATTAATAATGGGTTTTGATTGTTCAAATATTGGTGTTTGTAGAATTAAACATGATCAAAAATTAGTCAAAATTATTTTTTAATTTAGTAGACTCGTTAATTATTGTTTTTCATAATGTTACATCATTGAGTTGTACATTCATAAGAAAATTGATTTTTTTATAAGGATGATCTATAGTATATCGTATTATTTTGTTTAATTTAAATATATGGTACAATATTTTTATAACTGAAATTTTAATTGTATTTGTTTAGTTAATATTATTTATTTTGTTTATTGTTTAAGATTGTATAATTGTATATTAATTGTTAATTTTAGAATTTTACCTGTAATATATCATAATATATTAATATTGATTTAAACCCGTTAATTGTATATTAATTATTGTTTTCAATAGTCACTACTCCACACAGAAAAAAAAGAATAGTGTTTTATAATTATGTCATTAGTGATTTAGTAAAAAAAAAAGAATAGTGTTTTATAATTAGGACAGGTGAATGGTATTAGTGAGTTATAATATAGGTACAATTATGTCTAAATCTGAATGATTACGTAATTGTGTTTTTATAATTTATTTGTAATTACAGGAGACGATGAAGAACAAGCACACATTCATACAATTTGACAATGGGTATTATTCAAAAGAGCATGAGTGGATTTCAAACAATTCTTTAAGCGGTGTATTGTTGAGAACGTTAAAGGTAACATACTCTATGTTAGTAGAAAAGATATGCAAGAAGATTGGAATAGATGAAACCTCAAGGAAGGTGAAATTGAGTTATATTCTATGCACATCTCAGAGAGATACATCTATTGTAGATGATGATGACTTTTTAGGTTATCTAACGGTAGTGAATGCTAAAGGAATTAGACCAACTTTGAACGTGGAGGTAGTAAATAAAGAATCTGAGAGGGTGGAACAAAATTCAAGGGTAGAGGGAAGAAGTTCAGTTGGTATTAATTCTGAGGAGTTGAATGCATTTGATATGGAGAATGGTGGAGTAGTGACGATTTTTAGAGGAGAAACTGCAGGAGGTAATTGTGTGAATGATGAACCGATTATTGAAGAGGCTAATAGTGTAGAAGAGGCTATTGAGAATGCGGATAACCGGGTTTTTGAAGAGGCTATGGAGAATGTAGTTATTGAAGATAGGGAGCATGTGGATAGCCGGATGGATGTTGCTGAAGATAATGGTGTTGATGGTAGAATTGAGTATTATGAGCTTTCATGTGTTGGTGAAGGAAGTCAGAGTAGCGAGAAAAGTCAGAGTGTTACGGAATGGGAAGATGGAACGGGGATTGAATTGCACCAAGAATTTGTTTCTAAGGAGGCCGTGCAAGATTTGGTTAACAGAGCTGCAAATAAGTATTGTTTTGCGACCGCAACTATAGCGTCAGATCCAAAGCGACTCATGTTACGATGTCGGCAATATAAAACAACAGGTTGTCAATAGTATTTACGATGTGCAAAAGTAAAGAGTTCAGATTGTTTTAGTGTTAAAGTTCACAGGAAGATGCACACATGCAAGCGGTCTAATAAGAACTCAGGCAATTGTAAACATACCAGCACACCACGATTAATCGCGTATATTTTGCATGAGGATTATCCAGGTGAGTTTCAAACTCCACCACCTAAAAGCATAATGAGTATTGTTCGGGGAAGAATGGGTTTGCATTGCTCGTATGCTACCGCATGGAGAGGGAAAAGACAACACGTTAATGATGTGCGTGGTAGTCCTGAAAAAAGCTACACCGACTTGTACTCTTATCTGTACGTATTAAAGGAGGTGAATCCCGGGACAATATCATATGTGGAAGTGGATGCACAACAAAAGTTCAAGTACTTATTCGTTGCTTTGGGTGCTTGCATTGAAGGGTTCAAAGTTATGAGGAAAGTTGTTATTGTGGATGCCACTTTTCTTAAGACCGTATACGGCGGTATGCTAGTTTTCGCAACAGCCCAAGATCCTAATCATCACAATTATATCATTGCGTCTGCTGTAATTGATAGGGAGAACAATGCTAGTTGGTCGTGGTTCTTTAACAAGCTGAAAACAGTTATACCAGATGAACCAGGTTTGGTTTTTGTGAGTGATAGACATCAGAGCATCATCAAATCAATCATGCATGTGTTTCCAAACGCGAGACATGGCCATTGTGTTTGGCATTTGTCTCAAAACGTTAAAGTACGAGTGGAACTGAGAAGGAAGAAGCGGCGGCTAACTTCATTGCATGCGCACATGTTTATACTCATTTTGAGATCACGAGAGAGTATGCTCGATTTAGGAGAAGATTTCCTAATGTCGGTACGTATTTGGATAGATGGGCTCCTGTGGAAAATTGGGCTAGGTGCTATTTTGAAGGGGATAGGTATAATATAGACACGAGCAATGCGTGTGAATCATTGAACAGTACGTTTAAGCGTGCAAGGAAATACTTCCTTTTACCTTTGCTTGATGCGATAATTGAGAAAATTTCAGAATGGTTTAACAAACATAGGAAGGAGTCTGTTAAATATTCTGAAACAAGGGGTCTTGTGCCGGTTGTGGAGAACGAAATACACTCCTTATGCCCAATTGGGAAAACGATGCCGGTGACCGAGCTTAACAGCTTCGAACGTCAATACAGCGTCATTGGCGAAGGTGGTATGTCTTATTCTGTTGACTTGGTAAGGAAAACTTGTTCTTGCCAACGTTTTGATGTTGACAAGTACCTGTGTGTACATGCGATTGCCGCTGCCCGAAACTTTGTGGGGACCGAATGGATATCAGATAGTCTCGAAATGGAAGACCTAACTTCGCATTATTACCATATGAATACGTGGATATTGGCATACCACAGAACCATTTATCCAGTCCCGCATTCATCAGTTTGGATTATTCCTGATGAGATAAGACAATTGATAGTCTTACTGCCGGATACCACAACTAAACCGGGGAGAAATCAAGAAACCCGGTTTCCATCAACAGGAGAACGTTGTCGAAGGAGGACTAACAACAAGAAGAGAGGTTAGGGTCGATGCGCTGCAGAGCCAGCAGGATGCCACGTGGCAGAGAGTGGCCACGTGTGCGGATTGTTACAAAGATTGTATAATTGTAGTTTGATTGTTAATTGTAGGATTCATCCATAATATACCATATTTTATTAATATCGACTCAAATCCGTCAATTCTAAAACTGCAACAAAAGTATAAAGTTTAAATGTTTATACAAAAGAATCGAGATACGTTTTAAAAAACAAATTAAATTATATTTATTTTGTTAATTTTGTTTATTTTGTTTAGTATTTAAAATTATATAAATATATTTTAATTATTAATTTTAAAATTTCACGTGTTCTGTATTATTATCGACAAATGAATACACAAATAATAGAAAACAATGGATACATAAATCGTAAGGTGATAAGATTTGTTTGACTGGAATTGTCAAATAAAATGTTGTGCATGCACTAAATAATTTTTTTTGTAGTATGTACAAAACAATTAAGTTCACAAAAAATAATTAATTTATAGTGTAAAGACCATAAAAACTCAGCTTCATCATTGTGGAAATAAGAGATTCTTGTGTGGGATGTTGAAACATCAAGAACACTCACGGTAGATTCATAGTGTAGGAGGTCTCCAGCTACTAAAAGTGGACCAGTTCTCTTTTCACAACACTGTAAGTTCAAACCGGTTTAAATAGCCAGTCCGGTTTAATTTTGAAAAACACTAAACCGTGACTATTGGAAACAACGTAAAGACGCAATTTTTTCTGAAAGCGACTTTTTGTTTTTGCCTCTCTATCTCTCAACGAGACAATGGTTGGTTCCTAAATCTCTCACCTCAACAAATCTTCTGATCAGGGTTTCTCAGAATCTTTCTACTTTGTTGACTCGGTTGCTTATCTGACTCAGTGATTTGAGTTCATCGGTGAACGAGTTAAGAGTATCCTCGCACACTCTAGGCATCTTTTCTCCACTTGCGTCAATGGTATTCTCTCAATCGTTGTTTCAATGCTTCTCTGTTCACAATTTGTGATTTACCTTAAGTTAGATTCTCGAATTCGATTAGGGTTACACAAAAAGTTTGGATTTTTATTAAAAGGGGATTCTGAATTGGTTTAGGACAAGTCATTGTCGATTTATATTTCCATTATGATTTTGTTCATCAAATCTCTCTGATTTGGATCGAAATTTGAACATATCAAGCTTATGCTTCTGTTCCTGTCAAGTTCCTTAACAAATTCACACAAAGTTTTGTCCTTTATGATGTTCTCTATGATTTGTACTTAGATTCTATTGGTTGTTCAATGCTCATTTGTGATTCAGAACACTATTACTTCTTCACTTACTATTAGCTTTACTCTTCTTGATTGGTATGAATGTATCTGTAAATTAGTTAGTTAGAGGGTTTAGAGAGGTGTTACTTGTTAGTATCGGATCAGTACTTCGTTTGATCGCGTATGTTACACATTTGTACAAACTCTTATATAGTATTAGAGAACCACAGCGAACCAATCTCTCTCTTTTCTCTTCCATATGCAGAAATTTGCACAAAAGTTTTATCCTTTATAATATTCTCGTATGATTTGTACTTAGATTGTATTGGTTTGTTCAATGCCCATTTGTGATTCTAAACACTATTACTTCTTTAGTTACTATTAGCTTCACTGATGGATATGGGTATGATATGTATATGCAAATGAGTTAGATAGAGAGCTCTAGTCTCGGATCATTACTTCGTTTAATCGCCTGTGTATAGACACATTTGTACATGTTTACACAGCTAATGAAATGAGTTTTACAGATTAACAAACTGTAGTATAGTATTAAAGAACTAAATCTCTCTCTCTCTCTCTCTCTTTTCTCTTCAATTTGCGAAATTTTCGTTCGATTCAGATTAAGTCATGGATCTAGAGCTTGACTATGCGATAGTCTTGTTTGCTAATTGATACACACATTGGTTTGGATGGAATTGCTGATTTCTTCTGCATTATAGTTTCTCTCCTCAATGGTTACTTTGTGGTTTGTTACTGAAACAGGAGATGGTGGGAAACTCGTTGGCTTCACCTTTGGCAACATTGGGTTCAGCCAAATGCTTCCGCCACTCTGCAGTATGTAATTTATCCCTGACCAAAAGTTATATTTCTCATGGTCTTTTCTGAAAAATCTCATGGGACATGCATTGCTTTTGTTTTGCAGGTTGATCTTGTAACATACACTAATGTTTTACCATTAAGATTGAACTCGTCGTATCATGGTGTTAATGGAGGCGTAAGGACATCTTCATATTCGCGAAGCAAGTGGATAGTGTTTTGTTCAACAACACAAGTGGAAACCTCTAATGAAGATCCAAATATATGGGAAGAATGCAAAGAAGCTTTGTCTTGTTTTGATTTCAGTGTTGAGGAGAAAGACAAGATACTAGGGAAAGCGTTTGGTCATATCCACTCTCCGTACTGGACCGAAGAACGAGTGAAAGAGAATCCAAAGGTGGAAACTTTGAATCAAATACTAGAGTTCCTTAGAAGTCTTGGTTTATCAGACGAAGATCTTCATAAGGTGATGAAGAAATTCCCGGAAGTACTTGGTTGCAGTCTTGAAGAGGAGATGAAACCAAACATTGGGATTTTGGAAAACCAATGGGGGATTACGGGTAAGCAACTACGAAATCTGTTGCTTCGGAATCCGAAAGTGTTGGGATATAATGTGGATTGTAAAGGAGATTGTGTTGCTCAATGCACTCGGTGTTGGGTTCGGTTTTAGTCCTTTACTAGTTCGTCTATTCACCATTCTGAATGATCGTTGATATTTTACATATTTGAGTGTAGCTTAGAAATAGAGCAAGAGCTGATTTGTATCTAGTCCTCCATCTTCTTGTTTCATCACAGCTACTTGAATAAACAATCGATCATGATTTAAGGACCGTTGTGTAGGTCTCGGTGGAAACTATCACATTTGAAAATATCATACAAAGAAAATCATTCCATTAAGAAAGAAAAAGACTAGAGAGAAAGTGAAAAGACAATGTAACAAAAACATCTTTCATTTATCTTTAACTGATGATAATATGTTTAGTAACGCTTATAATATCGTTTTTGTGATTTGTAACTGTTTAAAGCGGTATAATTCATACCGGTACTATCTACTGTTCGTTTTTCACAATTTAAAGTCAAATTCACTCTATTGCATACCACCGTTCGAATTCATCTGATTTCGTCGACTCTAAATAATATGTTTAGTAACGCTTGTAATATCGATTTTGTGATTTGTAACTGTTTAAAGCGGTATAGTTCATACCAGTACTATCTACTATTCGTTTTTCACAATTTAAAGTCAATTCACTCTATTGCATACCACCGTTCGACTTCATCTGATTTCGTCGGCTCTAGGTACACTCTTTATCCATTTAATCCGGGCATGTACCTTCCCCACTACGTAACTATTCACTGTCACACCTAAAGGTGTTAACATAATAACAAAGATACACAAGTTTGCACGCGTTAATTAACTTGTCTCTATGCAAATTTTGCATAATGGAATATACGTGTAATACCATGTAAATATACGCGTGTAAAAGCAAAACGCATGAATCGTATGATGTGTGTTAACAAATTTGGAAAGTTTTTGCTCTTTTGCTGCCACCAAATCTTCGTATTATATTTTGGACATTACCATTTTAACGAGATGGTCATTGCCATTGGGAGCCATGCGGACTCTAGTTCGCTGGCATGTTCATATCCTTCCACATCGTCTTCTACTCGTGGAAGAAGCACACACAACTACACCTTTCATCTTCAAACACTTGTCGTCATTAACAGTTTAACACCATAATGTTAAACTCGGTTTAGCATTTTGGTGTAATTCTACCTCTTTAACCATACATACTAAAGACGCAGAGAAGTTCATATGGTAGTTAATCGTAAATAGCTAAACTTTTAATTGGGGTTAACATATTATTTAACACTTAACATTTAACTATTGATCTCTCATTTTTTTTTTATTAACCAAAATAAATTCATTTTAGAACCAAACGTTTCAAAAACTCGTAATGTTTTCTCATTAAATCTTATCTATAGCTCACACAAAGAAAAACTACGGACATGCATGCACCCAATTATATACATGGATTATTATTTTTAGTGTTATAATATGATACAAAATAAAAAACATTTGGATAGCCGATAGGCGATAGCCACTATAAATATACCAAAGAGGTTGGATTATACATATAGCCGTAATACCAAAGAGAGTATCAGATAGAAATAGTTCTAATATTTTGTACAACTCACAGAAATTGCATGAGTTTCGAACATGGCAGTCTTCCGAAGTACACTGGTTCTGTTACTAATCATCGTCTGTCTCACCACTTATGAGGTTTATAATATTTTTGGTCTTTATAGTTCCCCAAGAACACCTAGCAATATTATACTCAATTCATGTTTATATGATAATGACTGATCATTCTCTTCAGCTTCACGTCCACGCTGCTGATGGTGCAAAGGTCGGTGAAGGCGTAGTGAAAATCGGTATGTAACCCTAACTTATATATAACACGTTGGTATATAACTTAATATTTCTGATGGGTGCACTCTCTTCCCAACTTATATATATCTTTGTTATGGAGAATGTCTCAAGCTTTTAATGAGATGTTATATCTCGGAGAAGGAAACTATGAACTAAAAGCTTTGGATTCCTTTGCAACAAATATAAACTTTTGATGGGTTTAAACGGATTAAATTAGTTACATGTGTTTGATGAATGTATGTATGATTGTAGATTGTGGTGGGAGATGCAAAGATAGATGCAGCAAATCTTCGAGAACGAAGCTATGCTTGAGAGCGTGCAACAGCTGTTGTTCCCGCTGCAACTGTGTGCCACCTGGTACTTCTGGAAACACCCACCTTTGTCCTTGCTACGCCTCCATTACCACTCACGGTGGCCGCCTCAAGTGCCCTTAAAATTTCTTCTGTGTCTGTTTCTGTTTCTACTTCTATTTCGAATATATGTACATGTGTGTGTACGTGTGTATGTATACAAGTACTGCTATGTTTTGGAGGACAAAAGTATATGTATGAGAAGCTATAAACTAATTAGAAGTTGATGGTTATGCGTATTATCAAACCGTGTTACTTCTGAACAACCAATTTCGGTTTGTTCCAAGTTTGGCAACCCTAAAATAAAAATTCAAAATGATTGGAGACTACTCGTTAATAGACATTGAAAACGATGAAATCTCGTTACGTTTTTATATTTTTTGAACTGTAATATTATTATGCAGAAGCGGTTTTGTAATGGGCCGACAAAAAAAAAGTGGTTTTGTAATGGATATGATTCGGATCTATTCTGGAAATGGTCTCAAAAAGTAGAGTTGAGATCTCAATACGAAAATGAACCCTTTCGTTTGATTTATCAAAGCCTTTTATTTTGAAAACGTTAAATCCTCACTAGGATCTCTCTTTATATTAATGGTTAAAAACATATGCATGTTTTGTGTTTTTGCATCTTCTTTTTCATAGACAAAAGCAAGATGAGTCTTAGAAGGACATCAATGTCATAGACATGGCTTTAGTATCTTTTGAGTGTGCTTTAAATGATGATGATTTACCCTGAACCTGAAATTTTACCTATTAATTAATTTAAGTGTGCGTTAAACCATAAACCATATACTCTGAACCTGAAATTGGTTCTAAAGCACAACCTAAACTTGAGATTGGAGAATGCTTTAAAAGGAAAAAAAAATCAAAGGAAACCATTAATGAGCCATCAAAAAATATTCACTAATATGACAAGATGCATTGTTTATTTTTCTTTTCAGAATCCTCAGAAACTACCACTAAACTCCTCAAGGAACAAAACCATATCATGAATTAGGCTGGCAATTTAACTCTGAGACGTCTTTCTTGTATAGAGAATAAAACATACGCGTGTAAAAGAAAACGCGTGAATCGAATGATGAGTGTTAACGTTCGATCGAGATGCCACCAAATCTTTTCATTAAAATGAATTGTGGAGGACATACCACTTTTAACGAGGTCATTTCCACTGGGTGACATGTGGACTCTACTTTGGGTGGCATGTTCATATCTTTCCACATCACCATGTAAACGTGAAAACACCCACCACACTCACTTACATCTCAAACACATGTCTTCATTATCGTACGTAGCTCCAAAAAAAAAAATGAAAACTAGGTTTAGTGATTCTATTTCGCAATGTATAATATACAACTTGTAAAAATAAAATATTTGAATAAGCATTATAAATAAACCCAAAGAGGTGTTAGATTTATATACTTAATTGTAGCTACTAAATAGAGAATCAGAGAGAATAGTTTTATATCTTGCACGAAACTGCATGCTTTTTGAGACATGGCAATCTTCCGAAGTACACTAGTTTTACTGCTGATCCTCTTCTGCCTCACCACTTTTGAGGTTCATAACTTTTGTCTTTACTTCTCCATGAATCATTTGCTTCGTCTTATCCTTAATTCATATGTGTTTGATCAATGATAATAATTCATCATTCTCTTCAGCTTCATGTTCATGCTGCTGAAGATTCACAAGTCGGTGAAGGCGTAGTGAAAATTGGTATGTAACGCTAACATATATGTAAAGTGTTATATCTCTGTTTATATATGATTTTTAAACGGTTAAAAACTAGTCATATGTGTATAAATATATCATGTGAAGATTGCGGTGGGAGATGCAAAGGTAGATGCAGCAAATCGTCGAGGCCAAATCTGTGTTTGAGAGCATGCAACAGCTGTTGTTACCGCTGCAACTGTGTGCCACCAGGCACCGCCGGGAACCACCACCTTTGTCCTTGCTACGCCTCCATTACCACTCGTGGTGGCCGTCTCAAGTGCCCTTAAACATATACACATACAGATGTGTGTATATGTCTTCCGCGAGCACACACGTACGTTTATGTTTTAAGGACAATAGTATGTATGAGCAGCTATAAACAAACCAGAAGTTAATGGTTCATGTTGAACTAGTATAAGTTGTATGAACTGTGCTTCTTTTGAACAACCACTTTTGCTGTAAGTTTAGCAACCCTATTTAATAAATTAGAGATTACAAAAAAAAAAATGAAAAATGTTTAAAAAACGTGGATTTTTAAATTTGGGATTAAAAATTAATTTTCATTTTGGTTGATTTGTCAATAAATTAGCTAAGTTTTGTATACTAGGCCGTTTAAGATATGCTGTTAAATTTTTGATAATAGAGTTGCCTTAGAAGTTCATAACTGTAAATATCTAACTTCACTTCAATCTCACAAACACACGAATCAACTTCAGCACTAAGAATCGAATTGACCAGAACTGAAAGAAAGTAAAAGAAAAGCTGAATACAGAGAATTTAACGAGTTCACGTTCCAAACCGGAACGCTACGTCTCGCCGGAGAAACCTCTCCGGAAATTCACTAGAACTTGAAAACTTAGTCTCTGTTACAATGCTTTCAAGCTTTTTCTCACTACACTCCTCTCTCTTTTTGACCTCAACAAATTCTTATCCCGATCTAACAGAATTACAGAGAAGAAGAAGAAGATATAGTTACAGAGCTCATGCGAAAAGACCAAAACGCCCTCAAGCTTGTTATGACTTTAGTCAGCTCGCCTCACGTGTTATGACTTTAGTCAGCTCGCCTCACGTGTTATGACTTTAGTCAGCTCGCCTCACGTGTTATGACTTTAGTCAGCTCGAATCACAACAGACTTCGAACCCTCTCTTTCACCGAGTTTCTCCCACACTTAGACCCGAAGACTAAAATCTGAGTCACTTCTTACAATTCTCCACCTTGACTCTGATTGTCTTCCTTGTCTCAACTTGTTCTAGTTCTTGGATCTCCCCTCCGGTACCTGAGATTCACCTCTCAGTTCTCAGTAACTCGGAGCATATGCAATGCTCCTTCAAACTTCTCCACGGGCAATACCTTTGTAAAAATATCTGCAGGATTGCATTCACTTGCAATCTTCACCACTTTAACCAGACCTGCATTTATGATATCCCGAATGAAATGTAACCTGATATCAATATGCTTTGTTCTTTCGTGATGTACAGAGTTCTTTGCCAAAGCAATAACACTCTCTGAATCACAATTCACCTCTACACTTTCCTGTGCAAAACCAAGTTCTTCAGAAAACCTCTCAGCCACAAAGCCTCTTTAACAGCATCAGTTAATGCCATATATTCTGCCTCTGTAGTAGATATAGCTACCACCTTCTGTTGACGTGATTTCCAGCTAATGGTGTTTCCACCAATAGTGAAAACATAACCTGTGATTGACCTCCGGTTATCATAATCACCACCATAGTCAGAGTCACAGTAACCTCTTAATAAGAAGTCTTTATTCTTTCTGAAGCAAAGCTTCTTTTTCTCTGTCCCCTTCATGTACCTCAAGACCCACTTAGCCGCTTGCCAATGATCCTTTAATGGTCTACTCATGTAGCGACTGATCACTCCAACTGGATAAGCAAGATCTGGCCTCGTGCCTATCATTGAATACATGATGCTTCCAACAGTGTTTGAGTAAGGTACAATCTTCATTCTGTCAAATTGTTCCTGATACTCTTTTTCAGTAGCTGCTCGGAGCTTGAAATGGATTCCTAATGGTGTTGACACAGGTTTAGCCTGATCCATCTGACTAGATCTCAAAACTTTCTTCACATAACCTTCCTGTGACAGAGTCAACACACCTGCAGCTCTATCTCTAGCAATCTCCATGCCTAAAATTTTCTGAGCTTCACCTAAATCCTTCATCTCAAACTCTTTACCCAGTAACTGTTTTAACTCCATGATACTTGACTTTTCTTTAGCAGCTATCAACATGTCATCTACGTATAGGAGTAGATACACATATGACTTATCACTTTGCTGCTTCAAGTATACACAGCTGTCATAAGCGCTCCTAGTGAAATCAATACTCTTCATAAACTCATCAAATCTCAGATTCCACTGTCTAGGAGATTGCTTTAGACCATATAGGGATCTTTTCAGTAAACATACCTTTTCAGGGTATTTCTTATCTTCAAAACCTTCAGGTTGAGCCATCAATATCTCTTCATCAAGAAATCCATGTAGGAACGCTGTTTTAACGTCCATCTGATGTAGCTCCATGTCAAACTGAGCCACTATTGAGAGCATAAACCTGATAGACACATGTTTAACAACTGGTGAGAAGATTTCATTATAATCTACACCTTCTTTCTGTGTAAAACCTTTGGCTACCAGCCGAGCTTTAAATCTAGGTGCTTCCACTCCGGGAATACCAGCTTTCCTTGTGAAGACCCATCTGCAACCAATGATTTTCGCATTTACTGGTTTATCTACTAAGTCCCACGTGTGGTTTTTTTCCATGGATGATATCTCTTCTTTCATAGCTCCATTCCATAACTCCCAATCTTGATCACTTAATGCCTCTTGGTTTGTTTTAGGCTCAGACTTACCCCTATCTTCTGTATTGTAGGCAAACTCAACCATATTAGACTCATTATATCTTCTGTTCAACTTAACAGTCCTTTTCTCCCTGTCTCTTACTAGTAGGTAGTTACTGAGATCCACTTCTTCAGTAGAATTATCACTACTGCTTCCTTCTTCTTCATGAGTTTCTGTCTGCACTTGATTCTGTTCATTAACAATCTGTTCTTCAGTAACTCTACCTTGCTCAACGCTTTCTTGTTCTGTAATACTTTGATCTGTGATATTAGATATCAGCTGATTAGAACCTTCTCTTATGTTCTCCATGACTTCTTCATAGAAACTGTTCTGAGAATCAGTTTTAAGGTCTTTGTACATCATTTCCTCTCTGAATATCACGTTTCTACTAATGACACCTTCTTTTCTTCAAGTAGCCAAACTTTATATCCTTTAACACCCTCAGGATAGCTCGTGAATATTCCCTTCTTTGCTCTAGGATTCAATTTCCCTTGATCTGCGTGTACATAAGCCAAACAACCAAACCTTCTCAATGAACTCATATCCGGTAACGCTCCTGTCCATCTTTCTTCTGGCAGCTCAAAGTTCGTTGCAGTAGAGGGAGATCGATTTATCAAATACACTGCTGTAGCAGCAGCTTCTGCCCAAAATCTCTTTTCCATACCACTTTCACTTAACATGCTGCAAACTTTATCCATTATAGTTCGATTGAGTCTATCAGCGACACCGTTCTGTTGAGGTGTGTAAGCAACAGTCTTGTGCCTTACAATGCCTTCCTCTTTACAAAACTTCTCAAAGTAATGATTACAGTACTCTAAGCCATTATCAGTTCTGAGTTTCTTAACCTTCTTATCAGACTGATTTTCCACCATTTTCTTCCATTCAACAAATTTCTCAAAAGCTTCATCTTTCTTCTTCAGAAAATATATCCACACTTTCCTCGAATAGTCATCAATGAAGGAGATGAAGTATTGACAGTTTCCCAAAGATGCTGGATTATGAGGAGATCCCCATAAATCTGAATGGATATAAGCTAGCTTCTCCTTTGTAACATGCTGAGCAGATGGGAAACTGACTCTATGATTTTTTCCATAAATGCAGTCTTCACAAAACTTCAACTCATGAATCACTTTCCTGTTTAAACAACCCTTCTTCACTAATATCTCCATTCCCTTCTGACTCATATGACCAAGTCTGCTGTGCCATAACACAGTTTCATCTTTGGATTTCTCGGAGACATTTGATTCAGCAATCTCAGCTTCTCCAAGAAGTATATACAACGTTTCTCTTTTCTGTCCTTTAAGAACAGTAGAGCATCCTTTAACCACCTTGAGAATACCATCTTGAGACTTGAACCAGCATCCTTTGTCTTCTAAGGTTCCTAAAGAAATTAGGTTCCTAGACATTGTTGGCATGTATCTCACTTCTGTTAAAGTAATCTGTGTCCCATCAGAGTTCTTGATTCTTATGTTTCCAATTCCTTTTACCTGAGACAAAGAATCATTTCCCATTTTAACATAACCATATTTCACTTCTCTAAAATCTGAAAACCAATCTCTCCTTGGTGTCATGTGAAAAGAACAGCCTGTATATAGAACCCATTCGTCTGCAGTATTCCCTGAAACAAATAGATTCTCTTCTTCTGCCATAAGAACCATTGCTGGATCATATTCAGCTTTAGCTATACTCGCTTCTCCTTTGTCTGAACTTGATCCTGATCCTTTATCTTTGTTTCTTTCAAGCCATTTGAAACACTGTTTCTTAAAGTGTCCCTCTTTACCACATATCCAGCATACTCGCTTACCATCTCGAGACTTAGATCTTGATCTCCCTTTACCCTTATTTCTTTGGTTATTGTTGGAAGATCCTTCTTGTCTTCCTCTAGCAAAATTTCCTTCTGATACAGATCGATTACTCTGTGACAACTCTCTTTCTTTGTCTCGAGCTGCAACCATCACATCATCTAACCTCAACTTTTCTCGGCTATTACTATACTTCATGGTTTCAACTAAACCATCATATCTTGAAGGCAATGAACTTAGCAACAAAATTGCTTGAACCTCATCAGTCACCTCAATCTGCAAATGATTCAAATCAGCCACAATCTTTAAGAAATCATCAATATTCTCATCGATTTTCTTGTTTTCTTGCATCTTAAAAGTATAGAAACTTAGCTGAGTAAAGACTCTATGAGGTAGAGATCGAATCATGAACAATCGATCTAAAGTTCCCCAAGCTTCTGCTGCAGTTTGACATAGCTCGATCTTTCTTAAGACCTTATCTGCAACATTAAGGAAGATCACATTCTTCGCTTTATCACATCGCTCAAGCCTTGCTGCATCATCTGCATCTCGTTTCTTCTTCTTCTCCGGATCTTCTTCTTCTTCTGCAGTGAGCGGCGGAGACGATGTTCCGATGACAACATCCTTAAGTCCAATGACGCTTAGATGTGCCATAATACTTGTTTTCCACAAAGAAAAATCTCCTGATCCATCAAAGATCGCGATCGGAGTTCCTGCCATCTTAGATTCGCACTCGCTCAACAACCGTGAGCTCTGATACCAATTTGTAAAGATCTAACTTCACTTCAATCTCACAAACACACGAATCAACTTAGCACTAAGAATCGAATTGACCAGAACTGAAAGAAAGTAAAAGAAAAGCTGAACACAGAGAATTTAACGAGTTCACGTTCCAAACCGGAACGCTACGTCTCGCCGGAGAAACCTCTCCGGAAATCCACTAGAACTTGGAAACTTAGTCTCTGTTACAATGCTTTCAAGCTTTCTCTCACTACACTCCTCTCTCTCTTTGATCTCAACAAATTCTTATCCCGATCTAACAGAATTACAGAGAAGAAGAAGAAGATATAGTTACAGAGCTCATGCGAAAAGACCAAAACGCCCTCAAGCTTGTTATGACTTTAGTCAGCTCGCCTCACGTGTTATGACTTTAGTCAGCTCGAATCACAACAGACTTCGAATCCTCTCTTTCACCGAGTTTCTCCCACACTTAAACCCGAAAACTAAAATCTGAGTCACTTCTTACAATAACGATATCGTTTTAGCAAAAAACTGATTCCAACCGCTGACAAATGAAACGAATACGAGTTTGTAAACCATTTAGCCACAATAATATTTTTGAATTCTAACAAACAAAAGTATATATATGAGTACTTTTTGTAAGATCGTATATGTTAGTATTACTTTTTGGTCTCTCGTCGTACGTTGGTTTCTCGGTTATACCGTTCTAGAACCTAGGGCCGCCTGTGTCAACATAATTATGTCTGATTTTTAAAAATTTATTAAATTTGAAGGTTTACGTAACTATAAATTTGAAGAATTTCTCTTTCTTTTTTTAGGCCTGCGGCCATGTTGGGTTTTTAACCTTGTAATCCTCTTTATTTTAATTTAAGTGGAAATTTAAAGTTAAAAAAAAAAAAGAAAAAAGAAAGAAGAATGTTTTACAAGAAAATTCTGTATCGGTTTTTATTTGGCAAGTTCTTCTAACATGAATTTATCATATTAAATTTTTTGATTTTATGTATGTTATATGATCAGCAGAAAAAGGTAGAAAATTAAACGATATAGAAGCAAAAACATTATCTGAGTAGAAGAAAAATGAAAAGAAGAAGAAAGAGTAAAAGCAAACATTGACGTCGTCAAAGTTGTGTCCTTTTACCTCCTAAAAATTGACACTGCACTTATTGATCAACGTGTACTTAACGGTGTTTTCGCCGACATGAACTCCGGCGGCTTTATCAGCCTGGTTTATGAACGCCTGACAACGAACATGGAGATGATAATTCCCTATAGTAAGAGTCCCGACCTTCCACCTCACTTGTCCATCAACGCATATAGTCAACGTGAAAACCCCACTATTCTGCTCGTCCCCGAGAGCCACGGCGTTGAAAGGAGCGATAGGGACTTGGTTTCCATATAAGAGAGGTGACCAAACGCTATCTTCTTTGTGTCTTTGGTACGTCGGAGGAAGGTCGCTAGCTAGAGTGATTTGCTGGTTCCGGTAAGAAGCGTAGGCGTGAAGATGGTCGTAGTAGATTCCGATGTTGGAGTTTCGGTTGCGTGAAGCGATTGTTATCTGAAACTTTGAGGTGAGGAGGTTAGGCTGCGAGAGGTTAAAGGCGTAGACGGTGGTGTCTTGGAGGATGAATTCTGGGTTTTTCGGTTGGAGGATTATCCAAACGAGGAAGATTGTCATCAAGACGATGATGATGAAGCCGATGATTGCTCCACAGATTCTACAGGCGGTTCCGCCTCCTCCACCGCCACCACCGTGGTTTCCGCACTCTTTGGTCGTCATTGGTATTATGTATTTACGGCTTTGTGTTGGGATTTCTCTTTTTCTATGATTGAACTCTAACACAAGCAACCTAATTTATAGAGTTATCATTCTAACACAAAAATAGTAACTTGCTAATTCACATTGTGACAATTTCCCTTTTCCTTGTGTGCCTTGCCTTTTCTTCATGATTTCCTTTTTGGTCAATCCTCTTGGTTGCTTGATTTTCTTCTTTTCTTGAATTTCCTTTTTCTTGATTAGGAAACGAATCTATTCCAATACTTTGCCATTATGCTTCGTCGTGTGATGGATGGAGAAGATGTATGAGTGATGGAGAGAGTGAGAGTGAAACTATGATTAGTATGTATACTGATGATTATAAGTGGTATAGTTTTGTGCCTTTGTCCGCCTTTTTATTTCAAAATTACACTTATGTATTAGTGCTTATTGCAGATTTCATCAAGATGTTGTCTGAAGGGATAGTACTAGTGGGCAGCTCAAGTATGTCGAGGACGTTGCTCAAACTCAAATGCTAAAACTTAAAAAGGTCACATAGGAAGTTAGGAGTGTCATTGATGGATGAATTTCGGACTTTTTTTTTTTCCATCTGATGAATTTCTGACTTCTAAGCTTTATTTTGTACTAGATAAGGCCCGCCTATTTAGGCGGGTGTAAGATACAAAAATAAATTTTTATGATAGTATTTGAATATTGTATAGCAATCTATATATTTATTTTGATATTTAATTTAATAATTATTGGTTTAAACAAAATTTCAGTCTTATGCATTCTATTTTAATTATATACACTCAATCTTATCAATGATATTTTAATTCTAAAAAGTAACCGACCATTATTCTATAATTAATTTAGTATCTAGAAAAGAAAAAGAAAAAAACAAATTTCTATCTTACACCATTCAATTTTGTAATACAGTTTAACTATCTATGTCATCATAATAAACTCGATTTAAATTATACACACTTCATATTGAGTGATAACATTTTCATATCAAAATAATATTTATGACATATCAAATCTATATCCTAGTTAGTATTAAAAATAATTAACAATTAACAAAACATAATTAATAGGCCTAGGCATAATACCTAAACCCGAAAAACCGATCCAAAAAACCCGATCCGAACCCGAACCTAAAATTTTCAAATACCGAACAGGTCTAAACTTCAAAACCCGAAAAACCCGAACCTAAACCCGAATAGGTATCCAAACATATCTCAAATATAAGTATATATTAGTTATATTTATACTTATATATAGAAAATATTAGGATTTTTTAGATATTTTAGTTATTTTTGTGTATTTTTAGATATATTCAAGCAAAACTACTCGTGTTGTTTTGAGAATTTTTAAAATTTTCAAGTAATTTAATAGATTTGCAGACAAAATTTGATATTTCAATATATAAATAAACTCGAACCCGAACCGAATCCGACCCGAAATCTTAAATTATCCTAACGGGTACTAAACTTCTAAGCCAGAAAACCCGAACCCGAAATACCCGACCCGAATACCCAAACGCTTAGGGCTAATAATTAATAAAAAAACAGAAATCCACAAAAATATTTAGAAACCAAACATTGTTGAAAATATATAACTCGAAATACCCGACCCGAATACCCAAACGCCTAGGGCTAATAATAAATAAAAAACAGAAATCCACAAAAATATTTAGAAACCAAAACATTGTTGAAAATATATTTTTTATATATTTTCAAATATATTGTTAAATGAAAATATTCTCATTAAAAATAATTGAAAAGTTAAATCCTATAAGCTAAGCTATTTTTCACAAAATGTTCTATTTTCACTTATGTTTACATTAGTTAAAGAAAAATTTGTTAATTTTCCTTTTGTCGAATAAATGTTAATTGTTTATAATTATCTTATTATATAAAGTATAATTTTCAAAGTTAATAACTCAAAGTTATTATATAATAAGATATGAAAATTCTTCCAATTCTCATTTGTCTCCTCTATCAATTCTTTTGGCTACAGTCGGCATTCTCTCTCCCCGTAATCCGGATTCCATCAAGTTTACTCATCGTTTTGCTGGTCCATATGGATTTGGTGAAAATTGAGGGAATTGAGAATAAAATTCATATGGATTTGGTGAGCCTAGAGTAGGAGATCTACCAAAATCTCGATCCACTAGATCGCAATCTTAAGCTCATCTTTGACAAGATTTTCTTATCACACTACTTCCTCCCAGAACTATATTCTGCTACAGCTTACAGATTCCGACTTAACTATCATCCAAGCCGATTATCAAAAACAAACGATGAAGACAATAATCAATATAGAAATTAAAATGCGAATGGGTTTTGTGAACCTTGTCAGTGAGAAAAATTCAAAACTATGGGTGTCACGCAACTAATGGAGTTTTTGTTAGTTTCAATTAATTGTGTAATAATATATATAAACTTTGTATTGTGGGTATAATACAAAAACTTTATTGTGGCAAAATAGTTTCAAATCTTGTAATTTGTTCTTCAAGTCTAACGAAAAGTTAATTATGTCATCGTTCTGTTAACAAAAGTTTAAAAATATGCTTTAAAATGTGTAGTTAAAGAAACTTAGCTAATTTATTGAAAAGTCAAAAACAAATTCATGATTAAAATAATATTTCGAAAGTTCCTGCTTTTTCTTCCCAAATTTGAAAATTCTTGATTTTTTCGACGTTTTTTCACCAAAAGTTTGAAATTACCAACAAAAGTTTTCATTACTATAAAATGTTTGGATAAGTTAAATTTTTTTTTCTTCACAAAAAATATTATTTAATATTTTAATTTAAACATTCAACTAATAATAGAAAATATTGGATAACATATATTGATTAGAGAATTTCACCAAAAATAAAGAAAATGATTAGAGGATATGAAATATATTTAAGTTTTGGATAGCATTTTTTTTTTCACAAAGATATTTATTTATTAACATTTCCTTTACAAACTCGACTAATCGAAATATTTAATTAACCGGTGTGTCGCCGAGTCACGGTCAGGGACACTAAGCGCGGTTCGTTGGGTGACAGTCGGACAAAGAGAACCCTGGTGGCGATAGCTGGCCCTGAGTCACTGCCCACCTGTCGGCCAACCGTAAGCAGCTTTGTGGCCGATCAGAAGCCATACGTTTATAGCGGCTGGACATGGCAGTTTCTCAGCCACAAAATGTTGGAACAGTTCACCCACCTGCTTGCTGTCATGAGCTGGTCGGTGACGTAGTCAACTTTCGGCTGTACATTAACCGTATACGCCGACCGTGGGTCGAGCACACGTCTACCGCGGCGTAGCTCACGCCTGCACGGGTCGTTCACACGACGTTCACGGATGAGGTCTTTGGTTGGTTTTCTCGTCCTTAAAAAAACACAACGGCCCAGTTTAAGAATTCTCGTCCCGAATGTTACCCGTCCATGAGTGATGCCACTTTAGTTTTTTTTTGCGATGACCTCCACCAAACTTAGTCTTACTAAAGGTAAGGGATATTACATTCTCCTCCTCTTAATAAAATTCGTCCTGGAATTTTTACGACTTAGTGGCTACCGTCTGTTCACCTTGCTTGAGGTGCTAGCTTCTATAATCATCTTCCTTATTCTCTTGCAACCTCTTTGAACTCATGTCTTTTGGGTTTTCTTCTTCAAGATCCATCTTAGCAACGCTCCTCCCCTTCGATTTTTTAAGTCTATTTAACACGTTCCATTGTGTAAAATATTGACTATCTTCTTTTTAAGTTTCTTCACTCAATCTCGCTTCCTTTCAACTTCACCAAATCTAATCTATTTGTCTTATCTTACTTGGGCATGGTTAACTTTGTCCTTTGAGTTAACGTTAATGAACAAGTTCTACGATGTCAAGAAGGTTTGGGTAAGGTACACACCATCTATTCAATGATTCTATTTCCTTGAAACTTATGAGTTCTAACCTTAATAGTACTATAACGGTTCAACCTAATCTTCTAATGTTTTTTTTTTTTTTTGAATCAGGCTTTTACTTAGGATTTCTAATTCTTAACATCTAATGGATGAGGTTTTTCTATGTCGATTCCATTGTTTGCGTTATACAGATACATACACTAAATAAATGTAACTTAAATATAAACAAATCATCACAAAACATAGGCAATCACAACATGATATTAAACATCAAGTTTATACATTACTATCTTATAATGTTACGTTATACATACCGCATTTTCTAATCATATAATTACATTTATCCTAAAGATTTTACAAGTACAAACTATCCTAAGGTTACATAACTAGGCGAAGGACTTCATTAGTCAGACTAAGCCACTATTCTACAATAAAAGGATTAGTACCCTACATACCTTCGCCTTAGACTTGCTATAAGTTAACCTAACCGTAAATATTTCTACACATAATACATGGACATATACAACTAGGCCAATAACCCTCTATGGTTGCTGAATCAGTTGCAGTAAAAGGAAACATATGAGACAAACTCTCCAACGGTCCCGCCATGACTACAAGACATGCACTAGCATAGAGCCCTTTCTCGTCGCATGCAAGGCACCGTATCACTGGGTCCCCATATGGCTGGTAATAGCGACATATCCTCGGATAGTGTCATAATTCCTCACATGTTATAGCAATAGGATTCCCAAAACGCGGGTGCTAGAGTTGCAGAAACTCTCGCCTCCGTCTCAACAAAACGTACCTTTCGTATACGACCATAGTCTCGCCACAGTGAGGTAAGTGGCAATCCGTAAAGTCGGGTATGTGAATGATGGGACCATGGGTGTCATCACCGGCGTACTAGGGACAATCTGATCCCCATCGCCATCAGACAACAATACAAGATCAAACTCTATTTCAGCACCAACGAGTGTCGAGTCCGGATTGTTGGGAAGAACTAGGTAATCATCCCACCAAGTCCCATCGTGAGCCAGCTCCGACTCGATCAACACGAGATCATCCATGAAAAAATTGGGGATAGGCGCCTGGATAAGCTCTACCTCCTCCTCAAAATCATTCACGAGTGATCCCATCACCCCCACGCCTTCCATACCTGTCTCATTCTCAACACCATCCAAACTCGCAATTCTGTGCGATGCGATCGAGAATGATTCAAGAATAAACACCGGAAAAGTTGGAATTGCCTCCTTATCCACTTTGGACGTCTCCAAGACACTCGCCTCTGCAATAGGCCGATACTCGAATTTGTCCACTGTTGTATCCGCAATCTGCCCACCACGACGTCCACGACCACAAACTCATCATGTTTTATCATTTTATTGAGTAACTGTGTCAAAAAAACTATTAGAAAACTGGTATGATCATTTGTTTGTCTTTAAATAGTTAAGATATTACATTTACCTTTTGGCTTGTGATGCAGGTCGTGAAATGTGGGCGTGGTCGAGGCCGCGGTAGAGGTCGTGATAGGTGCTGAAAACAAATCATCTGATAGTTGGGATTGAGAGTTCATATCCGACCTACATAATTCATCATGTAAAGCCCTTTTTACCCTCTCAGCCGAAATCTGAACTATGTCTTCATGTCTTAGGGCCGGTAATGGTAAAGAGTAGGGACAATGATTCCTCTGATGCGTAAAACGAAGACAGTGACTGCATATTCTTCTTGACCTTTCATACTGAAAACGAAGTACAACAGTCTCCCCAGAGTGAAACCTAATCCTTTGAAAGAACCTTAGGCGATCAGTTATTCCAAACCTTAACTCTTACTTGGATGTAGGCTATTTGATTAGTAGTGGCCTCATGGAAGTCTATATGGATAATATGACCAAGTTCTTGAGCAATCTCACTAACAGTTTCCACACAGACATAAAGCATAGGTATACCCCTAATCTGAACCCACAACTCTATGATAGTAAGAAAATCTATGGAAGGAAAGATTTTCCATCTTTGATTAACTACAAACCAATTATTAAAGAGCCAAGGCTCTCTTCTTTGAACTAATAAAGATCAAGTTCAGATTGAAAGAGGAATTATACATAAGTACCATCTAAAACTCTCCCATGGACTCTTTCAGTTAATCCCCAAGATCTAGGTAAGGAAGCTATTACCGAGAAAAGGTTCTAAGCTCGCGGATTCAACGGTCTAGCAATTAGGCTGAGTCTGTTCCTAGCTGCAACATCTGCATACGCTTCATGTGTTATGAACACATCTGCATACGCTTCATGTGTTATGAACAACTCCAGATCATTCCTCCCCAACTCTAGATTCTGAATTTCATCCCATAACTCTTCCGCCACAGCTTGTATTATGTTAGTAATAGAGAGGAGTTTGTGCTTCTACAAAAGACTTAGAAATAAGCGCTATATATAGAATAAGACCTACCCATGAGTATTCCCTAACTCGACAAAAGAAAAATAATATTATAAGATAAAGATAAAAATAAAAGATTAGATTGAAAACTTTTAGTCAAAAGAAACCGTAAAAAGAGAAACTGAAGTAAATCTTATCTTCACAAAAGACAAAACTACTCAATCATTTCAAAAAGCAAATTTATGAGATAACCCTCATCTAATAGAACCAACCTCTAATATAAGACAAAAGTCAAACTAAGAATTAAGAACACAAACCCCGTGGTCGTAGACTTGCCTAAGAACACAAACCCCGGGGTATGTGTTCTTAATTCTTAGTTTGACTTTTGTCTTATATTAGAGGTTGGTTCTATTAGATGAGGGTTATCTCATAAAATTGCATTTTGAAATGATTGAGTAGTTTTGTCTTTTGTGAAGATAAGATTTACTTCAGTTTCTCTTTTTACTGTTTCTTTTGACTAAAAGTTTTCAATCTTATATTTTATTTTTATCTTTATCTTATAATATTTTTTTCTTTTATCGAGTTAGGGAATACTCATGGGTAGGTCTTATTCTATATATAGCGCTTATTTATGAGTCTTTTGTAGAAGCACAAACTCTTCTCTATTACTAACATAATACAAGCTCTGGCGGAAAAGTTATGGGATGAAATTCAGAATCTAGGGTTGGGGAGGAATGATCTGGAACTGTTCATACCACATGAAGCGTATGCAGATGTTGCAGCTAGGAACAGATTCAGCCTGATTGCCAGACCGTTGAATCCGCGAGCTTAGAACCTTTTCTCAGTAATAGCTTCCTTACCTAGATCTTGGGGATTAACTGAAAGAGTCCATAGGAGGGTTTTAGATGGTACTTATGTATACAATTCCTCTTTCAATCTGAACTTGATCTTTTATTAGCTCAAAGAAGAGAACCTTGACTCTTTAATAATTTGTTTGTAGTTAATCAAAGATGGGAAATCTTTCTTGCCATAGATTTTCTTACTACCTATGCCTTATGTCTGTGTGGAAACTGTTAGTGAGACTGCTCAAGAACTTGGTCATATTATCTATATAGACTTCCATGAGGCCACTACTAATCAAATAGCCTACATCTGAGTAAGAGTTAGGTTTGAAATAACTGATCGCCTAAGGTTCTTTCAAAGGATTAGGTTTGACTCTAGGGAGACCGTTGTATTTCGTTTTCAGTATGAAAAGTTAAGAAGAATATGCAGTCACTGTCTTCGTTTTACGCATCAGAGGAATCATTGTTCCTATTCTTTACCATTACCTAACCCAAGACATGAAGACAGAGTTCAGATTTTGGCTGAGAGGGTAAGAAGGGCTTTACATGATGAATTATGTAGGTCTGATATGAACTCTCATCCCAACTATCAGATGATTCGTTTCCACCACAAATCACACCACCTCCAAGAGTTCCCACTCCGCCTCTAAATCATGCAGAACTTGCAGCTGCAAGACCTGAGCTGTTTCCATCAACAACAATAACAAATTCTCAGAAGTTGGTGGTCCAACGTCCTCAGGTGGGAATTCATTCACAACAACGAAGGGCAAATTCTCAGGTATCACCATTAACTGATTAGGAGGTCACATCAAGGTTCTCAAGAAAAGTGGAGATTGGAGAATCCTCAAGAAGAGTCGAAGTAAGAGAATCTTCAAGGCAAGCTGAAGCAGATGCATCCAAGAGAAAGACTACACAAGGTTGCCAGAAAGAGACAGATAGAAGAAACCAAAAGCAGAAAGTCTTGGAGCTTAAGGAAGGAGGGATTCTGAAATCTCCAAAGAAACGGTAAACCACTCTACTGATTTCTGTCATCACTTTTTGGTGATGTTTCAGTCAGCTCAGTGAAGGAAGTTAAGGGGTTTGAATAATTGGTATGTTCAAGCAATTCTTTTTGGTAATTGCATACCTGAAGTTTAGTTCCAGTTGGTTTTTTGATGAAGTTTCAAGCAGGAAAAGAGATAGTATCAGAAGCTGCAATCTTTTGGGTTATGTTTAATGGAATCTTCTACCTGTTTCGAAGCTCCATTTTTAATACCTTTAAGCTTTAAACTAACTGTTTGTGAATGTGGAAGTTTCTTCACTTGTAAATCTTGCAACTCAGTTTTTTTATAAAAAGTAGGGAAATTTGCAAATCTAACACAAAAAAAATTATAATTAAAAAAGTAGCATCAAAACAAAAAAGAGATCATATTCTCTATATTTTGTGTATTATTCACAATTTTGTCCCCTTCCTCTCTTTCTCTCCTATTCTCCCTCTCTCCTTCCCTCTCTCTCGTTCTCTCTCTCTCCCTCCCTCTCTCCCTCTCTCTCTCCCTCCCTCTCTCTTTTACTCTCTCTCTCCCTTTCTCTCACTCTCTCTCTCCCTCTCTCTCTCTCTTAATGTCTCTTACTTCTATTTTCTATACGTACTTTCTATTCTATTCTAATAAAAAAAATATTATACATAATAAAATTTATAATATAACTATCACCTATATTATTACACTATTATCTCTACTACCAAGTCATCATTATCCCTATCACTAGCTCACTGCTATAATCGTATTGTCGCCACTACAATCGTATTGCCGCCACTACCACCGTCATTTTTACCGTTATCACCACTATAATCGTTATCATCATCACCATTGTTACCGTCAATCCCACCACCATCGCTACTGTCTATGTCACAGCAACAGTTTACCACGCTTGCTTGGGTTCCTAATATTGTATCTCTTAGGGTATAGTTTTTTAATTGTGATCATATCGGTTTAACTCGGTCATTTGGATCGTCAATATTTTATCTCTTACGATTATCGTAGCTATTATTTCAACTTAAATTACTATCCCACCACCACTACCACCACTATTACTTTATTTAATTTAAAATATTTTGTTCTAAACTAAAATTAAAACTGAATTACGAATAATTTATGAAAATAGTATAGTACAACATTTTATTTCTATACATCATAAATAGTACAATATAAATTTACTTACAAACATTATTTACTATTTTATAAATACAAATCCGATTATAAAAATTCAAACTATGTTGTATGTAGAAAAAAACATAAATTTTTATCTTATAAATTTCAGAATTAGAATCTATTTTTTGGAAAAGATATATAACAAAAACATAAAAATAGGTGAAAACTAAATGAAGAGTTACTAAATCATCTCTCACCAACTATTCTACACCAAAATTGTCTTTTTACAACCCTTATATGCTACTTTCTTATTTTATATGTATATAATGCTATATTCTTAATTAAGTTATCAAATATGGCTAGTTTTGCAAATGACCCTAAAAAGTATCACTTTCTGTGAAAAAAAAAAAAAAGAGTCATAAGTACATTTAACTTTTTTCCTAAGTATGTAGTCATTTGAACCTTCTGAACTCAGGGCCTGACTGCTTTAAATGTAGCGGGTGCGGGTGCGGTTGCGGGAGTTTGCGGAAACGGGTGGTTGCTGTTTCAAGCGTTTCATGCGTTTTGAACGACTGGTTGAGCGTTTGATAATGAATGAGTTTGCGGGAGTTTTATGACTGGTAAACCAGCGAGTATGATAGTTATTAAATAAAAAATACCAAAATAAATATAATATATTATTATTAAAAGAAATAAAAATATAATATATTATGATAAATTGATAATATTAGAAAAAATTGATTTTCTGACCAAATAAAATACAATATATTATCTCAAAAATTGATAAAAAAAAAATAAAAATATAATATATCATCTCGTCTGACAGAGGAAACAAATCGAACATGTATTCAATCAAAAACTCAAAAGAATACAAAAAAAAAAAAAAAACGATGCCATGAAATACTCAATGAATTACACTAGCTAATGAATGAATAAAAGAAGAGATGATACTTACGTTCAATTCTTTATTTTGATTTTCATCAGTTTGGGTGGATGCCATAATTGAGAGAATATGGTTACAATATATTGATTAGAGTTTTCTAATAAAAATAAGATATATAAAAGATTAGATTATTTTAATTGTAGTGATTAGGGTTTGAGTGAAAGCTATAATTATTTTAATTAATTAAGAAAAAAAGAATTTTTTTTTAACTAATCGCTACTGCTCGCAACCGCAAACGCTTGCAGAAAAAAGTTTTTAACTACCGATCTCAAACGGTTCAAAACGATATTTAACAGTTTTTATAATTTGTATCAATCGCTAACAACTGAGGGCCTGACTGGTTTAAACGCAGCGGGTGCAGTTGCGGTTGCGGGAGTTTGCGGAAACGGACGGTTGTGGTTTCAAGCGTTATCAAGTGTTTTGAACGACTGGTTAAGCGTTTGGTAATGAGTGCGTTTGCGGGAATTTTATGACTGGTAAACCAGCGGGTGCGATAATAATTAAATAAAAAATAACCAAGATAAATATAATATATTACTATTAAAAGAAAAATACAATATATTATTATGATAAATATAATATATTACTATTAAAAGAAAAATACAATATATAAATTGATAATATTTGAAAAATTAAACATGCTTAATAATTAAAACCATAAATAAAACTGAAAATTCAAAAATAAATAAATTTTATAAGAAAAAGCTTAATACTTTATGCATTTGGTACATCACCAAAAATTGCATCAAGTAGTGTGATAAACTGTAAATAACGTTGAACTCGCGGATTTTCCGGATTGCCTCTTTACATATGATAAAGATTCTTCAAGATATCCAAACGATTTTTAACACATCTCCAACTCAAATTTTTCCCAAACGTTAATATTCTTAAGAATATTTTCTTTTTGAACATCACTTAGAAATCTGATTTTGGGGTCTTTGGATTCTTCCGTTTATTTCTCCACAATAACCCGTTGAAGTAACGCAAATGTGGTCTCGTCTGACCAAATGATTTTCTAATCGAGAAAACAAATCAAAAACATGTATTCAATGAAAAAACTCAAAAAAAAAAAAAAAACAACGATGCCATGAAATATTACGAGAATTACACTAGCAAATGAATGGATGAAAGGATAGATCATACTTACGTTTGATTCTTGATTTTGACTTTGATTTTCGTCAGTTTGGGTGAATGCCATAATTGAGAGAATAGGGTTTCATTGATTAGGGTTTTCTGATAAGAATAAGTATAGGGTTTGGGTGGAAGACATAATTATTTTAATTAATTAATTAATTTTTTTTAACCTAACCGCTACCGCCCACAAACGCAAACGCTTGCGGTAAGGAGCTTTTGAAATCTGGCAATTTCAAGCGGTCCAAAACGGTATCTAGCAATTTCTATGATTGATGGCAACCGCTAATAACCGCTACCACCCACAAACGCAGCGTTTGCGGGCGGCAGAGGGAAAACCAATCAAACCCTGATACTATCCGCAAACGCAAAATTCTGTGCATCAGCAAAACCCATTTCCAATTAAATTATAAATATTATTAAATATCAAGTCTTTGCGTCTGAAATTGCACATATCCAACAAATGTTAAGTTCTTCAGTTTCCTTCAAAATTGGGTTTTCTTGAGAAAGCATTACAGACACAGTAATGGCGGCTCCTCGGAATTTAACAGGTGACGGTGGAGCAAGACAGCTAGTAAAAGACGAAGAAAGCCCCGCAGCTTCATCGGCAGCTAAAGGACTCTTAAACGATGACTCACCGACTGGTAAACGAACCAAATCGGAGAGATTTCCTCTCTCACGGTGGGAATTCGCCGTGTTTTTCACCGTCTTTCTCGTTTTCACCACCGGACTCTTTTGTATTTACCTCACCATGCCTGCCGCTGAATACGGCAAGCTCAAAGTTCCTAGAACTATCTCCGATCTTCGATTGCTCAAGTGAGATTAAAAGCTTCTTCTTTTACAATTGAAAGTGTTTAGCTTTGAGTAGTTATCTCTTAAATCTTAAACCCAAATTGAAAGTTCAAATCTTTCGGAAAATTGATGGAAAATTTTCTGTTTGTGATAAGCTTGTTCGTTTGTTCTATTGATTGAAAAAATTGAGTTTAAGCTAATGTAGGAATTGAAAGTGTTTAGCTTTTTAATAGTGATCTGTTGAATCTGAATTCTAATTCAAAAACCCATATTGAAAGTTTGAATCTTTCGAAGATTCCGATAAATTGGTTTAGACTTTAGAGAGCAGAAAATTAGCTTAAAGACATGATTCTAGAATCAGCATTCTCAGTTTGTTTGTATGTGATTAGCTTGTTGTTTGGTATTATAGATTGAGAATTGAATTTATGCAAATGTAGAAACTGAAAGTGTTTAGCTTTTAGTAGTGTTACTTGAATTTCAAAATAAGTACATGCATTAGCATTAAGACTTGATTTGAAAGTTGCGTTTTCAGTTGAATGTGATATGCTTGGACTTACTATATGATGATGATATATTGATATGATGAATATGTGCAGAGAGAATCTTGGGTCTTATGCAAGTGAGTACCAAGCACGGTTCATTTTAGGTTACTGTTCGACGTATATCTTTATGCAGACATTTATGATACCTGGAACGATCTTTATGTCATTGCTTGCTGGAGCTCTTTTCGGTGTGGTTAGAGGTTTTGTTCTTGTTGTCCTTAATGCAACTGCTGGAGCATGTTCTTGCTTCTTCTTATCGAAATTGGTCGGTAGGCCATTGGTTAACTGGTTATGGCCTGAAAAGTTGAGGTTTTTCCAAGCTGAGGTAAGTTCTTTTGTGTTTGATTAGTATTTAGTAATGTCTCTTGTTCTGAAAGCATTAATGTCTTGAAATCTTCAATGGGTCAGATTGCGAAAAGAAGAGATAGGCTGCTAAACTACATGCTGTTCTTAAGGATAACACCAACACTTCCAAACCTCTTTATCAATTTGTCTTCTCCAATCGTTGACATACCCTTTCACGTCTTCTTTTTGGCGACTCTAGTCGGTCTTATGCCAGCTTCGTACATCACAGTTAGAGTGAGTCTATTGTTCAATCTCATTCCGCTGTTCTTTCGTGTTTAAGAGGCTAACATTTACTTTCATTTACACAGGCTGGTTTGGCTCTTGGAGATCTCAGATCAGTAAAGGATTTGTATGATTTCAAGACCTTGTCAGTGCTGTTCCTCATTGGATCCATCTCCATATTCCCTGCCCTTCTAAAGAGAAAGAGAGTATATGAATGAAGAGTCGAAGACTGAAGAGTATAATCATTTATATAGATATTGATGAGCAGCACCTTTCAGTCGCATGGCAGCATTTCAAAGGTGTTTATGAGCTCAAGATAAAAGAAGAAGATTGTTTCTGCAACATCGCGGAGCTTAAAATCGCTAACTCTGGCTTTGATTTGTTTATTGTCTTCGATTTGAGAGCTTCTCTTACCCCCTTGTAGTAGTAAGTGTTTGTGTAGCTAGTTTACTGAATCATGATTGGCTTTGTATATTGAATACTTGATTCAGAGATCTGACTCTGCAGCCTATTGGCTTATGTATAACAAACATGATTATGTAAATGCTTGAAGACATTGCTTTGACCAAATATGGGTGATTCTGATCATATAATGGTTCTATACGCAGAAAATATGAAGCAAAATTATCCATGCTTATAACAAAATTGAGAAAGTTGCTCATCTACAAAAGTGGAAACGAAAACAAAAAGGAAAGATTCAGTTTTTCTTTTGTGAGTTCTCATTTCTCAATTCCAAGTATATAGATGATTATAATTACTTTGGTGAATCATCAGATTTAGCAGTGCTGCTTGTGTCCTCAACTCCAAAAGCTTCAGCTATATTGAAGTTCAAGTTGTTCCTCATAGTTCTGCTCCTCCCAACACCATCTCCTTTCTTCATCATAGCAGTAAACTCTGAGAAATCAATCTTCCCGTCCTAACAAAACCACATATTTTCATCATCAGTTTTAAACCAAACTCACTAAGAAACAAGACAAAGGAAACAGATCATGAAGGCTTCTTACATTATCAAGATCAATCTCTTTGATCATGTCATCAAGAGGAGTGTCACAGAGACCAAACTCTGTGCAGGCTTGTTGAAGCTCGTCAATGGTGATATAACCGCTACCATCTTTATCAAAGTATGAAAACGCAACCACCAAGTTCTCTTCTCTCTCCATCTTGTTTATATGTAATGTCGCTGCTAGGAATTCACCGTAGTCTATTGTCCCACTGTTGTCTATATCCGCCTGCAAAACACCATTTAAGCTTTGTGATTCCTAGAAGAACGGAGAAATCAATATTCTAAAAGAGAGTTTTTGTTTTGGTATAATTACCGCATCCATAAGAGACTTGATTTCTGATTCCATCAATTCAGATCCAACTCTCTTTAGACCTGCTTTAAGCTCTTCAAAGGTGATTGTTCCACTGTTGTCTGTATCTATCATTTTGAACAATTCCTTCAGACCACCAATCTCTTCCTCCGAGAGTCTCTCCGCGATTACCTAAACCGGGAAATCAGTTCTTGAATATAAGCAATGGCATTGAGAGTTTAAAGAACTATAGCTTTCCAACTTATAAGGCCATTTACTTAAGTTTATTCATTTCCTGAAAATAGTTCTTAAAATGTGTTATCTTAGTCGATCTTCCTAACAGGGAAATCAGTTCTTGAAAATAAGCAATGAGAGTGGAGACTAAAGGGCTACAACTTTCTTACTCGTAAGGCCATTTTCTTGATTTTATTCATTTGCGAGAACTGCTTAAGTCGCGACAAGACTGCTGGGTCGAGAGGCTTGTCTGGTGCAGCATGTTCATCAACAATCCAAGGGTGACCTAATAATATCATCAGAGGAAAACTCAATTCTTATATCTTACAGAAATGAACAACAAAATACATGTAGCAGAGAGGAAAACAATCATAAGTAACAACTTACACAATGCTTCATGTGCAGAAATACGTTTCTTGGGGCTCCTATCGAGCATTTTGTAAATCAAATCTTTAGCACCTTCTGAGATAGTAGGCCACGGATCAGATTTAAAATCTATCTTCCCTTGCAATATCTGCCTAAAGATTCCTGACTCGGTTTCTGCAAACAAATTACTCATGGATGCTTAAATCACATAAGCAATATACTTGATTCAGTAGTAACAACGGTACTAGCTTTCACAAACTTACCTGCCCAAAAAGGAGGAACCCCACTTAGTAAGATGTACAAGATAACACCGGCGCTCCACACGTCTATCTCTGGTCCATAACATTTCTTCAGAACCTCAGGTGCAACATAATACGGACTTCCAACTACATCATACAGATACTGCCCTGAAGATGCAAACCCACACAATTGAAAATTTTGTTAAGCACTGAAATTAGTCGGACACAATGTAGCTCTGATAGCATCATTACATAAGCATAAGTAACACAACAAAACTATGTAAATCTTGCAAGAAAAGATTCAGAAAGATCTAGCCACAGAAAATTATTGGTTCTCTAACAATGCTCAAGCAGCAAATTGGAAATGACCATTCAACAAATGATTCTACAGATAACATATCATGAAACCGATTTTCAACACCAAACAAGACATTTCTCAACATAATCTAGACAATGAATCGAATAAAATCTGATAAGATCGCTTCATAACCATAAGCATATGTTACATATATAACAAAACCTTGCACAATCAACACATCCATATATATCAACTAAATGTCAAAACCAGATATAACAAAATTCAATCTTTCCCTAACAATGCTCAAGCAGCAAATCCGAATCAAGAAACCAAATCAAAACATTTCCTTGAACCAACCAACAAAGACAAAAACCATAAGATTCCAATCAAAAGAGAAGAATCAACAACGAACCTGGCTTGTAGAAGACAGACAAACCAAAGTCTGTAGCTTTAAGCTTAGCATCATCACTGGGACTATCAAACAAGAAATTCTCAGGCTTAAGATCTCTATGCATAACACCAAGAGAATGACAAGCCTCAACAACACCAAGAATAGTCTTAATCAACTTAGCAGCTTCACGTTCACTAAAACACCCTTTAGAAACAATCCGATCAAAAAGCTCACCACCTTCACAAACTTCCATAACAATGTGAACAAAAACAGAGTCTTCATAAGTACCCTTGATTCTAACAACATTAGGATGCTCAGAGAGATGATGCATGATCTGAATCTCACGCCATACATCTTCGTAGTCTTCACGACATACAAGCTTACGTTTTGGGATTGATTTGCAAGCGTAATTAGCTGATGATGATTTCTCTGTACAGAGATAGGTTGTTCCAAATTGGCCTTGGCCTAGCTTTTTGCCGAGGAGATAGTGATCTCTTAATCTTGGTGTTTCGTATGGAAGAACACTGTTTGAGGGTCTTCTAGGGTTTGGTTTCTCCATTGTTCTTGATTTCGAAAGTCTCTGCCTTTTTTTGGTGTTTATCAAAGGAGGAGGAGGAAGATGATACGAAGTTACGAACCCTTCAATGTTTCTTGGTCATGTTGACTCGTCTTATGCAATTATTATATTATTATTGCTCTTTTGTTATCCCGTGACCATTTACATTTATAGTATTTACCAACTATTATTGCAAATTTGCAATAAATTGAATTGATGAAAAAAATCTATTGATCTTGACCAAAAAAAAAAGAAAAAAATCTATTGAAATATAGGGACTAGGCTTGAGATTTTTACACAAATGGTTTGGTCATTTAGGTTCGGATTCGGTTATTAGATGTGAATTAATTAGCAGGATTTTAGATGGTTTTGTTATCCAATTTTTTTTTGTTGTTACTTTTGAATTAATTTTTCTAACCAAAGTAAGTCGGATTATATTAACATTATTAATAAAATCGATAACCAAATCGAATCAAATTTTTTATAATTTGTTTATTAGATCTTAAATACATAAATCCGATAGATCTGAACAAAAAACCAATCAGACTCGACCAAAAACAATGTCCAACAAAAGTATGCGTTACATTTCTCTTATATTTATTAAGATTATTAGGTAAATTGTGTTCAAAAAAAAAAAAAAAAAAAAGGTAGATAACCATTTATAGAGATAAATTTGTGCATGATATTTTTTGCAAGTATCAAGTATGTATGGATTTTATCAATAAAACATGATATTATCAAAAAAAATAACATGATATTTTATTTATGTAAGACATTAAAATATATGTGTAAAATCCATCCACTTAAATTATTTAATAAACAGAAAAAAGGTTGGTTCTCAATTTGGCTACTAAACATTATGTCTTAATTGGGAACATGATTTTTTAAAAATCTATATGATTTTTTTTTCCCCTAAAAATCTATATGATATAAAGAGAAAAGGTCGTAAATGGAAAACATATAAAATTCACCGACATGCATGCACACTAACCACCGAATGGACAAGAACCAATTTCTTCATATCATATTTGGTTTGGTTGAGAGTTCACACGGTTTTCGCAGCTTTTTGCAATGCACGACTACAAATTTTAAACCTCGCTCGTCGTGAAGACCACTCTTTCGTTTTGGAGCAATATTATAAAATAGACGTGGTACATGTTAATGTAAATGTAATTGTGTGAATGTCGTATAATACTATAATTTAACACAAAATTATTTCTCTATAATTGTAAAACAAAGTCCAATCAGCAATAAAATAAAATTTAAACCCGAACTATCTAAATACTTTTAAAAATCCATTTCTAATACTTATTACATTACGCCTTAACGATATTAAAATATGAAAAGCAATGTGTACCGATTCTTTATGGCTCTATCCAATCCATGGCTATGCAATATTCCTCATCTTTTGCAATGAGTTCCAACGTAGAAAGAAAATTTCAGGTATTATTTTGCATGCGTCGTTTTAGTACATGTATTCTTTATTTCATCGCCGTTGGGTAAGAGACCTAGATGTATAAGCTTTAGATATATTTATTTCATTGTTCATCTTCAAAATCTGACATCATTTGGAAAACCTCCAAAATCCATCTTTAACCAAACCCAAATAGCATCGGAGGACACTTTATTCATAAATGATGTTAAATAGATATTTTCTAAATAAAATTGGAACTTTATGCAGGCCCCTATTGGCCCATCTTTAAATAAGCTTGGGCTTTCAGCTTCTGTTTTTTTTTAATAAGATGTTCGTTTGATTATCTAGGTTGCTGCAACAGCGGCAGATGCAAGTAAGTGCGGCATAATGCTGCGGTCAACGCTTAAAAGTTGTATTATATATGATAAATGACAATTATACCCTTATTATGTTTGAGAAACTACAAACAAACCTAACTCTATTTCTTCTACTTCTTTTTCATCATTTCTCTCTTACACTCATCGATCTCAAACTCTTTGAAACCAATCTCTCTCCGCCGCCGCAATCTTGCGAAATATTATCCGGTGACTTGAGCTCAACTAGATCTCCCGTCGTTGGTTACTTCTAATACAACGTTGAATCTCTACTCCGAGGTACTTTCGTTATTCACTGACTGAAATCTCTTAAATATTTTGAGTTTCTTATTTATTTGTGTTCTCTTAGTTACTCTCAGCTTGATCGGTTTATTCAAAATTTCCAAATTCTATGTCTGTTTCTATATAATGGGTCTAAATGTTTGGAACTAATACTTACGGTCTTCTTCACTATATAGGTAGAAATCACTAATACTTTTCGAGGTGGTTGGTCAGGATAAAACTGTTTGAGATATAGTTACAAGATATCAACGGTCATTGAATACGGTAAAAAAAAAAAAGATTGATGATGTTTTGAGTGCTCTTTTAAAGTTTGTAGTGGATACACTAAAGCCACAAGAAGGTGAATTTACGAGAGTAAACCCTGTTTAGAAGAATGATGATTGATATTGGCCTGTTTTTAGAGATTGTGTTGGAGCACTTGATGGAACTTATGTCCCGGTTCGCCGTCTAAGTCAATCTGTAGAAAAATATAAATATAGAAAGATAGAACATATAATGAATGTTCTTGCTATATGTAACTTCGATATGAAATTCATATATGCATATGTCAGTATATCTTGTAGAGCACATGATACAAAAGTTTTGAATCATTGTGCGAGGAATGAACCTTTTTCCCACATCCGCCTAGTGGGAAGTACTATCTTGTTGATTTCGGATATCCCACCAAGACTGGGTTTCTTAGTTCATATCGTAGGATGCTATATCATCTTGGTCATTTTGGTAGAGGAGGAACACTAGTAACTGCACGAGATTTGTTCAACCGAAAGCATTCAGGTTTGCGATTTGTGATTGATAGAATCAATTTGTAAGTTATTCTTCAATATTTACTCACCCAAGTCTTTAAGTGAAAACTGATAGCTAGATTTTGTAAAATATTTTCAAATGCATCCAAATTGTTTCATGTGATGATTATGTCATTAACATAGACCAATGAATAGAGGATGGTATAACATTTTGTATGTACAAATAAGGAAATAATGCATTCAGACACTTAGTTTCTAAAACTGGATTTGATGAGATAATTATTGAGCTCCAAATACCAAGCCCGTGAATTGCTATAAATATCTTTAGCAATACATTCTTAACAATATTTTCAACAATGTATCACTCACACAATCTTTAAACAATTTTTGTGCTATAGCAATTTTATAAATTATAATGTTATAATTATACAAACCTCAAAAATTTGATAGTGGAGCTACTCACATACTCTTTTTAAAAATTCTGAAGAATAACCTACTCGAACTATTAGCTAATTCAATATACTATTATTTATTCCATATTTTAAGTTAAAATTATAAAAATTAGCAGAAAATCCTAGAGCATGAGAAAACTAATAAAATAATTTTAAATATTAATATTGATACAATTAAATATGTAAAATTAAATAATATGTATAATTAACCATTATTTACATTTACTATTTAGAGAACATGTGATAAATGCTAAAATGATGATGTATCATTCACATGAAAAGTTAACCAACTTTCATAAATACTAGATGAATTCCCACGGTACGCGTGGGTTTGTTTTGAAAATTGTTTAGATAAAAATATGTTAATTATTTTTGTTACTAATTTATGTTTTGTTTGTTATTTTATACTTAGTAAAATTAGATTCATCTTATGTACTTGCATTTTTTATTGTTATATTCATTTTTGACTCTAAATATTAATTTCTATATACTTTCATGTATAATCTGATTATTTTTATATCCAAAATTCTAAAATCTGTTCATTATCATGAATATATCACAACAAGAATATAAGGTATTTTTATTTCAAGAATTTTCGTATGAAAGAAAGAAGCAAAAATTAAAGAGTTATTTTAGTAACACTTTTTAGATTTTATGCTATTGCATATAGCCATATAAGACAAATGGATTTATTTTAAATTTCATAGTATGTCTAACGTCTCAAAAGACTATTACTTGAAAATGTTGAATGTCAATGTTACGAAATTACCATAAGATATAAAAATGAAAAGACAGAATTTCATATGATACAATATGAACCATAACGTAATAATAATAAAAAATCAAGGTAAAATAAATAAACTATTAGGTAGCAAACAACTAAACTACAACACAAATAACTATTTAGTCATTATAGAGTGATGACCATTGACCATTAAATTTTTTAAAAAATAAGAAATAATAAAAGTAAAATAAAAGTACTAATTGATTTATTTAAATAAATAATTTTATAATTTTATTTTTATTTTGAAAAAATCATTTAAAAAATGAATTAATGGAGGATTTAACACAATATGAGACTTTTGATTTTCTCTCAATTAATTTTGCTGATTTTTTATTTAATCAATATTCAATGATACATGTCATTTTTTTGTGTGATGATATGTCACCCATATGGAGAAAGTTAGCCACCTTTCATATATGATATATGATGATTATCATTTCGTAAATTATTTCAAAAGCATATAATAAAATAAATACTATACAAAATTTCTTCCTAAGACTATTGTTCTTCGAAAGCCATAAATAGTCATTTGGACTGGTCAAATGGACAATAAGCCAAGACGAGACTATAAGGCTATAACTTTCTAAGATGGTTGATATAAGTTTGTCAAAGACAATGGTCTCATTGACAAATATTTTATCTTTTTCAATGGTTCTCAAAGGAGAGCGAAGTTAGTAAGATAACCATTCAAGTTGACAGAATGGTCAATGGACTCTATCCAACTAGTTGCATCACTTAATCTGAGTTCAATTTATGTCGGTGCAGTGGATACTAATTGTCTTCCATTTAATATGCTTTGATACCAGATCCATAGAAACTATAGGGGTAGTAAACTAATAATGATAACATTTGTTTTTTTTAAGAAATTTGATATTGCAAAATTTGATATACTAATTAAAAATAAAATAATGGATAATTTGGATATATCCTCTTATATTTAACACGTTTTTCGTTATATTGGAATAAAACAAACTAGGTGTTTTCAATGGATAATTATTCCAAGAGATATGAGTATGGAGTATGGACCATGGTCCTAGAAATTTGGGATGGGGATTGGCGGGTAATCCTTCCGGACGTGGACAAGTTTATTTTTATGATGCATATGCTTAATAATCTATTACTCCAGTAATTTCCTTAAAATCTTAAACAAATTCAAAGAAGAATAATTCAATTTTACTTGTTAAAACATTGAATCTTTGACAAACTTGAAAATCATATTAATTTATTTTATTAATAGTATTAAAATATTAAACGTCAAATAATTTTCTCGTTTCAGATTTTGTGGTCCACAATTGCTCACAATTACATATAGAAAAAAATATTTAGCTATTATGTTAGTCAACTTATTTGTAATATTTCACCAGATTACTGTATTACTATTTAAATCTTGAACTAATTAGCCATCCATAATTCATAATCGGAAATTTATTTATTTGACACACATGACTGGACAAATGTTTTCCCAAAATCAGCAATATGTAATACTTTTTTTTTTGTTTGGGCAAAGCAAAATATTTTGTTTTTCATGTGAAAATTATTTTAAGGTCCTTTTTAGCAGAAAACAAATGTTTTGGGTACATTTCGCAATAATTCCAAAGTTAACTGCTGTAAACCAAAATAAAAACAAAAAATAATTATTCTGAACAATTCTAGATATTCTCTTCATAGTCTCTGGTCTCTTAACTCGCCTTCTATGGAAGCTCAAGTGTTTATAATCTTCCATTAAAACCCTAAAATACTTTTTCAATTTCTTCTTCCAATTTGCTTCTTTTCTCTTCCGATACAAATATTCATTTTTGGGTTACTTCGATTCCTTTAAAGCTTTAGAAAACATGATCCGTTCTTCGATTGTAATTTTATCTCTGTTACTAATTTCACACTTGGTTTCTGCAAAAGTTCTGTTGATCGGTAACAGCACATCTCTCTCCTTCGACGACGTCGAAGCCACTTTCAGTAAGTTCTTTGTCACTGTTCCATCGATTACTGTAATGGAACGAAATTGTGGAATCTTTGGCCTTAATAGCAGATTTGGGTTTGATCGTTTATATATAAAGTTTGAAACTTTGTTTCCTTTTTCAAGTTATTGTTTGTTTGAAATGTTCCAAATTAGAATTGAGAAATTGGGTTTTGAATTTGTTCAGCTTTTGTTATTTGGGTTTGATTGTATATAGAGAAAGTTTGAAACTTTGTTTCCTTTTTCAAGTTATTGTTTGTTTGAAATGTTCCAAATTAGAATTGAGAAATTGGGTTTTGAATTTGTTCAGCTTTTGTTATTTGGGTTTGATCGTTTATAGAGAAAGTTTGAAACTTTGTTGTCTTTTTCAAGTTATGGTTTGTTCTAAATCAGATTTGAGAAATTGGGTTGTTATCAGATTTTTGTTCATTGGCTTTGATGGTAATGGTGATTGATTTACTGTTTTTTCAGCTCCGATGATTAAGAGATCGGATCAAGGCGGTGTGTTGTATGTAGCAGAGCCACTCGATGCTTGTTCGGATTTGGTGAATACGGTGAATGTGAAAAATGGAACTACTGTGTCTCCTCCGTATGTGTTGATTATCCGCGGTGGTTGTAGTTTCGAAGATAAGATTAGGAATGCTCAAAAGGCTGGTTATAAAGCTGCTATTGTTTATGACTATGAAGATTTTGGGTTCTTAGTATCAAGTAAACACTTCTTTCCCTCGCCTTTTTTCGTTATTTTGTCGTAGGCTTTGTATTGTTTCTTGTTTTGATTTGTTGCTTGAGACTTTGGTTACATACATTAGTTGTTAATGATCTTGTGAATCTAATGTAGTGGCAGGAAACCCCTCTGGTGTACTTATTTATGGTACGTTTGTCTCCAAAGCAACTGGGGAAGTACTTAAAGAGTATGCGGGTCGTACCGATTTTGAAGTGTGGCTCATGCCAAGTTTCGAGACTTCAGCATGGTCAATCATGGCTATTTCTTTCATATCTCTCCTCGCCATGTCGGCTGTGCTCGCTACTTGCTTCTTTGTCCGTAGGCATCGAGTTAGGCGTCGGCGTATTCTGGCTCTTAATGGCAATGACTTTCATCGTATGCCCAAAAGCATGATAATACGTATGCCTACTACCATATTTAACGGTATTTGTGATGAAGCAACTACATCTATATTGTGCTGCATATGCCTTGAGAATTATGAGAAAGGGGACAAGCTAAGGATCCTACCTTGCCATCACAGTAAGTACTTTGACTCAGTTCGAAGTAAAAAAAAATTCATGCATAACCATTCTTAATTGGTTCTTCTTGTTGTCTTGGCAGAATTTCATGTTGCTTGTGTAGACTTGTGGCTTGGCCAGAGGAAATCCTTTTGCCCGGTTTGCAAACGCGATGCAAGAAGCATCAGTACCGACAAGCCCCCATCAGAGCACACACCCTTTCTTTCTCGGACTCCTAGCATGACCCCGACGTCATCGTTTCTCTTATCATCATCCTCCACAACCCCATTGCAGTCATCTCATGAGCTACCAATATCCATCAGAGTAGACCCTTCTTTACCATCCACCTCAATGCAGCCACACACAGTTCCTATGTATCTCTCCCACTCTCGCTCCCACACAAGCTTCCAAAATGGATCAAACCGATTTTCCCGGCCTATACCAGTTAGCCGGAGTTCAGCAGATCTCAGGAACGCCGTTTCCCAAAGATCTTACAACTCACCCCACCAGGTTTCTTTGCCTCGTTTCCTCCACTCAAGATATACGCACATACTTGGCCCGGGAAATGCATCAAGAAGCCAGGTTGTTGGGTTGTTAACAAGCCAGCGCGAGCATTCACTTCATCAAAATGACTCGCGCAGGTCTTTCATTCACTTTGCATCTGCGAGCTCCTTACCAGGCTGGTAAAACCGCAAAAAAGGTAACACCGTACTAACCAAAAGGTTCAATGTCGGGGCTCATTGCTTTGAAGAAGCAATCAACTCCTCTGAGGATGTCCCTCGGCTATGAATTTGTGACCATGCATGATTTTGGCAAACAATAGAGTTAAAAAGAGTGTTCAGTGTGACTGATATTCTTCAGCTGTACAGTTGTGGAGTAATGATGAATGTGAGATGAGTGAGTTTGAAGAGTAAAGCGTCTCTGGTGAATCATTAAGCTAACCATTGAGTGTGGGTATATAACTAGCTTATTACTTTGGTTCTTTGTCTATATATGCTTAATACTTGTCTTCTAAAAGTTTAACCATTACGCAGAAACTATACCGTATACTTACCGAGTAGATTAACAGGTGAAGACGAATATTATAATATTTTCTTCCTACCGATGTTACCACAGATTGATTTGGCGTAAAGGCCACGGAAGAAATACAAGTATTAGAGTCAATTAAAGACAGAAATCTATGGATGTATTAGCCATTGTGAAAGAGTAAAACTCAGGCCTTTTGTCTCTAGGCTTAAAGAAAAACACATTTCCAATACTTTGTAGAAGTGTGCCATTATCCAACCCTATCTCTAGTCTCCAAAGACTTTCCGATCACTCCTAGCTTCCCCTGACCTCGAGGCCGCAAGATCCCTTATAGGAAAAAAGGAGAAGTGTCTCTATGTTTGCTTAAACTTAAATAAAAAACCTGGCTGGTTCGTACATTCCCTTTCTCCCAACCAGAAACTGATACCAGTCCCTTCACTTCCTAACTTTCCTTACCAACATCCTAGTTCTTCGACTGTTGTATCACTTGGTTCAGATATTTACTTGGTTGTAAAACTCATCATTTGCGTCAACTCCCCAAGATGCATGTCCCTCGAGAAGAAGCATGTTTTAATGTTATCGACGGTAAGATCTGTGTTTGGAGGCATCAGCAGTAAGTATTATGACACTGCTGAGAATTATGGAGAAGTTTACGACCCAAAGACACAGACTTGGGAGCCAACAAAATGTACTGGAAGATTTTCTCGCGAGAAAATTATTGGTTTGTGCCCTACTGTTTGCTTGTTAGAGTCAAAGAATAACGTATGGTGGACAGCGAGGGTTTCTGAAACTCGAAACTAGTCTGCGGTGATATATGCACGTTCACGATTAGAGGACTTGAAGAACCGTCCTCTAAGTATCTTATTTCGGTGACAAAACCCTGGCCTGAGGAAGGAGAGTGATAGTTCGGTGGAAGACTTATACTAAGGAATGTAAAACGGAGATTTGGTGTGCAGAGATTTTGATTGAGTGTGATTTCCCTCTTCGGGGATACATAGAATGTTTTTACCTTCCAGGGGTTGTGAATCAGATGATCCCAAATTCCTTTTGCATTCTGCTTTAGTGACACATGATCACTGAATTTTCTATGAGCTTTTGAGAGATAAAATTACAATTATATACTTTTTTTTGCATTCTGCTACTTTGGCTTTCAAATAACGGTTCATACAAATAAAAGAAGTTATAATTCATCCATACAAATTTTGTTTAAATGATACAAAAAAAGTAGTAACAAGATTCACATACCAACCACAATACTTGTATAATCCATTGCATACCTGCAACATAAATTTCGACCGGTCGATATGTTAGATCTGAAAACAACAGAAAGAGGTAGACTTGGGCATAGACTCGTCAATCATCATTAGACTGAGAAAATTCTCAATACCTGATCAGTGTATAGATGGTGTGGTTGTGACAGAATCGGGGATAGACTCGCGACGAAGCTCTTTCACAACAGTAGCTAGAGCTTCAGGGTTAACACCAAGATCACAAAGAGCTATGAGAACTGACAAAGTATGCCGGTCCAAACCCGTGTCCAAGATGTTTGACATGCGAAACACAAGCTCTAGTGACTCTCTTGCTGTCCGAGATGCCTCCTCATCCATACTGATCACACCTGTTAAACTCCACAATTTTAAAGTCCTAAGGTAGTTAGTGAATTATAGAGTTTCTACCAAACCAAATTAGACAAAAGTAAGTGAACTATGATCTAACAAGAACCAAGTCAAAGACTCTTAGGTGATTTTGACATAAGAAGTTAGAAACTAGAGTCTTATAAATTACACAACAACATTTCAAGCTAGAGCTTTGTAGTGAAGATACAATGCTCACACACACAAAAGTGAGTCAAATTTGTTTCAGAGCCCAATAATATTATCTGATAGGTGAACAAGGATTAGTCTAATAGATCAGTTAATACCAAAACCAAAACACAACCCAGAAACATTCAATTCAAAAGAAATGTAATTCAGATGAAAAATGAGATTGAAATTAGGGTTTTTATGTCGGCGGCAATTTGCATAACATCGAATAAATTTCAAATTTTTTATTTCGAGACTAAGAATTAAGGAGTAATCTGATAGAAACGAAGATAAGAAAACTTACGTTTAGAAACGGAATTTGCAAAAATAAAGTATGAAGCTTGGTCTTGGAGATAGTCGCAGACTCACAGTGTGAAGTGAGAAGTGGGAGACGAAGGGAAAGGACTTGGAGGTCTTTCAATAAATGTAAATTGTGTTATGTCAAAAGAAAAAAAGTTTATTGTCTTTCAATAATCATATTAATATTCTAAACAAAAATATGTTTGAAATATAACTCCGACACTAAGATTGATAGTGTTAATTTTTTTTAATGAATTATACTAATGAAAAGAAAATAATATAACTCTGACACAATTGTTTTTCTTTTTTAACATCTGAAAAAAACAGATTTTTTATAATTGAGATAAATCATATAGAAGATGTTTGTTTTTAATATTTTTTTCTCGAACAAATGCTTATTTCATTATATAAGAAATGAGTTTTCAAAATTATTAACTCACGTGTCAAATTTATTAATAAGATATTCGCACATGTCAAATCAAATTTTTTTATATTTAAAAACATAAATAGAAATTTTTTCTAACCTTATTGAAAAAGAAATATATACATAAAGTCAAAAATAATGTTTCTATATTCAAATTTTTTATTTAATATACTAAACTATTGAACTAATGAACTAATTCTATTAAAATTGATATATTCAAAACAGAAGTATAAGTTCTTTATTTTGTTTTGAAAAATATTAATATGTGTTTTAATATTTTCTAATAACTTAAATATGTTTATTCTTTTATTTTCTTAAGTTTATTTTTTTCCCTCAATTATATCGTTCAATTTGTTTACAACAATATGCATCTAGAGGCTCCGTTGCGTCCGTCTTTTTCTTGATGTTGTATGTCGTCAGTCGTCTTTGTCTTATCTTTGTGTTGTACTCTGAGAAATACCTTATTATATGTAATCAATAAAAGCATGTTATATAGAATCTATAGAATGTGTAAGATTAAAATTTGTATTTAGAAAATACAGATTACTATGTAAAATTTAAATCTCGTAAAAAATTATTTAATTCTCACAACTGTCTATTTAGAAGGGAATTATCTAATATAATTCCAAGTTTTGAAACATTGTAAGACAAAGTTAATTATAGAATCGATGTTTCAAGCTGTTATTCATTAGAATTGAAGAATGAGTAAATATTGAACCCAAATACAACTTCTCAAATGTTTTTACTTTATATGATATTTTTTTGGAGTATAACATGTAGCGTAAGCTAAAATTGTAAGAAATAAATTGGAAAAAAAATTATCTATTTAAAAAATAATAATTTAAAACTCTATTTCGGTGTAGGAGGAGTTACACCGGCAATTCTTGAACATTGTTCTTTTAGCATCGGAGGGAAAAGCGGAATAAGTGGAATTTTTGGTATGCAGTTGGCTTCAGCGTCCAAAAATGCTTTGCAACAAGCAGAACCTAAATTACTGAATTTGCCAATAAAAATGGATTGAGAAATCTCTGCAATGCATTCAGGAATATCCATCACGGATGACCAACATTTCGTTATATCAGGTAATCCTGGCATTCCAGGAATCGGTTGAAACGAAAATGGAAAAAGAAACGGAGCCGGAAACTGAGGTAACTGAGCATTTACAGAAACTATGATGCATAGAACCACTAAGAGTGAAAACACATTTTTGATAGGCATAATGAGAAACTGAGAAATAAAAAAGCCTTAGTATAGCCAAATATATGCTTAATGCTCTGTTTGTTTTTGATTGATGAACAACAATAAGATTCCTGCTTATTTATATGGAATGAAATGTAAAACTGTGATATTAATTATTTTAATAACATCTTTGAATGGTTTAATTAGGTATTTGATTAACAGTTTTATAAATCAAAATAAAGACGAAACTCCAAGTGTAAAAGAAGCAACATTAACTAAGAAATATTGATTAAAAGAGAGAAAATAAAAGTATAACGTATGACTTCACATAATTAATCAATCACCAGTTTTATATCTCAAAATTCAAACAAACAAATCGATGTATAATATTTTCTTAGAGAAAATTATTTGAATTGACCTAAAGGTTTGGTTTGTAAAATTTTTATACAATGGGTTCTCCATGATTTGTATTATTAAAACTTAACTTGAACCTACAACACTAGGAATCCATGATCTCTTTGCTAAATAGTCCACTCTGAGAGTTCAAAAAGTGATACAAAAGAAATACCAAGCATAGAAAGAAAGGTTAAAACCTAAGATCATATGCACATACTCTCTGAGTTTTTAGTGGAATCCAATAATAACGATAGTTTTTCAACCACTAAAAGCAAGTGAACACATCTATTAACTTTTGATGGATTGAACGTTTTAGAACATTTTTTTATAAAAGAGGAAGGTTTGAAGGTGCCAGGGTGGTACGATGTTCCCCATATCGGAGAATAGTGAATTTACAATATCTTTGCATAGTTGAAAAACGGGCTATACCCAATTAGGCCAAACCCAAAATTAATTTTTTTTGGAAAATTGGGTCAGAGTCCAAAAGCACGTAACACACTCTAGCATGGTTCACAAAGAAACAAAATCAGAATTGTTTTCATGAAACTGTTTGTTAGGAGATTTTGTCTCGGATCCAATTTCTTCATTTTCAATATTTCGCTATATGGATATATCTTTTCTAGATATCCAATTTTTTGAATGTTTCATATCAGATCAAATTATAAACTACTTATAGCTAGAGTTGAGACTTGTACAACATGCATTTCGGTTTGATAAAAGATGGCTCGATAAAAATATTGATCAAAACACTCTTAGAACAAGACTCTCTTTTATTGATTTAGGAAACTTACTCAAAACCTAAACCTTACAAATCACTCTTGTTCTCGTAAAACTCATAAGTTATGTCACAACTTGACATCTTCTTATATAGAGAACATCTAGACAAATCCAAGTCCAATTAGAAATATATTTGGATAACTCCCAAACACTTCTTTACATAACTCCTAAAGATCCTAAGTATTATCTCTTTTGTAAATAATAACGTATGACTCAAGTTAAAGCTTAAACCAACATTTTCCCCCTTAAGTTTGAAATCACATTTCAACATATTTTGAATTCCAATAAGCTCTCTCATCTCCTTGAACTTGATCCTTCCAAGTACCTTTGTCAAAATGTCGGCCTTTTGTTCATCACCGGGAACATGCTCCACATCCACTTGCTCGTTCTCAACGCATTCACGTCAAATGGTATCTCTTATGTATATGCTTGCTCCCTCCATGAAATACCAGGTTTTTGGCTAAAGCCGATCCGGAGTGTTACATTCTCACATGTCCTTCTGGTAACTTCACCTGGAAGCTCTTGAAGCCAAATCGTCTGTTTTGCGGCTTTAGTGGCTGCCATAAACTCTGCCTCACAACACTACCGTCTCTTGCTTCTTTGTATACCAAGTGATTGGACAATTACCAACATCGAAAATGTGTCCGGTAGTACTCTTACCATCATCTATATCTACATTGTGACTAATATCACTATAGCCTACTAATCCTCGATTAGATCCTCGAGTAAATGAGAGACCAAGAGAAAGAGTGCCCCGCAAGTATCTAATAACTTGTTTTAGTGCGCCTCTGTGTAACTCCTTTAATTTGGTTCTTGCATGTACTTACTCAACACACCATCACAAAAGCAAAGGTCCGGTCGTGTATGAAGTAAGTACCTAAGACATCCAATATTCTTTCGATACTCTTTCTCATCAATGCCTTTCTCCTTTTCTGCTATTGACAACTTCAAACCCAAGTCCATTGGTGTATGAACTGCATTATAATCTTTCATCTCACCCTCTTCTAGAATATTTTCCTCATATCCTTCTTGTTTCATTATACCCTCACCGTGTTGAAACACCTGAATGCCAAGGTAGTATGTTAGCAGACCAAAATCACTAATCTCAAACTTGGAGATTATTCCTTTCTTGAACTCGATAATTTGACTTTGACTAGACTATGTGCAAGTAGATCATCTACATAGATAGCTAAAAGAAGGAGATGCTCCTTATCTTGCTTCCGATACAAGGAAGGTTCCTTAGAACACTTGACAAAGCTTAATTCCTTTAGATCTTGTTCAGCTTATTATTCCACGCCCTAGGCCCTTTTCTGAGTCCATATAATGCTTTGTTCAATCTGTAGACCTTATTTTCACTTTCTTCGGTCACAAACCCTCTAGCTGAGAAGTGAACACTAGCTTCTTTAACTCTCCATGCAAGAACGCCGTTTTTACATCAAGATGATTTACTTCCATCCGCTTGAGGCTGCCAATGCAATAATAAAGTATAGTGTCCCGATGCGGGCCACTAGAGTAAAAAACTTCATCGAAGTCTACACCATGCCTTTGCACATACCACTTAGCCACAAGTCTCGCTTTATACTTGTTGATGCTTCCATACGAGTTTCCTTTTATTTTAAACATCCATTTTAGTCCAATTAGCTTAGCTCCTGCGAGAAGATCAACTATATTCTATGTATTGTTCTTTGTTATGGAAGAGATTTCTTGATTTCTTCTTTACACCAAGAACCATGTAACAAATGGACAGAAACACCAAAGCATATCCAGAATGTGCACACATCGACTACTTTTCCAGCATTTTGCTCATTTGTATTTACTACGTGAGTACCCACGCTACGCGTGGGTTGTTGTTTGAAATTTGTTTAAAAATAATTATGTTTAACTATTTTTATTACTAATTTATGTTATTTTCGTGTATGTTATTATGTAGTTAATAAAGTTATATTCATTTTATGTAATTATATTTGTATAGTTAGATTCACTTTTGATTTAAATATCAATTATTATTTTTTCATGTATAAATCTTCTTATCTATATATCCAAGTTTCTAAACTTTTTTAACTATCATGAAATACTTACATCAACAATATGATACAATGGTATGCAATTATACTACTTATTTGGTTTGAAAGTTGCCTAACTTGATTCTAAGCAAACAATTTCTTGTTCCATGTATTCTCTCCTAATCTAGTATTCCAATCACATCATGATAGGCTCATGGCTAAATATTGGATTGACATAATTTAAATAACAAATATATAAACTACTCATCTACTTTAAAAGTTTTCCCATGAAAGAGAAAAAAGAAAGCTTAAATTAAATAGTCTTTTAAGTCAACAGTTTTAGGTTTTTCTCTTTGCCTTTGCATATATCCATATTAGAGAAAGCGTCGTATATTGAACTTTTTGGTATATCTAACGTCTCAAAAGATCACTACTTAAAAATATGCATGTCATTATTAATGTTACCAATTTATCATAAACACACAAAAAAACCATATCATGTAAACCAAAAAATGTAATAAAAAGAAAAGAGTAAGTTAAAATTACTAAACTAAGAAAGGTTAAGTAGCAAACAACTAAGTTGTAATACACAAAAAATTATAGTCATTATCAAGTAATGACTATTATAAAAATAGCAAAATAAGAAAAGTAAAATGAAAGTAGTGTTTGATACATTAACATGATTTTTTGTATTTTTTCTTATAAATAAAGATATTTTGTTAAGAGTGAGATTAATGGATGATTTAATGCAATGTGAAACTTTTCAATTTTTATCACTAAGTTTTGTTATTTTTTAATGATATTAATTTAGAATGACATGTGACACTCACTGGTGTGATGATGTGTCACTCATATGGAGAGAGTTTGCCAACTTTCATATATATGATTTTCTATTTTCTTTATTTTGCACCTTATATAGAAACACATCTAAATAAATGTATACACTGTCAACAATAAATTATGTAGTTTATTTATTTCTATAAACAAAATTATGTATTTTACATTTAATACCAAATTATAAGATGAAAAACCAATTAAAAATTGTTTAGCGAATTTTCTCTTTAACTTTTTGTCAATGAATTAATGTTTTTGGAATGGTTTACCTTTTTCTGAAATTTAATACAGTTTTCAAATTGAAATAAATGATTATCTTTTTGTCTAATTCAATTTTTTTACAGTAAATTAATATTATATCATTTAATTTCATTGGAAAATTTAGACTTAGATAGATTACATTGTTGTAACAAATGATTACTTGCTATAAACTATAAAAAAAAATTAATAGCTATATCAAATTAAGGAAAAATGATTACATTGTTATAAATTATAATATTAATTTAGTATATAGAATTAGATGACTAGCCACATATGCTACTTGGTTTCTTTAAAATTTTGATTGTAAATTGTTTGATTATTTCTATGTAAGAATCTCTCTAATTTTATTTTCGATTACTTTTTGCTATGTTCCAGCTAAAAAAATGAAAAACAATACCAAGTTCCATTCCTAGAAAAGGTAAATCACATTCTTTGTCAAAACTATAATCCCATATTTTAGTGTAGGCTTATAATGTATTTGTAATAAGAGATTTTGTTTACGATTATGTTAATACGTTATAGTTTTTCTAGAATTACACAAAATATAAATTTTGTTAATAATAATATTGTTTTTAAGAAAAAAAGTAAGTAAAATATAAGCAAAACAAAAAATGAATTACAAGTAAAACATAGGTAAATTTCTTTTGTTCTTCATCCAATCTCTATGCATTTTCATATATTCTTATGTTGTACTCCTTATGTTTCATATTATATGATGTTTTGAAGAAACAGTTCAAGTTTCTATGCAAAACATTATATTAAACGGCTTTTGAACCCTAATTATTTTTAATAGATATTAATTTGTATTTTTAATTTATAAAACTCAAAATTAATTACTTTCTTAAACTTTATGCTTTTATCTAAAACATTTAATATTATGAAATGTAGGGAATATTGTTTGTTAGTATGACCATGTTCTTTTCTTCGCCGCTCAATGAGTGACATCGACAAAAAAATACATACGGAATAAGTCGGTGGTATTGTTAAAATGAGTCGTTGTTAGTGTTAATTGAGTTGCCGCAGCTGTCGCTTGAAATTCCAGTGACTCTTCTCTCTTTCTGCAACACCTCTCTCTCTCTCCAACGACACCTCTGTCGTCATCGTTTTGCCTCTGCTGTCGTCGTTTAGCTTTATTGATGGCTGACTTACCGTCGTTTAGATCTGTCGCTGAGACAATCGCTGGCGACTCTCTTTTGAACACGGCCTATGTTTGATCCTGCTTTACAATTTTTTAAATAAATATTGAATATAAAACTAAAGGAGTTAGTTGAACACTTTAATTTTAGTTTTTAATGCAATTTATTATTTTGATGGTGTTTTAAATGAGAGAATACTTGCTCATTGTAGATTTGATTTTTTTTGTTTAGTGAATTACTGCTCCATTTAGTCTTAGTCTATCCATTAAAATTTAAATACTTTGGACCAGGGTCCTTAATCTGTATGTTCATGAAATTTAGCAAACATATATATAGTGATAAAACTTGTTTTTTTAATAGTACTATGTAAAAAGCTTATATCAGCCAGAAAAAATCATATAGTTATTCTAAAACGTTTTTGGTTGAAATTAAAAAAATATGAATGAATCCCACTAAATTGAATTAAGTCTGTCTATGTCAAAACAAAACTTGAACGGTATGTATAACCGACTCCGTACAAAAACGAAGAAGAAGGACGTAGAAAATCAATAAATTTCTATAATCCAAAACAGTATGGCTCAGATCTATCATCTATATCGTCCATAACCCTCTTCATGCCTAGCTTATATTCATATCTCCACATACTCCAAAAAAAAAAGTGTATCATTGTGACACTAGTTTGATACGGAAAAAAATAGTAACAAATACTCTTGTTGTGACAAATTATGTACATAGTTTACTTCAGTTTTTTTCTATCTAAATTTTTAGAGTGAATTTATATAAAAAAAATTTGATTTTTTTTTTAGAACAAAAATTTGGGAGAATGAATTTATAAAAAAAATATTTTGGTATTAAATTCTCTAGTATAAACATTATTGATCTCCATTTATTTCTTATATAGTAGCCCATGAGTTACAAGAGAAAGTATGCATGATCAAACCACAGAATGAAAGTATTAATACTGTAACTGAGCCTTCTGAATTGAAGCAATTTTGCATGGATCATAGAGGAATTCACATATTTTTCATTTCATTTAGCTTTAAGTTGACTGAAATTTACATTAATTATGAAGTTTTTTTTTTTTTTGGAGTTCCCCAATCAAGAATTATGTTTTTACAGAATTTGATAATACATACAAAAGATACAAAGTTTCATCTGGGGCAAAAACTAGAATTTTGAAATGAACAAGTCATCTCTTGGTATTAATCTTGATTAAAAACTATAGATAAAAAGCTTGAATAACTAATAGTATTGCAAAATCACTAAAACCAATAACAAACTTAGTTAGACCAGTGAGTATATATGATTTTTAGCCTCAAAACGTCACAACTTTTGGCATATATGAGGAAATGTAAAAACCTTATCGGATAGTAGAAATTAAGTGAATGGAGAAGTATGGAGAGAAGGATCATATCATCCTCTATGAGCAGTAGCAGAAACCATGTGCTTTTCTCCAGTCACATAATCGTAGCTCAATCCATGAACCCATTATATATTAACCACACATTATTTTCTCTCTCTCACTCTCATGCATACGTAATGGTTTGAAAAATTAAAGTCATATATAGACTCTTGCTAAGTCCCTTGTTCCCCCACAATTATCCTTAGGACCAAGCTAGCTATAGCTTAGCTACGTGATCATATACTCACTAGTCACTACACATATTGCATTATCCATTTAACAAATTAAAGAACTTACCCATTTCCATGCATACGGTTTATATATAGGACCGTTCCGGAGATATAGCAATTGTTCTGCGTTTTATGATGTTACTTTGAGAATGATTCAAATTTATAAATGGTAACACTTTGAAAGTCAATAATTAACCTATATTTTTGAATGGCAAAACGATTTGCAATTTGAAAACTAAATTAGTAAAATGGATATGAAGCCCAAGCCTCTGTGGTCTGGTAGCAGAGGAAGCTTTGGTGAAGGGTGAAACTCTCAGACCCAAGTTCGATTCTCCCTGAAAACAAAAACACATTTGTTTGGGAAGTTTGCCAGGCAGCCTGACTATTCCATAGCATTAGTCGGAAAACATTCTAAACTCGAATGAGGCAGTGTGGTGGCCCAATTCTACATGGATTTGAAGAAGTCCACTCTTTAGCACTTCGGTGCGTTCCTACCGAGGTCGGCCGAATCAGCCGATAGGGTCTATAAAAACAAAAAGAAAAACAAAATGGAGATGAAGTTTTTTTTTTCTTTTTGCATCAGCTTCTATTTTAGTTTTTTTTTCTTATAAATTAATTAATTTTGTGTCTAAAACATATGAAAACTAAGTGAATGCATTCTAGTCGGCACACATCTCCAAGCCTGACAAAGAAATATAAAATATAAGTATGTACAACTATATATAGTAGGTACCCAACTTCCAAATCAAAGTGGAAACACAAAGATCCCCACAAAATCCGTTAATGTCCTTGACTCACACCCAACACAAATAGGTCACTATATAACAAGCTTATATAGGTAACTATGCCGCACAAGGTCATTGACATGCACTTCCACGAAAGAGAAGAAGAAGAAGATACTGGTGAGAGTAGATCATCCTCAAGAACACCGAGAGGGCATTTCGTCGTTTACGTCGGTACGAAGAAGAAGTTGGAAAGATTCGTGATCCCCACAACGTTTTTGAAGAGCCCTTCATTCCAAAAGCTTCTAGACAATGCGGCCGAGGAATTCGGTTACGCGGAAGCTCACCGGGACAAGATTGTATTGCCTTGTGATGTCTCTACTTTCCGAAGTCTTGTCATGTTCCTGACTTCTCATCAGGACAAGTCACATTAACTATATGAGCCCACTACTACGTCGTCTGAATGATAAAATGGTTATATGTTATGTATCTCATATTGTATGAATATGGTTTAATTCTTATAATGTACTTATATGCTAACTTTATTCAACTACGAACTACGAGTGTAAGATTTTTATTTATCATATGTTGAATATTAGTTCAATGTGCTTTTGATTGGTAACTTTAAGACTACGTAAAACTTATAGCAGTTAGGTATTTTATATCAAGCATAAAAAAAAAAGTCAAATAAGGGACGAACTTTGAATATAGTGACACATGTTTTATCAACATTTTTTAAAAATAAGACAAGGAAGGATTTTTGTTTTACATTTACTCTAGAGGTTTCGAAATTTATGACAAATTAAAGAAGTGCAATTTGTGTTGATCCAACAAATATTGCCGAAACACATCGGCAACTGCGTCGAACTCAAAAATCACATTCGCTTTTCTACCTAGAACAACTCGAGTAGCCACATTCGTTCACAGGAAGAACTGGACAATTAAGGTTCTTACATTTTGGTTGATGACTTTCATGCCACTACTTAATAGTTATGACCTCCATGAGTAATTATTTTGGTTCCGCCATTGATTGTAAGTCCACAGAAAACTTCACTGAGTTTATGTTTACTTCTCCTCTTCCATTTAGTTGAGATCATCAATTTAGCTATACTCATATGGATTAACTTGGACTAATCAATCGGAAGCCTTTTTTTTTTAATGTAATGTCAAATTATATTTAAAAGAAAAATATATACGGTTTTACAACTTGTGCATAAGAATTTTGAAAAAAGAAATCAAAAGAATTTTGAAAATTTTAGAGAATAATTAATCGAAATTGTGCAACAAAAGGTATCTAGCTCCGAGATTGAATCCAGTGGAATAACGTTATAACGCTTGTCACCTGAAAGTCGAATAGCTGAAATCTGATTTCGAATTTGTTTATCCATCCATCCTGTGATACGCTGAGCCGGTTGTGAGGTTTCACCATGTTTCCGGCCAATCAATCGGAAGGCTTATTATGATTTATGAGGTAAAAATGTTCAAAACCTGCTTTTCTCCATTTGCTTTATAAAAATTCGAAAATTTATTTTCTTAAATTCCATTTACTGTACTTCTTACTGTTCATGTAAATAAAATATTATATGAATTAATCAATAAAATGATAAAATCATGTATTAACAGGCGAGTTTCTAATTTAATGCTCCATGAATATGTTAAATCAATCTGTTTTTATTTTTTATTTTTGTTTTTGTTGATTTTCTTCTTATTTTGTTTATATTTTTTATTATATATCAAAATATAATTGATTTGACTGACGAATATGACAATCACGCTAGATCATCCACATTAGTTAGAACCCCTCATGGGTTTCTTTAAAATTAAAAGAAAAACTATATTTATGATCTAATTATAACATTACAAGTGTTAAGAGAGATGCTTAATGAGAGATCATTGTATCTTCCCCAAAAAAAACCTCTCTCACTCTTTTCTCACAGTCACAATTCTTTTTCTTTCTTCAATAATTTAATAGAGGATACCACCTCCAATGGAAATGCTCTAATTAGAATTTTCAAAAAGTATCAAATATATTAATTAAGATTTTACATCATTCATTTTAAAAAAAATTATAGAGTAGACTTTAGCAAAAAAAAAACATATTACTCACCACCATATCATTATTTTCTTAAACCAAATTCTGGACAAACTCTATCAATTAAAATACAGCTACAACACTAACCAATTAAATAACTTAAAAAGAAAAATCAAACTAATTTATAAGACGTTGAAACATTAAACAAGTGCGAAATTCTTTTAAAAAATTGTAGGTGATGGAGACCAAACAGTAAAAACTTACACCTCAAATTTGAATTTAAAGTGTTTGTGTAAAACAGTTTTTAGTTTTACCCCCAACAAAATCAAATCAATCAACAACAAAACTAATGATGCTAAAACCTATAAGAGCATTCACAACTGTGGAACTCTCATTTTAATTATTAAAATATTATAAAATAATGAAAAGAAAGTATGGAAAGAGACAATGGGAGAGAATCGTCAAATAAAACTCTCTCTAGAGAAACTTTGAGCCATATGAGAGAACCTCTACTTTACAGATGTTAAGATTTTATTGGTAAAAACCAATTATTTTAATTAAATAATAAAATTATAATAAAAATAATATTTTTTATTCAATACATACCCATTTTTGAAAACCCACCATTGTGGATGTTCTAATGGGTTTAAATCCCTTTACCACCAAAACGACATCGTTTACTTAATGACTTTAAACTTAGCCTAAAACGACATCGTTTTACGTAATGACTTGCATCTTTCTAACTGAGCAGAAGCCGACAAACGACACACGACGTCACCACAATTCTCAACTTTGGAGCTGCAGACACAATTCCGGCGACGTTTACGATTCTGACACCGCCGGTAAGGGTTAAAATGGATTCTGATTCTGATTATTGTAGATTCGTTATCTAAAGATTCGAACTTTCTGAACATTTCATCGCAAATAGCTCATTCATAGAATTAGAGATCTCTACATTGCTTTGTAATAAGAGATCGATCGTTATGTGAATCATTGATAATTCTTAAAGTCTCAGACTTTTAATTTCCTCTTTACCAATTGGAACAGAACCCACTTGTAGCAAATGGAAGAAGTTCAAAAAAGAGTTGCCTTTATACTAATTGATGGTTTGGGAGATGTATCAATACCAAGATTAGGTTACAAAACACCATTGCAAGCAGCAGAAATACCTAACCTTGATGCAATTGCTTCAGCTGGAATCAATGGTTTAATGGATCCAGTTGAAGTTGGATTAGGTTGTGGTAGTGACACTGCTCATCTTTCTCTAATGGGTTATGATCCAAGAGTGTATTACCGTGGACGTGGCGCGTTTGAATCTATGGGTGCAGGATTAGCTATGTCACCTGGTGACATAGCTTTCAAGGTTTTTGATTTTGCTTTTACTTGTGTATTATTCTTTGTTGTTTATAGGTTTTGATCAATGTGTCATTATGCAGTCAAATTTTGCAACTTTGGATGAGGATTCTGGAGTTGTTGTTAGTAGAAGAGCTGATCGACATTTCGAAGAAGAAGGACCTATACTTTGTGCTGCTCTTGATGGAATGAAGCTTCCATCATTCCCTGAGTATGAAGTTAGAGTCAGGTTGTTAAATATGTTTCCTTTCGTCTTTATGGTTTCGGATTTCGAGTTTTTGACTAAAGGAAGTTTTTGGTTGATAGATATGCAACGGAACATAGATGTGGAGTGGTTGTAAAAGGGCCAAAACTTAGTGGGAATATATCTGGAACAGATCCATTGAAGGATAATCGTTTGCTTCTTGAAGCTAAACCTTTGGATGAATCAGAAGAAGCTAATCACACAGCCAAAGTCGTGAACGAATTATCCCGGGAGATATCGCGCATTCTTGTTTCCCACCCGGTTAATGTAAAGAGAGCTGCACAAGGCAAGAATATTGCTAATCTTGTTCTTTTAAGAGGCTGTGGTATTCGAATCGAGGTTTGTGTTCACTGTCTCTTACGAATGCTTTTAATGAATCTATTTGCTCCATCTACTTATCTGTTATGGGTTTTGTATATAAAGGTTCCTCCTTTTCACGAGAAGCATGGTTTGTGGCCGTGTATGGTAGCACCAACGAAGATTATAGCCGGACTTGGTATGTCCCTTGGTATTGATATTCTTGAAGCTCTGGGAGCCACTGGAGATTACCGGACGCTTCTCACATCGAAAGCGATTGCTATAGCGAATGCGCTTTCAGCTCCTTTGAATCCCTGCCCAAATGTCTTTGAACCAGCAGAGGACGGGCATAAACCGGGAAGGTCAGATGGTTACGATTTCGGCTTCCTTCACATTAAGGTGAAAACATGTCTCTGTCTTTTAACACAACATAAAAAATTTCATTCTGATTCTAAATTATTCGTGCAGGCTATAGATGATGCAGGTCATGACAAGGCTACATTGTTCAAAGTTCGAGGCTTGGAAGCTGTGGATAAAGCGATACGTCAGCTCGCTAAGCTTCTATGGCAAGCTGAATCTTCTTCAAATTACCAGTATTTCTTGTGTGTGACTGGTGATCATTCTACTCCAGTTGAGTATGGAGACCACAGCTTCGAGCCTGTCCCATTCACAATGTGCCGGTTAAAGGACTTTGTGAGAGCGGTTGGAGGAGAATCAGCTCTATTAGAGACATCTTTAGACCCTTTTCCACTTCCAACGGATATAGCATCCAGTGAAAATGTCATCGGAAAAGAAGAAGAAGACTGTGGGAGGAGGGAAGCTTCTCTGGCGATTAGTGGAGATTCAGTCTCAGAGTTGAACGAGATTGCAGCTGCAAGAAGATGTCTTGGCCGTTTCCATGGCGGTGAAATGATGGGAGTTATCACCAAGTTTCTGAAGTTGGATGTATAAATCAAATTTCATAAAATTTTGCATTTTTTCTTTGAAAATTTGGATTTTGGAAGTGTAATAAAAAATTATCAACTCTAACAAGCTCAGGAAGTTGAAAAAAAAATGTCTAACAATGTTTGGAGGTGTAGTTGCATGTTAAAGTTTACACTTTGGCTCTTAAGATATACACATGAAATTTCCTTTTTACATTAGCTCGACGAGAAATTAAAGATATCGAAAAAGAAGAATTTTTTTTCTCTCGTGACTCAATTGCCTACAAATTTATAAAAAATGATGGTCACTTAGTTAATGAAGACACTATCTTTACTAGATCTAAACAATCTGTAATGAAAATTACTTCACGTTAATGAAAGTCAATCATGCATTTCATTGTCCAAACGAATGCTTTTACATTTCAAGCACATAAGTCAAGATTTATCGAAGGTTGACAGCTCCCATAATTGGCGTGTCTTCATTTGATAGTGTATAAAACCATCATATTCCTGAGAAATCATCATTCCTTTCCAGGAACCATAAATGAAATATATGAACCTGTGTTTCTGTAACTATCTCCATTTGAGTTAAAGTCTACGAATTGGCTTCATTTTACTCTAATTGGAGAACCTCACTTGGGTCTTTATCCACATTTTCATAAAACTTCTCATTTCAGGCTTTCCAAATGTATTAGATATTTAGATGATCCAAAAAAACTTGAACTATGGGAGCCACATAATTCAAAGCAACTTGAAAATGTTAGTTAATTTATATTGAAGCTCTCTCATCATTCTACAAATAAAATAAAACATTAAATAAATGTGATATATATACTTATTAATTATATTGTCTACCTACCAGACTAACAAGCTTACCAGTCCACCACTGTGTTTGGTTTATATGTCGAGAAAAAACAAAAATCTATAATAAAGAAAATAAAAGTGACTGGAGACCGATAAAATAAGTATCCCAAGCGAAAAGTCCAAAACCCAAAATCAGACCAGTAATATAACTTGACCGTTTCTTAACCGGTAATTACCGGTTAACTCCGTCTCTTCCGTCGACATTTTTCCTTACCAGACCCGTTTTGTTTTTGTCTTGTTTCGGTCTCTTAACAAGTCCCGTTTTGTATTCTTCTTCCTTACTTCTTATTCTATCTATAAAACAACAACTTCACTCATCATGACTCTTTTTCCCCATTTTCTTACTCTCTTGCCCTTTCTTCTCTCACTCTCCGGCGACTGTTACGAGTTTTTAACACTTCCGTCGTCTTCTCAGGTTTGGTTCTTCTCATTTATGTTAAACCATTATGTATGGTAATTCTAGAATGTAGATCTGGTTCGTTCTCATGGATCTTGATTAATATGTTTGTTTAATCCACGTATTAGCACTAATTTTGGATTATTATTTGGAACTGTTATCATTAGATAAGTTTTGAATTATTTGCTTAAGTAAGTAAAGAAGATAAGAGAAAATAATATTTATTAGTCTGAACATAATCTTATCTTAAGATAAACAGAATTTATTTCCAAAAAAATAAGTTTTTGTTAAACTAAACACAATTTATTACCAGCAATAAAAAGATTCTGTTTAATGTTGTTATCTTAATAACTGATCTTTTGTCTGTTTTTTAGTTGTTGTTGTTGTTTATGACAAGATCTTGTTCTATCCATTAAAACCAAAGAAATGGAGGAAGGTCATAAAGAACCATTGGTGCTAAGAGTTGAAGGATCACATTGTTCTTTATCAGAGATGGATGATTTTGATCTAACTCGGGCTTTAGAGAAGCCGAGGCAGCTAAAGATCGAACGGAAGAGATCGTTTGACGAAAGGTCGATGAGCGAGTTATCGACTGGCTATGTAAGACAAGATAGCATTTTAGAAATGGCTCATTCTCCTGGAAGTAGGTCAATGGTGGACACTCCTCTCTCTGTTAGGAACTCTTTCGAGCCTCATCCGATGGTTGCTGAGGCTTGGGAAGCTTTGAGAAGGTCAATGGTGTTCTTTCGTGGTCAACCCGTTGGTACCATTGCAGCTTATGACCATGCCTCCGAGGAGGTCTTGAACTATGATCAGGTAACTAAAGATTCTAGACGTGACCTGAGCATAATCGATTTTTGTGTAGAATATCTCAAAACTTGTCTTCTATTTGAGTAGGTGTTTGTACGTGACTTTGTACCAAGTGCATTGGCGTTTCTGATGAATGGAGAGCCCGATATAGTGAAAAACTTCTTGCTCAAGACACTTCAGCTTCAAGGTTGGGAGAAACGGGTTGACCGGTTCAAGCTTGGGGAAGGCGTTATGCCAGCGAGTTTCAAGGTGCTTCATGATCCAGTTCGTAAAACCGACACAATTATTGCGGATTTTGGAGAAAGCGCTATAGGAAGAGTAGCACCGGTGGATTCAGGATTCTGGTGGATCATACTTCTCCGTGCTTACACGAAATCTACGGGAGATTTGACTTTATCTGAGACACCAGAGTGTCAGAGGGGAATGAGGCTTATACTCTCTCTTTGCTTATCCGAAGGTTTTGATACTTTCCCTACGCTTCTTTGTGCTGACGGTTGTTCTATGGTTGATAGGAGAATGGTAAGAACTACCTTTTAGTGAACGAGCAAAAATCTTATATGATTCATCACACTAAAACCAAATCTTGATTTGTTTATTTATTAGGGTGTTTATGGATATCCAATAGAGATTCAAGCTCTGTTTTTCATGGCATTGAGATGCGCCTTGTCGATGCTTAAACCAGACGAGGAAGGTCGAGATTTCATAGAAAGGATTGTGAAGAGACTTCACGCGCTGAGTTTCCATATGCGCAGTTACTTTTGGCTTGACTTTCAACAACTCAACGATATCTATAGGTTAGTAAGCAACCTTAAAATGTTCTTGTATATGGATAAAATATGATTTGACGTGACTAAGATTGTAAAACTTTTGTTAAGGTACAAGACAGAGGAGTACTCACACACCGCGGTGAACAAGTTCAACGTGATGCCGGACTCGATACCAGACTGGGTTTTCGACTTTATGCCTCTCCGTGGAGGATATTTTGTCGGCAATGTAAGCCCGGCCCGTATGGATTTCAGGTGGTTTTCCTTAGGAAATTGTGTCTCCATCCTTTCTTCCTTGGCAACTCCGGATCAGTCAATGGCTATTATGGACCTCCTCGAGCACCGTTGGGAGGAGCTAGTAGGCGAGATGCCGCTCAAGATATGTTACCCTTGCATCGAAAGCCACGAGTGGCGGATTGTTACCGGTTGTGATCCTAAAAACACGAGGTGGAGTTACCACAACGGTGGATCTTGGCCAGGTTAGCATTCTTTGTTATAAAACTAAAGACATCATGTGAAACGCTTGGTTCCTTATCACTATCTTGATATGTGCAGTATTGCTGTGGACGCTGACGGCGGCATGCATCAAGACTGGACGGCCTCAAATAGCGAGACGTGCGATTGATCTAATTGAATCACGGCTACACCGAGATTGCTGGCCGGAATACTATGATGGTAAGCAAGGAAGGTACGTTGGAAAACAAGCAAGGAAGTACCAGACTTGGTCAATCGCGGGTTACTTGGTTGCGAAAATGATGCTTGAAGATCCTTCACATATTGGAATGATCTCTCTTGAAGAAGACAAACAGATGAAACCTGTTATCAAGAGATCTGCTTCATGGACTTGCTGAATTTTGTTTCTTGTTTTGTATTATAATGTCATTTGATTAAGCATTCAAAAGACCTTTAATCAGCGAGAGAGTAGTTCTGTTTGTATTTCTCTTTGATCCAACTATGGTTTATTTTCACTTGAGGCATAATATAATCTCTTCCTAGATCAACAAAAAACTTTATTATTTAGTTTAGTAAAATATATTTAGATTAAGAAATTTTTGCATTACAATTGAAACATCTTATATCAAAAATCTTGAATAAATCTTCTGATCTTTAATCAGAAGTTACACTTGTGAACTTATCGGTAAGTAGATTTGTGACCATGATTTCAAACACTTGTTGTGGTAAGAAAATTGATATCTTCACGAGTAAAGAATACTCTTTTAGACCACAATGATAACGGAGCCCGAAATTACTATATTTGTTTTTCCATCTAACGATAAGAAATCACTAAGATTTTTAATAAGATTTCAAATAGCCATATACTTCAGCCATCCTTTGTAACACCTGTATGAAATGGGTCGATAAAGTATTTGACCAAGTTAGTTCACAATCAAATCTCTTTCGAGTTGTTAAGCTTTCAGTTATACTCATAAACATACTTTTGATTGGTTGATTCTAACAGCTTGTTGGAGATGAGATCTTGAACCCAGAGTTTATACCATCCGAAAAGATGTATGGGCTTTGTCGGAATTATTTATCATTAAAAGAGAGTGAGAAAACAAAAGTGAATAGATGTTTTATTGTACAACTATTGGTCTTTGTTTGTTTGCAAAAATAAAAGTGAATTTAACTCTAATAATAGAATGAGTATTTTTCCTGATGATATTGATGTCTTGGGTTGAGAAGATCAAAATTTGATGGAGAAATTACATGGTAAAGATGCTCATGCTATCCTTTGGGACACCTGTATGAAATAGTTCAATAAAGTATGTGACCAATTTAGTTCACACTCAAATCGCTCTCGAGTTATTAAATAAACATAGTTTTGATTGGTTGATTCTAACACTATAAGAAAACCAATATTTTGCAATGGAAGAAAATAATCCCTCGCAAAACGACATTCGCAAGGGAAGTGCAAAACAATCGTTTGTTTTCTTGTAGTATAATAGCTCATAGAAGATGAGATCTTGGACCGAGACTTTATACCCTTGGAAAAGATGCATGGGCTTTGTGATAACTACATATCACTAAGAGAGTGAAAAAGTTCAAAGTTCACTAAGTAAATAAATCGAATCAAAATGTTATTAAGAATGCTTAAGAACTTATGTAATTTGTTTTAGCTTGTTTGGTTCAAAACTTTCATTGTACTTTATATCTAGTACATACTATGGGCATAAATGCAAACTAATTAATAAGCATTTACAAAAGTTTATGCAACAAGATACGATAGTGAAAGTGAGTGTCCGAATAAGATTTGGAATCCCAGTGGAGGAACAACCAAGTTGTTTATTCAATTTTGTTTTGTTTTAGTATTAAACAATTTTTTTTTGATAAATAATATCATTTCAAAATTTAGTTTATATAGAATGTGTAAAATTATATACTTTAAATTAAAAAAATTATACTACAGAAAAAAACTAACATTTCTAATATAATGTCACTATAAATTTGAGAAATATATTGTGTAATTACAATTATTTTCAGATTTATTATACTTTGCAAATTATTATCGTAATCGGAATTTATTTAAAAATAAAATAAAAGCGTCCCAACCTTACTTAAATATGATGACCAGTCTTCAACATAATCAAATCAAATTCTCTTGCAATCCCTCTACAAAGTGATCAACGTAACCAGTCAATAATCCAGGACTAACTAAAATCTCCTTCAATTTGGTGTGGTTACTCCTCACTAACTTCCCAATGTCACTGTCTTTATCCATCACAGATTTGATAGCATTGCTCAAGCTCTCCTTTGAAAACCATCCTGTTTTTTCCCTCGGCACTTCTACAGAGACCTCGAATTCCTCGGTCATCAATCTTGTGAAGAGAACTTGATCACTTAAAAATGGAATCAAAACCATTTGGCAATCACTCACCAAAGACTCCCATATTGTTCCGGGACCACAATGGTTCACAAAGCAACCTATTGATGGATGAGCCAATATCAAAGGTTGTTGCACCCATCCTCCCCAAACAACACCACGATCTTTCACCCGCTCCTCGAACCCTTCTGGTAACCCTTCTTGGACCGTTGATGATCCTCTTGGTGGCTTTACCGCTAAAAGAAATGGTAAACCTGTTAGCTCCATCCCTAAACAGAGTTCTTGGAATTGATCTTTCTCAAGAATTACTTGGCTGCCAGGTGAACAAAACACTACTGACTTCGGCGCGAACCCGCTTAGAAAATGATTCCAGCGTTCTTCTAGTGGTTTACTTGTGTCTGGCTCAGGGAACATTGGACCAGTCAAGAGAACCTTCTTATGGTATTGACGCGATATAAAGTCGCAGAACATACCTTCGACTTCTTTGCAAGTCCTCAATGCAATGACATCACAGCTCTTAAGACCTGTAGTGATCTGATGATACAGTCTCTTGTAAAATATCGATAAGGTTGCTAAGGCATGAACATCGTTTTCACGGAACATCACCTTTGATGACGGATAACCCGGTGGGCGAACACCTAATTTACCTCCAGGGACATGTGTATGAGCTATTGTTGTCGCAGATACAATGATGTAACTCACACTCTTGATCATATGTTCTTTAGCCATATCTGGAATCCATTGAGCAAAATCGAAAAAGATCAAGTCAGGTCTCAAAGCACGAACCGCAGCTTCAACCTGATCGCGAGTGAGATCCAAGGCTTTGGACAAGAGGTTGTCCAACGAGATGGGGATATCCGAGGTTGTCTCGGCACCAGCAGGGAGGCCATTGACAGGAGGAACTGTGAGAGGGTGAAAGACAATACTGTCTGGGAACAAGTTGTGATGTTCCAACTGTTTTTGTGCTTTCTTAGGTAGCAAGAAAGTAACTCGGTGACCTTTTTCAGCTAGTTTGTTTGCAAGATGTAGAAATGGAATCATATGACCAAAAGCAAACCATGGAAACATAAAAGCATGAAACTTTGGCTCCATTTCGTTTCTCAAATTGTGAAAACACAAAAGTAAAGAAGTAATTCAAGAACACAAAAAGAAGTATCTGCTTTTTTCTCTCTGTTTTTCTTCGTCACTGAAACAACCTTATATGAACTTGGAGACTGGTTAGGTGAATTGAGATATTTAGTGAGGAGTTAGTGGAGAAGCACATATGTCCCAAGAACAAAAAGAGATAATTAAGAAGAAGTTACAATACAAAAAACAAGTCACGAGAGAAGAGAGCCAATAATTCACTACAAAAAAGCAAGTCACAAGAGAGCCAAGAAGAACACGTGTCAAAAGAGAAGAAAACTAAGAAGAATAATACAAGAAACATGTGACAAGAGAAGATAGCGAAGTCTTAGCTACCACAATCAAGTCACAAAGGAGCCAAGAATAATTAAATATAAGTTTTCTTTGGTTTCATAAGAAGCGTTACTTCTTTGTCTTTTTATTTTTCCTTGGTCATTTGCTTTGATTCTAATTCACTGAAAAGAGCCAAGAACACAGCTGACTCCAATGATCTCGAGAGTCTTCTGCAAATTTAAAAATAATGTTCATTGTAAACAAAAAGTTGAGCAAGCAGTCGTTATTGATATAACTAATAGCAATAAATTAAAAACCACATGAGCCACACTATGCGATAAACACCAAATAACTTCAAGTCAATGAAATTAGAAGAGGTCAATAGAATTTACATAAGTAGGCAAACAAAAGAAATAATCGTTATTGGGAGAACCGGAGATCTACCGAGATCGACAGCCGAGATGATTATCTAAAAATATAGATATCATGAAAATCGAGAAGGGTCTAAAAGATCAACATATTTTACTTTAAAAAATATTTATATTTATATTTAAAAGTATTATTTACATTAAAGTTTACTTTAATTTAGAAAACTAGGTTTAGTCTTTATTTATCTATATATATATATATATATATATATATATATATATATATATCGATTTATCTTGTAATATTAATTCTATGAGATTTTATTATAATTTTTCCTAAACATTTTTGTGTTCTTTACTCTTATCAATCGTCTCTAGTAAAACTTCCTCCCTTGCGATCATATTCATTCATATGGACAAGCTCATAGAAATAAATAGTCAAGAATTGATCTCAATCCATTGATTTCCTTATATATAAAGCTACAAGCTCCTTTTCATTCAAAAAGGAAGAAGCTACAAGCTCCTAATTTGTTCCTCAATAAATTTTGTAGTACACTTCCACATCATCTTTTTGACATCCAAACACCTAGTGTTCATATATTCCTTGTTCTCCATTTTTTTCCCACAGTATCTTCAAAAACCGTGCATATTTCTTTGCAACATCCTCCTTTCATAAGCTGATACGATCTTAGATAATTTAGACAATCATACTTGCAAAGTCTTCTCTCATGGCCTTAAGAAAATCACAATAAAATTTTGTTGCAAGGCTACTAAGTGCTGGATATGGAAATGAACCCACAAATGAAGCAAAATATGTCAACAAAGATGATGGTGGTCGTTGATTTTAAATTCATAATGCAATAAATAAGACATCATTTGCAGGTATATTTCAAACCACAAATGCAGAGAACAATTTATCAAAACCTACCTTTGCCAGCATTAGAGAGAAAGAGCGATCATAACTCCATAAAATGAGATAATTGATGAGATTCGTGTATACATGTTAGCACAACTGTAAGGAACATGAAAGTAATATTTTAGCTCATATACTATTGGCGGAAAAGAATATATTTATCTATATAAAATTATGGTTAGGAATGTTATATAGAGTTTTCCGTAGATTCCGGCCCTATTTATTTAAAACTCGTCCCTAAATGAGCTTTAACTCTTTTTCAGCCCTTAAAATTATGGTTAGGAATGTTATATTCGAGACCTTTCTATCCCTTTTCACAATTTTTTTAATACTTAAAGAAAGTTTTTTCAACAAAACATTTATGAGTTAATATCACTATGATTTAAATATTATATATAAATACTAGAACATCATAGACTTATAAATCAATTTTTTTTCCATAAATAGCGTATTACAAATAAAAAGAAAAAAGAGTTTCATATCGTACAACTCCTGAACTACTTGCCATCTTTATAGCATCACAATCTTCTTCATCAAAAAGTTTTTCAAGTGTCTCCTACAATTTAATGGTATAAGTTAGTTCAAGAGAAGAAGTCACAGCAGACGCTCCCACTCCCGCATCGCTCTTTTGCAGCCCTTCGTCCTGACCTCGATCGTGTGACAATCTTCACAGATGCCGCTTGGAAGCATGAGACTAAAGATGTGGGCTTTGGATGGGTAATCCGAAATTGCCCGGAACTGACAGCTCTCCACTACCAATCAGCAGCCCGGAATGTCAGATTGCCTCTCATGGCGGAAGCTATAGCGTTGTTCCTCGCTCTCCAATACGCCCAATCGATCGGTATCACCAAACTCTCAATGGCCTCAGATTCACAACAATTAATCACAGCCATCACCTCTGAGTCTCCTTCAACCGAGTTCTATGGGATCATCTTTGACATCCTCAATTTATCCCTAGGATTTGCAGATGTTAGCTTTTCCTTTGTTCCACGAAGTGAGAATCGTGTAGCAGATGAACTAGCAAAATCAAGTCTTATCTCTTTTTCTATTGTACCCGGATCAACCGGTTTAAACCTTTGATTAATGAAATTCTCCCTTTGCACAAAAAAAAAAAAGAGAAGAAGTCACATTAGTTAATTACTTAATATTGCAATTTTACTTTCAAGCCTACAATTCTGCATATCCACATAGCCAATTGCGAGTGCAAAGTAATGCTTGCACAGTTTGGGGAAGAAGGCGATTCCTAAAAGGATTTAACATCCGACCTCCAACGCTGAAAGCCGACTCTGATGCTACTGTGGTGATTGGGATTCTCACACTAATAAACAAATCAATGGATTAAAATCTGCTAAACAAAATAAGAAGAGGAAATACATTCTCTCAAATTGCAAATGTATAGTAATATCACCGAGGTACATGTTATTCAAAAAAATAACTAAATATTATGTGTTCATAAGAAGGACGAGATGAAAGTAACTTGGTCCTAACTAGGCATTCATGGATCAAATGTTTACTTTCTGAGATGCTTGGACCAGGTTCTTGTTTCCAGGAAACGACTTGCATGAGACGTCCACAAGTGCTTTGAATTAGAAGAGGTCGATATATGTGGGATGTTGTGCTTTGAATTAGAAGAGGTCCACATGGCTCCTAACTGTAGAAGATGGAAAAGCACCCACAGGTGAAGCTAAATAAGTCAACAAAGACGATGGTCAGATTGTGGTCGTTGATCCTAAATTTACAATGCAATAAATTAGACATTATTTTCAGGTTATATTTCAAACCATAAATACGGAAAACAATTTGTCAAAATTTACATATGCAAGGATTATAGAGCGAGCAATCCTAACTCCACAAATTGAAACTATTTACGAGATTAATGTAAACATGTTAGCATAACTACAAGAGACATCAAAGGTATGTCTTAGATCAGAAAGGGATATATTTATATTTTTAAAGTTATGGTTAATACCTATGGATTCTCATTATAAATTCTCTTAGCGCAAACCTCGGGAGGTGGTTCCATATGACAGATCCTCACTCTAAAACTAGTCAGACGTGTTGGCTCTTGTAACCGGTGGAACCATCGCACTCTTTGAAATGATAAGCACCAATGATAAAGAACGAACTAAGCTATGACTTTCAAAATGGAAAACAGAGTAAATAAGTTGAAAATAAGGAAGACAATAAATTAAAAGCTTAAGGTTTTGATGTTGTGATTGATGAGGTTGCCCTAAAGGGAATCAACCTTTAAATACAACCCACACATTAAAATGAAACGCAAAGTTTAAGAGGAAATAAAGCAGAGTGAGAATAGAAGCAAAGCCTCTATTTCTAAAAGAGTCTTTGAGCTTCTTCAGCCACTTTTCTTCATCAGCTTCCCCAAGTATATCTCGAACGCTCTTGCCTTTCTTCCTCCTGAGCGCATTCTACTTCTCACATCAGCTAGAGGCACTCTCAACCTATCAGTGTGCAATAAGGACGTTGACCAGAAGGACGAAAGGCTGCATATGCAGTATTCTCAAGAGGTCCTGAGTAATATCCAACATTTGGATTCTCATTATTTCCACTATAATAACCAATGTCATTATGTTCAGTATGACTAGAGCTTTGAAAAGCTACATTATCCATCTTAGCAACAGGCTTAATAGACTTCTGTCGCTCATCTTGTGCAACCATATTAAAGACATCTTCAATAGTCGGAATAGGTTTCAACATCAAAATGTGTCTTTGAGTAGCTTCATAGGCTTCATTTAATCCCATCAAAAACTTTGTAACACGGCTTCGCTGTTGCATTTTCTCCCATAAGGCAGATGCATTACACTCACAACGACCGCAAGTACACAAAGGCAATTCAATATAATTTTTGTATTCCTCCCAAAGAGTAACTAACTCTGTATAATATGTACTTACATCCATAGATCCTTGCTGCAATGATCCTAAACGTTGTTCAATCTCAAAAACTCTAGGAGCATCATCTTGCTTGAATCTTGATAATAGATTTTTCCAAATTGATTCAGCTGTGGACATAAACAGAAGACTCTGGCCAATTTTCTTTGAAACTGAGTTCATAAGCCAAGTCGCAACCATGTCATTGCACCTAGACCAAGATCCTGCATCTCTATGAGTACTAGGAGGTTGAGGAATAGTACCGTCAATAAATCCAAGCTTATTTCTGACATTAAGCGCCATTCGAACAGATCGACGCCAAGAATGAAACTCTGAACCTGAAGAAGGACGATCAGAGACTAGAATCAACCCTGCTTGATCCGATGAATGAAGAAAATAAGGATTCTCATACAGATCCGTAGAAAAACGATTAACATCCATAGTCGCTGTGTGATTTGGTGGAATCGATCCCATTTCTGATGTTGAAATTGTAATCGACGATAAGAACTTGTTCTGGATACGAATTTGTAGAACCAGAAACAACTAGGTCAAAGAAAAAGAAAGGTTCAAGAGAAGATAGTACGAAAATGGAAGAAGATCATTCACAGCGATTTTGAGTAAGGAAACAGTGAAAAGAGAATCGTTGAGGCTTCGGAAGCTCCATTAGAGAAGACTTTTGAGCTCAACCGATGAAGAAATCAACAAAAACGAAGAAAATTCGAAGAAATTGAAAAATGAGAACGATGGCGGAAAAGTTTGTTATTATGGCTCTGATACCATATTAGGAGAGAGACTAATTAACTTTCTTATTCTCATTAATTGTAAGTAATCTGTACACTGTTCCTTATATAGTACTTACAAGTATTAACTAACTTTGCAATGATGAAGTATATACATGATGATTATGATGATATATCTAATATTACGCATCTACGTAGATAGCTGATATGCTAAGAAAAATAAGTAATCTTCTGACTAATCTAATTTTATTGTGATTCGGAGAAGGAAAGAAAAAAACTTGCTGCCAACAACATGTGTAACCCTGCCCTCTCAGGGGCTCCACGCATCGCTTAATGCGTCATGGAATACCTTTATATCAAGATCAATTATTAAAAATAGTTACTAATGTCAGTGCATGTATTGTATATCAAGTATGTGTTGTTGAAAACGGTTCATTCAAATTTAAAACTGAAACAAAGGAAAAAATAAATCTTTGTCTCAGAGTTTCTTTCCTAAACAATATCTACAAACATAGACCACATGTTGAGTGTCATTAGGATTCAGATTCTCAGAAGTCATGTGAGTTATTTAACTTAGTTTCCACTTTAGATTTGACAAATGTTCAACCATGTGAATCCCACATAAAATAATACTTTCTTACTATAAAATCTAACATTTTCAACAACAAAAATAAAATCTATCATTTTGTATATTTGCTTAAGTTAATTTCTGTAAAATCTATCTTTTGTTGGTAAATTAATATTTCATAATATCACAAAATCAATGCCAATATTTGGTATTTGTTTTCCGAAAATAATTAGACATTTATTCCACCAATGTTTGATCCCACATATATCGAGCATCTATACCACAACATCCCTTCTGAGTGCTGGCTTGTTGCAGAGAATGTGAGTTGCTTGGTCTCTAAGGCTGACTAATTGGTAAATAGAAAGTGGAAAATGTAGCGTATTTGCGGAAGCAACGGCTTTATGTATTTCTGAAGCATCTTGAAGCATCTTTATCATGGATGTAGCGTAAACCTAACCGCTAGCTGAATCACACCCATTTTCTTAACCCTGTATGGTTTTAAAACCACTAAAGGATAAGAATGTGTGTAAGTCTTTGAGGTTATAAAGGTCGATAAATGTATCATGATCTGCCCCGTCCTTGAATCTTTACTCTCCCAAGAAAATTCAAATTACCGAAAACACTAGTTGTTATCATAGTCTAAGGATCATATACTTCCCAAAAATACTACTTGCTGTATTTTGGATTGAAAGTTTCCATGCGGTCGTCCTCGTTACAATTCTTTCTTTTATCTTTTTTTCTATTCGTGTTATATCTAATGTATCACTTTGATTTGTAATAACATTAAGACAAAAGGAGTTTTCACACCTTGTAAGTTACAACTTGTGGAGAAGCTCTAGTCTCTACCGTTAACGTCTTCTAAACAAAACTAGTAAATGAAGAAGTTTATGAAGTCAGTAACATAAAACTATTAATAAATAAACAATTTATCAATTAAATACCTTCACCGATTGTCCTATATAACATCTCTTGTTTTTTTTTGTTTCATGTCACCAGTCTTACATCCAAAACCAAAAATAAATATGACAAAGTCTCTTCTCATGGTCATGCTTGTATCCATTGTAATGTTTTACATGGCTTGTCCAATTTTCTCCTAGGAAATACATGAAGACGTAGCCATATCTCCAACTCCATTCGAAGAAGCTAATTCCCCCGCAATGGAATATGACAAGAAGCTTCCCCATTACTCGCAAAAAGTGTTCGATTTTCTTGAGACTTGCGCTGAAAAGCCGAGCTCCATATGCGGAGGTGAGATTTTCCAGAATGTGTTGGATGCAACAACCCTAGTGACAGATAAATGTTGTCGTGATATATTGAAGATTGGCAAAGATTGTCATCTTGGATTGATTAAAATCTTCTTCTCATCGTATGAATATAAAAATATTGCATCTATTCCAAGAAGCAAACAGACATGGAACGATTGTTTCCGTAGAGTTGGGAGCAAGATTGGTGTTCCGGTCTCTATTGAATAATAAACTAATATTCCATCGTTCTGATGTAACTGTGCGTTTTTGTAATTTAAAAGTTACCCTTATAAAACAGCTATCATATTATTTTTAATAATAAACTAAAGCCATACAATATTTTATGTTTTTATTCATCATTCGAATTAGTTCAACATTAACTTCTTAATTTAAATAGAGAGACCTTTGTTTCGACGTAACAACCATGTCTAAACCTCCATAATTCAGAACTCATAGTTCTTTACGGAATAAACATGAACGAACTTTCTCTAACCAATAACAAATTCTTGTAGAGCAAAAATTTCAATTAAACAAAACATTGAAACGTATGTTCTTTCTTTGGTTTCAAAAATTTCATCTTCCTCTTAATTAACCACATGGATAAAAAAATTATCCATCTCCACAATAGTAAATCCAGATTTAGATAAGATGTTATATATGTTTATAAAGGAATTTTTGTTGGATGTTTTACAGTATTTTTATGAAGTTTTTTTCAGAAAAAAATATCTAGTTAAGATTTGACCCTGGTTAAAAATCTTTCTGGGTCTGCCACTGGAGCAGAGTGAACCCTGGAGTGACCTGTCTTGGTTATCTTGCACCGAAATTAGACAGTTTGTTGGTCAAGTGCAGTAGATTCTCTATAGCTCTGCAATTTTAGTTCTTTGTCAATTATGGTTATAAGGTTAATATCCAACAATCAACTTATGAACTCGTTCATGCACTATTTTCTCTAAGTTCTTCATTTAAGTATCCTTATTTCTTTTGAAATTTTAATGAGTTTTATGCGTGTGATTGTATATCTATTATTGGTCTTTCCTTCAATGCATTAGTTGTATACACAGTATGATGCAACGTAAAACTAGGATGTTGGAGCGTCAATTTTAGTTGTTTGTTATTTGTATTTTTTTCTTTATTTTGATCGTCATTTTATCAGTATTTTTTTTATATTTAACATCCAGTATTTTAATAATGTTTAAGATTTTCGAGGGCTTTCCAAGCTTTAATTTTAGGGTGATTTTGTGCATAGACAAAATTGGGGTTAAGTATTTAGGTAATAGACAGTAGGGGGTTTTCTTTTCAACGAGAGGTAAATAAAGTTATTCTAATGTTATTCGGATTCTGAAAACATCTGGTTTCTCGAATGTTATTCGGATTCTGATTATAATGATATTATGATATGAAGAACCGAAGATAGACCGAGATCGACGGTTGAGATGAAAAGATCGAGATATGGCAAGAAGATATTATTTTAGAAGATAAATGTTAATATTGGAGTTTAAGAAATTTAACATTATCTCTAAATATATTATTTACATTTATGTTTATCATAATCTCTATATAAGAGAATATAAATTGTAATATTATTCTTATGAGAGTTTATTATAATTTTTCTTCTAAACACTTTTGTATTCTTTATTCTCATCAAACTTACCGACAGGGATGACGACGACTATGCGACAATTATGTTGACTATAGTCTATATTGGACTCTTCTTAACAATGCAGTGGCAGGTTTTATTTTCTGTTCTTGTCAAGTTCAATGGCGTGTGGCGCTGTGAAATGATAATTGGCTCTTGTTACATATTGATATTATGGTGATCCGTTGGATTTAGATAAAAAAAAAGTTAATGGGCTTGGTTAAGGAATGTTCTCTAAAGGCCCTTGAGGAACTCACGAAGGCCAGCAAAGTTTTGTTAACGATCGAGGGTTTGTTTCTTGAGGTTACAAACTTACCGCACAAATTGTTAACAAATTATAGTATAATTTGTTTTGTTTTTTAAAACAAATTGTAATTCAATGCAATGGTACATATATGTTGTAATATATTTAGTAACTTTCAGAGTGGAATTTAGACAAGTTGTTATTATTTGTTTTGTGATTATTTTCTTTATTCTAATACTTATGTTATCAGTATTTGAATTATATTTAAGCTTTTCTAGGGCTTTGCAAGCTTTTGTGTAGAGTCGAAGCTATTTTCATATTATGAATACTCGAATATATATCTACCCTGATTTTTCTTTAATTCCAGGGACAGTTGATTTTATCATTTTTACCAACATTTTTCTACTCTTTCGAACTTTAGTGGGATTCTGTTTGTATTTTAAAAATGCTAGTAAAAGTATAAACCAAGTTGATATTTTTAGCTAAAGTTGCAAAAGATTCTTTCCTATTGGTCAAGACTCAAGAATATATATCAAATAGATTCTTTCTTTATATATATACTGTTTGTTTCCACTATAATCATGTTGTTGAACATCGTCCGTTTATGTCCCAAATTGTTTCGTCGAAAACATGAATGGTTTGTTGGGGGTGCGAAAACACATTTACGGCCATGATTGTTCCTCTCTCTCTCCAAGTGTGGCATGTACTCGCAATCGGTGACCCAATCAAAATGATTCTGATATTAGAGCAAGCTAGAAAGCCCATTAGCATAATCCATGACTAGTCCAAAAGCCTATGTAATTAGGATTCTTAGCAAGTGAGAACTCATATATATATATATATATATACCGAGGCGTATTTTGTCATCTTAAATCATACATGTTAATTTTAACATCGATCTAGATTAGCATTTCTATAAAAGTAAACGATGAAATGTGTATACTACATTATTTAAATTTTAAACCGAGTGTCCACTTAGATCTAGCAAAATATGAGGGAGAGAGAGAGAGAGAGAGAGAGAGTGAGTGAGAGAAAGCTGGCCCCTAAGATCTTGGAATCCTTTTGACATGCATGTTGTGATTAATGATGTTATCTAATCATTGAGACAGTCAAGTTGCAAATGGCGTGGCCCATCTCCTGCTTCGTCAATGAGTAAACCTAGCAGCAAGACAAATCTATTAAGATTTTGTTCCCACAATAGATGTTTATATATCTCGTGATTTCATCTCACGTATATACAAATATCAGCTGGATGTTCTCCTTCATCAGTCCATTGATGAAGTTACTGTAGTTCACCTGTTTCAAGTTTTAGATGTTAGGATTCCAATCAAACATGCAATTTCAATGTTCTTCACAAGAAAAATAAGTGTAGAAACACGAAGTAATTCACTTGTTTAAGCATATTTGAGCTTCAAGGTAAACATAACGTATGGAATCAATGCAATTAGGGGGAAAATCTAATCAAACGTACACCGTGTTGAAGAGAACCGGCATTGATGAGCTCGATCCAAAGACCCCTTATCTCACGTTTCTTGTTGCACCTTTCTCTGTAAGAGTATTGTAGAGCTTTATCAACATTTTCCCTCGCGATTCTTATGCAATTCTTAGCTCTTCCCCTGAAACCCTTGGCTAGCTTGAAGATCTCCTTCTTGTTCATCTCTTGAAATTCATTAACAAGCAAATGCCTAAAACTTTACTACACTATATCACGAAGATGGCTAAAATTAAGATTAAAAGTCTTCTTATTACACACTCACTTGAATGTTTCAAAACAGAAGATGCCCAAAAAACAAAGTCTTCCTATTACACACATTCACTTGAATCTCTTGCAAACTCGTAATGCCCAACACTTCACTTTGTTGATTTATTTTCATGTTTACTTGCTTGGTTGTTTCTATGAAGAAATCTAAACTAATCTCTTAATTTTGTCATAGCTTATTTCTATTCTAATTGATTTGGAACACATTCTCTCTCTTTTTGTGTAATCAATCCTTAAATACACATAAGCTTAGTGGTGCATTCGATACCATGTATTTATAAAATAAAACTTATGAGGTAAAAAAGCACACACATCATTATTCCACAAGACTCTCAAGCTGATGCGGTCTTAGCATCATCTAGACAGTCATACTTGTAAGACTCTTGCAAAGTCTTCTCTCATGGATTTAAAATAATCCCAGAAAATTTTGATGCATGGCTCCTAACTGTAGAAGATGGAAAAGCATCCACAGGTGAAGCTAAATAGGTCAACAAAGACGATTGTCAGATTGTGGTCGTTGATCCTAAATTTATAATGCAATAGATTAGACATTATTTTCAGGTTATATTTCAAACCATAAATACAGAAAACAATTTGCAAAAATTACATATGCAAGGATTATAGAGCGAGCAATCCTAACTCCACAAATTGAAACTATTTACGGGATTAATGTAAACATGTTAGCATAACTACAAGAGACATCAAAGGAATATCTTAGGTCAGAAAGGGATATATTTATATCTTTAAAGTTATGGTTAATACCTATGGATTCTCATTATAAATTCTCTTAGCGCAAACCTTGGGAGGTGGTTCCATATGACAGATCATCAAACCTTTGGAGCTTATTGTTTTTGAATTTCAAGGACTAGGAAGGTCGTTTGAGTTAACAATGCACCGTTTAACGAGATCCGTAAATAACAACTTTTCTAGAAAAACTATATTAATGGAGACAAAAAAAAATTAGGAATTTGATAGTGGATTAGCATAGGTGGTTAAGTTATGAACTTACGATGGTATCTATTTGGTGGAGCCTCATGGTTAAAGAGATTTGTTCAACTTGAATCATCTTTGTAAATATATATATTTGTTTTTGGATCTGTCTCGCTTTTTATGTCTTACGTATTCAATCAAATTAATTACGCATTTATTCACCAATGGATGATTGAAATCATCATTTCTTTTATTACGTATTGTATTCACCAATGGATGATTGTAATCACCAATTCATTGTTTTATTACGCATAGAAATTATCGAAGCAAAATAAAATTTCTAAGACGCATACACACATTTACCAAAACTAGGATCGGTAGCAGCAAATGTGCCGGTATTTTTGAAACTACATGCCTGATTGGTACGACCATGGGTCTGATAATAAGAGTTCATCACAAACGATGCATGATTTGCAAGATTATTAGGGATAAAACAAGATCCACCAGGTCGGATTGGCCTACAATCAACTCCTTGACTACATGCAAAATTAATATTTGCTTGCAGCTGCGCATTCGTTGCGATTAGAGTTGCTATACACCATGTTTTGGAACTCGCCACATGGATATGGTTGATCATGATGGAAGATAACATGATGAATAAGAGAGCCAAAGGTGATGATATTTTGGCCATTTTTAAAACTGACAATTGAATTGTATTCAACTAATTTAGTTTTTGGATATCTATGTAGGTATATGTATGTGTGCGTCTATGTATATATATAAAATTTTGACGATATATTTCTACTTTTGTAGATATATTATTCATAGCTATTCATTTTTGTCGAAGATCTGAATAAAAAAAATATCTCGTGATAGTAGAAGTAAGAGATTTGAAATATCTAGAAATATATCTTTATAATTAGAATTGATGTCTATAAAAACTTTTTAACTAGATGGTAGAAAATCAAAAAGATTAAAATATTTTGGAAAATAAATATATGCTTTATAATTAGAAATATGTTGTAAACAGTAAATTTTCTTTTTAATTTGAAATTATATGTCAGTAAAAATAGAAATATATTTTTATAATCAGAAATGATATGTCTATAATGTATTAGTAGAAAAACATAATTTAATCATATTAGATACTTCTTTTCAAAAATACTCGGGGTTTAGAACTTAGACTATAGACTATTCGAAAAATTTGAGTAACTGATTAGTAACTGAATTGTTAGAAGAATTGAGTAACTGCTTAGTTTAGAACTTAGACTATAGACTATTCGAACCGTGAGTCTTTAGGTCATTTTTGTTCCACCTAAGATTAAGTTAAAGAATTTGTTTAGTAAGTGATCGATAATCTTAGAGTCATGGAATGAAGGTTTTAATGAATCTCTTGCAAACTCGTGATGCCCAACACTTCACTTTGTTGAATTCTTTTCATATTTACTTGCTTGCTTGTTTCTATGACGAAATATAAACTAATCTCTTATTTTTGTCATAGCTTATATCTTTTCTAATTGATTTGGAACACATTCTCTCTCTTTTTGTGTAATCAATCCTTAAATACACATACGATTAGTGGTGCACTCGATACTTTTCATGTATTTTATAAAGTAAAACTTATGAGGTAAAAAAGCACACACATCATTATTCCACAAGACTCTCACGCTGATGCGTGTGGTCTTAGCATCAAGTAGACAGCCATACTTGTAAGCCTGTTGCAAAGTCTTCTCCCATGGATTTAAAAAATCCAAGAAAATTTAGCTGCATGGCTCCTAAATGTAGAAGATGGAAAAATACCCAAAGGTGAAGCTAAATAGGTCAACAAAGACGATGGTCAGATTATAGTCGTTGATCCTATATTTATAATGCAATAAATTAAATATTATTTTCAGGTTATATTTCAAACCATAAATATGGAAACCAATTTTTCAAAAATTACATATGCAAGGATTATAGAGAGAGCAATCCTAACTCCACAAATTGAAACTATTTACGGGATTAATGTAAACATGTTAGCATAACTACAAGGGACATCAAAGGAATATCTTAGGTCAGATTTAACAACAGAAAGGGATATATTTATATCTTTAAAGTTATGGTTAATACCTATGGATTCTCATTATAAATTCTCTTAGCGCAAACCTCGGGAGGTGGTTCCATATGACAGATCATCAAACCTTTGGAGCTTATTGTTTTTAAATTTCAAGGACTAGGAAGGTCGTTTGAGTTAACAATGCACCGTCTAACGAGATCCGTAAATAACAACTTTTCTAGAAAAACTATATTAATGGAGACAAAAAAAAATAATAGGAATTTGATAGTGGATTAGCATCGGTGGTTAAGTTATGAACTTATGATGGTATCTATTTGGTGGAGCCTCATGGTTAAAGAGATTTGTTCAACTTGAGTCATCTTTGTAAATATATATATTTTTGGATCTGTCTCGCTTTTTATGTCTTACGTATTCAATCAAATTAATTACGCATTTATTCACCAATGGATGATTGAAATCACCATTTCTTTTATTACGTATTGTATTCACCAATGGATGATTGTAATCACCAATTCATTCTTTTATTACGCATAGAAATTATCGAAACAAAATAAAAGTTCTAAGACGCATACACACATTTACCAAAACTAGGATTGGTAGCAGCAAATGTGCCGGTATTTTTGAAACTACATATCTGATTGGTACGACCATGGGTCTGATAATAAGAGTTCATCACAAACGATGCATGATTTGCAAGATTATTAGGGATAAAACAAGATCCATCAGGTCGGATTGGCCTACAATCAACTCCTTGACTACATGCAAAATTAATATTTGCTTGCAGCTGCGCATTCGTTGCGATTAGAGTTGCTATACACCATGTTTTGGAACTCGCCACATGGATATGGTTGATCATGATGGAAGATAACATGATGAATAAGAGAGCCAAAGGTGATGATATTTTGGCCATTTTTAAAACTGACAATTGAATTGTATTCAACTAATTTAGTTTTTGGATATCTATGTAGGTATATGTATGTGTGCGTCTATGTATATATATAAAATTTTGACGATATATTTCTACTTTTGTAGCTATTATTCATAGCTATTCATTTTGGTCGAAGATCTGAATAAAAAAAATATCTCGTGATAGTAGAAGTAAGAGATTTGAAATATCTAGAAATATATCTTTATAATTAGAATTGATGTCTATAAAAACTTTTTAACTAGATGGTAGAAAATCAAAAAGTTTAAAATATTTTGGAAAATAAATATATGCTTTATAATTAGAAATATGTTGTAAACAGTAAATTTTCTTTTTAATTTGAAATTATATGTCAGTAAAAATAGAAATATATTTTTATAATCAGAAATGATATGTCTATAATGTATTAGTAGAAAAACATAATTTAATCATATTAGATACTTCTTTTCAAAAGTACTCGGGGTTTAGAACTTAGACTATAGACTATTAGAAAAATTTGAGTAACTGATTAGTAACATAATTGTTAGAAGAATTGAGTAACTGCTTAGTTTAGAACTTAGACTATAGACTATTCGAACCGTGAGTCTTTAGGTCATTTTTGTTCCACCTAAGATTAAGTTAAAGAATTTGTTTAGTAAGTGATCGATAATCTTAGAGTCATGGAATGAAGGTTTTAATGAATCTCTTGCAAACTCGTGATGCCCAACACTTCACTTTGTTGAATTCTTTTCATATTTACTTGCTTGCTTGTTTCTATGACGAAATATAAACTAATCTCTTATTTTTGTCATAGCTTATATCTTTTCTAATTGATTTGGAACACATTCTCTCTCTTTTTGTGTAATCAATCCTTAAATACACATACGATTAGTGGTGCACTCGATACTTTTCATGTATTTTATAAAGTAAAACTTATGAGGTAAAAAAGCACACACATCATTATTCCACAAGACTCTCACGCTGATGCGTGTGGTCTTAGCATCAAGTAGACAACCATACTTGTAAACCTCTTGCAAAGTCTTCTCTCATGGATTTAAAAAATCCCAGAAAATTTAGCTGCATGGCTCCTAACTGTAGAAGATGGAAAAATACCCAAAGGTGAAGCTAAATAGGTCAACAAAGAAGATGGTCAGATTATGGTCGTTGATCCTATATTTATAATGCAATAAATTAGACATTATTTTCAGGTTATATTTCAAACCATAAATACGGAAACCAATTTTTCAAAAATTACATATGCAAGGATTATAGAGAGAGCAATCCTAACTCCACAAATTGAAACTATTTACGGGATTAATGTAAACATGTTAGCATAACTACAAGGGACATCAAAGGAATATCTTAGGTCAGATTTAACAGCAGAAAGGGATATATTTATATCTTTAAAGTTATGGTTAATACCTATGGATTCTCATTATAAATTCTCTTAGCGCAAACCTCGGGAGGTGGTTCCATATGACAGATCATCAAACCTTTGGAGCTTATTGTTTTTGAATTTCAAGGACTAGGAAGGTCCTTTGAGTTAACAATGCACCGTCTAACGAGATCCGTAAATAACAACTTTTCTAGAAAAACTATATTAATGGAGAAAAAAAAAAAAAAAAGGAATTTGATAGTGGATTAGCATAGGTGGTTAAGTTATGAACTTATGATGGTATCTATTTGGTGGAGCCTCATGGTTAAAGAGATTTGTTCAACTTGAGTCATCTTTGTAAATATATATATATTTGTTTTTGGATCTGGCTCGCTTTTTATGTCTTACGTATTCAATCAAATTAATTACGCATTTATTCACCAATGGATGATTGAAATCCCCATTTCTTTTATTACGTATTGTATTCACCAATGGATGATTGTAATCACCAATTCATTCTTTTATTACGCATAGAAATTATCGAAACAAAATAAAATTTCTAAGACGCATACACACATTTACCAAAACTAGGATCGGTAGCAGCAAATGTGCCGGTATTTTTGAAACTACATGCCTTATTGGTACGACCATGGGTCTGATAATAAGAGTTCATCACAAACGATGCATGATTTGCAAGATTATTAGGGATAAAACAAGATCCACCAGGTCGGATTGGCCTACAATCAACTCCTTGACTACATGCAAAATTAATATTTGCTTGCAGCTGCGCATTCGTTGCGATTAGAGTTGCTATACACCATGTTTTGGAACTCGCCACATGGATATGATTGATCATGATGGAAGATAACATGATGAATAAGAGAGCCAAAGGTGATGATATTTTGGCCATTTTTAAAACTGACAATTGAATTGTATTCAACTAATTTAGTTTTTGGATATCTATGTAGGTATATGTATGTGTGCGTCTATGTATATATATAAAATTTTGACGATATATTTCTACTTTTGTAGATATATTATTCCAAGTTATTCATTTTGGTCGAAGATTTGAATAAAAAAAAATATCTCGTGATAGTAGAAGTAAGAGATTTGAAATATCTAGAAATATATCTTTATAATTAGAATTGATGTCTATAAAAACTTTTTAACTAGATGGTAGAAAATCAAAAAGTTTAAAATATTTTGGAAAATAAATATATGCTTTATAATTAGAAATATTTTGTAAATACTAATTTATCTTTTTAATTTGAAATTATATGTCGGTAAAAATAGAAATATATTTTTATAATCAGAAATGATATGTCTATAATGTATTAGTAGAAAAACATAATTTAATCATATTAGATACTTCTTTTCAAAAATACTCGGGGTTTAGAACTTAGACTATAGACTATTCGAAACATTTGAGTAACTGATTAGTAACTGAATTGTTAGAAGAATTGAGTAACTGCTTAGTTTAGAACTTAGACCATAGACTATTCGAACCGTGAGTCTTTAGGTCATTTTTGTTCCACCTAAGATTAAGTTAAAGAATTTGTTTAGTAAGTGATCGATAATCTTAGAGTCATGGAATGAAGGTTTTAATGAATCTCTTGCAAACTCGTGATGCCCAACACTTCACTTTGTTGAATGTTTTTCATATTTACTTGCTTGCTTGTTTCTATGACGAAATATAAACTAATCTCTTATTTTTGTCATAGCTTATATCTTTTCTAATTGATTTGGAACACATTCTCTCTCTTTTTGTGTAATCACTCCTTAAATACACATAAGATTAGTGGTGCACTCGATACTTTTCATGTATTTTATAAAGTAAAACTTATGAGGTAAAAAAGCACACACATCATTATTCCACAAGACTCTCACGATGATGCGTGTGGTCTTAGCATCAAGTAGACAGCCATACTTGTAAGCCTGTTGCAAAGTCTTCTCCCATGGATTTAAAAAATCCAAGAAAATTTAGCTGCATGGCTCCTAACTGTAAAAGATGGAAAAATACCCAAAGGTGAAGCTAAATAGGTCAACAAAGACGATGGTCAGATTATGGTCGTTGATCCTATATTTATAATGCAATAAATTAGATATTATTTTCAGGTTATATTTCAAACCATAAATATGGAAACCAATTTTTCAAAAATTACATATGCAAAGATTATAGAGAGAGCAATCCTAACTCCACAAATTGAAACTATTTACGGGATTAATGTAAACATGTTAGCATAACTACAAGGGACATCAAAGGAATATCTTAGGTCAGATTTAACAGCAGAAAGGGATATATTTATATCTTTAAAGTTATGGTTAATACCTATGAATTCTCATTATAAATTCTCTTAGCGCAAACCTCGGGAGGTGGTTCCATATGACAGATCATCAAACCTTTGGAGCTTATTGTTTTTGAATTTCAAGGACTAGAAAGGTCATTTGAGTTAACAATGCACCGTCTAACGAGATCCGTAAATAACAACTTTTCTAGAAAAACTATATTAATGGAGACAAAAAAAAATAATAGGAATTTGATAGTGGATTAGCATAGGTGGTTAAGTTATGAACTTATGATGGTATCTATTTGGTGGAGCCTCATGGTTAAAGAGATTAGTTCAACTTGAGTCATCTTTGTAAATATATATATTTGTTTTTGGATCTGTCTCGCTTTTTATGTCTTACGTATTCAATCAAATTAATTACGCATTTATTCACCAATGGATGATTGAAATCACCATTTCTTTTATTACGTATTGTATTCACCAATGGATGATTGTAATCACCAATTCATTGTTTTATTACGCATAGAAATTATCGAAGCAAAATAAAATTTCTAAGACGCATACACACATTTACCAAAACTAGGATCGGTAGCAGCAAATGTGCCGGTATTTTTGAAACTACATGCCTGATTGGTACGACCATGGGTCTGATAATAAGAGTTCATCACAAACGATGCATGATTTGCAAGATTATTAGGGATAAAACAAGATCCACCAGGTCGGATTGGCCTACAATCAACTCCTTGACTACATGCAAAATTAATATTTGCTTGCAGCTGCGCATTCGTTGCGATTAGAGTTGCTATACACCATGTTTTGGAACTCGCCACATGGATATGGTTGATCATGATGGAAGATAACATGATGAATAAGAGAGCCAAAGGTGATGATATTTTGGCCATTTTTAAAACTGACAATTGAATTGTATTCAACTAATTTAGTTTTTGGATATCTATGTAGGTATATGTATGTGTGCGTCTATGTATATATATATAAAATTTTGATGATATATTTCTACTTTTGTAGATATATTATTCCAAGTTATTCATTTTGGTCGAAGATTTGAATAAAAAAAATATCTCGTGATAGTAGAAGTAAGAGATTTGAAATATCTAGAAATATATCTTTATAATTAGAATTGATGTCTATAAAAACTTTTTAACTAGATGGTAGAAAATCAAAAAGTTTAAAATATTTTGGAAAATAAATATATGCTTTGTAATTAGAAATATTTTGTAAATACTAATTTATCTTTTTAATTTGAAATTATATGTCGGTAAAAATAGAAATATATTTTTATAATCAGAAATGATATGTCTATAATGTATTAGTAGAAAAACATAATTTAATCATATTAGATACTTCTTTTCAAAAATACTCGGGGTTTAGAACTTAGACTATAGACTATTCGAAAAATTTGAGTAACTGATAAGTAACTGAATTGTTAGAAGAATTGAGTAACTGCTTAGTTTAGAACTTAGACTATAGACTATTCGAACCGTGAGTCTTTAGGTCATTTTTGTTCCACCTAAGATTAAGTTAAAGAATTTGTTTAGTAAGTGATTGATAATCTTAGAGTCATGGAATGAAGGTTTTAATGAATCTCTTGCAAACTCGTGATGCCCAACACTTCACTTTGTTGAATGTTTTTCATATTTACTTGCTTGCTTGTTTCTATGACGAAATATAAACTAATCTCTTATTTTTGTCATAGCTTATATCTTTTCTAATTGATTTGGAACACATTCTCTCTCTTTTTGTGTAATCACTCCTTAAATACACATAAGATTAGTGGTGCACTCGATACTTTTCATGTATTTTATAAAGTAAAACTTATGAGGTAAAAAAGCACACACATCATTATTCCACAAGACTCTCACGATGATGCGTGTGGTCTTAGCATCAAGTAGACAGCCATACTTGTAAGCCTGTTGCAAAGTCTTCTCCCATGGATTTAAAAAATCCAAGAAAATTTAGCTGCATGGCTCCTAACTGTAGAAGATGGAAAAATACCCAAAGGTGAAGCTAAATAGGTCAACAAAGACGATGGTCAGATTATGGTCGTTGATCCTATATTTATAATGCAATAAATTAGATATTATTTTCAGGTTATATTTCAAACCATAAATATGGAAACCAATTTTTCAAAAATTACATATGTAAGGATTATAGAGAGAGCAATCCTAACTCCACAAATTGAAACTATTTACGGGATTAATGTAAACATGTTAGCATAACTACAAGGGACATCAAAGGAATATCTTAGGTCAGATTTAACAGCAGAAAGGGATATATTTATATCTTTAAAGTTATGGTTAATACCTATGGATTCTCATTATAAATTCTCTTAGCGCAAACCTCGGGAGGTGGTTCCATATGACAGATCATCAAACCTTTGGAGCTTATTGTTTTTGAATTTCAAGGACTAGATAGGTCCTTTGAGTTAACAATGCACCGTCTAACGAGATCCGTAAATAACAACTTTTCTAGAAAAACTATATTAATGGAGACAAAAAAAAAAAATAGGAATTTGATAGTGGATTAGCATAGGTGGTTAAGTTATGAACTTATGATGGTATCTATTTGGTGGAGCCTCATGGTTAAAGAGATTTGTTCAACTTGAGTCATCTTTGTAAATATATATATTTTTGGATCTGTCTCGCTTTTTATGTCTTACGTATTCAATCAAATTAATTACGCATTTATTCACCAATGGATGATTGAAATCACCATTTCTTTTATTATGTATTGTATTCACCAATGGATGATTGTAATCACCAATTCATTCTTTTATTACGCTTAAAAATTATCAAAACAAAATAAAATTTCTAAGACGCATACACACATTTACCAAAACTAGGATCGGTAGCAGCAAATGTTCCGGTATTTTTGAAACTACATGCCTGATTGGTACGACCATGAGTCTGATAATAAGAGTTCATCACAAACGATGCATGATTTGCAAGATTATTAGGGATAAAACAAGATCCACCAGGTTGGATTGGCCTACAATCAACTCCTTGACTACATGCAAAATTAATATTTGCTTGCAGCTGCGCATTCGTTGCGATTAGAGTTGCTATACACCATGTTTTGGAACTCGCCACATGGTTGATCATGATGGAAGATAACATGATGAATAAGAGAGCCAAAGGTGATGATATTTTGGCCATTTTTAAAACTGACAATTGAATTGATATTCAACTAATTTAGTGTTTGGATATCTATGTAAGTTTATGTATATGTATGTCTATGTATATATATCCAATTTTTACGATATGTTTCTATTTTTGTAGATATATTATTCCTAAGTATTCATTATGGTCGAAGATCTGAATAAAATTGAATTGTTATGTCTATTAAAAAAATTATCTCGTGATAGTAGAAGTAAGAGATTTGAAATATCTAGAAATATATCTTTATAATTAGAATTGATGTCTATAAAAACTTTTTAACTAGATGGTAGAAAATCAAAAAGTTTAAAATATTAGGAAAATAAACATATGCTTTATAATTAGAAATATTTTGTAAATACTAATTTATCTTTTTAATTTGAAATTATATGTCGGTAAAAATAGAAATATATTTTTATAATCAGAAATGATATGTCTATAATGTATTAGTAGAAAAAACATTATTTAATCATATTAGGACAAGTTAAATAAATCTTTAAAATTGGAAATGACATATTTGTAAAACATTTTAGTAACTAGATAGTAGAAACTTTAAGATTTAAAAATATTTAAGAAATAGAAATATATATTTGTATATCCATTATCTATTAATGAGTAAGTGTTAGAAAAGCCCTCACTCTCAAAAATACCCCACTTTTGGCCATTTTTATTTTTGCTCTCTTTCAATTGTTAATTAATATTTTACCCCTATTTGAAAAATATTGAAATCAAAAATGAAAAAGTGTATTTTTTTATCAAAAATGTTCCGCAAAGTTTTTCCTTTTTGCAAGAGAAGTGATCTTGTATTTTTTGACGGGACACTTGATTCTGAAAAGTTTTGCGGGAAATAGATTTACAAGAGGGGTTTAAAGGATTTTAAAAAAGTTTACAAGTGTTTTAAAGGGATTTATAAAGTTTTTAAGGAGGATTTCATGATCGATTAGTTAAAGTGACGACTTTAGGATATCTTTTTAAAAGAATTTACTGTTCTATACTGTATTTTATTTCATGTGTGTAGTTTGTCATACACTATTTGCTGATTTCTCAAGAAGTAGGGCTCGTCAAAAGCTTAAAAAAAACCTTTATTTCTCCAACCCTAGATTTAGACAGACTCGACCCAATAATCTACAAAAGTGGAGTAATGATGTATCTTTCAATCTAACCGTACCTAATCGATCGATGCCTGCAATTGTTGAGTAACAGATTAGGTTAGTTCTTAGACTATAGACTATTGAAATTGTAAGTCTTTGGTTCAATTTTGTTCCGTGGAATAAGAATTATGTTTAGTAAATGATCTATAATTTTAGAGTCCTGGAATGAAGATTTTAATGAATCTCTTGCAAATTCATGTAAATATATAGTCCTATATACTTCAATAGTTTATCAAATATGGTTAGTTTTGCAAATGATCCTAAAATTAATTAGACTTAGCTATTGATAGTTTACAAAATTATGAAGACTATAGTCTATGTTTATGTAGAAGATGTAAAAAGGTATATCAATTCATATAAAATAATAACTTAAACTCGTTAGAGAATTTTCTTAATTTTATTAATATTAAAAATGAGAGTGATAACTTCTTTTTTAATTTCCAGGAAAAGAGGAAGTCATGTTTGGCTGGATCTCACCTAAATCTCACATTCCCATTCCTTCTTCCTCCTCTTACGCACATGATTCTCTCTTTTGTTTTACATTTATATTATTGTTTCTTTAATTGTTTAGATATATTTATGCGTATGAATATGATAATATCTCTACGAAACCAATTCTTGTTTTCTTTTTTTTTCTTGTTCTGACGTCGACCAAAGATTTGTCTAAAGACAAAACATTTTGCTTTGCCTTAAGATCATATTGATAAATGTTTTTATCGAGACTTGGCTATGTCAAATTTGTTTCGGATAATCTATAAGGTTATAGTATTGATATATAAAATATTTATCTTATTAAAGATTAGGTAAAGTCAATTATTTTTTGGTACACAATATGGTTTTAATGATAGATTCTGCCACCTACCTGCCTAAAACATGTCACATGTCTCCTCCCTTATCTTATTCTCTTATTCTATATTTCTTTATTTAGTAATCAATTTGTATCTCTTCCAATCAGCTGCTTCTTCACATTCCTTTTCAATGTTTACGTCTATAGTAGTTCTTTTAATTAATTTCGTTGGCACCAAATTACGCTACAACTATAAGTATTAATAGAAGTTCTCAATTCTAGTTTTTTCCTAAACAATAAAAAGTTCTACAAACTAGAAGTTTGTTTGTTGAGATGAGGACCATGTGTCCTAGCACTATATATAAACTAACACCGAAAACCTAATGAAAAAAAATAGTTAACATAGTGAACGAGATATTTGTTGAAACTTGCTAGTTGCAACTATATGGTCCCCATTATAACCTAATTCAAGTTTCTAGAAGCTTTTGCTTCAAAAAACATATAAAAACTATGATCTATACCAACATGTAAAAATGGATAACGGTTGATCCATAAGAAAGAGTCCAAAAGGGACCAACCATGTTCACATTTCACTCCTACATTTATACTTCTACATTTTATAACAATATTGTCAAAATAAAATTCAAATTACTCATTTGCATTCCTAGACAATGGTGTAATATTCTTATATATTTCCATAAAATTATTTTGGAAACCATGTATCGTTTTTTTTCTTTTTCTTCAAAAGGTAATATGAACAAAAACTAAAACAAAAATACCAAAGAAACTGAAGTAAAGAATTTCTATATTTATCCAAAAGGACTCAAGCAAAAAAAAAAATGAAGTAACAAAACCCATTTTTTGGGATTTTTTTGACAAATTATTACAACAGTGACAAACGCGCCTCCATCACCGGGTCGCACCACGGTTTAGAATCAGCCGATGACCCGACTCCGACTATCCGACCCGACCAGGATCCAAACCCAAGAGTTAAATCCAAATTCAGCTTTATATGTCCTGAATTATCACTATAATAACACTCCCCATTCTGCCGGAGATCCTCGTCCGTCGTCGTGCCGCTAGTCGAAGCTCCGTTATCGGAGGAATTTTCCGTCTTCGGTTTAACGGCTAAATTGGAAAAAGAATACTCAACGGCATCGTTTTGAATAGGAACAACAACTTGAGACGACACCGTTTTGGATTCGTTAATCTGACGATGAGTTTGTGGATCAATACCGTGACTAAGAAGCTTCCTCTTAATATGAGTGTTCCAATAATTCTTTATTTCGTTATCTGTTCTTCCTGGTAATCTTCCAGCTATCAATGACCATCTGCAAAACAAAACATTTCAAATTCATATGAATAACAATAACAGAGGAAAGCTTTAACAAAAACAGAGGAAACAAAAAAGTGAACGACTCTGTTTCCTAGAAAGTTGAAACTTTTTTCCTGGGAAAGATCAAAGAAGAAGAAAGAGCAGGAAAACAAAGTGACCCAGTTTCTATTTTCTCTCTGTTTCCTAGAAAGTTGAAATCTTTTTCCTAGAAACAAGAGTAGGGAGAAAAAAAAAAGTGACTCTGTTTTTCTATTTTCACTCTGTTTTTTTAGAAGAAGAGAAAGAGAGGAAAAAGTTATCGTACTTGTTACCGAGTAAGCTATGGAGTTTGATGATGATTTGATCTTCATCATCAGTAAAATTACCACGTTTAAGATCAGGACGAAGGTAATTAATCCATCTCAATCTACAACTTTTACCACAACGCAACAATCCAGCGGATTTAGGAAGAGAACGCCAACAACCTTCACCGTGATTACGGATATAATCTACGAGACGTTGATCTTCTTCTTTAGTCCAAGCTCCTTTGTTTGTGTGAGCTTTTTCACAACAAGGAGATCTTCCCATGGTGAATGAAGAAGATGGTGTAAGAGAAGAGAGAAGAGATCAATTTGTGGGTTATATAAAAAGGAGGAGACTTTGACTAAGTTTGGTATATGTACATGTGACTATGTGGAGATAAAGTGAGGCTGTGCTTTGCTGTGTTGTGTGTGGGGTAATGGAGATTAGGTAGGTAAGTAAGTAACCTTCTTTTCTCTTTTTTTCTTGTCTCTTTACTTTTTCTCCTTAGATTTTGGTTTTTGTTTTTTTCTTTCTCTCACTGTTCTTATAATTTAGTTGGTAGTTAAGAAAAATACAATGCAAAAATAATATTTATCAAACATGTTATCTTTTGGAAAAAAATGTCATTAAAATTCTCAACTTATTGAAAACTTTGATTTAAATCTTGAACTCTCGGCGAACGAAACAAATATCAAACTTATGTTACTTTCCAAATAAATACCAAACCTTCTTGACTTTTCAAATAAATATCAAACTTTTGTTGACATGACTATATTAGGCATGATGTTCAGTAGGTTAATAGACCTTGAACGTTTAGTGTGTTAACATACTCGTTGATTGAAAACGACAACGTTTACTCTAACAATAAAACGTCATCGTTTTTGTCATAACGGCTCAATTAAATCTCCAGTTTCAAATCATATGGGGATTTAGAGATAGGAATTTTGCTTGATTTAGAGATCTTAGATTGAATTTGGGAATTTAGTTCAGTCATTATTACAAAACGACGTCACTCTGTTGTTGGAAACAATAACGTTTTGCATTAATGGGCCTCTGTTAACAAAAAAATTAACTCCGTTAACGGGATCTAGTAATTTACTTAACAGTGTGTCTAATATCGCCAGGTCAACAAAAATTAGATATTTATTTAGAAAGTCAAATATTTATTTTGTTTCGTCGAGAGTTGAGGATTTAAATCAATGTTTGCAATGAGTTGAAGATTTTAATGACATTTTTCCCATTAATTAAATTTAAAATTAACAAAAGAACGACGTCGTATGAAGGAGTTCTGAATTGTTTTAGTTAAATACAGTTTTTTAGTTGTTCCTGAAGAGAAAAATAAAACTGTGATTATTTCTTGACAAAAAATGTTTTTATTTTGCTTATCTTTCAATGGAGTTTTACATCTTTCTTTTATAGACTTCTTTAGAACAATCTAGAATCCTTGACAATGCTATCTTTAATCAATAGCTATTTATTGTGAATTACTGCAACGGCAGCGACTGCAACGGCTTGAATTTGTTTTCAAGTGTTATTGTCTTCTTCTCCGTATTAGTGACAGTCTTCTGTTTTGCAGGTAAAGAGCTTTTGGTCTTTATCTTCTTTTGCATATGTTGACTGGGCTTCTGTAGTGGGCTTTGTTGAGTTTGGGCTACCATGTCTTTGTTTTTGTCAAAGCCCGTTCTATTTATTGGGTTGTCTTCTACACCCTCCTTCAAACTTGGCGTGGGTGAGACCGGTGACGCAGACACGCCGAGTTTGGCTCTAAGCGTGATAAAGGGCCGTCGCGGTAGTGACTTGGTGAAGACATCAGCAAGTTGAATAGTTGCTGGGATGTGTTGCGTTTCTATGAGACCGAGAGCCACACGTTCCCTGATGTAGTGAAAGTCTTTATCGAAGTGTTTAGATCGTTTATGAAGAGCAGGATTTGCAGAGAGGTAGACAGCAGATAGGTTATCACAGAACACTCGTGTAGGTTGATGTTGAGAGATTCCAAGATCTCGGAGAAGAGAGGAAATCCAAGTGATTTCTCGAGCTGTATCGGAAAGAGCTCTATATTCGGCTTCTGTTGAGGAGTGAGAGATAGTGGGTTGTCTCTTTGCAGACCAAGATATCAGAGTAGATCCCAAGAGGATGCAGAAACCAGTAGTGGAGCGTCTAGTGTCCTTGCAGCCAGCGTAATCACTATCGCAAAATCCCGAAAGAACAGGGTTGTGGTGTTTTCTGATTGGAAGCCCCATGTTGATAGTTCCTTTCACATACCTGAGTATGCGTTTGAGAAGGCCAAAATCAGAGTTGGTCGGAGCGTGCATTCTTTGGCAGATGAAGTTCACGGCATATTGAATATCCGGTCTTGTGATTGTTAAGTATTGTAACTTGCCAGCTAAACTCCGAAAGTATGTTGGCTCTTCAAAGGGTTCTGAATTGAGGTCTTCCAAGTGTTGTGGCAGAGGGGTAGGCATAGGGTTGCATTCTGTCATGCCTGCTTGATGAAGAATGTCGGAAGCGTATGCGTGTTGATGTAAAAATAGACCATTGTTGTAAGATTCAATTTCTATACCCAAAAAATAGCGAGGAGGCCCAAGATCTTTCATCGAAAAGCGGTTGTTGAGAGCTTGAAGAAGTTTATCCATGAGCAGTTGATCACTTCCTGTGAGGAGTATATCGTCGACATATAAGAGGAGTATGAGACTTTGCCCATTTTGATGACAAACGAAGAGGGAAGGATCAGATGTGCTGCACTCAAAGCCAAAGTCAAGAAGAAAGTTGCTAAAGGTGTCAAACCAGGCTCTAGGCGCTTGTTTTAGACCATAAAGAGCTTTGGTGAGCCGACAAACGTGATTAGGCTTGTTAGGATCAACAAAACCAGAGGGTTGGAACATAAACACCGGTTCTTGTAATTCTCCATGGAGAAACGCGTTGGACACATCAAGCTGTTTGAGAGGCCACTCATTTGCAGTAGCGGTATCGAGAACAAGACGTATAGTTGCAGTTCGAACAACCGGACTGAATGTCTCAAGATAGTCGACTCCTTCTTCTTGATCAAACCCTTTGGCAACTAGACGAGCTTTCAACTTATCTATGGTGCCATCAGGTTTGAGTTTAGTCTTGAAAACCCATTTGGATGTCAGAATATTCATGTCCTCTGTTGCAGGAACTAGAGACCAAGTGTTTAGCATGTGAATGCGATCTATCTCATCCATAACTGCAGCGTTCCAGCTAGGATGCTTCATAGCAGTAGTAATAGTTTTTGGTTCATCAAAAGAGGATTTAGAGACAATGAGAGCATACCGGGGGTTTGGCTTCTGAATTCCATCTTTTGATCTTGTAATCATGGGATGGAGATTTTCTAATGAGCCTTGTCCTAGTGCATTGTCTTCATTTTGATCATTTAGTACGGGAGCTACTTCGTGGTCAAATTCATCATTTGATTCAGTTTCCTCATCAGAGCTAGTTTCCATATTAACATTGACGGCTTCCTCTGTCTCATAATTCATCATTGGCTGATTCTCACTTGTTGCCATAGGAGTCATTTGTCTTGCAAGAGGTTGTAATTGAGAAGAAGGCACTGAAGGTGGTGTGAGATCAGTATGTTGCCAAGCCTGTAGTAAGGTCGTCTGGTATTTTGGAACCAGACTGTGGTACTTTTCTTTAAATGGGAATTGAGCTTCATCAAAAATGACATGTCTAGAGATGTAGACTTTACCGGTAGGAGGATACAAACAGCGGTATCCCTTGTATTGGTTGTGATAGCCAAGAAACACGCATTGCAACGAGCGTGGATCAAACTTGTTCTTTGCTAACGGTCTCAAGCAGGGGTAGCAGGCTGTACCAAACACTCGGAGAGGTGTATAATCAACTTTTTGTTGAAACAAAGTTTCATAGGGACTTATTTCCTTGAGGACAGAAGAAGGCAAGAGATTACTGAGATAGTTGGCAGTGAAGAAAGCTTCTACCCAGAACTTGAGAGGTGTATGACTGTGATATAACATTGAAAGCCCAAGCTCTACCAAATGTCTGTGCTTCCTTTCGGCAACACCGTTTTGTTGCGGTGTATATGGACAAGATATACGATGATGAATGCCATGCTCTCTAAAGTGTTCTTTTAATTTGTTGCTTGTAAATTCTCCCCCTCCATCGCTTTGAAACTCTTTGATTTTTGTACCAAGTTGATTCTCAACCAATTTCTGATATGCAATAAACACTGAAATAAACTTTGACTTCATGCGCAAAGGAAAAAACCAAGAGAATCTTGAGAAATCATCAACAAAAACTGCATAGTATTTGAATCCTTGGTTTGATACAACCGGTGATGGTCCCCAAAGATCACAATGAACTCGATCTAAAGGTTTTAAAGCTCGAAAATCAGAAGAGAAAAACTGTAATCTAGTGCTCTTTCCCATTTGGCAAGGCTCACAAACGGGAGAAGTTCTGCTTTTATTCACTTGGATTTCCTTGCGGGTTAAAAGTTGCTGAAGAATCTTTGAGTTTGAGTGGCCAAGTCGATGATGCCATGTTTCCATGCTAGCTGCACATTGACGATTTGAATAGAGTGCTACAAACTCTGAATTCTCCAGCATGTAGAGCCCATTATTTCGTGGACCCTTGGACACCACTTTCTGAGTGGTTAAATCAATTATGCAAACCTTATTAGCATCAAAATAAACACCGCATGGATAATCATCGCAAAGTTTGGACACAGATAGAAGAGATTTTTGTATAGCAGGGCACACTAAGACTTCATTCAACGGAATAGTACCTTTGGATGAGGAAATTGTGGTGGATCCAACATGTGTAATAGGGAGGTATGTTCCATCTCCAACCAAGACTGCATCGTTTCCCTCATATGTTGTTGCGTTTTGCAGACCAGATGTTGAGGCTGTTATGTGGGCTGTGGCTGCAGAATCGGGGTACCATTCCTTGCCGGTTTCATCAGAGACACGGAGAGCAGAAAATGCTTGAGTAGGGACTTCACTTTGGTAGTTGTTGTCAAATCGGTTGTAGCATTTGATAGCAGTGTGTCCTATGCGACCACAAATTTGACAAACTGGTCTTTGTCCTGATGATGGTGAAGCGGATTGATGTTGAGAAAATCCTCTGCCGCGTGTAGAGTAGCCACCGCGTCCTCTGTTTTGCCCAGAACGACCACGACCACGGGAATTGGAATTGTATTGAGGAGCGCCAGAGTTAGATCTTTCAGTATTGAACGCAAGATGAGGATTAACAGAGACAGTGTCGTCATAAGATTGCAGCTTACTGTCAAACCCTTGAACTTCGGAGATGACGTCGTTAAACGTCGGAGCAGGGAGCTTGCTTAGGGAGCTTTGGATAACTGTGGTGATAGGATCGTACTCTCTGCCGAGTCCATTGAGAAAGCCAAAGATTTTCATGGATTCCTCTACTGGTTTGCCAATGGAGCTTAGAGAGTCGCATATTATTTTAAAATCACGACAGTAAACAGATAGAGACTTATCTTTTTTTGTCAGAAGTTGAAGATTACGACGAAGAGAAAACTCTCTGGCGATGCTACTTTTGTTGAAATTTTCAGCTAGAGAGATCCAAATCTGACGAGATGTAGTGAGGTTGTGGACATGACCAAGCACTTCCTCTGAAAGCGTACCAAACAACCACGACCGGACGAGCTGGTCTGTGCAAAACCAGTCTTCATATTGAGGATTCGGAACTTCGCTGGTGACATCATCATTAACAACAAGACGAGTCTGAGCTGGAGGAGTGACGACTCCATTGACAAAACCTATGAGCTTTTGGCTCGATAGAAGGGACTCAAACTGTGTCTTCCACAACAAGTAGTTACTATCGTTGAGCTTTAAGGTAACGGAACTAGAGACATGGACATTGTCTGGAAAAGGGTAAGCAGGGGCCATTGAATCACCTGTTAAGGTATAATAGCTCTGATACCATGAAGAGAAAAATAAAACTGTGATTATTTCTTGACAAAAAATGTTTTTATTTTGCTTATCTTTCAATGGAGTTTTACATCTTTCTTTTATGACTTCTTTAGAACAATTTAGAATCCTTGACAATGCTATCTTTAATCAATAGCTATTTATTGTGAATTACTGCAACGGCAGCGACTGCAACGGCTTGAATTTGTTTTCAAGTGTTATTGTCTTCTTCTCCGTATTAGTGACAGTCTTCTGTTTTGCAGGTAAAGAGCTTTTGGTCTTTATCTTCTTTTGCATATGTTGACTGGGCTTCTGTAGTGGGCTTTGTTGAGTTTGGGCTACCATGTCTTTGTTTTTGTCAAAGCCCGTTCTATTTATTGGGTTGTCTTCTACAAAAGTAGCCAGCAAGTTGTCACAGTTTGATTAACGACATCTATGTAAACGTAAGTTTTGGACCATGCTTTTGTTTATGTAGAAAACTCAAATTTTATTTAGTTCATATAGTTTGATGCATAAAAGTTCTATATAAACCTTAATTCGTGTATATAAAATTATGTAAGACCCAAAACTAGATCAATTGTTAAAAAGAAAAGGGAAACAAATGGAAACAACAGAGCTATCACTAGAACACTTGTATCATCGTTAGAGCTATCTTTTTCTACACGTTAGCTTTTACGGCCTCCCCTCTACTGCATCATCGCGTTTTCTCCTTTTGCGCCTCCTCCTACGGATATCTATTTCATTAGGTTTTCAACTGCGGCAAGTCACAACATGTTTTGATCACACCGATGCTTTTCTAAACTGCTTTCTCTTTTCCTTTTGCTTAGTGCAGGTTCCTCGATTTGGATCAAACTTGGAAAATAAGAGTATATGCATGGGTGTGGCCAACGTTTATTATCTACAGGTACTCTGATATCTAAAGTTTTTGAAGTATCCAGCCTCTCCATTAATATTAATAACTAGTTTGGTATAATCCTCAGTGTCAGAGTCAGAACTTGCTCTTCAACACCATTTCGGCCTCAATCTTAGTCGTAATCTATATCTCAAGATCATCTATGTATCGTTCACGGTGCTGAAATAAAACCGCAAGTTTCTCTTCTTTAACACAAGATAAAGTCACAAATATTAGTATAGCCATTAGCTACAACGTGAATTGGTAGAGGCAGAAGCGGCCCAAATCTCTCTCTTGTAAAATCAAAATAGATTATGTGATTCTTGCTACCTTCGGAGCTCCTTTTATTAGCACACCAATAACTATTTCCCTTAAGAGAAACGCTAGGGGAAGAACAATATATACGCCAACGTGGAATGACATCAAGAGTTGTCCAATCACCCGAGTTAACATCATAGATTTCATACCAAAAAACCGTGTTTCGGGTGTATTGTAGAAATAATATAAAAACCTCAACAGCACAACTATAACTGCACTTGTCATGTCCGTCTCTGAGATCAATCCACCTTGTTTGCCCCAACTACGGATATTCCAAACCACGATCCTATTAACTTCTTCCAATTTGCATAAAATTAAACCTTCATAGTGGTAAATATAAGATATGCTGACTTGACTGTGAAGAAAACTAAGGTTATCTGTGACCTCCTGATGTTTATACCTATAATGTGTATATCAATGGGTTATGCAAGCTGAACAATATCCAAGGCGCTATAAAGATGATGTCTTCTATGAAAAAGCTAGGTTCTGAGCCTAATGTAGTTGCATACAATATATTGATAAAAGGATTGGTTAAAGCTGGAGATCTGAGTCGAGCTAAGACTCTATGGAAAGAGATGGAGAGACGAATGGAGTTTAGACGAGGTTGTTTGTGCTCACTGTTTATTGGAATAAGCATTTAACATGAGTTCAAGAATTTCGGAAGATCTGCCTTGACTGAACTCACACCATCACATTGTTGACATTCCTTTCCTGGATCCTTAGCCGTCTCCACAGCTTATTGTTGGAACTTTTTTGACATAAAATTTTCCGGTGACTTTCCGGCCAAATTCCGGCCAAACGGCTGAACGGAATTGTCGGGTCATTAGTGAATTGGAAATTTGGTAAAGAGTACTACAAAATAGTATACTCATACGTCAAAAACGGAGTTGTATTGAATGAGAAATAAGGGTGTAAAGTGGGACACTTGCTCTTCCTCTACTCACCAATACATTTTTCTTTACCAAATATATTCATTGATTTAAAGAGAGAAAAATAACCTTTGGTAACATACACGTAGATAGAGATGTGTTTCAAAAGACAAGACTGTTATATTTCATCTTTTCAGGAAAGCGAAATTTTCAAAGATGCAAAACAGAGAGAAGTAAGAACAGAGTGCTTCTGCTGTTGTGGACATGGAGCCATCATAGGTTTCTAGTTCTCAGCAAGTGCTCCATCATCTGCAGGAGAAAATGGCTTGTGTGAAAAACAAAGAAATCGTTTTGGTCGATCCCACGTTCATTACAAAACAGAGTTGTAATACGTTTCAGCCTTTCAGGTTGCCTTAACAATGTGATAAGCTGTGGAGACGGCTAAGGATCCAGGAAAGGAATGTCAACAATGTGATGGTGTGAGTTCAGTCAAGGCAGACCTTGTTCGTTAAAGAGTTCAAGAATTTCGGAAGTCATGAGTAGGTGGAGTAAGGTTTAATGGATAAAGCAGTCAAACTTTTAGCACACCTGGTTTAAGCAATGTGGAGCAAATCTAAATAGTTGTATTTGGTCTTATTAGTTAGAACTTAAAAGAAGGGTGATTAGTTTGTTTGACAAGACTTTGGGAAGTGATCAAACTACATATCCAAACTTAACTCTACGCCAGAAACCAACACTCTAACACCAAAACTCTAAATCCCTAGAACTAAAAATCACATTAGAAAACTTAAGCGTAGTATAAGTTTGCCATACACCCATCACCATCGCTGATCAAAACCCCGAAAGTTTTCCTGGGAGGGATAATATTGATTCGAAGGAATTTGATCACCAAAATGTGGTTGCTGGCCAGTAGACTCCAAGTTGGATCCAGGGACATTGACCGCAACTCCCAGAGTCATGTCATGAATACTCGGGCGTTTAGTATTCGTACTCTCCTGCTTTTGCCTTGCAAAATACTTCTGAGCATGGCTTGCCACTTGCGTCGAGGTCCTTGACTTCACACAATACCTCGATATGTTCTTCCAGTCTCCTTTCCCAAACTTATTTAGTCCTTCCAGAAACAACCTGAAAATATCATTAAACCAACCAAAAGTCCAAAGTTAAGATCACATAGCAAATACGAGAGGAAAACAGTCTATTTCCCCCGAGAACTATGACATCATAACAGATAGAGCCCAAACTTATACCACGGTCCATATATCCATGAAATAGAAGTTCGGTTCCTATTTCCCCCCAAATCGAAAGATCTATATTTAGATATCCCTGAGTCAATAGTTCGAGAGCTAAAACACCACATAGTTTGATTTAATCGGTTTATTGTATTCAAAACCGAATGCTAAACCAATTAAACGTAATAATAACCAGAGTTAACCATCATTTACCCGTTTTCAACCTGATTACACGGACTTAACCAAAGGACCATAATTTACTCGTTCATCTCACCCAACTAACTTTTTCGTTTTCGCCTTCATCTAATTCCAAATCAAATCATGAGAGGATTAACCAATGTTTTTCTAAAAACGTACGTACCACCTAAAAACGTACGTGATATATATATAAGTTTACTCCTAGCCCTAACCAACAAAACCCTAATTCATCAAACCCTAGCAAAATTTAAAACTCTTAAACTTGGGACTTTATCTCCACAATCCAAAGAAATTCTTATTCATAAAATCATTGACTAACCTCTGTTCCTCTTCTGACCAAGGAATTCCCGTCTTTTTCCCATTGCCCTTAGACTCACCTGCTTCCGTCAGTTTCACGTAATCGTCTTCCGGGTATTTGGGCAAAACATACTTACCCGATTCGATCCGCTCAATATCATGGACCAACGCGCAGTAGTAGTACTCCACCTCCTTCACCGGTTTCTGGAGATAATAGGCGATATTCTCTATAAAATTCGGCGAACCCTCCGGGATTTGAAGCAGAGCTAACTCAAAACGTTTGTCATCGACCCTTGTCCACTGCGGAAACGCGGCCATAGTATCTAAGAAAAAGAGAGAAAACTGGAGATCGCGAAAGATAAGGAATCTGATAGAAGCAAGGAAACAATTAGTTGAAGGAAATATTGAGGGTTTTGTTATTGAGGGTTTTTTCTTGTTCCAGTCAGATTTTATAGGGAGAAATAATAGGGCCTATCGGACAAATTAAAATTTAACAATAATAGGGCATATAGGAAATAGTATAGTCAGATTTTGTAGTCAGATTTTATAGGGAGATTTTATAGGGAGAAATAATAGGGCATATAGGAAATAGTATAGTCAGATTTTGTTAAAACACAGGACAAAGCTGTGAGCAAACCTGTCGTGAAACCTCAGGAAACGAAAGATGATGGAGCAGAATATGTTCGTGGCTTGTGTGACCATTTGAAGACTTTGTCATCAGTTGATATCTTGAGAATCTTTGTGTCAAATGTTGTTGAAGATAGGTCAAGAGAGATTGCAATAAGAAGACTTGAAGTTGTACTCTCTGATCACACTTGAAAGAAAGTGAAAATAGAATTGTCAGAGATGAGAGAACTCCAGACATTGCTCATCTCTTGCCTTAAGCAAGAAAGAATCTCTGGCAGTATGTTCAGAGTCCTAGGTAAGGTGGTGAACCACGTTGTGTGTGAGATGTTCAAACACCAAGATATCGCATGGGACGGTCTACGCGATTATATTGTATCACAAAGCAAAACAAAGTTTCAGAGAGCGGTTTATATCTTCCAGTGCTTAACAACGCCGCTTGAGGATGACGAGTTTGTGATTCATGTGATGGAGAATCTTCTCCCAGAGATAAGAATAAGGCTAAACCCACCAAGAGACTTGTTGGTAGATAACAGTTGCTGGGTTTTGGCGTTTACTGGTGCATTCTGTGCGACCATACACTTGAGAGAATTTCCAAGCCAAGCTGAATCCGTTAAGGAGATTGCAAATAAGATGATAGATTCTGTGAGAGAGCTTGTGGAAATAGGAATTGAAGTTGGGCTTGTGAGGAGAGCTTTCAGAGATCTTGAAAACATTGTCAAGAACCTAAACAAATGGAATGGTACGGGAAGTTAGAATACAAATTCCATACAATCAAAGGCATGAAATGGGAAAGTAAGATCGTGTTGTGGAGAATCAATGTGATTGTGGAGAGAGGAGTGAATGAGCAGGTTAAAGAGCTCCCAAAGGGTAAGTTTGATTGGCTGAACCTACCTGAGGCTGACGGATTTGAACAGTCTGAAATTCTGCTTGCAGACTATGGTTTTTGATACATAGTTTGGAGTTGTAGAAAGAATTAACCTTGTATAGAAAAACAAGTCAAGTACAAATATTGGTCTTGGTTCTTTAGTAGGTGCTTAGGTATTTCTGATTTTTTGTAGACTACCAATCATAAACCCACAATAGTTACAAAAGAAACACGAGTAATTAAAATTTCATTCATAACCCCACTATTATAAAATCCGTAACTCAATAGCTCTCTTGCTTCTTTTTTTTTTTTACTGCAAACTAAATTTTATTTAGAAGAATAAATCTTTACAAAGGAGATTTGTGAGCCACAAATGCTGATTGTTTGAATCTGTGCTTGAAACAATGTTTTTGTGAACTCTGAAGAAGCTAAATGATGAGCTATGGAATTACAATGACGATTAGTGAAAAATAACTGATGAGAACTTCGAAGACCAGAAATCAACATAGATGGTAAATGTCAAAGTACTAACCTTTCTGCTCTTGGGAGATAAGTCATTAGTGCTGGTACATGACTTAATTTGTATATATGTGGCAGTAACCACCTATACTGCAATGCAAAACAATTGTTAGTTTTATACTTTTATATACAAATCTGACTATATGAAATTTTATGTACTCAAGATGATAATGAACTCTTATATTTATATACATTCTTATAAAGCTAAGCTTTTCAGTTAGCAAAACTTTATTTTCTTGAATCATTGCATCGTTTGCAGATTTAAAGAATCTATTAGTTTATTCTTTTCTGTATCACCAAACTTGATCCATTGGTTTCACAATCCGAGCCATAACTCCTTATTAAGAGATGCAACATGTTCTTTCTTGATTGCCTAAATAAATCTAGCTCTAGATAAAATTAATTTTGATTTCAAATCGAAGAAATCTATATCTACAAAAGATAAGAGACAGAGGTGAAGATCTTACCTAGGGATATAAAAGAAACATGTTTTAAATCGGAGCATGTTTGATGAGATACAATGAGGAAGAAGATGATGTGGTCAAGAGAGTTTTAGTTATTTAAACTAATTAGTGGGAATGTGTTAACTTGCCCAAGTTTCACGTTTCTTAGTAGTTAGTTATTTGCTTGTGTATTTAAGCATCGTTTATTGCAAAATCTATTATGAAGAGAAAAATTAAATAACTTGTTCTAAAAGTCTTTAAGAACCAAAATGTTCTTGTCCTTGTTCTTCATATCATTATATGATTGGAAAATAAAATCAAAATTGATATCCTTAATATGTCTTGAATGGGCTCAGAAAAAAATCGACAGTCTCCTCGATTTGTTGTAGCAGCCGGCGATTTTTTATTTTTATTTTTTACTTAGGTAAACGTTGATTTTTGTTTTGGGTCTATTTCCTTAATTTTTTCTTTTTCGATATAGCTCAAATTACCCTAAGAACTACACTCTCAAATAAGAGATCAATTGCAGTACTTAAGGATCGAATTTCCACAAAATAATTTTGTTCACACAGTGAGTTAATTAAGTGTCGAGATTAAGCTAGAAGAAAATGAGAAAAATAAAAAGAAAACATAGTAAGCAAACAACAGATTAGTTGGTTGTAAAACAAGATAATAAAAAGTTAGGTTTAGGGTATTCTCAAGAAACAAATGATTAGTAGATCTAATGATAGCTAGGTTGTTATCGAACCGTTCTTAAACTCAAACTCTAATATTAGAATAACCGGTCGCGTTTTCCAAAACTCACTATGCCTAGAGCTAAGATTCCCAGTGGCGTTCTGTGAAACCCTATCCTAGACATGCATGCTAAACGAGTTCGATAAGTTCACCTTAGTAGATAGACCGATTCTTATTACACACCTAAAGCCCGGCAACAGGAGGCTTTTTTTATTTTGTGTTTTGTAATTTTTCGTTTTGTATTTCATTGCTTAATAGAAGATGTGTTCAAAGCCCCATAATGGTAAAATATGTTTTATAATATGTAACTTTAAGGAAAAAGACTTTTTAATCTATTATCAAGGAAAATAACTTTTTTGTTTTAAATTTTGTAATTATCCTTTTCGATGTTGTATATGTTAATAAATATTTAAAATTTTAACGAAAAATCCGTTGTAGTACACTGGCTAAATTCGTCATCATTACCAAACTTACTGGGTTCAAAGCCCAACAACGGTAGACTTTTTTTATTTTGAGTTTTATAATTGTTTTTTTTTGTTTTATATTTCATTGCTTAATAGAAGATGTGTTCAAAACTCAACAATGGTAAAATTTGTTTCATACTAGGCGGAAGTAAGTAACTTTAAGGAAAAACACTCTTTAACCTATAATCAAAGAAACAACTTATTTTTGTTTTAAATTTAGTAATTATTCTTTTCGATGTTGTATATATTGATAAACATTTACTCCCTCTGTTCCTTTTTGTTTGATTGTTTAGAAAAAACACACATATTAAGAAAACATATTAAATGTTGATTATAAATGTATTATTTTTAGTGTTTTACAATTTTCTATAACTTTAAACCAATGATAATTAACTATTTTTTTTGAAAATTACAATTCACCAATACTAACCAATATATATTACATGGAAAACTTAAAAAATCAATCTTTTAGAAACAAATTTTTTTTTCTAAACAATCAAACAAAAAGGAACAGAGGGAGTATAATTTAACAAAAAAATCCATTGTAGCACACTGGCTAAATTCATTTTCATTGCCGAGCTTACCGGGTTCAAAGCCTCGCAATGGAAGACTTTTTAATTTTTAGTTTTGTAATTGTTCTTTTTGGTTTTGTATTTTATTGCTTAATAGAAGATCTATTCAAAGCCCAATAATTTTAAAATATGTTTCATACTAGGTGAAAGTAAGTAACTTAAGGAAAAAGATTCTTTAATCTATTATCAAAGGAAACAACTTTCTTTTTGTTTTAAATTTTGTAATTATCCTTTTCGATGATGAATATATTTATATTTTAACATAAAATTTGTTGTAGCACACTGGCTAAATTCGTCTTCATTGCTGAACTTATCGGGTTCAAAGCCCTACAACGGAAGACTTTATGATTTTGAATTTTTCAATTATTCTTTTTGATTTTGTATTTCATTGCTTAATAAAATATGTGTTCAAAGCCTAATAATGGTAAAATATGTTTCATAGTTGGCGAAAGTAAGTAACTTTATGGAAAAAGACTCTTTAACCTATTATCAAAGGAAACAACTTTTTTTTGTTTTCAATTTTGTAATTATCCCTTTCGATAATGTATATATAAATAAATATTTAAATATAACAAAACAAATCCGTTGTAGCACACTGGCTAAATTCGTCTTCATTGCCGAACTTACCGAGTTCAAAGCCCGGCAACAGAAGACTTTTTTATTTTGAGTTTTGTAATTGTTCTTTTTGGTTTTGTATTTCATTGCTTAATAGAAGGTGTGTTCAAAGCCTAATAATGGTAAAATATGTTTCATACTTGGTGGAAGTAAGTAACTTTAAGGAAAAAGACTCTTTAACCTATTACCAAAGGAAACAAATTTTTTATTTTAAATTTTGTAATTATCCCTTTCGATGATGTATATATTAATAAATATTTATATTTTAACAAAAATTTCGTTGTAGCACACTGGCTAAATTCGTCTTTATTGCCAAACTTACCGGGCTCAAAGCTCGGCAACTGAAGACTTTTTTATTTTGACTTTTGTAATTTTTTTTTTTGGTTTTGTATTTCATTGCATAAAAGAAGATGAGTTCAAAGCCCAAAAATGGTAAAATATGTTTCATACCAGGCGGAAGTAAGTAACTTTAAGGAATAAGACTCTTTAACCTATTGTCAAAGAAAACAACTTTTTTGTTTTAAATTTTGTAATTATTCTTTTTCGATGTTGTATATATTAAAAAATATTTACAATTTAACAAAAAATCCGTTGTAATACACCGGCTAGATTCGTCTTCATTGCTGAACTTACTAGGTTCAAAGCCCGACAACGGAAGACCTTTTTATTTTGAGTTTTGTAGTTATTTTTTTGGTTTTGTATTTCATTGCGCTAATAGAAGATGTGTTCAAAGCCCTAAATGGTAAAATATGTTTCATACTAGGCGGAAGTAAGTAACTTTAAAGAAAAATACTCTTTAACCTTTTATCAAAGGAAACAACTTTTTTTTTTTTTTAAACTTTGTAATTATCCTTTTCGATGTTGTATATATTGATAAATATTTATAACTTAACAAAAGATTTGTTGTAGCACACTGGCTAAATTCGTCTTTATTACCAAACTTACCGGGTTCAAAGCTCGACAACGGAAGACTTTTTGATTTTGAGTTTTGTAATTGTTTTTTTTTGTTTTGTATTTCATTGCTTAATAGAAGATGTGTTTAATGCCTAATAATGGTAAAATATGTTTCATACTTGGCGGAAGTAAGTAACTTTAAGGAAAAAGACTCTTTAACCTATTATCAAAGGAAACAACTTTTTTGTTTTTAATTTTGTAATTATCCCTTTCGATGATGTATATATAAATATTTATTTATATAGAAAAAAAATATTGTACCACACTGGCTAAATTCGTCTTCATTGACGAACTTACGGATTCAAAGCCCCGCAAGGGAAAACATTTTTTATTTTGAGTTTTGTAATTGATCTTTTTGGTTTTGTATTTGATTGCTTAATAGAAGATGTGTTCAAAGCCCGAAAATGGTAAAATATGTTTCATATACTAGCCGGAAGTAAGTAACTTTAAGGAAAAAGACTTTGTAGTTTAACCTATTGTCAAAGAAAACAACTTTTTTTTTTGAAATTTTGTAATTATCCTTTTCGATGTTGTAGGCCTGGGCATTCGGTTTCGGTTCGGTTGCGCATGGTTTCGGTTATTTCGGTTATAGTAATATAAGAACCATTTGGATATTTGAGGAATTTTGGTTCGGTTCGGTTCGGATATCTTTCGGTTCGGTTCGGTTCGGATATTAAACTTGGTAACCATAAATAAACCAAAACCGAAATAACCGACTAAAAATCGAAACAACAAAAAAAATTGACCAATAACCGATATAGAACGTAAGACATATTCACAACTCACAAAGATGCAAATATGGTCCATACTCTCCATAACATTAAAACACCTGATTCACAACTCACGAAATTTAACTTGCAAACTAATAAAGAGAAGAACATAGTTAAGTGTCAATACATACAATATATGTGATATATTATCTATCATACATATATGCTTTGGTTATCCTTTGGTTATCGGTTACTAACCTAACCGAAACCGAAACCGAAATCTAAGACATGTAATATCCAGCCGGTTATTTTAAGCTATCCAAACCCGAACCGAACCATGTTTTTCGGTTCGGTTCGGTTCGGTTAATCGGTTAGCGGTTTTTTTGCCCAGGCCTACGATGTTGTATATATTAATAAATATTTACAATTTAGCAAGAAATCCGTTGTAGCACACTGGCTAAATTCGTCTTCATTGCCGAACTTATCGGGTTCAAAGCCCGACAACGGAAGACTTTTTTATTTTGAGTTTTTAATTGTTCTTTTTGGTTTTATATTTCATTGCTTAATTGAAGATGTGTTCAAATCCCAATAATGTTAAAATATGTTTCATATTAGGCGGAAGTAACTTAAGGAAAAAGACTCTTTAATCTATTATCAAAGGAAACAACTTTTTTGTTTTAAATTTTGTAATTATCCCTTTTCGATGATGTATATATTAATAAATATTTATGTTTTAACAAAAAATCAGTTGTATCACATAGGCTAAATTTATCTTCATTGCCGAACTTACCTGGTTCAAAGCCCGGCAACAAGTCGCAGGATCTGATCTAAAAAAACAAGCAACGTCAAGAAATGCATATTTGTAGTGGAACTTTCTATAAGTATACCCACTATCTTTTAGTGCCAAATTAAAGCCATGCATGATAAGTGAAGCACCCTAACTTTCTTTGTCGTTTAATCTCGGGACTACTTCCGCATTTTTGAATAAACTCTTGAGCAGTGACTTGTCGCTAAATCCAATATAAATTACCAAGAAGAGGTGAAATGTTTCTTTCCATTAACATCATCGAGAACAACAAGAAATTTTCTTTTGAGTAACTCATACATTACATCCAAACCTTATGTGCATGCTTTGTGTGTCCTATCATCTGCAAACAACTCCAGTCCATATGCTCCTTTAGGTCGTTAACATCTTGCTTACTTCTGCTATACATATATTGTGCGTAAAATCTCCTTACCACTTGTTGTAAAACGATTTAGCAAGAGTAGTTTTGCCAATCCCAAACCATCCCAACAACACCAACTATAGGGTTGTTTTCCTGCCCAATCTCTAACTCCTCTTCTAAATTCTTGAAAAACTCAAGAAAGCAGCTGGAAAAGAGCAACTGAGAAAGACCAAATCCTTCAATTTATCTTGTCTATTAAGTGATGAGTGAATGATTTAACCAACACAAAAAGGTGAGGATGAGTGAATGAATCACTCAAGAAAAATTACTTTTCTGGAAGATGTTAAATTTTTAAATTCTGCTTCCAAATTGTGAATAACAATCTCAGTGTGAACATAACTCTTTTAGGCTTGTCTCAAATTTTCCGCAAATGAAGTACACGTGTCATAGATACGCAACACACAGACAGGGACACAATCTGGTACAACTTGTTGTGTTAAAACAGAGGATTGTCTAGTGATTTACCAAAGCAGAGAATTTTTTAGTATTTTATAAAATAAAATGGCAAGAAAAATGATGCTCCATGTTGATTTTGTTTGTGGTCAAGCGAGCTCCACATAAAATAACAATCTCAGTATGTGTTTGTGGCAATTTGAGTTGCAGACCAAGCTTTGGTAAAGCGGTCTTTGGAATTTCTCTGCCGCTGGTTTTAGGATTTTGGCTATAATTGGAAAACCCACTCGAACCGGAACGTAAGCCAAACTGATGATAACATGAACCAAAGTAACTGAACCGAACAAAGGAAATCACCGAGTCGAAGTTACCTTCTTGGTTTGATGAACTCGGATCAAATTATCGAGTTGACTCGAAAAAGAAAAATACACAGAAGATGAGAAGAACGAACGGAAGGACACTAACTACAGCAGAAATATCAGGAGACGAGCAGTCACACATAGAAGCATCCGATTACTAGGAGGCTCCTTGTGGCTTGATAGTTAAAAGGGGAAAGCAAGCGATTCGTGATGAAACCTATAAAAAAAAAAGAAGAAGAAAGAAATTGAAACTCGCGTGGCAAAGAAGGATCAAGGAAGGGAAGGTACTTGCATCAAATTCTAAACCTTTTTTCCACTACCTCAATCTAGCTTCAATCAGGGCCCTTTGACGAATGATTTCAGGAACTGGGGAAAATCCAGTTAGGGTTATCCAATGCGAAAGTTGGCCGATCCTCGTACATTGGCCGCTACATTCTCGATAAAGTAGAAATTCGTATTGACATCTATGAGAAAAAAGAAAGGGGGGGATAAATCATATATCAGTATAGTAGAGGCATCACGAAATAGCGGGTCGACAAGAGAAAACTTACCGCTTCACCATGTCTCTCGTTTGAAACCAGAGTCTTTATCTGCTCGCTTTGTTTCAGGCGGGGGCAATCTCTAAGATCGAGGTGTTTGATCGTATGGTTTGGGGAAAGGGTGACGTTCTCCAGATAATCACAGCCGTGTGCATAGAGATGGTTGAGACTCAGGGGAAGCTCTTCCACATATTTGAGTTTCTTGCAGTTCTTGAGGCAGAGAGTGTTCAGTGAGGACAGGTGTCTAATGCTTGTTGGTATTCTCTCGAAATCATGGTTGCTAAGGTCTAAATATGCTAAACTGGTGTTATAGCATAATAGCTGATCTTGCAGTGACTGAAGATTCTTGCAGTTGTCAATGCAAAGCTCTATCAAACCCCTCGGTTGGTTGTCTAGACCAGGAAGAGTGAGGGTGGGAGTAAGTAGTGGCAATGCTTTGAGCTGACGGCAGTTTCGAAGAGTAAGACATTCCAGCTTGGTCAGTTGTGCCATGGTTTTGGGTAGATGAACGAAATCATTACCGGTGAGGTCCATTTTCCTTAAGGACAACAAACAATCAATGTCTTGTGGGATTTCTCGGATGCTTAAGTTGATGAGCTTTAGCTCAGTCAAACAAGGAAAGCTTGAAAAGCTCTGACAACTGAAAGGAGCTTCTCTCGCCCCGTAGTTGAACCTCTCAATGACGAGTGTTTTGATAAGGTGCAAGGGTTGAATTGAACCTGTTTTCTGTGCCATCGTAATTTTCAATTGATCAGGGATCTGTTGCTCGCAAGTAAAAGACAAGTGCTCTGCACTTCCTATGAGAGTGTGCAATAACTTAACAGATATTTCGCCTTGGATGGATAATTCTGTAAGAGAACTAAGCGCTGTTACTGTATCAAGAAGCAACAAATTAATATGTCGATAGGGGCTGGGTCGGCTGGCCTTGGGTTGATTATGGTCGTCAGTAACCAGCAAGAGACCCATAAGGCTATCACACTTGACCATATTGAGTTTCCTCAAAGGTAATCTGTTTAAGGACCATGGGGTTTGCCTAAGGCTCCTGCAGCCTTCCATTATCAACTCCTCAAGATTCATGGAATCTGAAAGATCTGGAAGTTCTACTAGACTCGTAGAGCCTGTCACATCTAGTCTTCGTAGGTTCGGAAGCTGCTTAAAACAAGACAACAGAAAAGTATGGAACACATTTTAGTCAATGCAAATAGATTCAATGTATATGAAAAGGGAATTAAATATGAATTTTGAAAAGTAGCGTACCTTGGATCTATAGACCTTGGTTTCATCCCAAAAGTGTTTTAGGTTGCTGTATCGCAGATTGATTTCGACTAGGGTGCTTGATTGGAAACTAAAAGGCAAGGTTTCCAGAGGGTAGGCGTCCCAATGGAGTAACTTAAGTCCATGAGTGATACTAGAAACATCCGAAATGAGCTGCAGCTTGGACGTTATATCAACCACATGCTTTAAAAACTTGAGAAATGTGAGATCACGCATTGGCCTGCACTGCTCCCTATACGTAAAGTGTCAGACAGATCACACATTTCTAGTGACACCCCATGTATTTTGGATGTACCCTGTTGAACAAAAGCATGTATACTCACTTTAAAGGATTAGAAACAAAAACAAATTGAAGAATTTATTTGTAAGAACTTACTATGTTCCTTGCGAGTACATCATAGATCTCTTCCGGCTTCCACAAGAACTTTTGCTCGGAAGGTATACAGTTGGATTGTTGGCGCACAATTTCTTTTCCTATTTGTTCAACCAAGAAATGCATGATTAAACGTCCATCATTTGATATGTCCAGGAGAGACTTTGCCCGTAAGCTATTTATCCTTGAACCAAGTTTCCCAAGAAAAGCTCTGATAAGCCAGAGAAAGCTTCCGTTGAAGAGACATGCCACTTGAAGGAAAACAGACTGCTCGTAATAATCTAAATCATCATAGCTAGCTCTCAAAATTTCTTCAACATTCTTCTGAGGATAATCTTCTAGACGAAATAATTCATCTTCCCATCCCTCTATGGTGGTCTGTTCACTGAGATGCGAAGCAAAAGCTACAAGGGCATAAGGTAGGCCGTGAGCAAGCTGAGAAGCTCTGGTAAAGAGTCTCTCTGAACCATGAAATGGAGGATTTCTTCCTCCAAAAGCAAACTTTTCAAAAACCTGGAGGGCATCCTTACTATCCAAGCACTTAACCTCATATACATTATTTACTCCACATGAATTGAGGAGACCTCTATCTCGAGTAGTTATGATGATCAAGCTCCCTGGACCAAACCAGCTTCTCTCTTTTGCCAGTGCATGTACTTGCTCTGCTTTATTCACACCATCTATCACAAGAAAAAATTTCTTGTGCTTAAGTATACCCTTAATCTTCATGGCTCCAGCTTCCCTGGTAAACAACTTGGCATTTTCATCATTGCAGATATGGGAAAGCAATTTCCTTTGTAGGTGAGTTGGGTCATTGGTGTTCCAAGCGTCTTCTATGAAACAGTGTGCCCAATATTCATGTGAGAATTGGTTATAGAGATAGTTGGCAATGGCGGTCTTGCCTATGCCTCCCATACCCAATATCCCTATCATTCTAACCTCACTTTTAGGCTCCTTATCCAAAAGGAGTTGCATCTTCTCCATATGAGCATCCATTCCAACTAAATTGATTAGATCTGTAGGCTTCATCTTTCTCAGTCGGTTTGAAATTTTTGAAACTATCTCTGCGATGTTCGTTGCCTCATCGGAACTGACATGGAACAAGAGCATTTGCGTTAAAAACTAAAAGATGAAAGAAAGGTATATAGTTAATTTACACATCAAGGTGGTTCTTCTTGGCTAACTCATTTACTTCTTAATATCCTTCTATTGCTATAAGACAAACATGGGAGAATAGGAAAGGTTGTAGATGGCTCAGATTTTAATTTAAGGAAAGGTTCTTCTTCGTTAACTCGTTCTTTCCATCTATAAAGAATGATGTCAAACAAACAAAAACAAAAACGTACAGACAATGAATTACATGTGTAAGTGTACGGTGTACCAAAGTCTCTCAGTGAAATGAGGGGTAAAATATTAGCCTATTAGGCTATCTTCCAGGCAAAAGAAAAAACCCAAGAAAGCAAGTTTCAGAATGAAAATCTTTTTGGTAAACAAGATTTAATCTTAGGAGTGGATGTAAAGTACCATGTCTGGAAATGCTTGCCTGACATATTGCCAACTTGAGTGAGAGCTCCCTTCCATTTGAGAATCTTCTCTGGATCTCTGTAGTGCTGAAGCTTAACCTCGAAGCTATTTTTCTGGTATCTCACGTCTGAAGGTTCTACTTTATAAAAGATGGGAACGACTATAATGTCATCCTGAATGGAAAGCTCCATTATATGTCGGAGTTCCTCCAAACACCAACTTGAAGTAACATATTTTTCTGAGAGAACAACCACAGCAAACCACGAAGTTTGTATAGCGTTGACAAGTTTTTCAGAAATGATGTCGCCTTCTTCAAGCTCCTTGTCGTCTTTGAAGGTACGGATTCCGACATCAACAAGTGCTTTGTGCAAATAGCTGACTATGTTATTGCGGGTGTCCGCCCCTCGAAAGCTGAGGAAGACATCGTACTCCTTGACTCGAGTTGGAGAGGATGTGGATGAGGAAGCCATTGACGAAGGTGCTGAAGATAAAAAATGTCAGAGCTCTCTGTTACGATATATTCATGGTTGTTGTTGTGAACCTTGAACCTTCAGAAATTGGATCGATTTCAGGTTCTGACTTGATTTGAGATCGGATTCAAAGAAAAAACGTAAAAGAGACGCACGGGAATTTATCGAGTTCAGGCTCCGATGTGGAACCCTACGTCTCGCCGGAGATGTCTCCGGAATTCACTAAAAACACTTAGCTCAAACTCGAGCTCTTTCTCTCTACAATTGTTCTCTTCTCTCTCTTACTCTCTCTCGATTCAATACACTTTTAAATCGAATAATCAGAACTAAGATAACAGATGAGTACTTAAAGAAACAGAAGAAGACGAGCTCTCGGAAGAGATAATTCCGTTAGAGATGGGCGAGCTAAGGAGATTGCTCCACGTGTCGTAATTTCCTTAGCTCGCCTAAAACAGACTTCTGATGTCGCCACCTCCTTAGCTCGCCTAAACCAGACCTGATGTCGCCACCTCCTTAGCTCGCCTAAAACAGACTTCTGAGACCTTCTGATTCTCTTAGAGTGTTTTTTGAGACTTAACATATAGATCACCAAACTTCAAATCTCCACCTTGATCTTTATGCCACTTTGCTTTAGTTTGAATTCCTCTCCGGTTCCTGAACAAACTCGTTCAGCTTCAAATCCCTGAGTAAACCCACTCAGCTTCTTCTCCCTGAGTAAACCCACTCAGCTGGTTTCTTGGAGCAGTGCTCCACCTTAATTTTGAGACACTCTGAGCAATTCAAGGGCGTCTTGAAACTTGCTCACTGGTAAAACCTTAGTGAATATGTCTGCAGGGTTGTCTTCTGTATCAATCTTCAGAACCTGCACTTCTCCATTATTCACCAAATCTCTGATGAAGTGATACTTAACATCTATATGTTTAGTTCTTTCATGATATACCGCATTCTTAGCCAGTGCTATTGCACTTTGTGAATCACAGTGAATGTTCACTGTCTTTTGTGTGAAACCTAACTCGTTCACTAGCCCTTTTAGCCAAATTGCCTCCTTTGCTGCATCTGTTAAAGCCATATATTCAGCTTCTGTACTCGACAGAGCTACAACTTTCTGCAGGTTAGACTTCCAGCTTATTGTATTTCCTCCAAAAGTAAACACTACTCCTGAAGTAGATCTTCTGCTTCCTTTGTCTGCAGCATAATCAGAATCGCAGTACCCTTCTAGAATGCATTCTCCTTCATTCTTGTAACACAACTTTCGGTCTAATGTACCACTAATGTACCTGAGTATCTATTTTACAGCTTGCCAGTGTTCCTTCAGAGGCTTACTCATAAACTTGCAAACTAGACCTACTGAATGGGCTAGGTCTGGTCTTGTACTAATCATCGAGTACATCAGACTTCCTACTACGCTTTGATATGGAATAGCCCTCATCACTTCAGACTGCTTCTGCACTTCTTCATCATTTGCTGGCTTTAGTTTGAAATGAATTCCCATGGGTGTGTTGACAGACTTGGCTTGGTCCATTCCAAAGTCCTTGAGTACCTTTAGTAGATAGCCTTCTTGTGAGATAGTCAAAGTACCAGCTTGTCTGTCTCTTGTGATTTCCATTCCTAGGATTTTCTTAGCATCACCTAAATCCTTCATTTCAAACTCAGAATTCAGTAAAGTCTTTAGCTCACATACCTGCTCCTTGTCCTTGGATGCTATGAGTATATCATCCACGTAGAGTAACAGATAGATGTAATCTCCACTTAGTAAGATCTTGTAGTACACACAACTGTCATACTTACTTCTCTCGTATCCAATTCTCTGCATAAACTCATTGAATCTGTTGTTCCATTGTCTGGGAGACTGCTTCAACCCATACAATGACCTTTTTAGCAGACAAACTTTATCTGGATATTTTTCATGAATGTAACCTTCGGGCTGGTCCATGTAAATGGTTTCGTCTAAGTAGCCATGTAAGAAAGCCGTCTTTACATCCATTTGCTGCAGTTCCATGTTTAGATGAACTACCATTGACAACAAGAGTCGAATGGACACATGTTTCACTACTGGTGAAAAAATCTCTTGGAAGTCAATTCCTTCTTTCTGCGCATAACCTTTAGCTACAAGTCTTGCCTTAAACCTTGGTTGTTCTACTCCAGCAATTCCAGCTTTTCTTTTGAATATCCATTTGCACCCGATAGGCTTCTGAGAATTGTCTCTGTCCACTAGAGTCCAAGTCTTGTTTTTAATGAGGGATTCTATCTCCTCATCTGCTGCTTCAAGCCATTTCTTATTGTCAGGGTCTTGCAGGACTTCTTGGAAATCAGTGGGTTCTGGATTTCCTCCATCTTCTGTGATAAGATACGCATATCCTGCTATCTCATCAAGTATTTCCTCATTCATTTCATAATCCTTTAACCTTGAGGGTATAACAATCTGTCTCTTTGGTTTGTCTCTGGCTATCTGATGGGTTCTCTGAATCCTTTCTGTTCCTGTATCTTCCTGGTCTGTATTGGATAGTTCTAGAGTTTCATCTGACTCTTTTTCAATAGCTCCACCTTGAACTAAACGTTCACCATCCTTGTTAAGACCTGTACATTCAAAACTGGGAACCTTGTTAGTAACAAACGGTAGTTCAAGACTCATACCTGAGGTTAACTTGTTCAAGATGTCTTTGTACATTACATCTTCCCTGAACACGACGTTTCTGCTTATAGAGCACTTCTCCTCATCAATCATCCAGACTCTGAATCCCTTTACTCCCTGTGGATATCCCAAAAACACACCTTTCTTAGCCCTTGGATCTAATTTTCCTTCTTGAGAGTGCACATACACAATGCATCCAAATCTTTTTAGTCCAGATAAGCTTGGAACTGCAGATGTCCACAGCTCTTCAGGTATTTTGTTTTCCAAAGCAGATGATGGGGATCTGTTGATGAGATATACTGAGGTTGCTGCTGCTTCAGCCCAGAACTTCTTGTCAAGACCACTTTCACTCAACATACTTCTAACTTTGTTCATAATGGTCCTGTTTAGTCTTTCCGCAACTCCATTCTGTTGTGGAGTGTAAGTACAGGTCCTGTGCCTCACTATTCCTTCTTTCTTGCAGATTCCATCAAATTTATGGTTGCAAAATTCAAGACCATTATCAGTTCTCAAGTGTTTCAGTTTCCTTTCACTTTGGGTCTCTACCATCGTTTTCCATTCTGTAAACGACTGAAATGCTTCATCTTTAGTCTTGAGAAAATAGATCCAAACCTTTCTTGACCAATCGTCTGTAAAGGAGATGAAGTATTGGCATCTTCCAAGGCTGTAGGGTACATTGGGTGACCCCCATAAATCTGAGTGAACGTAATCAAGTTTCTCTTTAGTTGTGTGTTGAGCTGTTCCGAAGCTGACTTTGTGTGTTTTTCCTATTACACAGTCTTCGCAAAATTTTATTTCTGAGATCTTGTCATTTCCAAAACACCCTTTCTTACTTAGAATATCCATGGCCTGTTGCCCTATGTGACCCATTCTACTGTGCCATAACTGTGTCTGATCTGTTTCTCCTGTAGTTGTAACCAAAGATTCTGAATTAGCCATTTCAGCTTGTGCTTCCAGTATATACAAAGAAGCTCTCCTTCTTCCTCTTATGAATTCGTTTGAGTCCTGCATGACTCTCAGAATACCATGGTTACCTTTGAATTCATAGCCTTCTGCTTCTAAGGTTCCCATTGATATCAGATTCCTTGAAATTTCTGGAATGTATCTAACTCCCTGAAGAACAATGCTTGTTCCATCTTTCTTGACAAATCTCACGCTGCCTATTCCTTTGACCTCAGAGTAAGAATTATTAGCCATTCTAACCTTCCCTGACTTAGCCTTTTCAAAGTTTATCAGATACTCCTTTCTTGGTGTCATGTGGAATGAACACCCAGTATCCATAATCCATTCTTCCTGATCGTTTTTATCCTCACTAATGTTTACTTCTGAGGCAACTAAACCGACCAAGTCTTGAGCATCATCCTTTACCAGTGCTGTTTCTCCTGCACTATTTCCTTTATTCTTCTCAAGCCACTTGTAACATTGTCTTTTGAAGTGTCCTTCCTTTCCACATATCCAACAGACTTTCTTGCCCTCTGTTGACTTATTTCCCACTCCTCCAGCTTGAGATTTACCTCGGACGTATAGACCTTCACCTACTGGTCTTGATCCTCCTGAACTATCCCTTAGTTCCAGTTCTTTAGACTTCGCAGCGCTTATGACCTCATCCAATTTGATGCCTTCTCTCCCATACTTCAGAGTTTCCTTGAGCATGTCATAACTGTCAGGTAGGGCACTAAGTATCAAGATCGCTTGAACTTCATCAGGAACCTGAATCTGAAGGTTACTCAAGTCTGAGATCATCTTTAGAAACTCATCAACATTTTCTTCGAGAGTCTTTGAATCCTGCATTCTGTAATTATAGACTTTAAGTTGCAGGTAGACTCGATTTGGGAGAGACTTTACCAAATACAATCTATCGAGTGTTGCCCATGCCTCAGCTGCAGTCTTTGAGTTCTCGATGTTCCTGAGAACCTTATCACCGACGTTTATGAAGATCATATCCATCGCTTTCTCGTCTCGATCTATTCTTGCCTTCTCTTCATCGATCCTTTGTTTTTTCTTTGCAGGATCTGATTCTTCTTCATCTTTCAGAGGAGGTAACTGTTCTTGTTCCACTAGAGCGTCTTTTAACCCCATCACTCTTAGATGAGAGAACATCCGAGTCTTCCATAGTGAGAAGTCACCGGATCCATCAAACTGAGAAATCTTTAACTTCGTACTCGACATCTTTGATTCGATCTTACCTTCTTGAGCTAAACCTTTAGCTCTGATACCAATTTGTGAACCTTGAACCTTCAGAAATTGGATCGATTTCAGGTTCTGACTTGATTTGAGATCGGATTCAAAGAAAAAACGTAAAAGAGACGCACGGGAATTTATCGAGTTCAGGCTCCGATGTGGAACCCTACGTCTCGCCGGAGATGTCTCCGGAATTCACTAAAAACACTTAGCTCAAACTCGAGCTCTTTCTCTCTACAATTGTTCTCTTCTCTCTCTTACTTCCTTAGCTCGCCTAAAACAGACTTCTGATGTCGCCACCTCCTTAGCTCGCCTAAACCAGACCTGATGTCGCCACCTCCTTAGCTCGCCTAAAACAGACTTCTGAGACCTTCTGATTCTCTTAGAGTGTTTTTTGAGACTTAGCATATAGATCACCAAACTTCAGTTGTCTTACTGTTCCTTATAAGTCTCCCTTTTAGATATATATATATATATATATATCCCGTTTGATCAATTCTAGTTTATTTTTCAGGTCCACTACCGTTTCGGCGTTTCTCATAGAGCTGTCAATGTTAACCAAAGTCCGCAGATCCAGCTTCACATAATCGATGACACATTTTATTTTCTTCACGTAATTCAGTGATTTTTAAAAAATTTATTATTTTGTCAATTTGTTTTAACTACAAAAACAAATATTTTACATTTTAAATATAAGATAGTAATTGTGGAAGTCTTTGACCGAATGATCAAAGATGTAAAGGCTTATACATTATGTATGTAATTTGATTTCCAAAAAATGCAATTTCTTACAATTTGAAGGGGTAAACGTTGTCTGTCATAATTCATATGTATGGTATCAATCTGAGTATTGCAGAGAGGTGAAGTTATTTAACTGTTTATTATAATCGTATTCGTATGTATAGAAATTGATAAGTTGATCATTTATCTGTAATAAAATTAGATCAACTATCTTGATCAAAATATATATCATATATAATAAGACAATGTTTTTTCTAACTTTGTTTACTAATGCAATATTTATCATTAATTGTAGTTTAACTAAAATTATTTACTAATAGATATATGATATATTTAGAAAAATAGTCATTAAAATATGTAAACTACTATATATTAAACTACCATTTTGAGATGAAATTTGGGATCTACTATTGGAAATAAAAATATAATTAATATATCTTTATAATTATTTGTGTTTAATAACTATTTTTAGTATAAGTGAAAATAACTAAATCTATTTTAATATACATTAATTAGAATATTATATTTTTTTTAATTTTATTATATTAGTTTCATCCACGCATAATGGGACTTTCTCTAATATACTATATGATACTAGTTTTGTGATTAAAGAGATGTAAAAAGGTCAAAACATATGTCTGCGTCGAGCTTACCACAGTGGTCCCAACCCAAGCAACTAAGTCGTAATATACTATTCCGTCCGTCCCACTAAGATGAATTTTTTAGAAATTTCACATTCTTTAAGAAATATTGTATAAAGATAATTTTAACCTCTTAATATACTTTAAAAATAATAATAAATATTTATCTAATTAGTAAGGGTAAAACGGGAAAACAGTTTTAAAATTTGCATTGGAAATATAAAACTTCTATCTTTGTGGGACAAATATTTTTTCTAAAAAATTTATCTTTATGGGACAGAAGGAGTAATATATAATTGATTGCTTTCTATTGTCTTTAAGTCGAGGCTACTAAGTCTTAAATGTACAGCTTATAGGCTACTGTTATTAATAACCAGATAACGACATAGTTCCCAACAGGCGAGGTGCTTCACGACTTAAAAGAACAATTGTCTAAGACCACAACCTTTTAAAAGAAAAAATCTATGTGCTAGATTGATAATTATTTGTATTATATGATTAAATCAAATATTAGATATAACATATGATAAACAAATATATTTGATACTAGTTTTGTGATTAGAGCCAAAAAAAAAGTCAAAACATATGTCCACGTCAAACTTAGCACATTATGGTCCCAATCCAAGCAACTAAAAAGTCTTAATATACAGCTTGGTTGCTTTCTATTGTCGCCAACAAGACGGTAACTAGACACAGAGTTCCCAAAGGCCATACTAAAATAAAATAGAAGGCAATGTTTTAATCAAAATTAGGATTATGTATGTAGTTTTTTTTTTCTTCTAAATGCATGACATTAAAATTCTTAGTTTAACAAGAGGGATTGAATGGTTTGCTATCATATTTATAAAGAGAAAGTTGGTAAAAAAAATCGATTATATTATTAGTGTGGTGAACAATTCAGAATTTAGAATAATTTAGCAACTCCTAATCTCTCTAGCAAATTCTGAATCACTTTCTTCAATGTATTCTTCTTCTTCATCTTCTACCCCCAAGTTTGATGTCTTCCTGAGTTTTAGCGTAGAAGCCGAAACTTTAGTCTCGGATCTTCGCAGTTCGTTTTCTGAAAATGGCATTACAATGAAAGATGACGATCTAGAGAAGGGAGTCTCGTCCTTAGGTTCTGAGCGAAGCGAAGGTATCAGGGAGTCAAAAGTCGCTGTTGTGGTGATCTCCCAGAGCTATGCGATCTCTGCTCAGTGCCTGAACGAGCTCCAAACGATAGTAAACTTTCACGATGAACGCCGTATCTCCATTCTGCCCATCTTCTACGGAGTTGATTATGATGATGTAAGAAACCAGATTAAAGAACTCGCAGCGTCCTTCAGAAAGCTTGGTAAAGAATATCCATCTGAGAAGGTTCAAGCATGGATGATTGCTCTTATCAAACTCATCAACATATCCCGCTCAGATTCACGGTACTTTTACAAGATGCTGCTCTATTAGTCTATTTGTGCTTTCAACTTTTTCATAGTTAATCCTTTTGTTTTTTTTAACCACAGAATCCATGACGACGAGACTACGATCGATATGGTTATTACAAGTCAGGTCAAGCAAATTCTATTGGATAAGGATAAGCAGATCAATCTGAAAGCAACCATCTCGCATACTGTCTCAAACAAGCAGATCAATTCATTGACAACAAAAAACGTTGGACTGATCGGGTTGGATCGTCATATGCTAGCACTGAACGAATTGTTGGATTTAAAATCTAACGAGGAAGTTCGCTTGATTGGGATTTGCGGTCAAGGAGGCGTCGGCAAGACCACGCTAGCGAGATATGTGTATGAAGAACTATTCAAAAACTTCCATGCCCATGTGTTTGTAGACAATGCCGGAAAGATTTATAAGCAAGATACCGATGAGTCACATTCACAAAAATCTTTAACATCAAAGGAGATTCAAGAGGGCACTCAAACGGTGACAAGGACTCTGACTGTGGCCTCTGATTTTATCAAATCGACGGTTTCACACCAGAGAAGTTTGCTAGTCGTTGATTGTGTAGATAACATCAAACAGTTAGAGGAAATCGCAAACATTGTCGGCTTGTGTTTTCCTGGAAGCAGAGTCATCCTTGTTACACAGGACAAGAAATTGCTAGATGACTTTGGTGTGGAGCATGTCTACGAGGTCCAGTCTCTGAGATACGATGAAGCTCTTCAAGTCTTCTCTCAATCTGCATTCAACCAGCAACACCCTCCAGCTAGTTTTGAATCACTCTCCTTTCGTGCTGTCCGGGTAGCTGGTTTCCTTCCTCTGCTTCTTAAAATCCTCGGTTCTTCTTTACAAGACAAGGATGGCAAGTATTGGGAGAAGGAACTGCAAAGACTGGAGGGAGGCCAAGAAAAAGCAATTATGGAAGTAATGAAGAAAAGCTGCACAAGAGAAAAAGTCCCTACATTTATCTTTCCTCTAAACTGATGAAATTCTCCACCACAGGGAGATGTTGGTATTCCAAACTCGATCAACAATGCCAACTGATAGATGAGTTGTCATGAATCATGATGTATGATAGAAAGTTTTTGCTATGTAAAATATCTCTCTTATGGTTTTTTGAAATTTTATTGTCTCCATCTCAAGGCTAAGCTAATGAAAGTAGTAACACAAAAGTGCATAACCTGGTAAAGCTTGTTGAGTAGAAGCAGAGCAATGTATAGTAAATAGGAATAGGATTTACGTCGTTGAAGCAAAATTTACAAAGCAGAGATTTTTCCAATGTTTTCTAGAGTTCAGAGTAATCACAAAGATTTCACATGTTCAATCTCTTCGAAGTTCGAACCCTGGTCCTGATTCATCTTCATTTTTTTTTGTATCCATCTCTAGTCTAAAGTAATGAAAGTATGAAACCCTTGTTTATGGGTTCCTGGTACAAAGAGCTAGCAACATGGTAAAACTTGCTCAATAGAAAGCAAAGCAGTTTCGTAAAATTAAAATTAAAAATCTTAAAAGTATTCAAGACAGTCGTGCTCTGTTTTGTAGTAAAGCCCGGTTGTTTAGGAATGATGTCCCATCACTGGTTAATTTTTGGTTTTAGTTCGAAAACACGATAGAACCTAAACAACCAAACCGATTATAAATATATACCTCAAATAGACTCAAACCAAGCCGAAGTTATACTGGATTTGTTTAGTCTTCTTCGTCAAAGTCCTGATCAACAATGCCACTGAACCGGAAATTTGAATCTGGCGTGCCATCTTTTGATCTGCATGCCATTCTTGTAGTGGATAATACCTATTTACCCTTAATGAATTATATCTATTAATTTTAAAAGAAAAATCAAAAACAAAATCTAAATCGAAATCAAAATAATCCCGACCCAACCCAATTAATTCCGACCCAATTCATTTAATTTTGACATTTAACTCCGACGAGATAGGCGATTTCCAATTAACTTCCGACATCGGCAATTTTCGACATTGGCTCCGTCGAGTCTGGAGAAACTTTGTTAGGTCAGCTAATCCAATTCTCCGGCCGTCGATTTCTCCGGTGCTGCATGCTACGTGAGTTGATACTGTTGGATCGAATTCTTTATCGATCTTTGCTGCGGCTACTCTGGAAACGATCCTTCTTTAGTTCGTCCATCTCCTGTAAGTATTATAGTTAGTACAATGTAATTGAATTGAATCAATGTGTAGCAGAATCAAACCAAATTTGCAGAATACAATGAATGTTCGAACTGAAATTGAATCAGACACTGGTACATCTCGTGGTTCAACTGGTACTAATATATTGTTTATATTTGTAGGAGGCGATGAAGAAGAGGATCCAGACGAACCTACACTTTGACTATGGAGAGTACTATACAGCAGACCATGAGTGGAGTTGCAAAAATTCAGTATACGGTATAGTGTTTAAAACATCATCGTTGGAGAGAATAACATATGCGGATTTAATAGATAACATCTTTAGAAAGATTGCTCTAGGTGGACAGAAAAGGAATCTGAAATTGAGTTACAAGATATCTAAAGCATGGAGAGAGTCTTATATTGTAGATAATGAGGATGTGTTGATATATTTAACGTCATTGGATAAAGAGGGACTTAGACCTGTTTTGCATGTAGAGTTATGCAGTGATTTGGAAAGTAATAATAGGCTAGTTCCAATAGTAGAGCGAAGAAGTTCATGCGGTGTGAATTATGGGGAATTGGCTGCCAATGTTGTAATGGTTGCGGATGCAAATACATGAATTCTGAGTACTAATGAACCTATTATTGAACTAGAGGAACAGAGTGAGACAGTTAGTGAACCTATTATTGAACTAGAGGATCAGCGTGAGACAGTTAGTGAACCTATGATGCTAGAGAATGGAGTTACTGAAACTGTTATTGAACCGTTGATGCTAGAGTGTGGGGTTAATGAAGATTCTGATAATGATTATGTTAGGGAAAATATGTTCATCTTGCACGTCCGGTACAAGAAAGTGTGGCTGCCGTTGTCAAAGAATGGGAAGATGGTATTGGTGATTTAGTAGGTCAAGAATTTCGTTCTAAGGAGGCAGTATGGGATTTGATTAATAGAGCTTCAAAAGAGGAAGTGTTTGGTGTGAAAACTATTAAATCTGACCCGGGCCGTCTTATGTTAGAATGCAGTCAAGCATCATTGGGTTGTGATTGGTATTTAAGAGTTACAAATACTTCGAGCACAGATTTTTGGTGTGTGAAGAAACACACACAAATACATAAATGCTCTCGGTGTCCGGAGGCAACTAGATATGAAAAACTAAAAGGCACATCGCAATTAGTAGCAGATGTGTTGCATGAGGACTATCCGGGTCTTCTTAATACTCTGAAACCTAAACAAATAATGAGTATTGGTAAAGGAAGACTTGGTTTCGATTGTTCCTACTCCACAGCTTTAAGAGAGAAAAAAAACATGTTAGTAATGTGCGTGGGAGCCCTGAAACTAGCTACAAGTTATTGTTTGCTTATCTGCACATTTTAAGGTCTGTGAATCATGGGACAATAACGGAAGTGGAATTGGATGCAGATGACATGTTTAAGTTCCTATTCATCGCTTTGGGCGCAAGCATTGAAAGGTTTAAGGCAATGAGGAAAGTTATAGTGATCTATGCAACTTTTCTGAAAACCATATATGGAGGGATGTTAGTTATTGCAATAGCTCAGGATCCTAATCATCATCATTACCCCATTGCGTTTGGTGTAATTGATAGCGAGAATCATGCTAGTTGGAACTGGTTTTTCAGAAAGTTGAATTTCATTATACCGGATGACCCGGAATTGGTTTTCATAAGCGACAGACATGGAAGCATCATCAAGGGAGTCGCGGATGTGTTCCCGAAGGCATCACATGGACATTGTGTATGACATTTGTCTCAAAACATTAAGAAAAAACTGGCAGGTGACAAAGAAGAAGGTATGGCCAAATTTAGGGAATTAACTCATATTTATACTACGACTGAGTTCAACACTAGATATGCAGAATTTAGGAGAAAGCATCCTAATGTAGCCACCTATCTGGATGGGGCAATTGGGCTTGAGAAATGGGCTAGGTGCTATTTCCAGGGAGACAAGTACAACATAGATACTAGCAACTCCGCAGAGTCAATGAACGCCGTGTTTTCAGAAGTAAGGAAGTACCATCTGTTACCGATGATCGATGCGATTTTGGAGAATTTTTCTGAGTGGTTCAACACACATCGCAAAGATTCCGCGTCTGCATCGAACACAAGGCAAGTGGTGCCTGTTGTGGAGAATATATTACACACGCGCTGTCCAATTGGTGCAAAGCTAAATGCAACTGAACTAAACAGCTTCTGACAAGAATACAACGTAATTGGAAATGACGGTTTTTCTTATTTGGTGGACTTGAAAAAGAATACTTGTTCTTGCTGAGAATTTGATATTGACAAGTACCCGTGCGTCCATGCTATAGCTGCAGCCATAAAGCGATCTAAGATGGATTGGAATAGCCATTCAATCTTGAATGTAAGTATCTATGGTCTATGCTCGAAGTATTACTTGATCGAGACGTGGGCATTGGCATATTACAGAACGATTTATGTGGTGCCGCATCAGGCTCATTGGTTCTTTCCTCCTGATTATGTGGAGAAGGTCGCAAAACCGCCAGATTACACTCCAAAAAAAGGAAGGAATCAAGAAACCCGGTTTCCATCCAAAGGTGAGAAGCGCCGAAAGAAGACTAATAACAAAGCTACGCGTGGCATCAACTTGGAGAGGTGGTTGCAGCCTGAAACCAATGATGATTGACGTTAACTCGTCAACTAGTACAAGAAGTTCAACTACGATAAAGTCTTTGTGTGTAAATTTGTGTTTCTCGGAATTGTCAAATATTGTTCGACAGGTTCAATTAAGAACAATCCTTTGTGTTTAGATTTGTGTTTTCGGAATTTTTAAGCATAGTTAAGTTTTTTAGTTCAACAGAATTGCCAAACATAGTTCAACAGGTTCAACTACGAACTAGTCGTTGTTTGGCAAACCTAGTACAACAGGTTCATCTGGGTCAACTATATACACGGGTGGCATCACAATCAACGCGTCAGTTGAAATATTAGCAGTGACAGGTGGCACTGCGAGTACCAATCGTCGCGTCGTTTGGAATATTATTTAAGACAGGATTACAATCGATTTTACACCATTCATATTTCATCCTATCCAAAAAAAAGAGCCCACCCCACTAATAAAGGAAGTCGTCGTTTGTCAACATGGATGGATATCATTCTGTTTCCGAACTTTGTCCGACTATCAGTGGATGGACTATTTGCGTTTTTGTTGTGACAGTGTTCAAAAAGTTTGTGGCACCGGATGAGTTCAAACTGGGCCTCATATTGGCAGATCAAACGGTAATATATTGCGAATATGTTTAATTTTGTTTCTTTCACATAACTTGCAAGTATATAGTTAAAATTATTTGGTGTAGGGTCCCCGTTCCCGAATCAAGGCTACCATTCCTCGTCGCCTTGCGTCATTTTACTTTGATCGAATACGAGAATATGAGTATGAGTGGATAATTATCACTAATTTCTCGGTCCGAAACGACGCTGAGTCTGTGAGAGCAACATCCCATGACTACCAGATATGGTTTATGGAACAGACTATTGTTACTAAAGCTTTGCGAACGGATGCACTCTCGTTTTACAATTTTACTCCTTTCGACAACATCATAGAGAAGACAGTTAACAAGAATGTGTTGGTCGGTGAGTTTTTTTTGACAATTTTATAGTATTTTCTTTGAGAAATTGTACGAATACTTACTTCTATTATTATACACAAGATGCGGTAGGTGCGATTATTTGGATTGGCCGATTGATCGAAGGCATCGACGTTTGAAGTTTCCTTTCAAGATAATGAATCAACAGTAAGTGCCTCCATCTTCACTTATTATAATGAAACTTGGTTACTATTTTGGGATTAGTTCAAATGGTTCAAATGATATAGTTTAAATGGTTCACCTATTTTAGTTCACATGGTGCACCTATTCTAGTTCAAATGGTTCAAATGCTTTAGTTCACATGTTCACCTACTCTAGTTCAAATGGTTCAAATTGCTATAGTTCACATGGTGAACCTACTCTAATTCAAATGGTTCAAATTGCTATAGTTCACATGGTTCACTTGGTCTATTTAGATGGTTCAATTGCTATAGTTCAAATGCTTCAGCAGACCTGGTTCAGATGGTCATGTTCATAATTTCTGATCAAGTAAATAATTTCTATGAACTGGAGCAATGAAGTTCTCTATTGTGAAGCACACAATCAACAAGCTTTGGACTTTCAAGCTCACTTCGGAGTCTTTGTAATCCGGCAATTGTGGCTGTACTCGTTTGCTGGCGTGTGAGCGGTCATTCTAAACCGAAGCTTGTGAGTCATGGCCCCGTGTCGAAGGTGTTAGGTAATCTGGAAATTCCGGAAGTTGATGAAATTTATAATGTAGTATTTTAGTATTTGGGTACTTTGTATTATTCGTATAAACGAAGAAATTTGTTATCTGACTTTATTATTTTAACTAATAACAAGTCTTTCTATGTACATTTGTAATTCCCGGAATCGGTAAGCCTAGTACAACAAGTTCAGCTCGTTCAACTATAATCACTTATTAAAATGTGTTTAACGATTTTATAATATGTAGAAACGTTTGAAGTTTACTAGTAGCTCAACAAAAAATCTACTATTACTATTAAAGTTTCATTGATAAATTTTTTTTATAAAAATTGAAATCGTAGTATGTGTTCACATAAACAACCTCTTATATGATAAGGAGTAGTTACTATGAGATCACCTCAAATGAAGTGAATTACGTGAATATGGTCTTATATCAAATATGATTCTGCCAAAACTTTGAATATGAAAAATAAATCACAGTTAGGTTGGGTTCGACATACTTATCAAGTATGTACATTAAGTTCAGCTGCAATATATGAAAACAGTGAAAAGTACATCTATGTGTATGATAGTTCAGCAATACAACTATGTGTAAAATTCCAGCTGATGAGCTTGATAATTCCAGCTGGCATACCGCATAATTCCAGCTGGCATACCGTATATCAACTCAAGAAATAAATGTCTGGATTTATCAACTCAAGTTAGATTTTGGTGGGTCCCTATGTTTAAAATATTTTTTTTTAATGGTAGGGTTTTGAGGATTTTCATCTATATTTAATCATTTACTTGTGTGAAAAATCGAAAATTCGAGAAAACCCTCTGCTGAAGAAGACGGCGGCGATTCTTTAGCGGCGACAAGTATTTTCCGGCGACAAGATTTTTCCGGCAAACGACGTCATTTCTTCACAAGGTTAGGTCTTTTCTATTAAAGATCTAGGGTTTATGTGGTTTATTTTAGTCAAGATCTAGGGTTTATTTAAGCCAAGATCTAGGGTTTAGTCAAGTATTTGATAGTTTTCTATTTTGTATTTGACAGACATGCCTATCTCTTTTAACGGAAGCTCCGACTCCTCTCCTAGTGAGAAATCTGACGGTTTCGACTACTACAATGCAATACGCGACGGGAATTGGGGCATTCCGACTAAGTGCTACGGTGGAAGAGACGTTGAAAAGGGTAATGTGGTTGGTGGCAATCACCACGGGAAAACAAGATTCCGATGTCCACTAAATCTGACCGAGGTGGATGGAGAACACTTGCATAAGTGGTGGGAGGAAGCCACTGAAGAGAAGTTTTCGAAGTACTGTAGCCGGAAGGACAAGCGAGAAGAAGGACCTCCTGCTTGGCAAGTTCCGATGTTCGAGCCCATCCACGAGAAGATACGCATTATGAATGACCGGATCACTGAGCTTGAGACCCAATTATTCAAGGAATTACGATCAATCCGGACTGCTATTAGTATCCTCCGAGCTAGAGGAGGGCGTGGTTCTCGTTGAACCATGTATGAACCATGTGAACCACGTTGTTTTCATTATGCAAGTATTTACTTTTGAACCATGTGAACCACTTTGTTTTAATTATGCAAGTATTTATGTATGAACCTTGTGAACCACTTTGTTTTAATTATGCAAGTATTTATGATTTATTACGATGTGCAACCAAAATATACAGTTAAATAGGATAATGTGATGAAAGATGAACCATTTGAACTAAACTGTTTTGAACCAGATGAAATATCTCTATTTCAGTCGAACCAATGAAATAACATTACAAAGTCACAAATCAAAAGCATTATAAAATCAAGGAATAATAAGGTCAAAAATCCGACATTGCAAAGTCATTACAAGATATTAAAGATCTAATACAACATTACAAATTCATGTTTCTTTTTATTACCAAACATTACGTAAACAATGGCAATGGTGATCAAGCAAAGCCACACAAAACACATTGTTAAGCAAACTTTCCACTTGCGGAATTCCTTTTTCCCCAATTCTGCTTCTTCTTTCAGTTCTTATAACATCGCATGTAGCTCTTTCGCCTCAGATTTGATTTTGTTAAGCTCATTTGCAATGATTCCAAAATTTTCTAAAGCATCTTCGACCTCTTCTTGCACAGCATCCTCAACCCACTCAAACAAATGACCCTATTGCACAACCCACAAACCAAATCCGACAAGTTTAGCAAACCAAATCCGACAAGTTTAGCAACTACACAAATACACAATATAAACACCAGCTCTACTTACATCTCTTTTGTTTGTCCACGTATTCAGATCTCTTTTGGTTTTACACCGGAAAAAGGTCTTCCGGGATTGTCTTGACTCTTGGATGTGAAGATCGTCACATCTGCTCCACACGCACATTTCACCGGAAAACCACAGCTCCGTCAACACCAGATGACATTGACACTGAGCTTGAACTCATCGGAGTAGTTAGAGAAGGGATTTCGAATTTTTGCAATTCGGAACTGGAATTCGAATTTTTCGATTTAGGGATTTCAATCGTTTTTGCTTTTTCGAATTTTGAATTATGAATTATACATAAAGCGGCCTCTATTTTTTGAAATTTATTGGATTTTGTTTTGTAATTTAGAAGCCCATTAAAGATGGCAAAAGGCCCAAAACGAATACTTATTTTAGGGATGCTAAAAGCCCATAGTAAACGAAAGGCCCAAGCCCAGCCCATTTACTTAATCGTTCGGCGTCAAAGTTCAGATGGGACAGCCGAAGAGTCACGTCTATTCAATTTACTCGTCTGCTTTTAATTTACACGAAACCAGAGAATTCAAGAAATTGAACTGTTCCCCGGTGAACTACATGGATCATCGCCGGAGCATTCAGTGAGTGAGAATGTCGGCGCCTTCCTCTCCTGCGTCTCTGACTCCAACATCACCGGATTGTTCTTCTCCACCACCACCTGAGTGGTTAGTTGACATCGGTATGATCCGCCTAGAGTTGGGGGTTCCGCTTCACCGTGTAATCCCCCCTGGAGCAGTGGAGCCAACAGTACCATGGATGAGGTCTCCTTTACCAGGATATATGGGGCCGGATTTTGTTCCAGCCCCAAGAGATTTCGTCCCAAGTGAAGTTATTTGGCCCGAAAAGTTTTTTGGTCAAACGAATCTATTTCCGGAGATGCATGAAGCATGTCAAATGTTCATTCAAAAGGTAAATGTAAGAATAGTGTTTCGTTGTTGCCAATGTGGTTTGGTTTAGGGTTTAATCAAATTTCAGGTTTAGGGTTTAGTTGTGTTGATTGTTCGTTATATTAGGTGAATCATATAGTGGTGGTATAGTTGTATTGATGGATATTTAGCGAGAAATTGACATTTATATTGTTGGACAGGTGGATAATCAACACCAAGCTTATCGAAGGCGTCACCGCCAACTACTCATTAAGTTGCAAGACCTGGAGAGAGGTATGAGGCGGTTGGAGGCTCATCCGAAAGACTGGGTGAGATACGGTTTCGACAAAGTTGCTGACATTCCACTGCCACTAAGGAGATGGTGTGTTGAGCATGATGGATCGTCACCGAATTATGCGTGTTTCGCGGAGCCAATTCCCATTAAGGAGGACGATGAACCAGATGATGGAAGTTACTACAGGAGAGTGGATGAGCCTCCACGCGAGTATCCTCCTGACTCTCTCTTTCAATAAACATTATGTCTTTGTTTTGCTTAAGTTTGTAAAATAAATCTAAATCTAAATTGTGGTTTTAAATCTTTATTTTGCTAACTATCTGTGTTTTGAATACAATATATGAATCTAAATGTTTGAATATAATTATCTGTGTTTTGAATGTAAATTTTGCTAACAATTATATAATCAGTCGAACGGAGGTACTTTATTGGTCGAACCATTTGGACAACTTAGTCGAGCCATTTGGACTATTAGTCGAACCGGATGAACTATTTGAACTAATCAGTCGAACTGGATGAACTATATAGGTCGAACCGTTTGAACTAACCAGTCGAACACATTTGAACCATTTGAACTAATCAGTCGAACCATTTGAACTAATCAGTCGAAACGTCTCGCACGCATTCAAATCGCCAACAATCCTTAACAGAAACTCTTCAATGTTTCCATCATTCTTTGCACCAGCTTTTACTACCTTGACCAAGAAGTACAACAGCACTAACTTCAACCTATCTGAACCATGCTTCATCTTCGAGCACTTAGCAAGAACATCTAAAACCTTTATCCTAGATTCTTTTTTGAATATCCTCGAACAAAGTTAATATTCCCCATTGTATTTAGTTCTTTTGGGGAACTGTGGCAATCAAACCCACTTAACAACGCATGCTCTTTAATGGAATACCTAATAGGTACTCCATTTACCACAAACCAAGCCTCCTCGAGCAAATTTGTCTTCACTATGCGTAACATAAGCACCCACATGCCTGACGATTAACGTTCTCTACCCCTTCTTTTAGAATTGTATTCACCATTTCCTCCTCCTCCAGCTCCTCCCCATTCCCGTCTTTCGCTTCTTCGAATTGTTGAATGACAGCGTCAATTAGAGGTTTCAAAGATGTACCTGTCTGATCCTCTTCAATTTCGGCGGTTCCTTTAGGAGAAGCCTCATCACCATCACGCGGTTCCTCCATAGCCTTTTCAATCTTAGCGGTTTCTTTTGTAGTATCATTCGCCGCAACATCTCGTGCTGCTGGTTCGGTCGGAACCAAGTCGACGGCATCTCCGTCGTTCTCAATTTCTGAAGTAACTGGTTCTGATGTCGAAACTTTACCGGACGGCTTGTCCGTCGAAGTAACTGGTTCTGATGTCGAAACTTCACCGGACGGCTTCTCTGTCGAATCATATACAGGGCCACCTTTACCGTCTCCGGCGGCATCTCCGTCGTTTTCAATTTCTGAAGGAACTGGTTCTGATGTCGAAACTTCACCGGACGACTTCTCCGTCGAATCATATACAGGGCCATCAATACCGTCTCTAACACGAGTCATCAAACTATTACACGAATCAAGAATTCGTCGGAAAATTGTGAAAGGCGAGAAATTATGAATTTGATTTTGGAAAATTTGAATTGAATGAGAGTAGAAACGGTTTGATTTTAGAAATTAGGGATTTCGCTTAAGTGTTTGGAATGGGTTTTGGGTTGCTAGGCATGGATCTTAATTGGATCGGATATTTTGTTGGGTCGTCTGAGTTTTTGGTCTTTTGCCAATTATTTGGATTTTCTCTCATTTATCTTTAATTCGACAAAAATTGGGAATTAGAAGAGTGGCATTCCTGGTTACTTTTTCGCAGATAGTGGCACTCCAGACATTTGAACTTTTATCACTTATGCCACTTTTTTGAAAAAACTGATCTGGACTGCCATCAGTTAATCTGAATGCCACCGAAAATGTGATATACCAGTTGTACCCTTAATGAGTTGATTAAAAAAATGAAAAAGAAATTCAAAAGCTAAATAAAGAAAATCGAGTTCGGAGATTCTCCTCTTCGTCGTCGTGTTCTTCTTCTTTGGTCGACGTTCATCTTCTTCGTTGGCCACCATCGATTTCCTCATGCCGCCGACTTGAAATCCGGCGTAAAAGCCACGAATTAGGTCAGTTTCTTCTCATATTTCCTTTGACATTGGTGCATTGTGATTTTAGATTGGGATTTTGAATTCTATATAATTCCCAGCTCGATTCAATTTGATAGTTTGATGATTGGTTTGCAAAGTAAAGAGTAATCGATTAGAGGTTGCCGAAACGTTATTTGAGGTGATGAGCAAAGGAATGTAGGTTGAATGTGAGTTGAATTTGAATTCCGAGATTTCATATTAAAGATTTGGGGGGTTTGTGTTTGCAAAGTTTAGATTAACCAATTAGTTTAACGAATAGGTATGTATTAACATTGGAAATCAATTGAAAGGTAACGAATTAGGTTCAGTAGAATCGAGTGCGACGAGAGATTGATTTCAACGTATGATAAGAGTACATGTGGTATAACTATTAAAATGTTTGATTGGAGTTGAACTGGTTGTATTTTCAGGAGCGATGAAGAAGAAGATCCACACTAAGGTACATTTTGACTTTGGAGGATACTATTCTGAAGTGAATGAGTGGATTGGTAAAAATTCACTATATGCTATATCGTTTAAGACGAGTAGTTTGGAGAAGATTAGCTATTCGATGTTAGTTGACAAGATCATGAAGAAGGTTGCGATTGATGAAGCTTCTGTCAAGTTGAAACTGAGTTACAATCTGTCTAAAGTTAGGAGAGAGACATATATTGTAGATGATGAGGATGTCTTCATATTTTTAACAGAATCTGATGAAGAGAGTCGGATTCCTGTTTTGCATGTGGAGGAATTAAATGGTATAGGAGTTGAGAGGAGAGAGGAAATTTCTGTACCGGAGCGTCGAAGTTCAGTTGGTGTAAATGTAATAGAGGATGATGTTTTAAATGAAGTATGTGAGATGGTGCATGATGGATATGATAATGATGTGAATGATTGTGAGAATGTAGTAGGTACGGAGATCGTGGCTGTCGAAAGGCCGATGGAAAGGCCGGTGAATTCTGTTGAGGAAGAAGATGAGGATGATAGGATTGATTATGATGATATTCACGATATTCCACGAAGTGTAGAAGTTACTCCGCAGGTTATAGAATGGGATGATGGTACGGGTATTGAAATTGGTCAAGAATTTTGTTCAAGGGAGGCTGTGTGGGAATTGGTTAACAGAGCTGCAAAGAAAGAAGTTTTTGGAGTCTATACTATTAAGTCAGACCCGTTGAGACTTATGCTACGATGCCGCCAAGCTTCTAAAGGGTGTACTTGGTATCTAAGAGTTGCGAGAACTAAGAAATCTCATTTTTGGAGTGTTAGAATGCATAGAAAGATGCATACATGCTCTCGGAGTGTTGAGACTACAAGCAATAGTATACAGCGAGGCACACCAAGATTAATAGCATCGGTTTTGCATTGTGATTATCCCGGAAATTTAGAGACCCCAACTCCAAAAAACATTATGTCGATTGTAAGAGGAAGACTTGGGGTGCATTGTTCATACTCCACTGCCTTAAGAGGCAAAATGCTACATGTTAGTGATGTGCGAGGGACTCCGGAAAGAAGCTACACGATGTTATTTTCTTATCTTTACATGTTAGAGAAGGTAAATCCAGGGACAGTAACTTATGTGGAGTTGGAAGGAGAGAAAAAGTTCAAGTACCTCTTCATTGCATTAGGCGCTTGCATTGAAGGTTTTAGGGCAATGCGGAAAGTGATAGTTGTGGATGCAACTCATCTTAAAACTGTGTATGGTGGGATGTTGGTTATTGCAACAGCACAAGATCCTAATCATCATCATTATCCACTTGCGTTTGGAATCATTGATAGCGAGAAGGATGTAAGTTGGATTTGGTTCTTAGAAAACCTGAAAACTGTATATTCGGATGTTCCCGGATTGGTCTTTATTAGTGATAGGCATCAAAGCATAAAGAAGGCTGTCAAGACGGTGTACCCGAATGCGCTTCATGCAGCTTGTATATGGCATTTGTGTCAAAACATGAGAGATCGTGTGAAAATTGACAAGGATGGAGCTGCTGTCAAGTTCAGGGATTGTGCTCATGCATATACTGAGAGTGAGTTCGAGAAAGAGTTTGGTCATTTTACAAGTTTATGGCCTAAAGCTGCTGACTTTCTTGTGAAAGTAGGGTTTGAGAAATGGTCGAGGTGCCATTTTAAAGGAGACAAGTATAACATTGACACTAGTAATTCTGCGGAGTCCATTAATGGTGTGTTTAAAAAAGCGAGAAAATATCACTTGTTACCAATGATTGATGTGATGATTTCTAAGTTTTCTGAATGGTTCAACGAGCATAGGCAAGCTTCAGGTTCTTGTCCAATCACAGCACAAGTTGTGCCTACTGTGGAGAACATATTGCACATTAGATGTCAAGTTGCAGCCAAATTAACTGTGTTTGAGCTTAACAGTTACAACCAAGAATACAACGTGATTGATCTCAACTCGGTAAGTTTTCTGGTGGATTTGAAAATGAAAAGTTGTTCATGCAAACGTTTTGATATAGACAAGATCCCGTGTGTCCATGCTATGGCCGCAGCAAGGCACCTCGCCCGCAAGGAAGGGAGAAATGCGAATACAACCATCTACGGACTCTGCTCTGTGTATTACTTGATAGATAGTTGGTCATTGGCCTATTACCGGACGTTGTATGTAGTCCCACATGAGTCGGTTTGGGTTCTTCCTGCCCATATTAAAGAGTTAGTTGCCTTTCCGCCGGAATACACACCAAAAGGACCAGGACGAAATCAAGAGAAGCGGTTTCCATCAGCTGGTGAAGCGCGAAAGAGGAGAAAATCGCAACCTAGAATAAACTTGGAGGCTTGGCTGCAGCCTGAGGAAGATTAAGTCTGATGCAGAAAGGGTTCAACCAGAACAACCTGGCCAACTGCAGAAAGGGTTCAACCAATACAACTAAGTTCATTTGTATTTGCATTATATTATTTGTAAGTGTGATGTACTATGTTTTATGTTTTCGTATTTGTATTGAATTCTTTGCAAGTTTATTGAATTCTTTGCAAGTTTATTGAATTATTTGCAAGTTTAATGTATTTTTTTAAGTTCAACTGAGACAACTGATATATGTATCTGTATTTTAGGATTAATAAAATGATAAAATAATTCTCAATATTTTCAGCTATTATCAACATCTAAACATTGAATAAATCCAAAATATGATATTACAACATTGTTATTAATAAACTTGATCATAAACTGGTTTCCTAATAAATCACCTATGTATGACAAGGAACATATAGTTCATGATTGTCCAATATACATACGTTATGTATGAAAACAGATATTTACTAAATATGATTCTATCAAAACTTATTAAAATCCATTAATATGTTAAAACTTATGGGACCAACTAAAAAAATGAGTTGGTTTTTCAGATTCAACTTCAAAAACACAAAATTTAGAATAGTTCAACTGTTTGTGATTCCGGCCAACTGTACATATACATACAACTATGTGTATTCTGAATATTCTAATAAATAATTTTTTTAAAAAATAGATCCCACGAAGTCGCGTTCACACTACGATTATTGCGTTCACACTACAAAGTTTCTACCTATTTATTCTCTCTCTCTCTTCTATTTCACTTCTCTCGTTCTTCTCTCTTCTTCACTTCTCTCCTCAGATCGTCCTCAAAGCTCCTCAGCTCGTCTTCAAGCTCTTCCCATCACAGCGACCATCTCCTCGCCTAGCTGTCAACAACCAAGGTATTACATGCACTGGAGTTCTTCCTCTCTCTCGTTCTTCTCTCTTCTTCTAAAGGGTTTCTAGCCGCCGTAATTAGTAGATATAGGGTTTCTTACGGGTTTTTAGCCGCCGTAATTAGTAGATCTAGGGTTTCTTACGGGTTTCTAGCCGCTGTAATTAGTAGATCTAGGGTTTATAGCGTTCATGATTCATATCTCTTTCTTTCTCTGTTCTGTAGATGCCCTATAGTTACTCTCAACCATCCACGTCCGAAGCTAGTTGGAATAGTGGAGAGGCGAATGCCGATGCAAATTGGGGGGTTCCAGAAAAATGTTTTTGTGGTAAGCCTGTAAAACTTGAAGTGTGCAAAACTGGTTACAGGCAAGGCGACAGAGTCTACAAATGCCCAATGCTTAAAGTAAGTTATTGTGTTTTCATTTCATTGGAACAACAAAGTACAAGTGAATTATATTTATGAAGTCTTCTCTCTTTCGCAGGATGAAGAGTACGAGTCCCGAAACCACCTTATTCAGTGGTGGGATCAGGCGGTAACTGAGGAGCTTGAGAAGGTAAATCACAAACTTGATTCCGCACTAAGACATGGACAACTAGCATGCAATCATGCTTTGGAGTCCATCCGGGAAACTATTCAACTCATGCAAGGTGAAATTGAAACCCTTAAAGAAAGGTTACTCGCCAAAAAAGTCGAGATTGATAGGCTTAGGGCATTACTTTCTACATGGTGATTATGATGTGTTTTATGTTATTGAGGATGGTGTATGGCATTTGAACCTAAATATGTTACTCTTGTATTTTAAGTTATGTGTATTGACCGGCCAACTGGGACAACTTAGCTACTCTTGTATTTTAAGTTGTGTACGAAAATGTTGATACACGAATCACAGCTAGACGAGGAGTCGTACGAAAATTTTAAGGTAGGTAGATGTGCGACGAGCTGGATAGAGAGGCGAATTGGACAAACCGAGTTGTCTGCTGAAGGTATAGACGAGCTGGGCGACGAGATAGGTGGACTATGCAGTCAATGGACGAACTGCCGCTAGGCGAGGAGGTAGATGAGTTTTGTAGTCGAGGGATGAGCTGATAGCTAGACGAGGAGTCGGACGAGCTGACTAGCTGACAGCTAGGCGAGGAGATGGTCGCTGTGATGGGAAGAGCTTGAAGACGAGCTGAGGAGCTTTGAGGACGATCTGAGGAGCTTGAGGACGAGCTAAGGAGCTTGAGGACGAGCTAAGGAGTTTGAAGAACTGACGAGCTACTCTCTCTGGGTGTCCCGGCCAACTGGGTCAACTTAGCTACTCTTGTATTTTAAGTTATGTGTATCGACCGGCCAACTGGGACAACTTAGCTACTCTTGTATTATTGACCGGCCAACCGGGACAACTTAGCCAAACGTTTTGATTTTAATAAAATCCTAAAACACATAAACCATTACAGAAAATAAGTTTGTCCTCTACACATAAACTACGCATAACATTCCCAAATACACAAAAAGAAAGTCCTATTTCTCCAAACACCTAAGAGTCCACACACACACATAAGCAAGAAAGAAAAGTCAAAGTCTCTTCCTCGTTTGCTTCCCCTCAGCTGTAAACTCTTCCCCCTTATACTTGGAAGGTTTCCTTCCACGTTTTTTCCCAGATTCCAGAGTAGGACCAACATGCTTTCTCTTCTTCTTCGATATCTGCTTCTTCTTCTTCTTCTTCTTATCCTCTTCATCGGACTCATCGCTGCCATCACCTACAAAAATATGTAACCAAACATGTAAGAACTATTGTGAAAGCATCACTACACAAAAGTTCAACAAAAACTCACTTAGAGACTCAATAGTTGGAGGTGCTGGGTCACGGATTCCACTGTGAATAACCAAGGCCTTGCTCTGAGTATCCCTTGGCTGATAAGACGGTGGCACAAAATCAGCAGCTGAACCAGGACGCATATCTTCATATTTGTCTTTCTCTGCCTCTTTCTCAAGCTGATCTGCCACATATTCCTCTATTCCTTGTACTCTCACACAAATCCGCTTGATTTCGCTATCCATCACAGCAAGCTTGTCCGTGAGCTTGTCAAATCCTCTCTCCATAGCTTCCTTGAACGAGAGAATCGATGTCCCAGGGATTTCAGGTTCAGGTACAGCTGGAACATCATCAACAGTTTCAATACGTCTACCATCAATGTCTGCTTGGTAGAGACTACGCCAGAAAATCTTCTTTTTCTCTACGATAAGCCTCTCTCTCCAACTATCAACAATTGGATCGATATATCCAATACCATCATCAACATGCTTCTCTACAACGCGTGACAACATTTTTCTCTCATCCATATCAGGTTCCAAGATGCTTGAAATATCCTGTCAAGTAAACATATATTTCAAACACCACAAAGATTATAAACATAGATTTCAAGAGAACAAAGCTAACCGTTATATCTCCAAGTGCTTCATTTATTTCTTCCAAAGTAAATCCCTTCATGCAACTTTCACTGAACTTGTGCTTGCACATTCTTGGACATTCCTTGTCTGCACGTACAGCTTCTCTAAATCTCTTCCCAAGCTGCGGAATGCACTCAAATGCCAGAATCTAGACACAAAAACATAAAAGTAAATGAAAGTTCACAATAACAAAATCTAGCCACTCATATAATTTACTCGACTACTTACCTCAAGTGGAGTAATAAATCCATAAAAAGCAGTCTGTGCCTTGGGTTTCACCACACCTTTCATGTTCTTCATTACTCTCCGCACCCCTTCCATACACTGCTCAAAGGAAAAACGTCCCCACGGGAATGTCTCACAAGCTCTGACATTATCCACAATCCTAAGCAAAAACTCCTCTATCTTCGAATCCCCTTTAGAATCAGCTTTCATAACCTTAGCTAAGAATAACAGAATTGCCAACTTCAACCTAGCAGTAGACTTCTCACTCTTAAACTCTTCCAGCTTCTCTTCCACGTCTTTAATCTTGATGTCCTCAGTCCTCTTAAACAACTTCTCCACAAACTTCAAACTGCCTAAAGTCTTATAGTTTTTTGGGTACTCACGGCAGTTCAAACCGGTCAACAATGCATGCTCTCTAATTGAGTACCTTATAGGTACTCCATTGACAACAAACCAACACTCTCTCTCCAATTCTGTCTTAGCCGTGCGAACCATAAGCATCCACATGCCTTGAATCATGTGATTGGGCTCCTTAGGCATGTGGAATATGTGCTTAAATTGGTCATGATTCCTAAACCACTTCAGTTCTGCATCCAAAGTCTCTATAAATTCCACTGTTTGTACCAACTGACACCTCGTTCCTATCTTACACACCTTCGTGTAGGTAGTTGGATCAAAGTACATAACTTCTGGCGGCAATGGTTGATTATCATCATCATCATCATCATCATCCTGCATATTCTGCGGCTGAAGATCATCATCACCATCCTGCATATTCTGCGGCAGGTTATCATCATCACCATCATCCTGCATATTCAATTCAAAATACTTTCAATTTCACATTAACTACCTAGTTGTACTACTTGTTCCTGAATGACCATTCACAAATTTACGACCTAGTTGTACTACTTGTTTTATCTGAAGCACCATTCACAAATCCAATCATTTACCAATGCATGCATAATATCCTAAAACGAGCCTAATCAAAAAAAATAACGGTCTTCTATCATACCTTATTTGCTCCATCATCATGTTGAACAACTGCATTCGTTGCCTCTTCTTCTTCTGCACAAGAATCGGCATTTGGGTCTGAAAGATCGTCATTTGATTCCCATGCGACGGCGTTTGAATTACCCAAATCGGCGGCGTCACAATCGCCGGTTGTAGGCTGAATTTCTCCGGCTTCCTCTTCTGTTGTAAAAAGCTCTGCGCCTTCTTCATCTCTTCGGGGAATCTCGGCGGCGGTCTCGTCGACTGATGGAGGAATTTCGCCGGTCGATTCAACCCTAGTTGATTCATATTCTCCAGATGAGTCTTTTACTCTAGCCATTGGAAAATAAATTTGCGGATATGAAAGAGACAAAGACGAACGAAAACGGAGAAGAAAGAAGAATAGAAGAGATTGATTTTTCCGGTGAAAGTGGTATCGTCGGAGACGAGAGAAGACGACGACGGAGAGAAGAGGAAGAAGTCGAGAAGTGAAAAGGGGGAACTTAGGTTTTTACTTAGGTTTTTTCTGTAAATAATACAACTGGGCCGAGTATTTACATTTTTTTTTTGATCCGAGCCCAACAAATTAAGTTTTCTTGTAGTTTTTGTGGTTTCGCAAGAGTTTTTCGTCCTTTTCTCATTTTTCGATTTAAATAAAAATCAATAATAATATTCCAAACATAAGAATGGCACGAGTGATTATTTCTTCTCCAATAGTGGCATAAGAGGTGAGCTCTCCAGACATTTAGTCTCTTCGTCAACCATGCGAATTCCACAAGCTCTTATCTCGCAGGGTGAAAACTGAAACTCCTCTGGAAATTGAAGAGAGGATTCGAGTCGCAAATCTTCGATTTTGTCGGTGTTTATGCTACTGGGTACGTGGATGATAACCAGGTGATGTGATGTTACAGTCTCTTCTTCCTCAATCTCCGATGAAAGATTGAGATTTGGTGTGAGGTTAATCGAAATTACTTCATCATCTTTGCGGTTCCAATCATAACTAAACGCTGGGAATTGGAGGTAGAAGGACCTCTCGCAAGAAATCAAGATACAGGCAGCGAAACTCAGAAGTGTCGGTGTAAACAAGCTGATCTTCGTCGATGTCCCATGTGACTGATTATCGAAATTTCTGGGTACTTCAGTTCCTGGTAAGCAAAGAAATCTTTGTGAAACCTATAAAAACAGAAAGCGAATTGTTCACAAGAGAGGATTAGAAGAAAAGAAAATAGCAGTTAACATTAGCAGTCAACAACGAAGGTCACCTCTTGGCTACACTTGTCGTTTAGAAATTGTGTAATCTGTTGCTCATCTTGTTGCAAACCGAAGCAATGGCTAAGATCGAGGTGTTTGATTGAATGCTTTGGGGAAAGGTCGACACTTTCCAGGGAATCACAGCCGTGTGCGTAGAGATGCTTGAGGTTTAGTGGAAGCTCTTCCACTGATTTGAGTTTCTTGCAGTTATTTAGGCACAGAGTTTCCAGCGATAATAGCTCTTTTACACTTGCACCTCAAAGTCGTGGCTGCTTAGGTCCAAGTGTATTAAATTGCTGAAATGGCTTAGCTGTTCTGATAATGCTTGGAGATTCTTGCAGTTATCAAGCTCAAGCGCTAGCAAACAGAATCTGCCTACATCTTGAACCGCATAAGGAAGTTCCAGCAGAGATTCGAGGTTCGTACAACCAGAAAGCTTGAGCGTCTGCAACTCAGTCAGCTCTACAAATGCCTCGAGTTTGATGCAATTAGAGAGCCTCGCGTATTTCAACTTCGAAAGGTTCTTTGTTGATGCGGGTAGATTCCTGAAATCATTTCCGCTGAGGTCCACTTTCTCTAGTGACTGCATTAGACCAATGTTGTCTGGGATTTTCTGGATGTTTAAGTTGATCAGATTCAACTCTACCAAGCACTGGAAACCTGAGAAGCTAATGCAACGGAAGGGGGTACCATCTGCAATGTGGCTAAACCGCATGATGCTGAGAGATTTAAGATCATAAAAGCTTGAGATGATCGGAAATCTTTTCTTTGGCACCATTACCAATTCATCAGGGATTTTTTGCTCGGAATAAAGGAGAGGTGCTCTACGGTTCCCGTGAGATGCCACAAGCCGATGTGTATCTTCCCTTCTATAGATAGGTTTGCAAGAGAACTCAGCTTCTTTACTCCTCTGGGAAGCCTCAATATTATTTGTCGGCGTCGCCTTAGTCCACGTTCTGGAAGGACAGCCTTTTCTGATACTGTATATGGATTTGAAGATTTATTAAGGCATCACAGTTTGATAAATCGAGTTTTCTCAGGCAAGATAAGCGTCCAATGGACTCTAGAGTTTTCTCCAATCTTGTGCAGCCTTTCATTATCAACTCCTCGAGCAGCATGGTCCTCGAGAGATCTGGAATTTCTCTCAGATTCTTAGAGCCAGTAACATCTAGTCTCCTCAACTGACCAAGGCCCTGGATATAAGAAAACCACAAAAGACGGTGAAAACTCAGTGATAAGGTTTTAATGATCTCTACACCCCTGAATTGTTAGCTGTGCCTGGAAGAAACTGCAATTTGGAATTCATAACCTCTATATGCGTGAAAGCCTTGAAGAATTTGAGATTGTTGATAGTGTTAAGAATATTTCCGTCGATAGGCAACACGTGTATCATCTCACACATGTGAAGTGCTACACCTTCAACCATTGCTGTATCCTGATGTGAGAATCGTCAGAGTCAGTTGACATGAAAACAATATAAGCATGGCCAAAACCATGGAGATTCGAACAAGAAAGAACGTCATGCAAAGGTTTTAATAACACTTACTGTGTTTTTTTGCAGCAAAAAGATGATAGGATTAATTTTCCACAAAATTCTCTGTCTCCAAGGCATGAACCCGGATTCTTGACGTACAATTTCTCTTGCCGCTTGTTCTATCAAGACATGCAATGTAATGCATCCATCAAGTGATATGTCTATGAGAGACTTCACTTCTAAAGCTTTTATCCTCATGTCACCATCATCGATAAGGGCATTTACCCGGTGGACAGAGTCTCCATTGAATAGACATGCAACATGAAGGAACGCAGCTTGCTCTTCCTCGTCTAAACCGTCATAGCTAGTTTTTAAAATATCCTTGATACGTTTTTGAGGAACTGTTTCAAGAATGCCCAACGCCTTTTCCCACTCCCTCTATCCAGGGAATCCGACAGAGATATACGCCAAAAGCCTCAAGGGCTGAAGGAAGGCCTTGAGCAAGCCTAGAAGCACGGACTGAGAATTGATGGTAGACATCAAAAGGAGGTTGCCCTCCGTCAAAAGCAACATGTTTAAAGACTTTGATAGCATCATTGTCATCCAAAAAGCTAACACGGTATAATAATCTCACTCCAAAGGAGTAGAGTAAGCCAAAGTCTCGTGTAGTTATGATGATTCGGCTCCCTGGTCCAAACCAGCTCGTCTCTTTTGCTAGGGCATGCAGCTGGTCCACATTGTCCACATCGTCAAGGACAAGGAAATTTTTTTCCTTGAGCTTCGACTTGATAAGTCTGCATCCCTTCTCCACGCTCCATAAGGTCTCTTGCTTTTTGCCTCGGATTTCAGATAGAAGCTTTTCCTGCAAATATGGGAGGCCATTCTTTGCAAAAATCCTAACGTTTTCTATGAAACAATAGTGAACAAATCGGCGCGAATATTCTTCATAGAGACACTTGGCAATGGTGGTTTTGCCTATGCCTCCCATTCCCCAGATTCCGATCATACGAACCTCATTCTCAGATTCGATGCTCAATAGAGGATTCAGTCGTTCCATGTCAACGTCCATTCCAACAATATCGGTGACAAATTAAGGTTCATCAAGCTCTTCTTTTCCTGTTTTTCCTCCTGACGAAATTTCTTATTTTTGTGGCAAGCTAAAAGTTCTTCAAGCTCTCAAGATCACAACTTTTGGTAAAGTTCCCACTCATGAGCGTAAAAGTCGTCTACAAATTTAAAAGAGAAATTAAATTGTGATGCTAATAAGCAAGTCAACTAAAGGTTAAACCAAAAGAAAAAAGAGTCAACTTAAGGACTAAAATTGTTGATCAGACAAATGGCATAAATTAACCCTTTCTAAAAGAAAAGGGTATTCAAATGAGACGTGTTCATATTAATGATTTTGGCCCGTCACTCCTCCGGAAAGTCGCAGCTCAAGCTTCTGTCTATTTCATTTGGAAACAAAGGAATAACATGGTTCACAACCTTCAACACATCCCTCCGTCAATCATCTTCCGTTGCATTGATCGTGAGGTGCGCAATACTATTACTTCTCGAAGACATAGGAAGCACTGTAAACAACTTATGCTACTTTGGATCCATTAATCTTTCCTGATTAACTACTCTTTATCTTAATCTTGTTTTTATTTCTTTTTGCCAAGGTTAATTTAATTTAGGTAATGCGTCTCTTGTAATACCTTACATTTCATTTCTAATGATATTTACATTCTTAGCAAAAAAAAAAAAAATATATTAATAATTTTGGGCAGAGAAATATGCATTAATTTAGGGTTTAGGCTTAGAATGAAAAGAAAGACGAATCTTTCACCAAAAGCGTACATATAACACGTTCCAGTGAAAAAAAAAAAATCTGAACAGATAATTTGAAAAACCTTTTTTTAACATTTATCAATTTCAATGAGATATAAGAACAAAAAATAATTGTGGGATTATGAGGTGAAACCATTTTTGACCAATAGACTGCTTAGAGCGTATATGAAGAATCGAATATACTTTTGTAGGAGAAACCTAACCAACAATGGTTTATGCTTAAATGAGCTTATTAACAGAAAAATTTAAGATTGAAATTAGATAGCTTAAGAGCTTTATTAAAATGTGAAGTAAAGGAAAGGGAAAGACTTTAGTTTGTCACCAAGATCACAAATGATTCTAGATTTGATATATCATTAAATGAAAGGGAGAGTTGGAAACAACTCTCAAAGTTGTTTACATTGATTTTCTAAACACATATTTATATAAATCTCTATTAACTAAAACCCTAGTTATATGGGCTAATGGACTTCTCATATGACTCTATCTTGGGCTTCATTTGAATCCTCTAATAACTTTCACGAATATTGCTACATTTGTTACTCTAACAAAAAAAAAGGATACATCAAAAACAATATAACTAATCACTTCCATCGGAAGTCATTTTCATATATAGTCCTACTAATATAAAATAATAATAAGTTTGAAGGAAAATATGTTAATCATCTATTTACTCATTAGAGAAAATACACATTGATTTAGAAGGACAATTACAAGAGAGAGAGTGTCACGAAAGAAACATTTGCTTAAAGGAATAAAATACATGGATGTATTAAGCAGTGTTTGTTAGGTATAAACCAAAGGTTCCACATCGAAAATTTAGAAAAAGAGTTTCTAATATATAACTATATAAGCCAAGAAAGCCCATTAGTGTTCACCAAAGCTTCCATCTATCGTCTGAAATACCTAGGCAATTTTAGTCTAGTTCTAGACGATTTTACAAGATGTACATAGGTGATTTTTTGATAGTCTAACGGTTTTAGAATAAACAATATGTATATATTATAACTTAATGAATATAACATAACAGAAATACCAAAAGTTTTTTTATTTGAATGTTAATTTCTGAGTCTTTATCACACAAAACATCGGACTTCTCTCTCTTCTCTCACCTCTATTTTTCAGAGAGGAAGTCATCAAAGTTTCTTCTTCCGGCAACGACAGCTTTTCAGTGTTCGTTGGCCATCAATCTATCTGGAATCATCTAGCTTTCTCAGCAGGGATGTCCAGCTTTCCGTCCGGCGGCGCTCGTCTTTATGGTGATGTTTGGCCGGCTTTTTTTCTTACACCGTCCGTTTCTTTTAACGGTGGTGGTCGGCTACCGTCTGGCATCCGTCGGCTTCCACAACGGTGGTTGGCTGGCTTATGTCTAGAGTTTCATCGTCCGTCTACGGTGTCTCGTGTAGATTATGTTTTCTCTCTTAGGCTTCTTTGTATTGAGTTTGATTGGCTCTCTTGTGTTTCAATTCTTAGATCTGGAATTAAAATTCCTTGAACCTCCTTTGTTTAAAGGGCTCGTTTTGTTTTTCAAGCTTATCGATTTCAATTTTTTAAAAACAAATTGGAGTTGTGGATGAAGGTTTTTCTAGTATCTTTGGATTGAGTTCAACATAGTTGTGGCTATTTCTTCTCACTGATCTATGAAGAAGATTGTTTTTCTTTTATATTTTTAGCTGTTGACGGAAGCTCTATCAGCTTAATATTTACACTTTGTTCTTCAGTTTAAGACACTTCATATTTCAGGATCCTGATTAAAAGTTTAGTTGTTCTGCAGATCTGAAATTACCTTTTCGTCGTTGTTTTTAAAGAACCAGAGATTCAATTGGTGAGAAATCAATCGTGGACAATTTAGTTTGGTGATTCGCGATTGTCATACCGATGAGAAATAGAAGATTCGTTTGCTTCGACTTAGCTTTTCCGACGACGATCAAAAATTCATCGGAAGTTGAATCTTTTACGGCGAAATTTGTGAAATCAACACGTGTCCTTACCTCATCTTCATCGTGACGCGTCATGTGAGATATTTTGATCTGCTTTACTTTCCTTGTTTAGAGGGTTTAATCTTGGGCCAATCTTTGTGGACTGTTTGTTGTTTTTGAAAGCCCGTAGAGTATTGGGTTGTAAGAATGACTTGAGCTGTGTAGACTTTCGATCAATAAATAAACTTACGAGGAAAAAAAAAAACATAACAGAAATACCTTGAAATTTTCAGTTTTTTTCTAATCAATTTAAAGGTTCTCAAAAATTAGAAAAACATTATCACAATTAAATCCGTCTATCCGGCCCTAATGGCTACATAATTCACCAAATTTAACTCTCCACCTAATAACACTGGTTCGAGTAAAATCTAGGTGTTTTAAATACACTGTGTATACACATAGCAACATTTAAACGGTAGCTTAAACCGCGTTCTTGAACATATACTTAACATTTTTGAAGTACATTTTAAGGAATTCAATTGGGTCAAAAATTTTATTTGATTTTGACTCAAAAATCTTCAATCGGATCTTCCATAATTGGTTTTTATTACCATTTTCTACCAAAAAAATAATTGAATACGAAATTAATTTAATTAACAAATTTAATATATATAATATCTCTAAACTAACCATATTTGTTATTTACATTAACTAATTCCCTTCTAAATCTTTACCTAATTTAAACATAAATATATGATTTTTCTTTCAAATTTATATGATCTTATATTTAATTTATTTTGAATTTATATAAAATATAAATAGATAATAAAATATTATATTTTCTGTATATTATGTAATTCAAATTTTTTTAAACGGACATATATTATTCAATCGATGAAGAAATAATATGTGTACAATGTCCCACATTGCTTAAAAAATTGGACATTGGTTCATAGCCATACTATAAAAAGGACCAAAATGATTCCGGTTAAGAATAAGCAGGAAGCTTGATTTATCAGGCATCCAAAATTAAAGTGGTTATCCGCTTTACTCGGGTTCTTTATTTTAAAAAATAGAAACTTTACAAAGTTTCAAAAATTATAAATAGTTAAACTTTTTATCAAAAGTTGAATATTATAATTTTCCAAACTTTTTAGGGAGATTTGCAAAACTACCCTTTTTTTACTACCTTTTTTCAACAATACCCTTTTATGTTGTCCATTTTTAAAAATACTCTTTCCCTTGAATAAAATGACCAAATTACATTCATCCAATAGGAACATGTAATTGGAAACTGAAAATTTCCCGCCAAAATTTATTTTTTCCGGCAAAAAGAAAATTACGCCAAAATTTTTTCCTGCCAAAAAAAAAATTTCCCGCCAAATTTTTTTTCGTAACAAATTTTTCCTCAACCGAAAAAATGCTTTTAAAAATCCTTGTAAATTTTTTTTGGCGGAAAATAGATTTACAAGGGATTTTAAAAGGGTTATAAAAGATTAACAAGGGATTTTAAAAGGGAAAAATGTCAAAAAAATCACCAACTTTCAAATTTGGGACGATTTAATCTTAAACTTCAGAGAAAACAAATAAATCGTAAAGTTTTTGTTGACTTTATAAATAAATGACAAAGTTTTTGTTGACTTCCCATTAAATAGGTTAACATAATTTTTTACGACGTTAATGTTCCGTCTATCTGCTCTGTTAGAACAAAACAATGTCGTTTATTGCAAAGACAAACGACGTCGTTTTGTCTGTTGAAACAAATTTAAACCCTAAATCCCCAAATCAATTTCACTATCTCAAATCCTTTGTAAATCTTTCAAAACACTTTTAAACCCTTTAAAAATCATTAAAAAACCTTTGTAAATCTTTTAAAGCCCTTTAAAATCCCTTGTAAATATTTTAAAACCCTTTTTAAATCCCTTGTAATTATTTTAAAATCCTTTAAAAACAATTTTAAACCTTTAAAAATCTTTTATAAACTTTTGTAAATCTTTTAAAGCCCTTTAAAATCCCTTGTAAATCTTTTAAAAACCTTTTAAAATTCCTTGTAAATATTTTAAAATCCTTTTAAAACAGTTTTAAACCTTTAAAAATCTTTAAAAAACTTTTGTAAATCTTTTAAATCCCTTTAAAATCCCTTGTAAATCTTTTAAAACCCTTTTAAAATCCTTTGTAAATCTTTTAAAACCCTTTTAAAATCTCTTGTAAAACTTTTAAAAACCTTTTAAATTCCCTTGTAAATTTTCCTTTTTAAATTCCTAGTACATATTTTAAAACCATTTTAAAATCCCCTGTAAATCTTTTAAAATCCCTTGTAAATCTATTTCCCTCCCAAAAAAATTTTTGTGGGATCATTTTTTTTGAAAAAATAATTTTGGCGGGAAATTTTTTTTCCGAAAACTTTTGGCGGAAAATGTTTTTGACGGGAAAATTTTGGCGGAAAATTTGTTTTGGAATATTTTAGGCGAAAAAATATTAAGATTCCATTTTGTTAACCTAAAATAATTTCCAAATAAGGGTAAAATGGTCATTAAAAATTTAAAGAGGGTAGAAATGAAAATGGATAAAATAAAAGGATAGAGTTGAAAAAGGGCATCATGAAAAAAAAAAGAATCTTTCTTCAATTAAACATATAATTACAAAATAATTTTAAAAGGAAATCTTGCAAAATCTGCCATATTCCACTCTATTTCTTTCAATCCCTGCCATATTCTGTAACTCCTTCCAACTCATGCCACATTTTGCTGCACGTGGAATTCAGTGGACGAAATTATCCTTAAGGTGGGTCAGCGCTCTGACGAAGATGGTGACATAACAGCTTTTGGCTGATGTAATGATACAAGACGAAAAATCATGCTGGAAGAATAAAGAATTAGGGGACAAAATAGTGGAGAACAACTGGCTTCTACTGTTGTTATTGGGTATTTAAAAATGACTTATTTAAACAAATTGGTTATCCAAAATTCTGCGGGGGACAACGTAATATATAATACATTAGGAGACATGATTACCTGATAGCGGGGGACAACGTAATATATAATGCGTTAGGAGACATGATTACCTATTAGCGGAGAACAATTGGAGCAAGACTTTTGTTTTAGTCTTCAGATCTTGTCCTCGAATAGAAATTCTCTTTTGCATCTACGTTTTGTCCTCGATTTCACCATCTTGCTCTATTATTATGAATCCTACATCTTATATGCAATTGTTCTCATTTAATAATTTTGAATTTTATTTAAATTTTTGCGATCTATTTTGATCCACAGATTAGTTGAGCGTTATTGTCTTCACCTACACGTTAACATATTTTAATAATATGTTATATCGGGACAAGTTCATATCGAATGAGTAATAGAATTGGATCGGGGACAAAGTCAGATCGAATGATAGACAAGATAATATGTAATAACTGAATATTTTTGTTGTTTTACAATAGAAGAAAAAAAAATCGTGTCGGTGAAAACAATAATGCTCAACTAATCTGTGGACCAAAATAGATGGTAAAAAATGATGAAATCAAGGACAAGATCTAGATACAACAGAAATATTGTGATGAATAAAATTGAGAGACAAATTTAATTGAAAGTTACATGTAAAGAATCTGTGCAGGTTGTCAAAGAAAGTGAGAGAGTGACAAAAGCGCTTCATCTTCGGGAAGATAATAATATATGGTTAAAGCGCACAGATTTCAAGGAAGGAGAGATAAAATAGAGAAGAAATGGAGAGGGACAAAATCGATATTTCAGTATGAAATATGACATGAGTTGTAAGGCCCAGCAAATTATGGCAGATTGCATAAGGATTGGAAAAAATATGGCATATGTTGTAATTTTTTCCTTTTTAAAAATAATCTAAATAATTCTATAATCAATATGTGAACGATATTATACTTTACAGATCTTTTTGTAACTTCACCTTAATTATGATAGACCTTGCAAACAAATAAATGCAACAAAAAATAGACACTAAAAAATCTCAACAACAATCTTTAAATTATAAAAAATCACATAAATATCTTCGGGATTCAAATTTTAATAATTATTTAAACGGATTTTCTAATTTATATCAAAACCAAATATATTGAATATAAAATATACAAATAGGAAATACATTAATTTAAAAGATACAAAATATTTAACAAGAAATTGTGTTATTTTTTGTTCAAAGAATTCGATATAAAATCTTCGAAACGATCCGATATTGATTCTTATTAGATTGAAATTGTTAAAATTTCAATATATTATACAATTTTTCTTTTTAAATTGAAATTGTAAACCGACTCGAAGTATATTAAATAAAAATATTATTAAAAAGAAAAAGAACAATTTGATTTTTAGTTATCACGGGACGGATTTATATGGCGGGACGGGTTTACAGGAGACGAGTTTACATGGTAGGACGGGTTTGGATGAGACGAGATTATATGGTGCTATGAGTTTAGATGGGAAAAATTTGGATACCACGGGTGTACTCCTAGAATTAACAATCAAATTACAACTATACAATAGTAAACAAAACAAACAATAATAACATAACAAATACAATTTTAATTTCAAATTTTTAGTTACAAAAAAATAAATAAAATCAACATTTTAGTATAAGTGTTAATCTTCTTTGACACCTCTAAATGTTATTCTTCTTTGATACATTTAAATGTGTAATTTTAATATAAAGTTACTAAACTACATATGTTCCATGGATTAAATTTGAAAACACCAAAAGTTTATATTAAATAATTTTTTTATAACAAATTATGAATAAAATAAAATATTATCCCGTGGTATGGTCTATCACAAGTCAAATCCTAAAAGATAAAATAACATATATTAGACTTATTAATATCATAATTGTGACTCAATAAAAAACATACACAACCTTATCGATAATTATTAATCATCACAAACAACAACAAACAACAAATTATATTTTGTGATAAAGAAAAATAAATAAATAAATTTAATTTACGGTATATCGCGGGTCATATCCTAATTATGATACAATTGTCTATTTTTACCCTATATATATTACAAACGCACACATTTGTTGCATAACATATTTAGACATCGCTTCCAAAGAAAGAAATCATTTATCTCTACATTATTTCTTCCTCTCATTGCCCCTCTCTTCTCAACGTTTTGTCTCTTATATCTTTACGTTTCATACTTTTTTTTTGTTGACATTTAATTATTTAAATTTTTTGTTCCTATGGACACTAGATAGGACAACAAAAGATATAAAGAAAATCTACACCACACATATCATGAGGTTCTGGAACAAGTTTCTGCGGTAAGAGAAACCAAAAACATGAAGGGCAGAAAAAAAAAGAACAAACCATCTTCAACACAGAGCCATGGCTTATGCAACTTCTACCTATGCACGAACCTCATGCATTATCCTACCCAAAATCCAAAACGGCGCGCATTTCACGGATGACACGAAAGCATTTAGAAGGATAACAGCAAGAAGAGTGACGCGTATATACGCGTCACAAGGCCCGACTAAACCGTCAAAACCATCTCCAGGAGTAGACACAAGAATCCACTGGGAAAGCCCGGACGAAGGCTGGATCGGAGGAAGATCCGACCCGGCCAAATCGGTTGATGAGGACAAAACCAATCTCCTTAGTGACGAAAAATTTGCAGAACTAATCAAAGACTCTTTTGATTCTCATTACCAGTGAGCAAAACAAACATTCTCATTACATATCTTTTTATTTTTATTTTTCAATATGTATTGTAACATGTAACAATAATCATTTTCAGATTCTTAGGTGTTTCAACGGATGCTGATCTAGAAGAGATAAAATCTGCGTACCGGAGATTATCTAAAGAGTATCATCCAGATACAACTTCACTACCACTTAAAACAGCTTCAGAAAAGTTCATGAAATTAAGAGAAGTGTACAATGTTTTGAGCGATGAAGAGACTCGGAGGTTTTATGACTGGACACTGGCTCAAGAAGTTGCGAGTCGTCAAGCTGAGAAAATGAGAATGAAGCTAGAGGATCCGAAAGAGCAAGATTTTAGGGGCTATGAATCAATACCTGATATGGTTGACCGGTTAGGTGGAAGAAACATGGAGCTTAGTGATCAAGCAATGACTGCTCTCACGTTCGATATTTTGATCGTATTATTCGCTGTTTGTTGTATAGCTTTTGTGATTGTTTTCAAAGATCCTTCTTACTAGGTAAGGAGCTTTGTATATACTTGGAAAATTCATATAGTTTATATGTAGATGGAAGATTAACAATTACAGATTATAAGATCATTTGAACTAAAATAAAGTGGTCTAGTGGTTCTGTTCCTCACCTTTTTTGTGTGTGTGTTATTTTTGGATTTTTTCTAAGCTATCCAAACATTGTTTTAGAGCTATATTTTGTTATGCTTACCTAGCTAATCCAAATAGTCTCATTTATATAAAACAAAGCGAACAAAATAGTAGTTTTGATAACTAATGCGGAATTCACTAGTTTGGGAAGTATAGTAGGAATAAAAACTAGGGAGATTTGCAAAACTACCCTTTTTTCACTACCTTTTGCAACAATACCCTTTTATCAAGTCTTATATATATGTAGCACCTGACTCAATCCTCCTTAGACGTGTTCCTTAGAACTGTTCGATGCACATTTTGACTACGTTTTTTTTTCTTTTTTTCCTAAGATGTAAATATTTCACTAAAAATGAAAACAGTTTAAGAGTATAATCAAAAGACTATAAATGGTCCCATGACAAAAGAAAAACATGAAGCATAATTTATCAAGCAAACTTCAGTCCATCCGCATAACAAACGCACATAAGCTAATAGAACTAGATGAAGTGATAAAGGATTTTGTTGTTCTTTCAGACTAGTTTGAGTAAATGAAGGGTGATAGCACGTGAAGAAGCCAAAATTGTCTGCACACTAAGCACTATAAGCCTTTCACTGGAAACCCAAATTGAGACGTCAACGGTTAAGTACTAAATGTCGTCGATCACATTTTGATTTGGAACATGGCTTGTGTTGTCATTGTCTCAATGAACTGTTTTAGCGAGGCTTCAATGTGAGCAAATTTCTCATTGACTTCTACTTCTACATGCATCTTCACGAGCTTCTCTTGGACGTCGTCAAAGCTTACTTTAAGTTGATCAAGTGTGTCCTTGTTATTCGTAGTCATTGTACGAATTTTTGTTCTGATACAAAATGAAAAACAAGGATATGGAAATTGATAAGAACAATAGTCTTTTGGTAGAAAAATTATGTGATTATCTTCTTATTTTTATACTTAAATAGGGTATACAACATGGACGTGAATATGGAATCATGGATTCATACAAAAATGGAGATAGGGGAAAGTGGTTCCTACTTCTATGACCACTAGTATTTATTTAGGGGGTGATTGACATTGGACTGTTAAGACTTTAAAAGCATTTGACAGTCCTTACAAGATTAATAATATTTTTAGACTTCAAGTTTCTTTTGTAAAATTCAAGATTAATAATATTTTTAAATATTTTTTTTCTCAAAAATCCATCAAAACTAAAAATTATTTATGATTCGATGATTTATTTTTGGTTTAGACCCTGAATGGATGCTGATTTTCGATTCAGTTTTTGGATTTAGATTTTAGTTTCTAGATTTTAGATTTTAGTTTTAGATTTTTGTTATTATATTTTTGTTTTAAAAACCCCAAAAAATTGGTTTTTAGTTTTTGAGAAAAATAACGTTGATGGAGTAAAAACTAGATTCCCTAAGTTTTAGGAAAACTATAAAATTAAAATCATGAATCAAAAACTACAACAAAATAGTTTTTCTAAATTGTAGGGAAACCAAAATTTTATAATCTTGATTGGTATAAAAATAAGTTTTTGAAAAACAAAATCTAAAAACTCTTACAAAATCTACAAAACATTCAAGGCCTTAGTCTATTGTATTCTATTTTGGTTTCAATGGATGCAATGAAAAAAGCACACTAAATCGCTAACAGACAAAACCACTTTATTTTTAGAGCGGACGATAAATCGCATGCGGATAAAAAAAATTCTACGTAAAAGTTATCTGTAGTTAGTACACCGCAAACTTTTTTTTTTTTTAATTCGCACTACTGCGGATTATAGTTTATGAATGATAAACAAAAGGGTGAATGAAATATCTATACATGGAAGAATATATAATTAAGGATCTACACATATCATTTAGTTATTTAGGTGGAAATTTTCTTGTAAATTAAATATGACATAATTGCCCCTATACAAACAAAGAATCAGTAGCCTTCTTCCGCGAGATATATTGTACCTATAAGAAAGAGACACAAAGCATTTAAGTCTTAGGTGTGTACCTATATATATATATATATATATATATATAGCTCCTTATCATTTTTTTGAAAAAAACAGTCGATAACAAAACTTTTACCATGGTTTTGAAAACAGGAAAGAAGATGTCGCTGATAACTTTGGATTATCGATAATTTTGAAAATATCATGATAATATACGAATTAGCAGGGTAAAAAAATGTTTACATATTACATTTGTTGATGGTGTATGAAGAAAGTAGAGTCGATAAAGTAAATGTTATCTGATAAAAAAGGAAAATGACTGCTAATCAAAAAATTAATGTGTTGCAGGGCGGTAAGTAAGCGACGAGGAAAAGTTTTTTTGACGGTTCAAGATGGAAGGATGAGACTGTTTTTGGACTAGGAGGGTTTGAACAGATGGTTTCACTTTTGTTATGAATTAGAGTTAGCACCTAATATAAATGTTACGTTAACTTTTTGTTAACGGCTAATATTTGTTTACATATAGTGATAATACCCTCATAAGTTTTGCATCAGAGTTACTACCTTATACAAACTGATATGTTAATACTTGGGTTATCGGCTAATATCATAAGTTCCTTGTGATTACAGATAGTTTCACTTTTGTTATGAATTAGAGTTAGCACCTAATACAACTGTTACGTTAACATTTTGTTAACGGCTAATACCTGTTTACATATAGTGATAATACCCTTAGAGGTATTAAAAATTTGAATTCATAAGTTTTGCATCAAAGTTACCACCTAATACAAACTGGTATGTTAATACTTGGATTACCGGCTAATATCATAAGTTTATGGTGATTTGAGATAGTTTCACTTTTGTTATGAATTAGAGTTAGCACCTAATACAAATGTTACATTAACTTTTATCTTTTGGACTGTGTTTTAATAAGGGAAAGAAGGGATACAACTTTCCATTTAGAAAGAGAAATGACGATGACGACTGGTTTCCCTAAAAATCAATAAATAAATAGCAAAAAAGAAAAAAGACTACATGCAAAGAATAATAATAATCTGACACAATATATTCATACAGTATAAAAAGATTTTCCTAGGGGTACATACGCAATTTCCACATGTACAATATTAGTCAAACAGTGATTTTTTTGGACACTTAAATAACAACTCTTCCAAGTATAGATTGTGCAATTTTCCTAAACAAAAAGCAGTCTAAACCGTTGATAGATTTGTCCGTCCTAACCGCGTAACCATTTGAACTCTTAGCTTTTTTTAATGTTAAGTTGTTGCCAATAAACCGACCGTAAATGAATCGAGATACTTGATTTGAAAAGTCGATCCAAAATCAAATCAAACAAAGAAAAATGGTTTAAAACCGAAATTTCTTTAAAAATTAAGGATATTGTAGATAAACATTCAATACCGAACCAAAATAAAACCATACTAAACCATCCATAATTTGGATACCAGTACTAAGAAACCAAATTTTTAAAAACCGAATAATTCAAATAAAAACCGAACCGAAATCACATGGTTTTGTAAGAGATCATTTGAAAAAAATAAAAAATATTCGCTCAACAATTTTGTTTCTCTATAATCAATCACCAATCAGCAAAATTCTAGGGTTTCAATTATCTTCTCTGCGATTTGAATGAACAAATCCAACTTCATTCACAAATTTCATCACTCTGCAAAACCACATACAATGGAAGATAACGAAGAAGAAGAAGAATCACCGACGGAGTTAAACACGATCACCGGTTTAAGCGGTTTTGTAGTTATCTCTCCCGATAAGCTATCTCTCAAATACACTGGCGTTTCTCAACACGGTCACGATGTCGGCGTTGTTCAAGCTAATAAACCTGCTCCGTGTAAACGTTTCGCTTATTACTTCGAGATTTATGTTAAAGATGCTGGTGTTAAAGGACGTGTCTCCATTGGTTTCACTACTAATAGTTTCAGAATCGCGAGACATCCTGGGTATGATATTGAGTTTTGTTTAGATTTGATTAGGTTCTTAAAGATCTCTTATTTTTGTTTAGTTGTTTTAAGTTTGATTAGGTTCAGGATTTGGTTCAATTGTGTGAGTTTTATTTATGTTTGGTTAGGATCAGAACATACGAAAGTGTTGGATTTTGTTTCTATATCATTGTTGCTGAGCATTCAAATTGATAGTTTTGTGATATTTCTTATGTAATGGTTAGATGGGAACTCAACACTTGTGGTTATCATGGTGAAGATGGGCTTATATATCTAGGAAAACGTCAAGGTGAAGCTTTTGGTCCGACTTATACAACTGGTGATACTGTTGGTGGTGGTATAAACTATGATTCGCAGGAATTCTTTTTCACGTGAGTATCTAAGAGTTCAAGAGTCAATTCATTTTCATGTTACAGTTCTGACATATCTTTGTTATGAGATGCCAGTGTAAATGGAACTCTGGTAGGGACAGTCTCCAAGTACATCAAGGGTCCTCTATTCCCTACTGTAGCTGTACATAGCCAAAACGAAGAGTATGCTCTCTTTGTTTCTTAATATGATGTCAGCGTGAACTATTTTTCAAGTGCTTGAATATGTTCTTTGTTTGATGTTCTGAATCTTGGTAGGGTTACAGTCAACTTCGGGCAGGAGAAGTTTGCCTTTGATTTTAAGGTAAGATCCTTGAATATTTTTGGTATACTAGTGGAGTTTCTAGCTCTTAGCTTGTGTAATTTATCGATGGGATAGTCCGAAGTATAACTATCGTATAGTAAAGAAACATATGCATCTTTTTGATATGGTACAAACATATAATGTGGCAGATGATTCACTGTAAAAAAATACAGTGATTAAACATCTTCTCTTAGACTCTACGATTAAGAATTGTATGTGTAATATGTGTAGAAAGTTGAGGTAGAGAGTAATATGTGTTTACTTGTGCTTCTCTTTCTGCCTTAGGTTTGTTTGAGGTTAAGGTTACAGGAGTGATTACGTATGATTTAGCTGTTCCTCTTTTTTTCTGTTGTGTTAGGGATATGAATCATCGGAGAGGAATAAGCAACAAATAGCAATCGAAAAGATATCCATACCATCGAACATGAGTCTTGGGTGAGTACACTCTTGTTCTGTAGTTACTGAGGTGAAGTTTTTTCTTCTATTCTTTTATTGCATTGGTAATAAAATTTCTGCGTAGCTAAGAAGCTTCTGGTTTTTTTTGATCATCAGGCTTGTAAAGAACTATTTGCTTCATTATGGGTATGAAGAGACTCATCATGCTTTAGACTTGGCTACTAACAGTACACTTCCTCCTATCAATGGAGCTCAAGAAAATGGTATTGATGATACATCATATGCATTGCATGAGAGAAAAATTCTTAGACAGGTATTGAATTAGACTGCTATCTTGCTCGTTACTACTACTACATCTCTTTCGTTAAGTATTGAACTGATCCATACGTCGGTTGGTAAAGCTTATACGGAAGGGTGAGATCGATGCTGCTCTTGCGAAACTCCGAGATAGCTATCCCCAACTTGTACAGGTGGATTGAGGAACTAATCATATCAGTTGATTCATATTGTTACATTGAAAATATGAACTCTTACCTCAATTGTATAATCTGCAGAACGATAAATCAGAAGTATGCTTCCTCCTTCACTGTCAAAAGTTCATTGAATTAGTACGGGTATGCTCTTCATTCCTTATATATTAATCAGATCCACTGCGGTTAGACTGACCTCTCTCTAAGTAAATAAATACTAAAATGTGACATACTTAGATTGGAGCACTAGAAGAGGCTGTGAAATATGGACGAATGGAATTAGCCAAATTCATTGGTTTAACTACATTCCAAGACATTTTAGAGGTAATGATGGTTCTGCAACCTTAAACTAGTGGTGGTGTTTTGGAATTTTTTTCAATATTTAGTGGTTTCAAAGACAAGAGATTCGAGCATCTTGTTATCTATTTCAGGACTGCTTTGCTTTGCTAGTGTACGAACGCCCCGAAGAATCGAATGTAGGGTATTTCCTAGAAGAGACTCAAAGGGAAGTAGTGGCAGACACAGTGAATGCTGCGATTTTATCTACAAAACCAAAGGGCAAAAATCAATCGCATTCTCATCTAGAGACACTTCTCCGACAACTAACAGCTTGCTGTCTGGAACTGCGGTCGCTTAACGATGGTCAAGGAGAAGCGTTCTCGCTTAACCGACTTCTTAGAACCAACAATTGGAAGAGGACAAAAAAGACTACTTAGCTGTGTCCATCTTTGGAAACAAACTTGGCTTTGATTGTTGACAGTGGCTGGGTTTGAACTGTTACAGGCAGCTACAATAAGCGGTCAAAATAGATGATTGAAACAGACGGGTTGGAGTTGAACCTGACCGTTGGATTCTTTTCTTCTCTAAAGTTTGAAGAACCAAAATTGTAAAATTTAGTTATTTAAATTTAGCTTGCCAATGTTCATCAGTAAGCTTGAAATTCAGTAGACAAATACTCAAAACTTTTCTTATCACTCTCTCCTAGTATGCCCCCTTCAAGTTGGTGTCAGCCTCAAACTTGGACAATGGCTTACTAGACAACTTAAGCTTGCCACTTTGTCGAACGTCGCAGTTTTCGAGAGCATCTAAGAGATTGACAACATTATGTGTTCATGAAACACAAGGTTACAAGAAGTATGATCTTGTGTTTACTAAATAGGTTTGATCTAACCATTGGTAAGAGTCAATTTTGGTTCAGTATCTGCAATAACTGATATATTTTATATCACCAGTTGGTAGCTGTTGTATTCATATGTAGCAAGCAAGCAAAGTAGAGAAGGATAATCAAACTCAACTTAAATATAGAAGTCTTGTTCAAAAGACAAGCAATGTCGAAAACACACTACTGAAAAAGCAACAGATCATCAAGTTTCATAGACCCAAGGGTGAACGCTGCTCTGCCAGTTGACAGGTCCATCAGGGAACCACAAAGCAATCTCCTTTCTTGCACTCTCGACAGAGTCACTACCATGGATCACGTTCCTGCCAATGTCAATAGCAAAGTCCCCACGGATAGTTCCAGGCTCAGAAGCTGCTGGGTTGGTAGCTCCAATGATCTTTCTTCCGGTCAAGACAACATTCTTTCCTTCCCAGATCATAGCAACAACAGGGCCGGATACAATGTAGTCAACGAGTCCACTGAAGAAAGACTTTGAAGATAAGTCTTCGTAGTGCTTCTCAGCAAAAGATCTCTCTACACTGATCAACTTCAGACCTGTATAAAATACAAATCTACACTGATCAGAAACACAAGACTAACACTCTTATCTACCAAATTACATAATACAAAAGGTCCAGATAATAACAAGTTCTTATGCACAGATACTATAATCTAAAATCTATTAGACAACACAGAATACTTGTCAAGTCAAACAAGTTTTACTAAACTATTAGTGTTCAGAAACTAGACCAAACCATAAGCAACTATAGTGTCATTACAATCTCAATTCAAGTAACAAAGTGACTTTAATTAGATCTAAGACCTCTAATTATAATGTAAAATCAAGTTTGGTAATCGAAATCATTACCTTTCAAAGTGAAACCCTTCTTCTCAAACCTGCAGATGACTTCACCGATCTGAAAGAAAAAAACACAAACATATCGATCTTTTAAGTATAAACAATCCAAAGAACTGAATACAAAACCAAAATCAGATCAAGATCAACAAGTATGTATTAAGAGAAAAGGGAAGCTTACGAGTCCTCTCTGGACGCCGTCAGGCTTGATCATAATAAAAGTTTGCTCCATTGTTTTCTTATTACTTGTGATTCGTAGGAGGCAAAAAAGATTTATATAGAGTCCGCACATGTAACCCTAATTCTGTTGAAGAATATTCTAACCCTAGAATATTTGCTACAAATTATTGGGCTTCCCTTATTATTATGTTAGGCCCAATTAAATAAAATATTGGGCTTCATAAAAAAAACACAAATAATATTTTTTTGCAACTTAATTATTTATGTCAAACAAACGTAGATTAATACTGTGATATTAAAAGTCGTTCGCAATATAACTCTTGCACGTGTATAGATTTTGCAAATCATATAAATCTGTACATGATTATTAAAATTACGTCGTTTTGAGCCTTCTTTTAACAAAAAAAACGGCTTTTACTTATTATTATTTTAAGGTTCAATTAGTTATAAAAATTGGATTTTGTGCCAAAAAATTCTCTAAGTAATTTTTTTTGTAACTCAATCATGTAAGTTAAATAAATGCAGGTCTGCGATCTCAAAAGTCACCTATAGTATATCTCTTAGACGTGTATAGATTTTGCAAACCGTATGTTTATATATAGGTTATTAAAACTACGTTGTTTTGAGCCTTTAAACAAAAACGCAAAATAATGTTGGAAAATAGATTTGAACGCATGGCATATTGAACTATTCAAAGATTACTTAACCAATTGAGCAGAGTGATTTTGTTAACTTTACAAACCGATTAATATATATAGTTTAAACATGAATCGAATACAACAATAACATTATTTCAGAATTGTAAACATAAAACTTGACAAACAGCGCGAGCGGTTACGATCGGATCAAACCCAAGTCTGAACACGCTCAATTCTTCCACCCACGCCTCGTCTCAGAGCTTTCCTCGATGAAGAATAGATTAATTGCGATGAGAATGAGCCCTTGCTTGCTCTACAAATTGTTGATGATGGCCAAAGATAATGAAATCAGTGGTGATAAACAAACTAGTTCACGTGAATAGAGATTTCGGATTGCTAATAAACCTAATTTCCTAAGAAGATGAAGAAACCCAGAATGCAATGTTCACAATATATATTTATCGGTATGCAATATCAACAATAAATCTTGCAGCACAATTGGTTAAGTGCATTATTTAGTATTATAGGTTATTGGTTCCAATCCACTCTAGTAATGTATTATTTTCCGAAAAGATGCTCAAACGACGTAGTTTAATAACTTATATACATACTTATACGGTTTGCAAAATCTAAGCACGCCCAAAGATTATATAAAATCTATGCACGTGGTTATACTGTGGGTGACTTTTGATATCAGAGTATTGACCTACATGTATTTAATATGAAAGGTTATGTTGCAAAAAAAAATATTTTTGAGGGTTGTTGGCACAAAACCCTAATATATTTGTTAGATTTGGATTAAAAGAGTTTGATCACACCACTTTGATGCATTCTCTCATGTTGAAGATATACACAACACATTTTCTAAACAAAAATTGTAGTTTTAAGGATTTTATTTTTTATAATATATATATCAAGTATATGAATTGATATAGAAACTATATATAAGTACATAAATTATTCGATGTAGCCAATTACTTCAAAAATTGATAAAATGATCTCAAACACATTTTTTAATAGAGCAAAGTTCTCTTTCTCCATCTCTTGCTACTCAATCATTTTGTTGTATCTACTTTATCATCTATTCGCATAAATTTGTACATAACCACTTGTTCTTAAAGATTATTTCTCATCACATTCGAAAACACTGTCGCTAACACATCTTGCCTAACTCTTTTAGACCTTCAAATATGTATTAAAGAAAGAAAGACAAGTTTTCTACATGATGAAAGTTTGCTCCATTTTTTTTGCTTGCTTATGACCCATGGGAGGCAAAATGAGTTATATATAGTCTCCACAAATTTTTAACTCTAATTATACCGAAGAACATTGTAGAGCTAGAATATTCGCTGCATTTTTAGTGTTATTGAGTCTTCACTTATTATTATTTTAAGGCCCAATTCGATAAAATATTTGTTAGATGTGGGTTAGAAAGACACAATGGTTTTATCTCACACCACCAATGATGCATTCTCTCATGTTGAAGATATAAATAACACACTTTCACAGCAAAACATTTAGTCTATAGTTTTAATTTTTTTATTTATTAATATATGTATCAAGTATATAGTTTTTTTTTAAGAACAATCGACTATAAAAAAACAACCAATCGAAATATAAGTTGCAAGTTTCAAAGTGTATCCAACCATTTGTTTTAAATGATTTGAGTTTTTATGATTTTGTTGATCTTAAGTGAATTTAGAGTAGTTGTAATGATTTGTTTGAAAATCTTCCCAAATTCCACTTAAATCATGTTAGTTAGATATATGTGTTTTCAACTAAAAAAATCCTCAAAATTATCTGAAATCCTCAAAAGAGATATAATGGAGGATGTTGTGTTTTATTCAAAGTCACATACAACCTCTCACAAACATATATTTGATTGTAATTAGGATCTAGATATATGAAAACTCATGATTGTATGATGAATCGATGTAGAAACTATATGCATGATTACACATAAATTGTACAATGTAGTCAATTACTTCAAAATTTGAAAAAGTGATCGCAAACACATTGGTCAATGGACCAAAGTTCCCTTTCTCTATCTCCTTCTCATCAATCATTTTTTTGTTGTATCTACTATATCAGCTATTCACATAATTGTGTATCTAACCACTTGTTCTTAGATATTACTTCTCATCACATTCAAAATCATTGCCGCTAACACATCTTGCCCAACTCTTTATACCTTCAAATATTTTCTACTAACATTTTACTGATTCTGATACGGATATTTTGATGTTTATCCGAGTTTCACATATTCAAAAAGTATGGATTCAGATAATTTCATAACCTCTATATTATTGTCCACATCTAAAAACCACATAGTAAATGACCTGGAAAGAACAAACTAGGGTTCTAAAAATGTAAAACAATGGAGCAGTTATATATGGGAAAGTCCAGTGAATAAAAACAATTTTCAGATGATGATAAGAATAACATATTTCAATTAAAAGAATGATAATATGAAATAATAAACAATGAAACATACAAAATTATATAAAAAAATATTAAATTCATAGAGATTGGATTGATAAAATTCATCTATTTTTACTTTAAACATGATTAGCAAACCTTAGTATTAATAGAACTAGGTTTTGAACCCAAGCTACAGGTTGGTTTCTTCTACATCTTTTGTAAACGTTCAATACGACTAATAACAATTATTAAAATATTATCTTTCAAAAATTAGTGTATGGAATAACATACATCTAGTAAATCAACAAATTTACAACAATATTAATTTCTATATATTTTAATTACTGGTTGTTTTTCTCTTTTAACCAAACATTAATAATTAAGAAAGCCACCCCATGAATGGAACGAATTATTTTAAATACATAATTTGCAAAATTGTATTGTAGATATAAAATATTAACTGTTAGTAATGGTAAATGATTTATATTTTATAATACACTAGATAATGTCCGCCTAAAAATGGGTGTAAGAAATAAATATAATATTATATCGATTATATTTGAATTTTAAATAGTAATATATTTTTTTCTTAACATTTAATTTAGTATTTTTTTCAAACCAAATTTTAATCTTACACATTCCATTTTTCTATACAATTTAACTATTTATTTCATAACAATAAACTGCATTTTAATTCTACACAATATATCTTATCGATAATTTTTGAATTATAAATAGTATTTTGCTCACTTTTCTATATTTATTTTAGTATTTTTATTTAAATCAAAATTCAAATCTTACACATTCCATTAGCAAATACAAATTAACTCTTTGTTTAATCATGATAAACTTGATTTTGATTCTACATACCTAATCTTAATAAATAAATGCTAAAAACATTTTTTATACGATAACAGATCGGTATCTTAGTTAACATTAGGGTATTAGGGTTTTCTACAAAACAACCCTTCAAGTCAATTTCGTTTGCAAGTTTTCATCCAAGTCCAAATTATGTAAGTCAATCTCACAATCTCAAAAGTCACCCGTAATACAGTCTTCCCATGTAGCGATGACATGACACTCGATAACTCTTTTTTAAAATATAAGGCTTTTGTGCAAAAAAAAACTCAATTTAATTTTTTTTTGCAAGACAAACCTCCATGTCAAATACATACAGGTCAAACCACAATCTGAAAAATCTCCTGCAACATAGCCCTTCTGTGTATCGATAACATGACGGTCAATAACTCATTTTAGAGCATGTTCAATGGGTAGAGATTTTATGAGTCATTTATTTAAGGTGCAATGTGCAATGAGTAAAAATTAAAACTTAAATAAATGAAAACCGTAACTAACCGAAATATTATCATATTCGTTGTGGTTTTTTTTGTTTTTCTTCAAAAATAACTAAAATTAACCAAATTTAACCGAAATTAACAAAAATAATTGTAACACCCAGCTCCCAAATCTTGTGTTTGGGCCATTTTGCATCATGTGACTTCTAGCCCATTAAGGCCTATTTCTTTAAACTAAACGACATAAGGGTTTCATTTAGATTTTTGAGCACATATGTACGTATATATGTATGTATCCTCTTCTCCGTTGAATCGCGAAGCAAGCTCGTACAAAAATAAACCCTAGCCGCTTTCCATGAGAAAAAAGAGAGATAAAAGAGAGAAAGGCTAGATAGTCAAGGTTGCCAAGACGTCGTTGTTGTTAGAGGTTGTCGCCGATGTTTGTAAACTGAGATTTCATAGTGTAGTTTTGGTCCTTAAAGGAATAGAGGAGACGGTCAAAACCACCATATGTGTTCGCTGCACCAGAGTCACCACATCAAAGAGAAAGCAAGCATCATGATCCACTAGAGGAAAACAAAGAGATTGGTTGCGTCGGAGATAAAGCGGCGATGGAGACGAGATCATTCAATGGTGATGAAAAACCAGTGATGAGTCTATTTTGTAGATGGTGTTGAGATCAGTCGGAGGAAAGAAAGAAAAGAAAGAAGAAGAAGAAGAGAAAAGAGGAAAGAGGAAGTACAATTTCAAGAATGTTTCTTGCAGGATGATTTCCCGACAGACCAGAGGGACTCAAATAACGAATAAGGTGTCTATAGAAAGAAGACGATGTGAAGAATTCATAGCCGCTGACAGAGATGGAATCGGGATTATATTAAAGAAGTTATGCACGTTTCTTTCATGATAAGTAACTGCAAAGTCTGTGAATCCAGGAAATCTTAAATGACAGTTCGAGAAGGCTTGTTGACGACGACGTTTGGAGCTTGTAATGAAATCCGATCATGCTGTAAATTTGTGGAGTAATTCATGATACTACTATCTACATCTTCAACGGTGGGATCACGTTTCTAACGGTTAGTTCCTTACTTCTGAGTATGTTTCCAGGACAGTTTTATTTGAAGTAAATAGTGATGAGTTTGTGTTGTTGGTTGGGAAACGAGTTCGGTTGGAGCTGAAGCTTTGCAGGAGCTTTCATGACTCATGGATTCAAGTCCTGGTTGAAGGAGAACTAAGTTAGAGCTTATGAGCATGTGGTTTTAGTAAAGATCGTCTAAGTGAAAAGAAAGGAGTTTTCATCTTCACTAGGCTAAGGTGAGGATGGTATTTGCGAAACATAGTATCATTTTCTTTTGTTATGCATCTTGACGCCTGATATGCAGGCTTAGATCTGATTGCATAGGATAAGATTATGTGATGATATGATTTGATGATTGTTGAGTATGATGTATGTATAATGTATGTATGACTGGGGAGAATCGAGCTATAGGCCGTGGTCTCCCTAGTAATGTGGACAGTGATGGGCCGACGGGTTACATGCTGGTCAAGAAAGGCTGACGAGCCCGGGATGCATGGGAGTGTATGAGCCACGAGGGCCAGCCTCCACTCATGAGGTTCTAGTCGTCACGAGGATGACTGGACCTAAGGATATGTATATATGTGCTATTATTGATAAGATGGTTATTATGAATGTATTATTAGAAGTAAATCATGTTAGGTTGTTTGCTTGTGTCTAAGTTTATATGTTATAATGATGGTTGTATAGCTTTAGAAAGTGTTCTATGTTTCAGTGGGCAGAGTTGATTCCCCTCACTGAGTATTCTTTACTCACCCTTTTTTTCTTCCCTTTTTCCTCAGGTTAGTAGGCGTAAGGAGTTATGTGCAATATTTTGTTCATGTATAAAGTTTAAAGAAAACTTTTTGGCAAGATCAGATGAATAACATGCCGTCTTGGCCTATATGGTGGGGCGGGTGTTACAATAATAATTCAAAGAGGAAAATATTAGAAAAATTAAATTATTAAATAAATTAATATCTCTATATATATACTCAACAAGTTTAAACTGAATTTTAAATTGACTGAAGTAATTTATATATATCAATCGTCAATATATACACCCGGACTAATCCCTGGTCTAAACTAAAATCATGTCCATCCAACTTACCACGTCAACAATTTAGTTTAGCGAGAAGCTAATATCAACAGAACAGCTCCAAACGACACAGTTTTGGAATTGGGCTCAAAACCATTAAAGCCCAATCTGAAACAAGTGCCCAATCCAAGAGCCAAGCCCAACATAGTGCAACGGCAACCTGCAACAACAAAGGACAAAAGCAGAAAAGTTGCAGAGCGGTCCTTATCTCCACGCAGTACGGAAGTAACGACGAGGAATCGCTATAAGGCTCTTGAATCATGTGAAGACAACGACGCCACATAACAGCCAAGTGACAGCTATGCAAATCAAGAAGACACTAGGTTAAATCAATCTAGATGTATAAATAGACATAGCTTGTAATCACAAAGGCTTAAGTTGGAAGCAATAAACAAAAGACTTTCGATTTCATATTTTAACTTACATGGTATCAGAGCCATGGATCAATCCATGGATCTCTATACTCTTCCATCTTTAAACATCCCCAACTGTTTTACGGTGAAACTCACAGACCGTAACTACATTCTGTGGAAATCCCAATTCGAATCCTTCCTCTCCGGACAAGGTCTTCTGGGTTTTGTCAATGGCGCCTTTGCTCCTCCAATCAGCACTGTCTCTGGTCCCCAAGACACTGGCGTCACTGAAGCTGTTCCAAATCCAGAATATCAAGCTTGGTTTCGCTCCGACCAAGTAGTTATGGTGTGGCTGCTTGGTTCATTGTCTGAAGACATTCTCAGTGTTGTCGTGGGCTCAAAAACATCTCATGAGGTATGACAGAATCTCGCAAAACACTTCAATCAAATCTCTTCCTCTCGGATTTTTGAGCTCCAACGTCGTCTTCACGATTTATCAAAAGAAGGCAAAACCATGGAGGAGTATCTACGCTATCTCAAGACCATCTGTGACCAACTCGCCTCAGTGGGAAGTCCAATTGCCGAAAAGATGAAGGTTTTCGCCATGGTTCATGGTCTTACCCGTGAGTATGAACCATTAATCACTTCTCTTGAAGGTTCCTTAGATGCGTTTCATGGTCCGACCTATGAAGATGTTGTTTACCGACTCAAGAACTTTGATAACTCTTACCAACACTCTGAAGCTGCCGCTACTGCCTTCTCAGCTTTACACATCACCGATGTTACAGATGACAGTGGTTGGGTTCCTGATTCTGCTGCCACAACTCATATCACCAACAACAGCTCTCGTCTTCAACAGATGCAACCTTATTTTGGTAATGACACGGTAATGGCTAGCGATGACAACTTCTTACCTATCACTCACATTGGCTCAGCAAGCCTTCCCTCTGCATCAGGTAATCTTCCTTTAACAGATGTATTGGTATGCCCTGATATTGCTAAGTCCTTGTTGTTATTGTCAAAATTGACTAAAGACTATCATTGCTCCTTCACCTTTGATGCTGATGGTGTTCTTGTAAAGGACAAGGTAACTCACAAAGTTCTGACAATGGGAAGCAGTACAAATGAGGGACTTTATAAGTTGGAGAACCCAAAGTTTCAGACGTTCTATTCCACCAGACAAGTCAAGGCAACTGATGAAGTCTGGCATATGCGATTAGGCCATCCGAATCCTCAAGTACTTCAGCTCTTAGCTAACAAAAAGACGATCCAAATCAATAAAAGTACCAGCAAGGTGTGTGAATCATGTCGGCTTGGGAAGAGTTCGAGATTGCCATTTACTTCTTCAGATTTTATTGCTTCAAGACCTCTAGAGAGAGTTCATTGTGATCTCTGGGGTCCAGCACCTCTTTCATCTATTCAAGGATTTCAGTATTATGTAATCTTCATTGACAATTTCTCAAGATTCTGTTGGTTCTATCCATTGAAGCAAAAATCAGATTTTTGTTCAATCTTCATCAAGTTTCAGAGTCTTGTTGAAAATCTTTTGCAAACAAAAATTGGAACTTTTCAGAGTGATGGAGGAGGAGAATTTACAAGTAATCGGTTCTTAAAACATCTTCAAGAATATGGTATACAACATTACATCTCATGTCCTCACACACCACAACAAAATGGTTTGGCAGAAAGAAAGCATTGTCAACTTACAGAAAGGGGTCTTACACTAATGTTTCAAAGCAAAGCACCATAGAGATTTAGGGTTGAAGCGTTCTTTACTGCCAATTTCCTGAGTAATCTCCTTCCCACAACAGCTCTTGACAGCTCTGCCACACCTTATCAAGTTTTGTTTGGCAAAGCACCAGATTATTCAGCTTTGAGAACGTTTGGATGTGCCTGCTTCCTTACATTTCGTGCTTATGCTCGCAATAAATTTGATCTGAGGTCTCTCAAGTGTATCTTTCTCGGTTACACGAATAAGTATAAGGGTTACCGCTGCTTCTATCCTCCAACTAGACGAGTGTATCTAAGTCGCCATGTCGTGTTTGATGAAGGCTCTTTTCCTTTCATTGATACTTACACTGGCCTGCAACATTCTTCCCCAACTCCGATGTTTGATGCTTGGTTAAAAGGCTTCTCAAGCTCTTCAGTTCCATTGGAAAAGGAAGAAACCGATGGCTCTAATACTGGTACAAATGTCCCTGTCATCACAAAAAATCAAGAACAGAACCTTTCATTAGAGTGCAGTCCTACTATTATAATTACAGAGGGGGAGACAACACCTCATAACAACAATCAAGACATACCAAGTGAACCGGTCTGTGTTACACCATTGCGAATCATTCCTTCTCAAAATAATACTGAAGAAATTGAAACTCTGTCTACGGGAAATGAGGAGTGTTCTGAGTGTACGGAAAGCTCCGATCTTGATCCTATTGGCAACAACGCTCTCTCATCATCCTCTAGGCATGAACAACCAACCTCCAGCATTCTTCATTCAGCTACAGAATCCACTCATACTATGACCACGAGATTAAAGAAAGGAATTATCAAACCAAATCAACGGTATGCTCTTCTCACACACAAAGTTTCATATCCTATGCCTAAAACAATAATTGCAGCTATGGTAGAGGAAATGGGAAATTATTGAAGTGTTTCATATCCTATGCCTACCACTTGAACTGTTTCATTATTTCACATGTTCACACAAAAATTCAATAGTTGAAGTTATAATCCACAAATCCAATTGCTAAATGGAATAATTTCAGTAGTATAGTTCATAGCCATGATAGGTTTTCCTTACCTAACAATCCGGTGATGAACGGCGACGAAACCAACCACGTTAAACAATCATGACCCCAACGTGACTTCAATTCCGGTGTCACGACGATGATGATGATGGCTGGGATTGAGATGAGAGATAAAGAAGTGATGGTGATGAAGACGATGTGAGAAGAAGCTGCGTGAAGAGGGAGATATATACATATGTACATACACACGCTTAGGGTTTTGTGTGTTACTTGGGTTGGTTGGGACCCTCTTGGGCTTGGGCCTCACAATACCAATACGTTACGGCTGAGTTATGCCAGAAGATTTTGTGGTTTGACCGAGTTATAAGAAACCAGATGTTATTATGAGATTTCAAACTAGCCACCCAATTGTTGGTTCTATTAGTTTCAAGATCTATTATATGAAAACAAAAAATAAATTGAGTTTTCGGTAAGTGTCGATTGACAAACTATGTTGACCAAACTTCTAGGAATGATGTTGTTGGGTATGATGTTGGATAAAGTATATAGAATATGAGATAGTTTCATGATTCCACTAGTTGGAATGTGATTATGATATGTTAATTACTTGATTGTACCAACTGATGGCTTAAGGAAAGCACTTTCAGGGTTTGGCCGAGTTATAATAGTCACACAGCTTAGTTATGACTCCTTCACGACTGAGTTATCTCAAAATACATAGATAAAGGGTCTCCGTTATTGACCAGATACGACGTTGGTTGTGAAAGAGTCTCCGTTATTGACCAGATATGACGACGTTGTGACATAAACGAAAGATTCCCACTTATAAATCCCCAAAATCAAACCCTAAGTTTGAAAATTCCAATTTCTGGTTTCAAATCTGGATCGGGGCCTTATTGGTTCCAATCCACTTTAGTAATATATTATTTTCCGAAAAATGCTCAAACGACGTAGTTTAATCACTTATATACATACTTATACTGTTTGCAAAATCTATACACGCCCAAGGATTATATAAAATCTATGCACGTGGTTATATTGCGGGTGACTTTTGATATCAGAGTATTGACCTACATGTATTTAATATGAAAGGTTATGTTGCAAAAAAAAATTTTTTGAGGGTTGTTGGCACAAAACCCTAAAATATTTGTTAGATTTGGGTTAGAAGAGTTTGATCACACCACTCTGATGCATTCTCTCATGTTGAAGATATACACAACACATTTTCTAAACAAAAATTGTAGTTTTAAGGATTTTAGTTTTTATAATATATGTATCAAGTATATGAATTGATATAGAAACTATATATAAGTACATAAATTATTCGATGTAGCCAATTACTTCAAAAATTGATAAAATGATCTCAAACACATTTTTTAATAGAGCAAAGTTCTCTTTCTCCATCTCTTGCTACTCAATCATTTTTGTTGTATCTACTTTATCATCTATTCACATAAATTTGTACATAACCACTTGTTCTTAAAGATTATTTCTCATTACATTCGAAAACATTGTCGCTAACACATCTTGCCTAACTCTTTTAAACCTTTAAATATGTATTAAAAAAAGAAAGACAAGTTTTCCACGTTATGAAAGTTTGCTCCATTTTTTTTCTGCTTGCTTATGACGCATGGGAGGCAAAAGAAGTTATATATAGTCTCCACAAATTTGTAACTCTAATTATACAGAAGAACTTATATATAGTCTCCAATTTTTTGGCTTGCTTATGACGCATGGAAGCTAGAATATTCGCTGCATTTTTAGGTGTTATTAAGCCTTCACTTTTTATTATCCCAATTAGATAAAATATTTGTTAGATGTGGGTTAGAAAGACACAATGGTTTTATCTCACACCACCAATGATGCATTCTCTTATGTTAAAGATATAAATAACACACTTTCACAACAAAAAAGTTAGTCTATAGTTTTTTTTTTAATTAATATATGTATCAAGTATGATCTTAAGTGAATTTAGAGTAGTTATTATGATTTGTTTGAAAATCTTCCCAAATTCCACTTAAATCATGTTATTTAGATTTATGTGTTTTCAACTAAAGAAATCTTCAAAATTATCTTAAATCCTCAAAAGAGATATGATGGAGGATGTTGTGTTTTATTCAAAGTCACATACAACCTCTCACAAACATATATTTGATTGTAATTAGGATCTAGATATATGAAAACTCATGATTGTATGATGAATCGATGTAGAAACTATAGGAATGATTACACATAAATTGTACAATGTAGTCAATTACTTCAAAATTTGAAAAAGTGATCGCAAACACATTTGGTCAATGGAACTAAGTTCCCTTTTTTTATCTCCTTCTCATCAATCATTTTTGTTGTATATATTATATCATCTATTCACATAATTGTGTATCTAACCACTTGTTCTTAGATATTACTTCTCATCACATTCAAAATCATTGCCGCTAACACATCTTGCCCAACTCTTTATACCTTCAAATATTTTCTACTAACATTTTACGGATTCTGATACGGATATTTTGATGTTTATCCGAGTTTCACATATTCAAAAAATATTGGATTCAGATAATTTCATAACTTATATATTATTGTCCACATCTAAAAACCACATAGTAAATGACTTGGAAAGAACAAACTAGGGTTCTTAAAAGGTAAAACAATGGAGCGGTTATATATGGGAAAGTCCAGAGAATAAAAACAATTTTCAAATGATGATAAGAATAACATATTTCAATTAGAAGAATGATAATATGACATAATAAACAATGGAACATACGAAATTATATAAAAAGATATTAAATTCATAGAGATTGGATTAATAAAATTCATCTATTTTTACTTTAAACATGATTAGCAAACTTTAGTATTAATAGAACTAGGTTTTGAACCCAAGCTACACGTTGGTTTCTTCTACATCTTTTGTAAACATTCAATATGACTAATAACAATTATTAAAATATTATCTTTCAAAAATTAGTGTTTGGAATAACATACATCCAGTAAATCAACAAATTTACAGCAATATTAATTTCTATATATTTTAATTACTGCTTGTTTTTCTCTTTCAACCAAACATTAGTAAGAAAGCCACCCCATCAATGGAACAAATTATTATTAATACATAATTTGGAAAATTGTATTGTCGATATAAATATTAATTGTTAGTAATGGTAAATGATTTATATTTTATAATACACTAGATAATGTCCGCCTAAAAACGGGTATAAGAAATAAATATAATATTATATCGATTATATAGATTTTTTTTTTTAATGCCCTTTTCATGATACCCATTTTCAACTCTACCCTTTTTCTTTAGCCATTTTCATTTCTACCCTCTTTAAATTTTAATGACCATTTTACCCTTATTTAGATATTGTTTTAGGTTAACAAAATGAAATATTACTATTTTTTGCCCAAAATATTCTAAAAAAAAATTCCTGCCAAAAAATTTCGAAAAAAGAATTTCTCGCCAAGTTTTTTTTTCAAAAATATATTTCCCGCAAGAAATTTTTTTTTTGCGGGAAATAGATTTACAAGGGATTTTAAAAAGGTTTTAAGAGATTTACAAGGGATTTTAAAAGGGTTTGAAAAGATTCACAAGGGTTTTAAAAGATTTACAAGGGATTTTAAAGGGCTTTAAAAGATTTACAAAGTCTTTTTATAGATTTTTACAAGGGTTTAAAATTGTTTTAAAAAGGTTTTAAAACATTTACAAGTGATTTTAAAAGGTGTTAAAAACATTTACAAGAGTTTTTATAAGGTCTTCTTGTAAATTCTTTAAAAATCTTTTAAAAACCCTTGTACATCTTTTAAAACCCTTTTAAACCCTTTAAAAATCTCTTTTAAATCTTGTAAAATCTTTTGTAAATCTTTTAAAATACTTTAAACCCTTTAAAAATATTTGTAAATCTTTTAAAGCCCTTTAAAATCCCTTGTAAATATTTTAAAACAATTTTAAACCCTTTAAAAATCTTTAAAAAACCTTTGTAAATCTTTCAAAACCCTTTTAAAATCCATTGTAAATATCTTAAAACTCTATTAAAATCCTTTGTAAATCTATTTCCCACGAAAAAAAATTTACAAGGATTTTTAAAAGCATTTTTTATTGCTGAGAAAAAATTTGTTACGAAAAAAAGTTTTGGCGGGATTTTTTTTTTTTTTGGTGGGAGAAAAGTTTTGTGGAAATTTTTTTTTTGGCGCCAAAAATTTGACAGAAAAATTTCTGTTGTCATTCTGTTCAACGAAAAGGCTATTTTTAAAAATGGACAACACAAAAGGGTATTGTTGCAAGAGGGTAGTAAAAAAAAGGTAGTTTTGCAAATCTCCCGATTAAATTTGAATTCTAAATAGTAATATATGTTTTTGTTAACATTTAATTTAGTACTTTTTTCAAACCAAATTTTAATCTTACACATTCAATTTTTCTATACAATTTAACTATTTATTTCATAACAATAAACTGCATTTTAATTCTACACACTATATCTTATCGATAAATTTTGAATTATAAATAGTATTTTGCTCACTTTTATATATTTATTTTAGTACTTTTATTTAAAACAGAATTCAAATCTTAAACATTCCATTAGCAAATACAATTTAACTCTTTGTTTAATCATGATAAACTTGATTTTGATTCTACATACCTAATCTTAATAAATAAATGGTAAAAGCATTTCTCATACGATAACAGATCTATATCTTAGTTAACATTAGGGTATCAGGGTTTTCTGCAAAACAACCCTTCAAGTCAATTCCGTTTGCAAGTTTTCATCCAAGTCCGAATTATGCAAGTCAATCTCACAATCTCAAAAGTCACCCGCAATACAGTCCTCCCATGTAGCGATGACATGGCACTCGATAACTCTCTTTTAAAATATAAGGCTTTTGTGCAAAAAAAAACTCAATTTAATTTTTTTTTTTTGCAAGACAAACGTTCATGTCAAATACATACAGGTCAAACCACAATCTGAAAAATCTCCTACAACATAACCCTTCTGTGTATCGATAACATGACGGTCGATAACTCATTTTAGAGCATGTTCAATGGGTAGGGATTTTATTTATTTAAGGTGCAATGTGCAATGGGTAAAGATTAAAACTTAAATAAATGAAAACCGTAACTAACCAAAATATTATCATATTCGTTGTGTTTTTTTTTTTCTTTCAAAATAACTAAAATTAACCAAATTTAACCGAAATTAACAAAAATAATAATTCAAAAAGGAAAATATTAGAAAATTTTAATTATTAAATAAATTAATATCTCTATATATATACTCAACAAGCTTAAACTGAATTTTAAATTGAGTGAAGTAATTTATATATATCAATCGTCAATATATACGCTCGGACTAATCCCTGGTCTAAAATAAAATTCTGTCCATCCAACTTACCACGTCAACAATTTTGTTTAGCGAGAAGCTAACAACAACATGTCATTAAAATTTGTAGCCAATTAAATTATAAAAGTTAGTATGAACAGCTCAATATTTGCCGATTTCTAGATAAATACTTGTAAATAAAAATTCTCAAGCTCCAATAAAGTCTCGTATATAGTTGTGAATCAAGTTAAAGTACGATCGCTAGTTTTAGAACGTTGGAGCTTACACAAAGGCTCTATCAAGAGAAAAGAGAAAAAGAAAAAAAAAGAAAAAAAAGTCAAGATTTCATTCACGAGCATAGAGTGAGCAGGTGGCTCCAAACTGTCTAAGCACTCTTGAGTAATCTCCTTCCCACAACAGCTCTTGACAGCTCTACCACACCTTATCAAGTTATGTTTGGCAAAGCACCAGATTATTCAGCTTTGAGAACGTTTGGATGTGCCTGCTTCCCTAGACTTCGTGCTTATGCTCGCAATAAATTTGATCTGAGGTCTCTCAAGTGTATCTTTCTCGGTTACACGGATAAGTATAAGGGTTACCGCTGCTTCTATCCTCCAACTAGACGAGTGTATCTAAGTCGCCATGTCGTGTTTGATGAAGGCTCTTTTCCTTTCATTGATACTTACACTGGCCTGCAGCATTCTTCCCCAACTCAGATGTTTGACGCTTGGTTAAAAGGCTTCTCAAGCTCTTCAGTTCCATTGGAAAAGGAAGAAACCGATGGCTCTAATATTGGTACAAATGTCCCTGTCATCACAAAAAATCAACAACATAACCTTTCATTAGAGTGCAGTCCTGCTATTATAATTACAGAGGGGGAGACAACACCTCATAACAACAATCAAGACATACCAAGTGAACCGGTCTGTGTTACACCATTGTGAATCATTCCTTCTCAAGATAATGCTGAAGAAATTGAAACTCTGTCTACGGGAAATGAGGAGTGTTCTGAGTGTACGGCAAGCTCCGATCTTGATCCTATTGGCAACAACGCTCTCTCATCATCCTCTAGGCATGAACAACCAACCTCCAACATTCTTCATTCAGCTACAGAATCCACTCATCCTATGACCACGAGATTAAAGAAAGGAATTATCAAACCAAATCAACGGTATGCTCTTCTCACACACAAAGTTTCATATCCTATGCCTAAAACAGTAACTGCAGCATTAAAAGATCCAAAATGGACTGCTGCTATGGTAGAGGAAATGGGAAATTGCTCTGAAACACACACTTGGTCACTTGTTCCTCTTACACCAAAGATGCATGTGCTAGGCTCCAAATGGGTTTTCAGGATCAAACTCAATGCAGATGGCTCATTAGATAAGTACAAAGCTCGACTAGTTGCTCAAGGCTTCAAACAAGAAGAAGGAATAGACTACCTCGAGACATATAGTCCGGTAGTTCGATCTGCAACCGTCCGAGTTGTGCTTCATCTAGCTACTATCATGCAATGGGAACTCAAACAAATGGATGTCAAAAACGTCTTTCTTCATGGAGATCTCACTGAAACGGTCTACATGAGAAAACCAGCAGGATTCATTGACAATGCTCATCCTGATCATGTTTGCTTATTACATAAAGCTCTCTATGGCTTAAACAAGCTCCAAGGGCTTGGTTTGACATATCCAGCAAATTCCTACTCAATTTTGGTTTTACCTACAGTATGTCTGACCCTTCTCTCTTTGTCTACGTAAAGAACAAGGATGTGATCATGCTTCTTCTATACGTTGATGATATTGTCATCACAGGAAATAGCTCAAAACTTATCTCCAGTCTTCTTAATGAGCTCAATAAGCAGTTCAAGATGAAAGATTTGGGCAGACTTAGTTATTTTCTTGGTATTCAGGCGCAATTTCATCCAAAAGGTCTTTTTCTCTCTCAGTAGAATTATGTAGAAGATCTTCTAGCTACAACTGCAATGTCCAACTGTTCTCCTGTTGCAACACCATTGCCACTTCAACCTGAGAGAGCACCTAATCAAACCGAGCTCTTCGACAATCCATCATATTTAAGAAGTTTGGCTGGTAAGCTGCACTACCTCACACTTACTAGACCGGACCTCCAATTCTCTGTTAATTACGTGTGCCAAAAGATGCACGCCCCTACAATGTCGGATTTTCTTCTCCTCAAAAGGATTCTCCTATACATCAGAGGAACAACAACCATGGGAATTTCATTCAACAAGGACACAGATTGTCAACTCCGAGCTTACAGTGTCAGTGATCACGCCGGTTGTCATGGTACACGTCGCTCCACCGGTGGCTTCTGTACATTTCTTGCCAACAATTTAATCTCCTGGTCTTCTCGAAAGCAAGTCTCAGTCGCCAAAAGCTCAACCGAAGCTGAATATCGCTCTATGTCCGATACAGCCTCGAAAATCACATGGCTAGTCAATTTACTTCGTGATTTGGGTGTTCCGCAGTTATAGCTCCCCGAACTCTTCTGCGACAACCTCTCTGCCGTTTACCTTACAGCGAATCCATCGTTTCATGCTCGGACAAAGCATTTTGCAACTCACTATCATTATGTCCGAGAGCAGGTAGCTTTTGGTGAGCTCATCGTCCATCATATCCCGGGTTATCTACAGCTCGCTGACATATTTACAAAGTCTCTCGCCAAGGCTCCTTTCGAATCTCTCCGATTCAAACTTGGTGTCGATTTCCCACCTCCTCCAAGTTTGAGGGGGAGTATCAACAGAACAGCTCCAAACGACACAGTTTTGGAATTGGGCTCAAAACCATTAAAGCCCAATCCGAAACAAGTGCCCAATCCAAGAGCCAAGCCCAACATAGTGCAACGACAACCTGCAACAACAAAGGACAAAAGCAGAAAAGTTGCAGAGCGGTCCTTATCTCCACGCAGTACGGAAGTAACGACGAGGAATCGCTATGAGGCTCTTGAATCATGTGAAGACAACGACGCCACATAACAGCCAAGTGACAGCTATGCAAATCAAGAAGACACTAGGTTAAATCAATCTAGATGTATAAATAGACATAGCTTGTAATCACAAAGGCTTAAGTTGAAAGCAATAAACAAAAGACTTTCGATTTCATATTTTAACTTACAGCTAACAACAACATGTCATTAAAATTTGTAGCCGATTAAATTATCAAAATTAGTATGAGCAGCTCAATATTTGCCGATTTGTAGATAAATACTTGTAAATAAAAATTTTCAAGCTCCAATATAATCTCGTATATAGTTGTGAATCAAGTTAAAGTATGATCGCTAGTTTTAGAACATTTGAGCTTACACAATGACTCTATCAAGAGAAAAGATAAAAAGAAAAACAGAAAAAGTCAAGATTTTATTCACGAGCATAGAGTGAGCAGGTGGCTTCAAACTGTCTAAGCACTCGCTCAAGTGAAGCAGATTGCTGGTCTCTGGTGGCCGGATTTGTAGATAGAATCGCTTCACTGACTGCAGCTGCTACTATGTTCTTCTGTGTTTCTCCTAGAAGATATGCAGCACCTGATTCTTCTATAGTTTCACACTCGAACAAAGCAGAGCAATCCTGAAATAGAGAAAAACAAAACTATTAGTGACTCAAATATGAGAAACCTAATCTAACAGTTAGAGAATCACTACATACATCGAAAAGGTTTTTTAGTAGGCTTGAATCCCTAAAGTCTTTAAAATCTTGATTTCCAAATGACTTAGCCTCTGCTATTGCTCCTTTCTGCATTGTAGTTAGTTAGAGAAACACACCATGGATATGTGTAACAAATATACAAGGAATAAAGAACATACCCGTACTAATTCGACAATCTTTTGACAGATAAGAAGAAAATAAGCTTCTGATCCACCCTGCATATGATACAAGCAGCTTGTTAAAATAGTTCAAGGAATGTTAACAATGTGAATCACTCGATATATTAACTAGTTACTCAGCCCACCTCAATAAGTTGGGGATATCTATCCTTGAGTGCAGCAATAGCATCATCAATCTCAGCAGTCATTATAAGCTTTAACAAACAGAATGCATGGATCAGTTCGATATGAAACAGAAAAGATGTAGCAATGTAGCTTGCTTTTGGTTGATTTTGTACCTCACAGAAAAAAAATAAAAAAAAAATTACAGCAAGATAACCATAGCAGTGAAAAGTACCTCTCTGAGCTTTTTCCTTTGATGCAATTCATACTCATCAAAACTATTTTCTTGTGCAATAACAGTATGACGACTTGCAGCCAGGTTAAAAGCTCTAAAGCTATCTTCATATCCATAACGAAGAAGGTAGGTTTTTACAAGCCTGGAAAAAGGAAGCTTTAGCACAAACAGAAACAAGAATTACAATTAAGAACAGGCAGGAAAAGACACTTTACCCATGACTAATGCTGCGAGACATGGAAATCTTTTCAATTTCCCTTTCTTTTTTAACCCTCAATGATTCTTCAAAATGCTGAAATAAAGGTGGATCAGATAATAGAATATTGTATCAGAAAAATATGCCACATACATGCAAATATGGACATATGTGAGAGATGCATATTATTCTGCTTACTCAATAGTTATTCTCCGACTATGCAAGAAAAGAAAAGTACGACCTTACCTCAAAGTCAAAAGAAAACGCAATCTGTCCGCCGAAATTGACAGTGACAGCTTCGTTTTGGCTATGCAAAACAATTGTCGGGTATACAGGACGCCTAAATTGCCTGGGGATTGTCCCTACGATAGTTCCATTTTTCCTATAATCAAAGAAGTAGTCATAGATGTCAGCAAGTAAAACATACGCAGGGACATGTCAAAAACATTGTGACATGAAGAAATGAATTGTGTATCTTGATATCTACTTTTCCAATTGTAATGAAACATGTTCAGATAGGGAAACAGTTATTACTTACGTGAAAAAGAATTCTTGTGAAACCGAGTCTATACCGCAACCAACTAAATCACCTGTTGTATAGGTGTCACTGGCTTTAGCAACAGTTCGATCACCATCTCCATTTTGAGAGCATATGAGTCCACTGTTACCAATGTAGGCACAGCTTCTGACAGTATATCTAACATTACAGAGAAACATGAAACAGTGAATTGGAATGCTTAATTACTGAAAGGTGAAAACATCTAACAAAGCAAATCTCCCATTAACTTGTAAGATACCAGATCTAACAGCCAACACAATCAAATTGAGCAGCAAATCACATAACCTATTTCCAAGTAACGAATCCAAACCATTGAAACAGTGATTTGAACTACTGATCTACCATTGTATCTAAACCTATTTCCCAATTTGTTCTCTCAGTCTCAGGTACCAAATCAAACAGAATCAATGATTGTATTGAGTATCAAATCACGCAATAAGTGGTAAATGCGAATTGAAAGGGAAAGAAAACGATACCCTTCGCTATAGATGTGTTCCTTGGAGAAACCAATCGCGATCTCTCCTTTTTCACCAGCATTCATGATATGAACCTCGAAGTAGTAAGCAAGACAGTTAGTCGGCGCCGGATTTTCAGTCTGAAGAACTACGCCGTCGTGATCAGGGCCCGTGTATTGACCGGAGAGCCCATCGGGAGAAACAAAGGTAAATTCGTCTGAACCACCGACCGTGTATAGCGCCGTTGGCCGCAATTCTTCTTCCTCTTCGTTTTCCTCCATAGCTTCTCTCTGGTCAGAATCCCCCAATTCGTCCGAATCTATTGAATCGTAGAGAAAGAAACCCTAGAAATGCGATTGAAATGAAACCCCCAAATGTTGTTGAAGGGCATCAAAAACCACTTCGCGCCCAATGTTGTGTTTGCCAACAATAAATACGATTAAACCAGATATTTTTTAGTTAACCGGTAAATCAAATAACCGTATATTATTAAGTAAATAGATGAAACTCGGTATATTATTAAGTAACCATTTCTATGTTTTTTTCTCTTTTGGTTTTTACTTTTTAGAGTGCTTTTGGGGTGAATTTACACCTTATGTGAACACTGTTTATTAATGTTTTTCAATATCAATTATACAATAAAAATTTATTAACATAAACTTTTCTCTCTCGGTTCTAGGGATGGTATTCTCATGTGATCTCTTACTTCCAAATGATGCCATGCTTCTTTATTCAGATCCGGAAATCAGTACTATGACGAAGGATATGGAGCTCCTCCATCACACAAGCCTCCTTCTAACTGTGGAAGTCCACCTTACGACCCTGCTCCTTCAACTTCATCACACATTGATATGGGGCTTGCTTGTTCCCTGTGGCACTGTTGGAGGAGGTTTTGGTACAGTCAGTACTCCCAGTAGCATTCCAGAGTTTGATCATCACATGAACCTTCTTCAGGCACTTTCCAGACACCCGCACCGATCCCATTCGTGCTCTCTTCCGTCAAGGTACAACTTCGTTGGGGTCGGATTCCCCCACAAGCAAGACCGAGCCAAACAGTCTAAGAATAACAATCACCTCATGGTTAAACATATGATTGGCCCCTAGCCTAGAACAAAGCACCTCGGGACCTTATTCGATCGACCGTCCCGAAGAGAGTTTGTAAAATGGCTCGGGTGTTAATCATATGAACACAGCCCGAGCCAATCGTGAGAACGCTGCGGGACACATCTATATCGGCTCGGGAGACAGCCAACTGAGCTTAATGGACAGTCATCAAGCGCGCCCCGAGCCGGTACATACCGTTTGCCCCGAAGCCACCTCTCAAACGACCACCGAGCCGTGAAGAACACGCGAGGCAAAGACTTGTAAAAACCATTCATTCTCCAAGGATCATTTCCGGTAAAATGGGATCTTTTATGGGACTTTCAGAAATGATAAAGGAGAATCTTTGAAGATAATGTCGAAATCAGGAAATCTCCCCAAAACCTCCGAAGAATAAGGAGAATATCCTTAGGACGATTATCCTCTAGAACCGACCTAAGGATAAATAAGAATCTTCCGAAGAATATCGCTAGGGAGGCGGTTTAAGGATCCTATATAAAGTGCCTTAGGGACTTCACAAAAAGGGGGAGATCTTGGGATATTCACAAGAAACATAGAACTTTATACCTATTGAGAACTACGAATGGCTTGATCCCTTCACAGGGTACGTAGGCAATCCATCATGGATGCAGCTATACCTTTTTAAAACTTTAATTCTTTTTCTGTTCTTGAGCAAAACCCTAATGTATTTCATAAGAGATTAGAACCCCTCTTGTAATCGAGTCTTGGATAGAATACCTAATGAAGAGAAATTACTAGATTTGTTTTCCCTCTCTAAACAAATCTATTGTGTGAATCCTTGGTTCAACAAACTTCTTGGTTAAACTCCATGACCATGGTCAACACTAAGTTCCCTTTCACAACACCCGCAGCTATTAGATACTATATATACTATAAACAGTTTAAGATTCGTATTTGAAGCCATCTCGAATATAAATCTATGTTTATGACTAGTCTGTTTTATAAACGATCCGTCAAGTCCTTTGAAGCCAGCTTTTTAGGTAAGGGAGAGAGATAGAATAACTAAGATAAGCAAAACAAAGATTAGGACGTATATGCATTGCCGAATAGTGAGATAAGTAGACAAAGAATGAGCAACTGTTTTTTTTTTTTTGGTTCTTCGGTCACACACCAAACAAACTTCAAAATGAATTCTTATGTAGCTTTATAGGAACCATACCATGGTGGAGAATAAAAGCCTAACCAGTAAACCAACATTTGAAAACAAAAACCCTCTCTTGTTATTAGTACTACCTAGGGGTCCAATATTGTCATGAATAAGAAAATCCCTAAATCATAAGAGCAAGGCTAAAAACTCCCCCCTCACTCAAAATACTCACTAGGAAGAAATGGTCATCATGTTCTTGCGACAGATCAGTTATATATCACTATATATGTTCCCTTTTGCAGAGCCGTTAGTTGTTGAAAGGGAAGAAGAATCATTCTGGTCGGTATATGAGCTGGCCAGTGGAAAAATCATTCATGCGTGGATACACATAGACTGTTTTTTCATCCAGTTGATTCTGAGTCCAAATCAGCTCCTTCAACAAGCGCTCCAATTCAGGACCTGTTGACAATTCACAAAACATAACATCATCATCATCTCACTTGGTACATTGACAAAGTTTCAAGAGCTGGAAATCTGAAAGACACATGAGAGCAACTAGGGACTGTAATTATGACACTTTTGGCCATCATAAACAACTGGTTCTGTTTTTTGGTAGATAAGCTCATTATTTTTCACTTTCTGTGTCAGTAAAAAGTATAGCCATATACCTTTTTCTCCAGTCTGGCTTGTATGGATTGCTTCGTTTACGTGGCTAGCAGTCCTAATCCACTGCGAGTTGTGGAAAAGCTCCCTGGACGGGCAGTTAGGGAGACCTTCAGTAACGAGTATACACACTGTTTTTTCCAGTTCTCTTTGTAAGGCCTCCTGCATAAGATTGCAGAATTTGTTTATGACCAGTTCCAATCTCCTATTATAAGATGAATCTGCTAAAGACTCACATTCTCCTCAGCTAGTGGCGCGAGTTTTTCCTGTGCAAACGCAACAGCCTCCTCGGTCTTCTTCTCACGGATCAACTCGATCAACATTTGCTGGTGGAGGTGAAAACTTGTTTTGATAATCTACAAACACCAAAAACCAAAAAACAAGTAATGAGATATCCAACTATTTCTTCTCTTAAGCACTTAGGAAACTCCATATACCTCAGGGTTTAGTGCATTCAACTTCTCAATTGCATCCTCGAGATTTCGGGATTCGATAGCTTTTATCACCTCCAATCGCTCATTCATGCTAGCAAGATCTTCCTCTGCTGTTTCTGGTTAAAGGAAAAAAGAACTGAAAGCAGAAAGTTATTTCACAAGTTTAAACTTGAATCATCACCATCAGAAGAGAACGAATCTGAGAAATGTCTTCCACACTTTTAAAGCAGCATCATCATCAGAAGAGAAAGAATCTAACAAAAGTTCTTTTACAAGTTTAAACAAGAATCATCATCATCAGAAGAGAACGAATCTGAGAAAGTTCTTACACAAATCACAAGTTTAAACATGAATCATCATCCGAATCAGAAGAGAACGAATCTAATAAATTCCTTTCACTAGTTTAAACACGAATCATCATCAGAGAAATAATCTGAGAAATTTCATTCACACTCTCACAAGCATCATCATATAATTTAAACACGAATCACATCATCATCATAAGAGAAAGAATCTGAGAAATTACTTTCAGACTTTCACAAGCATCATCATCACCATAAAAGAACGAATCTGAGAAATTTCTTCCAGACTTTCACAAGCATCATCATCACCATCATCAGAACAAGAAAGAATCAAAGAAATTTCTTTCACAAGTTTAAACATGAATCATCATCAGAGAGGATACGCATAGTTATAGACTCCTCTTTGAATTTCTCAGCAGCTTCTCTATATCCTTCAGCCACAAGAAGATTCATCACGAGTCTGTTCATGTCTTCTATCAAAATTTCCACATCACTTAGCTTCGATTCCCAATCTTCACTCGTTACTACGATCTTCGGAGTTTCCTGAAGTAACAAATTCATCCAATCAGGATACTAAGAACAAGATCGCTGAAGTTGAATGAAGATATTACCATACTATCTTCTTCGTTCTCTTCCGAAATCGAGCAAATCCAAGGAACTGAACAAGAAATTAGAATTAAGATCTTTAGTCAAAGTTCAAAATCCGGATGCGCGATGCAATAGCGTAATGTTTACGGAAGATTTGACGTAATTTTCGTTTTCCCCAGAAAATACCTGTAGAAATTTTCCGGGAATGAGAAGGAAAATTCTGGAGACTTTGGAGCGAAATGGCTTCTTTCTAAATTCTTTTGTTTTGGCTACCAAAAATCTCAATCTTCCCCCTTCTTTATTAAAACCGGTTTCAATCGAACCGTTAATTAACCGAGACTGTTCAATTGGTTTAGATATTATTTTCCCCGAATCTCAATTTATAGGTTTTGTAATTATGGAAAAGGATTTTAATGAAAAAAAAACCTCTACATATCCATTTTAAAACCATTAATTATATTAATAATAAATAATACTATTAACTAAGAAATTTTAGTGACAAAAACCCTTAAATATTAATCAGTTTATTTAAAATCTTTAAACTATTAACAAAACAAACACACAAATATTTATAGTTCTATTTTACATCCCTCCATCTCTTAACCAGAAAACTCATTCGTCTATAGTATCGTCAGAATCCTAAACGTCTGTTATCAAATAAATATTATTGTATTTTGATTTATTAAAAGATGATATGTATATTTTTTTTAAGATATAAGAGAATGTCATGTTTGCTTTAAATTAGCATTAAAAACATGGTACAATAAATTGCAAAACTGAAATGATAAACCAATATAATTAAGATATCGCATCATATATTACGTATAACAATAAAAATCAACATGTATAGTTTTAGTAACTAAATGAATTTGAAATAAAATATAAGCACGATAATGGATGACGATTACACTATCTTGGAATTTTTAAATCGACATTAGCAATTTTTAAGAATATAAGTTTTAAACATTTTTAATAAGCATTAACACAATATATCTATTAAACGAGATATATTTAAGCGTAATTATTAATGAAGGAGCCTTTTTTCTTAATATTTATACTTAAAGGTGATTTTCATTAACAATTTAGTTAGAGATTTATATGGACCGACTGTAACACCCCGAACCGTTCTAAAACTAAGAACGAATCCGGAAGCGTTACCTAAGACGCTCGTAGACAATCCGACTGAGTTCCCAGAACACCTCCAGTACCAAGGTCAGTCCATCTGCGAACATCGTTCCTCTCGAACATGGCCTAAGGCTTTTCAACCCGTACCACATTCGCAAGTTGTGTTAGTCCGGACAAGACTAATATCAGAGATATACAAGGCTTTTAAGAAAACTCATTTTATTAATCTTAAAATACTTCAAAATACATTTGTGTTCGGCTAGCCAGGCCTAATGCCCAAATCGAGTCATACAACATATATTCAAAAATATATTTTTACACTAACAGAAGCTTCCTGGTGTTCTCAACAACACTTCTGAACTTAGAATTAACTCCTACATCTGATGCATCTGGTACACTAACAGAAGCTTCATGACTCTTAGCGATAGCCAATAAATCTGAACTCACTCGTGATTGCTCTATAACTCTTTTGATTAGCCTCCTTTGATCTATGATCACTTTAGGTAGTGCTAGTTTACCCATTATTCCATCAAATTTTTCTTTACGAAAGATTTTGAAAGTCACGGTCACACTTCTACGTTCGCGACCTTCAGTCCGATTGCTAGTCATCTTCAGGGGTATTACATTGCTGGTATAAACAGAGGGTTTTACCTTAATTTAAAATCACAAAACTGTTACCTTTATATACTAAAATGTTTGGCATCTAACCGATAAAGTTGTGTTAGATAAAATGGCTAGACACTTCATTTTAAAGAAAAATCGTTACCTTTATATATTAAAACGTTTGGTGTATAATCAATGAAGTTTGTGGGATGAGATGGTTTAACACCCTCTCTATAGACAAAGAGGACACGGGTTCGAAACCGTATTTTGCAAAAATTTGAAAATTTTACATTCCAACACTGCAAAACGACGTCGTTTTAAACACGTCATTATCACAGTGTGTGCGCTGACTCAAAATCTTCACGGTGTTGACTAACTTCTGTTAATTTGACTCTGAATTTTACGCGTTTTCTTAAATTTGGGTATAAAATTCAAATAAAGATGCATTTTAGATATGAAAATATCTTACAAATTTGTTTGGTATGAAAATACACTTACAATATAGTACCGGTATGAAAATAACAATAACATTGTGAGATCTAACAACTTGATTATTCAGAATCGTAATCGTAAAACTAGACAAACAGCGCGAGCGGTTACAATCGGATCAAATCCAAGTCTGAACACGCTCAATTCCTCCATCCCACACCTCGTCTCAAAGCTTTCCTCGATGAAGAATAGATGAATTACGATGAGAATGAGCCCTTGCTTTCTCTACAAATTGCTGACGATGGCCAAAGATAATGTTGTCAGTGCTGATAAACAAAATAGTTCACGTGAAGAGAGATTTCAGATTGCTAATATACCTAATTTCCTAAGAAGATGAAGAAACCCATAATGCAATGTTCACAATATATATTTATTCGTATGCAATATCAACAATAAATGCAGTCAAAATTGCGATCTCAAAAGTCACTCACAATATAACTTTTAGACGTGTATAGATTTCGCAAACCGTATGTCTATATATAGGTTATTAAAACTACGTCGTTTTAAGCCTTTAAAAAAACAAGCAAAATAATGTTGGAAAGTAGATTTTAATGAAAAAAATCCTCGCCATATCCATTTTAAAACCATGAATTATATTAATAATAAATAATACTATTAACTAAGAAATTTAAATGACAAAAACCTTTAAATATTAATCAGTTTATTTAAAATCTCTAAACTATTAACAAAACAAACGCACAAATATTTACAGATCTATTCTAGACCCCTCAAATAAAGATCTCTTAACCAAAAAACTCATTTGTCTATATCGTCAGAATCCTAAACGTCTGTTATCAAACAAATATTATTGTATTTTGATTTATTAAAAAATGATATGTATATTTTTTAAGATATAAGAGAATGTCATATCACGTCATGACACAATAGATTGCAAAACTGAAATGATGAACCAATATAATTAAGATATCTCATCATATATTACGTATAACAACAAAAATAAACAAATTCATGTATAGTTTTAGTAACTAAATGAATTTTAAATAAAATATAAGCACGATAATGGATGACGGTTACACTATCTTAAAATTTTTAAATCGACATTAGCAATTTTTAAGAATATAAGTTTTACACATTTTTAATAAGCATTAACACAATATATCGATTAAACGAGATATATTTAAGCGTAATTATTAATGAAGGAGTCCTTTTTCTTAATGTTTGTACTTAAAGGTGATTTTCATTAACAATTTAGTTAGAGATTCATATGGACCGACTATTAATTGAGGTTTTTTTTTTTATTATACTTTCTTAATTGAGGATATTTTCTATTAAAAATTAAATGGAGGTTCTAAAATGGATCATCAAGTTCCGGTAAGTATGTTTCCAAACTTTATTTTGAATTTGAACTGAACTTCTCTAAGTTCCGGTAAGTATGTTTCCAAACTTTATTTCAAATTTTCCGACAAGAATCCAACATCTAAGTTCAATCGCAAGTGATTCCCGTTACTGAAATCGTTTTCCGTTGCTTAATGATGGTTTTTAACGATGGTTTCTAACGCCGTCATAGATTGACATATGGTGGCCGATTTGTTAGATCTATTTGATTTGATGGCTGAGTTATCGTCTGTTTGCCGACTGATTTATGATTTATCAATTCATATGTGTCTGAGTTTGTTATATGTTGTGATTGCGTTATGGTTTAACCTTACATTGGTGGCTGAGTTTCTGTTACGATATGGCTGAGTTTGTTTATGTTATGGCTGAGTTTCTGTTATGATATGACTGAGTTTGGTTTATGTTTTGACTGAGATTTTGTTATACTATGGCTGAGTTAAACATACTGATGGGTTTTATTATCTCTTGTGTTGTAGCTGCGTGTGCGTTAAATGGTTCCGAAGGCTGAGTTAAGCGAGCTGTTTCATACTTGGCCAGACGAATTAGAAGACCCAGCACTCAATCACTTGATCGAAGACATACACGAGGCTAAGCTTGTTAAAGGTTATTGGGATGTGAAGACGAATGAGAAGAAGAAGAAGAAACTCGTAAAAGATAAAGATGCGGATGTGTCTGAATCTCCCGTAAAGAAGCAGAAAGTCTCTCACAGTCAGGGTGTTCATTCTGGTGGAGGAGATGCACAAAAGAAGAAGAAGAATAAGAAGAAGGAAGTAGTTGTCGAATCTGATGAGGACAAGGACGAGCATAATGTTCGGGGAGAACAATCGTTCGTGGATGTGGTGTCCAACTTAATCTCTCCCTTAAACTTAAGGTTTGACACCGTTGATAATAGCATCAAAGAAATGTCTTCCCGTCTGGAGGTGATTGGAGATCAAGTAGAAGCGAGGATTGATGCAAAGTTTGAAAGAAGGTTTGCATCTATTGAAAACGAGGTCAAATAGATGAAAGAGCATCTGAAGGTCATTGGGGTAGGCCTAACTGGCCAAACTGGCATAGCTGACTCATAATTAAACTCTAGAGTGGTTATTAGAGAAATGTTTTTAACCAAAGAGCAGCAAGGCAACCCTAAACCCCAAACTCAACAGACACCAAAAGGTCCAAGGAAACCTACAAATAACCAATCTGTTACTAGTCCTCCTCCGGTAAGCTAATGGCTGAGTTATTACTTTTTATTTAGTTACGGTTGAGTTATCTTCATATTATACGGCTGAGTTATAACTTTTATTTAGTTATGGCTGAGTTATCTGCATATTATACGGCTGAGTTATCTTCATATTATACGGCTGAGTTATAACTTTTATTTAGTTATGGCTGAGTTATCTGCATATTATACGGCTGAGTTATAGCTTTTATTTAGTTACTGCTGAGTTATATTTATACATAGACATGAGTTTTTGTTATTTAAAGCCTGAGTTTTCTTTACGTTTATGTAGTCGAAAGAAGTTTTAGATTCGGTGGTAGAGAAGGATGCTGATTTTGCTGAGGTTGGGGTTAGTAGGAATCTTGATGGAGAATTTGCTAAGGCCACTGATGGAAACAATTCTGATATTGATTTTATTGAGAAGTCTCCTGATTCCCGCCGTTTACGCTCTATGACGGCGGCGAGGAGAATTTCCAAAGCGAAGACATCACCAAAGAAGAAAGGTAATGTTTAGGAGAAAACCTTAAATGAGCTAATTGTGAAAGAGCCAGCCAAAAGAGGAAGAAAGGCTGCTACAAAGGTGACTCCAAAGGTGACAATAAAAAAGCCAAAATCACCTAAGGAAGCCAAGGAAAAAGCCGACGGTGATACTTCTTCTGTCCCCAAGACTAAGCCTGAGGAAGCCAAGGAAAAAGCTGACGGTGAGAGAGTAGCTGATGATGATTCTATACTTGATGTTACTGACTAGTGGGTAGCTGAAGATAATCGCCTGCTGCCTGAGTCTGATGAAGATGAGGAGAAAACCATGAGGCTGGAGAGAGTAAAAGCTGTTAGGAGAAAAACTGTTGATATGGGGCTTGCTTGTTCCCTGTGGCACTGTTGGAGGAGGTTTTGGTACAGTCAGTACTCCCAGTAGCATTCCAGAGTTTGATCATCACATGAACCTTCTTCAGGCACTTTCCAGACACCCGCACCGATCCCATTCGTGCTCTCTTCCGTCAAGGTACAACTTTGTTGGGGTCGGATTCCCCCACAAGCAAGACCGAGCCAAACAGTCTAAGAATAACAATCACCTCATGGGTAAACATATGATTGGCCCCTAGCCTAGAACAAAGCACCTCGGGACCTTATTCGATCGACCGTCCCGAAGAGAGTTTGTAAAATGGCTCGGGTGTTAATCATATGAACACAGCCTGAGCCAATCGTGAGAACGCTGCGGGAAACATCTATATCGGCTCGGGAGACAGCCAACTGAGCTTAATGGACAGTCATCAAGCGCGCCCCGAGCCGGTACATACCGTTTGCCCCGAAGCCACCTCTCAAACGACCACCGAGCCGTGAAGAACACGCGAGGCAAAGACTTGTAAAAACCATTCATTCTCCAAGGATCATTTCCGGTAAAATGGGATCTTTTATGGGACTTTCAGAAATGATAAAGGAGAATCTTTGAAGATAATGTCGAAATCAGGAAATCTCCCCAAAACCTCCGAAGAATAAGGAGAATATCCTTAGGACGATTATCCTCTAGAACCGACCTAAGGATAAATAAGAATCTTCCGAAGAATATCGTTAGGGAGGCGGTTTAAGGATCCTATATAAAGTGCCTTAGGGACTTCACAAAAAGGGGGAGATCTTGGGATATTCACAAGAAACATAGAACTTTATACCTATTGAGAACTACGAATGGCTTGATCCCTTCACAGGGTACGTAGGCAATCCATCATGGATGCAGCTATACCTTTTTAAAACTTTAATTCTTTTTCTGTTCTTGAGCAAAACCCTAATGTATTTCATAAGAGATTAGAACCCCTCTTGTAATCGAGTCTTGGATAGAATACCTAATGAAGAGAAATTACTAGATTTGTTTTCCCTCTCTAAACAAATCTATTGTGTGAATCCTTGGTTCAACAAACTTCTTGGTTAAACTCCATGACCATGGTCAACACTAAGTTCCCTTTCACAACACCCGCAGCTATTAGATACTATATATACTATAAACAGTTTAAGATTCGTATTTGAAGCCATCTCGAATATAAATCTATGTTTATGACTAGTCTGTTTTATAAACGATCCGTCAAGTCCTTTGAAGCCAGCTTTTTAGGTAAGGGAGAGAGATAGAATAACTAAGATAAGCAAAACAAAGATTAGGACGTATATGCATTGCCGAATAGTGAGATAAGTAGACAAAGAATGAGCAACTGTTTTTTTTTTTTTTTGGTTCTTCAGTCACACACCAAACAAACTTCAAAATGAATTCTTATGTAGCTTTATAGGAACCATACCATGGTGGAGAATAAAAGCCTAACCAGTAAACCAACATTTGAAAACAAAAACCCTCTCTTGTTATTAGTACTACCTAGGGGTCCAATATTGTCATGAATAAGAAAATCCCTAAATCATAAGAGCAAGGCTAAAAACTCCCCCCTCACTCAAAATACTCACTAGGAAGAAATGGTCATCATGTTCTTGCGACAGATCAGTTATATATCACTATATATGTTCCCTTTTGCAGAGCCGTTAGTTGCTGAAAGGGAAGAAGAATCATTCTGGTCGGTATATGAGCTGGCCAGTGGAAAAATCATTCATGCGTGGATACACATAGACTGTTTTTTCATCCAGTTGATTCTGAGTCCAAATTGCATGCAGAAACTTAAGGATTATTTGTCAAGTCTCGACATGTATGACCCTTTATACCTTAATAAGTTGTTAAGTACGACATGCTTACACTATTTGTGTATATTAACTTTCTTTTATTATTTGTTAGCAAAAAATCGTTGGAAAATGGAATAGACGAGGTTGATTTCTACGGAGTTTTCATGACCGAAAGAAAGTTATGGCCAGATTCAAATTATGGATGGTTGGGTGATGAAGTAAGTTATTGTTATATTCTATCTGAGGTTGTCTATTTTATGGCTGAGTTATCGTGTTGTTTAGGCTGAGTTAAATAAATTATAGCTGGTTTATTCTGGTGTGCAGACTGAGTTGTAGTTGGTTATGTCTAAGTTATGGTATTGTTCTGCCTGAGTTAAAGTAGATAATGGTGAGTTAATGTTGTTGTTTTTTTTGTCTGGGTTGGTTTTATTTTTGTACAGCATATTGCTGCGTATATGAAAGTCCTCGCCCGGAGGCTCCAGCGAGATCCCTGCCCATACCACAACGAACGCGTCATAATTCTAGACCCGTGGTTCACGATTTATTAGGTTACAGATTACAATCAGTTCAAGATCTAACAGAAGAGTTTTTTTTTCAAAGACACCGCGTATCAATAGTGGATTAACGGTATGAGAAGAGAAGTGGCAACACGGAAGAAGTTGATAACAGATGTGGATCACTTGTATATTATCCACCAAACCGGAGGTAATCATTGGGTGACCCTTCACGTGAACTTGCTTAGGTCTCACATCGATTGCTATGATTGCATCGTCGGAGAGCATACAGACGATATCGATGGAAAAATGCTGGAAGTTTGTAGGCCGTTCACGAGGATGATTCCACAGATGATTAACGAACTGTTTCCTTCCGAAGTCCGTACCCCGCAATACGACCAATTTTCATTCCGGCGGAGGGACAAGAAAAAGGTCCCGCAAAATCATATCAGAGGGGACTGCGGCGTTTACGCGTTAAAGATTCTTGAATATTTATTGCTTGGTGTTTGTTTTGATGGCATTACTGATGCAAATATCCAGGTTCGACGGGTTAGGGTGGCAGCAAAGATCTTCGATGAAGCACCGGAAAGGATGCCTGCACGTTTTCTAGAGACGTGATTGGCTTTTTCGAACATATGTTCGTGTCTTTTGGGATTTTTAGCATGTGATTGTACTAAATATTGACGCTTTAGGATTAGAATTATGTTTGTATGAATCTATGATATTGAATGCACACTGTTAATTATGGGTTAAATCGATGTAATGGCTGACTTATCATCGCTCAATTCGTGTTATAGCTGAGTTATCGTAGATTAATTCGATGATTAGCTGAGTTATTCTAACGTGGTGGCTGACTTGTCATCGCACAAATAATGTCATGGCTGAGTTATTCTAATATAACGGCTGACTTATCATGCATTAATTCGATGTTGCGGCTGAGTTAGTCTAACGTGGTGGCTGACTTGTCATACCCAAACGTCGCTGTTATCAAAGAACCCAAACATCACTAGAGGACTATACATACACCGGTTGACCTTCTTATAAATATAACTCAATAGTCAAGAACCCAAACCTTGCTGATATCAAATAACTCAATAATCGCAGGTCCTGCCATTTGAGCTGGTAGTGGTGGCGGTGGAGGTGGTGGCTGTTGTTGCTGAGGTAGAACATTTTCTTCTGGTTGTTGAGCTGTTGGTGCTGGTGCTGGTGCTGCCTGAGGAATTCGGTTCATTAACTCTTCAAACATTCCTCTGATCCCCTGAATCTGTCCTAATAGTGATGCATTGATAGCTGCCTAATCTCCAACTGGAATATCACCTACTAGTGGTTGAGCTTCCCCGTCAGCGGGTGCATCATCAACACGGTTAGCCCTTTGGTTCGCAACACGTCCTCTTTTCCTTAAGGGTGCCATTTTGACCAAACAAACATCAATATCAGAACAATCACAATAATTCCTAATAACATAAGTAATGCTCAAGTCTTGCTTCTTCTGATTTTTTTTTTTCTTTTTCTTTTTTTTTATAAAAAACAATCCATTCCCATTTTGAAATCACTTTTAAAAAATTTACTCTACCATAAAACATCTTAACATAATCAATCATAGTCTCCCGGATCAGCACCGGTTTGACTTTAACCTCCGCTCTGATACCAAAATTGTAACACTCCTCTCCCAAACTACAGAGAAGGCGTGCCACTTTTCCTATAAAACATTATTTCATACTCATTATCTATCCTTAACACATTCACATTCACCTTATTCAAGAAGTATTTTTATTAAATTCATAAAAGTTACTTGTCTTAAGCAACATTGAAAACTCGTAAAAATAACTGAAGAAATTTAAAGGAAAACCATGTCTTTGTTTTATTGAAAAGTAAACTCAAATCTCAAAGAACACCATGAAGAGAGACAAACTTGAGCAGCTATTCAACATCATTTTCATCTGGGAAAGAAGGAGAAAAAGGGGGTGAGTAAAGAATACTCAGTGAGCGAAACATAGAACAATTTCTTAAGTTATACAACAATCATCATAACACACAACTTTAGATACAAACAATCAACTTAAAAATACTTTCTTTTCTAAAGAACATAATCAAGAGAACCATCTTATGTATATTAATATAAACATACACATCGTTAGGTCCAGTCATCCTCGTGACGACTAGAACAATAGGTGGAGGCTGGCCCTCGTGGCTCAGACACTCCCATTCCGGGCTCGTCAGCCGTTCTTGACCAGCTGTTAACCCGTCAGTCCATCACTGTCTATACTTAAATCATTCTCGTACATACATCATCATATTTAACATTTACTTATATATCATAGCATTACCAAACATTACAATCATTCATTATCATCATACCTAACATTTACTCTCAATCATAACATCATATAATCTAATCCTAATCAATCAAATCCAAGCCTATATGCTACAAGTCATGGAGCATACCAAAAGAAAATGATACCATCCTTCGTGGATACCACCCTCACCTCAATTGATTGGAAACAACTACTAGAAAGCTGGAATTGCAATTTGGAAACTGTGACTGCGTTCTGGAAATTGCAGCTGAAGAAACAGATTCAAACAACAAATAAGGGTTTCTGGGTTTAAGCAGAACGACTCATTCTTGGCCAACAAGCAAGCGCTTCCATGGCTATGGATTACCTTTTCCAATTGATCTGAAGGTTCCAGTGGCTTCCCTGACACTTCCTCTGTCAGAAACCACCGTCGTTGGGTCTATCAATGCTCCTGAGTGACCAGAAACGCCTCGTAAAACCCTTAAGATGAAACTGCAATGTTCCTGACACTTAATATTTTTTTGAGTTCAGGAAAACTGTGATTTTTCACTTGTAAGTCATTTTGCGAATGAAGCTTACCTTGGATCGTGAGAACGAAACTTGCTAATTCTTGCTCTCCTCGAGATCTTTCCAACGACACCAAATTCACAATTTGATTCCTTCAGATCCGACGGGAAATAGATCCTTAAAACCTCTACCAGAAACTGCAAAGTTTCAGATACTTGGAAAAATATGGCTCTGAAAACTGTGACTAATTATCAACTTTAAACGTGATTTGCCGATCGATCTTACCTCCGATTTTGGATCCGAAAACTGTTCTGAAAACTTGGAAACAAGATCAATTCAGAAACGTTAAGAACTAGCCCAAACTCCTTCGGACGTGATGAGAAACGGATCACCAATTCTACCACTTGAACTGTTTCCTTATTTCACATGTTCACACAAAAATCCAATAGTTGAAGTTATAATCCACAAATCCAATTGCTAAGTGGAATAATTTCAGTAGTGTAGTTCATAGCCATGAGAGGTTTTCCTTACCTAACAATCCGGTGATGAACGGCGACGAAACCAACCACGTTAAACAATCATGACCCCAACGTGACGTCAACTCCGGTGTCACAACGATGATGATAATGGCTGAGATTGAGATGAGAGATAAAGAAGTGATGGTGATGAAGACGATGTGAGAAGAAGCTGCGTGAAGAGGGAGATATATACATATGTACATACACACGCTTAGGGTTTTGTGTGTTACTTGGGTTGGTTGGGACCCTCTTGGGCTTGGGCCTCACAATACCAATACGTTACGACTGAGTTATGCCAGAAGATTTTGTGGTTTGACCGAGTTATAAGAAACCAGATGTTATTATGAGATTTCAAACTAGCCACCAAATTGTTGGTTCTATTAGTTTCAAGATCTATAATATGAAAACAAAAAATAAATTGGGTTTTCGGTAAGTGTCGATTGACAAACTATGTTGACCAAACTTCTAGGAATGATGTTGTTGGGTATGATGTTGGATAAAGTATATAGAATATGAGATAGTTTCATGATTCCACTAGTTGGAATGTGATTATGATATGTTAATTACTTGATTGTACCAACTGATGGCTTAAGGAAAGCACTTTCAGGGTTTGACCGAGTTATAATAGTCACACAGCTTAGTTATGACTGCTTCACGACTGAGTTATCTCAAAATACAGAGATAAAGGGTCTCCGTTATTGACCAGATACGACGTCGGTTGTGAAAGAGTCTCTGTTATTGACCAGATACGACGACGTTGTGACATAAACAAAAGATCCCCACTTATAAATCCCCAAAATCAAACCCTAAGTTTGAAAATTCCAATTTCTGGTTTCAAATCTGGATCGGGGCCTTATTGGTTCCAATCCACTCTAGTAATATATTATTTTCCGAAAAATGCTCAAACGACGTAGTTTAATAACTTATATACATACTTATACGGTTTGCAAAATCTATACACGCCCAAGGATTATATAAAATTTATGCACGTGGTTATATTGCGGGTGACTTTTGATATCAGAGTATTGACCTACATGTATTTTATATGAAAGGTTATGTTGCAAGAACAATATTTTTGAGGGTTGTTGGCACAAAACCCTAAAATATTTGTTAGATTTGGGTTAGAAGAGTTTGATCACACCACTCTGATGCATTCTCTCATGTTGAAGATATACACAACACATTTTCTAAACAAAAATTGTAGTTTTAAGGATTTTATTTTTTATAATATATGTATCAAGTATATGAATTGATATAGAAACTATATATAAGTACATAAATTATTCGATGTAGCCAATTACTTCAAAAATTGATAAAATGATCTCAAACACATTTTTTAATATAGCAAAGTTCTCTTTCTCCATCTCTTGCTACTCAATCATTTTTGTTGTATCTACTTTATCATCTATTCGCATAAATTTGTACATAACCACTTGTTCTTAAAGATTATTTTTCATTACATTCGAAAACATTGTCGCTAACACATCCTGTCTAACTCTTTTAAACCTTCAAATATGTATTAAAAAAAAGAAAGACAAGTTTTCCACGTGATGAAAGTTTGCTCCATTTTTTTTTTTTGCTTGCTTATGACGCATGGGAGGCAAAAGAAGTTATATATAGTCTCCACAAATTTGTAACTCTAATTATACAGAAGAACTTATATATAGTCTCCATTTTTTTTGCTTGCTTATGACGCATGGAAGCTAGAATATTCGCTGCATTTTTAGGTGTTATTGAGCCTTCACTTATTATTATTTTAATGCCCAATTAGATAAAATATTTGTTAGATGTGGGTTAGAAAGACACAATGGTTTTATCTCACACCACCAATGATGCATTCTCTCATGTTGAAGATATAATTAACACACTTTCACAGCAAAAAAGTTAGTCTATAGTTTTTTTATTTTATTAATATATGTATCAAGTATAGAGGGTTTTTGTTAAGAACAATCGACTATAAAAAAAAAAACCAATCAAAATATAAGTTGCAAGTTTCAAAGTGTATCCAACCCTTTGTTTTAAATGATTTGAGTTTTTATGATTTTGTTGATCTTAAGTGAATTTAGAGTAGTTATTATGATTTGTTTGAAAATCTTCCCAAATTCCATTTAAATCATGTTATTTAGATTTATGTGTTTTCAACTAAAGAAATCTTCAAAATTATCTTAAATCCTCAAAAGAGATATGATGGAGGATGTTGTGTTTTATTCCAAGTCACATACAACCTCTCACAAACCTATATTTGATAGTAATTAGGATCTAGATATATGAAAACTCATGATTGTATGATGAATCGATGTAGAAACTATAGGCATGATTACACATAAATTGTACAATGTAGTCAATTACTTCAAAATTTGAAAAAGTGATCGCAAACACATTGGTCAATGGAACAAAGTTCCCTTTTTCTATCTCCTTCTCATCAATCATTTTTGTTGTATCTATTATATCATCTATTCACATAATTGTGTATCTAACCACTTGTTCCTAGATATTACTTCTCATCACATTCAAAATCATTGCCGCTAACACATGTTGCCCAACTCTTTATACCTTCAAATATTTTCTACTAACATTTTACGGATTCTGATACGGATATTTTGATGTTTATCCGAGTTTCACATATCCAAAAAGTATAGATTCAGATAATTTCATAACTTATATATTATTGTCCACATCTAAAAACCACATAGTAAATGACCTGGAAAGAACAAATTAGGGTTCTAAAAAGGTAAAACAATGGAGCGGTTATATATGGGAAAGTCCAGAGAATAAAAACAATTTTCAAATGATGATAAGAATAACATATTTCAATTAGAAGAGTGATAATATGAAATAATAAACAATGGAACATACGAAATTATATAAAAAGATATTAAATTCATAGAGATTGGATTAATAAAATTCATCTAATTTTACTTTAAACATGATTAGCAAACTTTAGTATTAATAGAACTAGGTTTTGAACCCAAGCTACACGTTGGTTTCTTCTACATCTTTTGTAAACGTTCAATATGACTAATAACAATTATTAAAATATTATCTTTCAAAAATTAGTGTTTGGAATAACATACATCTAGTAAATCAACAAATTACAGCAATATTAATTTCTATATATTTTAATTACTGCTTGCTTTTCTCCTTCAACCAAACATTAATAAGAAAACCACCCCATGAATGGAACGAATTATTTTTAATACATAATTTGGAAAATTGTATTGTCGATATAAAAAATTAATTGTTAGTAATGGTAAATGATTTATATTTTATAATACACTAGATAATGTCCGCCTAAAAACGGGTATAAGAAATAAATATAATATTATATCGATTATATAGAAAAATTCTTTCTAATGCCCTTTCATGATAACCATTTTCAACTCTACCCTTTTTCTTTAGCCATTTTCATTTCTACCCTCTTCAAATTTTTAATGACCATTTTACCCTTATTTAGATATTGTTTTAGGTTAACAAAATGAAATATTAATATTTTTATCCAAAATATTCTAAAAAAAATTCCCGCCAAAAAAATTTTCCACCAAAAAATTTCGAAAAAAGATTTCCCGCAAAGTTTTTTTTTTAAAAAATATATTTTTTGCAAAAAAAAATTTTGGCGGGAAATAGATTTACAAGGGATTTTAAAAGGGTTTTAAGAGATTTACAAGGGATTTTAAAAGGGTTTGAAAAGATTTACAAGGGTTTTAAAAGATTTACAAGGGATTTTAAAGGGCTTTAAAAGATTTATAAAGGTTTTTTAAAGACTTTTAAAATGGTTTTAAAATATTTCAAGTGATTTTAAAAGGTTTTAAAAAAATTGACAAGAGTTTTTATAAGGTCTTCTTGTAAATTCTTTAAAAATCTTTTAAAAACCCTTGTACATCTTTTAAAACCCTTTTAAACCCTTTTAAAATCTCTTTTAAATCTTTTAAAATCTCTTATAAATCTTTTAAAATACTTTTAAACCCTTTAAAAATCTTTGTAAATCTTTTAAAGCCCTTTAAAATGCCTTGTAAATATTTAAAAACTATTTTAAAATCCCTTGTAAATATTTTAAAACACTTTTAAACCCTTTAAAAATCTTTAAAAAACCTTTGTAAATCTTTCAAAACCCTTTTAAAATCCATTGTAAATATTTTAAAATCCTTTTAAAATATCTTGTAAATCTATTTCCCACCAAAACAAATTTACAAGGATTTTTAAAAGTATTTTTTATTGCTGAGAAAAAATTTGTTACGAAAAAAAGTTTTGGCGGGAAATTTATTTTTTTTGGCGGGAAAAAAGTTTTGCGGAAATTTTTTTTTGGCGCCAAAAATTTGGCAGGAAAATTTCAGTTGTCAATTACATGTTCCTACTAGTTGAGGGTAATTTGGTCATTCTGTTTAATGAAAGGGCTATTTTTAAAAATGGACAACACAAAAGGGTATTGTTGCAAGAGGGTAGTAAAAAAAGGTAGTTTTGCAAATCTCCCGATTATATTTGAATTCTAAATAGTAATATATGTTTTCGTTAACATTTAATTTAATACTTTTTTCAAACCAAATTTTAATCTTACACATTCCATTTTTCTATACAATTTAACTATTTATTTCATAACAATAAAATGCATTTTAATTCTACACACTATATCTTATCGATAAATTTTGAATTATAAATAGTATTTTGCTCACTTTTATATATTTATTTTAGTACTTTTATTTAAAACAGAATTCAAATCTTACACATTCCATTAGCAAATACAATTTAACTCTTTGTTTAATCATGATAAACTTGATTTTGAATCTACATACCTAATCTTAATAAATAAATGGTAAAAGCATTTCTCATACGATAACAGATTTGTATCTTAGTTAACATTAGGGTATCAGGGTTTTCTGCAAAACAACCCTTCAAGTCAATTTCGTTTGCAAGTTTTCATCCAAGTCCGAATTATGCAAGTCAATCTCACAATCTCAAAAGTCACCCGCAATACAGTCCTCCCATGTAGCGATGACATGGCACTCGATAACTCTCTTTTAAAACATAAGGCTTTTGTGCAAAAAAAACCTCAATTTAATTTTTTTTTTTTGCAAGACAAACCTCCATGTCAAATACATACAGGTCAAACCACAATCTGAAAAATCTCCTACAACATAGCCCTTCTGTGTATCGATAACATGACGGTCGATAACTCATTTTAGAGCATGTTCAATGGGTAGAGATTTTATTTATTTAAGGTGCAATGTGCAATGGGTAAAGATTAAAACTTAAATAAATGAAAACCGTAACTAACCAAAATATTATCATATTCGTTGTGTTTTTTTTTTCTTTCAAAATAACTAAAATTAACCAAATTTAACCCAAATTAACAAAAATAATAATTCAAAGAGGAAAATATTAGAAAAAATTAATTATTAAAGAAATTAATATCTCTATATATATACTCAACAAGCTTAAACTGAATTTTAAATTGAGTGAAGTAATTTATATATATATCAATCGTCAATATATACGCTCGGACTAATCCATGGTCTAAAATAAAATCCTGTCCGTCCAACTTACCACGTCAACAATTTTGTTTAGCGAGAAGCTAACAACAACATGTCATTTAAATTTGTAGCCAATTAAATTACAAAAGTTAGTATGAACAGCTCAATATTTGCCGATTTGTAGATACATACTTGCAAATAAAAATTCTCAAGCTCCAATAAAGTCTCGTATATAGTTGTGAATCAAGTTAAAGTATGATCGCTAGTTTTAGAACGTTGGAGCTTACACAAAGGCTCTATCAAGAGAAAAGAGAAAAAGGAAAAAAAAAAGAAAAAAAAAAGTCAAGATTTCATTCACGAGCATAGAGTGAGCAGGTGGCTCCAAACTCTCTAAGCACTCTTGAGTAATCTCCTTCCCACAACAGCTCTTGACAGCTCTACCACACCTTATCAAGTTTTGTTTGGCAAAGCACCAGATTATTCAGCTTTGAGAACGTTTGGATGTGCCTGCTTCCCTACACTTTGTGCTTATGCTCGCAATAAATTTGATCCGAGGTCTCTCAAGTGTATCTTTCTCGGTTACACGGATAAGTATAAGGGTTACCGCTGCTTCTATCCTCCAACTAGACGAGTGTATCTAAGTCGCCATGTCGTGTTTGATGAAGGCTCTTTTCCTTTCATTGATACTTACACTGGCCTGCAGCATTCTTCCCCAACTCCGATGTTTGACGCTTGGTTAAAAGGCTTCTCAAGCTCTTCAGTTCCATTGGAAAAGGAACAAACTGATGGCTCTAATACTGGTACAAACGTCCCTGTCATCACAGAAAATCAACAACATAACCTTTCATTAGAGTGCAGTCCTGCTATTATAATTACAGAGGGGGAGACAACACCTCATAACAACAATCAAGACATACCAAGTGAACCGGTCTGTGTTACACCATTGCGAATCATTCCTTCTCAAGATAATGCTGAAGAAATTGAAACTCTGTCTACGGGAAATGAGGAGTGTTCTGAGTGTACGGCAAGCTCCGATCTTGATCCTATTGGCAACAGCGCTCTCTCATCATCCTCTAGGCATGAACAACCAACCTTCAGTATTCTTCATTCAGCTACAGAATCCACTCATCCTATGACCACGAGATTAAAGAAAGGAATTATCAAACCAAATCAACGGTATGCTCTTCTCACACACAAAGCTTCATATCCTATGTCTAAAACAGTAATTGCAGCTATGGTAGAGGAAATGGGAAATTGCTCTGAAACACACACTTGGTCACTTGTTCCTCTTACACCAAAGATGCATGTGCTAGGCTCCAAATGGGTTTTCAGGATCAAACTCAATGCAGATGGCTCATTAGATAAGTACAAAGCTCGACTAGTTGCTCAAGGCTTCAAACAAGAAGAAGGAATAGACTACCTCGAGACATATAGTCCGGTAGTTCGATCTGCAACCGTCCGAGCTGTGCTTCATCTAGCTACTATCATGCAATGGGAACTCAAACAAATGGATGTCAAAAACGTCTTTCTTCATGGAGATCTCACTGAAACGGTCTACATGAGAAAACCAGCAAGATTCATTGACAATGCTCATCCTGATCATGTTTGCTTATTACATAAAGCTCTCTATGGCTTAAACAAGCTCCAAGGGCTTGGTTTGACATATTCAGCAAATTCCTACTCAATTTTGGTTTTACCTGCAGTATGTCTGACCCTTCTCTCTTTGTCTACGTAAAGAACAAGGATGTGATCATGCTTCTTCTATACGTTGATGATATGGTCATCACAGGAAATAGCTCAAAACTTCTCTCCAGTCTTCTTAATGAGCTCAATAAGCAGTTCAAGATGAAAGATTTGGGCAGACTCAGTTATTTTTTTGGTATTCAGGCGCAATTTCATCCAAAAGGTCTTTTTCTCTCTCAACAGAAATATGCAGAAGATCTTCTAGCTACAACTACAATATCCAACTGTTCTCCTGTTGCAACACCATTGCCACTTCAACCTGAGAGAGCACCTAATCAAACCGAGCCCTTCGACAATCCATCATATTTCAGAAGTTTGGCTGGTAAGCTGCACTACCTCACACTTACTAGACCGGACCTCCAATTCTCTGTTAATTACGTGTGCCAAAAGATGCACGCCCCTACAGTGTCGGATTTTCTTCTCCTCAAAAGGATTCTCCGGTACATCAGAGGAACAACAACCATGGGAATTTCATTCAACAAGGACACAGATTGTCAACTGCGAGCTTACAGTGACAGTGATCACGCCGGTTGTCATGGTACACGTCGCTCCACCGGTGGCTTCTGTACATTTCTTGTCAACAATCTAATCTCCTGGTCTTCTCGAAAGCAAGTCTCAGTCGCCAAAAGCTCAACCGAAGCTGAATATCGCTCTATGTCCGATACAGCCTCGGAAATCACATGGCTAGTCAATTTACTTCGTGATCTGGGTGTTCCGCAGTTACAGCTCCCCGAACTCTTCTGCGACAACCTCTCTGCCGTTTACCTTACAGCGAATCCATCGTTTCATGCTCGGACAAAGCATTTTGCAACTCACTATCATTATGTCCGAGAGCAGGTAGCTTTTGGTGAGCTCATCGTCCATCATATCCCGGGTTATCTACAGCTCGCTGACATATTTACAAAGTCTCTCGCCAAGGCTCCTTTCGAATCTCTCCGATTCAAACTTGGTGTCGATTTCCCACCTCCTCCAAGTTTGAGGGGGAGTATCAACAGAACAGCTCCAAACGACACAGTTTTGGAATTGGGCTCAAAACCATTAAAGCCCAATCCGAAACAAGTGCCCAATCCAAGAGCCAAGCCCAACATAGTGCAACGACAACCTGCAACAACAAAGGACAAAAGCAGAAAAGTTGCAGAGCGGTCCTTATCTCCACGCAGTACGGAAGTAACGACGAGGAATCGCTATGAGGCTCTTGAATCATGTGAAGACAACGACGCCACATAACAGCCAAGTGACAGCTATGCAAATCAAGAAGACACTAGGTTAAATCAATCTAGATGTATAAATAGACATAGCTTGTAATCACAAAGGCTTAAGTTGAAAGCAATAAACAAAAGACTTTCGATTTCATATTTTAACTTACAGCTAACAACAACATGTCATTAAAATTTGTAGCCGATTAAATTATCAAAATTAGTATGAGCAGCTCAATATTTGCCGATTTGTAGATAAATACTTGTAAATAAAAATTTTCAAGCTCCAATATAATCTCGTATATAGTTGTGAATCAAGTTAAAGTATGATCGCTAGTTTTAGAACATTTGAGCTTACACAATGACTCTATCAAGAGAAAAGATAAAAAGAAAAACAGAAAAAGTCAAGATTTTATTCACGAGCATAGAGTGAGCAGGTGGCTTCAAACTGTCTAAGCACTCGCTCAAGTGAAGCAGATTGCTGGTCTCTGGTGGCCGGATTTGTAGATAGAATCGCTTCACTGACTGCAGCTGCTACTATGTTCTTCTGTGTTTCTCCTAGAAGATATGCAGCACCTGATTCTTCTATAGTTTCACACTCGAACAAAGCAGAGCAATCCTGAAATAGAGAAAAACAAAACTATTAGTGACTCAAATATGAGAAACCTAATCTAACAGTTAGAGAATCACTACATACATCGAAAAGGTTTTTTAGTAGGCTTGAATCCCTAAAGTCTTTAAAATCTTGATTTCCAAATGACTTAGCCTCTGCTATTGCTCCTTTCTGCATTGTAGTTAGTTAGAGAAACACACCATGGATATGTGTAACAAATATACAAGGAATAAAGAACATACCCGTACTAATTCGACAATCTTTTGACAGATAAGAAGAAAATAAGCTTCTGATCCACCCTGCATATGATACAAGCAGCTTGTTAAAATAGTTCAAGGAATGTTAACAATGTGAATCACTCGATATATTAACTAGTTACTCAGCCCACCTCAATAAGTTGGGGATATCTATCCTTGAGTGCAGCAATAGCATCATCAATCTCAGCAGTCATTATAAGCTTTAACAAACAGAATGCATGGATCAGTTCGATATGAAACAGAAAAGATGTAGCAATGTAGCTTGCTTTTGGTTGATTTTGTACCTCACAGAAAAAAAATAAAAAAAAAATTACAGCAAGATAACCATAGCAGTGAAAAGTACCTCTCTGAGCTTTTTCCTTTGATGCAATTCATACTCATCAAAACTATTTTCTTGTGCAATAACAGTATGACGACTTGCAGCCAGGTTAAAAGCTCTAAAGCTATCTTCATATCCATAACGAAGAAGGTAGGTTTTTACAAGCCTGGAAAAAGGAAGCTTTAGCACAAACAGAAACAAGAATTACAATTAAGAACAGGCAGGAAAAGACACTTTACCCATGACTAATGCTGCGAGACATGGAAATCTTTTCAATTTCCCTTTCTTTTTTAACCCTCAATGATTCTTCAAAATGCTGAAATAAAGGTGGATCAGATAATAGAATATTGTATCAGAAAAATATGCCACATACATGCAAATATGGACATATGTGAGAGATGCATATTATTCTGCTTACTCAATAGTTATTCTCCGACTATGCAAGAAAAGAAAAGTACGACCTTACCTCAAAGTCAAAAGAAAACGCAATCTGTCCGCCGAAATTGACAGTGACAGCTTCGTTTTGGCTATGCAAAACAATTGTCGGGTATACAGGACGCCTAAATTGCCTGGGGATTGTCCCTACGATAGTTCCATTTTTCCTATAATCAAAGAAGTAGTCATAGATGTCAGCAAGTAAAACATACGCAGGGACATGTCAAAAACATTGTGACATGAAGAAATGAATTGTGTATCTTGATATCTACTTTTCCAATTGTAATGAAACATGTTCAGATAGGGAAACAGTTATTACTTACGTGAAAAAGAATTCTTGTGAAACCGAGTCTATACCGCAACCAACTAAATCACCTGTTGTATAGGTGTCACTGGCTTTAGCAACAGTTCGATCACCATCTCCATTTTGAGAGCATATGAGTCCACTGTTACCAATGTAGGCACAGCTTCTGACAGTATATCTAACATTACAGAGAAACATGAAACAGTGAATTGGAATGCTTAATTACTGAAAGGTGAAAACATCTAACAAAGCAAATCTCCCATTAACTTGTAAGATACCAGATCTAACAGCCAACACAATCAAATTGAGCAGCAAATCACATAACCTATTTCCAAGTAACGAATCCAAACCATTGAAACAGTGATTTGAACTACTGATCTACCATTGTATCTAAACCTATTTCCCAATTTGTTCTCTCAGTCTCAGGTACCAAATCAAACAGAATCAATGATTGTATTGAGTATCAAATCACGCAATAAGTGGTAAATGCGAATTGAAAGGGAAAGAAAACGATACCCTTCGCTATAGATGTGTTCCTTGGAGAAACCAATCGCGATCTCTCCTTTTTCACCAGCATTCATGATATGAACCTCGAAGTAGTAAGCAAGACAGTTAGTCGGCGCCGGATTTTCAGTCTGAAGAACTACGCCGTCGTGATCAGGGCCCGTGTATTGACCGGAGAGCCCATCGGGAGAAACAAAGGTAAATTCGTCTGAACCACCGACCGTGTATAGCGCCGTTGGCCGCAATTCTTCTTCCTCTTCGTTTTCCTCCATAGCTTCTCTCTGGTCAGAATCCCCCAATTCGTCCGAATCTATTGAATCGTAGAGAAAGAAACCCTAGAAATGCGATTGAAATGAAACCCCCAAATGTTGTTGAAGGGCATCAAAAACCACTTCGCGCCCAATGTTGTGTTTGCCAACAATAAATACGATTAAACCAGATATTTTTTAGTTAACCGGTAAATCAAATAACCGTATATTATTAAGTAAATAGATGAAACTCGGTATATTATTAAGTAACCATTTCTATGTTTTTTTCTCTTTTGGTTTTTACTTTTTAGAGTGCTTTTGGGGTGAATTTACACCTTATGTGAACACTGTTTATTAATGTTTATTAATGTTTTTCAATATCAATTATACAATAAAAATTTATTAACATAAACTTTTCTCTCTCGGTTCTAGGGATGGTATTCTCATGTGATCTCTTACTTCCAAATGATGCCATGCTTCTTTATTCAGATCCGGAAATCAGTACTATGACGAAGGATATGGAGCTCCTCCATCACACAAGCCTCCTTCTAACTGTGGAAGTCCACCTTACGACCCTGCTCCTTCAACTTCATCACACATTGATATGGGGCTTGCTTGTTCCCTGTGGCACTGTTGGAGGAGGTTTTGGTACAGTCAGTACTCCCAGTAGCATTCCAGAGTTTGATCATCACATGAACCTTCTTCAGGCACTTTCCAGACACCCGCACCGATCCCATTCGTGCTCTCTTCCGTCAAGGTACAACTTTGTTGGGGTCGGATTCCCCCACAAGCAAGACCGAGCCAAACAGTCTAAGAATAACAATCACCTCATGGTTAAACATATGATTGGCCCCTAGCCTAGAACAAAGCACCTCGGGACCTTATTCGATCGACCGTCCCGAAGAGAGTTTGTAAAATGGCTCGGGTGTTAATCATATGAACACAGCCCGAACCAATCGTGAGAACGCTGCGGGAAACATCTATATCGGCTCGGGAGACAGCCAACTGAGCTTAATGGACAGTCATCAAGCGCGCCCCGAGCCGGTACATACCGTTTGCCCCGAAGCCACCTCTCAAACGACCACCGAGCCGTGAAGAACACGCGAGGCAAAGACTTGTAAAAACCATTCATTCTCCAAGGATCATTTCCGGTAAAATGGGATCTTTTATGGGACTTTCAGAAATGATAAAGGAGAATCTTTGAAGATAATGTCGAAATCAGGAAATCTCCCCAAAACCTCCGAAGAATAAGGAGAATATCCTTAGGACGATTATCCTCTAGAACCGACCTAAGGATAAATAAGAATCTTCCGAAGAATATCGCTAGGGAGGCGGTTTAAGGATCCTATATAAAGTGCCTTAGGGACTTCACAAAAAGGGGGAGATCTTGGGATATTCACAAGAAACATAGAACTTTATACCTATTGAAAACTACGAATGGCTTGATCCCTTCACAGGGTACGTAGGCAATCCATCATGGATGCAGCTATACCTTTTTAAAACTCTAATTCTTTTTCTGTTCTTGAGCAAAACCCTAATGTATTTCATAAGAGATTAGAACCCCTCTTGTAATCGAGTCTTGGATAGAATACCTAATGAAGAGAAATTACTAGATTTGTTTTCCCTCTCTAAACAAATCTATTGTGTGAATCCTTGGTTCAACAAACTTCTTGGTTAAACTCCATGACCATGGTCAACACTAAGTTCCCTTTCACAACACCCGCAGCTATTAGATACTATATATACTATAAACAGTTTAAGATTCGTATTTGAAGCCATCTCGAATATAAATCTATGTTTATGACTAGTCTGTTTTATAAACGATCCGTCAAGTCCTTTGAAGCCAGCTTTTTAGGTAAGGGAGAGAGATAGAATAACTAAGATAAGCAAAACAAAGATTAGGACGTATATGCATTGCCGAATAGTGAGATAAGTAGACAAAGAATGAGCAACTGTTTTTTTTTTTTTTGGTTCTTCGGTCACACACCAAACAAACTTCAAAATGAATTCTTATGTAGCTTTATAGGAACCATACCATGGTGGAGAATAAAAGCCTAACCAGTAAACCAACATTTGAAAACAAAAACCCTCTCTTGTTATTAGTACTACCTAGGGGTCCAATATTGTCATGAATAAGAAAATCCCTAAATCATAAGAGCAAGGCTAAAAACTCCCCCCTCACTCAAAATACTCACTAGGAAGAAATGGTCATCATGTTCTTGCGACAGATCAGTTATATATCACTATATATGTTCCCTTTTGCAGAGCCGTTAGTTGCTGAAAGGGAAGAAGAATCATTCTGGTCGGTATATGAGCTGGCCAGTGGAAAAATCATTCATGCGTGGATACACATAGACTGTTTTTTCATCCAGTTGATTCTGAGTCCAAATTGCATGCAGAAACTTAAGGATTATTTGTCAAGTCTCGACATGTATGACCCTTTATACCTTAATAAGTTGTTAAGTACGACATGCTTACACTATTTGTGTATATTAACTTTCTTTTATTATTTGTTAGCAAAAAATCGTTGGAAAATGGAATAGACGAGGTTGATTTCTACGGAGTTTTCATGACCGAAAGAAAGTTATGGCCAGATTCAAATTATGGATGGTTGGGTGATGAAGTAAGTTATTGTTATATTCTGTCTGAGGTTGTCTATTTTATGGCTGAGTTATCGTGTTGTTTAGGCTGAGTTAAATAAATTATAGCTGGTTTATTCTGGTGTGCAGACTGAGTTGTAGTTGGTTATGTCTAAGTTATGGTATTGTTCTGCCTGAGTTAAAGTAGATAATGGTGAGTTAATGTTGTTGTTTTTTTTGTCTGGGTTGGTTTTATTTTTGTACAGCATATTGCTGCGTATATGAAAGTCCTCGCCCGGAGGCTCCAGCGAGATCCCTGCCCATACCACAACGAACGCGTCATAATTCTAGACCCGTGGTTCACGATTTATTAGGTTACAGATTACAATCAGTTCAAGATCTAACAGAAGAGTTTTTTTTTCAAAGACACCGCGTATCAATAGTGGATTAACGGTATGAGAAGAGAAGTGGCAACACGGAAGAAGTTGATAACAGATGTGGATCACTTGTATATTATCCACCAAACCGGAGGTAATCATTGGGTGACCCTTCACGTGAACTTGCTTAGGTCTCACATCGATTGCTATGATTGCATCGTCGGAGAGCATACAGACGATATCGATGGAAAGATGCTGGAAGTTTGTAGGCCGTTCACGAGGATGATTCCACAGATGATTAACGAACTGTTTCCTTCCGAAGTCCGTACCCCGCAATACGACCAATTTTCATTCCGGCGGAGGGACAAGAAAAAGGTCCCGCAAAATCATATCAGAGGGGACTGCGGCGTTTACGCGTTAAAGATTCTTGAATATTTATTGCTTGGTGTTTGTTTTGATGGCATTACTGATGCAAATATCCAGGTTCTACGGGTTAGGGTGGCAGCAAAGATCTTCGATGAAGCACCGGAAAGGATGCCTGCACGTTTTCTAGAGACGTGATTGGCTTTTTCGAACATATGTTCGTGTCTTTTGGGATTTTTAGCATGTGATTGTACTAAATATTGACGCTTTAGGATTAGAATTATGTTTGTATGAATCTATGATATTGAATGCACACTGTTAATTATGGGTTAAATCGATGTAATGGCTGACTTATCATCGCTCAATTCGTGTTATAGCTGAGTTATCGTAGATTAATTCGATGATTAGCTGAGTTATTCTAACGTGGTGGCTGACTTGTCATCGCACAAATAATGTCATGGCTGAGTTATTCTAATATAACGGCTGACTTATCATGCATTAATTCGATGTTGCGGCTGAGTTAGTCTAACGTGGTGGCTGACTTGTCATACCCAAACGTCGCTGTTATCAAAGAACCCAAACATCACTAGAGGACTATACATACACCGGTTGACCTTCTTATAAATATAACTCAATAGTCAAGAACCCAAACCTTGCTGATATCAAATAACTCAATAATCGCAGGTCCTGCCATTTGAGCTGGTAGTGGTGGCGGTGGAGGTGGTGGCTGTTGTTGCTGAGGTAGAACATTTTCTTCTGGTTGTTGAGCTGTTGGTGCTGGTGCTGGTGCTGCCTGAGGAATTCGGTTCATTAACTCTTCAAACATTCCTCTGATCCCCTGAATCTGTCCTAATAGTGATGCATTGATAGCTGCCTAATCTCCAACTGGAATATCACCTACTAGTGGTTGAGCTTCCCCGTCAGCGGGTGCATCATCAACACGGTTAGCCCTTTGGTTCGCAACACGTCCTCTTTTCCTTAAGGGTGCCATTTTGACCAAACAAACATCAATATCAGAACAATCACAATAATTCCTAATAACATAAGTAATGCTCAAGTCTTGCTTCTTCTGGTTTTTTTTTTTTCTTTTTCTTTTTTTTTATAAAAAACAATCCATTCCCATTTTGAAATCACTTTTAAAAAATTTACTCTACCATAAAACATCTTAACATAATCAATCATAGTCTCCCGGATCAGCACCGGTTTGACTTTAACCTCCGCTCTGATACCAAAATTGTAACACTCCTCTCCCAAACTACAGAGAAGGCGTGCCACTTTTCCTATAAAACATTATTTCATACTCATTATCTATCCTTAACACATTCACATTCACCTTATTCAAGAAGTATTTTTATTAAATTCATAAAAGTTACTTGTCTTAAGCAACATTGAAAACTCGTAAAAATAACTGAAGAAATTTAAAGGAAAACCATGTCTTTGTTTTATTGAAAAGTAAACTCAAATCCCAAAGAACACCATGAAGAGAGACAAACTTGAGCAGCTATTCAACATCATTTTCATCTGGGAAAGAAGGAGAAAAAGGGGGTGAGTAAAGAATACTCAGTGAGCGAAACATAGAACAATTTCTTAAGTTATACAACAATCATCATAACACACAACTTTAGATACAAACAATCAACTTAAAAATACTTTCTTTTCTAAAGAACATAATCAAGAGAACCATCTTATGTATATTAATATAAACATACACATCGTTAGGTCCAGTCATCCTCGTGACGACTAGAACAATAGGTGGAGGCTGGCCCTCGTGGCTCAGACACTCCCATTCCGGGCTCGTCAGCCGTTCTTGACCAGCTGTTAACCCGTCAGTCCATCACTGTCTATACTTAAATCATTCTCGTACATACATCATCATATTTAACATTTACTTATATATCATAGCATTACCAAACATTACAATCATTCATTATCATCATACCTAACATTTACTCTCAATCATAACATCATATAATCTAATCCTAATCAATCAAATCCAAGCCTATATGCTACAAGTCATGGAGCATACCAAAAGAAAATGATACCATCCTTCGTGGATACCACCCTCACCTCAATTGATTGGAAACAACGACTAGAAAGCTGGAATTGCAATTTGGAAACTGTGACTGCGTTCTGGAAATTGCAGCTGAAGAAACAGATTCAAACAACAAATAAGGGTTTCTGGGTTTAAGCAGAACGACTCATTCTTGGCCAACAAGCAAGCGCTTCCATGGCTATGGATTACCTTTTCCAATTGATCTGAAGGTTCCAGTGGCTTCCCTGACACTTCCTCTGTCAGAAACCACCGTCGTTGGGTCTATCAATGCTCCTGAGTGACCAGAAACGCCTCGTAAAACCCTTAAGATGAAACTGCAATGTTCCTGACACTTAATATTTTTTTGAGTTCAGGAAAATTGTGATTTTTCACTTGTAAGTCATTTTGCGAATGAAGCTTACCTTGGATCGTGAGAACGAAACTTGCTAATTCTTGCTCTCCTCGAGATCTTTCCAACGACACCAAATTCACAATTTGATTCCTTCAGATCCGACGGGAAATAGATCCTTAAAACCTCTACCAGAAACTGCAAAGTTTCAGATACTTGGAAAAATATGGCTCTGAAAACTGTGACTAATTATCAACTTTAAACGTGATTTGCCGATCGATCTTACCTCCGATTTTGGATCCAAAAATTGTTCTGAAAACTTGGAAACAAGATCAATTCAGAAACGTTAAGAACTAGCCCAAACTCCTTCGGACGTGATGAGAAACGGATCACCAATTCTACCACTTGAACTGTTTCCTTATTTCACATGTTCACACAAAAATCCAATAGTTGAAGTTATAATCCACAAATCCAATTGCTAAGTGGAATAATTTCAGTAGTGTAGTTCATAGCCATGAGAGGTTTTCCTTACCTAACAATCCGGTGATGAACGGCGACGAAACCAACCACGTTAAACAATCATGACCCCAACGTGACGTCAACTCCGGTGTCACAACGATGATGATAATGGCTGAGATTGAGATGAGAGATAAAGAAGTGATGGTGATGAAGACGATGTGAGAAGAAGCTGCGTGAAGAGGGAGATATATACATATGTACATACACACGCTTAGGGTTTTGTGTGTTACTTGGGTTGGTTGGGACCCTCTTGGGCTTGGGCCTCACAATACCAATACGTTACGACTGATTTATGCTAGAAGATTTTGTGGTTTGACCGAGTTATAAGAAACCAGATGTTATTATGAGATTTCAAACTAGCCACCAAATTGTTGGTTCTATTAGTTTCAAGATCTATAATATGAAAACAAAAAATAAATTGGGTTTTCGGTAAGTGTCGATTGACAAACTATGTTGACCAAACTTCTAGGAATGATGTTGTTGGGTATGATGTTGGATAAAGTATATAGAATATTAGATAGTTTCATGATTCCACTAGTTGGAATGTGATTATGATATGTTAATTACTTGATTGTACCAACTGATGGCTTAAGGAAAGCACTTTCAGGGTTTGACCGAGTTATAATAGTCACACAGCTTAGTTATGACTGCTTCACGACTGAGTTATCTCAAAATACAGAGATAAAGGGTCTCCGTTATTGACCAGATACGACGTCGGTTGTGAAAGAGTCTCTGTTATTGACCAGATACGACGACGTTGTGACATAAACAAAAGATCCCCACTTATAAATCCCCAAAATCAAACCCTAAGTTTGAAAATTCCAATTTCTGGTTTCAAATCTGGATCGGGGCCTTATTGGTTCCAATCCACTCTAGTAATATATTATTTTCCGAAAAATGCTCAAACGACGTAGTTTAATAACTTATATACATACTTATACGGTTTGCAAAATCTATACACGCCCAAGGATTATATAAAATCTATGCACGTGGTTATATTGCGGGTGACTTTTGATATCAGAGTATTGACCTACATGTATTTTATATGAAAGGTTATGTTGCAAGAACAATATTTTTGAGGGTTGTTGGCACAAAACCCTAAAATATTTGTTAGATTTGGGTTAGAAGAGTTTGATCACACCACTCTGATGCATTCTCTCATGTTGAAGATATACACAACACATTTTCTAAACAAAAATTGTAGTTTTAAGGATTTTATTTTTTTATAATATATGTATCAAGTATATGAATTGATATAGAAACTATATATAAGTACATAAATTATTCGATGTAGCCAATTACTTCAAAAATTGATAAAATGATCTCAAACACATTTTTTAATATAGCAAAGTTCTCTTTCTCCATCTCTTGCTACTCAATCATTTTTGTTGTATCTACTTTATCATCTATTCGCATAAATTTGTACATAACCACTTGTTCTTAAAGATTATTTTTCATTACATTCGAAAACATTGTCGCTAACACATCCTGCCTAACTCTTTTAAACCTTCAAATATGTATTAAAAAAAAGAAAGACAAGTTTTCCACGTGATGAAAGTTTGCTCCATTTTTTTTTTTTGCTTGCTTATGACGCATGGGAGGCAAAAGAAGTTATATATAGTCTCCACAAATTTGTAACTCTAATTATACAGAAGAACTTATATATAGTCTCCATTTTTTTTGCTTGCTTATGACGCATGGAAGCTAGAATATTCGCTGCATTTTTAGGTGTTATTGAGCCTTCACTTATTATTATTTTAATGCCCAATTAGATAAAATATTTGTTAGATGTGGGTTAGAAAGACACAATGGTTTTATCTCACACCACCAATGATGCATTCTCTCATGTTGAAGATATAATTAACACACTTTCACAGCAAAAAAGTTAGTCTATAGTTTTTTTATTTTATTAATATATGTATCAAGTATAGAGGGTTTTTGTTAAGAACAATCGACTATAAAAAAAAAAACCAATCAAAATATAAGTTGCAAGTTTCAAAGTGTATCCAACCCTTTGTTTTAAATGATTTGAGTTTTTATGATTTTGTTGATCTTAAGTGAATTTAGAGTAGTTATTATGATTTGTTTGAAAATCTTCCCAAATTCCATTTAAATCATGTTATTTAGATTTATGTGTTTTCAACTAAAGAAATCTTCAAAATTATCTTAAATCCTCAAAAGAGATATGATGGAGGATGTTGTGTTTTATTCCAAGTCACATACAACCTCTCACAAACCTATATTTGATAGTAATTAGGATCTAGATATATGAAAACTCATGATTGTATGATGAATCGATGTAGAAACTATAGGCATGATTACACATAAATTGTACAATGTAGTCAGTTACTTCAAAATTTGAAAAAGTGATCGCAAACACATTGGTCAATGGAACAAAGTTCCCTTTTTCTATCTCCTTCTCATCAATCATTTTTGTTGTATCTATTATATCATCTATTCACATAATTGTGTATCTAACCACTTGTTCCTAGATATTACTTCTCATCACATTCAAAATCATTGCCGCTAACACATGTTGCCCAACTCTTTATACCTTCAAATATTTTCTACTAACATTTTACGGATTCTGATACGGATATTTTGATGTTTATCCGAGTTTCACATATCCAAAAAGTATAGATTCAGATAATTTCATAACTTATATATTATTGTCCACATCTAAAAACCACATAGTAAATGACCTGGAAAGAACAAATTAGGGTTCTAAAAAGGTAAAACAATGGAGCGGTTATATATGGGAAAGTCCAGAGAATAAAAACAATTTTCAAATGATGATAAGAATAACATATTTCAATTAGAAGAGTGATAATATGAAATAATAAACAATGGAACATACGAAATTATATAAAAAGATATTAAATTCATAGAGATTGGATTAATAAAATTCATCTAATTTTACTTTAAACATGATTAGCAAACTTTAGTATTAATAGAACTAGGTTTTGAACCCAAGCTACACGTTGGTTTCTTCTACATCTTTTGTAAACGTTCAATATGACTAATAACAATTATTAAAATATTATCTTTCAAAAATTAGTGTTTGGAATAACATACATCTAGTAAATCAACAAATTACAGCAATATTAATTTCTATATATTTTAATTACTGCTTGTTTTTCTCCTTCAACCAAACATTAATAAGAAAACCACCCCATGAATGGAACGAATTATTTTTAATACATAATTTGGAAAATTGTATTGTCGATATAAAAAATTAATTGTTAGTAATGGTAAATGATTTATATTTTATAATACACTAGATAATGTCCGCCTAAAAACGGGTATAAGAAATAAATATAATATTATATCGATTATATAGAAAAATTCTTTCTAATGCCCTTTCATGATAACCATTTTCAACTCTACCCTTTTTCTTTAGCCATTTTCATTTCTACCCTCTTCAAATTTTTAATGACCATTTTACCCTTATTTAGATATTGTTTTAGGTTAACAAAATGAAATATTAATATTTTTATCCAAAATATTCTAAAAAAAAATTCCCGCCAAAAAAATTTTCCACCAAAAAATTTCGAAAAAAGATTTCCCGCAAAGTTTTTTTTTTCAAAAATATATTTTTTGCAAAAACATTTTTTGGCGGGAAATAGATTTACAAGGGATTTTAAAAGGGTTTTAAGAGATTTACAAGGGATTTTAAAAGGGTTTGAAAAGATTTACAAGGGTTTTAAAAGATTTACAAGGGATTTTAAAGGGCTTTAAAAGATTTATAAAGGTTTTTTAAAGACTTTTAAAATGGTTTTAAAATATTTACAAGTGATTTTAAAAGGTTTTAAAAAAATTGACAAGAGTTTTTATAAGGTCTTCTTGTAAATTCTTTAAAAATCTTTTAAAAACCCTTGTACATCTTTTAAAACCCTTTTAAACCCTTTTAAAATCTCTTTTAAATCTTTTAAAATCTCTTATAAATCTTTTAAAATACTTTTAAACCCTTTAAAAATCTTTGTAAATCTTTTAAAGCCCTTTAAAATCCCTTGTAAATATTTAAAAACTATTTTAAAATCCCTTGTAAATATTTTAAAACACTTTTAAACCCTTTAAAAATCTTTAAAAAACCTTTGTAAATCTTTCAAAACCCTTTTAAAATCCATTGTAAATATTTTAAAATCCTTTTAAAATATCTTGTAAATCTATTTCCCACCAAAACAAATTTACAAGGATTTTTAAAAGTATTTTTTATTGCTGAGAAAAAATTTGTTACGAAAAAAAGTTTTGGCGGGAAATTTATTTTTTTTGGCGGGAAAAAAGTTTTGCGGAAATTTTTTTTTTGGCGCCAAAAATTTGGCAGGAAAATTTCAGTTGTCAATTACATGTTCCTACTAGTTGAGGGTAATTTGGTCATTCTGTTTAATGAAAGGGCTATTTTTAAAAATGGACAACACAAAAGGGTATTGTTGCAAGAGGGTAGTAAAAAAAGGTAGTTTTGCAAATCTCCCGATTATATTTGAATTCTAAATAGTAATATATGTTTTCGTTAACATTTAATTTAATACTTTTTTCAAACCAAATTTTAATCTTACACATTCCATTTTTCTATACAATTTAACTATTTATTTCATAACAATAAAATGCATTTTAATTCTACACACTATATCTTATCGATAAATTTTGAATTATAAATAGTATTTTGCTCACTTTTATATATTTATTTTAGTACTTTTATTTAAAACAGAATTCAAATCTTACACATTCCATTAGCAAATACAATTTAACTCTTTGTTTAATCATGATAAACTTGATTTTGAATCTACATACCTAATCTTAATAAATAAATGGTAAAAGCATTTCTCATACGATAACAGATTTGTATCTTAGTTAACATTAGGGTATCAGGGTTTTCTGCAAAACAACCCTTCAAGTCAATTTCGTTTGCAAGTTTTCATCCAAGTCCGAATTATGCAAGTCAATCTCACAATCTCAAAAGTCACCCGCAATACAGTCCTCCCATGTAGCGATGACATGGCACTCGATAACTCTCTTTTAAAACATAAGGCTTTTGTGCAAAAAAAACCTCAATTTAATTTATTTTTTTTGCAAGACAAACCTCCATGTCAAATACATACAAGTCAAACCACAATCTGAAAAATCTCCTACAACATAGCCCTTCTGTGTATCGATAACATGACGGTCGATAACTCATTTTAGAGCATGTTCAATGGGTAGAGATTTTATTTATTTAAGGTGCAATGTGCAATGGGTAAAGATTAAAACTTAAATAAATGAAAACCGTAACTAACCAAAATATTATCATATTCGTTGTGTTTTTTTTTTCTTTCAAAATAACTAAAATTAACCAAATTTAACCCAAATTAACAAAAATAATAATTCAAAGAGGAAAATATTAGAAAAAATTAATTATTAAAGAAATTAATATCTCTATATATATACTCAACAAGCTTAAACTGAATTTTAAATTGAGTGAAGTAATTTATATATATCAATCGTCAATATATACGCTCGGACTAATCCATGGTCTAAAATAAAATCCTGTCCGTCCAACTTACCACGTCAACAATTTTGTTTAGCGAGAAGCTAACAACAACATGTCATTAAAATTTGTAGCCAATTAAATTACAAAAGTTAGTATGAACAGCTCAATATTTGCCGATTTGTAGATACATACTTGCAAATAAAAATTCTCAAGCTCCAATAAAGTCTCGTATATAGTTGTGAATCAAGTTAAAGTATGATCGCTAGTTTTAGAACGTTGGAGCTTACACAAAGGCTCTATCAAGAGAAAAGAGAAAAAGGAAAAAAAAAAAAGAAAAAAAAAAGTCAAGATTTCATTCACGAGCATAGAGTGAGCAGGTGGCTCCAAACTCTCTAAGCACTCTTGAGTAATCTCCTTCCCACAACAGCTCTTGACAGCTCTACCACACCTTATCAAGTTTTGTTTGGCAAAGCACCAGATTATTCAGCTTTGAGAACGTTTGGATGTGCCTGCTTCCCTACACTTTGTGCTTATGCTCGCAATAAATTTGATCCGAGGTCTCTCAAGTGTATCTTTCTCGGTTACACGGATAAGTATAAGGGTTACCGCTGCTTCTATCCTCCAACTAGACGAGTGTATCTAAGTCGCCATGTCGTGTTTGATGAAGGCTCTTTTCCTTTCATTGATACTTACACTGGCCTGCAGCATTCTTCCCCAACTCCGATGTTTGACGCTTGGTTAAAAGGCTTCTCAAGCTCTTCAGTTCCATTGGAAAAGGAACAAACTGATGGCTCTAATACTGGTACAAACGTCCCTGTCATCACAGAAAATCAACAACATAACCTTTCATTAGAGTGCAGTCCTGCTATTATAATTACAGAGGGGGAGACAACACCTCATAACAACAATCAAGACATACCAAGTGAACCGGTCTGTGTTACACCATTGCGAATCATTCCTTCTCAAGATAATGCTGAAGAAATTGAAACTCTGTCTACGGGAAATGAGGAGTGTTCTGAGTGTACGGCAAGCTCCGATCTTGATCCTATTGGCAACAGCGCTCTCTCATCATCCTCTAGGCATGAACAACCAACCTTCAGTATTCTTCATTCAGCTACAGAATCCACTCATCCTATGACCACGAGATTAAAGAAAGGAATTATCAAACCAAATCAACGGTATGCTCTTCTCACACACAAAGCTTCATATCCTATGTCTAAAACAGTAATTGCAGCTATGGTAGAGGAAATGGGAAATTGCTCTGAAACACACACTTGGTCACTTGTTCCTCTTACACCAAAGATGCATGTGCTAGGCTCCAAATGGGTTTTCAGGATCAAACTCAATGCAGATGGCTCATTAGATAAGTACAAAGCTCGACTAGTTTCTCAAGGCTTCAAACAAGAAGAAGGAATAGACTACCTCGAGACATATAGTCCGGTAGTTCGATCTGCAACCGTCCGAGCTGTGCTTCATCTAGCTACTATCATGCAATGGGAACTCAAACAAATGGATGTCAAAAACGTCTTTCTTCATGGAGATCTCACTGAAACGGTCTACATGAGAAAACCAGCAAGATTCATTGACAATGCTCATCCTGATCATGTTTGCTTATTACATAAAGCTCTCTATGGCTTAAACAAGCTCCAAGGGCTTGGTTTGACATATTCAGCAAATTCCTACTCAATTTTGGTTTTACCTGCAGTATGTCTGACCCTTCTCTCTTTGTCTACGTAAAGAACAAGGATGTGATCATGCTTCTTCTATACGTTGATGATATGGTCATCACAGGAAATAGCTCAAAACTTCTCTCCAGTCTTCTTAATGAGCTCAATAAGCAGTTCAAGATGAAAGATTTGGGCAGACTCAGTTATTTTCTTGGTATTCAGGCGCAATTTCATCCAAAAGGTCTTTTTCTCTCTCAACAGAAATATGCAGAAGATCTTCTAGCTACAACTGCAATATCCAACTGTTCTCCTGTTGCAACACCATTGCCACTTCAACCTGAGAGAGCACCTAATCAAACCGAGCCCTTCGACAATCCATCATATTTCAGAAGTTTGGCTGGTAAGCTGCACTACCTCACACTTACTAGACCGGACCTCCAATTCTCTGTTAATTACGTGTGCCAAAAGATGCACGCCCCTACAGTGTCGGATTTTCTTCTCCTCAAAAGGATTCTCCGGTACATCAGAGGAACAACAACCATGGGAATTTCATTCAACAAGGACACAGATTGTCAACTGCGAGCTTACAGTGACAGTGATCACGCCGGTTGTCATGGTACACGTCGCTCCACCGGTGGCTTCTGTACATTTCTTGTCAACAATCTAATCTCCTGGTCTTCTCGAAAGCAAGTCTCAGTCGCCAAAAGCTCAACCGAAGCTGAATATCGCTCTATGTCCGATACAGCCTCGGAAATCACATGGCTAGTCAATTTACTTCGTGATCTGGGTGTTCCGCAGTTACAGCTCCCCGAACTCTTCTGCGACAACCTCTCTGCCGTTTACCTTACAGCGAATCCATCGTTTCATGCTCGGACAAAGCATTTTGCAACTCACTATCATTATGTCCGAGAGCAGGTAGCTTTTGGTGAGCTCATCGTCCATCATATCCCGGGTTATCTACAGCTCGCTGACATATTTACAAAGTCTCTCGTTAAGGCTCCTTTCGAATCTCTCCGATTCAAACTTGGTGTCGATTTCCCACCTCCTCCAAGTTTGAGGGGGAGTATCAACAGAACAGCTCCAAACGACACAGTTTTGGAATTGGGCTCAAAACCATTAAAGCCCAATCCGAAACAAGTGCCCAATCCAAGAGCCAAGCCCAACATAGTGCAACGACAACCTGCAACAACAAAGGACAAAAGCAGAAAAGTTGCAGAGCGGTCCTTATCTCCACGCAGTACGGAAGTAACGACGAGGAATCGCTATGAGGCTCTTGAATCATGTGAAGACAACGACGCCACATAACAGCCAAGTGACAGCTATGCAAATCAAGAAGACACTAGGTTAAATCAATCTAGATGTATAAATAGACATAGCTTGTAATCACAAAGGCTTAAGTTGAAAGCAATAAACAAAAGACTTTCGATTTCATATTTTAACTTACAGCTAACAACAACATGTCATTAAAATTTGTAGCCGATTAAATTATCAAAATTAGTATGAGCAGCTCAATATTTGCCGATTTGTAGATAAATACTTGTAAATAAAAATTTTCAAGCTCCAATATAATCTCGTATATAGTTGTGAATCAAGTTAAAGTATGATCGCTAGTTTTAGAACATTTGAGCTTACACAATGACTCTATCAAGAGAAAAGATAAAAAGAAAAACAGAAAAAGTCAAGATTTTATTCACGAGCATAGAGTGAGCAGGTGGCTTCAAACTGTCTAAGCACTCGCTCAAGTGAAGCAGATTGCTGGTCTCTGGTGGCCGGATTTGTAGATAGAATCGCTTCACTGACTGCAGCTGCTACTATGTTCTTCTGTGTTTCTCCTAGAAGATATGCAGCACCTGATTCTTCTATAGTTTCACACTCGAACAAAGCAGAGCAATCCTGAAATAGAGAAAAACAAAACTATTAGTGACTCAAATATGAGAAACCTAATCTAACAGTTAGAGAATCACTACATACATCGAAAAGGTTTTTTAGTAGGCTTGAATCCCTAAAGTCTTTAAAATCTTGATTTCCAAATGACTTAGCCTCTGCTATTGCTCCTTTCTGCATTGTAGTTAGTTAGAGAAACACACCATGGATATGTGTAACAAATATACAAGGAATAAAGAACATACCCGTACTAATTCGACAATCTTTTGACAGATAAGAAGAAAATAAGCTTCTGATCCACCCTGCATATGATACAAGCAGCTTGTTAAAATAGTTCAAGGAATGTTAACAATGTGAATCACTCGATATATTAACTAGTTACTCAGCCCACCTCAATAAGTTGGGGATATCTATCCTTGAGTGCAGCAATAGCATCATCAATCTCAGCAGTCATTATAAGCTTTAACAAACAGAATGCATGGATCAGTTCGATATGAAACAGAAAAGATGTAGCAATGTAGCTTGCTTTTGGTTGATTTTGTACCTCACAGAAAAAAAATAAAAAAAAAATTACAGCAAGATAACCATAGCAGTGAAAAGTACCTCTCTGAGCTTTTTCCTTTGATGCAATTCATACTCATCAAAACTATTTTCTTGTGCAATAACAGTATGACGACTTGCAGCCAGGTTAAAAGCTCTAAAGCTATCTTCATATCCATAACGAAGAAGGTAGGTTTTTACAAGCCTGGAAAAAGGAAGCTTTAGCACAAACAGAAACAAGAATTACAATTAAGAACAGGCAGGAAAAGACACTTTACCCATGACTAATGCTGCGAGACATGGAAATCTTTTCAATTTCCCTTTCTTTTTTAACCCTCAATGATTCTTCAAAATGCTGAAATAAAGGTGGATCAGATAATAGAATATTGTATCAGAAAAATATGCCACATACATGCAAATATGGACATATGTGAGAGATGCATATTATTCTGCTTACTCAATAGTTATTCTCCGACTATGCAAGAAAAGAAAAGTACGACCTTACCTCAAAGTCAAAAGAAAACGCAATCTGTCCGCCGAAATTGACAGTGACAGCTTCGTTTTGGCTATGCAAAACAATTGTCGGGTATACAGGACGCCTAAATTGCCTGGGGATTGTCCCTACGATAGTTCCATTTTTCCTATAATCAAAGAAGTAGTCATAGATGTCAGCAAGTAAAACATACGCAGGGACATGTCAAAAACATTGTGACATGAAGAAATGAATTGTGTATCTTGATATCTACTTTTCCAATTGTAATGAAACATGTTCAGATAGGGAAACAGTTATTACTTACGTGAAAAAGAATTCTTGTGAAACCGAGTCTATACCGCAACCAACTAAATCACCTGTTGTATAGGTGTCACTGGCTTTAGCAACAGTTCGATCACCATCTCCATTTTGAGAGCATATGAGTCCACTGTTACCAATGTAGGCACAGCTTCTGACAGTATATCTAACATTACAGAGAAACATGAAACAGTGAATTGGAATGCTTAATTACTGAAAGGTGAAAACATCTAACAAAGCAAATCTCCCATTAACTTGTAAGATACCAGATCTAACAGCCAACACAATCAAATTGAGCAGCAAATCACATAACCTATTTCCAAGTAACGAATCCAAACCATTGAAACAGTGATTTGAACTACTGATCTACCATTGTATCTAAACCTATTTCCCAATTTGTTCTCTCAGTCTCAGGTACCAAATCAAACAGAATCAATGATTGTATTGAGTATCAAATCACGCAATAAGTGGTAAATGCGAATTGAAAGGGAAAGAAAACGATACCCTTCGCTATAGATGTGTTCCTTGGAGAAACCAATCGCGATCTCTCCTTTTTCACCAGCATTCATGATATGAACCTCGAAGTAGTAAGCAAGACAGTTAGTCGGCGCCGGATTTTCAGTCTGAAGAACTACGCCGTCGTGATCAGGGCCCGTGTATTGACCGGAGAGCCCATCGGGAGAAACAAAGGTAAATTCGTCTGAACCACCGACCGTGTATAGCGCCGTTGGCCGCAATTCTTCTTCCTCTTCGTTTTCCTCCATAGCTTCTCTCTGGTCAGAATCCCCCAATTCGTCCGAATCTATTGAATCGTAGAGAAAGAAACCCTAGAAATGCGATTGAAATGAAACCCCCAAATGTTGTTGAAGGGCATCAAAAACCACTTCGCGCCCAATGTTGTGTTTGCCAACAATAAATACGATTAAACCAGATATTTTTTAGTTAACCGGTAAATCAAATAACCGTATATTATTAAGTAAATAGATGAAACTCGGTATATTATTAAGTAACCATTTCTATGTTTTTTTCTCTTTTGGTTTTTACTTTTTAGAGTGCTTTTGGGGTGAATTTACACCTTATGTGAACACTGTTTATTAATGTTTTTCAATATCAATTATACAATAAAAATTTATTAACATAAACTTTTCTCTCTCGGTTCTAGGGATGGTATTCTCATGTGATCTCTTACTTCCAAATGATGCCATGCTTCTTTATTCAGATCCGGAAATCAGTACTATGACGAAGGATATGGAGCTCCTCCATCACACAAGCCTCCTTCTAACTGTGGAAGTCCACCTTACGACCCTGCTCCTTCAACTTCATCACACATTGATATGGGGCTTGCTTGTTCCCTGTGGCACTGTTGGAGGAGGTTTTGGTACAGTCAGTACTCCCAGTAGCATTCCAGAGTTTGATCATCACATGAACCTTCTTCAGGCACTTTCCAGACACCCGCACCGATCCCATTCGTGCTCTCTTCCGTCAAGGTACAACTTTGTTGGGGTCGGATTCCCCCACAAGCAAGACCGAGCCAAACAGTCTAAGAATAACAATCACCTCATGGTTAAACATATGATTGGCCCCTAGCCTAGAACAAAGCACCTCGGGACCTTATTCGATCGACCGTCCCGAAGAGAGTTTGTAAAATGGCTCGGGTGTTAATCATATGAACACAGCCCGAACCAATCGTGAGAACGCTGCGGGAAACATCTATATCGGCTCGGGAGACAGCCAACTGAGCTTAATGGACAGTCATCAAGCGCGCCCCGAGCCGGTACATACCGTTTGCCCCGAAGCCACCTCTCAAACGACCACCGAGCCGTGAAGAACACGCGAGGCAAAGACTTGTAAAAACCATTCATTCTCCAAGGATCATTTCCGGTAAAATGGGATCTTTTATGGGACTTTCAGAAATGATAAAGGAGAATCTTTGAAGATAATGTCGAAATCAGGAAATCTCCCCAAAACCTCCGAAGAATAAGGAGAATATCCTTAGGACGATTATCCTCTAGAACCGACCTAAGGATAAATAAGAATCTTCCGAAGAATATCGCTAGGGAGGCGGTTTAAGGATCCTATATAAAGTGCCTTAGGGACTTCACAAAAAGGGGGAGATCTTGGGATATTCACAAGAAACATAGAACTTTATACCTATTGAAAACTACGAATGGCTTGATCCCTTCACAGGGTACGTAGGCAATCCATCATGGATGCAGCTATACCTTTTTAAAACTCTAATTCTTTTTCTGTTCTTGAGCAAAACCCTAATGTATTTCATAAGAGATTAGAACCCCTCTTATAATCGAGTCTTGGATAGAATACCTAATGAAGAGAAATTACTAGATTTGTTTTCCCTCTCTAAACAAATCTATTGTGTGAATCCTTGGTTCAACAAACTTCTTGGTTAAACTCCATGACCATGGTCAACACTAAGTTCCCTTTCACAACACCCGCAGCTATTAGATACTATATATACTATAAACAGTTTAAGATTCGTATTTGAAGCCATCTCGAATATAAATCTATGTTTATGACTAGTCTGTTTTATAAACGATCCGTCAAGTCCTTTGAAGCCAGCTTTTTAGGTAAGGGAGAGAGATAGAATAACTAAGATAAGCAAAACAAAGATTAGGACGTATATGCATTGCCGAATAGTGAGATAAGTAGACAAAGAATGAGCAACTGTTTTTTTTTTTTTGGTTCTTCGGTCACACACCAAACAAACTTCAAAATGAATTCTTATGTAGCTTTATAGGAACCATACCATGGTGGAGAATAAAAGCCTAACCAGTAAACCAACATTTGAAAACAAAAACCCTCTCTTGTTATTAGTACTACCTAGGGGTCCAATATTGTCATGAATAAGAAAATCCCTAAATCATAAGAGCAAGGCTAAAAACTCCCCCCTCACTCAAAATACTCACTAGGAAGAAATGGTCATCATGTTCTTGCGACAGATCAGTTATATATCACTATATATGTTCCCTTTTGCAGAGCCGTTAGTTGCTGAAAGGGAAGAAGAATCATTCTGGTCGGTATATGAGCTGGCCAGTGGAAAAATCATTCATGCGTGGATACACATAGACTGTTTTTTCATCCAGTTGATTCTGAGTCCAAATCAGCTCCTTCAACAAGCGCTCCAATTCAGGACCTGTTGACAATTCACAAAACATAACATCATCATCATCTCACTTGGTACATTGACAAAGTTTCAAGAGCTGGAAATCTGAAAGACACATGAGAGCAACTAGGGACTGTAATTATGACACTTTTGGCCATCATAAACAACTGGTTCTGTTTTTTGGTAGATAAGCTCATTATTTTTCACCATTTTTAAAAGTATTATGTATTAATATTAAAGTGCATATTAGTTCCATCTTGATAAAATAGTTTGTTCTAGTTTATTACATGAAAGTGATATTTCAGGCCTAGACCTCCTACAAACTTAGGTAATCAAACTGTCTTCCAAACACAATAAAAACATGTTGGGATTAAGGAACTTATCAAATCATAACAAAATGTATTTCTCTTGATTAAGAAAAATATGACCTGGAGTTCTGCTCATGAGGTATTTTTATTCAAGAACATTAGATGACTATATATGTAACCAATATAGAAGACTAAGCTACACATTTCAGTGATGTTCTTGCGTTAGAGTCAGGTGTTACTTCACTACCACGATTTTATAAGGAATTTCTTAAATCAAGACAAAAACCCCTCAATGGGATTCAATGATTCAAAAATCATCACAAAATTTGCAGAACTTAAGAAAAGAAAAATGAAGAAAACTCTTACAACGACATGGTAAGATCAGCTTCAAATCTGAATGTGATTTGGTATGACAGTCAAGTCTTTCATAAGATCATATCCAACTTCATCAAGTCGCCTAATATCGTCAACTGCAATTCCTCCATGCATAACTACCCTCATACTGTTTCTCTTGGGATCAACATACAAAATACGGAACCATTGATATAAAACCCTTCCTTCAACATTAAGTACATAAGCTCTGTAAGATGTGTAAATAAATTCACCAGTACGAGTAACACCCTTCAACTTCCATCTCTCTTTGATGAATTCTCGATGTGAAGGAAAATGTTTATATATCCATTGTTTGTGATTATCAGCATCCTCCAAAATCCATAAGCTAACTCCAGAAGCAATGGAACTTACCAAAGCTAATCTTCCCTCATAAGATGACCAACATGTAGCTATGCTACTTTTCTTCGGATGTTTAATCAAACTGAACTTTTCAGATCTTAAATCAAAACTCATTATGGCAAGCTCTTGTCTTAAACCATCACCAAAAGAACCTTCATAGTAGATGACTCCATCAATGCATTTTGCATAACCTGTCACTTTGTAATGACTAAGGAAACCTTTAGATAATATTCTCCATGATTCTTGAGCTCCCAATGTAAGAATTCCAATCTTGTTTCGTTCTTTAAGTATGCATAGTACTTTATATTTACCGTTGATTGGATCATATCCCAAAAATCCCGTTAGTGGTCTGCCTTCCTTGCTATCAAGTTTAGGTAACGTGAAGAAGCTTTTCGTGATAGGGTTTCTGATAAACATGACATTTGTAGAAGTTTCCAAGTAAATCAAGCCGTGAACGGATTCACAACGTTGAAGCTTACCATTATTGGGGATTGTATATTGAAAATTCTCCACGTTAGGACAAGTCTTCTTCTGGTGTACTGGAGAAGCAAAAAAAAACAGCTTGTCGTGTTTTTGGAAGATTAGCAGAACACAAGGACGCGATGACAAGGACCGTGTCACGACCGAGCTGGTGAAATCTGGAGTGGTGATGATTGAAGACCAGAGCTTAGAAACGGACCTAAATCTCACAATCGATTTTGCTGGCAGGCTTGAGACTATCTCCACGATTAGATCTAGAGGAATATGCTCTCTTTGAGATCTATTATTATCATCTGAAAACTGTGTTATTCTCTGGATTTTTCGCATCTTTGATGGCTCCATAGGTTTATTTCTTATAACCCTAGCTTGTTCTTCAGTTTGCTCCGATACTTTTTTAGATGCACTTATCGGTGTTGAAAGTATACTTTTACATTTTCCTTATTTCCATATTTTGTTTTTTCAAAAGCTTATATTTTTCTTGTTTACATATATTGGTTTTTTTTTTCTTTTTCTTTCTACGTGTATTGACATAAAAAAAATTATAAAATCCAAACATGTTAAATGATAAGATGGCTAATCACGTGGATAGTTTCAGAAGCTTATAGCTTCGACTATATTAGATGAAAACTCATTCATCGTGGTTGGACCAGATCAACCCATTGACTTGCTAGCTGATCCAAAAAGACTCCAATTTATCTTCGAATCTCGTTTAAACCACATTTGTAGTATCCAATTAGTACGTGTAGTGTTGAATTCACGTATAAAATTGATTGTACATTTAAATGTGTTTTAAAACTAGGTTCGAGGTAACATTTATATCTTTATTTGTTACTTCCTAGACAAATTAAAACGAAATAGATCCTGACCCGCATATACGGGCGGGGTTTTGATATGTAAAGTATAAAATCTATATATATTTGTATTTTAAATTTATTGTTTTATTTTCTGTAATAAAATCATATAAAAGTATTTATTAAATAATAATAGCATATTAAATTTCAGATATAGTTATTTGCGGGTGAATTAGATGATGACCCTATGTGGCTATGTGCAGGTGATAACATACAAATATTTGTGTTTGCAGAAAGGTTTAGTTAAGAATTGTTTTTTTTGTTTGTTTGTGAACTATATAATAGTATAGAAATTATAATATTGAGTTGACAAAGCTAAATTGGTAAAATAGCTTTTGTTTATTAAAATAATTCTTGGTGCACATATTTATTTTCTGTTTGATTAGTTATTAAAAAAGCTAACGTTTTATTCCATCATTTGTAATTGTTTTATTAAAAAAAATAGTTTGGTGCATAACAAATAATTTGAACAGTTGTAGATTTTAGGTGTGTAATAATTATAACATAATAGTAATTTTTTAAAAACAATATTAGATTTTAAAATGTGTAAATTTTAATTTTTAGTAATACAACATTATTGTTTATAAATTAATATTTGGTAATTCAGAAAAACTGTACACCAAAAGTTTAATTAAGTGAAGACGAATACATTTTATGTGGCCAAATTACATGTTACGTAGAGTCGTAGTCATTGGCGGAGGCAGAATTTTTGTTTACGGGAGTCATTTATATGTAACTCTATATATTTATTTATATTGAACAATATATCCAAAGTATAAATTGTTGTTTTATATTTTTTCAAAAATATTAAATTTTGTCATCTAAAATAAACCTTAATATACTTTTTTCGATCAGAATGTATAGTATAATTTAGAGATTAATTATTGTTGTGTTTATCTTGATTCATGATTTTTTAAAAATAGATGTTAAAAACAATATTAAAAAGAATATAGGAAAAAATTATAACAGGATATCTCAAAATAAGGAGAAAAATGTATATGAAAGATTTTACAGATTTAATCCAACAAAAATGGAAAAAACAAACTAAGGTTATATGGAAAATGAATATGTATGGGGTCAAATACAGAAATCCATCATATGGCATGGGGGTCATTCTAGAAACTTAACATTAAATATGTACCTATCAATACATAAACTTACCTTATAATGAAAATTTTATAAATTTTATGGGGGTCAACTGACCCCCCTCCTTCTACACTACCTCCGCCACTCGTAGACCCCAATTAGCAAGCCTCTTTAACATATTTTCTTTATTCGTTTGTTTTTATGTATTTAATATATTACTGAATCTTATCTTATTTGTTTGGACAGATATTGTTTTTACACTCGAGATATTGTTTCCTGATAAGAGTTCTACTTTATTTAGTTTGTATATAGATTTCAACTAATTATAAATGTAATGATGTTCCCAAAAGATGAAGATAAAGAAAGGAAACAAATTGATACGATCATTAGAAACCAATAGATGTTTTTGAAAATGTAAGCATGTTATAAACAAATATCAATGTATTCATTTCAGGTGAAGCATCATTTGCGGGTAATTTAAGAATATGGTATTAAGGATATCAATCATCTCCTTGATTGATTCCAATCATATCTTCCATGTTTGTAATATTGTATATACTCATATTGATTATAAGTGTGCTCAGCAAGTCTCTCTTGTGTATATATATTGTAAATCGTTGAATGGAATAAATCAATCACTTCTATAAACCTTTATATGGTATTTCTATAAACCTTTATATATGGAGGAGGCAATCTCATTTGGTCATTGGATCTATTCAGAAATCTATATGTAAAAACATATAGGTTAGTGGATCAGAATATTTACATTTTGGTTATTGGATATGCATATTTAACTACTGATCCAAAAATTTAATTGAAGTTACTTCATAATAGAGCACCTTGTTTTGGCCTATTATGTTAAAATGAAAGTAGTAGATAATAGTTTGGATGGACAAAACTTTCTGCTATTGTTTGATAATCATTAATCACATGTTAATAACAAAACCTAGTTTTGCCGTAGTTTGTTAAAATGCAAGTAGTAAATAAGAGATTCAAAGTACAAAACTTTAGCTGTTTCAAACATAAGGTTTAGATTTAACCATATATCTTTAGAAACCGTAAACTTTTGAAAAACAAAGTTTAGCTTTTTTTAATATAAGGTTTTAGAATCTGGAAAAAGGAAAACAGTAAAATAACACTTATTTCGAGTTGTTATTAAGAACATAGAATATAATCAAATCAATGCAACAGTAATTTCTTCTCCTCAAAACAATTTGAGTAACACCAACACGCTTGAATTAGGAGCTATAAAATGAGTAAGAAAGGTATAGATGTCGTTTGCTAGCTTAATGAGTCTTGAAGAGGGTATTAGACATCCTATATTTATAGGAAAAGAGTTCGGCTACGGTTACAACCTATTAGATCTAAAGAATATGCTTGCGAATCAATCTTTTGAATATATATTTTAGGTAAATTCTTCATTTGTGAGCTAATGAATATCCTGTTTATGTAGAATTTGGATTCTTTTGGTAACTGATTGATAACAAATTTAGAAATCACCTTAACTATTGGGATACGATTGTTTTAATAATATCTTCTTAATTTTGGTTTTATGGTATTATTTTCCAGATTGCCAGGATCAAACCAATGATCGTTGTGAACTTAAGTAATAATAAATTGTTATGTTTTCAACCGTCCAGATCGATCCATAGGATCCGCGTGCCGATCCAAAAATTAAACCCAGGATCCGCGTGTATTTCCGAACCAGTCGCCCAAGATCCATGGGTATTTTACGTTGGAAGTTATGATTTTACCCTTGAACGCTTATTTTCATTTACTCATAGATTATAATTTTGCCAATGGCATTCTATGTAATATTTTACACTTTATAGGGTTATTTAATATCCAGTGATTCCCAATTAATAGTTAGGATGTTGAAACTTTTGGATGGTGGCAAATAAAGCTAGAAATGCTACTCTTAATAAGCTGATATTTATATTCCTTTTTCCATCAGAATCTATCTCTTCCAACAAAAACTTAGTCCGTGAAGTGAATTTATTCGGACTGGATAGATTTAAGATGTTGAAAACATAGTTTATTATATGAACATAAGGATTATGAGCAAGAAGGTTGGCATAAAGACCACGCTTAATGTTCGGAACATTTACATAGTATATACACTGTACACATAGACCATAGTTTTCAGACTCGTCGATGTTATCTTATTCTCGATCACGATCGCCATAGTTTAGGTATGTGACATACATGTAAACAACATGTGAATAACAAATGCTGATTTGGTTTGATTCGAGCCTTTTTTACTTCAATTAATCTGGTGATGGTTGCTTGATGATTCAGTTGAAGATGCAACCTCTGAAGGAGTTTCTGTACTAAGTCAAAGTACCTCACAAAGTAGTTTAAGAAAACAGAGCATCGTGGAGCAAACAAATGGAAATTCGTAAAGTCAGTTTATGGCGGTTGGCTTGGAGTCTAGAAGCTTGGAGAAGATTCTAGAAGACTGAAGAGTTTCTTTTTCATAGGAGGAAGATTCTCAACCAAGCTATCGAGCGGTCATCTGAAATCCTGGCGGATGTGAAGTTCATTAAAGAGAAGCGTTATTCTACTACGTCTTTTTGGATGTTTTGTGAATCTTCTTCTGTTTGCATCTATGAATTTTGTTTTGAACTATAGCAAGCTAGTTATTTTTTCATCTCAATTTTATTGAAATTAGATGTTTCTGATAATTTTCAGGCTTCTTTTTTCTAATGAGAATTGAGAGTGCAAAATTGTAGGCAAAGTCCCAAAAATTGTTGAATGGGACGAAACAATCCGTGTGATGATAGGTGCTATGCTATAGTTTGATTAATGTTATAGCGGGACAATAAAAGAAAAAATAGAAAGACAATCATCTTCATAATTTACTGTAAGAATTTATTTTTTTGGTTGATTACAAGATTGATATCCCCATTTTAGAGTTGATTCATTGATTGACCAGGAGGCTAAATGGTGGAATATAAACCGAAAAAATTCAAGATCTAATTGAGTAGGAAAATATACTCTTAATTCTGACTAGCTCGTAGCTGAGACAAAGAGTCTAGAATAGTGACTCAGTTCCATCAGCACATGTGGTGTTCCCAACGAATTCCGTATTCACGAATTTAGACTTTCTATTATGGAGAGTTCGAAATCAAGATGGAACAAGGGAACATAGTGGTTTCTACCCTTGGTTAGCTTGGTATAACTCGAAAGCGAGGAACGATAACAATACTAAATATGTAGAAACCAGATCCTTGACAAAATATTTTGTGATTGCGAGATGAACTCAAAGCGTGGATGCGAGTCCAAGATTAGGTGTAGCAGAGTACATTGGTGAAGGCATGGGAGTCGTTCCAGAGCTTATCATCCCTTCTATGTTTTGAACTCCCTTGTTCTTTGTTTTCAAGTTGATGGTTCATGGAAAACCAAAACAAAAATGTGCAGCCAGTTTGGTTTTAATTTGATGGCTTCAACCAGATTCATCTAATTGGTTTGAAAGGATTTCAAATATATTTCATGTCTTTACACTAAGAACTCCTGACACTACACTACTTTTGGTAGCGCGGTATGCGGAATGATTTATTTCGAAACTGATTGCAGCGGATTTAGTAAGATGATTAACCCTTTTTCGCTATAAGATTTAATCTACACTGCAATAAACAAAGACCCGATTATCTTGCCGGTTCGACAAAACATCGAGCAATTCTGTCCTCGTTTGCAAACTCGTTGCGGATTGGTTGCACCACTAAGCAATCTTATTCCATGATGGTTAGTAATCTAGTATGTTAGCTGTAACTGTATGAATGAGTTTTAAAAACACTGTAATACACATCTTGAAAATACTTTACTATAATCAAACAACATGAAATCAAAGTCATTTCACTAATATCATAAAGAATATATGTTTTCATTAATTCTTTTTAACTTTCTTCATTATTGTACAAAAATTTTATATTACACCTACATCCATTTATCAAATAATATACTTTTCAACATGACATCCATCTAAATTCAAGCTAAGATCATCTTTCGAATTTTTCGATCAGATCATTGCCGTTAAGCAAATATAAAACAAATCAGGAGCAAACCTTATTGTTCTTCCTTAGGTATGCATGTGCACCTCTTCTGTTCTTCTGTTAACTCCTATATTATCCACACCAAAATAAACCAACTCATAACTCTTTTTACTATATACTGTTGACTAATCATTTTTAATTCATCTATTGGGTTCCTCTAAAAGGTTTTGTGTGTATATATATTAACTTAGATAATTTACCTGGATCTGCCTTTGAAGAACTTTCACGTATTCTACTGCTTCTTCTAACATGTCTGCAGTGTTGGTTTGCTGCAACAAAGACAAAAAAGTTAACCGATATACTCAAAGCCTAGATTCCAAATCTCCATATATACCAAAACCAAAAGTTTTCCTCAGTTTGTTCATAATCTATAGAGAGGAAACCAAGTTCATACTTATTTGATCGAGGTGACAACAATTCAAGTCCATATCAAGATCCATTCCACAGTTTGTGAATTACTTAGTTACAGAGCTGAGAACCGTGTCTCTGAAGTTGCATCACAACCATTAACAGTCATATTTAATTTGACCTCTAACTTCTACACTTGATTTAAGCATAGATAATCTTTGACCTATTTCTAGTCAATATAATTGTGTAACCGAGGTCATCAGATTATACCTAAGCTGAAAATTATATTACCTTGTCCATGTTAGGTACAAGCTCTTGTAGCTTCCTTATCCGATCACTAATCCGCGTCCTTCGTACCTACACAATGAAAGGTAAAGATAAATATACACTGACCAGAACAGAACAATCCTCTGTTCAATGAAGCATACAGTGCATCATTAAACATCCGTAAATTGAAAGTAAAGATATAAGTTGTATCACTAAACTTCAATGTATAAAGTTAAGAGAACCTTGATCACTACACTTCCAAAACATTGAAAATAAAGATTGAATGTTGTTTACCCTCTCGGCAATGCTGCGGGGATGAGTTGCGCAACCACGTTTAGCCCGAACCCTAAAAGCAACAGAGTCCTCCATAAGGTTCTCCATGTTCATATCCGACATGCTTGATACTCCGGTAGGAACTTGACCGCTGCTTTGCTCTCCTTTCTACTTACAGAAAAAAATTCCAAAAAGCGCAAATCAGCACTAATACCTTAATCAACACATAGGTAACACATATGTTCCCAAAATTTTGATCAAGTGTAGTTACTTAATACTAAGTAGACCAATGTACCAAAAGGTGTGGAGAATCAATACATTTGTACACATTAACCACCGAAGTATGTATCATCATGTGGACTTATGGTCTTCTAAACACTTTACCCATAGGAGCATTCTTTAATGTTCACATTGACACATTAAAGCCACAGAGCCAACAACAAAAACTGCCATTTTTTTTTTTTTGAGTTAAAATAGAAACTGCAACTTGCTTAGTTTGGTTCAGAAAAACACAAGTTGTCAATTTTAAGACAAGACTGGTCTTTTCAATCTCGAGAACTTGGTCAGCAAATTAACTAAAACAAGTAATAAGTCAGTTAAGTTCATCCTATTTTTGGCAAGTATAAGAAAACCCTAATTTAAGAACTAATTTTGGTTTACCATTTGAGAAGTAAACTCAGGAGAAGAGAAGAGTGCTTCCATTTCTCTAGACCGCTTACTTCCCGGAGAAACATCGATATTCCCCGATAAGTAATCGTAATTCGCCTGAATCCCAAAGCTTTGGATAAATCCATCAGAACCACTAAGAAAATCCGCCGGAGTACTATTCTGTCGGTGAAACCCACCTTGTTGATACAACCCTTGCTCAACAGGAATCGGGAACTCGAACGAGCCGCGACTTGTCGGTAAATCGTTCGAGTTCCCGGTAAGCAAATCGGTGAGACCAAGATTAGGTTTCAAAGACTCTTCTTCATCTTCCTCAAGTAAAGCTTCAAGCCAAGTCGCTGGAGCTGAACGGATCCGAGATAGTCCACTTCTACTTAGCCCTCCTCCTCCTCCTCTGCCTCCTCCGTCGTCACCACCGCCGCTACTACCGACGGATGTTGGTTGCATCCCCTTTGGCTTTTCTCTGGTTTCAATAGACACTACGAAAGCTTTTTTTCTCTTTCTTTACATTTTTTTTTTTGTTTCTTGCTCTGTTTTATTTTTTTCTTTAATTAATACATCAGCAGACCAGATTGTTGTTGTTCTTGGGTTATTTTTTTATTTATTTGTTTCAATAAAAAAATTGCGGCTAGTAATAATAAAGAACCCTAACCGTCTGATTAAGATACTTTTCTAACACTTGACTAAAAGATAAAGATAGTACAGAACCTAAAAAGGTTAGAGATGCGTCAGCGCGTAACAGAGAAACATTGCTTTAACGTCTCTTTTGTTATCTTTTTTTTTATGTAATAGATTATGGTTTACACCACTCTCGATGGAGGCGCGTAGTTTCCACCTTCTCGGTCCAATTCCGATATGTGAAAAATTAGCGACTTCGTATGTCTGCAAAATGCAACTTTTATTTAGTTGAGCTGCTTTGTAGAATTACAACATTTTAAAAGCTTTTGAAGAATTACAATATTTTAAAAAAGCTTTTGAAATTTTTTGTCTTTATTTTATATTAGAGTTATTCTCTGTTGTAACAATGTCTGTGTTGATTGCCTAACAAAAAATATAAGAACACGAAGTTTTTTTTCTTTTTCATGTAAGTACATCGACTCCGGATTAGTTCTCCTAACTTAATAAAATGGTCGCTGGTGAAAAAAAGTAAAGAATAAAAAACCATCCTATTAAAAAAAATATTACAATCTTAAAAAAAAATTACTTCATTTTTTAAATTTTTTTTGTTACTTTCGTTTTTAATTTATGGTTAAAATTTTATTTATTAATTTTAATTCTCATATATTATTTTTAAGATTTAAATGTTTATAAAATAAATAAAATAATTTGAAAGCACTTTTACAACTCGTGTGGTGTTCGGGTTGCCCGGCCATAAAAAATTCCCACAGAGTTTTTCAATCTCATCAAAACCGGTGATCGAAAAATTGAACACCAAAAACTGAAAATCTATACTATATAAAAGTTGAGGCTATTTGCTTCTAAAGCCGTCCACATAGGATTTAGAACGACCAATCGAAAGCTGCCACATCAATAATTAACATATTTAGCATTTAATTATTTAACATTTTTTAAAACAACTAATCGGAAGCTGTCACATCAATAATTAACATATTTAACATCTAATTAATTAACATTTTTAAAAATAATAATTACTTTCCATTTTAAAATTTAAAATAAAAAACGAAAATAACAAATATTAAATTTAAACTTATAAAAAAGGAAGCAATATAATTATAATTAAATAATATTAAACCTAAACCCTTACAGAATTTTGGGAGATTTGCAAAACTACTCTTTTTTTACTACCCTTTTGCAACAATATCTTTTTATGTTGTCCTTTTTTAAAAATACCATTTCCCTTGAACAGAATGACCAAATTATCCTCATCTAATAGGAACATGTAATTAGAAACTGAAATTTTCCCACCAAATTTTTGCACCAAAAATTTATTTTTCTCGCCAAAAAAATTTTCTGGCAAACTTTTTTCCCACCAAAAAGAAAAATCCCGCCAAAAAAATGATTATGCAAATCCTTGTAAAATTGTTTTGGGAAAAAATATATTTTCAAGAGATTTTAAAAGGGTTTTAAAATATTTACAAGGGATTTTAAAAGGGTTTTAAAAAATTTACAAGAGATTTTAAAAGTATTTTAAGAGATTTATAAGAGATTTTAAAAGATTTTAAAATATTTACAAGAGTTTTTAAAGGGTCTTCTTGTAAATTCTTTAAATATCTTTTAAAAACACTTGTACATCTTTAAAAATCTCTTGTAAATCTTTTGAAATCCTTTTAAAATACCTTGTAAATCTTTTAAAACACTTTTAAACCATTTAAAAATCTTTAAAAAACCTTTGTAAATCTTTTAAAGCCCTTTAAAATCCCTTGTAAATATTTTAAAACCCTTTTAAAATACCTTGTAAATCTTTTAAAACTCTTTTAAAATCCCTTGTAAATATTTTAAAACCTTTTTAAAACAATTTTTAACCCTTTAAAAATCTTTAAAAAAGCTTTGTAAATCTTTTAAAGCACTTTAAAATCCCTTGTAAATCTTTTAAAAAACTCTTTTAAAATCCTTGTAAATATTTTAAAACCCTTTTAAAATCCCTTGTAAATCTTTTAAAACTCTTTTAAAATTTCTTGTAAATCTTTTTAAACCCTTTTAAAATCCCTTGTAAATCTATTTCCCGCCAAAAAATATTTTTTTTGCGAGAAAACTAGTTTTGACAAAAAACTTTTTGGCGGTAATTTTTTTCGAATTTTTTTGGCGGGAAATTTATTTTGGATATTTTAGGCGAAAAATATTAATATTTTATTTTGTTAACCTAAAACAATTTTCAAATAGGGGTAAAATGGTCATAATGGCTAAAGAGGGTAAAAATGAAAATGGCTAAAAAAAGGGTAAAGTTAAAAAGGGGCATAATGAAAAGGGCATTAGAAAGAATTTTTCTAGAATTTTATACAACTAATCCAACATTTTTTAATATAACTTAAAGAAACGTAACAATGACGTGGTTTGATAGTGGTGTTTTTAATCGTATCAATTTGAATCAAATTCTCGAAGATATAAATTGAGGTCTTTCAGTCTGGAAAGCGTGAAGGTGAAAAGGATCTAAACTGCATCAAAAGAGAAAAGTGATAGAGTTAAGTACCAGTTTAGAAGGTAAAACATTTTCTTAGAATAACAGAAAACAAAACAGAGTACATCTTGACGAGCTTAAAAAATGCTTATACTAACAAGAAAAGTAAGAGATTTTCGAAGAAGAAATATGGAGCATATGAAAAGTTTAGAAGGTATGGCACATATTGTTTAGACAAAATTATAAGAGGATGGAAAGAGAAACTGTAAGAAAAAATAAAACAAATAAAACGAGTGATTGCAGAAAAATAGAGAGAGTGGTAGCTTTTTGTAAAAAATTGTGAAGATAGTAATTCATATACATATTGAAAAGAATGTGAGAAAAATATGAGTTGTTAAAAGAAAGTGTAGATAAGCTTATGAATATACTTTAATATAATATCTTATTTTTAGAAGAGCTATACAAACTAATGCAGCGAAGATAAACGAAAAACAATAGTAAATTTGCGGGTACCAAAATGAGAAAGTCGTCAAAATTATTTTTCATACAACAATTTATTTCATACGTTAAAAGACGTCGTTATCCTAAATATCTAAAATTAAAGAGAGAGTCATGAACCAAAAAAATGTTCTTTTGATAAATGTTGTAAAATCTAAAAGTTGTATTAAAGTTATTTTTAGTTATGCATTTAAATTGTAACTAATTGTCAGGGTAATTTTTAAATTTAAAGAGTTTATAATATTAAAAACAAGTAGACATATAAAAACATATCTTTCAAAATTTTCAATAAAAAAACTTAGTTACACATAAAATTATTAAAAGTTTTACAAATAGACTCACTCGGAGCGTAGGTTCATAACCTAGTAATAGCTATAATGGATGAGATCCGTTGAACACATTTATGAAAGATATTTACTCATCCTTGATAATAACCGGGTTACTTTGTGTCATCATTTTTTGCTAATAAAATTATAAAATATAAAATTTACTTTTATGATTGTGCAAAAGTAAAGATTTACCATCACATTATATATGCAAAATATAAAATTAAATTGTAAGATTATGTTTGACCAAAAAACAATTATTAGATCATATAATTGCTTAAAGTTAATATTATTATTCCTTAAATTCATTGCCTATATATTGTTTTACAAATGTGAACTTACATTGTTGATCCATAATAAATGTTGACCAACAAAAATAATAATCAATTTTTCAGAAACTTTATCTAAAAAAACAGATTTTAAATTTAATCAAAAAAATAAATAAATTTGGTGAATGGTATAATAAGTTCAACCTCAACTATTCACCAAATTTATTTATTTTTCTATTCAAAACCAAATGTTTAATTTCTAATCACCTAGTACTACACAATTTAACCCAAAAACACACATAATGGCACATGAAGTCGGCTACAGTCAAATGTGTTATATATAAAAAAGTCTTTAAAAAACTATGAAAGTAGCGTGTAAGGAATGACGCCGTCTTCTTCGGCCGTAACAACCGATGACGTCATGCTAACATGTGCATCTTGCTTCTCTACACGGTGGAGTCGCATCATCTTTTTGATCCTCTGTTCACCTCTTCTCTGCCTTTCAATACCTCTCCTCTGTGCCGTTGAGATTTTCAGCCGCCTCCTCAGCCGGATCGTGAAACCTCCACCTTCCTCCGCCGTGTCGAAAGTCCTCGTCGACGATGAAGATAATTTACGGCTCCGGCAATGTGAAGAAGGATTTGGAATGAAAGAAGAAGATGAAAATGAAGAAAGTGGTTTGCTTCATAGATACTTAGATAATCAGTTGAGTTTGGCTAGAACTATTTTTGATGATGACGGCGATCGTGATCATGATTCTATTAGGGTTCCTTTTTTGTCGTAAATCTTTCTTTTTATAAGGGAATTTTAAAATGCAAATGTAGATAAATAAATATACTTTCGATTAGTATCAATTTACATTTATTTATTTTTTGTTTCTTGAATTCAACAATTTTCAACCGAAAACTTGGTGACAATTTATTATCATCATATTCATCCTTGTCATTGAAATTAGTCGCAATTGATCTTATAAATTTATCGACTTATGTCCCTCCTATCTAATGTCGGATATTTGAATATACGACAAAGTTATCATTATTTATCAATTACCAGCCCCTCTAGTGACCCACAATAGCTAGCTTAAGTATTTGGATGTTCCTTGCCCAAAATATATATATATATATATATATATATATTTGGATGTTCTTGCATCTTATAATTTTTTTTAAACGCGGTAGAAAAAAACACATTTTAGGGATTTCAAACACAACTTATTAGTAACTATCCAATTTTCCGAATTTTGAAACACAATTAGTTTGTTTTGTGTAGTAAAAATGTTTAAAATTTTCTATGAGTTGTCATAGCATTTACATGAATGTTGTGACTTTAGGACGAGACTATGCAAATGGAAACTTCAAACTTAATTCTTGAAGATACTACTTGAAAGCTAAGGCTTGGTTTCCTTTAAAAGCCATTCAACACTCAAAAGTCAAAAACATTCCTCAGTGAAATTTGGAAGCAAACTGAAAAATAAAAAATAAGAGAGCAAAATACAATATAAAACAAAAGAATTTAGCAAACAGAACCACACAAACATATAAGTCGGTAAAAGAGAGAAAAACAAAACACAATCAACAATCATATGATCAAGTTCTAAACTAAGAAACACTCAGACGAAAGATGCGGCTTTTGTTACTCACAAGCTAAAGGCTTAACCTTGAACCTGTAGATAAGCATTTTCTTGGTCGAAGTCGGGTTATCAACAGTTAGCAAAATCCTGCCAACTTCTCCAACTTTGAAGCTATGAGACACCACCAGTTCATTTTTCGCAGTCATCTTCCTCGGTTTCTGAATGATCACTGTATACCCTTCTTTGTTCTCCGGCACAAACTCCGCTCCATACGAAACCTCCCATCCCACTACTCTTATCTCCCACACGATTGTACATTTCTGAAGAAAAAAGTGTTTTGAGGCACAAATGTAAGAAGACTTCAAAACATAGCTGAATCTTAAGTACTTAGTATTGAAACCACAATCTTCAACATATGAAACAACATTTATTAGTTAATTGTAAGCGTAAACGCCAATGTTATAATAAACTAGTTATCTTCCAAACACAAACACAGAAATGGGCGTTTGAAAAAGTTGTATAAAATGTCTTTATACAAAATGGTCTCACCTCGTAAACAATAATCTCGACGGTTTGTTTAGTAGTTGGTTTAACAGTAATCTCGGTAGCGATATCATCGTGTGTGAAATCCGAGTTACACTCGCAATTATCCACACTTAGTCCACCATACTGAACCGGGACATGTTCGGGTGATATGTACCTATATAACCAAAGACAAGAGAGACACTTAACACTTCCAATAGTTAATCTAAACAATTCCAAAAAAAGGATTTTGGTAATTACTTGAGAAGGGTTTCTGCAGATCTTGAAGGACCTGCGAAAACTAGTTTGCTCTTTGACCTTTGTGACATAAAAGGACTAATAATTCTATAGAACGCAAGGTACCACCATGGAACATTGATGAATATCTGATCAAACATTCAACATTCAACAACATCAGATCTGAGCAATCATAAAGTCATTGGTCAGTGTAATAAAGATTCATACCTGTTTAGAGACAAACTCAGGGTAATTGTCTTGAAGAAGATGAAGAGCTTGCTTAGTAGCTAACCTAAGCTCAGTCTTACCAGGTCCTGGAGAATTCTTAAGATCATTTACTTGACATATCGTGGAAACACCACCAGCTACAAAATCAAGATTCCTGATACTCTTTTCAAGAAACTGAATCCTCCATCTCAAGAACCGTTCTCTCTTCTCTTCATCTGAAAACGTTTTCTGATAAAGATCTTTGTTCTGAAACTCACCGTAGACATTGTAACAGACAGGATGATTCTCCTTGTCTTGTCCTTGCATGAACACAACTTTGTCTAAATCGTCACCGAGGTTTTCGTCTAGAAGCTCTTCGATGTTGAAGTCGATTCTCCATTGGAGTGTCTTGTTTAGCATTGAGTAAGCTTCTTGAGGTTTAAAGTCTCTTGCTCTTAGAAACTTTAACAAAACGACGTCGGTTCTGTCGTCTTTGAGAAGTGGCACACCCCATATAGAGGTTTTGCTTGAATCTTGTGATACTTGAAGAAGGTGACGAAGCTCTTGAAGTGCGTTTAACTCTGTTTCTGAAAGATCGGAGATTTTGTTTGTTTCTTCTTTGAATGAACCGAGACTACGAGGAATCTGAATCTTTTGTTTCTCTTCTACTTCTGCTTCTTCTCTGTTCATCATTTCGGCTAAAGATCTAGATGCAACAGTGGAAGTAGTAGTAGATGGTGGTGGTGGTGGTGTCTGAGGCTCTGGTTGCTTTGGCTCAGGGACTGACGCTGCAGCTTCTAACACCGCTTCATCTGGTAGTTCTGGCTCTGTCCAATCTTCTACTTCCATGTACTTTCTCCTCTGCTCCAACATTAGTTTCTGTGATGGCTCTGTCTCTGAATAATCCTCCGCCGCATGGTTAGGCTCTTCTGTCTCGGAAGTTACAAGCAATGACGTGTCTGCCTCCGATGTTTCTGTCTCCGGCGTCGGTGTCACTCCACGTGGCTGCTCTGAATCCTCCGCCGCATGGTTGAGAACCTCTGACTTCACAGTCTCTGTCTCCGGCGTCACTTCATGTGTCTGCTCTGAATCCTCCGCCACGTGGTTGAGAAACTCTGATTTCACAGTCTCTTTCTCCGGCGTCACTTCATGTGTCTGCTCTGAATCCTCCGCCGTGTGGTTGAGAACCTCTAGCTTCGCAGTCTCTGTCTCCGGCGTCACTTCATGTGTCTGCTCTGAATCCTCCGCCGCGTGGTTGAGACCTTCTGACTCCAAAGTCATCGTCTCCGGCGTCACCTTCTCTGAAACAACCTCCGCCGTATGATTTGACTCCTCTAGCTCCGGCATCAAAGGTAGCTTCAGATTTGTCTCCGAAGTCACCGGTGCCTCTTCTTCCGATGTTACATGCTTTGGCTCATCTTCTTCACCGGAAGGCATTGAAACGTCGGAGGTTAAAGGTGGCGGCGGAGTAGTAGTTGCAGAATCTTGAGACATTTTTTTATTGTTCTTGAAAAAAGAAGAAGAAAGGGACAGAGAGAGATTAACGGGTTATTCAGGTAGAGAGGAATGGTCAAAGAAGAGGAATCCAATGTTGGGCTCTAAATTTACAACTCAAAAAGCTGTCCTAATAAAGTAAAAGATGTCCTTTTCCTTTTTAAAGTTGTAACCAGTAGTACTTTATTAAATTATTATGCTACTAAGTTGTAAGTTGTAACTACCAAAGTAATGATCTATGTTCGTGCATATATTTTTGGGTTTAGCTAATGGTCTTTCAGAACATTTCCAGGTTGAATTGTTAGTACGTTTATTTGTAAACAAAAGAAATGTGAAGATTTTGGTGAGTACAAGAATGCTTCTCGAATATTGTTTTAGCACTCAATTTAGCAAGTTAGAGAAGACCAAGGGTTATAAAATGTAAAAGACGCTTTTTTTTTTAACAGACGCATTATTATTATTGTTATAAAAGAGACATATAATTTAGGTTGTAAAATGGAAATTTCTAATCATACATGTGTTTTTATTTAATGTGACCATCTTATTATAAGTTGAATTTTACAAGTTGCTAACTCATGTGATCACGATATCATCATGTCTCAAATCTAAATTTATTAATATATTTAAAGATAAATATAAGAAAAGCTGTATAACTCTATCAGAAAAAAATATATGCATAAGTTAAAAAAAATTATATAAAAAAGGTGAGAATTCCTTTTCCTATAACGGAAATTTCAATATATTAAACTATTAATCTTAATTCTATTGATTATTTTTGTTAATATATTAAAATATTTTCTAAATTCTTTATCCGTATTCGACTGAAAAAAAAAAAATTATTAATAGAGCTTGACATATTGTATAATTGTGATTTGCAAAATAGTGGCAAATTTCAATTAATTGATAATATTTTTCAATTTTGGAACTTAAATATGGGTAGTACCCTTTTATTTGCATAAAAACCCAAAATAAATATAATCGTAAAACAAATAATAACGTAAATAACAATATGTAATTATATATATATATATATATATATATATATATATATATATTAATATCAAAGATTAATGGGGGATTTAAGTGTAATCGTCGTGTTTGAGTATGACGTTTAAGACAAATTAATAATATCAAAAGTTTAGCTTACTTACATAATAACAGGATTTGACCAAAGGTACACCGGATGATATATATATATCTTTTTTGTTATAAACTTATGATATTGTTGTATTTTAATTTAATTGGTATAAACTTATGTTTGATTGTGGATACACTGGGGGTCGATCTTTTATAATCAAAATTTTAAATTATAGTTGTTTTGTCTAGTGTTTAAGATTGTATAAATTGTATTTTGATTGTTAATTTTAAGAATTTACCCATGGTATACAGTCTCAAACTAATTTCGACCCAAAATCTGTCCTACCATATAACCCATCCTGTAAAACTAAATATCATTTTGTTATTTTTCTTTTTTATAATACTTTTATTTAAAAGACGTATAATTCAATATATACTGCAAGATTAATAATTTGTTCTTTTTGTATAAACCGATGAATTTGTTGTATATAATACTTTTTGTTGTTTTTTAGTTATAAAATTATGATTGATTGTGTACAGTTTGTAATAAGGTGTAAGTTTTTGATATTCTTAGTCTATTTTTTTTTTTGTCTTTTATATGATTTTTTATATTATTTGATTTTTATACAAACAATACTGTTTTTCATGCATCATTTTATTATAACTTAAACGTATAAGCAAACTAATTAGGTCGTTAAGCTTCGTCAGAGAAACTGTGGTGGTCGGTATCATTAGTCGGATAGCTAAGAGTCAAGTTAGTCGGATAATCGGTATGTGTTACCCGCCCTTAGTCTTTTATTATTTTTAGAATATTTTTAGAATATTTTTCTAATTTTTTTTTGGTCTGAAGCTTATATCCATCATTAGTACGAGTCAGAGAAAGCTTAGGCAGATCGAGATCGGGTTGGTCAAGGGTAGCGATTTCTCGTTCATCCAGACCAATGTGAATTAGGGTTATGTGTTTCATGTGGTTACATGTAGTTCATGGAACTCATCTAAACAAGATTGATTGTTGTTTATTTTCTTTCGTTTGTAGATCTAGAGTTTTTGATTGATTTGGTTGCCTAAATGTTAGCTTCTAGATGAGATATTAGCTAAGTGTAGACTTATGCATAAATATATATGATATGGATTGAATTGATGCTTAATGATTGAATTGTTGTATGATTACTTAGCTTTGTGGATGGGGGTGATGTTATAGAAGTTTTTTTGGAGCTTCTACACAAATACATATACGACTTAACTTTCTGAATCTCGTTGCATATCTAGTTCTTATACTTAATCATATAATGACATATGTTGACTACAACAACACTAATCAAGCGTTGTAATGATTTCTAAAGCTTGTGTGTGGGGTAAAGTTCTTAAAGTTGTTTTTTATAAAAATTCTACACAAAAACTCACGACTTTAGCTTTCAGAATCCAGTTACATGTGATCTATAAATCCAAGGCGCTAAATATATCAAAGTTTTAAGGGGCATCACAATCATATAAAAATCTAGTGGTTGATGTTTTAATCATATATATGAAAGAAGGTTAACTCTCTCCCACAACTTGACACATCAGCACATGAGAGCTTGCCACCTAGACTTCATAAAATAACTAATACATAATTAGTAATTAATTCAACATAACAACTAAAATATGAGAGTATAATTAGTCAGAACTTGAACCATCATTCTTTCTATATCTTTTTAATTCAATATATTCTTTTTAATTTTGAGATCCACTTAGTGGCTAAAGTGATCATAAAATCCAAACATGCTACACATATTCCTTACCTAAAAATTAGACGTTTATTATGAAATAAACTAAATGAATATGCAGATTAAATATATCTAAGTTTTTCGAAATTTATGATAAGAAAACAAGTAATTTGAAAGATGTTTGAGGAGCTATCCTTATAACTAATACGTAAGATATAAGATTATGACAAGAACTTAACTAAACTTTCCAAAAACATCAAGTTGAATATGATTAGATTGAATATGCAGAGACATGGTTAATAAAGACATGTTATATTTTTAGTGTAAGAAATAAAATTTTACCGTCTCACAATCTAAACATATAACAAAAAAAACAAGGATATATATATATAAAAAAACTGAGAATCTAGAACAACAATAAAAACAACTCAAACACATTCGTTTTTCAGATGAACTAATATAGTTGGACTTTTCAAAAACAATTACAAATTATATTTATGTTTCAAAACCGATGGATTCAACTTTACTTTATATAAACAGACATTATATAAAATAATTTGTAAATAATAATATATAACCCCGCACGTAGTGCAGATACTCATCTAATTAGTTATAAAAGGTCACGAGTTTGATATTCAAACTGAATTTTCTTACAATTTTATATTTTAATTTTAAAAGGACGATAAATTTTTTTAGACTTTAGGCATCATATATGTTTGGACCGGTTGTCAAACTGTCTAATTTTTTAATTATTTTATATTTTAATTTTAAAAGGACGATAAATTTTTGTTGGACTTTAGGCATCATATATGTTTGGACCGATCGTGTATAGATTCGTCCATTGTATACATTAGGTTATCTTGTAAAATGTTTAAAATCATTTGTGTACGTACATTATATTGTTGTAAAAAGTTAAAAGCATCCAAAAACTTTACGAATGATGATGCAAAAAAAAAAGACGATAGAAATAAATAAAAAAATAGTCGAAATATTCCACATTTGTTTTTAATCTATTCATCATAAGCACTATAAAAATGATGGGGGTCTTTTATGTTTTATTCATACAGATTAATATAATTTTATTGGTCTGATTGATAACCAAAAGCTGTACAAGTTTTTTTAGTTGTTAGTTTTATCCGAATAGCAAAACTGTTAAAAAAAGTTGTACAAAAAAGCTGAGAGTAAAACTTTTTATAACACTTTTGATAAAAAAATTATAATTGGTAATTGTCAAAACTGTACAAAATTGTATTGCTATTAAAATGGTTACTATCCAAACCCATTATTAATTTTAAAAATATATAATGTTTTTTATCAGCGTAATGATTACTTCAAATTTAAAGCGTAACTATATATATTTAAAAACTTCCGTTAATTATTTTTACACTCGACCAGACCATGATCTTTGTTTTAAATAACAGTAAGGTGACTGAAATCTTCTGAATGTTTTCAATTTAAATTATTCAATTATAACAAGGTGGAAGAACTTCCAAAAAATTTATTCATATAGATTAAGGAAATTATTTTATTAACTAGAATATATTAATACTTAAAAATTTGTCTCGTTAACAATCATAAGTACACAAACAATTAGGAGTACTACCAACTTTGGATACAACACATTCTCCATCTCCATTGCGCTCGGTAATGCATGATAGACGACATTCAATAGGGTAACATGGAGAAAGATCAATGATTATACTACAACGCTTATCTCCCTTAGCCTTCTCAACAACTGAAAAAACTGAAAAGGTAAAATCCCATATGTTATGACCTGAAACTATATATTTGTACATGCTTAGATGTTTGAAAGTGGAAAACATGAAATTACCTGACAAAGCAAGCATAAGTATGAGTAAATAAGAACATGATATCTTAGCCATGATCAATGTATATCACAACAAAAGAAAGCTACTAATGTTTTGTAAATTAGAGATGATAAATGAAAAGCTATTTTCTTTGCTTTATTGTTATGTAGTGTGTGTTTATATATATATATAGGTATACATCTAAGAAGAAATAAAAATAAAAAGAAAGTGAATGAATGTTAAAATTTTTGGGTTTGACTACATTGATTACTACGATTTGCACCTTCTCACCTTGTTAAAATTATAGCAATTAACTTAATTCATAGATTTTTTTCTTGTTTGTTTTCCTTTTCCTAGTGCTACATTAATGCGTAATACGTTTTTCTCTATCTATTTGACTATTTCCATACTTAAAAAAGTTTAGTCAAAGTTCAAGAAAATAATTATCACATAAACATTTAAGTCTGGACTGTTCTGAAATAACTATGACAACATCAAAAATAATAAAAGAGACGCATTTTTAGGTGGTAAATAGAAACTTGAAGAGAAATATCCTAAAATAACATCAAAATAAGCACACATAAAAAAAATTCAAAAATAATATTAGTTGTTGATATCAGTGAAGGATCTAGTAAAGTATTTTATCTGGAGCAAAAGTAAATAAATATATATATATATAGAATAATATATAATTAATATAATAAAGTATGAAAAATACTTTTTCATTCTTTATTCATTTTACAATTGAAAATCCATAAAGAACTTAGACTTTAAAAATAGTATTTCTATTGGTCATCAAATATACTTAGGTACATATATTATTTTTAAATTATACCTCACAAATAATACACAAATTTAGAATCTAAATACATTGCATAGGGCACTTTGTTGCCAAATGAATTAGGAGAACTATTTACACAAGGATCCCTAAAATGTTTATTACTAAACAGAATAGACCAAATATACTTAGTTATCTTATAATTTAAGATTGTAAGATATTTTAGTATAGACATTAGCCATTAGATACAACAATCATACCAAAAAAAAATCATTAAATACAACAAACTAAAGCGGAAGGAGATATATGAACAACTAAATTAATGCATAACCAAATTTGACAACAATAAATTGCAATTAGAACTTTTAAAAGGAAGTATTTGTTTGCTACCAAAATCTATAAAAAAAAAGTTTTGTAGCACACAAAAAAAAAGTTTAGATGTATGAATTAAATTTAAATAATATTTGTCACAAAGCTGAACTGTTTTCTTTTCTTTATATGGTTTCTTTAACTTTTTATCTTCAGTAAGTTTCAAATAATCAAATAGTATTAAAAATCTTTTACTGTACGACAAAAAAAAAAACATCTTTTACTTTTAGTTCTTTAGTCAGTAATTGTCTGTAGGGGACACATTTCCCCAACATATCACTTGGTTTGTCACTGGAACCAAAATTAAATGATGTTGGCCCCAAAATGATTGAACCGGGTTTAATTGAAATCAGACTTGGTTTAATTAGAATCAATCACAATAGAGAAAACTGGAATTCTTGTAGGTACAGTGTATTACAGATGCATCACAGCTAATAGTTATAAATACAAACGTGGTGTGTTGTTCTGACTCTTATCTACAAACACTTAATCTGGACCCAACCAACCATAAACAAACCCACACTGGTCCATTGGTCCACATAGTCTCTTAATTCGGTTTCTTTAGCAATTCTTCATACCACAATCCATGAACAGAACGTGACACTGTTGCCACAAGAACAAGAATGTCTGAAACCTCTATGACCTTGTCCGAGAGAGAAGCTGCTCCGATCTTTCTTAGCATTGTTTCCACCAACTGCTTTCTCTTCGTGTTGTTTCCGGCCAAAACCGCGGCTCTAATGGCTAGGTATATGGTCTGTGATACATGTGTGAACACTGCGTCTCCTGCTTGTAAGCTTTTCACAAGCATGTTTGCGATTACTTGTTTCTTTGTCTCTGCATCGTTAGAATCAAGAAGCTCGGAGAGTGTTTCCATGATTTCTGAAAGACCTGCATCAGGTTTTGCGTCTAGCATCTCGTAAAGACGGTTTATGCAAGTCCGTGTAATAGCCTCCATGTCAATCGAGGATGAGTTTTCGCTTACTAGTGTTTGCTGGAGGATCAAAACACTTGAAGAAGAAAGAAACAGAACGGTTAATATGAGAATTATATAATCACCATTTTGAGTGAGACAGGGTTCAAGAGGTAAGTTTTGTCACTACTGACCTGATGGAGACAAGAGTGATTTTCTGGATTTGGGATTGAACATCTCTCAGCCTAGATAGGTTAAGTTGAAATGTTTCAGGGACAGTTTCTAAAGTAAGACCACCGATTTCGCTCACCATTTTTAACAGGCCAATGCGAACAAGAAGATCCACAGTTTCTCCCTTGCACTCTGACAGTTCGATTCCTGCAACAGAAAATAACCAGCATGCAACTATGATCACCTAAATTAACAAATGACAAAGGTGCATTCACCATGATGGCTACCATTCACTAACTTATCGTATGAAATATTTTTGGGAACATGTTCGGTTTCTACAGGTGAATTTTACCAGTTGGTTTGTGTTCGCTAAACTAAGTTCTTACAAAAATAATCCCAAAAAGATAGCTAAAATTGATAGATGGACACCAAACCTGGAAATGGAGATGAAGGGGTATTGACTTTTGAAACAGAGGAGACATTGCCACCAGTTCGCATGGTGGTCGAAGGGAGGCCTGATGATCCAGAGTGGTTATTTATGACAGCAGAAAGAGCATCTTTGTGTTCTTTCCACTCCCTCTCTGCTTCTCCTCGAACACTTAAAAGCCAACGTTTTGTCAATGGTAGCGAGGAAGACGCTTGGTCTGGGGAACCATGCCGACTGGAAAATGACTTCTTCAGATATTCCAGACCAGCAGGTCCCTTAAGAAGTGGCTCCAAGAGTTTCAAACGAGATTTGCTGATTTCCTTCTTTAGAATCTGCAAGTAAAAGGACGTATGACGTTAAAAGGCACTACCAGTACCAGATTTAGTCCCTAGGTTTGGATTTCATTTGTTCAGAGGGTGAAAAATAAATTAGTTGTGGTAGTTAACAAAGTGTATCACATGAGAGGAGAAGTTTATTACAGTAATGCTTGTGGAGATAGTGGACAAATTATGTTTGTAAGTTGGTAGCTACTAGAGAAACCCTGTCCTCTTCTCTATTCAGTAAAATTATAGAAATATAACCATCTACAAGTTTCTTCTATTTCATAGTTCATTTTAGAAAGCTCAAAACGATCAAAATTATTATGTCCACAAAGTACGAAAAGGAAAAAATGTGCATACCTGAATCTGCTGCAAAACAAAGCGTAGCCCCTTAACCATTAAGACTGCATATGACGAATTCGAATGGCCATCAGTTGGAACTATCTCTCCAAGTTCTGTCATTAGTTTATGGTGAGTAACCCTGATTTCCTCTTCATTAGCTGGAGCAGAGAGTTTCAGCAAAATGCCAAGGGAAAACTCAAGAATATTTCCAAGATAACCCATGTCGACATTACCAGAAGCCAGTAACTGAATCATGCCAAGAAAAGAAAGAGACATTAAGTACATAACGTATCTGTTGTACCAATAATTAAAGACAAGACTGTAGTAACAAGCACCTGTGACAGCACATCCGTATCGATAGTTTGAACAATCTCTTGTCTCCAGTCTTTGGGAGATATCTCACAGAGTTCATCCCTGACTTCTTTCATGAGTTTAATAACCCAGCTGAAGTCTGGCTGCGACTGTTTCATGGATTCCATGACACCATCCCAGAAAGCCTTTTCCATTGTCTCCTTAACCCTCACCTGGATATCACAGAAGTGAAGAAATATGAGTAAAGTCGAAAATATTATAGTTCCAACTTAATGAATCAGAATAGTGAAGTCAAAATGCATCAGTCACAGCCTTAACTAGCTTATATTTATGTACCTGAAGGTTGCTTGTATCCCCAGTGTTAGGGTCGAGGCTATCAGCAAAACTACTGCTATTGTCATGGACAATTTCATTTACAATTACTTCGTTCTCACTAGCCAACGCTGCATCAAAGCTATTAGCTACCACGTTTGGAGTAGAAATGGCCTCGCTCCCTGCTAGATAAAACTCATTAGATTGAAGACTTGCCAGATTATCTGTGAGCTTAAAAGGTTATCCAGATTGAAAAGATTACCAGAGTTCAAAGAGGGTGACAAATTCGATGAGCCCGGTGAAGGTGAAGATGAAGATGGAAGATGCGAATCTGCAGGTGCTTTTGATTCTCGTGCTCCATCAGTTTCAGAGAATAAAGCCCGATTAGTTGGAGAAGATGCCTTTACCTGAAAATAAAGATAAGTCATTCTCCCTATCAAGCCCCTGATATTCCATGGTCTGCTATTAAGATATTTGTGCAGCATAATAAGCTAACTTTAGGCTCGTGTACACAGAATCAATAAAGATAAACGAAAAAGAGAGGAAATTGGGTATACCGTCTTCTGATTCAAGCCACTGTCTATTATTTTGGGAGAGGAAGTATGTTTTGATACCTCAGACAGCTCAGACTCTTGAGTTCTGGCTAAATCTTTTTCTAGAAGCTTAGCATCATTAATTTTCCAGACTACAAAACCCTCAAGGTAAGAGCACCAAGCTTTATCAAATGCTTCTAGCTGAGATCTGAATTTTTTTGGACGTTGAGCTACGAAAGATACATTGCCCGGGAGGGTAGATTCTGGTCCTTCCAATATAACTTTCACCAGCAGTTCAAACTCCCGAATAAGACAAGTTGCAGATTCCACAAGCGCAATCTCATGTTCACCTCTTCCTCTAAAAATTGCACCGGGATGTTGCTTGATCATGTAGGCACAAAGAAAAATTCTAGCTGGATATCTCGCAATCTTTTTAAGTTTTTGATATCCCATCTTGGAATTGGGTGAATTTTGCTCGCCTTTACTCATGGGACTGGGTGATTTCCCTCTTCGAACAGGCGGAAAGATGTGCTTAAGAAGATGATTAATGTTCTCCACATTGGATGCCTTAGATAGAGTGAGTCGGATCTCCAAGCGATCAAGCAATGCTTTGACCGTTTGAATTACAGAAACTGAGTTCATTTGAATGGCAAACTGCTCAAATGGTACTGACTCAATGGATTTTTCATTGATCCCCAACTCATGATATGCTCTAGCCAAGACAAAAGTAGATTTCTTGTATTTAGCAAATCTCCTCCAGCATCTGAGATTTAAAAAGACAATCAGACCATCGACGTAAGACAGTTAAACATCATACAAAATGTTCTAGGGCAATACACCTACCTTACTAACATCCTAACAAGATGCACTTGGTTCTTTCGCATTGTTTCTGATCTTGAAGATGAACAACTATCCATACCTCTCCTTCGCCTCATATATTGCGCTTTCAGCTTCTTTGCCTAACAAAAATGCCACGACAATAATCATACTTATAGCCAATTTCAATATGGTCTTTAAGGAAAAAGGCTTGAATGTTTTGGCATACCCTTTGAAGCCGCTCTTCTAAACGGTCCTTCATTTTCCTTCTCTCAGCTTCCTTTTGACTCCGCACAGAACTAGCAGCACCAAACACCCGAGTCAATCTCGCATTCGCTCTTCTCCTTTCCGCTTCCAAAATCCCCATCCGCTTACTCTCTGCAGCTGCTCTCTTCTGATAAATCGCAGCACGCACACTCTCCTTATACCTCGTCTCCTGAATAGCTTTCTTCATCAAACTCTGCGCAGCACGCTGCCTCTTCGCCGCTCTTCGTTGAGCCATAGCTTTAAACAAAAGCATCCTATTCTTCTCAGCCTTCAAAACCCTTTCTTCAACCTTACTCTCTAACTCATCACGCTCTTTCTCAACTCGTTGCTCAAGTCCATTCTTCGCAGCTTGTCTAGCTTCATCCATCTTAGCCAAACGAGCCAGCTCCTTCTCCAAAATACTTAACCTATCAACAACTTTGATTAAATCCTCTTCACAAATTCCTCCTTATTACACAAAACTAATCTCTTTCTTTTCTTCTTACCTCTTTTGTTCAGCAGCATTAAGCTTTGATTCAAGTCTCTGACTAAGCTCCTCTATACTTCCTGATCTCGGACTTCTCATCTTAGGTCGTGCCTTACTCGATAGTGATTCATAATATTGCTGCAAAAATTCATCTTTTTTTCAAATTCGGTTCTGTTTTAACCCAAAGTTTCAAACTTTAAGATTTTACCTGACGACGGAGATCAGCTTCTCTGAGTTTGGAATCGATCTCTGCGGCGGAGACAGGACTCTTCGGTTCGAGAAGACGACGACGGAGCCTCCGTGGAAGAGTCTTTGGTGATGTTGTCGTTACCGTATCTTCTTCATTCACCGGAAAACTCAGGGAGATTCCTCCTAATCTTTCTGGTTCCGTCATTGATTTCACGACCACACAAATGTAGATCACAGAAAGTGATTTGTTCAAACAAAAAATGTAACTTTAATTGGAAAAAACAAAGCTTTTCTCTAGTCGGTGAGATTTTAACAGAGAGAAGATTTGATTTTTGTTCGTTAGGTTTGTTTTCGAAATTGTTCGCTTTTGATGAAGAAGACGACGATACGCGTTTTTCTCAATTGGACCCGTAATTTCTGGAAATTTCTGAAAGCATCCATTTTTTGAAGTAGAAGAAACTATCTTATCTATATTGTTTGTGTTTATCGGGGCTATAAACCGACGTCGGTTAATATATGGGCTTACTATTGGGCCAGAGGCCAACCATATATTGTAGACCTTATAAGCGACGCCAATTTTGTTTTTGTGTCAGTTCTAATAGAAAATGTAGGTCTAGGCAATTAAACTGAATCGAAGCTACTGAATTGGAACCGAAGCAAAAAGAATCGAACAAAATCAAAAATTTAAAAATAATTGGATGTATACTATATTATTATATAACAAAAAAAAATTATAATTGGTACCGAACTGAAATATTTTTGGTAACCAAAAATACCCAAAATATTAATTATTTATTGATCAAAAAATCAAAAATTTTAAAATAAAAATAGAAAAAGTAAAATACTCAAAAATAACAAAAAAATATCCGAAAATAATCAAAAATAATCAAAATATCCAAGGAAAAATAACCAAATTGATACTAAATTTTAAAAACAAAAGAACCGGATCCAAACCAAAATGAAGATTTCAAAATACTTGAATGATACTAAATTTTAAAACCGAACACCTAGGACTAAGAAAATGATTAGTTTGTGTTTTCCTTGTTTCTTATTATAACGTGAATTCACATCGAGGCCGAGTAAGTATGAGGATTTGACCTCTCTTTAGTTCGATGAGTTTAAGAAGAGAGACATTGGTTGGCTAGTATGACGTATGTTGCTCATGTTACAATAACCACTATTACTATTTACTAATAAAGGCCAGATTCATGGTTAAAGACTTAAAGAAACAGTTATTTGTTTAACTTAGGTTTTGTTTTGTTCAATGTGTGAAGACTGTTACATTGTATCTGCAATCGAAATGACTCGTAACAAAACAACATTTTTATTTTATTTTTTTGGTCACAAGCAAGTTAAATCATTCATTACCCAAAACATTATTTATTCTACAAAAGAGACAACAGAAAGTAAAAGAGAAACCCAACAATACGAACAACATCATCATATGGTTCTTTATTAGGCATCACAATGCAAGAAGTCCCATATGGTTCCAAGAACATCTTGAAGCGTTTCCAATACTCGACCCACTCTCAATGTTCTGCTCCTGTAGACCACAAGTGTAATCACCATAAGCTTCACTTTCAGTAAAAATATCAAAGGTACAAGAGCAAAAAATTACCTGTTTTCTCCTTTTACGCCTCCTCCTAGTTATATATATTGTCAAGAATCAATCGAGGTTGTGAAAAGAAGATTCTTATTGATTACGGCAAGAGGCAATGCCTTTATATACACGATAAGTTTAGACCTAGTTAATTTATACAATATAAATGGGCTAAGGCCACACAGCCCAACACCCCTCCTCAAGCTGGTATATGGAGATTGCAGATACCAAGCTTGGCAAGAAAGTCTGCAAACTCTTTTCGTCCTAAGGCTTTAGTGAGAATGTCCGCTAGCTGAGAAGTGGTTGAGACGTGCTTAGTAGCGATAGTGCCATTGACGAGCTCATCGCGAATGAAATGGACGTCTCGACGCACATGTTTAGTGCGAGCATGATAGACAGGATTAGCAGCAAGACTTATGGCTGATAAACTATCTGAATGGAGTGTGGTAGGAGCAGTACACGGAATACCGAGAGCGGGAAGTAATTCACGGATCCATATGATTTCACTCACTGTTTCTGCCATAGCCCTGTATTCAGCTTTGGCAGAAGAGCGGGAAATAACATTTTGTTTCTGTGTCTTCCAAGATAAAGGAGAGCCACCCAACTGAATAAACCAACCGGTGAGAGATCGATCTGAATGAGGACATGCTCCAAAGTCTGAATCGCACCAGGCAGAGAGAACCAAAGGTGTATTAGCACGTAGGAGAATACCTTGACCAGGACTAGACTTTAGATATCTGACGACGCGAAGAGCAGCTTCCCAATGAGCCGGTTTAGGATTATGCATGAACTGTGAGAGAATATGAATAACATATGATAATTCAGGCCTCGTAGTCGCAAGATAAATAATGCGCCCAACTAGACGACGGTATCGAAGTGGGTCGTCTATTGTTTCACCAGTGGCAAAAGCAAGCTTATGATTTTGTTCCAATGGAAAAGAAGCCGGTTTAACACCAAGGAGACCCGTTTCTGTGATAATGTCAAGTGCGTACTTTCGTTGGCATAAGTAGATACCTTCAGGACTCCGAGCAACCTCAATTCCCAAGAAGTACCGCAAAATTCCAAGATCCTTCATATAGAAACAAGAGCTTAAGTAATGTTTAAACTCTGTAATCACAGCAATAGTAGTACCCGTGATGATCAAATCGTCCACGTATACTAAAACATGAAGTCGAACTCCGTTTTTGTGAAAGATAAACAAAGAGTAATCTGAAATATCTTGAATAAAACCGTAGTTCTTCAATGCCGATGTGAGCTTTGCGAACCAACAACGAGGAGCTTGTTTGAGACCATACAAAGATTTGCGTAAACGACATACTTTTGTCTTGTCACCAGTACGAAATCTCGGAGGAAATTGCATGTATACCTCTTCGTCAAGATCACCATGGAGAAACGCGTTGTGAACATCCATTTGATGAACCTCCCAGTCAAGTGAAACAACTTGCTGAAGAAAAGCGCGGACTGTGACCATTTTCGCAACCGGAGCAAAAGTTTCTGTGTAATCAAGACCTTCGGTTTGATTGTTACCAAGAACAACCAAACGTGCTTTGTGTCGTTCAAGTGTGCCGTCAGATTTGTATTTTAGACGAAACACCCATTTACAACCAAGAGCTTTCTTCCCTGGAGGCAAGTCTTCGACTGTCCAAGTACCAAGATTTTCAAGCGAACCAATTTCATCTGAAACCGCACCCTTCCAATGATCATCAAGCATAGCTTCGTTATAGTTTCGAGGCTCATTTCCAGATGTAATAGCGAGAATATATGCTTGATAATTATCTGAGAAACGTGAACTAGAGATGTAGTTGTCCAAAGGATACGGAGTCGCGGAAGGGAATGGTTGATGAAGAAGAGTCGTGACGTAGTCAGCAAGTTTAACAGGAGGTCTCTTTGGACGATGACCTTTACCGAGAAGCTCTAGTTGAACTGCTGGAGGGTGTACAGGAGATGACGATGAAGCAGGAGATTCTGTAGCAGTGGGAGAAAACTCATCTTCATCATCAGGAAAAAAATCCATAGAGGTTGAATCCTCAAGATCAGTGGTAATATCCTCAATGGTGTCTATCGCAGCTGAGGTTGTAGTTGAAGATAGAGGAGTGACCGGAGAAGACGGAGTAACCGGAGAAGACGGACTAACCGGAGAAGACGGAGTAACCGGAGAAGACGGAGTGACCGGAGAAGATGGAGTAGCCGGAGAAGACGGAGTGACCGGAGGAGTCATAGAGATTTCTTCTAATTCAGATGAATCAACGAGAACCGGATCAAGTGATGGTGACGAATCCATAACAGAGATAGGGAAATGAAACTCTGTTTCACGGAAAACTACATCACGTGAAACTGAAACCACACCAGTTTCTATATTATAGACCCTCCATCCTTTCTTTGCAAATGGATAACCAAGAAAAATGGATTTATGGCTACGACTGGCAAATTTATCTCCTCCATGCTTCAGATTATGAACATAACAAATACATCCAAAAATGCGAATATGCTGCAGTGGTGGAGGACGATTATATATGAGCTCAAATGGTGTCTTTCCCTTAAGTAATGGAGTTGGAGTTCTGTTAATGAGATATGCTGCAGTAAGAGCACAATAACTCCAAAACTCAATAGGTAAACCAGACTGAAATCGGAGAGCACGAGCAACATTAAGGATATGGCGGTGTTTGCGTTCAACGCGACCATTTTGTTGAGGAGTACCTACACAAGAAGTTTCATGTATGATTCCTTTTTGTGCAAAGAAATCCGAGAGACAAATAAACTCAGAACCATTATCACTTCGGATAATCTTGATGTTGGTAGTGTATTGTCGTTCTACTAGAGCGATGAAGTTTTTGAGATGCTTTGGAGCTTCTTGTTTCGATGGTAAGAGGTATAACCATACTGCTCGAGAATAATCATCAACTAGAGTAAGAAAATAACGAGAGCCGCATATTGAAGTGGTTCTATACAGACCCCAGAGATCACAATGCACTAATTCAAAAGCAAAACTCGTCTTATTACTGCTCAAAGGAAAAGGATCTCTAGTGTGTTTAGCTTGAATACAGATTTCGCAAGTCTTTGAATCAAAAGTACTACTAGTAACATCAGAAAAAGGTAACAAATGCAAAGCCTTCGAGGATGGATGTCCTAAACGTTGGTGCCATAACTGTGAAGACGGCAAAGCCTTACTAGTCACCGCAGCTGCTGTTTCCACTCCTCGGAAAAAATATAAGCCATTCAGCTCTCTACCTGCTCCAATCAGCATCAGAGTGGTGCGGTCCTGGACAATGCAAACTTTGTCAGTGATCTGAAAAATGCAGCGACGTGTTCTAGTCAGTTGTGAAACGGAGATGAGATGGCAGTGAAGACCATCAACAAACAGAACATCTTGAAGATCTAAAGAAGAGCCTAACTGAACACTGCCTTGTTTTGTAGCGGTTGTAAAACGTCCATCAGGAAGTTTAATCAAAACAGGAGGCATATCACAAACATTACGGAGAAATGCAAGAGAACCAGTCATATGATTTGTGGCTCCAGAATCAATTATCCAAGATTCAAGAAAATACTTACCAGACTGATGATCATTTAAGGTAGATTTCCGTTCCTCAAGAATCGTTTGTAAAATTTTCCATTGTGAATCATTCAGCCCACTAAGTCCTATGCGATCATCTGATGTCAATGGAGAAGTGAGCGATGAATTCGTAACAACATTGGCAGCCATTCCAGAAGAAGCGACATGATTAATAGAAGATCCACGACCATGACTCTGTTTTCCTTTGAACGAACTTAAACCACCACGTGAAGAAGATGCAGTGTTTTTAAGACGCAATTTTTCTTCGAGCCAAGGAGGATACCCGATTAATTTGAAACATTGTTCGGCGAGATGACCAACACGGCCACAATTACTACAGACTCTGTTTTCTGAAGAATCTCGAGGTCGTGAAGTAGTTTGGACCGCGAAGCTAACACCGTCAACCCTCTCGTTATGTAAGCGACTCAAGGATTTGGATTCTTCGTCTTGTGTCAAAGCATTGTAAGCTTCCTCGAGAGAAGGTAGTGGCACTCGAGAGAGAAGAGCCGACTTGACAGCTCCGTACACAGATTCATCAAGTCCCATAAGAAACTGATGCAATTTGTCTTCTTCACGTTCTTTTCTGACGTCGTCCATGGTTTTAGCTTGTTGGTAATCCGCCAAGCTACACCACAGTTGAGAGAGACAGCCGTAGTAAGTTTCAATGGCCACTCCTTTTTGACGACAGGTTGCTAACTCTGTTTTGAGTCGCTGAACATGTTGTCCATTCTTGACACCAAAGCGTTTCTGAATGTGTGTCCAGAGCTCATGAGAATCGTCGAGATGAGACATAGATGTGGAAACAGTTTCATCGATGGTGAGCTTCATCCATGAAACCACAAGAGCATTGTTGGCAGTCCAATCTTCGAAATCGGGATCTGTCTCAACTGGTTGTGGAATAGATCCATCAGCAAACCCAAATTTCTTTCTAGCTTTTAACGCCAAACGAAGATTTGTGGCCCATTCGTCGTAGTTGGGTCCACGAAGCAACGGTTTGGAGATGAGAGTTCCGGGATTATCACCGGATGTGAGATCATATGGCGAGATTGTACGCCTTGTTTCAGTCCTAGCTGGTGTGGTGGAGCTAGCGAGAGCCAATTCAGTACTCATGATGAACGGAGAGTTTGATGCAAGTATTAAGTAGAGAAGTTAGAAGGAATAAGAAAGCGATCTCTTATAGCGGAAGGAGAGATCACAGAATCGATCACAAAAACCTTTTAGTAGTTAGGTATTGTGCTCTGATACCATGTCAAGAATCAATCGAGGTTGTGAAAAGAAGATTCTTATTGATTACGGCAAGAGGCAATGCCTTTATATACACGATAAGTTTAGACCTAGTTAATCTATACAATATAAATGGGCTAAGGCCACACAGCCCAACATATATTGCTCATAAACAAACTTTTCAATTGAGGCAAGTCTCAACATGTTTTGATCAAATCGACGCTTTTCTAAACCACTTTGTTTTCTCTTTTTGCATCGTGAACCTTCCTTGATTTGGACCAAACTTGGAATATAAGAGATAACATATTGTTTACAGTTTCCGTCTACAAGATTCAGTTTTTCTAAGTATCCATCCTCTCCGACGATGCTAATAAATGTTTTGAGACAATTAGAGTCGGGGTCAAGGTTTCTACCGAAACCCATGAAGACTTTCTTCTCTTCGTCTACGAAGAAACTATGTGATATCTTTATCTTAGGTCTCGTATCAATTCTAAATAACTTGCTCCACGACACCGTTTCGGCATCAATCTTAGTCGTAATCCATATCTCCAACTCAGATAACGCTGAAATAAAGCTGCAAGCTTCTCTTCTTTAACACAAGATAAAGTCACATCTACAGCGCTGCACGGTAGAGGGAGAAGCGGCCCGAATCTCTCTCTTGTAAAATCAAAACAGATAATGTGATCTTTGTGACCCTGTGACCTCCTTTCTTTAGCACACCAGTAAGTGTTTCCCTTAATAGAAACGCCACTGGAAGAACAATGTACACCCCAGTGTGGAGTGACATCAAGAGTTGTCTATAAACCCGAGTCAAAATCATAGATTTCATACCAAAAAGATTGTGTTTCGGGTGTATTGTAGAAATAATCTAGAAACCTCAGGAACTTAAAGGTACGACAAGATTCCTTATCTTCGTATCCAAGAGCATAACTAAACCTATCAAATCCATTCGGAGGTTGAGAATATCGGAGGTTGATCCACCTTGTATGCCCCCAATACGGATTCCAAACCAAAACCCTAGTAACGTCGTCTTTCAAGATGCATAACAACAAACCCTCAAAGTGGAAAATATTAGATATACTCACTTGATTGTGAATGAAAAGTTGACCTTTAACCTCTATAGATGGATCAAAGTCGACGACACCGCTCATTAAACAAAGTTTGTGAGGCATCATCATGATCATCATAGTCTCTCCATCTCTTGTTGGTGTTGTCACTTTACCAATGTGCATCTTCGTAAAACCCTCACTTTTGGATAAATTGTTCCAAGTTTTGCAAGTTAATCTCACCGCTTTCATAGATTTCAAAGGAACCCTAGAAATGATCTCCTCGATCAAATCCCTTGGAAGATTGTAGATCATCGTCGTCATTGTTTCAACTTTCACAACGAATGATTTCTTGCAGCTTAGGGAAAGGAAAAAGGTATACACGACGACAAATTATAACCCTAAATAAATTTGGGCCACTAGTGGGCTTTCAGAATCTAATTGGGCTTAAGCAGACCCAATTTGTATCTGGCGCGAGGTTTTAGTTTCTGCGGAGGAGGAGATGATCGACGATTCGTCTCTTACGGCGGAGATGGAGGAGGAAGAATCTCCGGCGACGACGATTGTACCGAGAGAGCCACCGAAGATTCAACGCTTAGAAGAATCAGTAGTCAACCGTATCGCAGCTGGTGAAGTAATCCAGCGTCCAGTTTCAGCTGTGAAAGAGCTCGTTGAGAACAGCCTCGACGCCGATTCAAGTTCCATAAGCGTCGTTGTCAAAGACGGTGGTTTGAAACTCATTCAAGTCTCCGACGACGGTCACGGTATTAGAGTACGGTTCTTCTACACACTCTCTTTTTCAATTTCACAAATTTGGGAAATTTCTGATTCTGGATTTGTTTTTGTGTTCTTGTTGATTCGGATTTGTAGCGTGAAGACTTGCCGATACTATGCGAGAGACATACAACATCGAAGCTGACTAAGTTTGAGGATTTGTTCTCTCTGAGTTCAATGGGATTTAGAGGAGAGGCATTAGCTAGTATGACCTATGTTGCTCATGTTACAGTGACTACTATTACTAAAGGCCAGATTCATGGTTATAGGTTTGTAACATTGGTTTGATTAAGTTATGTTTTGTTCTGTTCAATGTGTGAAGAACAGTGTTGTTGTATTGAATCTGCAATTTTTTGTTTGTTCAGAGTGTCTTATAGAGATGGTGTCATGGAGCATGAACCAAAGGCGTGTGCTGCTGTCAAAGGAACACAGATAATGGTAATCTTTCAAATCTGGTTAAGCAAAGAGCGGGGGAAACGATTTTCTTCGGTAACTTTCCATGTTTATGTATGATTTAGGTGGAGAATTTGTTCTACAATATGATTGCTAGAAGGAAGACACTTCAAAATTCTGCTGATGATTACGGGAAAATCGTGGATTTGCTGAGCCGGATGGCTATTCATTACAATAATGTCAGCTTTTCTTGTCGAAAGGTTGGTATACTTATTAACTAAACTAGTCGTATTTAGCAATCTTTTGTGTTTTGGAATTGTGAAGTGAATTTTGGATGATACTGTCTCGCCAGCATGGAGCTGTTAAGGCTGATGTTCACTCAGTCGTGTCACCTTCAAGGCTTGATTCAATTAGGTCTGTATATGGAGTATCAGTTGCAAAGAACTTGATGAAAGTAGAAGTTTCCTCCTGTGACTCCTCTGGTTGTACTTTTGATATGGAGGGTTTCATATCCAATTCTAACTATGTTGCTAAGAAGACTATATTGGTGCTTTTCATTAATGGTGAGGATTTTTTTCCTTAGTAGAAATGAAAAGTTAGTAATATCTGATTTATCACTAGATAAGCCTATGTGACATTTAATTTATTGATTACAACAGATAGATTGGTGGAATGCTCTGCCTTAAAAAGAGCCATTGAAATTGTTTATGCTGCAACATTGCCAAAAGCATCAAAACCTTTTGTCTACATGTCAATCAATTTGCCACGGGAACATGTTGATATCAATATTCACCCAACAAAGAAAGAGGTAATTGCTTTCCTCCTTTTATTTTACCTTTAAGGCCTAGTAGCTGCTCTATATTCATGTATGTGGGTTCAACAGTCAACACTTTATATGAGAAAATTGTGCATTTGTTGCTTAACTTGCTTGAATAATAAATTCCTTATTTATACAACAAAATAATAGATGCTTTGGTCTATCGTGCAGGTTAGCCTTCTAAACCAGGAAATCATTATTGAGATGATACAGTCAGAGGTTGAAGTAAAACTGAGAAACGCAAATGATACTAGGACGTTTCAAGAGCAGGTATGCTCGCAAAAGAACCTGAAGCAACATTTTTCTCTGGAGGTTAAGAACATTTATTTACTAATCATGTTTTCTTTCGATATTTGCATGCTACAGAAAGTGGAATACATTCAATCTACGTTAACATCTCAGAAAAGTGATTCTCCAGTTTCTCAGAAGCCTTCTGGTATTGTACCATTTTTCTGGGTTGAATGCCTTTCATAGTCTAAAACTTTTCCTGTTGCAAACTCTTCTGTACTTTTCGCTTCATAGAAAAGCTTGTGCTCTTCTCATTTACTAGGACAAAAGACACAGAAAGTTCCTGTGAACAAAATGGTGAGAACAGATTCATCAGATCCAGCTGGAAGGTTACATGCCTTTTTGCAACCCAAGCCACAAAGTCTCCCTGACAAGGTTTCTAGTTTGAGTGTAGTAAGGTAAGACCCCACCTGATACAAGACGTGTAGTTACATATAAACAACATTGGATCCCATGTCATTACTGTATTCAAAACTCTCATCTTATTTACCAGTAGATGTTCACTCCTTTAATTTCCGTGAAAATTGTTTCCTGCAGGTGTTTCTTTGGCATGATTCTTTATTGGTTAGATGTGTTGCGCAACTGCAGTATATTCACTTGATCTTATTACGGAATTGCAGGTCTTCTGTAAGGCAAAGAAGAAACCCAAAGGAAACTGCTGATCTTTCTAGTGTCCAGGAACTTATTGCTGGAGTTGACAGCTGCTGCCATCCAGGTAGTTTACTCTGCATGGTTATTCTTCCGAACAAAACCTTAAATCAATCCTCATAACTGCTTTTCTCAACATTATTCTCTGTTAGGTATGCTGGAGACTGTAAGGAATTGCACATATGTTGGAATGGCAGATGATGTTTTTGCTTTAGTTCAGTATAACACCCATCTATATCTAGCAAATGTGGTGAATCTCAGGTATTATTCTTAATATTTAATGTTTGATGGGTTTTAGCTGTACGTAACAAAACATCTCATTCCGCATACCATCTTATTGGGTTTTGCAGCAAAGAGCTAATGTATCAGCAAACTCTTCGTCGTTTTGCTCATTTTAACGCAATACAGCTTAGCGATCCAGCCCCTTTGTCAGAGTTGATATTGTTGGCTCTGAAAGAGGAGGATCTAGATCCAGGAAATGATACAAAAGATGATCTGAAAGAAAGAATTGCTGAAGTAAGTTCTGCTTTCTGCATCGTTTTCTGCTACTGGTTTTGTACTATTCCTTCCTTCTATCAGCTCTTATCCTCAACAGTAACAAATTCTTGAGGCTGTAATGTTGCATATGGATTTGGTTAACTTGTTTCATCTTAATATGTAGATGAATACAGAACTCCTCAAGGAAAAAGCAGAAATGTTAGAGGAGTATTTCAGCGTGCACATTGACTCCAGTGCAAATTTGTCAAGGCTTCCTGTGATACTCGACCAGTATACACCTGACATGGATCGTGTTCCTGAATTTTTACTATGCTTGGGAAATGATGTGAGTTACGCGATTACTATTTGTACAATTATATCCACTATTCGTGCCTACTGAAGTGCTACTAATCATAGTAATAGTGGGTTCTAATGTCACCCTAACGTACTGTTTAGGTTGAGTGGGAAGATGAGAAGAGTTGCTTTCAAGGAGTTTCTGCAGCTATTGGGAACTTTTACGCCATGCATCCTCCTCTTTTGCCAAACCCATCGGGTGACGGTATTCAGTTCTATAGTAAGAGAGGTGAGAGCTCTCAGGAAAAGTCAGATTTAGGTATGTAACCTCCTCTAGTGGACAATGTTTTCGCTTTTGGTTCTCTGCATTTGAAATGGATGAGAGCATTTAATTTTACATTCAACTGTTGCAGAGGGTAACGTCGATATGGAGGACAATCTTGACCAAGATCTTCTGTCAGATGCTGAAAACGCATGGGCACAACGTGAATGGTCAATCCAACACGTGTTGTTTCCGTCAATGAGATTGTTCTTGAAGCCACCAGCTTCCATGGCTTCAAATGGGACTTTTGTAAAGGTTACCATTTCTTTAATTACCATAAGGAGCTTCACATGCTACATTAAGTAAACAAACTTTTTTCTGGAGAATCAAATTTCACAAAGACATTAATTACATTCTTTTTACTCTTTTGCAGGTAGCATCCCTTGAAAAGCTGTACAAGATATTCGAACGATGCTAACTGAAACCGCTGATTGTAGAAGAACTTTTGATATGAGTAGCTTCCATTTGCTCTAACTATGTTTCTAGACTTTGAATGAAAGTGGAACCAGTTTACGGTTAAACCAAACTGTGGCACACACGACTGACCAAAACCATAACAATCAAACTCAACCTTTTCCTGTGACTTATCCTCGTTAATTAGATTAGTTTTTCTCTGGCATGAGGCGTTGGAATGACCGTTCACCAAAATCTTTGTCATTAGCTTGGGAAGTCTCTCGCATTAGATTGTCCCTGTCAAGTGTGGACCGAACAGGAGCAGGTTGAAAAGAGAAAGATAGCGACGTAGATATGGCTCGCCTGAGTGTTTGCCGTCCTTGAGAGAAACCGGTTCTCTCGTTCCCAACGCTTCCGCTCCTGTAGCCCTGTCTAGAACTCCTGGCTCGAGGTAAGGCTATATGGCTTCTCTTTATCAGGTTCAGGCTTACCAATTGTCTTTGCACCTCCTCCGGTAATTGCAGTGTGAATCGGTCTATATTCTGACATGGTTGAACCAATGAATGTCCAGTCGAATGAGATCGAGGGAGGAATAGCTCAGGCACATGCCAGCTCGACAATAACCCTGTAGATCTTGATCGAGGTGTTGTATAATTTGCATTATTATTACATGTAACACTACTACCTGTCAAGCTTCTCTCATCGGGGGATTCTTGAACACCTCTCTGTGCATTTCCCGTTTCAACATCCATACTCGGATGTGGAAAGCTGTCACCGGACTTCAGAGACAAATTTGCACGGCAGACGGGACATGTGGACCGAGAAGAGAGCCATTCGTCAATGCAATTAGCATGGAAAGTATGGCTACAAGGAGGCATCCAACGTAGCGGCTCTTCGTCTTCAAACTCGCATAGACAAATTGCACATTCAACTCCGCCGTTGCCTATCTTGAACGCTTTAACCTCTGAATATAGGAAAGCCGGAAAGGACTCGATGACGTCCTTGTCAATCCCACGCCTCACTCTACTGTGTAACACTTCATGACCTCCTGTCTCATTCTCTTCAATACAACATCCATAGTTTAAGCAATAAACGACCAAAAGTAAGAGGAACAACGAAAGCAAAACGATCCCAATTATCGATGACTCTTTACTTTTTCCATTGCGACCTGCTGATTCCGACCCTTGCTGGCAAGTTACGTAAGGCAAACATTGGAAAAGGAAGAGTGGCAATAAAACACATGCTAGGATCCGATGGCTGAAATCTCTTGTGAAGATAGTCATGATATTAACGGTTCTTCTGCTATATAATGGTCGATCACTTGAGCTCCATGTCTCCGTTTAGCGCAAGCGAGATAGAGAAGAAGACGAAGTCGTTCAACATAAAATACAAATCTGATTTGTAGAACAATAAGATCTGCCCGCACGACAACAAATATTGTATTCTTAATATGTTAGATATATTTTGGTCCGAATGATTAGTTTGGCCTTTTCCAACAACGTTTTGACTTTTAAAAAGTTTTAAAAGTACAAGTACAAGTACAATTCTCACACATGTCCTCTATATTAACTTGTTGACTACGCAACTAGACTTTATCCAGACAGTTTTGACCTATTCCTCCTACTTGTAGACAACTGAAAAAACTGTCGAAAAAGTCTCGGAAACATTGAATTAGGGTGTAATATCATTTTGAGGAAAACAAAAAAGGATGATCATGCAAAGTCAAAAACTCAAAGGTGAGAAATCAAAGGCTACCATTTCTCTAAATTACCAGAAGGAGCTTCACATGTTATATTAAGTAAAAAACTTTTGTCGGGAGAATCAAATTTTACAAAGACATTAGTTACATTCTTTATACTTTTTTTGCAGGTAGCATCCCCGAGAAACTGTACAAGATATTCGAATGATGCTAATTGAAACCGCTGATTGAAGATGGAACTTTTGATATGAGTAGGCTCATTAATCTAACTATGTTTACACACTTTGAATGAAATAACTGGAACTAGTTAATGGTTAAACCAAACCGTGGCACGCGTGACTGACCAACACCATTGTGACTTATCTTCTTCAATATAAGGGAAACAAAAGTATATAGATTAGACCTTCTCCTCTGGCATAAGGCGTTCAAATGACCGTTCACCAAAATATTTGTCCTTAGCTTGGGCTTGATCATTCATGTCATGTATTGACCGAACAGAAGCAGTTTGGAAAGAGAAAGAGAAAGACATAGATAAGGCCCTTCGGTGCGTTTGCCGTCCCTGAGAGAAACCACCTCTCTCGCTCCCAACGCTCCCGCTCCTGTAGCCCTGCCTCGAACTCACGGCTTGAGGTAAGACTATGTGGCTTCTCCTTATCAGATTCAAGCTAACTAATTGTCTTTGTACCTCCTCTGGTAATTGCAATGTGAACCGGTCTAGATTTTCACCTAGTTGTTGAACCAATGAATGTCCGGTCGAATGAGATCTAGGGACGAATATCTCAGCCATACGCCAGCTCGACAATAACCCTGTAGATCTCGATCTAGTTGTTACACTATTACCTGTCAAGCTTCTCTCATTGGGGAGTTTTTGAACACCTCCCGTTTCAACATCCATGTTCAGATATGGATAACTCTCACCGGGTTTGAGAGACAGATTTGCACGACAAACCGGACATGTGGACCAAGAAGAGAGCCACACATCGATGCAATTAGCATGGAAAGTGTGGCTACAAGGAGGCATCCAACGTAGCGTTTCTTGATCCTCAAACTCGCTCAGACAAATTGCACATTCTACACCGCCTTTGCCTATCTTGAGCCCTTTAACTTCTGAATAAAGGAAAGTTGGAAAAGACTCGATGACTTCCTTCTCGAGCCCACGCCTTGCTCTACTGTGTAATACATCTTGACCTGCCGCCCCAATCTCTTCCCTATAGAATATGCAGTGCAAGCAACAAGAGACCATGCCTAATGATATAAATATTGCAAGCACAACGATTGCAATTATTGAGTCAGCTGAGAGATTGGTTTGTCTAATGCTGTTTGTTGGTACCGACTCTTGCTGACATGTAACGTAAGGCAAAAGATGGAAAAGGAAGAGCGGCAATATAACACCTGATACGACCCGAGGAAGGTGATATCTCGTGAAGATATTCATAATGTTAACGTCCTCAATAAGATTCTGATTTTGATTATAGCGAGAGAAAGAGAAGAAGAAGTTGTTACACTTTAGAGATTCTGATTCGTAGATCAATAAGATCTGCTCGTCACGACAGTAAATATTGTATTACTACTATGTTAAGTTGGAATTGTTTCGGTCCGAATGATTAGTTTGGTCTTTTCCTCTTAACGTTTTGACTTTGAATAAGTACTACTACAACTACACCGATACCCTATCTATTAACTTGTTGAGTACGCAACAAGACTATGTTAACAGTTTTGACCTCGCCCTACGTATAGACAATTGAAAAACCATCATTTGTTGTTTATGTTCTCTCAAAGAGAATATGACGGACCAATAAGGTTTGTGTATTAACTTGTTGACTACGCAACAAGACTTTATTTTTTAGACAACTGAAATTGTTTTGACCTAATCCTTAATTTTTAGACAACTGAAATTGTTGAAAGCCTAAAACAAAGATAATTTTATTCACAAAGGGAAGCATGAAACGGAAAATCAAAAGTCAAAGGTTAAGAGACACGATTAAGGAACTACATCAGCACCACATATAGGACACGTGGAGCGATAAGAGAGAAGATTAGACCTTCTCTGGCATGAGGTGTTGGAACGACTGTTCACATAAATCTTTGTCCTTAGCTTGGGAAGTCTCTAGCACTAGATCGTCTCTGCCAACTGTGGAACGAACAGAAGCAGCTTGTAAAGAGAAACTTAGAGACATAGATATGGCCCGCCGAAGTGTTTGTCGTCCATGAGAGAAACCGCTTCTGTAGCCCTGTCTCGAACTCATGGCTCGAGGTAAGGTCATGTTGCTTGTCCTTATCAGATTCAAGCTAACCAATTGTCTTTGCATCTCCTCTGGTAACTGAAGTGTGAATCGATCTAGATTCGTACCTAGTTGAAGCAATGAATGTTCATCTCTTTGTTCATTTCCCGTTTCAAGATCCGTGATCGGATATGGATAACTCTCACCGGGTTTGAGAGACAGATTTGCACGACAAGCCGGACATGTGGACTGAGAAGAGAGCCACACATCAATGCAATTAGCATGGAAAGTGTGGCTACAAGGAGGCATCCAACGTAGTGTTTCTTTATCCACAAACTCGCTTAGACAAATTGCACATTCTACTCCGCCTTTGCCTATCTTGAGCCCTTTAACCTCCGAATAGAGGAAAATTGGAAAGGACTCAACGAGTTCCTTCTCGAGCCCACGCCTCGCTCTACTGTGAAACACTTCTTGGCTTGCCGCCTCAACCTCTGCTCTATAGAATGTTTTGTGCAAGAAACAAGCGACCATGCTTAATGAGATAAATATTGCAAGCACAATGATTGCGATTACCGTTTCCGTTGGGAAATTGGTTTTTCTATTGCGGTCTACGGATTCTGACTCTTGCTGGCATGTTACATAAGGTAACAAATGGACAAGGAAGAGCGGCAACAAAACCTTCGTTTCGATCCTATAGATGAGATCTCTCGCGAATATAGTCATGATGTGAACCGTCCTTTTGCTAACCACGGTGGATCACTTGAGCTTCATGTGTTGAGCGAGAGAAGAGAATACGAACAAGCCGTTTTTATAATACTAAACACATTTTGGTTTGTACTCGTCACGACAATACATATTGTATTACTACTATGTTTAGTTAGATTAGTTTTGGTCGGAATGATTGATTTGGCTTCTTCCTCTAACGTTTTGACTTTTGAAGAAGTCTTTACGTCACTATAGACGTAGAACAAGTACTACATTACTCATGCCCTCTCTATTAACTTGTTGATCTACGCAACAAGACTTTTCCAACAGTTTTGACCTAATCCTTATTGGTCAGTCACATCCCTCTGATGTTCACGTCCTCTCAATGGAATGTGACGGACCAATAAGGTTTATGTATTTGGTGCTAGATTATTCGCACCATAACAAATGTTTACATCATATGAGTAACTAATTAAAGCCTTCAAAGTATGGTATATAACTATATATCCGAACGTTTCATTAACTTGTAACTTACATATATACATATTTGTTGTACACAGCATGATAGGTGGTCCCTCTCCAAAGCCAAATAGATGTGTTTAGTGTGTAATACATGAACAAGTAACCAAAGAGATAAACTATGTTTTTGTCATTTTCTAGTCTAATTCATCATCATCATCATGACATTGAATAATTCAATATGCCTCAATTCCTTTGTAGATTATTTCCTTCCATGGAGTAGTATCATCATTACGGTTGGTAAAATATCAACACTATAAAGATAATTTATTTACAAAGGGAGAACTATGTAACGCAAAATGCATAGTAAAAGGCTAATTAAGAGACTCGTATTAAGGAACTACTTTAGCACGACAGATAGGACATGTGGAGCTATGAGAAAGCCAGATGTCTACACAGTCAGCATGAAACACATGTACACAAGGTGGTACCAAACGCAGCGTTTCATCGTCTTTGAATTCATTCAAACACACAACACATTCTAGCTCGCCTATTCCTGGCTCAATTCCTCTAGCTTCCGTGTAAACGAATGAAGGAAACGACTTGATGGCTTCAGCGTCAAGTCCTCGCGGTGGCCTCCTCGGACTCATTCGAGCTTCCTCAATGTCCCCGGCTGCTGCGGCACGGTTTCTGCATCGCCGAATGTAGTAATTAATGATATAAAACGCTATGAACCCGATGCTCGCAAACGCAAACACAATTGTTCCTTCGTTTCTTTTGAAGTATGACATGTTTCGTACTTTAACATCTTCTTGAGTTTTGTAATGGGAAGAGATAGAGAAAGAAGAAGAAGAAAGAGAGACGTGGGGTTCACGTCTTCTTCGTAGTTTCTAGGTGATTTCTACGCGCCACCGTGTTTCTTCGTGTTTCACATAATAAACTAGTGCAATGACTCTAGCACTTTCCCATTTGCTAATATTTTTTAGTTTCGTAATTATAGACTAAACTTAATTTGACGGAATCTAGATGAGATTGGTTAGTTTTGAGATATAGATTATTAGAACCGATCAAAAAAGGTCGAAATATGTAAACATGATATTCATATTATGTGTAGGTGAATACTGAAAACAATATTATCGTTTTTAATTATTTTTCTGATGTATTAATAATTATTTGACAGTGATCTTTTGTCCTTCTGTTTTCAACTTTTGTCTCGACAATGTTCAAGCCTTCAAGGTAATTTATTATCTCATTAGCTCTATTTTATATGAATGATATCTAAAAAATTATTTTGAAAAGAATTCATGTACAAACAATACAACATTGTGTATAAAATGAAAGGAAACAAAATTACGTAGACATAAAATTCGAAACTTTAATACAATCTTAAATGTTAGATAGATAATTATATCATAAAGAAACTTTATATATCATATATATATGCTATAAAAAAAGGTTTAGTTGACCGCCAAAGATACAAATATTTTTTTTTAGTTATTAAAAATATTTTATATAATTCGATGTTTATATACAAAATTTGAAGATCTCGTATACAAATTTTGAATGTACAATCTTTTTAATACAATTTAGATATCCTAGTTTGTATCGTTTTAAATACATAACTAGTTTCTATTCTTAAAGTTACCTTAATAGGAAACTCCCAAAGAAAATAGAAAAATAGGTTAATGTTAAAATTTCTCTAGTTTACAAGAATTATTATTCTCAGTATATTTGAAGGAATTAATAAAGAAGAATTCATAAGTTTTTATTTACCTTTAATATTTCATAGTGCAAATATAAATACGGATAATTTTGCACAAAAAAAATTATATTGAACCACAATATATCACATATGTAAACAACATTTTACGTGAATTGACTTTGTTGAGCTCTAATTAATATCGGTTAACAAAAAAAAAAAGATTGACACAATTAGCACACAAAATTTCTTCCAAAAATAGCACCTCATTTGAAAATATCTACAAATAGCACTCAAAACATTTTCTTCCAAAAATAGCACCTCATTTGAAAATATCTACAAATAGCACTCAAAACATTTTCTTCCTAAAATAGCACCTAATTAAAAAAATTATCAGTCAAAGTTTTCCGTGAAAAAAAAATCTTTCAAATTTTTCCGTGAATTTTTTTTTGTCAAATTTTCCCGCCAAAAAAAATTCCGTAAAAACTTTCCCGCCAAAAACAATTTTTGTCAAAACATTCCGTCAAATTTTTTCCACATAAGAAAATTTAGGAAGGATTCTACGAAAACTGGAAAAAATTTCACGAAATTCAAGAAAGATTTTACAAAATTCAAGAAGGATTTCACAAAAAAAAATCTTTCGTGAAACCCTTCCTTAGTTTTGTAGAAGTCTTCCTAAATTTCCTTGAAAGTTTCCACAAAATTCAGAAAAGATTTTACAAAATTCATGAAAAATTATCATGAAATTAAGGAAGGGTTACAAAAAAAAAAAAGTTTAATTCTGAATTTCTTGAAACCCTTCATGAATTTCTTAAATCCTTCATGAATTTTATAAAATCTTTCGTGAATTTCTTTTTTTTTTTTCGGGAAAATTTGTTTATAAAAGTTTTTGGTGGAAATAATTTTGATGGAAATTTTTGGGGGGAAATATTGTCTGAAATTTATTTATTTTTTGAATTTTCTTATTTATAAATTTTAATAATTAAAAATAAAATATTTATTTGAGTGATATTTTTGTCCAAAAAACTTGAAATGATGCTATTTGTGAAAATTTTATCTTTTTAAGAAAATAAGTAAGTCACTTCTGAACTGACCACATTTACATATCCTTATTCCACAAAAGCTCGATCATAAAAACAAGTATACTCACTGAATCTTAATATATATATATATATATATATATATATACCTTGTTTTGTTGATTCCTTTAAATTAGTTGGTTATAAAGGGTTATTCAAAGAGAACTTCATGATCAGTTAGTTTGAGTGGCGATTTCTAGGGTTGTTTTGTTTTACATTGTTCTTCGTTTATACTTAATCTTAATGCATATGGTTGACATCAAGAATTGATTGGTTATTCCAAGGAAGTAGAATCGCCAACCGTGTAGTTTACTTGCTTGAACCTAGACTTGGATGAGTTAGATCTCTTAATAAGCATATACTATTAGACTGTGGGCTTCCAACTCAAAACCAATTGACAATGAATGGAGAGACCCATATACTATATATACCACTTAACATCCTACTCAACTTCCGATGTGGGACAATATCCTTAATAGGACTCTTCGAAAATCTAGCCATCAATCTTGATAAGCTCGGGCATGGATTGGTGGGCCAAGTATTGGGATGGGCCGATGTGAATTGGGTTGAGTATGTGCGGATCGGGCTCCAATACCATATTAGACTGTGGATTTCCAACTTAAAACCAATTAGCAATGAGTGGAGAGACTCATATTTTATATATACCACTAATCATACTCATCTTCTGATGTGAGACAATATCCCTAATACATACCCATTAGTTTTAGTGTATATGTGAATTTACTTGCTTATAACGCATGACTAGATGTGTCGTCCAGCGATTTGTTGAGTAATGGTGTATCTAGACCTTACATAATTGATTCTGCAAATGGTAGCTCTTTTATTCATTTGTGTTTCTAGTTTGTGAACATAGAATAAATTATTACATATCTTAGATTTCTTTGAATGAAATGATCATCAATACCCCTGCAAAATCCATGAATTCCCAACAATCATTTTATTGACTTTTTCTTGCGTTTCTTTCTCTTGTTTACATTTTTAATTTTCTATTTTCATTCGTGACAAACCCCCAAACCAACTTTATATATTTTTCCTAGCTTTATTCTCTTTTGACGATTTAGTAGCGCTCTCTCTCTCATTGACCAAGCTTTGGATTTGAGATGTTACTCATATATTTCTATTTTCTTAAATATCTTTAAATCTTTGGTTTTCTAATATATAGAACCTTTTTCATAGACATATAATTTCAAAGTTATAAAGTTATCTTTTTGTTTCTATAATCATACATTTCAAATTATAAAGATATATTTCTAATTATAAAGATATATTTCTTTCTTCCAAAATATTTTTATATCTTTGATTTTCTACTATCTAGTGGTTAAAAGTTTTAGATATCATTTCAAATTATAAAGATATATTTCTAATAATATATGTATATTTTCATTTTCATAAGTTTTTTAAAATCTTTGACTTCTTATATGGTTAAACTTTTTTTTATAGACATCTATGTATATAAAAACATATAAACTATCTTCTAAATACTATCTAGTAATATATAAAGACACATATACATTTACTCACATAGACATCCAAAAACAAAATTACTTGAATCTCAATTGAATTGTCATTTAAAAAAAATGGCCAAAATATCATCACTTTTGGCACTTCTTTTCATCATTCTATCTTCCATAATGATCAACCACCTCCATGTGGCGAGTTCCACAAAATGGTGTGTAGCAAAGATGAACGCAACGAATGCGCAACTACAAGGAAATATTAATTTTGGATGTAGTGAAGGAGTTGATTGTGGGCCAATTCAACCAGGCGGATCCTGTTATATCCCTAATAGTCTTGTAAATCATGCATCATTTGTGATGAATGCTTATTATCAGAGTCATGGTCGTACCAAAAAGGCATGTAGCTTCAAAAATACTGGCACATTTGCTGTTACCGATCTCAGTTTTGGTAAATGTGTGTATGTGTCTTAAAAATATATATATTTGGTTTCAATATCTGATATGCACAATAAATGATATGTGATTACATTCACATTTGTTTTTACGGATCCAAGTTTTGATAAATGTGTGTAGTGTCTTAAAAATATATATTTGGTTTTAATAACTAATATGCATAATAAATGATAGGTGATTACAATCATTCATTAGTGAATACAATCATCCATTGATGAATACAATTCGTAATTAATTTGATTGTATACATAAGACATGAAAAACGAGACATATCCAAATTGCACTTCAAAATCCCAAAAAATAAATATATTTATAAAGACCACTCAGTCTGAACAAATTTCTTTCACCACTCAAACCACGAGGCTCAAATATATACCATCATAAGTTCATAACTTAACCACTCATGAAAATCTACCATCACGTCTCTATTATATTTAGTCTCCATTGAAATAAAAACTTTCTAAACTGTATTTTATGCATTTCCTTTAGACGGTTGATAATACATGAGACCACCCCAATCCTTGATAATTCCAGAACAATAAGCTCATCAAAGGTTTAATAGATATCAACTTGCAGTACTGGTCGTTTTAAGCAATTCTAACAACCATTAAAATCAGAAATAGATAAACTCACAAAGAGATCACAACATATGTAAAATTGTTTATTTTTAACCTTCGACATTAGAACTCGTGACTTTTGAGTTTTATTTTGTTAAATAAAATCTTTAATACATTAATAGCTAGAGAGTTACGCAAACAAGTGGTAAAAATCTGGAACCTTCTATATACAGTAAAAATATATACAAGTTACCATTTCGGATATATGACGGTGTTTCACAAACCGGCCAGATGTAATACAATAAACCTTATTGGTCCGTCACATCCCATTGAGAGGACATAAACATCCGAGAAATGCGAGTGGACCAATAAGGACTAGGTCATAAGTGTCGGAAAAGTCGTTTTGCGTAATCAACAAGTTAATAGAGAGGGCATGAGTAAATGTAGTACGTGTTCTACGTCTACAGTGAACAGACTTCTTCAAAGTCAAAAACAAATCTAACTAAACATTTACTGTCGTGACGAGAGACATGAAACGGCTTGTTCTTATTCTCTTCTATCGCTTTAAACAAATGCCTAAACTCAATGACTTGCTATGCACGCATTTACATAACTAGAGTATCAGGATTATAAACCAAAGTATTAGAGTTAAGAAAGAAAGCAGCACAAAGTCTTCATGGCATGACCTTAGTATCTCTCCCCGAACCTGAGAAACAGAGCACCGGTTCCACGATTGTGACGTACAGTATATTCAGCTCGCACCATACCGAGTTTCACACCCAAACCATACGATGAACCATGTCCCATTTTCCTGTAAAGCCCTGTTGGATTCCCTTTCACATCCTTTGAACTTCCCAAATCGTTTCCATGCTCAGCAAATGCATACACATGTGTGTTCTTGACAGGAATTCTAATCTCAGCACCAAGCTATATACAATTAGCAACATACCAAAAAAAAGCTATATACAATTAGCATTATCAGATTTTATAAACTGAAAGACCAAAACAAAAGCATGTTTTTCGTAATTATATTTAACCTCGAGAATGTTTTTAGCTGCACCAAGTTCTCCCATGCTGTATCCTCGAACGGAGTTAGGTCCACCAAGAGCAAAAACATCATAGCTTGGAAGATCGCCTATGCAGCCACCGTAACGACCATGGAGGACTAGAACTGGTGGTTGTGGTTTATCGGATCCTTCTTCTACTTGCTTCAGCTGAATGAAACTTGTTAATGATAGTTGGTGGCGGTTGAAGAGCGGAAAATTATTTCCTATACCTAAGCCTTGATCCACCTGCGATTTGTGTTAGTACACTATTAAAGCTCTAATTTAGTTAAAAACACCAACATCAAGGGATTTGATACAAAACCTGAAAGATATTCTTCTCTCCAACAACAGCCCCATTCACTAGCTTGGTGTTGTCTCGGGTTATGTTGGCTTGTAGAGTGGCAATGTGGTCAATACCGGTACCACTTAGAGTTGTTGGAGGTCCATTAATACTGATTCCACCGTCAGGCGATAACAAGAGCCCATTTTCAGAGATTCGCCTGTTTTCATCTCGGGTTATTATCTCTTCAAACATAACTCCATATGTGAGTTCTCTCTGACGGGTTAAGTTCTGGACGTGAAAAAAAAGGTGCTTGTGAGAGATGATTACAAGTTGACTATCTATATATATAGGAGACTTGGTTACCTCAGTTATAGTAGCTTTAAGACAATCTCGACCCACAAACATTGGAGGCACTAGATCCTCATAGCCTGGTCCTCCAGTGAACACTGGGCTAAGTTTTCTGCTATTGAAGAAGCTCGTTTTGAAGGTACGGTTTCTAGGTTTTTTAACAGCTTCCAGAAACCGTACATACTCAATCTTAGACAAAAGATCATCCTAAGAGAAAACCAAGCGTATTAAAGGATCAAAATATCAAACTACAAAATAAACTAGATAGGTATCAGAAGCATATGTAAAAACAAGTGTACCAGCTTAGGATTAAAGATGTTCCTAATGGTCACAGAACCCATGAGAGACTGATTAGATCCCTCGCTATTTGGACGTCCCAAATTACAGTTCCCTGTTACCTCGAAAAAATCCTAATAATGCAAGATAATCAAACGAAGGACATAGTAAATTCAATAGAAAACTCTTATAACATAAAAAAGTTGCCAAGTTTAGTAGAAGACAATACATACCAAAGAAGGATCAAGACCCCACTTTTCTACTCTCTGATCTGTCTCATTAAGCTTGATCTCAAAAACAATACCATTATCTTTCTCATCTGCATGTGGTATGACTAAGGACTTAATCTTCCTCACAGCTTCCTTCACAGCTTCCATCACAATAACCTGAACAACAAAGAAGAAATCCATTAATACACACTAGAATAACTTAAGGTTCATTTCTCAGAGGAATTTCATCAAACACTTGGCAGACATCAAATTCTATTTTACAATTCTACTCAAATAGAAACTCTGTTAAAAGCCAAATCCTAAGCTAAACTCAAAGCAACGAAAGCAAAATTCTGAAATCTACTACTACAACGTGAACGAATCAACAAGGCAACACCAAAAAATCCACTGACTCAGATACAAATTTCAGTCTGGAATCGTAATCAAACACATGTTTAAAACCAAAATCCAAAGAAAAATAGCTCTCTGTAGTGATTTTGGTAGTTGATTTTGATCTTATCGCTTGTTCTTTGCGATTCAAGTTTTGAAATCAGTACAAAGAAAGAACACGAGAGAAACAAGCGATTTATGTACAATTTCTCGAAGATCAAACTCGATAATGCTTCACTCTCAAGAGGAATTAACAAAATTTCAGGTTACAGAAGAAGAGATTCAAAGCTACGTACCTACACGAGTCTTCTAGAGGTTGACGAAGAAGACGAAGAAGAAGAAGAATCTAGATCTGTCTCTCTCTCTACTCGATTTCTTCAAACTTGTAGCTCTCACACTTCTTTCTCTCTATATTGTTTGTTACTACCGGTAAGCTCTGTTTGGAAGAAAACATGCAATCGCAACCGCCAAAACTTCTTTGCGTTTTGATTCTGCATTTGGGATTCTTCTCATTTATGGGCCTTAAGCCCAACTCAATGACTGACCCAAATAACTAACACTAAGCCCAATCGTAATCCAACATTTTCGCTTTATTTATGCATTTTATAGACACAAGTGACCAGTAATTGAGTTTAGGGTCAAAAGATTCATAAAGTTTTCACAGTCATAAAACAAACCAAAAAGTTGGTAAGAAACTGAATTCACAATCTGCTCCAATCTCAAGTTTACAAATTGGTCTTCCAACTTTTTAAAACTACCATTTGTTTTTCAATCCTTAATGACTTCTAAAATCAATGATACCACAAAAACTCATAAAAGTCTTTGTTGTATTATCTTTAGCCTCTCCCAGCTTGAATTGCTGCCATCAAATTAGCCATGAAGAAAGCATATCCAACAGCGGTATGTTGCGGAGTGTAGTTGTCTCCAAGTCCAAACTTTTCAAAGTTGAGTTCTTTGTTCACAAACTTACCCGGCAACGACCTTTTCGACATAGCTTCTTGCCATATCTCCAAGAACTCCTCCATCAATTTTTTTGCCATTCCCATTGATGATATAGGAAGATACTCCACCTAAATAGTACACACACATAATTATAGGTTTCAAATGAAAGTAGTGCATAATAGCATAATGGCATAAGTTGATAGCACTAAAAATTCGTATAATGAAAACTTGTTGCATGGAAAACCGTAGATTATGCAAATTTTCTTAATTGACAAATTTTCTGCCTAATCACATTAGAAACCGTCATTATGTGTGTTACCAATCATAGCTAATAACCTTTAGTTACTGAGTTACATTACAAACTCCAAATTATGAATTAACTAGAGTGTTAGATAATCATTAACATTGATTATTAATATATCTCAACGTACTCAAAAGATATAAAATTTGTTACCTCCATGACTACGCCTCTAATGGTCTCAGCATGAGTAGGAACAACTTTACCAACTCTCAAACGAAAATCCCCAAGTTGATACTCAAGCCCTTCAAAGTAAAACGAGAGTTTGCATTTGTAAGACTGAAGGCTCTCCATGATCATTTGAATTGAAGAATCTGCTTCCACGACGATCCTTTGCGACCTGATGACGAAATAGTACTTATCTGGCTCCTCCGGAAGCGAAATTCCTACAAATTCACGCGGGAACTCAGCTTGATTCGCCTGATCTTGCAACATGGGTTTGTAATAGTTGAGAGTGGCTTTCCATGTTCCCTCTTTGACGCCATTGAGACTCTCTATGCTTTGTGTTACTTCGTTTAGGATTTGGCTGCTAAATGTTGATCCCTGATTTGGTTGCCAATGCAAAAGCCTGGAAAAGTATTCCCCCAAAGAAATTTGAAAAAAGGTTAACGTATTATAAAAGAAATTACAATAATGGTTATTTAGTTTATGTAATCATCAAACCTACCATTTGACGGGCATGGCTAATGGAGGTACAACAAATTTCACTTGACAACAAAATTAAAAAAAAATGATCTCTATTAATTTACAATAATACACAAACAATAATATCTTATATAATATAGTTGTATTCAGATATATAATTTACCAAAAAACAAAATGATAAAACTTTACAATAAAGCAAAAAATTATTTAATCAAAAAATACTTTTTGATAGAATTTCAATCAGTGTTCATAAGGAAAATACATTTAAATGCTCAAATGGAGTTCATTTTTTTAATCATTTCTTTCATTTGAAATAGAACGTGGTCTATATGGAAAGGAAAATTTATTTTTAAAAGTAATTTACAGACCAAAAATAATACATATGCATCAACTTTGGAATCATAATACAAATTTCATTTTTTAATAAATAATTATAACATAGAGAATAATTAGATATTTTAGTGCATGTGCACAATTACATAAGTGTACTCACCCTTATCAAGATAAAAGGGAAGAAAATATAAATTCTTATAAGAAAAAAATAAAGTAACTTTTGACTTTAAATAAAAAGGAAACAAATCTAAGAAATTAATGTTATAATTAAATTATTTACCAAAATTAATTGAAAAATAAGAAACATTTTTTTACAAAAACTAAAGAAATTCATTAGATCTGCTATGAGTATCCGTTTGGGATCACACGTTCTGTGATAGTAGTAGATCGACAACAGATTAACTAAACGAATCAAATATGAAATATATCACTTCTTGAATACAATCTAAATATAAAATTCATACATCTCGGATAAACAACTCAATTCTGCTTCTAAGTATATTTAGTTTATAAAACGATGCTTTTTATCTTTATCTTATCTAAATCATTTTAAAAAGATGAGTTGAAGGCATAGTAAAGACTTTTAGGCTTAATAATCATCGAGCCATAAAAACAAAATACAAGATTAGATTGCGAGAAACACTTACCGATGAAAGAGATTTCTGGTGATGATCTTCTTGGGAATACGTAGTATAACGAAAAATTAAGACTCGTACACTGCATTATATAGAGAAAAGCATAGGAGTTTGTTTGTTTTACTAAGATAAAACGACCTCGTTTAAACTACCTCATTTAAAACGACTTCGTGTAAAATTATGTGTTTCTTAAAATGACCTTGTTTTTAAAAAGGTTTTCTTAGGAAATGAGTGGTGAAAACATGAATGAATCTAACCGAACTTATCCAAATTCGAATAATACTAATAGTTTAAAATCTTATAAATAGAATTATTGGAACTGAACCTTAAATCAAATTTAAATTTTATGAAACTGAACAAAATTAACTGAACGAATCAAAATTCCTAATGTATATATCTCATCTAATCATCTAAATAAAAATAAAGGTTTGATTCATGTTTCTTCTCATCTTTCGTTCATTTTTTATGCATAGTCATGAAACATTAAGGTTTCATTCCACCCAATGATATAATTTTTTTTTATCCTAGTACACTCAAAAAATGAAAAATTTATATAGAAATAAATTGGAAATTGATACAATTATATAATTGAATGATACGCTTTTGCTTAATACTAGTCAAGATGAAAAAATAAAAATAAACCAATAAAAAAAATTGAGCTGAAAATAGAGGAAAAATAATTACTTAGTTGATAATTATTTGTTTGATATAATGACATTAAATTGTAATTTTAGGTAATCACTTTTTGTTGATATTTAAAATACGTTTTTAAACAAAAACAAAACCGAAATAAAAAACCAACTCGAACAAAAACCGAATTGTGTCAAACCGAACAGAGAAAAAAAAAAGTTTTCCACAAGTAAAACCGACAAAATAAACCAAACCGGATCCCAAAAACCATAACCAAAAAATTGCATTAGGAGCCAAATATTTCCGCCACTTAAAACATGCCACGTAGGCACGAATCGATCGATGCAATAACTTTTGTAACGGCTACAAACTTCTGATTTCATTTTTGAAATTCTTCTCTTCCGTCTCTTTTACTAATTCCCCTTTCTTCTTCTTCCTATTGAAACCCTAAATTCTCTTCTTGAAATCCAAATCTTGTTTCAAGAGTAAACCATGCGGAGCGAGAGAATTGATTCAGATGAAGCAGAAACAAAATCGAGAACAAATCTCTCGCAAGAAGTCGAAGAATATATCAAAGATACAATTGATCATTCTTTAGGTCTTCCGATCTCCATGGAATCTCTTCAGAAGAAGCTTTATACGGCTGAAGAATCTCAACGCCGTCTTCGCGAACAGTATCAGGGTCTGATTTCGCGATTAAAGGAGAAAGATCATGTAATCGATCGTGTTAGGGTTAGTAATTTCTTTCTGGGTATCTTTCGTTTTCTGGGATTTGATTGATTTGAATCTGAATCTTTTTTTTTTTTTTTTTTTTTATAAGTCTGAAGCGAGTATGAATGCGCAAGCGTTGAAGAAGTTTGTTGAAGAGAATCAGAAATTGGCTAGTGAGTGTGGGAATTTGTTGAGTCAGTGTAAGAAATTGGAGAAAGAGTGTTTGCTTTATCATCAAGATCGTGATGCGTTGATGGAGTTTGGGAATGAATCTGATGAGAGAGCTAGAGAAGCAGAAGCTAGGGTTCGTGAATTGGAGGATGAAATTGGAAGAATGTCTGAGGAAATGCAGAGATTTAAGCGTCAAATCGGAGATGGTGAAGTAAGAGTTTCTTCATATTAACCCTAAATTTTCTTTAATTGGGTTAAGTTGGGTTTAGAATTGCATTGCCCTCGAGTAAATTAGTTTGCTTTTTGCACTTGCTGGTTTATAGTTTGGTTAGCTTGTTCTTGATGAAATGGTTACTCAAGTGCTATTGTCTTCTCTCTACTCTTTAATTAGCACATGGGGTACCATCATTTGGTTTTCTTTGTTAAGTTGACAACTTGATTTATCTAAGTTCTCATGAAGTTTGACTTCTCATTGAGTCTCTTTGCAGAAAAGTCATAGAATGGTAGATATGATGCACTTGAGAGAGAGACTATGCTAGTCCACATTAAGTTTCTCTTAGTACTATGAAATATAAAATGTCCTTCCATATCGCTTTTCTCGCTGAAGGTGATAACTTGAGGTGGATATCAAATGGGTTTGTCATATATCCTCTATTGTTAGTTGTTTTCAATAGCCTGAGGTGGATAAAGGTAGTTGATAAGTTTTTGGTTGTCTATGTGCTTCAGAGATTGCTTGTTCCATCCAATGTTTAATGGTACTAATACGAGGTGCATATTTATCAAACAAATAGAAATTAGAAAGATCTGTTAGAGTCAACATTAGTAAGAAAATGTATCTATTAGCTGCTACTTATAATCATTTCAATATAGTTTCTTTGTGGTCTGACAGAACTCTGTATTATCATTTCATAAGTATCCATGTTGTGTTCCTTTGCAGAAAGTCTTACAATTGTTGATATTATCCAGTAGATGCACTTAATAGAGAGACTCTAATGGTAGTCCACATTATGTTTCTGGTTTTTATAATTGTCAGTCCATATCGTTTTGCTTTCTGAGGGTAATAAAACTTTGGATTCTTCTGATATATCAAATGGGTTTTTCATATTATTCATATATACAGTATTGTTAGGCGTTTTTGATAGCTTGAGGTGGATAAAGGCTGTTGATAAGTGTTTGATTGTCTATGATGCTTGAGAGATTGCTTGTTCCATCCATGATTTATCTTTCTGTATCCTTGAGATGTAGCATATTTTATCAAACAAATGAAGATTAGAAAGATCTGTTAGTGTCAACATTAGTCAGAAGATGTATCTATTAGTTGCTACTTTTCATCATTTCAGCTGGAAACATAGTATCTTTGTGTTCTGACAGAAGTCTGTATTTTCATTTCTCTCTAAAGGTTGAAAACTGTACTACACCGTTAGAAGAAGATTTGCTTGATTCAGTTTTGGGATCACTCATAAGCAAAGATGAAACTATAATGGGGCGTCTCTTCTTGGAGGCAAACATCCACGACCAATCGTGCCAAGCCTTGCTGAGCAAGTGGGATCACTTAAAGCCTTCAACGCAAAAGGTTCTTTCTTTAGTTTCAAAGGCAAAGAAATTCGAAAAGGAAAAAGAATGCATCATCATGAATCTCGCTAAAGCTGAGCAAGAGGTAATAATCATAAACGATAACACTCTATTGTTCTTAAATGATTCCACTTGACTCACAAACTTTTTACAGGTGGAACTTGTGAGCACGCTAAACCGAAAGCTGGATAAAGAAAATCGTAAGTTGCTAAGGCAACAACAAAGCCCTCTTTGCTCCGCAGACAAGAACCGAAACAGCGCATCTGCAAAGGTAAAAGTACCACAAAAAGAAAGAAGTAAACACTGCGAAGGAAAAAGCAGCTATGTGGACTCTCTCTTTGATTCTAACTTAGGAGTGTTGTTCTGTTTGCAGTCAAACAAGAGAAAGAGTCCGAAGACGATGAGTAGCCCGGTCGAGAAGAGGCTTGAGTTTAGCAGTCCAGAAATTAGCAGGAAGCCTCTATCACCTGTATGGAATAACTCACCAGATTCTAAGATGAACAACAATTGATGATAAACAAAATCAAACAACTATCTGTATCATTCATATGTGAAACCGGATTATATTGTTGCTTCTCTGAAGCTACTAACAACATGTATCAGTATTGCTATGAACAAATTTGACCAGAAAATCATGTTTTCAAACTGGTAAATAACTAGCTTATTATATACAACAGCAGTGTAAAACTGACATAGCTTACTAAACACTGGTGTTTAACATTTCTTACAAAAACGCAACCGTTTTCGGTAACCTACAACGACGTCGTTGCGTCTACAAGAACAGTGAAATTTATACAAACGTTGTCGTTTTCAAGTACATTTTCTAAACGACGTCATTGCTTCTACAACAAACAGTGAGAATCATGAAACACGTCGTTTTAAAACTAAGAACGACGTCGTTAGTCTATTCCAACACAATAAATGTGAAATTGCGTTGCTTTTCGATTTCTTCTTCTTATCCAAAACTCTCTCAGTCATGGCTCTTCTTCGTCTTCCTGGCATTTCCCTCCAAATTCTAGGTCACAAATCAAACCAGAAGAACCCTAATCCCAATGTTGCCTTCACCAATCACTCTCTCTCTTTATCTACTCCTTCACTATGTCGTCTCCATCGTCACGCGACGTTTCCAGACTCAATTCCAGCAAAATCCAGAAACCTCACTTCGTACTTCTCCACCACAACACAAGAGCCAGTCCTCGAATCTTCTTCTTCTTCTTCTTCAGCTCCTGAGGTAGTAGAAGAAGAGATTTCTAAAACCAGATTGATTGCTCAGAATGTTCCATGGACATCTACACCTGAAGATATTAGATCGTTGTTCGAGAAGTACGGGAGTGTTATCGACATTGAGGTTTTTGGTTTTTCTCGTTTCCTTCTTTTGAAATCGATGAATTGAATCTTTTGTGTTTTGGTTTAACGAATTGTGTTTGATTTTTGATTTGTAGATGTCTATGCATAAGAAGGAAAGAAATAGAGGTTTGGTGTTCATTGAAATGGCTTCTCCTGAAGAAGCTGCAACAGCTCTTAAATCTCTTGAATCGTGTGTAAGTACAACGCTTCCTACATGTCTATATTGGAATACTATCATTGAGATTTGGTTGCGTTATGTTTCATATTATCTGGCTTTACGATTAGTAGAAGTTATACATTGTGCTTATTGGGCTCTTTTATGTTGCAGTTATCTCAATTTGATTGATTATTGTATGTAAGAACATTGCAATTCGCTTCCTCCATCTCTAAGTTAGCACAGAATCATTGAGATATTTCTCTCATTTACATTACTTTATGAGTAGTGGAAGTGTACATTATGTTATTAGACTCTTTCAGGTTGCAGTATCCCGTGTAAACAATAGATTTTTCTGGCCTAAAACTTGATGGAGCAAAATTTTCTCTTACTTAGTCTGATTGACTTTGTTGTTTTTCGGTCGATGCTCTCATTTGGTTGTGTTTGTCTCATTCTATTTGCCTTTATGTTAGAAGATGTTGTAGTGGTAGTACACCAATCGTATCATACGTTAGTAGAAGTTGTAGTTCTATTAGGTTTGGTTTTCATTGAAATGGCTTCCCCTGAAGAAGCTTCTACAGCTTTCATATCTCTTGAATCCTATGTAAGAATATTGCATTCATCGCTTCTTTTATGTCTAAATTGGCATATAATTGTTGAGATTTTGCTGTGCTTGTCTCATTTTTATCTGTCTTTTAGATTAGCAGCTGCTGTACATTGTGTTAATAGACCTTTTCATGTTGCAGCATCCCAATTTGATTGATTTGTGTTTTTTTTGTACCTGGTCTTTCTTTGATTTTCATCTGCCATTTAATTGTGTATTGTTGTTTAGGAATATGAGGGTCGTCGTTTGAAGGTAGACTATGCAAAGACCAAAAAGAAGAAGACATATGCGCCGCGTGAGACGCCTTCACCAGTGCCTACATTCAATTTGTTTGTTGCAAACTTGGCATTTGAAGCAAGGGCCAAGCATCTTAAGGAGTTCTTTGATGCAGACACTGGTAATGTTGTCTCCACTGAAGTTATATTCCATGAAAATCCAAGGAGGTCGAGTGGTTACGGGTTTGTCTCTTTCAAAACCAAGAAACAGGCCGAGGCAGCGCTTATTGAGTTCCAAGGAAAGGTAAATCCAAGCTATTCTAAATGATAATGATCTAATCATAATTTAAAGCATTCTAGGCTTATCAGTTATGTTAATTTTGAGCAAAGTTGAAGCTCATTATTACCGTCTGATATAGTTATTGAATGGAATAAAAAATACAAGAGAGTGTTTATGTTTTGGTTTATTTGGGTATGTTGCTGATACCATTTGAGCTTAGGGACCATAGATGGACCCGTAAACCGATTTTTCTAGTCTTTAGACTCTTAATGCATCAATGAGACAAAAATATAAATGGGTTTCTCTGAGCCATTATGTGGGTAGATACTAGACACTTTAAGAGTATATGGACCATAATCCCAGAATTGTAGAACAGAAAGATTTATGACATGTTTCTAATACCAGCTCTAGAATATGAGCTGATTAAGTTGGTGGAATTGACTGTGTGAAATGAACATACGCAGGATTTTTTGGGAAGGCCAATCCGATTAGCTAAAAGCAAACAGTTTGTGAAGTTGCAAGCAAAAGAAGGGTTGCAGCCACCAGAGGAGGAAGCAGAGGAGGAACCATCTCAGTCTGAGACAATGACCCAAGAGCACGAAACTCCGGCTGCATAAAACTTAGAAGGTAGTAAAAGCTTAATCCTGGCTCTGTTGTATCATCAACTTTAAACTCTGAATTAATCGAATCCGTATATATACTTAGTCTTCGTTGCAGGATCATTGTTGGAGATATTGGAATTGACGAAGAAGCTTCGAGCTTTTAGGTCTTTATTCTTCTTAGTTTTTGACCAACAAGAGGAGTGGGTACATACAAGTAGTACCTACCTTGAGTAAATGGTGGAGAGGTAAGAAGTACAAGACCGATTTTGTTAGAACTGAAAACTAGTAAGAGACAGGTATTACCAAACGTCAGTATCAGACCAGATCAAATCTCAAGAAACAAACTCATGTGGCTCCTACGAAACTTGCTTTGTTCAGTTAAACACAATGCTTCTTTGTTTGTCATCTACTTTCGATTACTTGTTTGCGTTTGTTATATGCTTAGTGTGTAACTTCATATATGAACCCGTACTCTTAAGAAAGTTATGTTAGTAATTTGTAAAACGCAAATTAAAATTACTTTAATAGCTAGGTTTCTATTTATAAAAGCCAAAACACAAAAGGTTTTGGGATTAGTTTGAATTTTGATTTAAGACATTGTATAAGCTGTGGAGAGGGAACAATCCTCCGGCTTCATTGTAACACCTACAAGTCCTTAGACCGCTTCTTAGGATAGATTAACACTAAAACCTGAAACTGCCTCCTTTCTTTTTCTTTTTCTCCACACACCTTTTATATTAAGTTATCGGGAAGAAACTATCCGCTAGAGAGAGCCATTTAGGAACCGATGTGCTTATATGGGGAAAAAGACTATTTCGAGCCTGAGCGTTTTTAGCTAAACAATCTGCTCGAGTATTAGAAATACGTGAAAAAAATCTAATATGGAAAAAAGAGAAAAAACAAACTAAAGATCGATAGGAAGCTAATTCCACTGCGAATGTCGGTCAATCGTCTTGATTGTTAAAGATAGAAATCAGGTCTGAACAGTGTGAAACAAAAATACCAGAAGTGTCGCCAATAAAGATCATGCATTCCGTTAGATTTCTTGCTTGAGACTTTGTCCTTTTCGCGCGGCAACAACACTATGGTTCAGTTAGATATCACCTCGAGCATTTGGTACTAAAGTACTAATTCAAAAAAGGCTTCTTGTACTTTGTCTTCCATTCTTTTTCTTTATATATAAAATTTTATGTGGTACGTTTTAAAGGTTATTAATGGCTAAAGAATAAATGACATTGGTATATGAAAAAGGACAAATTGTGGCTACTTTTCATTTTCGTTGAGTTGGAATATTAAGGAGGGAATGAAAATGAATCAGAATTCACAGCTAATGAATGCAAATGCTCTCCAGCCTTTCCCTTTAAAAAGGAACAATTTCTTCAACTTTCTTTTTACCTTTTTTTCTCTTTATCCTCCTTTTGTGCAAAAACCTAAAAAGACTTGAGAGTTCTTTTCGATTTATGTTAACAAAAAAACGATAGTATATCTTCTTCGTCTAACTTTTATAGCAAACGCATTGATTTAATTAAACTTTTTCATAATTTTAAGTAACTTATAGTATTGAGTATAATATTTTGTCACGCCACCTTTAACCTAAAATGGTTACTATAAATATAATACGTAGGAAAGCCCACATGGCTGAGCCAATGAAAGAATCCTGAAAAATGCTTTATATGTATTCTTACAGCTGTCTCCACGTGACAAAACCTACTCTTACCTTTCTCACCAAACCAAAGACTTTTTTAATTCGATTTTTCAATTCTAAACGCCATTAGTCTCGTTAATATTACATACTTTTCAATCTTCGTTATCCAATCTCATTTATATCGTTTAGCTCAAATAAAAGTGTAAAAAAAAGAGATGAAGAATCAGACAGAAAACCAAACAGCTGTTTTTTCGCCACTACCAATAAAACGACAAATTCACCGTTCTTATATACGTCGACACGTGTCTTTACACACGCACACGTTTGCTGACCTCATCAGTCATCACTAATCACCTTCTATTTCACTAACCACTTAACCCCACCCATTTCGAATTCCACAAGGCTTCACTAAATCAATTAATTCAAATCCATACGGACTTTGAAATACCATAATAAAACATTAGTGATAAGAATTTCTCTTCTTTCTTCTTTTTAATACCAAAATTTTTTGAACTAAAACATGTAATCCTCCCAAATCCGAAACATATAATATTAGTTTTGTAGTAAACGTCACAAACCGACGATCTTTAAACTTCGTATAGAATCTTTACCGATTAAACTAACGATATACCAGAAAGTGTTTACTAAAGACTATAATAAAAAACACATATGATTAATGATTTAATTCTATCGTCCAAACGCTAACTCAATTCTTAATACAACATAAAACCAAAGATTAAAAATAACACGAACAAAAAAATCCTTAAATAGAAAAACACTATCTCAATAGATGATTCTAAAATATAACCAAATTACAGTAACAAAGAAGCGACGAATACAAATCCGGCTAAAGATCCAGCAGCGAGAGTGGCGGCGTTGTTGTTATCGACGGGAGTGGATCCAGTCGGACCAGCGACAGGTGCACCATCAGGAGTGAGAGAAGTTGGAGGAGCGGGTGGTGAAGCGGAGGAGGGAAGTGGTGAACCAGCCGGAGGAGAAACTGGAGCCGCCGTGGGAGTAGCGGATGGTGTTGGAGTTGGAGTTGGTGTGATTGAAGGAGTTGGTGCGGCGGTTCTTGGAGGTTGAGCAGGAGATGGAAGAGGAGATCTTGTTGGAGCTGGTCCTGGAGCTTGAGCTATGGCTGATGAAGCTATGAGAGCGAGGAAGAGCAAAACGACGACGGATTTTGAAGCCATAGTTTTCGTAGTTTGAGAGAAGTGAAGGATCTTGTTTCGAGCAGAGAGGAGGAGGAGACGAAGAGGGTTTATATAAGAGAAGAGAATCGATGTTTCTTCGAAATTACACGAAGACGTGTAAATGTTTTTTGTTTTATTTATAAAGAAGTCCCTAGAGTTTCTCTTTATTACACTTTGGATCTGATTTGTTTTGTTTTTTAAAATTAAGAAGTTACATGAGCTCTAACAAAGTTTTGCACTTTTCTATATGAAAGCAACATAAAGACAAATCGAATTTTGTTTCATATCCAAACATGTGTTCGAAAATTTTGAATTTTTGGATGATGAACTGATAAATGTACGTTAGAGAAAAGGAGCCAAGAAATGGAAAAAATGTCAATTAATCCCTCAACTTTTTAAAAATGGCCATTTTATACATCAACTTCGTATGCGGCCGTTTAAAACATGAACTAAACGTTGATTAAATTTTAAAACATGATTATTCGTTGACCAGGCCAAAATAGACATGCCGCTATCAGTCATTAACGGAACTTTTAACGTTCGTTATCATCCGTTAACGACTTTATTAGTCAAGTTTTAAATTGTGGTCATTTTAAACATCGACTTTATATGTGGCCATTTTAAACATGAACTAAGCGTTGACTACCATTTAAAACATGAGAAATTCGATGACCAAGCCAAAATAAACATGTTGTCATCATTCATTAAAAGAACTTATAACATTCATTATCACTTGTTAACGACTCTATTAGTATCCCTAAAACGACTTTGTTTTGAGAATAACCAAAAGAAAATCAGGATTGTTTTCTAAATGAAACTCCAGTTCCCCAAATCTATTTCTACAACCGCTCAAACAAGACGAACAATCTTATAATGAGTCTTCAATTTGCTTCCATGATTCCTTTTAAAATTTAAAACAAATATATAAACGAAAACACTTTTATTTGCTTCCAATTACTGGCACTGTGATTATCTCTATATCAAACTATGGGTTCTGCTTAAAACTTTTTGATATGGAGATTTTATATGGGAAAAATCTTTATGTTCTTTCGATTATTCTCAAACGACGTTGTTTTGGACAGATTAACAGTCATTAACGGTTTCTAGGTTCTACTGATAAAGACATGTCTATTTTGGCTTGGTCAACAAATTTTTCATGTCTTAAATGGTAGTCAACGTTTAGTTCATGTTTTAAATGGCCACATAAAAAGTTGATGTTTAAAATGACCACAATTTGAAACTTGACTAATAAAGTTAACGGATGATAACGGACGTTAGAAATTCCGTTAATGACTGATAACGGCATGTCTATTTTGGCCTGGTCAACGAAAGATCATGTTTTAAAAATTAGTCAACGTTTAGTTCATGTTTTAAACGGCCACATACGAAGTTGATATATAAAATGACCATTTTTTAAAAGTTGGGAGATTAAATGACATTTTTCCCGACAAGAAATGTACACTATGTATAATTTTTTTCCTTCTTTTGGGCATAATTTTTGTTGGCAAAAAGTTTTGCATTAAAAAAAAAATTACAATGTGAAATTGAATTTTTGTTGTTGATAAACCTGCCAACATATTTTTGTCTATATCTTACACCTACAATTATCAATACTATGTCAATTATTCTGCTATTGGTAAGTTGTTAAACGAAAAAATCTACTGAAGTAAGTGATAAAGTAAATAATTTGGAATTTCAGTAAACTACTTGATAGCCGTAACCACCCAACTTGCTCCAAACCTTTTCTTACATGCATATTAAAAATGTCAAAATGGGTAAACCAATCTGACCCAACCCGACCTAAATTCATATAGATTCGAGTGTTTAATGGATGGGTTTGGGAGATCTAGTACAAAGTAAAGCTTGAACATGCTTAGGAAAAAGTCGACTCCGCTGTTTGTTAAGAACACGAGAATCAATACTGAAATATAATTTTGAAACAGTAAAACCTATGGATAACCCATGACTCTAATAAGTTTTGCCCATTAAACTTATAATCCTATTAGTTTTAATCTATTAAAACTCCTTTATATATATGGGTAAAATATTTTTACTTAAACCAATTAACATTATTGACGAGTTCGAGTAATCCATGAATGTTGACTTATTTTGACACTCCTAAATTGCATACTCTAATGGATTTGTTTGAAGACTGTTATTGTGGAAACGTAGATATGATTAGGAAAGTCGAGGTAATTAATTATTTTCATCTGATAAGTGATACGTACACGTATCATTAAAACAACTATGGAAACAAATGGAGATAAAAATATGAGCCATGGATTTGGCTAGGTCGTCGACCACCGACCCAACACCAACTACGCGTTGTTGCCAAAGCCTGCCCTAACCACGTGAATTAAAAGGTTTCAAAGATTAATCAAATTTTAAAATTAATTAATGTGACCTAAACTTTCACTTATCATTATGATTAGTGACTAACACGCGGTTGTGTTTTCCATTCGTCTTGTAAATTCTTATATTTATTTAACTTTTTGACTCTACGATCGAAGCATCTCTTTTCATTATTCGTTTTAAAAATGGATTTTTTTGGAGTATTATTTTACGTTTTAACGTAACGTTTCAATAATTGGAACCTCGGATTCTCTTGAGTTTAGAACGATCTTGAATTGTTTACTAACAATAAGAAAAGGTTTGGATTAGAAGAAAAAATAGTTTGGATTCTTCGAAGATGACAATATCAATGTGGTAAGTAGGTGGTGAGTCACCTTAAGTTGAAAGACAGAAATGGGGTGACTTCTTTTATTATTATTCACAATTTGTTATAAAAACAAATCCTATATAAAAAATTTTGACAAATTTTATCACATTTTGTGGAGGATATGGTTTGAAGCTTGAATAAATTCAAAATTCTGTTGAAATGTGTTTTTCGATAATGTCAAATGTACTAAATCTTGCAGATCAAATACTATGGACTATTTAAACTCGATTATGAAGTAAGGGTTGTAAAACCCAAAATCATTAAGATTTATGATATTTATTTAGATTATCAAATTTTACATGATTTTTTTTATTTTTGTCAGACATTTATACTAAAATACTAAATTGACTCAAATAAGCCAATGTTGAAGGACATTGTTGACATAGTTGATAGGATGTGGATGGGTAAAAACTCTTCGCGCCAGATTATCCACTTTTACATTATATAGATAATACATTTAACTAAAATTAAGTTAATAATATCACTACATATATTTCGTATTTCCATGATTAGAAAAAAATGTACCATTGCTCTAAATATATCTTTATTTGTGATTGGAAATGTCGTACATTTTATTATTTTACATGTAATCAACTTTTACAAGAGACTCATGGAGTCATGGATCTTTTTTACTCATAACTCATAAACCTTATTTTTCCTCTACCGTGCGTTATCGTGTGAGTGCTTATCTTACTTGGACTGGAGAAGGATTGAAGAGAATGGGGCCACATTGTAGGTATCAGCCACACCGGCCACACCTTCCCTCACAAAATCATCCGGCGACTCGAGGTTTGTGTCAGCCTGCGGAAACATGACATTGAATCAGTCATAGAATTAGAGAACCAAAGAAGACAAAAGAAAGAAAGACTGACCACACGGAACCATTGTTTTCCCGGTGGTGGCTGTGGAATCAGAGCCTTGACAAAGTAGTCGTGGGCGTTGAATGCCACATAGATGTCACGGCCACCTATACCGTCATGGAGACTGCAAGAAGAGTCACTTATTAATCTGAAATCTGATAACTCTGTAGAGTACTATAACACAGTTAGGTAAGAAACTTTGGGACTTTTGTGTCTTACGTGAAAGCTAGGAACTTGCTCTCACTGTTGTCCCAATTATCTTCATGCCATGTAATCTCACCCTTTAGACAATCATTGAAAATTAGAGTAGCACTCAAAAATCCAAGGAATAGATGAAACCAAGAGGAAGTTAGTTACTTGGGTGAGGAAATTTTCATGCTTGAGTACATGGTGTGAATGTCGGAACTTGATCACCTCCGAGAAAAACCTGAAATGGTTCTGCTTCTTTGCGTCGAGCTGGATTTAATAAGAAAAAATGATTTCAGTTCATGGAGGAATCCGTAGTAAACAGGGAAGACAAAACGCGAGGCGTAAGACTTGCCTCTTTCCACTGGAAATTGTTAAGGGAGGTATCATGTCCGTAGCTATTGTTGTTACCATACCGTGTATGTCCATATTCGTCTCCCATTAGCATCATTGGTGTTCCCTGATCATTGATCACCATCGGTTTCATATGCATTTAGAATTTTAGACAGTATTTAAACGAGTGTATGTTGGCAAATACGCACCTGAGAAATCATCAAAGCTAAATGAAAGTTCTTCATTTGCCGAGTACGTAAAGATTTGATGTGAGCATCACCAGTTTCCCCTGTCAATAAACAGATTATTAAACTTGAATGCTGTAATAAGAATATTATACAGAGAAACGATCAATGCTTGAATATTGTGAAGCGAGACTCTTTTAATTGTACCTTCAAAACCACAGTTCCAGCTATGATTGTCATTACATCCATCATTTCCTCCTTCTCCATTGGCCTCATTGTGCTATCATACAGAAGAGATACATAAAGCGCTGACTCATTCATGTTTTAAAATCAATACATTGGAAATCAAAAAGTACCTTAAAGTTGTACGATACAAGATCTCGCAATGTGAATCCATCATGTGCGATCACAAAATTTACACCATGGTAAGGCTTCCTCTGGTTAACCTATATAAGAGAAGAGGGAAAGTGCGATGATATCATTAAACCTACTTGGATTCTACTGCAGTTAATGCATCTAAGTGTTCACTGAATAAAGTTCAGAATGAATACAAAATATAATAACCTGGTAAAGATCGGAAGATCCAGAAACCCGAGTAGCAAAGCTTCCTTTCATGCCACTGTCACCCTAACAATGTGGAAGATTAGAGTGCATCTGCAATAAGTCATGCCTTTCCAAAGATCAGGTGAAAAAGACTCCAATGTTGAATACCTTGATAAATCTTCTAACATCATCCCGGTACATCCCATTCCACTCAGCCCACCTGACTTGGGAAAAATCCACCAGTAGCCATACCAGTTACACAAAGTTAATAACCACAGAACTTTGGAAGGAACTACAATGTATAGTACTATTGGGAGTCATCAACTTAAGCTAGTTATGAAGCTAAAACGGTTACCTATCCCAATTTGGAAACTTCCCGACTAGATATAATCCTCCACAATCCCAAGGCTCTGCAATTATTTTACATCTTGACAGAACAGAATCCTTGGCAATTGCCTGATTCAATAAGAAATTACAAAATGAACATTATGGCACAAGATTTTCTATTTTATTTTCTGAATATGCAAGCACAATGCATTAAAACCTACCCTTATCAGTGGGGGAGCACTGAGTGGAGATCCATCTGTTGCTCGGCAAAGCACACTAGCAAGATCAAACCGGAAACCATCCACGTGATATTCAGTGACCCTGCGGTTAAGTAAAGAGAAGAAAGCAGAACCAGAATGATTAACTATGTGAAGTAACCACAATGACTGTCAAGAAGATAGAAAAATCAACAAGCAATTCTTTCATATCAGTGTCATGTCCAGGATAAACTGCAAGATATTTGGTCCAATTAGTTACAGTGGCTGCTAACATAGATTTTGTCCATACCAGTGCCTTAAGCTATCAAGTATGAGTTCCATAACAACTGGATGGTTACAGTTCAGTGTATTCCCTGGAGACAGAAAGCAAAAGAAACGTTGAGCACACATACTACAGCAAACTGTAAACCAAACTTTCATTTCAAGTACGGAATTTTTGAAAAGTAAAGTCTGCAATATAAACTTTAAATTACCACAGCCAGAAAAGTTAAGCAGTTGGTTGTTTGGATCAAGCATGTAATAAACCTGCATAATAGATCTCACTGTTTAGAGTTTTAAGATAAGAAAATAAATAAACCGACATGAATGTTAATCCTCTTATGACTCACCTTGTTGTCTATGCCACGAAATGAAGTGGTATAAGGGTATTTGTCATCTGCTTCGTTGGTGTGATTATAAACTACGTCCAAAATGACCTGCAGAGAAAACTTGTAAGAATACTTCTGAAGAATAATCAATTACAATAAAAAGTTCAACAAGGAACAAACTGCATCGACCCCAAGAAAACGGAGCAATACAAGGGAATTGCTACCTCTATACCAGCAGAATGCAAGGCTTTGACCATTTCTTTAAACTCTTTCGAAGCTTTAATAGGGTCTCCCTCACCACTAGCATATCGGCTCATCGGAGCAAAAAAGTTAACTGTCGAGTAACCCCATGTGTTAACCTAGTAAAAAGAAAAATCTCTTTCAGGTATGGGAAGCACTGAAACTTCCATTCATGGAGACTCAAGTTAAATTGAAAAGGGAAGAATTTTATAGCTACCATTGCGATAAGACCTGCAAGAAATATTATAAGCACACAGAAATGTAAATTGCTGATTCGTGATTACCATGTGATCCCTAGGGTTAGAACGCCTCTGAAGCTCCAGTTCATCAAACTCAAACACTGGCAATAATTCCACTGCATTTATACCCAGATCTTGAAGGTGTGGGATCTTAAGAAAAAAAAAAGAGAGTGAGCTATAAAAGAAGCTTTGTACATATACAGGCAGATGTATCCTCAATATCTATCATAATAAGCTTTTTCACACTTTTAACGTTTTTGGTAAATGACTCCTGCTAACAACCCTTGTGCAGTAAGCATGAATGTGCAGTAATTTCAGCATCTCAACACATATGTTTTAAGTAGAATACAATCACCTTCTCAATGAAACCGAGGTAACTGCCTCCTATAGCTGGGTCCATCCCACTGGATTCATCAGCAGTAAAAGCACGAACATTCATTTCATAAATAACAAGATCCTTCTGCAAAACAGTAGCAGCTGATTACAAAACTGAAACAAAATAAGGGAGAAACCATAAATGCTGCAGGAATACAAATTCCATATTCAAAGTCGGAATCGTGCAACAACTAGCTGAAGGAAACAAATGCAATTTTTACCTCAGGTATGTTAGGAAACTTGTAGTCATCTCCCCAGTCAAATGGCGAGCTCTCAAAGTCATAAGTTCCATAAAATTGAGCAAACTTCTGACTACTATCTCCAAAAGAACTATGACCTTTAACTAGCTTAGCATAGGGATCCAAAAGCAAAATACTACGATCAAACCGATGCCCTTGTTGCCATTCTCCAGGACCATCAACACGGTAACCATAGAGAACATTATTGAGAGGCAAATCCTATCAAAATGTAAGAAAATTTCACAGCAAATGAGAACTCAAAAAGATAAATCTGTCTAAAGAAGTTCCTCAGTGTATGAGACTACCTCAACACAAATGTGCCAAGTATCTCCAGTCTTGTTTACACTGGGATCCAAAACCAACTCTATCATACCATCATCATCCGTATCATCCTTACCACTAGAACAACATATCACCAAAGAACATTAGCATCACAGATTAAGCAAGCAAAACAAAAACAAACTTCAAACCTACTTGTTATATACCTCTGGGATAGTGATAAGCAGAGTGTGACAGAAGTAGCATTCTGAGAAAACAAAGCAAAATTGATTCCCTTATCGACTTGTGACACACCAAGAGGAGATACCTCACCAGAAGAAACTTTAAACAATTTCGTCTCCGTCATTGTAGATGCTTCTTCCTAGAAAATTACACAGAAGAAGCACTTATCACACAATTCAAAATCCGCTAAAGAGCAAAAAACTAAACCAAGAGATTTACCTCAACCACACGTTCGTGTGCGCGACGACAAGTGACCTTAAGTGTTGAACGATCCTTAATCTACCTACGATGAAACAATGAAGATCGTCTAATTCGGTTTTTGGAATGTAAACTTAAGAACATGAACGAGATTAGGGATTACGAAGAAGACGTGCCTTACGAGAGAAGATCCGAGCTCTGGTGACTCTCCTACTCAATTTCAATCTACGAATACCAAACAAATTCAGAATCAGAACTCAAATTTCGAAGAGGAAGATAGAGTGAAATTGACTAACCCCATGGGAATGGTGAAGCTACTAGAGAAGGCATTAGTGAGCGACGGAGAGAAATTGGAAGAGAATGGATCATATGTAGAAGAAGAAGAAGGTGAAGTAAGCATATCTTCGTTGCTTCAACGATCGGAGTTTGTTTTTGAATCGAATCTTACTCTTTGTAGTGAGTGAGATTCTCGGAGAGAAGGTTTTTGATTGTGATGGGACTTTGGGAGAAACGAAGGAGAATCGTTCATTGGAAGTGATTGCCACGTGAACGGAAGCGCGAGTTTTTGTGTATAGCTTTCATTGTTTTCTGGAGATTTTCTCTGTTTGTCATTTTCCCGGAAAATATCTTCTTGTACGAAGAAGCAAACCAACATTTGGTACAAGAATATGGGATTGGTTTGGAGATTAAACCGGTTTATCTCGGATTCAATTGAGAGGAAAGACTCGGAGTGGAAGAGAGGGTTTCATGTCTCACTCGTAGAGGTGGACATTCGAGTAAGCGGGTCGGGTTCAGATAAAACTCGATCGGGTACAGGTCCTTTGGGTAAAAAAGTTTAGGATCTAAAAGGATAAATTTAAAATATCGGTTCGATTTCGGTTCGGGTCTAATCAGGTTTAGGTCGGTTCGGATATAGATTTTTAGGCCCTATTTTAGAAGCGATACCCGAATTTTCGCGTAAAATTTTGGGGTTCGGGTAAAATTTAGATTTTCGATTAAAATATTCGAGTATTTTTGTGTTCAGGTTCGAGTCGGCAAAGCCTAATCCCTTTTATCTTGGATGGTTGGACTCGCTTCAACAAAGTCTATTCGTCCACCGCCTTCAAGGTATCATGACGATTTTATAGAGGAAGGTAGCCTAGGTCGTGGAGGGTATGGCAAAGTGGTCCAATGTGTGTTCAAAATGGATCAAAAGGTGTACGCTGTCAAAGGAATTTTGATGACCTCTGTAGACCCTCTTCTTATGCCATCAACTGCAGAGATTCTCACAGAGTTAGTTCGTATCGGAAACTAGACGTTTGTAATAGTACTTGACTTATGTTTTGAGCATAAGTCTTTCTGAAACTATACTAGCCTTTCTGGAAACTACTTTTGTTTTGAGAACAAGTTTGTTCAACTACCTTCTTTGTACCGACAAAAAAAAAATATTGTAGGAGTGAAATCACAATTTATAAATTAAGCAAGTCTAAGCAAATCACAATTTGGTATATACTACTCGAGTCTAAGCAGATCTAAGCATATATAAAATCAACATGAGAAAATATTAGAGTTCACATTTTTAAAACATAATTTAAAATTAAATTTACGAGTACACAACAATTCCGATGAAACTAAAGTATAATTTACAAGTTCACAACAAGTAAAACCTAAGCAGATCTAAGCATATTTGAGCAAGTCTAAGCATACTAGAATTCACATTTCTAAAGCATATCTGAAATCACAAGTGATCGTAAAATCTGAGGTGTATTGCAAGTGAAATTTTAAGAGACTTTTGTAGAATTTATAAATCATATGTTATTCAAACATGAATTTTAAAAAACTCATGAAATTCAGTGTTATTGAACTAATGATTTCAAAATCCACCTGAAAATTTACTGTTATTGAAAACAATTTGTGGATTTGAATTTTAATTATTTTGGAGAATTTGAGAGGATTTCTTTAGTTAAAAATACAGAAATCCAAATCCCATGGTTTAAAGTGAGATTTGAATGGATTTTACAAAAATCATATAAACTTCCCTAAGATCAATTAAATCATTTAAAACTCAAGAAAACTCAAATCACTTTAAATTCTAATTTGAATACATCCCCTTAAAGGTAATTTGGAGAATTATAAACAAATAAGTGAATGTATGAAAATGGGCTTTATTTAGTTTTGGGCCTTTTCACCTAAAAGAACCCCTAAACCCTTTCTCTGACCTTTCTTCTACAAATCTCTGACATTTCTTCTTCAACATTTGATACATTCGAAAGTTTCCATTTTTATCGATTCTACAACATATTTTGTTTACCAGATTTGATAGATTTTGGAAGATGACATTAGGGTTGTTATTCGGGATTGGAAGAACATTCCGAAGAAAGAGAGCTTCTTCGCTTGATATTCTCTCTCCCAAACGAGCTCCCAGAGACTTTTACAAGGGAAAAAACTGTAAACCTCCTGGTTTCCACACTCGTAAAGGTTTCATTTTTCAATCCAATCTGTTTTCATCAACACTTATTTAGTAATCAATGATTGAAAAAAAGTTGTTTCTTGATGCAATGTTGTTTGAATTTTGATATGTGGAATCTAACAAGTAGAAAAAGCTAAGGACTTGAACTCTATTTTGGTCATTTAAGTTGTTTCCTATGTATACTTGTTTAGTAATTGATGATTAAAAGTTGTTTGTTGATGATGATGACGCAATGTTGTTTGAATTTTGATATATGAAATCTAAGAAGTAGAGAAAGCTAAGAACTTGAACTCACATTTAGCAAATTGAACCTAATGATGCGTAATACTTTACGCATTTCATTCGTTTGACTTGAATTTGGAACAACTTGTTACCCTTTTTATGCTGCTATTGAGATTAAGTTGTTTCCATATAGTTTGTTTAGTAATTGATGATGAAAAGTTTTTTTTGATGATGATGATGATGATGATGCAAAGTTGTTTGAGTTTTAAATATAGGCAATCTAAGGAGAGCTATTTTCAAAGTTTGATATTTTAGGTGGAAAGCTAAGAACTTGAACTCCAAATTTGGCTAAGTGATCGTAAAAACGTGAAATGCTTGACGCATTTCATTGGAAAAATTTGTTGCCTTTCTCATGCTGCAGTTGAGATTTAAGCTGTTTTTATGAACTCTTGTTTAGTGGTTGATGATTGAATGTTGTTCTTAGTGATGGAATTAGTAACTAGATAATGCCAAATTGTTTGGAAGTTAGATATATGTAATAAGGAAGCAATTTACATGACTTTAAGAGACCTGATTCTTTAAGAGGAAAGCTAAGAATTTGAACTGAATTTTGGCAAATTGGTCATCATAGCATTGTTGTAGATGTATATCATAAAGTATTTGCATTTTTCCGTTCTTTCTTTTACTTTTTCTCTAAATTTGTGACAATGGTTTGCATGAGGATATGTTGTGCAGCCAGATAAATTGCCAAACTACGTAGTCCCTGATTTGACTGGCTTTAAGGTTTTTATTCTACCCTAAACTCTTCTGTTACTTTTCTTTGATTCCTCGATATTGAACATGAGAACAAAACAATAGTGAATTCCTTCGGATATCTTTTTACAAGTCGTAAACTTGTAATGGTTTGAAGCTCCTTAGGTTTGTGATCCTGATGATCTTATTCGTTTTAGGTTGTGTTAGGAACCTGAAATGGAATGCTTACTTCTTGCATTAACCTTGTTGTGTTTTGCATGCCACCCTAAATTCTTCTGTTCCTTTCCTTTGATTCCTCTATATAGATAGCCGAGTATGTAACTTGCATCCTAATTGAACATTAGAACAAATTCCCTTTTTAAACCGTTTACATGTCTTACTATTCAAAGCTCCTTAAGCATGTGTGATCCTGACGATTTTTTTTCCGGTCTTAAGTTTTGTGTTAGGAACCTGAAATAGAATGCTAGCTTAATGTATAACGCAAGCTTTGTTGTGTGATCTAGCTTTGCTGATGGAACATTTGTATTTTATAGCTGAAACCATATGTATCTCAGTGCCCTTTAGACGTCAACAAAACAAACGAGTCAACTGAAGCTTCCAAGTGACGAAGTTAGAAGAAACATGTTTTTAACTTTGAAGTCTTCATTAGCTTAAAGTTAAGGACTGTGTTATTCTATCATCCTTAGATATCTTTTGTTACTCAACAACTCCTAGCAAGTTATTTCGAGATTGAGTTAATAAAATAAAAACTTTGAATTGAATCCAATGAATCTTAGATTTCAATATTTCTCCACTTCTCAATTCCCTGTTTGGTAACTGCTACTGAATGTGTGTACCGTTTCTATTGTAACCAACAGGTAAAACGGTAAATTAAAGCGGGACAATGAATAAAAATCCTCAAAAACCCCAAAAAATACTCATACTAATTTTTATTTGCAAGTTTAATACCCAATATTTTTGGATTGGAATCAAAAATACTTCATCTAATATTTATGGTCATAAAATACCTCATATATTTATTATTGGTAGAATGAAACCCGCACAAAATTCATGTTTTTTTTCTCCCGTTTCTCTAATTCTAGCCGACGTAGATGATACTCCCCGCAAGTAACATGTGCCTTATAATGTGATCGCGTTAGTTCCCAGCTTTGTCTAGCCACCAAGAATCATCGTCTATGCCGCCTGCCGTCATAGCTCTAGGGAGGAGCTGAGAGTGAGAAGGACAAGGGAAAAAATGAGAATCTCTGAAGTTGGATTGGGTGTTTTACTGGGATTAGTGGCATTCGATAAGTTAGTAACACCGAATTGTATATATAGATTAAAAAGTATGAGATTCAAATTTAACCCCGTTAAATAGTTCCGTTAACGTCCGTTAAGCCGTAGGTTAATTCTAACAATAATTAATATATGAGGTATTTTATGACAGTAAATAATTAGATAATTTATTTTTATACCAATTCAAAAATATTGGGTATTAAACTTGCAAATAAAAATTAGTATGAGTTTTTTTTGGGATTTTTAACCACAAAAAAAATCTTTGACCTTTTAAAAAACTCTTATTGAAAAAAAAAAAAGGAGTTATATGATGAAACCAAATGGACCCATATGATTGGGAGATTTGGATAACAGAGAATCCACAAAAGTGTATCCTTCACAAAACCAAAACACACTCTCCATTTTCTTCAGACAACTCTTTCTCCTTTCTTCTCTCTTCTCTGTCTCATCACAAACCAGAAATGGGAGGAGTGTCCTTCCTCTCCACTGTTCCTTCCTTCACCAACACAACCAATCATCAACATCTCACTACACTCTCTTCTTCTTCTCATCGCTCTGTGAGTTTCAACCATTGTTACATTCTTTACTTCTAACCCATTTTACATTTCTTCTGCTAACAATTCTTCTTCTGATCAGGCTGTTATACGATGTTCCAAGATTGAACCTCAAGTTTCCGGTGAAAGTTTAGCTTTCCACCGCCGTGATGTTCTCAAACTCGCCGGCACTGCAGTCGGAATGGTACCTTAACACTTGACTCGATCAAAAATTACATACACATTGGTACAAATGAGATATTGTAATGTATAGTCTGTGGCTACATCTTCTTGAAGTTGTCCTCTCTATGTCACATTTGATGAGTTCTTGGCAGTGATGATCTCTCTTGTTAGGAATTAATAGGCAACGGTTTCATTAACAATGTGGGTGATGCAAAAGCTGCTGACTTGAATCAACGTAGACAACGATCCGAGTTTCAATGTGAGTATCTGAAACAAGAACACTAGTGTGGTACCATTAGGTTGTTATTGGCACTAAAGGTTTCACTTTTATATTATGCAGCAAAGATCAAGATTTTGCTTTCAACCACCATTAAGGCTAAACCGGAGCTTGTACCTTCCTTACTCAAACTAGCTCTCAATGATGCTATGACTTATGATAAGGTCAGGCTTCATATAATGCTCTTGTCCATCTCTCTGGTGACCCTTTAATGATACTAGCTTTTTGTCTAGGCTACTAAATCCGGGGGAGCCAATGGATCCATACGGTTCAGGTAGTTATATGATGTAAGAACATTATAAGAGTAATCTTTAGATGATGTCTAATGCATTCTTTTCTTTTTGTGAAGCTCTGAGCTAAGTAGAGCAGAGAATGAGGGACTTTCTGATGGGTTGAGTTTGATAGAGGAAGTGAAGAAGGAGATTGACTCTATCTCGAAGGGAGGTCCTATTTCATATGCAGATATCATTCAATTAGCAGGTAATGTTATAGTATATACCAAAACTTGTTCATGAAGAGTAGCATTATTGTATTTGTGGATAACTGAAATCTTTCTTGGGTTGGTTTCTGTAGGACAATCAGCGGTCAAGTTTACATATTTAGCATCGGCTATCCGAAAATGTGGTGGAAATGAAGAGAAGGGGAACTTACTTTACACAGCATATGGTTCAGCTGGTCAGGTAAACAATGCTATCGTATTCGCTTTTGAGTCGCGGCGTTTTGTTCAAATCGATACTGAACCGTTGTGAATCTGTTAGTGGGGATTGTTTGATAGAAATTTTGGAAGGAGTGATGCAACAGAGGCTGATCCAGAAGGCAGAGTCCCACAATGGGGGAAAGCAACTGTGCAAGAGATGAAAGATAAGTTCATTGCTGTTGGATTGGGTCCTCGTCAGGTACATGATTTTCGGTTTAAACAGAGAATTATCTACTAGGATCACTCGAAGTAACTAACCTGTATGAGGAATTTGTAGCTAGCTGTAATGTCTGCATTCTTGGGTCCTGATCAAGCTGCAACAGAACAGCTCTTAGCTACTGACCCTCAAGTTGCTCCATGGGTTCAGAAGTATCAAAGAAGCCGTGAAACCGTATCTCAGACTGATTACGAGGTTCGTTTTCACTCGATTTGCCTTAATCATATATTCATCTACCTCAAACTCAAGCTCATGTTTTGGTTTATGAATATGTTTGTAGGTTGATCTCATAACTGCATTCACAAAGCTAAGTTGCTTAGGACAGCAAATCAACTTCGAGGCATATACATATCCCGTCGAACGGATCAATCTGAGCAAACTCAAGCTATAAGCTATGTACACTATATGTATAACATGAGAGGAAACTTCGAAATAAACCAAAGATTTTTCTTGACATTGAAACAAAAAGAGAAGTTGAATCCATTACAAACAAAGACACAGAAGATAGGAGTCAAATCACGATAAAATGGAAACAGATAAACGAAAAATAATAGGAATCGAGTTTTCGTATCCACGGTTGAGAAAAGCAGCAAAAAAGGACAAGAATTAGACTGCCTTAGAGAGCTTGGGGATAAAAGGAAATAAGAAACCAACAGAGAAACACCTCCAAGAGAAAAACATATTAATGGAGAGGTTTTAGATACTGAAATGACAACAAAGTTGCGGTAAGACGACTTAGGATTGTTGCTCGTCAGCGGGTTTTGCTGCTGCTGGTGCTGCTTCTTTGATGTCATCAGCAACATCGTCCTGATTGAAAAAAACATTTGACAAGATCATCATAATCAGAATCAGACCACAAGAAAGAAGGATTGAGGAATGTATCAAAATGTAAACTAAGCAACAACTTGATTTCCAAATCTAGTCTCCCTCAATGGCATATATCTTGCTCATGGTTTCAGAAATCACAAACAGGCTTAAGCAAGGCATAAGGAGGAATGCATCAAAATGTAAACTAAACCACTTGATATTCAATTCGTGTCTTCCTCAATGGCTTAACAAGGCTTATGATTTCATAAATTAAGCAACAAAACAGGATTAAACACATTTGACAATCACTAAAATCAGAATATGACCAAGAGAATGCATCAAAATGTAAACTAAACTGTTTGTTTTCCATATCTAGACTTCCGCAATGGCTTAACAAGGCTCATGGTTTCAGAAATCAAGCAACAAAACAGGCTTAAATACATTTGACAATCACTAAAATCAGAATCAGAGCCAGCAGAATGCATCCAAATGTAAACTAAACTGTTTTATTACAAATCAAGTCTTTCTTAATGGTTTAATTATAGGCTAAAAGTTTCAGAGATCAAGAAACAAAAACGTTATTCGTTCATCAAGCAACAAAAACAAGCTTATAAGGCCAAAATATAATACCTAGCAAGATTACTAACACAGTTGACAATCACCAAAATCAGAATTAGACCAGAAGAATGCATCAAATAAACTTGATATCCAAATCTAACTTTTGTCAATGACTTAATTAGGCTCATTGTTTCACAATTCAAGCAACAAAATCAATCATACAGGAGCCAATATATAATACCTGCATATCAGAAGTCCAGAGAGTGAGGTTATCACGAAGAAGCTGCATAATCAAAGTACTGTCCTTGTATGACTCTTCACCAAGAGTATCCAATTCAGCAATTGCTTCATCAAACGCCTAAATAAATCCATAAACAAAAACTCATCAAACACACACATAAACCAACAATACATAATCATATAAAACATCCCTCAGATGAGATCCAAACCTGCTTAGCGAGATTACAAGCACGATCTGGAGAATTGAGAATCTCATAGTAAAACACAGAGAAGTTCAACGCAAGACCAAGACGAATCGGATGCGTTGGAGCCAATTCAGAATTAGCAATATCCTACACAACAAACCAAAATTTCAAAAACCTAAATCACACAAAAATCAAATCACAGATCGGAGAAAGAGATCAAAAACCTGAGCAGCTTTGTAAGCAGTAAGAGTATGTTCAGCAGCATCTTTCCTCTCTTGACCAGATTTGAACTCAGCCAAGTACCTATGATAATCACCTTTCATCTTCAGATAAAACACCTTCGAATCTCCAGAAGCAGCAGCGGGAACGAGAATCGTATCGAGAAGCTTAAGGATTCCGTCACAGATATCAGAAAGTTCCGTTTCGATTTTGCTTCTGTAGTCACGGATCAACGAAACGTGGTCATCGTTACCGCGAGACTCCTCCTTTTGTTCGATCGATGAAATGATTCTCCACGAAGCACGACGAGCTCCGATGACGTTTTTGTAAGCGACGGAGAGGAGATTACGTTCTTCGACGGTGAGTTCGTCTTTGTCAACAGCTTTCGCGACTTTCTCCATGAATTCAACCATTTCTTCGTAACGCTCTGCTTGTTCGGCGAGTTTCGCCATGTATACGAATTCATCTCTTGCTGAGGAAGCTCCTGGTGTCGCCATTGTTGTTTAGATCGGAGAAGAAGATGATGAACAAAGTGAGGAAGAAGAAGAAGAAATGATTCTCAGATCTGAGAGAGTTTTTTTTTTTTTTTATCGGCTCCGTGGATTTTTGTTTTTGTTTATAATGAATGAGTGGGGAGCGATGATTACGGATTGTGAGAAGAAAGGAGAGCCGTTGGATTGAAAGCTGGCAAAAACACGGATTCGTAACGAAAAAAGGCGCTGGCTTTTCAGATACTTTTTAGGTCAAGTTTGAATTTTCAATGATTGGAAAAGGGTATTTCTGGAAATTACTTATTTAATGGGCTTTTTTCCTGCGAAACGGGTTTATTGAATGGGCTTTAAAGCCTATTTTACGGATTAACTCATTTGCGCGTGGGTGAATTAATTATTGAATGGCCCGAATAGGCCCAATAAATATAACGCTTGTATTTTGGTATACTTACTGATTTCATTTTTAATCGGATATCCGATATGAAATATGAAAAATAGAAAATTTAAAACCCAAAGATGGCAATATTTCATTAAGATTTCTTTAGCTGTTAATCTTTAGTATTTAAATATTTAATTTAATGAACGTAATTTCATAAAATTTACAAACAAATACGTCAATCATCGTAAATCTAGTGAGCCGACATCGTTAATTTACAAATATTATTATAAACATTTAATTATCTCTTTTTAAAAAAAAATTAAGAGGACCAACTGTTATAATAAGATATTATTATAAACATCTAATTATTTTTTTTATTTTTTTTATTTAAGAAGACCAACTGTTCTGTTTTGGATACTCATAATTACTATATTTCTAAGGCTATAAGTCCTCATCACTTTAGTAAAAATAAATTTTGTGGATTGGTTTCATCCCCTCTATTAGGAACATGGACAACATCCATTTGCATGTCAAGAAGGCTTTGCATGTCTATGTAAGTAAGTTTTATATTTATTTGAAGATCTCGGTTTTTTTTTTCTTTTTTGTGAGATCATAATTATAATATTCGTGTATTTACTAAAATTTAATTTCTCTATGAAAAAAACTATTTGCTGAAAATAGTATGCACAAAACGTACACACATATCGTTGTTAAACAAGCAAACATGTAGAGTATCGATTAAACGACATATGTATATACACAATTTTCCTGAAGTTAGGATTTTATCAAGATTTCTTTCAAGTTTGATCTTGCAAGGTAGAGAGAAAGCCTCATAATTTGGAGTCACACTAAAGACAATGATAGGTCTTTGAGTCAGAGATAATGGAGTTTTAGGTTGAATAACTAATGCTCTAACCCCTCATATTGGAGTTTCAGCTAGGAACCAAAACATTCAAAAGGAATCAAACACATGGAGAATACACAAACGGTGTTTAGGATGGATATAATAGAGATTACAACCTTATCGAGATTCGCTTTAGGATGCATAAAATAGTAGGAGGCAAGAAGTCAAGAGACTTTCATGGGCATCGATGTAGAAAAAGTTCTCTGCCACAGAGGAAAAACAATTTTAAGGTCCTAGAATCTACATTTCATTAAGGATATATAGTAGAACCGCGAATGTGGTTAAAATTAACCGTTGGAGTGAAGAATTGGATAGGCTTTTGCTTTTCAAACATGAAATCAACAAAGTCCTTTGTAGTTGGGCATATAAGATAGATTCATCTCAGAACTTCCTGGCTCCATCCCAAACAAGATGTTGTAGGACTTATTCCAACGTGTTCGTTGTTTATCATCTAGAAGCGTAAACATGAGAAAAGAGTAAGCATAGATTATAAACAAAATCACAAAGTTTCTAGATTCCACATAACGCTAGGAACTCATCAATAGAGAAGCAGCAACTAAAAAAAAAGCTCACCTTTTAATTTCCATGTTTCTTTCCAAAAACGATCAGTGAAATTACGTATAGCTTTAATTTTTCCCCAAAGCAAGGATTGAATCTTGCGCTAACAACAAAAATGTTCAAATTTTAATAATTATGGAACAAATAATCAAAATATTCATAATTTAATAGGTCTTGCGCAAAACTATCTATTTTTACCCACAATAATAGCATGTATATGGGTGATACTCATATGGTATCATAAGGAATTTTTAAGTATTATTTATAATGTTTGAGATTTTTTATGATACTCCTACTAAATATGTTTGCACTAGATATTAACCCGCGGTATACCGCGGGTAAGTTTATATTTTAGTTAAACTAAAAATCTTTTTTTGTAAAGATGATTAATAAATTTATGATATTATTTTATTTGATTTTAAATATATAATACACTGCGAGTTGTATATGTTTTGTTGATATTTTTTATATTCTTTAATGTTGATATTCTATGTTTTGTTGTATATGTTGTGTTGTTCTTTTTAGTCGCATATGGGGGGTGGTGGCGACGGAGAGAGCAAAAATGTTTCTTTGGTTAGTCGGGAATCAAGCTCTAATGACGGATGCTGAGCGATTTAGAAGGCATCTGTGTATAACAGATGTTTGCCAAGTCTGTAAGGGGGGAAGTGAGACGATTATTCACATCCTTCGGGATTGTCCCGCAATGGCAGGACTTTGGGATCGTATCATTCCCCAGCGGCGGAGGAGATCCTTCTTTGCACAGTCGTTGATCGAATGGTAGCATGATAACCTAGGTGATGACCGGGAAATATATGAGAGTGTATGGTCTACGGTTTTCACGATGGCTATTTGGTGGGCTTGGAAGTGGCGCTGTGATAACGTGTTTGACAAACGTGGTAAGTGTCGGGATAGAACGAGGTTTATTAAGGATGCGGCTAAGGAAGTAACTACCGCTACTAGTAAACATAAAGGAGGTTCGGGGATAGGCGGTAGGGTGGAAGTAATGGTTGGTTGGGGTGTGCCTAACGATGGGTGGCTGAAGCTCAATACTGGTGGGGCATCACGGGGTAATCCGGGTCTGGCTACAGCGGGAGGAGTGCTAAGAAACAGTGCGGGAGAGTGGTGTGGGGGTTTCGCTCTTAACATTGGTCGTTGTACGGCTCCGGTGGCGGAGTTATGGGGTGTCTATTACGGCATGTACTTCGCTTGGGAGAAGAAGGTGACGAGAGTGGAGTTGGAAGTAGACTCGACATTGGTGGTGGGCTTTCTCAAGACTGGGGTTAGCGAGCGACACCCTTTGTCTTTCTTGGTACGGTTGTGCCACGGCTTTTTTTCGAAGGACTGGATAGTCCGTATTTCTCATGTGTATAGAGAGGCTAACCGCCTTACTGACGGGTTAGCTAACTATGCGTTCTCTTTGCTATTGGGCTTTATGCTTTTGTTTTTGTTCCTCTTGTTGTTGATTCGCTGTTTAGTGATGACGTTATTGAGTCTGCGCGCCCTCGTCGAGTATACTCGTTTTTGTAGTTTGTTTTAATTTTCAATAAAATGGGAGACTAGTCTCCCCTCTTCTACCAAAAAAATGTAGATGGTCTATGGTACATTGAAAGCCGAAGCAGTGCCGAATTAGTATTTACGAGTGCCATACTCAAAGCTTAAAAACATGCTTTTTCATATAACACACGTTCTATTTCCCGGCGTCTCCATCTCCGTCTCTATCTAATTTCGTCATGCGTCGATCTCGTAAGCTACTTCAGATTCCGGCCATCACGCAGCTCCAGGTTAGTTTTGATTTATGTGAAACTACAAATCGGTGCGTTGTGCCTTGAATGGAATTGACTTCTGGGTTTAGATTGAGAATTTCTAGGGTTTAGGAAACGTTATTTAGGTCACTCATACGAATCTGTTGTTTGTAGAAGATACGAGGAAACAAATCCAGTCACATGAAACAGAATTTTAAACTCTGCTCTATTTTCAAATTGATCGACTCGATCTGAAATTGACAGATTACCATATTTGCAACAATGTTTTGTGACTAATTTCAGAAGACTATGTTATTAGAGAGTAGAAAATGGATTCCTCAATCTTTGTTCTGCAACACAGTTTCTCATACTGCAAACAAATGGCATGATAACATGGTAGTAGGTTTTAATTTAACTCTTGCTTTTTCCTTGCAGTTGTGTGATTTGTGGTTAATACAAAGATGACAACAATCGAAAACTCAAAAGTCTTCTCCTTCCAGTTCTGCTACTACCGCGTACTCTTAAGCAGTCTTCGGCATCGTTTAAAAGGTGGGGAAGGAGACATCCGTTTGTACAATATGGACTTCCGATGATATCTCTCACAGTATTTGGAGCCCTCGGACTTGGCCAACTCCTTCAAGGCAGGTCAGTTCTTTCTTGATTGTAAACTAAGCTCTGAATCTATAAATGCCTGGGGATATGTCAATGATTTTGTTTAGAATTCACCACATATGGTTTATTTGGTTAGTTCAGTAAGGATATTGCAAAGGTAAAAGATGACTAAGAATGGGAGATTATAGAAACAAGAAAGGCGCTTTCAAGAACAGGACCTGTTGATGCTTATAAACCTAAAAACACATCCATCGAAGATGAGCTCAAGGTAACAAAGGATATACCCTCAATTAGACTGCATAAAAGCTTTGATGAAACATTATAATCTTGCCTGGGTTTTGTTTACCGTAGGCTATGCAAGAGAAGGTGGAATAAACACGTACGAGTACAAGAAAATTCCCAAGCTAAACGAAAGCAAGTCGAGTTAGGAAGAGTCTTTGTAAAAGAAGAGTCTTTTCTTAGATGTGTGGAAGAGCAAAGAGGGCCACTTTCCAATTGTTGATAATACATGTTGATTTACGACGTCCATATAGATCTGAATGAATTTTTATAACCAGTTAGACTTTACATCTTTTCTACACAACTTTATATAACCAGTATTCTTGAAACCCAATGACTGAATTTTAAGAAGAAGATTATACTAAAAAAAATGAAATGATAAATTATTTTTTTTATTTGACATGATGCAGATTTGGATGTTCTTATGATTGGTGTTGAAGAGAACTCTTGAGATATAGGGCTTCTTTGAGCTTCCGACCGAGAGCGAATGCCAATGGTGGAGGGACTGCATTTCCAATCTGCCTATGTTTGTGTTTTGTCGTCCCTGAAAACTCATAGCTATCCGGAAACCCCTACATTTTATTATGAAACAACAATTTCACTTAAAACAGTTGTATCCATAACCTTAACATTACTTAACTTCCAAAACAAAACAAAAATATCTACACTCTATTACTGATGCTAGAGGATTGAAGAAGAAGGAACATAAGAACTTTTCTTACCTGAGATCGGGCGCATTCACGGACAGTGATAATTCTGTCCTGTTCTGGATGGAAGCACATTCCCACCTTACCCATGGGCTGCGGATCGGTGATGGAAATGGGTAAGTTTCCTTGCCAGTCCAATCTACCATAGAGTCCCTTCCATTCGTTGTGGTTTTTAGCTGTCTTTGATAGAGCTAAAGGACGCAGTTTTTCCACGAGTCCATTTGATAATGTCACCTGTAGTATTAAAAACATTGCATGAAGGTGACATATAGATCGATTTAGTAAGAATTCTTGTAGTCGATAGGATGTATCATATATAGTAAGACTAACGTTTTCGTCCGGCAGGTCACGCCAATCAGCACCAGGCCTCTTTGGGATTTTCTTACATCGAATGAGGTTTAGTTCATTCAGCCCTTTGCAGATATGATCAGTGAGAACACTCATGTTTCCTCTTATCTTCTTTTGGAACCACGAGACTGGAGTAGTTCTATACTGCATACAAGAGACACAACAAACATGAGTTCATGTTAGTTTATTTAATGTAAATGTATAGATAGTTTCTTCTAGTGGTGTAATTATTAAACCATACCTCTTTGTTTATCTTGGACTCTCCGTTTTCTACTAGTGGAAGATCGCCGATTGTGTCTCTCACCGTGATTGAGCGGAACGGTGCGCCAAATTTAGTATTACGAACAGTATCATAATGTAAACCTCGAGGTAAGGAGATTTTACTACCCGGATTATCAAAGACATGCATCGGCTCAGGCCATTCTGGAAGAACTTCTTCTGGTGAAGCTGCCCAAATTATAACTCTTTTACGAGGCTGAGAAACTCCATATGTACCTGCCTCCAAGATTCCAAATCTTACCTACATAGTTCAACAAATCTTGTATTTTAAAAACCATTGCTGATGTATTGCATATGCTAACTTCTACTAAAGAGCATTAATCAAGTGTGACACAAAAAGGAAATATTACTTGGTAACCTATTTCAAGAAGAGAAGCCATAGTAAGTTGAAATGTTCTCCCTTTATTGTATGTCACAAATTTCTTTACGTTCTCGAGAAGAAAATACTTTGGTCGGAAATAATCAGCAAAGGACAAGAATGCTAATATCATTTCACACTGTACTTTACTCCACGAACCGTCACTGAACCTGTTCATACCAGAAAACCCCTGCCAAATTTCCAAATCATTAAGAAGCTTTTCACTTATTCTACAAAAGTTATAGAAAAAGCATTTAGAGATATACTTGGCATGGAGGCCCTCCGCTGATGAAATCCGCTTGACCAGGAAGTGGCAGGGTACTCTTTTGGTTCTCATCAAGTTTAGCTACAAGTTCAGCTGCCTCCACAGTAGAGACACAATCATCGACATCTCCACATTTCTCCATTATAGCCCTACAATTAATAACCCTTAAACAACTGAAACCAACAAGAGAAATGCCCTAAATGGAAGAGTAATAAAAATTTCTTTGTTGGCTATTTACCTAAGAATGACATTGCAGTTGTCAACAAAAACCGTTGCTTCGGGATGGTTTTGTTTAAACGCATGACCAGCTGGCTCTTCATACTCGATCGCCCACTTTGTATTAGATACACCTTGTTATACCCAAAACATGCATAAGTGTTTAGAAGATAAAAGTATATGCATGACATGAGAATATAAATACATACCAGCCTTTTCTAGTCCATGAGATAGACCACCACATCCAGCAAAAATATCTAGTGTAGCTAGACGCATCTCTTTAGGTACCTCATCAGGCTTCATAAGAATTCCAGAACTAGTTCCAGTCTCTACTCCCTTCCCCTTCTTTTCTCTTAGAAGTGTTTCATCTTTAATAGTAGAGAACTTCAGCTTCATATTCGCTGGAAACTGTTACAAGACATTTCAAGAAACAGTTCAACTTCATTAAGAAACAAAAAATAGTCATAAGAAAGAAAATATTAAGTAGAACAAAAATAATTAAAATATTTACCTGCTTGAGATAACCAGTAGAGGAATCATAGAAAACTTCACAGAAGAAGATATGATCTAATATTGGATACTCACGACATAGGGGCATATCATTTTTCTTCCTTACTTCACATTTTCCTTGTAGAGCCTCAGGAGGAAGAATATATGTGTCATGGCTATAATACAACTAAAAATTTGCAAAAAGAAAAAGAAAAAAAGGAGTATAAGATAAGGTTTTAAACATTACCAGAAATGTTACGTAAGAATATAGTAAAAACAGTTGTTACCTCTTGGATGTCTGAAGCATAAGCCTTTTCTTCAGAAATGTCCTCGGGCCTATAAAACCTTGTCAGTTTAACCTGAAATGAAGCATTACTAGCTTTTCTAGATTCTTCTAGAACAATAACATCCAGCAATTGGCAAACAACAAAAGCTTTTAACCCAACGTTCCGACCACACTTAAGAGTTGTTCTTCTACTAGTACCCTTCTTCAATCCATCTTTAGTTATGTAGTTGGGGAGTACATAGACAAAATCTCCATTATAATACTCTATCCCATTGGAGAAAACCCCTGTCTTTGAGATGTTGAGTTTAGTTTTGGACCTTTCCTCTTCTTCCTCTTTTATCTTACACGAACTACAGAATCCAGAACCAAGACCAATATCATTCCTTGGAAGACTAAAGAATCCACCTCTCTCAGGTGAGTACAAGCTTTTGCAGTAGTATTCTGTTGGCAAACCATTAGCTTTTCTTTCTTCTGCTCTTGCCCGGTCAAGCTTATCCACAACGAGGTTCTCTTTCCTATACTGATGCCCCCACGGCCTTGATCGAATATCGAGACTTACTGTTCCTTTTATGTCCTTAAGATGGACAGTAAGACATTCATTAGTCAAGAACAGTTCCCTCTCGTTAGCAGCCGTTCCTATAACAGTCTCAGATCCTCTTTGTAAGAGTTTCCCATGTAGCATCTTGCACTGATCTGAACTCTCGAACATGAACTCCACAAAATAGATCGCCGGAGTTTCATCTGGATCATCAACTTCTAATATGACAGCACTACCTACCGCCACTGTTTCCCCTCCAACAAGGGCTCTTCCATAGAGAGGCTCACCATCAGAAGTTTCTCCAAGAATCTCACCATTCCATTTTATCTCCATATCTTCAGAATTACCTCTACTTTTCTTAGGAGTATGAGACTTTTGAACCTCAACAGCTTCCTCCTCTATATCATCTTCCTCATTCTCGTCCTCCTCTTCATCCTCTTCAATCTCCTCTTCTTCCACTTCATGAATCGCCTCCGATGGAACCTCAGGAGAGTAAATGGAGTAAAACTCTCCCCAAATTCTATTAACGAGGCGAGTTGTTGTTGCTTGCATAGGTTTCATTCTGGTTACCACATGTGCCAAGCCCGCCCTCGGATTCAGATTCTTTCCCTTTTGCAGAATTTTCTTCTTCCTCTTGATGATCCATTTTGTGTGGTGTATATCCTGCATTTTACTTGCAAGACCAGTAACAAATGGACACCTTTTGATATCCTTGTCAGGATACTCTTCGAAAAGCTGCAAGATAATTTGTCCATGGACGACAACATATCTCTCAACATCCAAGAGCTTAGAAGAAATGTAAGCTTTATCGTTCTCCTCTAACCCACAAAGTCTTTTTATGACATTTGCATATGAAAGCTTAGCAACCCTACTTTCTCTCATGAGCATATTGAAAATGCTTATCGCAACCCTTACTGTTTTCATAACAGTTTCAAACCATGGAGCATATTGCTTTGACGGTTTCCCAAGTCGATACCTACATAGAGGCAATTATAAAATAAAACATTGTCACAAAAAGTAAAAAAATAACTAGAGTAAAAAAAATAATATTAAACCCTTTACTAAAAAAATAATCAATTTATTTATTTTGCATTATGTTTGCAAAATCACTAACCAATTTTTCAAAGTTAGTAAAACCAATTTCTTTCGATATAAAATTTAGCAAAGTTGGTCAATCTCCACGTAGGCACTAGCCTGATTCGCAAGCAACAGAAGTAATAAATAAGGTAGAAACATGCAGTGAATATAGTAAGCTTACCAGGCCATGTCAGTTCGTAATGTGACAAAGATCATTTCTGCTCCAAACTCAATCATCCATTCCTTTATTTGACTAAGGAATATGTTCATCCCATCATGAACATTTGACTGCGTAGAGGTAGAGCTCTCTGAATCATCGAGACAAAACCCACTTCCATCATCTTCAGCCACCACACCTGACCCAAATACGGTGACATCGATTTCAGCACACGGCCTCATGGGAAGAACCTCTAATGATATCATCCGTGAATCAGAGTTGTAAAGAGCCCAATTGTGAAGTGTTCTACAAGGTAGGTCCCTTGTATCTACCTCATAGCCAGGTTCAAAGAGTAAAAGCTCATCTGTTTCTTCTTTGGTGTTCTTGTAGTAAGACGGGAGTGGATAATCATTGGCAATCTCGTGTTCATTGATCTTAATGTAAAACTTATTCGAAGCAGAAGTTGTTGAACTTCTCTTATTTCTCGACCGCTCCATAGATATCCGATACTCTTCTTCTTGGATTAACTTAGCATATCTTACATCCTCGGCCTCAGCACCATCCACTAAATGATCAGATTTCACGAGCTGGCTCTCATCAATCCTCAGAGCCACATTAGACAAAGCCTTGTGGATTTTACTACTTTCATGATCTCTTAGAGAAACAAGAACAGAATTTTCAACAAAGCATGTTTCATGATTCTTGGCTGTCTCATCCAGACCAGCGAGTTGGTTATATATGAATTCTCCTTGGGATATAACAAACTCTTGGATGGCTCCACCGCTAGAAAATATCTTGCTTCCGCTCATCGACCTCGCAACCGCCGCAAGAAGCTCATCAAGACTTGTATCCGGATTCTTGGACAAGCTCTTAAACACCTCCACACAAGCACAAGCTTTCTCAAAGAAATAATCATATATTTTCTTGTATTTAGAAGCTGGTTTACGGCAATCGTAATCCGCTAACGCTGTTGATATCCATATCCCCGGGGAACCATCTTCATAACCAGATATATTCCAGTTCTCGACACGACCAAAAGATTGAAACCTCACACCCTTTTCTTCGTTTTTGTCATCACCTAAAGGTAAGACAACACCTTCAAGAAAAATGTCACCAAGTTCCAACATCTCCACAGGCTGTGGAACTCCATCTGAATTATGTAAAACAAAATCAGTCAGCCTCCGGTTTGGACGAGGATCATCATTGCTCTCCAAAGAAGAAGTTAACTGTATCGCCACGATCTCTTCCACCACGTTCTGCTCTTTCTTAGCTTCAACGGTTTCAGATTTGTCAGAGATACGAAGAGGTTTCTCCTTGAAGTTTCTGCAAGCTGCTGCTCGCTTTGGTCTCCTTTCCTTAGAGACATCATCATTTGAGTCAACACTTCTCTTCTTTTGCTTCCCAACTTTTGTCTCCATTTCCGAGAAAACCCTAATTTGAAACAAAATTATCCAAATCATTAGCATGCACACTTTAAATAAAAGATTTGCTTGAATAGATGTAATTAGACCCCTAAAAATGAGTGTTTCTACATCACATAGATTATATCGACGTAACAATTAAATATCATAAGACTTTCAATTGAAATCCTTCGAATCTAGTTTGATATCGACAATAAAATTTAGAAAAATGATGCAAGAAAACTTACGTTTAGTGAGAATAGTGAAACAAGAAAGTTGAGTGAAGGGATTATAAATGGAGCTAGCTAGTAGCTAAGAATTGTTTTTATAAAAAAATTAGTGAGAGTAGTAAAACAAGAGCAAAGGACTATGAATGGATTATAAAGCTACGATTTGATATTTATAAATAGAACAAATAAACGCCTAAAGATTTAGAACGTTCAGGACTGGCAAAAATCTTGTGATACACTGTCCATTACAATTTCATTTAAAGAGATGAGCTGTAATTTAGATTTATTCTTTTTATATTAGTTGAAACTTAGCATTTTGGGGGACTATCCTAAATCCTATATTTCCTTTTAGTAATAAAAAACAATGATTTGAATTGAAGACTGAAAGGAAGTTTGACCAATTTATATAGAAGATTTTCTTACCTTTTTTTAAATTAAGATTTTATCTTCCATAAACATAAAGTTGACTCATTTATTTTCGAAAACTGTCATTTTAGAGCTGGCGAAAATAGTGTGATACATTGTATATACATAAAGATTTTAATTAATCTAATGAATGTTACCCCTTTTTAACATTGAGATTCTATCCTTCATAAACATAAAGTTGACCCATTATGAAAAAGACAAAAAATATATATTATATTCTTATTTATTACATTTTAGAGCTAGCAGATATGGTGTGATACATTGTACATAAAATTTTAATTAATCGTATAAATTGTTACCCCTTTTTAATATTGAGATTCTATCCTCCGTAAACATAAAGTTAACTCATTATGAAAAAGACAAAAAACAAATATCCTATTCTCATTTATTTTCTAAAAGTAACATTTTGGAGCTGGCAAAAATAGTGTGATACATTACACATAAATATTTTAATTAATTTTATGAATTGTTACTCTTTTTTAACATTGAGATTCTATCCTCCATAAACATAAATTTGACTCATTATGAAAAAGGCAAAAAAAAGATATTATATTTTTCTAAAACTAGCAGAATTGGTGTGATACATTGTACTTAAAGATTTTTATTAATCTTATGAATTGTAATTTAGCTTTTGTGCAATATCCCATAGAAATCTCATATTTTCAATATTAATGGAAAATTGTATTATATAACAACATTGTTGCAGTTTGTTCTCTCTTTTCAAAATTATTATGTTAAACATTGTGACAAATATACTCATGTTTATAAAACATTGTCATATGTCATATTTTTATATAACATCTACAAATTCAGTTAAAAAGAATTCAAAAAAAAAGAAGAGAGATTGAACATTTCCTTATATAACGTTTACAACTTTATATTGCGACAAATATTTAACACAAATCAAGGTCAAATACGTTAAATTTGATGAAAGTTTGTGTCTCATATTTTAACAAAGCTAGTGATCGATCCATTCTAAAATTGGAGTTTAACTAATCACATTATCACAAGATTTGCATCTTTTTTTTCTTACAAATTTTGCCACGATAGAAAGGAAGAATAACAATAAATTCATAAGCAAAACTAACAATTAACCTCAAAAACTATGATTTTTACTTGTACAAAAATTAAGTTGACTCACAAATCGCCCTTTTTTTTAACTCTAGCATTTAGGTTTTAGTTTATATAATTGTATGTAAAAAAAAGCCCACAAATTAAAGGCCCTACTGAAAAATTTATAGTATAGTCCACAAATTAAAGGCTTTACAAAACAATTTATAGTATAAATACATATGAAAAACTTAATAATCTTTGTTTGGCGATAAATTTGTGTATTCGTATTTGTATTTTCTTAATTATTAATTTATATTTAAGGTTTGATTAAAATTTAGGAGGATTACAAAAATAGCACTAAAAAGTTTTTTCTTCCAAAAATAACATCTCTTTTGAAAAAATCAACAAATAGCACTCAAAACTTTAATTAAATATTAAATATAAACGATTAGTTAACTAAAATAAATAAATAAAAGTAAATATTTTCCGTCAAATGGTTTCCCACAAAAAAACATTTCGTAAAAAAGTTTCTCGCCAAAAACTTTCCTATCAAATTTTCCCGCCAAAACAATCTTCGTAAAAGTTTCCCCGCAAAAAAAATTTCAAGAAGGTAACTACGGTATTCGGGAATGATTTCACGTAATTCAGGAAAGCTTTCACAAATAAAAATTTCGTGAAACCCTTCCTGAATTTCGTAGAATCCTTCCTAAATTTCAGAAAATGATTATTTGAAGAATTCCACAAAATTTAGGAAATATTTTACAAAACTCAGGAAGGATTTTATGAAATTCAGGAAGGGATACAAAAAAAATATATTCTATATTTCGTAAAATCTTTCTTGAATTGCTTAGAATCCTTCCTAAATTTTGTAAAATCCGTCATGAATTTCTATTTTTTTGGCGGAAAAATTTTGACGGAAATTTTTTTGGCGGGAAAATATTGTCAGGAATTTTTTGGCGGGAATTTTTGGTAAAGAATTTGTGTATTTTTGAATTTTTTGAATTTTAAATTTTAATAATTAAATATAAAATAATTATTTGAATGCGATTTATGTCAAAAAAAATTTTAATGCTATTTTTGTCCAAAAAACTTAAAATTGTGCTATTTGTGAGAATTTATCTAAAGAGTTTATGGTGCTTTTTGTGAAACTTGATTATGTGCTATTAGAGATCATTTCTCTATTTCAAATACTCTAATACTTTAGAATCGATGATCTCATATTTTAATTGATGTTAAATCGAGTGCGTAGATGCTGCTCATCAGTGTTGTTGAGCTTGATTAACTACAATATAAATTGAGTGTGATTTACCTGTTTTCAGAATAATAACAAACGATGCTACAACTATGTCCACTAGCTACAACAGGGAGAGAGCCAAGGAGAGGGCAATTAAGTGACATATATATTATCACAAGGCTTTGGGAAAACGGGATGTTGTTAGAAGCAATCTCTCTTTGTTGATGGGCTTGGATATATCATAAATTGACAGTTACCACTTTGAGAACAATGATCAAAGTCAAAGCTGCGAGAATCGATTTGGTGTAAAAAAAAGTCCTAACAAAATTGTTGATGGAACTTTAAAGGAGGTCTCCAATCTGTTTTGACCATTCTTCATCACTTGGTGGCCTTGCATAATGTATTCTATGTAGTATTTGGTATTTTTTTTGTCATCTGAAAATTTTATTATAGAATTTTATTGTCAACCAAGGTAAAATACAAGTGTCCAAAAAAGAGAAACATATGCCGGCGGACATACTATAAGTCTCCGAAAACATAAGCCGGCGGAAAAAAGGAGTTCCCCGAAATCTAGGCCTTAGATAAAGGAGACGAACTAAACTCGGATTACAATGCAGAAAATATCAAACCAAGCTCGAAAGAGGACGATGACACAAACTAAGAACCGAGGTAACAAGGCAAAACCTTAAGAAAATGATAGACCCAAGAAAGCAGTGACTCCACTTCTTCTTGCCTACATGCGAATATGTAGTATTTGGTTTAGATAATGATAATTAATTTCTCTTGATCAATTGATGAAGTATTGCATTTTTAGAAAGAAAAACATCATAGGAATTTTTTTATTTTTTTGGTGAATATTATAGGAAAAATTATTTGCTTCCGCCTAACTTTTGCTAGACTCAATCTTGATTTCATTGATCACTCTTCTCCAAAATTCCTTGGCTTCAAGCTTCTTAATCCATGTTTTGCCTCCAATTCCTATGATTTTCGCCAAAGATGCCTAGGAAGAGAAAAAACAAGACTAAAGATCCTAAACGGACTCTAAAACTTGATGCAAATGTAAGAAAAACAACATGAAAATGATTCTAAGATACGCTAAAAAAAAACAATGTACATCATCTCTCAACTAAGTAAGAGTTTGTTTTAAAGAGAAGGAAGAGGTTGCAAAAGTCGTCAAAAACCTATGGGAATCTCTAGAGAGGTGCATGAGAGCTTGACAGTCTTTGAGGTATCCAAAGACAAACCAGAACCAAAATTTATACTTGAGAACCAAAGGCCTCAAAAGCTAGCAAACTAGGCTAAATGTAAATTACTACAGTTAACTTTGATCATATACAAGTAAATAAGTATGACAAAGACTTCAAAGTAAAACAGACCAATACATCATTTCTATTTAATGAAAGAAAAGACACAACACTACACAAAATGGCAGATAAGTAAAAGCTTTTGTTGTGAAGTGACCCCATCTCATTTGAATTCTTCCTCAATAGCCTTGTCCTTTTTACTTACTTCTTCACTTCTTTTGTTTCTTATACATCAACTTGACATCTCCAATTCTATACACACACACATATATATGAATCTAAACATCACTAAGTAAAGAGAGATTAAAGCCTTTTAGATTAGAATAACACAAAGAAGCCACACAAGTTCAAGCACCATACATAGATTAAGACACTTAAGAGAGGCTAAAACCATTCCTAGTTGCAACTTTTAGGTAGAGACTTCGAACATAACAAGGCCTGGTTCATGGAGATGGTGGCCAAATATGCGGTTCCATGTCTAAAACTGCGTTTTCCGCATAAAAATTATCGTCCCAACCATGCTCAAACTCATCCTCATAGAACTCTCCCATTACACCATCTTCAAAAAACTCCCAAGCCAAGTAATCAGACCCATCTGAGAAGTAATCTGAGCAGCAATCCTCCCAATCATTTATCATATCATAGAATCCGATCACGCGTGGACCTAACACTTTCATATCCGGAAACTTCTCTTTGAAAAACTTGTTATCAAGTTGCACGTCCCAACAGCCTCTAAGTTCCAAGAACTCAAGAAAAACACAGCACGATAAGATCTTGAGTACTCCTTCTGTGCTGACTCGGTGGTAAGCTATCTCTAACCGCTTCAGCTTCGGCATTGTATTGGCGATAGCATAAGCTTCATCGTCGTGAGAGACAACACTTGCTACATCCAATGGATGCATGTTTCTGCAAAACTCTCTCAGTGATTTACAGTGTTTTCCTATGGCTTGTATCGCCTCTGGGCCTATTTTGCAGCAGTAGCTCAAATCCAAGAAAGTGAGAGACGAGAGCTTTTCAGCTACGTTTACCACACCCGAATTAGTCAGACCACTTCTTGGCACCTTCAAGGTCTTAAGTGAACCAGCACTTACCAAACAAAACAAGAAAACATGTAAAATATTAGATACAAAAGCAATGAACTAAGAAATCATGTTGCTTCAATCACATCCCCTAATACATTCTATGCCTATAACCACTTAAAAGCTTATTCTAAATATGATCATAATACATTAAACTATAGCAACTTACTGTTGTGCAATGAAGGAGAAGATAGAGTCATTTCGAAGGCCAGTAACGGAGAGTTTTCGCAAAGAGCCAGCGCTTCTAGGGATCAACATCTCAAGCATCCGGTCAAGATGATCAGACTGGTGAAAACGGTTACTCCACAGCTCAATGTCAATCTCTTGCCAACAATAAGGTCCAGTAACAGCTCTGTTCCATGCTTTGCAAACTCTAGGCACCACTGTTAGTACTTCTTGAAGAGGTAAGTGGCTAAAGATTAAACCAAGAGCATCTGGAATCAACTCATCCCAATGTCGAAACTCGCAATCTTCTTCCATCTAACAAATATCTGTTTCACAAAAACCAATACAAGATCTTCAAATTCTATGTATCTAAGAATCTCTTAAAGTCTTTAAAACTTTTTTTCTTGAAGCAATCTAAAGATTCATACTTTTGTATCAAGATCCAAGAGAGATAATAAAGAAATGAAGAAAACTCAAAGATCTAACAAACCCATATGAACAAAACATGTTTAAGGAACTAAAACTAAAACAATCACTGAGAGCTAAAACTCCACAAAACCACAGCTAAAATCTATGAGCAAGAACAAGAAGTATGGAAGTAAAGTACAATCACTAACTCAGAAGCTACCACTGGAGAAAGATCAGAAAAAAACACAGAGAGATCTGAAACAAAAAGTTGAAAGAGCTCAAGAACCAGTGAAGTTACTAGAATTGGAAAGATAGATACTAAAAGAAGTAAAAAGGAAACAACTTTATCAAACCCAAAAACTATCAACAAGAAAACAGAACAAATTCATAAAAATAAGAACAAACTCTTATTCACCAGAGAAACTTTCTTCAATATTCACCACAAAAGCTGAGTAAGGAAAGAGAGAGAGAGGAGAAAGAGAAAGAGAAAAGAGAGATCTACTTCACCTAACGAGAGAGAGAGAGCATCAACAATATACAACCAAACAACAAGAACAAAGCAACAACAGTAAAAAAAAACGCAGCAGAGTAAATTCTATGACAACAAAAGGGTCCCTCCAATAAGAAATCAATTATTTACTTACTTTAATTCTTCAACAAGTAAAAAAAAAGAGAATACCTTTTACACAATTCTGATCAGAGAATCTACAAAACTTTTATGTAAAAATTCTTCAACGAAAAAGAAAAAAGTTTTGTTTTTTCTCTTCTTACGACTCTCGGGAAAGAGTTAAAAGTATTAATTGTGAAAACTAATAAAGTTTTTTATTGTTTGTTCGATGGCAAATAGGTGCCGTGGAAATTGGGTATTACTATGACTAAGTGTGTGTGTGACATTTTTGACATTATTGAAGATAATGGAGAGAGTTTTACTTGTAGGTGAAAGAACCGACACGTGTCGGTGAAAAAGTGAGAGATAGTGTACACGTGTCTGTGTAGATGTTGTTGTGGGATCTCTTACCGACGTTGACTTGTTGACTGTGTCCTAGAATTCAGAGACATATAGATGAGAGAAAGTCTTTAGGACCAAAGTTAAAAGCCCATTTCGAAAGCACAAGTGTGAATTGAGAAATGTGAAATGTGGACTTTTCACGAATCATCTTCGGTCCGGTGAAGTGAAAGACTTTTCACGAATCAAAATACAAAAGCCCGATTCAGAACATACAGTAGGATAAAGATTTAAGGGATTTTAATTATGTGACGTTTAATATATAATTTTGCGTAAAAGTAAAATTTATATAATAAAAACAGTTAATATATTATTATTTTATTTTTTCATTTTTCCACTTTTCTATTTTACTCAAAAAAATGCAGATCCATGCGAAAAGTTTATTATTATCTCGTCAAGCTAGATTTCATCATTTTATATTATCTGGTCAAACTTTTGTTCAAAAAATCGTTAGGCGCTAGTCGGGCAGTAAGAGTGGACCTAGCGCCTAACAAAAAAATCAGAGATTATACAAAAATTAATCAGGGATTAGTTTTAGGGTTGTTTAATATTTTTAAAACATATTAATTCATTATAATTAAGAAATTTATATAATATTGTTTTTAAAATTATATTAAACATATGAAAATAAGATTGTAGGTTCAAATATATGATTTTTCATACAAATTACGAACATAAGTTGGATATTTTAAATTTTAAATTTTCTTTTTAGAAAAAAAAAATTTGGGATAGGCGCCCTCTAGACGGATTTAGGCGGGTCTATACGGATAAAAATCGGATCAACGATTAATCTTCTCGATTTGAAAAAAATTGTCGTGGATCCCATCTGATTAGCGCCTAGGCGCCCGGCTAGGCGGCCGATTTTTTGAACAAAGGGTCAGACTAGGGTTCCGAATAGAGAACAGACCACACAGTATCGTATACTTCTAATAGTAACAAAAATATCTACATATATACATACAAGACTAGTCTTTAAGGGAGCCACATGAAACATTTGAATATGACCCCATTTTTCTTTCAAAAATTTACACCAAAACTTATTTGCAAATAGGCCTCCAAAAATATTCAGTTCTAAGAAAAAGGCCTCCAAAATTTAAAATATTTTATAATAATCCCAAAATATATAACTTGTTGCTTTGGTCTCCGAATAGTCGGGACCAGCCATGTATGTATATGTATATATTTTTGTTACTATTAAAACCACACCGCACTTTATCCGTAGTTGAATCGCACGTCATCATTCGGAGCCTAGATGTGATAATTTTACAATACAGAGTAGAACTCGAATCCGTTTTATCATAAAATTATGGTATTTATTTTAGTAGATTCTTATATTTTATAAATATTGATTTACTAGTGTTTACACTTTACGTCTAATGATTTGCTAGACATTCATGTATATCACAAATGTTTAAACCTAACATATGGGAAGAAAACAATTGTAGAGTTATATTGTTCTAATTATTTTCCTTTGATACATGAAATAAAGTATTTAGAGTATGTTTTTAGTAATTTTATGGAGGCATTTATTTTCTTAAAAATATCACGCAGTAGTTTCATCTATAACTAAATTTATGGAAGTGTTTCTGAATCATGTTATTTAATCTTTTTTTAGTAAGCTTATTATTTTATTTTAATGTATTTTTGCTTATATTTTAAATATTGTGACAGGAGAAAACATATCACAAAGTCCTCAAAAAGCTTGAATTATAGGGGCTTTTGTACGGGAGGGTACAATTCAGCCCAAAAACTAATGGTAAGACACATTTCGGTGGGCTTGTGAGAGTAGGTACTTATAAGGCCGGGAAATGATGAGCGTACCCTTGAGTTGGATGGCGAAATTGTTTGGCGGGATAAGTTATGTTTCGAAATGTCTGCCCGCTGACTTGACCGGCGGTACTATTTTGCACTGTTCGTGGCTATGTGGACGCCGAAGATGCACGAGGGCAACCCAACTTGTGAACGACGATTAAGGGCCTTATATTGCTGGATATATTTAAGGGTTGTTGTGTGCGTGTACATTATTGTGATGATTTTTCCAAACCCTAGAGAAATCGTCGACGGCAGAAGGTGATTGCACAGAAGAAGTCAGTAGACGACGAATAGTAAAGATTCCGACGACCAAACGCTGCTGCTATGAGCCCACATGTAAGTAATTTGGAATCAGATTTGTCATTGTAGTATAGTGTGTGACATGTAATTTATGGCTTCTATTATAGTTTGTGCCTTATAGTTTGTGCCTTACTGACTAGTTTGTGACTTGTAATTTGTGGCTTGTAGTATAGTTTGTGGCTGGTAGTATAGTGTGTGGCATGTAATTTGGTGCTTCTAGTATAGTTTGTGGCTTGTAGTATAGTTTGTGACTTGTACTTTGGTACAAGTGATCTGATTTACAGTTTGTGAAACAATTGAACAGGGGGGAGACGTAGCGGTCTGTGTTATAGCTGGAGGTTGGGACTGTTCAGAGAAGGGAGTGTGGAAATTTGTTGTTGCTAAAGATTGTTACGCTCGGACCGTATGTATGAATGTGGCAATGACATTTCAAACGCTGAATAACAATGTATGTGAGGAGTTTGAACTTGATGCAGAAAACTGGAAGCCGCAGTTGAGTTATTGGTTGTCGGGCCAACTGTCTGTGTTCTCTGTAAACACAAGGCCTCCTGTAGTTGTTGGTAGCGACATGGCTGTGAGGAACTTCCTTAGGGTAAGGGAGAGTGAGCCTCAGCTTAATCTTTTGCTTTCTCTAGAATCTCTACCTTATCTAGTTGATGGTGTGAGGGTGGAGTTGTTAAAGTGCTAAGGGAAAGGAAAAGCTATAGATGGTGAGAAGGCTGATGAAGAAAGGGGACAATGTTCTAAGGAGATAACATATTTCCAATCAGCATTGGGGATTCTGAATGGTACTAATGGAGCTGAATGTTTGAATATGATGAGTAGTTTCAGACCACCTGCGTCAACTGTGATTGCTGCTGCAACAGATGCAAATGAAACTGTTGGAGTGAATATTGCCACAGCTGCAAACTGCACAGCCGGTGACGATTCAAATGATTGTGTTGTGCCACAACTGAGGGAGAGTAGCACAGAGCCGTGGCTGAGTACCAATGCAAATGGTATCATTAATCTTGCAGATGCAGCAACTCCATCATTATCAAACAATTTAGCCGATAATTGTGAGGATTCAGTCTCTAATGCATATGTGGAATCTGAGACTGAGGCGGAGGATATGAGGATGTTAAGAGAGGTAGAAGAGATTGAGAGGGCAGAGAAATCAAAACGTCAGTGCAAAGGGAAGCGTAAGCTATTTCAGAGTGATGAGGATGCAGATGAAGATAGTTATACCGACGGTTTTAATGAGTCCTCTGCAGATGGTGATGATGGGTTGTGGGAGTACGAGGGCTGGAGTCATCTGATGACTAGTGAGTTTCCCACTGGGGTCAGTGACAATGACATGGAGACTGGGCATCTTTCTGATGAATCGCAGCATGACGATGCTGCCAGGGAGGAATCTCTAACTCCACCGCCACCTTTCATCAATGACATGGAGACTGGGCATCTTTCATCAACCAGAACCATCGCCACCTTTAAACCCGTTGGACAGGAATGACAACTATGGTAGTGATCTAGCCTTCTCAGATGCTGAGCCAGTCTTCGATGACGTGTACAATCTGACTTTTGTAGATGGGTGTGCTCCAGCCTCATCTGAGGAAGATGCCATATACATTGGCAGAATGTTCAAAGATAAAGAGCATATGCGAACAACATTATCGATATATGCTATTAAAAGGTTGTTCCATTTCAAGCAGACCAGATTTGATCCTGGCAGATTAATATTTGTTTTTGTTGACCGTCGGTGTCGTTGGAGGGTTTATGCTGTTTCAGCAGGTCATGAATCGAAGAACTTTGAAGTCAGGACCTTAACTCTGACACACACTTGCAATATTGCATCACGCTCGCAGTATGGGAAACTTGCAACATCTAAGGTCATTGCGAAAGTGCTATAGGGGAAGTATGCAAACGGGATGCCTGGACGACGAGGTGTAGACATACCGGACATTGTGCTAGCTGAGCTGAAAGTTTCAGTAACCTATATGAAGGCTTGGTATGCGAAGGAAGCTGCGATAATAAGGTGTAGAGGTAGCGACGAGGATAGTTACAAACTATTAGCTGTCTATATGCATTCGCTTCAGCAAGCAAATCCAGGGACAAGGTATAAATTAGAGTACACAGAAGCGGTTGCAGGCAGCAAACAGTTTAAGTATCTGTTATTTGCAATAGGAGCTTGCGTGGCAGGAATGAAGTATATGCGGAGAGTTGTGCTGATTGATGGGACAGCAATCAAACACAAGTTCAAAGGTGTTCTTTTAACTGCTAGCATGCAGGATGCTAATTTTATGGTCTTCCCAATTGCATTCGGTATTGTTGATAGTGAAAGTGAACCAGCTTGGTCATGGTTTTTAAGGCAACTGACTACCATACTGCCTGATGCAGCAGATGTGGTAATAGTATCTGATAGACATCGCTCAATATATGCTGCAATGGGGCAAGTATATCTAGAAGCTTTCCATGGAGCCTGTGCTGTTCACATAGAGAGGAATGTCAGACTGAAGTTTCCAAAGAAAGGGGTATCTAACCTAGTCAGAAAGGCTGCACGAGCGTTCAATGAAACAAATTACGGTGGTTTATACAAAGAGATAGAGAGGCGTAGCCCTGGGGTCAAGGTAACAAACTCATAAACAGCTGAGGAATAATGTGACAAGTCTCATAAACACAGTGGTAGGAACAAATGTGTATATGGAAGTAGTTAAACAGCTTACGAAAACGAGGATAGTAGACACCAAATTATAGGACTATAAACCTTATTGGTATGTTCAGGGAACCCAAATAGAATGTCAAACACAACTTTTATAATGGAAATTCAGTAGTTGTTAGTTTACGGACACTAAACCCTTATGATACAGATCAGGGAACCCATGGGTAATGGAGAAAAGTTGTACAAAAGCCGATAGTCTTCCCTGAGTGTAGGACAATAAACCCTAATGATACATATCAGGGAACCCAAGCAAAGTGATATACACATTGTTTATTAGGAGACAGTAATAGTTCTTAGGTAACAGACAATAAACCCTAAGTGAAGGGTCGAGGGAACCCTATGGAATAGGCAAAGATTCACCAACGGCCCAAACAATGTTCTGTATGACATAACTAAAGAGCAACAACAGCAGAGGAACCGCTGGGAAAGTAAAGCAATATATGAGCGGGAGAAATGGAGGAGAAACCTGATAGGAGGACACGACGCTGCTCCAGAGGTGATGACATAGAGATTTCCAACTATCCGAAGAAACACAGATTTATTGAGCTGCCGATATGAGAACATTAAATGCGGATCTTAGAAAAAAACTAGGAAAGGGTACCTGAGCGGTGAGCCGGAGGCTGTGCAAGGGGATCGAAGATGTTGATTTCAATTGCATAGAAAGGGACAGGAGCAGAGTGAAAGATTCGGCATACGAGAGGTTTTGGGGGAGATTGCGATCGGGAACACTGTGATTGGGGGTGTGGTTGAAGGGAAATCAAAGTTAAAGGTTTTGAGACATCAGAGGTGGTGAGTGGCGAGGAGGCAGTAATTTGGAAATCCTGGAGGAGAAAGACCGCGACCGGAGAAAGGGAGATGATGCAATCAGAGAGAAGTGAATCATGTGGCTGCCCAAGAGCAGGTACTTTTGGGGCTACCCGTATAGTAATAGGGAAAAAAAAAGGGAGAGCTGGATATGGGTGAAACGGGAAACAAGAAAACTGAAAAGTACATGAACGCACGAAGGAGGGAAAAAGTGACATTGGATACAAGGGCACAAGGTTTTTTGTGGTTTCTACGTAATTAATCCTTGAATTATAAGAAAAAAATGACAGAACACAAAAAAAATTAGATGTTTACCTTGCTTACTAGAAAGATTTATTTTTGTACCGTTAAAAACTCTAATTTGGAAGTGGGTTAAAAGTACTTATTTTGGCGAAGTTGTTGATATATCGCATATGTAAAAAAGTAATTTTGATGTCCAAAAGAAAGGATCATTAAACTGCAATCAAGTCAAATGAGAGCTCGGCTAGAATTTTATGTCTCCATACTTGATAATAGTACTTTGTCCAATCATTCGAAATTTGTTAATATATAAAATGTTATGCATATCGTTGAAAAATAGTTTTTTATGACAAAAAACAAAAAAACTTATAACTTGCATTGTAGTGAATACATGTCAAAGTAAAAACTACATTGGGAAGGTGATGTTTTACCTGTCATAATACATTGATTTGATGAAGAAGAAAATGAGGTATTTTCTAGAAAAATACAATGCAATTCTCAGATACGACCAAGAAATTGAGAGGCGGGTACTTTGGTGTTAAGGCTGATGACTTCCATCAAGAGAGAAAATAGAAAATATTTTCTAATCAAAAACTAATTCGAAAAATTCGTGAAAGATGACCACAAAAAGATTTTAGAATAAAAAATAATTAATTTAAAAAGATAATGTAAAAACTCACGTTGAAAGGAGGGTTGAAGAATTCCTAGCATATATGCCTCTCATCATGGTTTTAATATTCATTTGATGTATCAACCACCAAATTTACATAACTTGAATATTCTAGATCTTGGATTTTTTAGTGCCATTCAAACACAACATGACAATCTATGTCCGAAAATAATAGAAAGAACTTGTTAAAATGGTAAAAAATAAATTTGATGAATATCCTTTCATGCTAGTGAATTGGATTTTTGACTTAGCAATCATACTATAAGATCTCACATTTGAAGAAATCCATATTAGAGAAAGAATTAGGTAATCTACCCAAACTAAAAACTAAACCAACCAACTTAAATCATTATAGCCTAACAAGATAGCATATTAGTTACTCTAATGTCTTAGATGGAGAGGGAAAGAGAAATTAAAATATCGCCATTCAAGTTTCAATGGATATTGTACAAGAGTTCTTACATAAATCAACTAAACTGATTTAAACCAATCTAGTCTAACTGACATTTGATCTCTAATACAAAATAAACAATGAGAATAACTCTTTCTATATAGTATCATAAAATACATGCAATGATCATCACGAGTGGGTCAGTTTGTATTTCATAATACTTTTTGTCGTTTGATGCATATTTTCCACAAAGATCTGATTCTGTACGATTTTGCTGCCAAAACAAAACATATTAGCAATGGTAAAAGTATTTTTGGAAGAAAAATTGTAGAGATGTATTATTACTTACTCAGCTCGTATACCTTTTGATATATCATCTTCTTATAGATGGGTCAAAGTTAGTGACGACCAATGTCTTAGAAGGCTCACCAAGGTTTTTTTATTGAAGTAGAGGTAAACATGGATCGAGAAAAATTAGAGAAAAAAATAAATTATCATTATATCTTAACTTTTTCAAATCAAATCTCCAGCTAGTGTTAGATCACAGGAATTGGTTGAACATTCTTCAGTTCATCTTCTTCATTATATTATAACTTATTCATATTAAATATACGAGTAGTAGATTCACGTACTTAAATCGACTGAATAATACTCAAATCGCTTTCTTCTTCTTGCTTATCTTTTTTCTAGCTTCTTTTTATTGGTTTAATATTAAAGAGAGTAAAAACGATTAATAAGAAGAGAAAAAAACAAGAAAAAGGTAAAAAAATAATTAGTCCTTTTTACAGATGACAAAGACAAATGGTTAATATCCGAGAGTAATTTATAAATGAGAAATTTGATAATTCAATATTTTTGCCCCAAAATATACTCATTGATTAATTTAAAATAGAAAATAGATTAGATAAAGTTTACAAAATCAATCTTTTATGAACAAGTAAAGAACCCTAAAATATCAAACTAATATGAACAAAAGTAATAAAAAAAAAAAATAGTAATCTACTTGTAGGATCTAATTCATTCCCTACAAAGAGACGTTGAAATGAATTAAAACATGTCTTCTTTAACTACAAGGTACAATTTACTTGGGCTTATTTTATTTTACAACTCCAAATTTGGTTTTGTTAGTTTTGAAGATGAAAGATGCATATTGGATCCCTGTAAATATATAACACAAAACAACAAATTCATGGCATTCACATTAACAAAATTTGGTTGTCACTTGTTCAAATCATGCCAAAATTATTCCTTTCATGAGGCATGTATAGATTTTTTATGGCTCAGATTAATGTCCTACCATTCACAAGAAGTATGCAAAATAGGTACAAGTAAAGAGCCAACAACATTGTTTACATAAATTGATGTAGATATCGAATTCAGTCGGTATTATTCTCTCTTGACATAAATAAAAATATTCTTCCAAAGTTCTTCTCTTATAGTCAAGAACCCAACAAGTAGCAGAAAGTGGAGATCATAATTTTTCGAAGATGATGCTTCACAGAGAAAAATATAATGATATGCGTGGTTAAACTCTTTTTTTTTTTATCATGGTTTTTATTTTACTGGGTTTTTGCATGAAAATATTTTTATCGACAAAACAAATAACACGCTAAAGATAGACATCTAAGGAGAATGTCTATGATGAAGATAGATCCCAATTAAAATTATGTTTTGTCATACATTTATTGAGATGAATCATCTACAAAAGTTATGAAGAAAACTAGACTTTTATGTTCGAAAGAAAGAATGATTCACGATGATCATATATCTATGAAGAGAACAAGACTCAGTTTAGTTGAAGGGGAGATTGCATCATCGAATGTTACGATTTCTATGAACAAAAGATTAAATTCATCTTTACCAGATAAGTATTTTGATAATTTGCATTCTCCTCATGAGCGACAAAGTCACCCTCATGTTGTTTTCCTCATCTTAAAACATACTATATTCATTTCAAATATACACATTTGTTTCATTATGTGCTTCTTCATTCTAGCTTCTATTTAAATTAGCATCATTTTGTGTTCCTAAAGTACTGACACTATATATGACAAAAAAAAAAAAAAAAAGTACTGACATTATCTCATCAATACTCTTTTTGCTTCATATAAATTTCAGCAATTCTAATTCAAGTTCCATTCATACACATATTCTCAAAATTGATACTACCATCACAAAAAAAAAATTAGATTTTTAAAAATCTTCATAGGACAACTTGTATCAGATCTTCTTACCATAAAAAGAGAGATTGACTCGCATGAAACTACTATATACAGCTGGTTGTGTACATTCAAGTCTATTTTTCTCGCAACCAATATAATGAAATAGAGAATGTTCAGAGAATGACTAATTTTGATATGGTTTGGCAAAGTGGATACAAAATAACGATTAAAACAGCAACAACACCTAACTCGCAGTGATCATTTTCAGCCAAAGTGATCAACTTCACAATTATATTTTTACTCTGTCGTAGCCGTTTGTCGCATCGATATGCATAGAACCAGGCATCAATAAGTTAGATACCCAGTAACTACATGAACTTGCCATAAAACTAGGAAAGAGAATCACTAGTAGTCTAGTACACATAAGGAGATAACTTGGGTATTTTCTATTTTCCTGATATTGAGAGACGCAAGCAAGAATGTTTTAGCTTCATTGTTCGGTTGTAACCGAGGCGCAAGAAGATTCACTCTAGAGGGAAATTATGGTCTTTAAGGATTTTTGAATAAAACATTCCTTTCCCCTTTATCTGGTTCTTTACTCTATTAGATACCTAAGGCAGAAGCGAATCATCAAAAAAGACAATCTGAAGTTGTAAAACGCAGAGAATACAAGAAGAAGATGGCATGATAAAAAAAAAACCCAAAGATAAACCATGCCTATCAGATACATGCAAAAGCAAAAGCGTCTCTACTTTATGTTAAGCAACCTCAAGGAAGAGAAAATCGCTGTCCCTGCTTCCATGTATGGCACACTGAAGTAAATCACTCTTCCCTGCCAACACCATTTTTTACGCAATTAGATTCCACGATAATGTTTTAAAACATTTGGCGCAAAATAAACGAACGATTCAGCTGTGTAGAACTCAACAAGAGATTTAGCTATAGAGGCCAATGAGAAGCTGTCAATATTCATGTCTAATGAAAAATGGGATGCAAATTTGGGTAGACAATGGCGCAAACAATATTGTGCAGCTGTTACACATCAGTTTTCAGCAAATTATTCTCCATAAGTATCCAACTAATGATCACAAATGTGAAACCGCATACTAGAAAATCCGGTATCATCTATTCTAAAGTTGGTATGCCATCAATGAATTCACAATATCATCACAGGTTAAGATCACCAACATGAAATATCATTCTAGATATTAATCTCAAGATAGATAATCCAATCGACAAACCATTACACAACCAAAGGTTTCTATTTTAAAGCAATAGAGATCAGCTAAAAACGAGACAAAAGGAAAAAAGAAGAATCATACCATTTGATGAGCCAGCCAAAGAGGAAATGCTGCATAATCGGAACTTTCTCAAGCACTTCAACTCTATACATCTTAAGCAAACCGCTATTCACTTTCTTCCAGTTCGGTACACCACTTATATCATCCAACAACGGCGAATGCTCAGCGAACAAACCTTTCTTAACCTTCTTCACAAATGCAATACAAGACAAGTACATGTATTCACTAGAGAAATTCTCCAAAATATCATCGTTATGAATCGATTTCGGTTTCATATACTTATGATCAATCAACTGAGAACTCCCAAATATGAAAGGCAAGAAATGGTAATCATCAAGTCCCCAAACTCCATGAGATCCAGCTGGTTCTAAACAATAAACCATTTGCAATTTCCTCATCAACTCCAAATACTTAACAAAAACCCTAGCAACCAAACTATGATAATCCTCTTCTTTCACTATCCCCATCCTAGCTAAACAATACAACCACGCCGCGAAATTTGTTTCGTGTCCCGTTCCGTAATCAATCCTACTTGAGTTCCCAAAGCTATCGAAGAAGTAAGGAACAATCTCAATCACAGATTCTTTAAATTCCTCAGGAAGAAACTCAAGTATAAGCGATTCACCTCTCTCACGGAGCCGTTCATGCCATGACCTAAACGAAACGTTACCGTATCGAGCTGATTGTTGAGCAGGAGGAATCTCATCGATCCATTGTAACAATGTTTCAAGGATTGAAACTATGGCGGCGACGGTTGGTGAGATATGACAAGGATCTGAGATCTTAAATCCACGGATCGATTCTGAGAGAGATACTACGAATCCTAAGAAGTTCTTACAAGAAGCGGATTCGTGAAATCGGCGGATATCGTCGGGAGAGTGGATTCGTTTGACGGGAGATTGGAAATGATAGGGCGGAGATACGACGGGGACTTGTTCGGCGTGAGGAACGGGAGAGAGGATTATTGCTTGAGAGTTGTGTGGGAGATTGATTGCTGGAGCTCGGATCGGACGATAGTTTGGTGGTGGTGACATCTCTGGGAATGAAGCTAGTGGTGGTGGTGCTTCTGAAATCGTTGGTCCGCCGCAGTTTGTGCAGCATCCGGAAGGAGGAAAGGCGGAGGATATGGTGGCTGGAGCATCGGAGATTGATTTCTCCGGCGTGTTTTGTTGTTCCTTTGGAGGTTCCATTTTCTCAGTGATTTACAGAGACGTAACGAACGATAGTGAGAGCAAATGAGAAATAAAGGGTTAATAAAAAAAAGTTCCAAAGGAATAATTATGGATCACTGATAATAAGCCCAAAGATGGTTTTGTGACCCAATAATAAGCCCAAAGATGGTTTTGTAACCCAATAATAAGCCCAAAGAATGTAAATAGTGAGTTCTTCATGGACTAATTCAAGTTTTATTGTATGTGGTGTTGCTGCGTGGGCTACGATGCTTTTCTACATACCCTTAACAAGATTACGGCAATATTGTGTTATATTTTGTGGATTCTTTCGAAGCTGACATGATCTATTGAAACTCTGAATAACCCTGCGCCCGTTCTCGGACATACTTTGGCCATATACACAACCTAGTTCGAAGTTTCTAGTGGTGTATAAGTTCAAGGTAGTGATGCCTCAAAGTCAAAGTAACCGTATAGCTCGTGACATAACGAAGTGTGTGACAAGAGATAGTCGTTTTCAATCTTATTTGCCGTTAAGGGGACAAGTCTTGCCTTCACAAACCTATTGAAAATGAATGATGTTAAGTGGCAGATCCACTAAGGAGAAAGGGGTGCCATTTGACCCGGATTAAATATACATATAAAATTTAATGCATAAAAATGTTGGGAATATTCTAAATGTTGTAATGTCGAAGTTTGACATTTGTTTAATATTAGGTGGTTATAATGTTTTGTTAGACAACGCTTAGATCATCTTTATTGGTGAGATACCCACATGATATCTCAATTATATTAGACTATATTTTTTGAATGTTTTATTTAGAAAAACTCATACTTCAATTTTACCTCCATTAGTGAGCCCCAATGATTATCTCATCCACATAAAATTAATATTTTAATATTATTTTAATAAAATTTATATTTAATTTTAAACATATCTAATTAAATTAGACATTTTGTAAAACATTATGATTAAAATTACACATCATTTTATCAAATAGATTTTAGTTACATTAGACATTTTGTAGATAATGACAAAAAGAAATAACACATTAATACATTATTTATCGAAGTATCAAAATGTTGACAAGATATCAAATTATTTATCCCAGATTTTTGCTAATATAGTATTTTATTAACTAAAAATATTAATTTGTATTTATATTAACCTTTACTAATATCAACTAAAATAATATTAATATATAGTTTTAACTTTGGTATAATGGAGATTGATATATATATATATAATATATATATTATCAACCAAAATCAATTAAACTCAAAAGAACTAATCCCGAGGGATATTTTTTACATATGTGAAATGATGTAGTTTGGTACAAAATTTTATGCACGAAAAATGAAATTTGATATACAGATAAATTTAAATAAAAAATAAAAAAGAATAACTTATAAACTATTTAATTGGTATTATAAATCATGGAGTAAATGATTTTTATTCGGTAATTATTGCTTCATCGCCATAAATTCTCCCATGGTCTGAGACACAGAAAATTTTTCAATAATGACCCATTGTCCAGCGATGTTATCCTTTTGATGTTAACTACATGACGTCATATACTTCGTTAGGGATGTCAAAATGGGTAACCCAACTCAACTCAACTCATAATCAAATGAGTTTAAAGTTAAATGATTAATGGGTTAAATGGGTTAAATGGGTAAGGTCAACCCATAACTCATTTCATTTGATGGGTTGAGTTGTTAAATGGGTCCATTTAAGTAACAATTTAATTAATAATTATTATAAAATAATAATAAATAATTATTAATAATTATTAATTCATTATCATCAAACTTAGGATATTTACGGATTCCACTTGTTACGGGTTTACGTTTTTGGCGAAAAAATCAATGGTTTACGTTTTTGGCGGGAAAATTACGGGTTTACTTTATTTGCGAAAAAATTACAGATTTACGTTTTTAGCAAGAAAATCACGGGTTTACGTTTTTTTGGGGGGAAATTACGGGTTTACGTTTTTGGCGGAAAATCACGGGTTTACATTTTTTTGCCAGGAAAATTACGGGTTTACGTTTTTGGCGGGAAAATTACAGGTTTACGTTTTTGGCGGGAAAATTACGGGTTTATGTTTTGGTGGGAAAATCACGGGTTTACGTTTTTTTGGCGGAAAATTACGGGTTTACGTTTTTGGCGGAAAAAACATGGGTTTACGTTTTTTGCGGGAAAATTACGGGTTTACGTTTTTTGCGGGAAAATCACGGGTTTATGTTTTTTTTGGCGGAAAAATTACGGGTTTACATTTTTGGTGGGAAAATCACGGGTTTTCGTTTTTGGAGAGAAAATTACGGTTTTGTGTTTTTTGGTGGAAAAATTACGAGTTTACTTCTTCTCAATTTCATCGCTTGTATATTTAAGAAATTTGGAAAAATATTGATTTTATTAAATTGGTTTAGATGTGTTGGTTCAACTTAAATGGACATTGATTTAGAGATTTTAGTTGGTTTAATTCAATTTTACAAAACTTAATGGTTAATTGGGTAAACCATTGAAACCATTAACCATTACAACCCAATTTATTTTATTCATCAAACCAATTGACCCAATAACTAATTTGACCCATCAACTCATTTGAGTCAATATTTTCAACTCATTACGTTCATGGGTTGAGTTGAGTTGAGTTGACCCATGAATTTTGACCCATTTTGACACCCCTATACTTCGTATATGTGGTCATGCAATCCATATACGTGAGGTAGCTAAATATCTTTTAGTTTACTTGACATGTGTGACCATGTATTCTACTATACTTCAGATAGTTGACAATCTACTAGCGTTTTAATATTTGTAAATATAATACGCTATAATATGAAAACTTACACGTGTATCTCCCAAAACCATGTCTACTCGTTTCACCGGAGTATTGTGTATACTGTTTCCAATAGTGAACAATTTTTTACTTAAATTCTCTAGGTGTCTTGAAAGGTTTATTGTGGTTAAGCCGGTGAGAGATGCGACATCGTTAAGAGCCATCTCTTTTGCCCTCTAACTCGTCCCTCTGTTACATGCTACCTTATCCAGCTAGGTGAACTCCCTCATCTCTTGGAAAACTAAGAAATAGCCAACAGTAAGTAAATCTTTCGCTGAAGCCGAGCGATGGTTTTTCTCACATCGAAGTTGTAATGGCTTAAATAGTTGTTGTTCACGCTTGGGATTTATCATGATCAACCAATTGTTATGTGTTGTGATAATAAATCTGCAATCTACATTGCAACAAACCCGGTGTTTTACGAACGAACGAAATATGTAGAAGTTGAATGTCAGTCTATATATCACTCTATTCCTGATGAAATTGTTCAAGGTAACATTGCACCTCGTCACATTGGTACAACTTCATAGTTAGCAGATATTCTAACAAAACCTCTGGCCATAGATAATTTTGCAGTCTTCAGGAACAAGTTAGGCATACGAAATTTGTCTGCTCCAATTGAGGGAGGGTTTTGAAGATGAAAACTCGGTTTGGTTATCAAACTGGTTTACTAAAATCGGATTGGTCTATATTAACTTGGTCATAACGTTGTGTGAGTAAAAGAATTGGCGTTAATTGAGGAAACGATTCACAAATCAGTGATTTTCTAATGTTTTTTTCCTTAATTTGTAAAGATACGTATCAGAGAGTAGCATGACATAAGATGTTGTTTACCTATATATTGGCTGATATAAAATAATTGTGAATGAAAAAGAAAACTCTTGAGCCTCTCTTCTTTTTAGGAATTTATCGAGTTTCGGTCATAGGCCAAAGAAATAAGCAAAAGTCATTACGGACAATACCAAACGTTTAGTTATCAATGTTCGATTTACTAAAAGCTAACTATAATTACTGTTTTTTTTTTTTTTTTTTTTTTTTTGGTGTAAATATATAATTACTGTTTTTCACGGCTAACGATAATTTTTTTTTACTTATCAATGATTGTAAATATATAATTTTTACTTATCAATTTTTTTTTACTTATCAATGATTTTTGGTGTAAATATATAATTTTTACTTATCAATGATTGTCTTGACTCTTGACCCACCAAATCATTGTGTTAAGAAAGTCAAAGCATGCATAGATGTATCGTGATGACTGGGGACGAAGCTACGTTTTACATATGAAGGAACCAATGAGTAGTGGTGGGACAAAGATTTTGATACAAAGAAATTTAAAAACATTCGGCAAGAGACCAAAACGAGCATACGTTACCAAACCGTCCCTACCGTTCATCGATCGATGGCCCTAAGGATGATCACGTGACCCATCACGCGTCGAAGTTTAGTAAGTCCACCGAAAAGAAAAGACTTTTTAGTATCCCATCAACCTCTATGCCTTTTCTTTAATACAAGTTGTTGCAATTTCTAGGTTCTTTTGGCCAGGTTTTGTGCCTACACTTTTTCAGGTTCTATAACTAATAAAAATATAATTTATACATATTTTGAAAAAAATGACATCATAAAACAAAATTGTAAATTGTTAGAGACAGTTAATGTTATTTTCTTAATATGTGAAATGGACCTTTAAACTCTAGGAAAGTAGCATTAAAATTCAATATTTTACTTATATACCAAATGAAAATTTAAGATTTTTGGACCTTAATTAAAATTGGTACTATTAATGATCTAAGACAGATACTATATATTTTTGTAATTTTGTTTTTATGTCACTGGAAGAAGCTGTATTGTTTTTTTGTCTTGGCTTCTTATGATCCAATTATCTGTCGATCTATAATTTCTTAAGTTATTTAATTACATTGTTTTTGTTTCTATTTAAGAAGTTGCATTGGCTTTGTATTCGACAATGTATACGGATAAGCCAAAGTGTCTTAATAATATTCCGTTAAATTATAGTCCAAGCGACAAGATTTCAGTCATACAACATGAAGGGAAAAATGAGAATAATATTAATGAATAAATTGAATTATACTAGAATTTGTAACCAAACATAACAAAAGAATTACGCTAGAATATTATTTTCTACTACCAAAGACCAAACATTGGACTTTTTTTTAGTATTCAGACCATAGTAGAGCAAGCCGACGTCGTAGGATCATACAAAGCAGGAAGCAAAAACTTCCTGCCGTTTGCACCATACGCATTAAAACTACCTCCCGTTGTAGTATCCACAAGCAAATCTCCAGCGTAACCAGGATAAGCTCCTTTACCATAAACGCCAGGACAAGCAGAAGCAGCTTCAAGCGGTGCGTTTTGTGGACCTTGATAGTAACCATTACCAAAAGGGTTCGTTGCGGTTCCAGCTAAAAGACTAGCTAAGTTAATAACCATCCCATCGAGTCCCACGTCATTGTTTGGTGCCACTAGTGGTGGACTCTGTGGACCGTACACCGGCGCGTGGAAAGGCCACGCGCATTGACCAGGACATTGTGTCTCAGAGTTTCCAACCCAAATGTAAGCAAACTTGGAGCCACGTTTACCTAAACCACGAGCGTGTCCGTGAGTCCCGCAACGACTCATACCAAATCCTGTAACCGTAACGTCAGCTGAAGTCAAAACGACGTTGATGGCGTTGCGTTGGTCTCCTTTCGAAGCTAGGGTTTGAATCTTTTTATCGGTTAAAGATTTTCCTAGAGAGCAAGACTCGTCGATGATTTGTTTCCCGAGAGTTAGAGACAGAGGTGATGAGTTTTTGCTGGGTGTTGCGAGTTTGTAGTATTTTTCTGTGGTTTTCCACCACGTGGCAACAGATGGTTGGTGGAGAGTTTTGGACGTAGGAGAAGTGTGTGTGAGTGAGGTAATGAAGTCGGAGATGATTGCTCTTTGAGATGGTTTGAATTTGCCGTACCAGATTAGGTTAACGGAGATTTTGCCGGAGAGAAGAGCTCCTTTGTGGTACTTGAGTAGTTGAAACTGGTTTGGTTCTTGTGAAGCTAGGTTTCTAGCAGAGACAGAGATTTGAAGAAGAGACAAAAATAGAAAGAGTTTAAACACTAACAAATACATTTTTCTTTTTTTTGAGGAAAAGTGTAATAGTGAAAGAGGTTTGGTTTTTGTCTTTGATGTTTAGATTGGTTTGTGAGATATATGAGAGTGTGATGGGGCTATATATATGCCTCTCTCAGAGTGGATTTATTATTATTAAAAATGGAAATTAGATTTTGAATATGAATTTTAAATAATAAAGATGGAAAAAAAGAGAGAGGTATGTTATAAATAATGCTTTAAAGTGAAAGAGAAAGGGAAGGTGCAGAGAAATTGAAAGAAAAGATACAAAGGAGTAATGGACCATTGTACTGTTGCCAGCTAACGAATGATCCATAGTTCTACACAACTTTTGGTTTATGTCAAAATTTGAATTTTCTTAATTATGTTATGGTCATATAGTCAAATGTCATTATAATTTACTCAGTTTCGAGTCCGACAACTTATTCATTACATACAACTTTGGTTTAAAATTCTTATTTTTCAATGTTATGATTATAATGTGAAAATGTCATTATAAATTCTTCAGTTTCTTTAATGACTTTCATCAAAAGTTTTCATAAAAATATGTATAATGCTACGTATAATTTCATATAAATATTCCATCCGTTCCATGAAGTTTAATGTTATAGGTTTTTCACACAAATTTAAAAAAAATATTTTTTTTATTTTTTATTTGTTTAATAATATCGAACACTACTTCTCTCTTCTCTTTTCTACATATTAGTTACAAATAAAAGTAATAAAAATATTGATCTAAAACATCAAACTTTTTGGAATAAGAAAAAAACCTATAACATCAATCTTGATGAAACAAAAAGAGTATTATATAATGCTAAGTATAATTTTATTTTTAAATATATATACAAATATTTTGAATATATTTGGATTTGGATAAGACTACTCATGGAGGCTAGAATGAGACATAGGATTCTTGTTGTAAAAGCTGTACATGTTGTGGATGTTTTTATTTAATACTACAAATTAGAAAATGAAATCAAGTTGGACCAATAAAAAAGAGTTGCTAGAGGTAATCTAAATAAATATTAAAGGAATAATTAGTGTTTATATATGTATTATATAAACTATAAAACAATTAATAAAGATTTAATTGTGTCAGATTAAGCAATAGTTACATACAGCCAATAAAAAATCGATTAAAAAGAGGAATCAAAATTGACCATATCGATAAAAATGTGTTGAAGAATATACAGCTTAGTTACAGATCTAATGACGTAAATACCCTTATGCAAGCTGTTTTTTTTTTTCCTTCTGTGGGTAAAGCGCGTGGGCAGTTAAAGAAAAAATGTGAAACTTCTGAGAGACGTTGGGAGGACTTTTTTGGACAGGCTGGAAAATATGGGGAAGAGTGTACAGCTGGCACAAGTTAGTAGATAGAGGAAGATGAGAGAGTAATCCTACAATTCCTAATCCATAGGTAAATTGAGAGCATTTACTGACACTATGTCGGCACGTGTCACTACGCGCTTCCACGTCATGAATTTTGACACGTGATTATCACGCGCGTAGACGTTGTCATTAATTTGTTTTAAGTACTAGTGTTAGAAGAAGGTGGGTGAAGCTCGTGACTGGGGGAGTTTGTGAGGTACTAACGAAACATTAGCTGGACTATGGTTGGCTCTGTCTCTCACATTTTATTCGCCGACCGGCACCATTTGGGTTTTTTCTTTGTTTCCTATAAATAAAATACGGTTATTGTTGCATGAATTAGTTTACCAAAAAAATGATTTAATTGAAAATTTTAGTTTAAAGTATATATGTGTTATGACGAATTTACAATTTTGGAGTTGTCTTTTGTAACATTCTTAACTCAAAATCATGAAAATATTATGTTTTATAGATTGAGTTAATATCTATATTTGAAAAATTAAGGAAGTAAAATTCTTAACCTAAGTGTGGTTTGTTTTTGCCATAAAACTGTTTTATCACAAAAAGAATAAAAATATATATATATATATATATATATATAGTATTGAAATTTATATAGCAAAAAAGCTCCGTTCTAAGAATCTCCACCTAACCCGATTAATCCTCGCTTAATCGTTAGATCCATCTTATCCGCTTTGATTAATGACTAATCGCTTAAAAATCAGTTATTTTATTATTTTCCATTTAATTTGATTTCTATCCTTTTAATCCTTGTCTAATCTTACATATTCCTAAGTATTTTTTTATTGTAAGTATGAAACAATTTTTTTTTTGTTATTCAGTCATTTATTTTTAGAGTTTGTGATATTTTACAATAATTTAAGTTCAAAATTTTAATAAAAATCATATATTTTGTTTTTAAATACAGTTTATGTATTTACTATAATTTTTGAAAATAATATTAAATTAATATGTTTTAAAAACATTAAAATAACCTTAAAATTAATTCCAACTAATTCCCAATTTTAATTTAATTTTCCGATTAATCGGAAGATCCATACACAACATCGGATTAACGCCCCGTTATTTTTTCAACAAAATAAAAAAGTGACTGATTAATCATTTATCATAAATTGTTACATCATATTTTTTACATCAAAGTCATCACAATTTATTTTTTTGAGAAAGGGTTTAAATACATCACATAAACCTGTAGTTTTAACCATATAGTTTTTTTTTATACATAGCAACTGACATTAAATTATTACATCGACTGCAACTCAACGATAGTTTAATATATTACCAATTAGAACCATATAATGTTGCATACAGTATTTGACCATTTAAATGTATAGAAGAATATTCATCTAACCGTAGTTTGGAAGCTGTCACGAATCATCTTGAAAACAATGTTCGGTAGATGTAGCCACCTTATAACATTCAACTATTGTTACAGTACTCAAATACTATATCTTGAGAGTTTATTGTATAAAATATAAAAGTCATCTAAAGATTTATAGAGCTTTGACGATTGTTGTATGATATATGTGATATGTGTGTTGTTGTTTTTTTTTTTTTTTTTTTTCCTCAATGTCATATGTGTGTTGAAGAATCATATATGTGATTTTTTTATGAATTGTGTTGGATAAGAAATTACTGCTAGTGAACCAGAATTTGTTAGTGTTGTGCAAATCCATTAGTTGAAAGTGGGACTTGTTTTTTTTTTTTTTTTTTAGTGAAAATTGACTTAGTTTCACTTATAGGTTGGAATTTGTTATGGCTATAGATTTCTTACAGTTTACATGGGAACTCGTTGACTGGTTTGTCCAAGCTATGTCATTTGTATAACTCTAATAAATAATGTAAGCACTACTCCAAATTTTCTACCCCATAATATGATGTCCATATCCCTAATGAGGACAACTATTCTTATATGTTCTTGCAACACAAGTTTTCTTAACTAGCTGAACTTTAAAATGCTGATGATATTTTCAAGAAGAAATAATTGAAATATGTTATCTCCTTTATGAAAACTAAACTATTTTCTATATATAAAAAAAAATAAAAATAAAATAAAAATCAAACCAAATATTTTAATCCAAAATCTAGCATGGCTGAATCTCTTGTACAGTAGTATTTAGTTACATATGCATGCATACTCGTTAAATCCCATGCTCAAATATTTATCAGTCCCATGCAATTCAAGTGCAATGTAAATTAAAAAACAAAACATGTAGTCTAAAATCTAGCATGGCTGAATCATCCTCTTCTAGCTAGCGTTTTGACATATACGTATCCGTTATATATCCCATGTCCAAATATTTATGAGTCCCATGCAGTTCAAGTGCAATGTATGATAGATAAGTTAACACTAGAAATATTCAAAAGCAAAAGCAATATGGACCACTCCCCAATCCAGACGCCCATGTCCCGGAGACACTAATTCTTCTTCTTCTTTTTTTTTTTTTTTGGTAAAAAACATTGGCTTTGAAATAAAGCTTCATTGTTGATATCTTGTTTTCTTAGGCCAATTCAGGTTATACTTTAATATTGTAAAGATTTTCCTACAGGGAGATAAAAATGTACTTTTATATGATTGTAAATTGAAAATAGTCACTCTTTCCATAATGGATACCAAAACGTATTAATTTAGTTTTTTTTTCATTACCTAATATAGCTAAGAACAAATTTATTTTCTCATAATGGCTAATGCGTATATTAGTTTACCATTGACTTTGTTATCTTATTTAATCATTTACTTGTATAGATAGAAAAAAGAACTAAATTATATATAATTTTATAGATGTAAACTGCGAAAATATTTTTTCGTTATGTATTTTGTTGAAATTTTTGATCTATTGTTAGTTTAAAAATTTCATAGTAGTTTAGTGAACTTAAAAACTAATTCAGTTCACTAAAGTAGCAGGAGGTGAGGACTGAATACAAGATTAGCCCCATTAGCATCCCGATATATAGTAGATGGAATACTTTGTGACCGTCTCAAAGTCAAAGAAGAAGTAGTTAGCATCACAAACGATAAAATCATCATTCAAATATATTATCTCAATAGTAACAGAAAAAGAAAAGAAAAAAAAAGAAGAAGAGAAAAGAAGGAATTAAAAAAAAGAAGCAGAGGCATGATTCGGGAGGGGGAGTGTTTTTAGTGCATCTCAAACCAATGTGTAGAGCTACAATGGGAAATACAGTGCAAATGATTACTATTGATCTTGTTTTAGAGATATGATCAAGAACACAATATAAAGAATAACTTCTTTATTTCTTTAGGAAAATAACTCAAAACTTAAACCTCTCAATTTCTAAACACATAAGTTATGCAACATTCTTGCATCCTTATATAACAATAGAATTAGACAATTTTCTAATCACTCTAGGAAAATACACAAATCTATATTTAAGCAACTTCCTAAATATAATGTCTAATCCTAATTTCCTTTTCCTTGAGTTACCTCTTCTTCAAGTAGATTCAAACTTACTCCAACCATTGATGTTTGATTTTTTTAGTTTATGGTTTTTTGCAATCATCTTCAAATTTGTTTTGAGCGTTGAAATGAAAATATGCAAAATCTTTTTGTTTAAAACTAAAATTGACGTATGCCGAATTTATTAACTACTTCTTTCTTGGCTCAAGCTTATTATCATCCATCGATAATCTGTCAAACAAAACCAAGAACATCATCAAAATCAAAACAAGAAAATCATCAAAACCTAAGTGAACTACATAATCAATTTTTTTTTCTGCATGGAAAAGAAATTGCGTATTTTGCCACATACGTGGGTTCGGTCTTCTAGTGATTGAGTGATAGATTTCTAGCTATCCAGAGTTCGATCAACATCAACTAGTTAATGGTCGTAGATTACATTAGTTACGGGAGATTAAAATAATAAGGGAATCAAGAGCAAACATTCAATGAAAATGCATCATAATGAAGTTAGAAAGAAAAGAGAGTCTCTCCGGTGACCAATTTTTTCGCCAAAAAAATTGGCTATGAGAATTGAAAATTTGTGAAGATTCCGACAAGATTCACAGCTAACAACAACGACATCGATGATCAACATGCAACTGAAAAGAAAACCTATAACAAGCGAACTAAAAATGAACCTAAATGTTACTGTAACAAAAAAAAGATAAGTACAAAGACCAACGAGTATCAAATATGTCAAACATAAATATTTGTTAATATCCTAAGATTTTACTATACAAATCGCAAAGAAAATATATTTTTAAACACTTCACTATGAAAATAGAAAAATATTAAAAAGACACACATTTATATCAATCAAAAATTATTCACTATTGGTAATTAACGCGGAGAGAGGTACCAAAACTTATGTTAATTCATATTGCCAACCAAAAAAAAAAACTAAGTTTAATTCTTCTTTCCATGATGTAATATTGCTAAGAACAAAATTATTTTCTGATAATGTGTATCAGTGCATGTTGTTTTACCATTGACTTTGTTTCTTATTTAACCATTTAATTAAAAAAGAAGAACTAAATTACGTATAATATTATGGATATAAACTGCTATAATTTGTTTAGTTGTGTATTTTTATTGAAAATTTCGACCTAATGGTACTTTAATTTTTTCATGAAGTTAATTAAAGTCACAATAATTTTTGACCTAATGGTAGTTGTTGGGATATATAAAAATACTTTATTCAGCTGAAAAAGACAACATATGGAAGTAAGATATTAGATATATGTAAATTTTGTTATTGGAATACATAAAATAATTGATCATTCCTATATTCTAATTTATTAATATTTCATTTATATACAAAAATCAAAATGTAAAAAAAATGTCAATATATGATTCATCATATCATTGATTAACATATATGTTTTATCTAAATTAATTAAAATCTATAAAAAATAACAATATAGGGTCGCAAGAGAAATATAAATATTTTTTATTTGGAATAGATAAAATAACTGATCTTAGTCTCACCTAATTTGTAGATATTTGTTATTTGGAATAGATAAAATATATTTTCTCTCTATTGGTTATAAGTAAAAATAATAATAATATCGATCTAAAACATCAATCTTTGTGGAACAACATCAACTTGCATGGAATTGAGGGAATATTTGTTAAACTATGTTTAAAAGATTGTTTTTGTCCAAAAAAATATATTTAAAAGATTATTAAATCCAAAATATATTAAAACAATCAATTTAAGAGATTGTTTTTGTCCAATAAGTTTTGATGTACAATTAAAAATTTAAAATGCAAAGGACTTTGGATAACCCTTGTCACCAAGAAACAAATGAAGCTAGGAGAACCAATAAGTTTTAATCTACAATTAAAATGCAAAGGACTTTGGATAACACTTGTCCCCAGGAAACAAATTAAAAAAATGTCATTCTTGATTGGGTCAGTTAAATCATTTTCAATTGAGTCAGTTAAGATGGGTTCATTATTTCTTGTGATCTCCGCCTCGTTATTCTTTTACTTCGGAATACGACAATCTTTTCTACATAGAAGACGAATCACTACATGTCTCAGTTCATGCACCATTCTCTGGTACCCAAATAACAGTTTAAATTACATCGGAAGTATGAAATAAACGAATCTAGCCAGTAAAATTATTTGATAAAGTTATTCTTTCTCTTGTCATGGAATTCCGAGACATTGTTTAAAATAAGTGGATACCTATTGACTATTGGACAAAAGATGAATTATTGTTTTCAAGTAATTTTTGGAGAATGATTAAAACTACATCAACAAAACTTATGCATCTTCGACTAACTAATTATAGAAAAGTATGAATCTGATTTTACTTAAACAAACTTAAAGTATACATGATTTCACAATATCTTAGTAACAATCCATACTAAAAGTTTTGTTATACATATGTCAAATTTGTTGTGAATTTACTATCAAGTTTTGTTTTTGTTTTTATTAGGGATATTGTTTCACATTGGAAAAGTTGAGTAGAATCTTAAGTAATATATGGGTCTCTTCACTCATTGTCAATTAATACCATAAAGATGATTGTGAAAGTGAATGTTGTTGTTGTTGCTTTTGGGCTTGGGCTCGTGGCAAAAATTGTTGGAGTTGTGGCAGTGTTGAACATCGTTGGCCATGATGGGAGCAACAGAGGAAGCTACGACAGCTGCATAAAGGAGTTTTGCTTCATGGTTTCAGAGTCGTTCATGAGCATCAGTAATTAAAGGAGGAGTGTCCTTGCCTTCAATTTGATCAACAATGGTCTTGTACTCCTCAAGGAGACTATCACGTGTTACTTTAACTTGATCTTCATGATCAAGAGGTTTCTCGAGATAGCTAGTTGATCCATGCCCGAATATATAGAGATCAATGGCGAGAAGAACCATCATGTCGAGGGAGTGTATCAGGGATATTGTTCCACATATAAAATCGAATAAGATCTTAAATAATATATATAAGAGATGAACTTCTCCACTAATTGCCAATTGATTTTGAGTTAGAAGTATAGAGTCTAATATTTTTAACCGGATTGCTTAACCTTTATATAATGTATCCACAAGAAACCGCCAAAGTGATCATATACATGTTTATACAAGAAAGAAAAAAAAAATAACCGAGATTTTTTTTCCAACAAGTTCACTTCACTTCTCATGTCTCATCCGAAAACCTTCTATGGAACGCACTAGACATGTATTCTTCTTCTTACACACACCATCAACACATTTACAATGCTTAGTTTTCAGTTTTCTTAGCCCATATCAAAGGCCCAACACTAAAGCCCAATAAACTCTTTCCCGCTTCGACGGCCATTATAATAAACTCAGCTATTATTAATCTTAAATCCTGATACTGTAAATTACTCAAATGGCTTGGCTTCGTTTCTTCTCAAGAACCCTAAAATCTCTCCCCCAAATCTCATCTTCTTCCCCAAACCCTAACCCTAATTTCAGAACCTCACCTTTCTCAACCTCATTCCTCATCACGAAAACACCAGACAAATTAAAAAAAAAGCGAAAAAAACCAGAATCCGCCAGAACCAAATCAATCCAACACGAATCAACCAAACTCCCACACTTGGAATCACTCGTTTCACGCGACGCACATTTCCGATTCCTAATCCGATCCAAAGAATTCATCTCAAAGCAACCGGAGCGAATCCTCCGACTAGACGACGCCGGAAAACTCTACCGCGAACTCGGATTCCCTCGCGGTCGTAAAGTTACGAAATTCATACCTAAACATCCTTTGATCTTTCAAACGTATAGACATAGCGATGGGAAGATTTGGTTAGGGTTTACGGAATTTATGGAGGATTTGTTAGATGAAGAGAAAGGTTTAATGGAATCAATGGAGTTAGATAGAGTTAATTGTGTTCGTAAGCTATTGATGATGACGAAAGATAAACGAATCCTGTTGAGTAAAATCCATCACACTCGATTGCTATTCGGTATTCCTGAAGATTTTCGAGACCGGGTTGCGAAATATCCGGATTATTTTCGGGTTGTTACGGGTGGAGATGGGAATAGAGTGCTTGAGTTAGTGAATTGGGACACGAATCTTGCGGTAAGTGAGCTCGAGAGACTGTTTATGATTGACGAAGATAAGGCGAAACGGGTGTTTAAGTTTCCGGTGAAGCATGGGAAGGAGTTGGAGTTGGAAGAGAAGGATACGAGGAAGCTGAATTTGTTGAATACGTTTCCTCTTGTTTCGCCGTATTCGGATGGTTGGAAGCTTGATGTTTGGAGTTTGGAAGCGGAGAAGTATCGCGTTGGGATTGTGCACGAGTTCTTGAACTTGACGTTGGAGAAGAGAGCTTCGATTCATCATATTGTGGAGTTTAAAGATGAGTTTAGTTTGACTAGACAGACTTATCAGATGTTGAAGAAGCAGTCCATGAGTTTTTACTTGGCTGGTACTGAGATGAACTGGACTGTGTTTTTGAAGGATGCTTACGACGAGAATGGTGTTTTGGTTAGTAAAGATCCACAGGTTGTGTTTAATGAAAAGCTCTATAAGTATGCAGATATGCAGCAGATGGAGCAAGTTGGTTAATTCTGGCTCAAATAATGGATATAGATTGAGCAGAGAGATATTATATCTCGATAGTCTTGGATCACTCTATTCGAAAGAGAGCTCAAGTAGTTGTAGTATCAGTTATGATCTAAGATTGACACATAATGAATTGAGCTACAATGTTGTAATCTGAAAGCATTTTACACTTTGCTACAAACTGGTAAGCTAGCTATGAATCAAAGCCCCTCATTGGTTTAAGGAACAGTTGTGTTTATTATACAAGATGGTTAAAATATGAAGTCACTGTGAAGCTGAAACACTTCTGCTTGATGAGCTTGATTCTGCAATTGAGACAGTAGCCAAAGACTTGGAAGCCCATGCTCTAGCATTCATGGCTCCTTCCTGCAAATTGCTACTCATGCAAGGTTCTTTAAGATACATGGTCACAGTATGTTCCAAGGGGTTCCCTAGTCTCATGTTTGACACCCGTCCCCAAGTGAATTTCACGAACACAACCATTGTGGGGGAAATCAAGTGTAGTAATCTCAACAAGACGAACACCGTGGCAAGCGTCAGATAAGTCTCTTGGCGAAGCAGATTCTCGGGTGATCTTCTTGCCCATGGGAACGGGCAATTTTCTGGCTCTGCGTGGAAATGAGGAACTAATCTGTTTCTCTCAACCCATCTTTCATCCATCGTTTCAATTCCTACATGAATGAATTTGTCCTGGTTAGTTTCATCTGCTGAAATCTTAATTGGTATATACAACCTATAACAGGAGCACAATAGCAACCACAACAAGACTGAGGCACACAACAACACAAAGATATAGCCAAAGTAACAACTCAAATACCTTACCCGTAACATCAGTGTAGAAGGCAACAAGGGAATCAAGAGTTCTCGATCCCCGGTAAACTACGAGCATTGTCGAATTCATAAGGATGATAGTAGGAAACCCATGAACTCCATACTTGGACAAGGTACTGAACCATACCACACCACAAAAAAAACTGAGCATCAAACCATGAAGTTCTCAATCAAATTACACGATTTCAGTCTTTTATACAAAACCCACCTAGCTTTAACTGATGATTCCTCAATTGCAAAGTGTGGAACCGATGAATATAACAGAGACATAAGATCAAAACTTGGTCTAACTAATCTGGAGAAAGGACACCATGATGCATAGAAGAGTAAAGCCGCATAGTCACACTTATTCTTCTTATCAACCATATCTGCAGCCATTTGTAGCCACCGATCATCTCCCTTCATAAACAAACAAAAACATCAATCACAAAACTCAGATCAAGAAAGCAAATGGTAGATAAATCAATGATTCTTAAAAGTACCTCAGTGACAAAACCAGGACGATGCAAGGCTGACTTATCTCGAAACCCTAAGATATAATCTTTTGCAGATTCTCTAGGACAAATCTGAACCCTAACGGTGGCGTTTGTTAGATTTACGAACAAAACCACCACAACCAACAACAACAAAGTCAGCTTCTTCTCCATCGAAGAAGAAAATTTCCTAGACAAAACGTTTTTGGAGAAAACTAGGATTATACAGACATGACAAAGGTAGGTGTTGCCAGCAAAGAAAGGTTGACAAGTCGTTGTCGTCAAGAAACAAAAATTTAATGGCGTTTACCAAAAAGATTAAAATCCAAATTCGAAGATAGGACAAGGAAGATAAACCAAAAAATGATCCGGTTGATTTGATGACCGTAAAGAAACAAATATTTTGGCTTCAAATAATTTGTCTGAGAAAGAAGAAGAAGTGGCAGTTTACGACACAACACAACTGGATAGTTCGTAAATAAACAAATATTTTGGCTTCAAATAATTTGTCTGAGACGTCAGATACACAAAGTAATAATCATAATTAGGCAAAAAAAAAAAGAGATTTCTCAGAGTCAATCAACTTCGTTGCGGTGGAAGAAAGCCGACCACATATCTTTTTTTTTTTTTCTTTTTCTTAAATATTAGTATCCACTAGCCTATGAGCTTTGGAAAACTCACTTTCAACACAATTTTGTATTGAAAAAATTTCATTGATTATGTTTATGTATTAAATTATTATGATATAAATTTAAGTGTTACATAAATTTTATCTAATTTTATGTTATATTGTAAATATTTTTTAAAGATTGTTAGATTTTTTATGAATACCAATATAGAAAAGAAGAATTATGATTAAACGATATTTTTGAAATATTTTTATATGAAAAGTTATTAGTGAACAAATACATAAAGAAGAGTTATTATTATGTACATAAAGAACAAATATATAAATAATGAGACAGTCCAACAATATTTCAAGGAAAGTGATAAAGTTAAATTCTATAAATATTTTGTTAAATTAATATATTTGCTTACTAAATTTTTAAATACTTTCACATAATTATTATGTATAAGAGAAATAATGTTTTTAGCAAATAAACAATAAACAAGTTTGGAAATATATGAGTAATAAATGAACGCACATAATAAAAAGCTACGTAAAAATATTTGTAATTGAAAAAGTGTGACTATGTTAAACACTTTTCTATTTTTTAAAGAGTATTTTCCCTTTTGTTGTTTTCGTTTTCAGAAAATGCTTTATTTACGTGTTTATTTTAAAATATGCTTTCATCAAACAGAAAAAGATATACGAAGTTTATAAAGTACTTCTCGATGGTAACTATTATTCAGACACTCGGAAAATACAATAAACTAGACAGAGGATGAATCAAATCTAACTACGACGTGTCACATCATAAGAGATATAGATTGGGAAAAATGTCATTTAAATCATCCTTTTACCATTTTCGTTGGTTTAAAGCATGGACTTTAGATCTCGTAAATTAAATCCTTAATTTTATGTTGACTTTCAATTTAATCACAAATTCTCGTTGACTAAGCCAATTGAGGCACAATTTTTTTTTTTCGGTGTCTTCAATCGACCTAAAGACGAAAGATTACTTTGAATTCGAAGAAGAAGAGATATTCCAAAGAAGATAAGAGATTCTGAAGAAAAATAGAGAAAAACTCAGAAATTTTGATTAGAAAGATTTCTAACGATGTGTCTTAATTGGCTTAGTTAACGAGAATTCGTGATTAAATTAAACGTCAACATAAAATTGAGGATTTAAATCACCAGATCGAGAGTTCATGATTTAAACCAACGAAAATGGTAAAGTGATGATTTAAATGACATTTTTCCCGATAGAGATTCGGTTTGGGATGGATCATAAGAGATCATTAAGGAATAGTTCTTGTGTAAAGCCCGTAAACCGGAAAATCGGTTATGGTTTGTGTTTAAATCACCCGGTTTAATCGGTTGGGTTAATGGAAACCCTAGAGTGTACCTATAAAAGAAGGAAACTCGAATTAGAGCTTTGGTTAGTCATTTTTCGTTCTGTAAAAGAGAAAAAGAGAGAGAAGGAGAAGGATCAAAATCGTTAGGATTGGGGAAGAAACAGTTTCAACATATCAAATCGTTGTCAAAGGTAACGAAATTTGGTAGAGTTATTTCGAAGTCTTTCATCGTCGTTTTCCATTTTATAGAAGTTGTTTTGGATTTAAGCTCATTAAGTTATTCACAGTTTCGTGAGACACGTTTTTTCAGACGCGAATTAGGCCCAGCAGAGATTATAACTGAGATCGTGGTCTTGTCTAGTTTCTAATCAGCACGAGATTTTGTGGGAAGCTCGTGACGTCGAAGGCTACTATCAGTATACATACCTATTCGGATTCTCGTTATATGGAAGTAGACGTACGTGTTTCATATACACTAACAAGTCATTTATCATAAATAAATGTGAACTATATATGTTTATAAGATTAAGAATTGGCATCTGTTTGACTTATAACCAAAACTTTGAAAGCCAACAAGTATGAGACCTGGTCTAATACCACAAGCAACAGACTACTTACTATACAGTGTATTATAACATGATGGAACCAGAGATAAATAAAAAATGTACATCAGACAAACTCCTACATAGTTTCTCTCCAGCCCCATAACCGGAATTACATTAAACCGTACCAAATGTACTCGGTTTACAGTCCAACCAGATTTCACCGGAGTTACAGCCCTTATGATGTTCCTCTCCTTTTGCACCTCCAAATGCACTTTTTACCTGTAAAACCAAACATACCACAGTAAATTTCATGCCACTTGGTTAGACCAATGTACCAAATTCCAATTGAACTGTGAAACATAGAAACTTTCACTAATTTTTTTACTGTGGTCTACTGTAAATGCAAACACTTGGATTTGAAAACAGTTCAAAACTTTTCAGCTAAATTCAATTTAAAACTGATACTACTTGGCTAGACAAGTGTGCCAAGCACAACGCGCATCGACGATTTATTTGAATTGTGTAGGAAGATTGAAACTTACTGAAAATTTGGAGACTTTCAATTTGAAAATGTTTAGAATCTTTATGTGAACTTATTGTTGAGAGAGTCGGATTTGCGAGTTACATACCCGGTTTGTGAAAGCCGTCTCCAGTTCAGTATTTCATGGTGATTCTGCAAGTAGCTAGACGTTGTACTTCCTCCTCCAATACCATTTTCTTCACTAGGGAACTGCTCTGAGTACCCTGGAGACCACTCGGGGACTATGCCTCCGCTTCTTTCTCTCCTTCCGCTGCTGGAAGATTCCGCTGTTGAGTCTTCAGTGCTCTCTGCAACAATTCTGATATTAAATTCTGGAATCATAGCAGTGACTTGGTTTGAAGCCGGTTCTGCTCTCCGCTGCTGAGCTTGGTTGGTGTTAACCATGTTCCTTGGAACCTCTGCTCTGCTATCTCCTACTGAATTTCTCAAATTAAGAGACGACTCTTCGTCTTCTTCAGGTCTGATCAAAGAAGAAGTAATGCTTGGAACCATCTGATCCTCATATCTCCTGTTTGGGTTGAGTCTGGTTGGTTCAGTCTCTTCCATTGTAATGTCCCTTGGGAACTCTATAGGAGCTTCCTCTACCTCAGCAGAATCTCCAAGTCCTTCTTCGGATCCGTTCTCTATTGCAGCTCTTGAAGCAGCTTCTAGTTGCCACATCTGTGAAAGCGCTTCATGAAGCCGTGCTTTTGCTTCGTCTAATCCTACAATTGGTAGAGGATAGTTTGATCCAAGCTCGATACCAGCAGCTTGAAGAACGGACTCAGGTGCGTTCCACGGATGATGTATCCAGTCTGTCGGGAGTCTAGAGAGTTCAGGAAGCCATCGCCTTACGTATTCACCATTTGGATCAAACTTGTACCCTTCAAACTGAGGGTTATCTATGCGATCAAACTCCCGGCTATCCGGGAGAGTACCGGTAATGTATTGCCAACCAAGAGCATCGCTTTCTAAATCCGCATCAAGAAGTGTGTCCCAGAAATACTTCATCCCCCATCTCCATGGTAATTGAAGCACTTTAACAAAGAAGCTTGAAACAACTACTCTTATGCGATCATGCAACCAACCAGTAGCCCATAACTCTCTCATCCCGGCATCGACCAACGGATATCCAGTCCGGCCTTGCCTCCATGCCTTGAAATAGTTCTCATCCACAGCCCAAGGGAAGAACTTTAGATGGCCAAGAAGTGGTCTTTCATGGGAATATGGATGGTTAAAACTTATGTACCTAGAATACTCCCTGAGACCAATAGATTTCAGGAAAAGATTCACGCTTTCTTCCCCGGCCTCGTTTCCTTCGTTTGCCCACGCGACCTGTTTGATCCGAACAAGATGAAAAACTTTTCTCACACTCACTTCCCCAAAATGCAAGTGTGGAGAAAGAAACGAGGTTGTAGCACTATCGGCTTTTCTGCGGTTCTTAGAGTATTCAAGCAATGGACCGTTTATAAACGTTGTGAGAGCTTTATCACCATTACTCCATCCAGGAGACCAAGCACGAGCCAGAAGTGCATTGCTTCCTTTCTCAGAGTCATCCTCAAACACCAATGGATCCGCAACACATTTAGACACATCCCCTGCAACATAAAAGAAACATTATTGAATGATACAGATTTGGAAAAAACGAAAACCCACAAGAGAGAGTGGCAAAGAAACAAACCTGAAATGATCTTCTTAGGTGGAAGAAGAGGAGACTCAGGGTCATAAGGCATACTAAGACATCTCTCCCAAAACGCAGCAAACATAGAGAAAGGACGGCCTAATTCATCAGTCACTTCCCATGGCTCATAAAGCAAGTCTGCGTTGAATGATCGAACCGCTATGCCTTGCGCCGTCAAAACATCTTTAGCTCGGTGATCACGCACCAAAGACAATGGATCTGAAAAAGATCAAAACTTTATCATTTCCAGATCATCTTATTCCACAAATACATCAAACAAAACATAACCCATAAGAGAAAAGATGATTCCAATCACAAAAATCAAATCTTTTTATCATGCAAATTCAAAGATAAGATAAAGAGAGAAGAGAAGAGGAACAACAGACCATACAAATGGTTGAAGAAGATCTGAGAAGCACCAGTGGATTTAACAACATCAAGAAGAGAAGCAACACTATCAGTAGATCTCTTGGTGATAAGACAAGTACCAAGACTTCTAAGAGAAGAATCAAGCTGAGCCAAACTGTTCTTGAGCCACCACCTAGAAACCCTACCTGGATGATAGTGTCCTTCTTCTTCTGGTGCCCAAACAAACAGAGCAATCACTGGACCAGCTCTTACTGCTGCTGCTAAAGCTGGATTATCTTCAACCCTAAGATCTCTTCTAAACCATACAATACTACAACCACCAGAACCACAACCAGATACAGAACCAGACATCTCTCACAAACTAAAAAAAACTAAAACTTTTCTTTGCCAATAATCACATAAAAATTACTTTTTTATTCAAACTATTTCCAGAAATCGAAACCCTTTGGTCACTTATCTCTCTCGAGAAGAAAGACAACAAAAAAAAAAAGATTTTTGATGAGAAGGCAAAAAAAAAAAAAAAGCTTATCTTTACGAATATCTCTCTCTCTCTCTGAGTGCCTCTCTGGCAAAATGCAACTATACTTTTGGGAATTATTCACCCAAAAAGATTTTTCCTAATTTTGGACAAAGTAGTCTCTAAGTAATAACCCAAAAATATAGCAATATTTGCATTAATTTCTCTTTTAATTTATTTATTGTTTAGGTTACAGTTTGAAAAAATATTTATCTCTTATTAAATTATAATTATTATTTATTTTTGGTAGAAATATAAAATTATTATTTTTGTCTTAAAGTGAAAAATCAAAGAAAAATAAAATAAAAATAAGTTATCTAAAAAAAAAGAAGAAGAAGAAATTGGAGGTTGATAGAGAGAGGTGAAGAAGATTGACACTAGGAATAATGATTCAATTCACACGACGAGATTTATTGGAATAATTTTCCACCACAACTTTTATTTATTTCTTTCCACTTGAAATATTATCCCAATCCAGTTGAACCAAATCAACTGTGACTCACAAGATTTCTACTCCTTTCCCTAAAATTTCTCCTTTTTTCTTTGTTCAAAAAAAAAAAAAAAATGTAGAATCTTATACTATAATTCTCTAGAACATATTCTACATATAAATATTAAACTGATTTTTTATACACTTGGATTTTAGTGGGACGATTATTGGTTAATTATCAAATGGTTCAATTCGGATTTCGGTTCTGATTCGTTTCGATTTTCGTTTAGGTTTTTAAAATTTCTGTGTTATGAAAAATGGTATATTCAGATAAAATAAAATGATATAATAAATGATTTGGTATAGTTTTGGATTTGAGGTTTTTGGATTATAAATATCAATATGGTTTAGTTTGAATCGGATCGGTTTATCTGGTAAAACAAATGATATCTTAATTTTATTCTTTTATTTTTTTAAAGTTGATTATTAAGGATAATAGAGAAATCATATAAATGATGTACCGAGGATGGTTCTGAAATGTTATTGGAAGGTTAGGATATGAGAGAGAGTGACATATTAGCAAAAGTGGGCGAGAGATGGATATGGTTGGCCCTCCTTGCCTTTTAACATATTTTAGGACTTTTTATGTTATCTATATATATATATATATATATATTGTTTTTGGTGTGGAGAGTGTTTATCTTGATTCATGATAGAGTTAAGACTCCCTTGACAAGTCAATTTAAGTTACCAAATCACTAATCCAAAATTATGAAACCTCTTTTACGGCTTTACCCAATTTTAATTCCATCACATATATGTTTGATAGTTTAGATCTACATTTTTCTCTTCTGATTAATTTTTATAGTGAGCGTAGTTGTCGAATAGTCTTCATAATTGTTTTTAATATGTTTGATAGTTTAGATTTAGATTTTTTTCATCTGATTATTTTTTTAGGGTGAGCGTAGTTGTCGAATCGTCTACTTAAATTTTTTAATAGCTTTAAACATGATACTGAGAGCTGGTTAAAAATATATTTTAGGTTCGAAGAAAATTGATTTATAACTTAGACCTACATAAAAAAAAATAACAAATCAGAATCACTAACTAGCTACTTGTATTTGGTTAAATTCCATCATATGCGTAGGACATTGAATTTTGTGGGTAAAAATTAGAAGATACAAACATACATTTCTGAAAATCATAAATATTCATCAGATTAAGTATACAACAAATTGACGAAAAAAAAAATTTACAACTAATTTACTTTTTTTTTTATCAATAACACATTAATTTAAAGATAACTTCATGATTGGTTTACCGCTCAACAATTAATTCACATCAGACAAAATATATTTAACAAAGCGGATAAATAATATAAAAATGAATAATGATGACACAAATGAACGGATTACATACATTAAAAAAAACAATCATGATATCTGCTCTCGACCACCTCTAAATTAGCTTGTTTTCGAGTGTAAATAACGTGCCTTTTATTATTTTATTGCTCGTAGGAGTATTCATAATATAGCTAGAAAGAGCTTATTATTTTATTATATGTATGTACAAAAAATAATAGAGATTATTATTGATTTTGCCTTTTTTATAAAAATCTTGTGAAAATGATATTTTTCCTAAAATCTTACGGATTTATTATTTTTAACACTTAAAAATGTACCTCGTTACGTTTTTTTAAAATACATACTTATACCAAAGACTAAACCTAAATATAACGAGTAAAACGCATCTTAAATCACATTTTTGTAACCTCAAAAAGGGCAAAATTTACAAACTATTCAAAAAGGAAAAATTCATAAATACAATTAAGAGAATGGCAAATCCGTAATTGATTCATTATAATATATACAATCTAACATAGAAGAGTACCATAATGACAGTAAAGTTATATATGGATATAATAAATTAGAAAACTTCTGCTTTATTACTAGTGAAAATTCCCAAACAAAACTCCAACTATTTTATATTTGAACGTTTAATATCCAAAACTTTTCGGTTGGAAAAACAATACACATACAAAAGAAACTGTAAAATTTAATACACAAACAATTAAATATTTTTATTTTCATACTCACGATCTCAAAATAAAAATAAAATTCCAATTTTATCCTTACTAGCTCAATTAACTATTAATTTTTAGGTGATGAAGCGCTAATTTTATTTAATTTTTAAAAGTTACATTTTATTAATATTTTGTTTCTATATTATTTGCTTTTTAAAATTCAAGAGAAAAAAGCAAAAAAAACTTTTTAAAAATAAAAATAAAAATAAAACATTTTTATGAATTGATCAATCTTAAGAGAGACAATGAGATCGGATTAAGATTTTGTCGAAAATAGTTTTATTTGTGAAGTATTTAAATTCGAATAGTAAGTTTCTCACGACGAAGAAGAAGTTCATATCAATGCTCGTTGATATCATATTCATTACGACGAATGAGATCAAATTAATTTTATTGGCGATTAAAATTATGGATAGGATTAAGAGGAGATCATGAACGGTTATCAAATTTGATGTTGGCAAAACAGGACAACGAAAATTGTTTACTGTCGATTCTCATAGCGATTAATAGAGGAAATCTAGAATCGAAGATTGAATCCCAAGATAAAACATCTCTTTGATATTGTGACAATGTAATATGATTGTAAAAATGAATATTTTTAAATATTTTGATTTTCTCCTAATTTCTTATGTTGAATTTTAAAATAAAATATTTATGAGAAACATGAAATTTTAAAGTTTTGAGACAACATAAAATAAAATGTTAATAAATTAATTTTTATCAAAACTTATAAAATTAATGTCACATCATCTAAAATTAATAATTAATTGAGATGGTAAGGGTAAAATTGGAATTTTATTTTTGTTATGAGAATGTAAATATGAAAATAACAATATTTAATTGATCTACACTATTATTTGAGACGTACGTTAAGTGATTCTCAGTTAAAATTTTTTTTTACCTTAAATCATATGTTTAAAATGTTGATGTCATGGAAAAAAATACCTTTAACTGAGAATCACTTAACTTACGTTATAATCTTGGCCATTCGATTGAATTAATTGTAGTCATTGATTTTTTTTAATAAATCTTACAGCAAGATTTTTGGAGAGAGAATTTTTATTTATTTTCAATTAACATATTCCCTTATTGAATACTATTCATAATTACGTGGGTTTAAAATTGGAAAACTAATTATACTCATATATCAACAATATTTATTCTATTCTAAAAGATTATTAATCCAATTAATTTTTTTAAAACATTTCCTAATCAAATCTGCTTTATTTATAGATATAACATTATAAATATCGAATTAATATGTTTGAATTCGAAATTGGGTTAAATATTCTAAATTTATTTAAATAACTGGAAAAATAATTTTAACAAAACTATTTTTTAATTTTTGATAATTAAATAGAAAAAATATGTTTAAACATTTAAAAATAAAACTAATTATATTTTTGGTTTATATTAATTTTTGTTAATTAAATTAATCGAATTCCTTTTTCAGCAACAGAATCATATTAATTAAAAATATTCAATGCGTATATTCCTTTCTTAAATTTGAATATATCACTTTTCCATAATTATAGGTAATCAAATATTTAATTGGATATTCATTTTTGAATTAACGTAAAGTTTCCGAAAAATTTACATAATTAAATAACTACTTATAAGATAATTGCTAAACATTCTCCTATAATTATGGGATTCATCATAATCATTAAACTTGACTTCCACAATTTAATATTTTATGCATATTTTAAACCTAAAAATTTATATCTTATAAATACTGTACGTCCCATTTCAAGAACTCACTCAGCAGTTCCTATCTTCTTTTACTCTCTCGCTTCTTTTTTTATTCTAGTAGAAGAAAACGAGACCATGAAGAAAACTGAGGTTGTTGATCGACTAGACCATGGAGAAAGCAATATATCGAGGTATCCTCTCACACTCTCTGTTTTTCTCTATTTTTTTCATGTTTTTCTCACATCTGTTTTTTTTAATATTTATGCAGGTAATGTGGGAGATTAAAATGTAGACGCAGACATGATTTTGTTAAAGTATGTCTTGCTTTCTAATTATTTATCTTTTTATGCAAAGTAATATGTTAAGCTTTTTTTACCTCTCTATATATTTATAAGATGAGTAATTCTGATTGAATTTTTTGATAAGGATTACGGTCTTTTTTCTGTTAATTTGCAGATACATGATGATGATTTATAATTTGACTACTATCTTCCAATGAACAACAAAATTATAAGGTATGCAACATTTTTTCTTAAATCTGATCGATAGATTCTCTTTCACTAATATATTGAGACTGTGTAAATATTTTTGACTGTAGTTTAGATTTTAATATATTGGTATTGTTAATTAAATTAATTGAATTTTAATATAAGTTTTTATTAATAATTCTTTAATTTTTTCTTCTATAATTCTGATTTTGATAAAATTTATTCTTGTCTTATTAATTTGTCAAATTTGATAATTAATATACATATTAATAAAATACACTAAACCCCGACACATCATGTATACAACTACATATACTAAATATACAATTATGTATTTAAAGGGATACATCAATTCTGTAATAAATTCAATAGTATCCATGTTTAAATGATACCAATAATAAATTGAGAAACTTTTAAAATTTATAAATTATACAAATAAACATTTATAGATAAACAGAATATGTGAAATTCGTAATATATACAGAAGTAAAACTGATAAACTAATTAAAGCATGACTACTATGCGTAGCACAGGTACCATCTAGTTAAGTATTAAATTGCACAGTTTTATTAGTACAAGTGTTTTTTTTCTAACCAAATAGTATTAGATATTAAACGTTTAAATAAAAAATAGTTGAAGTTTTTTAAGAAATTTTTCGTTTATTACAATGTAGTCTGTACAACTGAAATTGGACGGTTTGAGAATAAACAAAAAATATTTGGAAACAAAGGAAGAAGACTTTAAAAAACAAAAATCAATATGTTCTCTGACAAAATGGATACCGATCTCTTAGGGGCGGACCCACATTGAAGCTAGGTGGGGCACGTGCCCCATACTAATTCCTATAAAGATTATATAAGCTATCATTTTCAGCAAAAATAGAGTTAGCTTAAATGGTATTACAGTGATATGTGCCCCATACCAACCCACGTTCGAGGCTCACATCTAGCAATTTTGTATCTTGTTTTTTGATCAATATATAATTTAGATAATTAAGTTAAATTTAATACTATTTATATATATGGTGCCCTATATAGAATTACTTTCTAGATCCGCCCATCTCTACATATTTTGTTTGTAATGAAAAATGTATCGTTTGTATTAAGGAAGGAAGTATATACCACTGAGACAACCCTTTTTTTTTTTTAATATAGGATACAATTTATTATTTATATCAAATTTGATTTTGATATCCTACTACAGTATAACAGCTTTTGTCTCATGAATGTTTTTTTTTTTTTTAATATTGGGGAGATTACTCATGCATTATTTTGGATAAATAGAAATTTTCATTATTAATTCAAACTTAACAAAAGAGAACGAGTTCGTTTGAAAAACATTTTGGTGAACTCAATAACATGTATAATACACTTTCACATACATATAATTTAGGTATTTTGTGAATGAATTATGCCTCAAAGTAAATATATTTTGGGTTGTATATGAGCATGGCAGTATGGGCAATGTTTGATTAAAGTTTTGCATGTGTTATGTCTGAATGCGCCATTCACCGTGTGTGAGTGTGTGGTCCTGACCCAGTTTTGTTTGATAAATGTCTATGAACATGAACATATACATACGTTTATATGTATCAGTATAATGTCTACAAAATTTCAATTTTATATGTATAGCTGCGCCTATAAAATTATTATGATATATTTGTTTATAAATTTTATATTATTTATCAAGTTAATAGTGCATAGTTATATTTATTTATTGTTGAGTTCAAACAATCTTACTTTTGTAATTTAAATAAGTAATTTAACTAATAACAATCGTATGTTGTTTACTGACGGATTTTGTCGAAATAAATAGTTAGAAGCGCCATTATTTCGAGGAAACGTGTTGAAAAAGATTATTTATAGAAAAATAGGAAAAAAACTTGAGTAGTATTTAAGGGATATGAGATAATTTACCCACTACCAATTGATTTTGAGTTGGAACCCATGAAACTTAACATTTATAGCACCAAAATTATCGAATCCATCATCTTTTATTAAACAAAATTCCGAGATGTTTGGTAGCCTATAAATTCAATTCTTATGCATCATACATGAATAGGGATTTGTTAAAATTATCAAAGAGAAGCTAGAATAAAATCTCTTCGTAGTGGGATTAACACCTTGTTCTAGTGAAAGATACCAAAAGCCGCAGTGCAAAATCTACATTTCGTAGTATTTATGGTAAGTAAACTATAGTTATGACCAACAAATAGCCAATAAGCAAAACACGCACCTCCAACCGAAAGAACATAAACCAATTTCAACGAGATTGCGCTCGCCCTCGAGCCCTGGCTAGGTCGACCGGGTACTAAAATAACCATATCACGTTGCACCAGCCAAAATCAAGATTCAGTTGGTTTTCTTGCTTGACAATTAGGGACATCCGACCCAATTACACAAAAAAAATTGGTCGATAGACCCTAATCATGCATTATTTTTGTTTTCTATATATATATTTTGATATGGTCCCAAAGAAAAATGAGATATTTTAGAAAGAAGAAGGTGCAATTTCCTAATAAAACAAACATTTTATTAGACTAGTTCATAGAAACATAACATACACACATGGTTATAAGAGCGACAGATGCGGAAAAGGATTATGGTCATGACTTGCACTGCCTTATGCTAAGGAGATGGTCCAAATAATCCGTTCAAAATCAAATCGCACTAGACAAAGCTCAAAAAAAGATCACTAGCTCATTCTCGTGCAGTCATTAGGATTTGCAACTTGATGTTATTAACGAATGCTTACGACTAATCGCAACAAAAACTTAAATTTCTTAGATCAACAACTCAACAAACTCAGAATTAGTGTTAAACTTAAAGAATGTATATGGGCGATATTATTTCGGTTTGTCAAAATAATACAGCTACTAGTAACCAAAATTGGTCTACTGATCAAAATATTTCAGATGCATGTTGTCATTTTTTTCATTATGTTGTTATTTACTGAACAATTTCATCTCTACTAGAGTGAATTATTTATAAATATATCGGGTTAATCATATTATATCGCAATAATTTTATAATTTATGTGATAAACTCATATTTATCATGGCAACACATTGTTATATCATATAAAAAATAACGACTTACATATAGTATAGTATTTGGGTGGATAACTATTTAATTAAGATGTTAACTAGTATATTATCGCAATAAATTTATATATTATTTGTTAAGTGCATATTATCATGTTAAACCAGTTATCATATCTATGCATATTATTATCTCAGTCATATTTTGAACCACCACACCAGCTCCGTCGTCGTCTCACTGCACAATTCCGTCGAATTGGAAACCACCACCGAGACTTATACTCACCACCGTGTCTTGGCCTTTGACCTTCATGGAATCAAAATCATATTCACTATTATTAATTCACTATCAACCGTCTCTTTCCGCCACAAAATCAAATAGACCATTCTTTTTACGAAGATAACGAGTGGACTAGGATGAAAAACAAAGCTTCAATACTCCAAACAATTGATCAGCTTGATCCAACTCAACCACGGTTTTGATAAGATGTGTGTCAAAATAATCTCAAGCTTTGATTCTCCATCCATATCTTCCTCTTCCACCACCATTTTTGTTTTCCTTCTTTTTTTTTCTCGCATAGAACACAAGCAAGAGAGAAAAATATGAAGCTAAAGGCAAAATAGTCTAAATTTATTGTACAGCACAAGACAAAATTGAAGAGGAGAGATAACTAATTTCTGAATTGTGTGAGCATAGACAGTCATATTAGTCTTTCTACTATCCAAGTTTTGTTGGAGTTGTTGAAGTTTTCAATCAACCAAGTGAAAAATAATCATTAACCAAAAAGTGGTATTTTTGTTTTGTTTTTGAAGTTCTTTTTACATTTATTAAGTGCCAAAAATGTAAGTAAAGAACTTTAGGGGTTTTCGTTTTTCCTTACGTTTTGGCCAAAATATCCTTAGTTAATTACTACAATTTTTTAACGTTATATCTTAGAAAAAAGAATATAACCACATACCACTCTAGTAAACAATCTTTGTATCTTGTTTTTTTATTGTTTCATTTTTATCTAAAAAAATAAAAAGTTCATGATGAGGAAGCTTTTGCCAATTGCTTGGCAAGCCTCCATCTACTTGATCTGAACAGATCACAGTCATATGTAAAAGAAAATTATTTATACAAAGTGTCAAAGAAATCCTTTTTGTTGAAATTTTGTTTTGTTGATGTAGAGAAAAGGAGATAGAAGAAGGAGCAGAGAGAATAAACGGACATTGATGTGGAAGAAAAGTTGGATTGTGGGAGTACGTAAAAGCTGAGAGGAGGAAGATATGAGCAGATCAAGGATGTGCACAGAAAATTAGAAACAAAGAAGGAAGAATATGAAAGAAACAAAGCAGTTTCAAGTTGGGCTTTTGTGAGATTAATCCCCGTCGAATCAGTGGGAATCAGATCACAAATAAGGAGTCGTTGGAAAGATTACATTGCCATAAATCCATACACAACTGAAGAAATTTGAATTGGAGTTATATTCAAGAAGTTATGAGTGTTTCTTTCGAGCCAAGTAATTACAGAACCAATCATGAATTTGTGATAAGTATAAATCAAGAACAATGTGCGGCTAGTGGTTTTGTGAGGCGTATTCTCGATGAGCCATAATGAATTATATCTCTATTATGGCGTCAATGGAAAGATCTCATTGCATAGAATTGAGTGTAATTGATGGCTTGTCAATCACGTATAATCTCCATCCAGGTTTGACATTATGTTATGTTTGATTATGCTTTACATATCATGCTCTTAAGCTCTACCTTGGTTCTCCATCAATCAGGACCTGAATCCATGAGTCATGAAAGCTCCTACAATGCTTCAGCTCAAGCCGAGCTCATTCTCCCAATCAAAAAATAAAACTCGTACTCCATACAAAAATGTCTCAGAAACATACTCCATACAATGCTTCAGGTCAATCCCTTCCCCTTTCTCTTCTTCTCCACATCAACATAACATGATGGTGGACCGAAACAGTAACAAAGACAATGATGGAGTCGTGATCTTGACAGTGATTACAAGTAAATGGATAAGGGTACATATGTATATACATACATACACGATCCTTTAGAAATCACAAAACCATTTTTTGTTGCTATTTAGGAAGCTATTGGGATTTATTGGACTTGTATCATTATGTTAAAAAAAATTGACCCAATAATGTGGAATTGGGGTGTTACAATCGATGTTAGTGTTAACTGTTAACAAACATGTTTAAAGGAAGGAGGCATTCACATTATGCATGAGTATTTATGCTACTGTTACTTATTTTCTTTAATTTAGGGTTTATATTTTGTTATTTGCTTTTCTCACAAGGTTACGTTTAATTATATAAGTAGGGATAAGAATTCGTTTGTGAGAATCTCTTGAAAACTTTTCTCTGCTCTTGTTACAATATCCGAATATCGTTATCTTTTGAGTTTTATTCTGGTTTTGGATTCCTATCTCTAGAATCTCGGACTAATTGATAGGAATTAGCCTTAATCAAGCCCACAAGATGTTAGGGTAAAACATCCCCAAAAGCTAGCTTGTGAGTTTGGGTGTCCTTAGATCTTGTATATAGCATTGATTAATTCCGCTCTTATTCAATGTGGGATATTTGACATCTCTATCAGTTTTTGGCTTTTTTACATACCCAAAGAACATATCTATGTGCTGATGTGAATAATTCCCGGATGTATACAACTCGGCAATATTTCCCTTAGCCACACCAAAACCATCTCCACCTCATCAGAACACAAATGAAACTACAAATACTGAATTCCCTTGTGTCACTTTTGGAAATACTCGATTACATAATTTAGATTTACCTGTAATTGCTCAGCTCCTTTAGCCTTGTATATAAGTTGTACTCTCTTATTCAATAATATACAATGTGTGGCCCAATGAGACCAGGTGAAATAAGATCACCAACTAACATTATATTCTCAACGTTACATTGTAATGATTCAGAAAAAAATAAATAGAAAAAGGTACAGGGAAAAGCGGATCACATTAATTATCGTATTCTATATAAACCAAAGTTCCAACAACATCCCAACAAATAAAATATTTGTTCGATGAAAACATTAAATACGAAGCATTAATTAGTGATTAGATATAAACAAGATTAGAAACCAAACAATAACTAAGCTGACAAACTTGGCTTAGGAGTAAAAAGAAGTGAGAGAGAGGTGTCTTCAGGTGAATGCATAAACTTGCAATTAGGGCAAGCCGGTGACGCTTTACACAGCATCACTAACATATGGCACTTCATGCACACTCTCGCCACCATCTCTTCCTCGCTTCTGCCACCAACACCATCACCGCGGTCGCAACAATCGTCATCGAGATCAAAAGCAACCCTTGACATGCTTTTCTTTGTCTCTAGCCCCAACACCGAACCCTTCTCCATCATCTTCTTCTTCCTTTCATCTTCCTCATAACCTTTGTTGTAATTACTTAGATCATGATGATGATTTAGATCGATGAGAGATGGTGACAAGTTGAGTTCAAGATCAAGGCTCATGTGGTGGTGATTATATCCTTCTTCTATATTATTATTCATATTTTTTGAATCTTCATTGAATCTTCTTCTCTACAACATAAGATCAAGAACAAAAAAAAGATTAAGCACAATTCTTTTACTCACCTACTAATTAAAAGTATATGCATGTTCAACTGCTTCTAGATGATAGGCTTTTCAATTATAAAATAATCTCTTACCAAGATTTTGTTACTCTAAAACCTTTTCACAAAATCAATTATATGTGTGACAAAAAAAAAATTGTTTGCACAAAATCTTAAAATACGTTTACCTTATGATCAAAGGGAGAAACGATAAGGTTTTGAGATTCGTCGGATCTTTTGAAAATCTCATCATTTGCTAAAAATTCTTGAACCTTTCTTTTTCTAGAACCTTCCTCAGCTTCCATGCAATAAGACGAAGCGATCTTTGGTTTCTTCAGCAACCAGTTTAGATTTCCTTTGTCTAGAAATTCTAACATCACGTAGAAAAATTTATACGTACGATGTGCTTATTTATGTGTAGGCCAAACAGTTTCGAAGGACCTTTATATATAGGCAGTTGAATATTTGCATTTATTTCATTACAAATTATATTGTTTTAGAAAGAAGAAAAAAAAGGAGAGAAAAATTTATTGGCCTACACTGCCCATGCATGACGTGCATTCAAAGTTTCGCCTCTTCAATTACTGCAACCAGAGAGCTAAATTTAAAAACCTTCAGATGTGTATAAATATATCCAACGCTCTATTCCTACCTTCCCAAAAATACAATAAAAATAAAAGGCTAATTCAATTTCAATAAGCTATTGGATGTATATTTGAAAACGGGTCACAATTTATTACCTTTATTTAATAATCTTCTGTTGTCTTGGACAGTTTGTAATTAATTTGGCAAAAATAATCTGATTTCTACTGACTTATGTCTATTGGTAAGAGCTACGTAGGTTGAGAGTAAAAAAATATTTAGGAGTTTCGTAATTAGCATAGTACATATAATGCTTACATACTAATAAGATGCCTTTCGAAATAATATGAGTTTTGCAACAACAAGTAATAACGACTTTGTAATTATATTGGTGTTTTTTACCAACTTATAAACTTAGAGCGACTTAAAACCCAAATTTGAGATAAGAAACTTATACCACCATTATTAGTGGTATCTTAGCTAAAACTTTAAGCTAAGATTTCTGAAGAAAAAATTAAATATAAGTCTAAAAGTTCTTATATAAGAGCTCTTTTTTCACAAATTTTAATCTAAAAATTTGGTTAAAATACCACCAATAATGATGCCATAGAGCATCCTTATTGATGGTCTCTTAAAACAACTCTTATGTTAAAAGACATGTCTTATAACTAACGAAAGTTTCTTAAATATATTTCTTAACATAAGAGTTGTCTTAAGAGGATGGTCTTACACGAGTAAATTGAAAGTTATACTAACACAATTTTTTCTTACTTTTACTGGAAAATAGAGTAACTTTAAATTAGAGTAGGTTTTTTCTCTAATGTATGTATCACTCAATTTTTTACTCTAAATTTTGTTGTCTAAGAAATAGAGTTACTTCAAATAGATCAGAGCTATACGAAAATAAGGATTCGAAATTACATCATGCATCATGAGTATATAAGCCTCAACCACTGGACAACCGTCGCTATATGTTCATTCAAACTAAATTATCAGCTCTAGCTAATGATAGATTACTGTGCATAAAACATTTATTATGAAAATAGTACACAAATTACATAATTATTGTTATTAGAGATAAATATGAAATACAATAGAAGAGGAGAAGATCTAGTGAAAACAACAGCTAGAATCAGACAAGAGAAGTTAAAAATAAATCTGAAACTACAACAATAGATTTTAAGAAGTAGATAGACAGGTGCAACAATAAAACGTTTTTCATAGTAATATCATTAAATGAAGGATTGCATTACACTGTACCAATTTTTGGGTGTCCCTTAAATGGAGGCGGTGAAGGTTCCATTTAATGTCAAAGAGTCATATCAAAAATACAGTTGAATGGAGAAGAAGATGAAGAAGGATGCGAGACTTCAATGCCCTTGTACATTTCAAAGTATATATGTTAATTGTCCTACTCAATTTTTACTCTGATAATAAGATTTTCTTAATGATGTATTGTTGGGATTATAGTTGTCCTACAATACTCTGCTATTTTTATGATGGAGATTAAACATAACAAATCAATTTTTTTTTTAGAGTGGTCATTATAATAAATATAAATATTTACTTGGGTCTGATTGGTAACCAAAAACTGTACAAGATTTTTAGTTGTTAGCTGGACCTGTTAGCTTTATCGGAATAGTGCAAAACTGTTAGAAAGAGCTATATAAAAAAGCTAAATAAAAATGCTGAGAGTAAAACTTTTTGTAACGCTTTTGATAAAGTTTTTATGATTGGTAACTGTCAAAGCTGTGTTGTGTTACCATTCAAACCATTATATCAAGTTATCAATCATGTGAAACTTACACGGGACGACCCGCTCCAGGGCGGGTATAAATTGTTTCTACCATGGTCCATGGACATCCCAGTTTGCAAAGTATGATGACTAAAAGAGTATGTTCCATACCCGCCCACGAAAACAAATATTTTTAAAAAAAATCTTAAATTTTATTGATTATAATCTTTTAAAATTTATGTAATATAAATTAAATAACACATAAATTTAAATATAAAGCATGTGGAACCCATGGAATTGCTAAAAAAAATTGATTGGATGTTTTGATATGATAGGTTAATGCACAATACAAACTAGTATAATCCGGCCTGACTCCGTCCAAAAGAGTTCAATCGATGAAAAAAACTTCAAATCTCCAACGTATTAACCGATGGAGTTTCATAAAGGGGTTTGCTAATCCGCTGATGCGATCGTTGTAGTCATATTTGACATTAGACGAATTAAGCTCCAATATAATCACTTAAAATGCCTTTGTTGCAATTTGGTTAGTCGAGTGTTCGCATCCTTCAAATCCACTTGGCAAAAATGATGCTTTCAGTTTGGTTAATAATATTCGTTATTTGTCATCGATTCATTACTCGATTTATTAGCAGATCTATGTAGAGAGGTAGTAGGGCACGTGCCCTATATAGACTTTATAATTGTTTTGTAATGTCTGAAGTTAATAATGTGTTTCTAGCTAATTTGGTTTAAGTTGCCCCATGTTATATCAAAGAACGTGAGTTCAATTTCCCTACTGTGCCTATTTTGTGATTATTTTTTAACTAACTAAATATGGTTTATGGTTTATATTTTGTGCTCTACACAGTTTTATGTTCTGGATCCGCCAATTATACTCATCTCTAACAGTGTCGGTCCTGTCATTTTTGGAGCCCAATACAAAATTGTTTTTAGGCCTTTTCAACTGCTAAGTTTTCTAATTGTGGGGTTTTAAAAAAAAACATTCACAAGAAAACAAAATGCTATTCTTATTTTTCTAAATCAAAATGGGCCTAAATTCTTTCATTTATTTATAAGACAGTCTTAAAGTAGGCCTTTTAATTTTTTTTTTTTACTTTTTTACAAAAAATGCGCCTCAAAAATTAAAGGTCCAATACCTATGTTTTATATATGTGTCAAGGGTCGGGTCTGATCTCTAAAAAAGGATATTTGTCGCAGTTGGACTTGGTAAAAAGTATTCTATTTTTATTATCGGATACAAATGTAGGGTATCATATCAGTTTTCTTTTCAACTATTTATCTTGTACATATTATTAGCCGATCCATAGATATTTAGATACCATTTTAAATTATGTATATATATAATTATTATGTACTATATAATTACATGTATTCATATATATATATATATATAATATAAATTTTTGAAAGTTTGGAATTATATTTTTAAAATTTATATTTTAGATATGATTTTCTATTTTAAATATTTTAAATTAAGTTGGTTATTTTAGAAAATAATAATAATTTGTAAGCATAGAAATATTTAGTAGTTTAAAAAATGACTAAAGTGTAAAACTTTGAATTTGGATTCGGGTAAACAACTAGGGTATTCAGATTTCTAAAGGATATATGTTAGTCCAGATACCCGTTTCTAAGTTGAGATATAGCTACTTAATTCTTTTTTACGTATAAGGGTCAAGTTGAGTAACGTGTATCACAAAATTCACGAATACTTGTTCCATGTCCATCCTATTAAGTTTAGCGGCGGTGCGAACTTGGAAGCCAATTTAACATTTATAGTGTAAGAGTTTTTAGTTTGAAGGTTTGTAGTGGAATATAATACCTATAGAAGTGGCTATCACTTTGACGGTTTTCAAATTTTAACTATCTCTTTTTTATATATTTTAAAATTTGGTGTATAGTTTTTTGTTTATTTAAAAGATGAAAGATACTTAAATTTATGAGTATATTCACCTATCAAAACAAATATTATGATTAGGAGCTTTGAGGAGATTATAGTATGATTCTATGTGAGCCATTGAGAAGAAAAATACAATAAGTATTCAAACATTTTTTTTGCACAAAAAAAAAAGTATTCAAACATTTCAACTCAAATGCGGAAGTAAAAAGTATATATTGATATTTTTTTGAATTTTTATTTGTACTTTTCATTATGCTTTGTAACATTGTTGATGTAAAAGCTTTGCCTTTATTTCTAGAGTAGATTCTACTTTATTCATTCAGTAATTCTTAAGTTACCATTTCATGAATATCTTACATTTTAATGTCCTTTTTATTATTATTTTATAGATTTTTGTGTATAGTTTTTTTCTGATAAAAGGCAATAATTTTAAATTGGAATAATGAATTATATCATTCAGTTTAGATTTTACTGTAATTTGTTTTAGGATGTAGAGACTCTAAGAGTAAGATTTGTTTTTAATATATATTATTATTATTCCTATCTCTATTGCAGATCTTACAATTTATCTTTAATTTTAGCATATTTGGTTTTTGGATGAGTTAGAGTATGATAGAAAATATGCCAATACTTAAGTAAAGTAAATATCAGAAAAAGTTTCTATTACGTGAGCATTAAAATGTGTGAGTTATTAAGTAAAACAAGATAGAAACTTTTCCAAAGATTATTTGATCAAATTTTTACTTCGCTTACGAATCGACAAAAAAGATATGTTGGACAATGCTAAAATCTTGAAAATATCCAACTTCTTAAAAAAAATGGTGGAAACTCGTGGTAGTAAGCTAGTAGCTAAAAATAAATCAATTGAGAATAAAATATCAGAAAATATGAAATATTTAGATGAAAAATATAATCGAGATTTTGAAAAACAATCATATGAAGATAATTGATCTCATGAAGTCGACAATGCAACTTTGACTTGAGCTCCAAACATAAAACTTATCCTCTAAAAATTCAAAAGAGATTATTAGAAAAAAACATTAAAAAAAAAAGAAAAAAAAGGCACATTAAGAGTCTTACAATTACAAATATCTTTATTGTAAATTGAAATTTTGCATACACTTTGTTTTGCTGGCTTTGAAAATTTAAGTATTTACAATCTCTCCCAGTAAATGAGTTAGAGAGATTGAATTTCCTTTTGTTATTGTTTTTTCTGTAAATACTGTCAAATAAACCATATCGAAAGATGTCTGCCATTTATTTTTCTCCTTTCTATATTTACAAGCTTGTTTGGGTCTTTATGACAATGACAACATTGATGTAGTGTGGATATTACGTCTTATATGACTGATGGTTATATGGTAAACATTGCTTATTCGTGAAATTAAAAGAAAGATGAAATATAATATTGAATATGGACAAAAAAATGTTTTTTTTACGGCAAATTTAAGGCGTAACCAATTCAGCATTTCATTTATTAGTATTACTTTTTCAGGTTATTTTTATTTTGTTATTTGTTTTTCATTGTTAATTTTTTTTTTTTTTTGGTAAAGTTCCATTATGAGAGTGCATTAATTCATGTAAAAGATTTATAACTAAGTGATAATTCCATTTGTTGCCAAGAATTCTTCCTATTTTTCTACATTGTTCGATAATTATCGTGGAAATTTTCATTTTAAAATAGATTGTTCCAAATCATTTTTTTAAAGATATGAGATTTTTAAATAATTAAGCCTTAAACAATATATTTTTAATATACCAACTATTGGCATATTTAACTATTAGTATTGATGCAAATGATTTGCCTTTATTTCTAGGACAAATTTTGCACTTTATACAAGTATTAAGATACCATTTGTTGTATATTTTCTATTGTTGCATTTTGTTTTCTTATTATGTTTTGGATTCTTGTGAGTAGATTTTTTTAAGTAAAGGCAATATATATTAAACATATAAGAGTAAAAAGTGAAATATTTTTTTTCTACATTAAAATAAACATATTTTTTTTAAGTAAAGGCAATATATATTTTACAAGGTTTTTACTAATCGAATGTTTATATTACCATATAATGTGACTTAACAAAACCATCTAAATGTCATATAACTCAAAACGGAAACAAAAATAGAAGAAATTTTTTCTTGATGAACAAAAATTATGTAATAATGTTATAATTGGATCATATTTAAGAAATTCCATTAATCATTACTACCGAACGATTATACATGTTATTAAATAATAAATCACAAGACCAACTTAAACTTACTTGGGTTCTTCTTCTGATTTATTTAAATAAATATTAATTTTCATTGTTTGATAAAAAAATCGAAATATTTTTCTATTTTTCTTTCATTTGTACTTGAGAAAGTACAAAAAGAACAAATAAAAACTAAAGATGTTATAGAAAAATAGATGTATCATCTATAAGTTTTATTTGGAAGATTTTTTAATATTCAAATATATCAACTCAACTAATCAGAGAAAAGAGTTCTAAATTTTTCATTTACTCTTTCATTTTATGTTACATTAAAAAAATTCTTTATTATATTTTAGATTTTTTGTCTATTAAGTCTTTCTATAACTAACGAAAATATAGACAAAAGTGTAAAACTACAGTAAAACCTCCATAAATTTAATATTCGATAAATCAATAACCTCTATAAATAAATAAATTATGTTGGTTCCGAGTTGGGACTAATGTAAAAAACGACACATATCGATAACTTAGTAAGATAATAATGTTTTTGAAAATCCTATGTAAAAATATGGTACCATCAATATCATAAATTAATAATTATATTAAAAATAAAAGAATATATATATATAATCTAAAATATATAGTAAAATATTATTCTAGTGTTGTTTGCTTATTCTTGCACTTACATTCTTGTTGGGGATCTCTAATCTTCCTTACTACATTAAAAACTTGTTGTGTTGTCTTCTCAAATTGCATCCACAATTGTGAAGAGTTATAAACGAGATAATTGTTTCCTTACGTATAATTGGTTCTAAAGGTATCGCAATATCGTAAACTTTCAATAGGAAAATTTCAAAAGAATAAAAACAAAAAATTCTCTTCATAGATTAATAAATTAATAACTCTATAAATTAATAGAATTTTCTGGTCCCAACATTATTAATGTTTCACGAAATTAAAAGCAGAAAAAAAACAGAGAGGTTATGAGGCATATGAACATTGATTTTATAGCCTTAGATCAGAATTCATATTATGTTTGTTTGATACTCCGTCTATGGAGCCAGACTTATTGCATTCAAGAACCTATATGAATGTTACAAACTTGCACGATGAAACATAACAAAAAACAAACTCCAAAATTACCATTCTGTTTCATTTCGAGATTTTCGCAGCTAATTCTCTAACAAGCTTAGCTGCAACCATTGCTGTCATGCCGTCAACAGTATCACGCTGCGGGTTGAACTCGACAACGTCAGCCCCGACAACATCTGCCTGAAGGTTGTGTAAGATGTTAAGGACGTCACGGAAAGAGAGACCTCCTGGTTCGATATGCGACACTCCAGGTGCAAATGCCGGATCGAGACAGTCAACGTCTATCGAGATGTATACCCCCTTCACTCCTTCCCCTAATTTCTGTACAAACCAATTCAATATACGACTTGAAATGTACCAAATGCACAAAACCTCTAATAAGCAAGAAGGAATGTATTAATACTCTTTGTCTTGTCTAACTTTAGGGAGAGATAGATTACCAGATTTTCCAACATTGGGCGATCTTTCGAGAAGGTTCGCATCTCATACTGTTCTACTCCAAACCTCTTGCCTTGTTCCCGTCCTTCCTGGTTTATCGATCTGATCCCAACCTACAATAAAGTTTTGGTTCTCCTTATCTTTCCCAGAGATTGTGATGTATATACAACAGAGAAATCAGACAAACCTGTAAAAGCCTACGCGCATAGCCACCTTCCATGATACGAGCAAAAGAAGATGCATGAGAGTACTTATTTCCTTCAAAACAGTCATATATATCCGGATGTGCATCAAGATGAAGAATGTCCACAGGCCCTCCAAGCTTCTCAGAAACCGCTCTCACAACAGGATAAGATATGGAATGGTCTCCACCTAAGACCAACGGACGCAATGGTTCCTGACACAACAAACAAATGTTCAGTTACTTGAACTTTTAGATTCATTGACCTTAAACCAGTATGTCAAAAGTCAAAACAGAAAACTTTTAGCCCCTAGGTACATAAAAATGATCTAGTAAGTATCACAAAAGACTAAATACATGAAGTGGCGTAACACTAGAGCTGTCAAATAGCTTTACCTCTTCCATCACCAACTTCACAGATTCACTTATGACATTCATCAGTCTATCATCATCAACCCCACAATCTCTAATCTCTTGTACCGGAACATCCCCAACATCAGTTAGAACCCGTGGATCCTTCAACTCCTTCCCTGCAATTCATTCAACAGATCAATATCAAAAGACAAACAAGTCTACCAAACACAAAGGTCAAAACCAATCATCAATGACTGTATAAACCATAGAACAGCACAAGCAAGGTGATCCAATAACAACAGAAACCATAATTCAGAATCAAGACTGTTGCTATACAAAGCATGAAACTTTATAAGTTCATAATGAAACCCATGTTACCTTCTTCAGTGGCAGAGTTTGTGCTACCACACCAAATAGCTTCTCGAATACGAGGAGGAGCAAAAGCAGGACCTTGAAGAAAAGAAGAGTTGTGACCAAGTGGTACACCAAGAAGAGATGTTGAAGCTTTAGCTCCACCTAAAAGACGCACTAACTCTCCCTACACAGACAATAATCACATAAACAGACATGAACACAAACATTAATAAATGACAAAGCTTTACAAAAAAGTGTTTACTTTGAGTTTTGCCCTTTCACGAATAAGAGTTAACGAAGCATCAATCACGCGATTTTGCCCTTTCTCGATTGAAGAAGCAGATACGCTCGTGAACGACGCAGAATTTAGTCTATGGATATAGTTAATCCCTTTTCTACCAATAATCCTCGACATATCTGAAATTGGATCGGAACTTGAAGATCAATGGTTCGGTGACACAATCAGTGATGGTTCCTCTGCGAAATCTCTGTTTCGGCCACTCGGAGTTTTCTCGGTGGAGCTACGAAAATGAATCAGGCAATTGATTATTTGCTTTTCTGATAAAACAAAAAAAAATTGTTTTTTGGTCTTAAAATTTACAAATTTTTAAAAATAATACAATGAAAAAATATAAGGATATGATACGACTTTTGGACATGATTGGTTAGATTGTTGAAAATTTGTAAAACCATTAAAAACTATAGCTTCAGAATTGAAACAATTACAGTAGAAACTCTATAAATTAATAATGTTAGGACCATGAAATTTTATTAATTTATAGTGATATTAATTTATCTTATAAATTAATATTTATTAATTTATCGTATAAGTTAATAAATATTAATTTATCGTATAAGTTAATAAATATTAATTTATAGAAATGTTTGTGTAAAATACAATACTATATTCTTTTGAAAATGTTTATTAATTTAATTATCTATATGCTTTGTTGTTTGCATATATAATTATGTTAGGTTTTTATTTTTCTTTGACTTCTTTAATTTATTTTTTGGCAAGATATTGTGTATGTATATCTACAATATTAACGTGAACGTGAACGTAAACGTAAACATGAAGCTTAATCCAATTTCTCTTTACACAATTCTTAGCAATGCTTTCTCAAATAAAAGATTTTACAAAATCAACTATAACGGATCAAATACGCAAATAGTTATGTGACTACAACAGATATCATACTAGTTGTATTTTAAAACGAATTGTAATTGTAGCTTGAACAAAAAATTCATATAAAAATTAGTCTTAAAATATATACTTAAGATTTATGATTATTAATTTATAATATTAGTGGGACTATAACTTTACATAGGGATTTCAAAAAATTTATTATCTTATTATCTTATCGATTTTGGTTAATTTTTACATTGTCCCGACTTGGGACCGGCAAAATTTATTAATATATCGTGTTTATTAATTTATCGAGTATTAATTTATAGAGTTTCTATTTTATGTCGTAGCTTTCCTATTTTTTCTTACAGCCTAAATCAAGTTTTTTTAAAGTGGTCTTTAAAAGGTCGATATCTTTTTCATTTCTTTTCACTTTATTTTTCATTTAAAATTTTTTTTTATAGTTTTCATATATATATATATATATTAAATTTAGTTTTATGAATATAAATAGTAGGTAAATATCTACTTTAGGACATATATATAACTCACATTGTTTTTTAATATATATATTAAATTGATATTTGTAAATAATATAATATAACATATAAGTACAATTTACCAATAATATTTTCTTGTTTAAAAATACATACAACCAAAATTTTATTTCTACAATCAATTTATTTAAGTAATAATATTATATTAATAAAATTTACAGCCTAATTTCTACAACAATAAAACCTAAAGCTAAAGTCATCACACCTACCGCAAAATTTTTACAGCTACAGACGAACCAATCACCCACTTAAAATGCAGTTTTGAAATACAAAAGCCGGCGAAAAATAAGGGAATCCTTGAAAACTAAAATCATATTCACAGAAAACACAAAATAGAATATTAAAGTAAAAAGGTAAAGCTATTGAAATGACCAAAAAAGTTGAAGGAGAATAATAGTCGAGGTAACAACTAACAATAGTCTTCTACTACTGAAATCAGATATTTGTAAAAAACCATTTATAGTTGTTTCCTTATTTGCACCACTGGAACTACCTTCAACGGTTGGTGCGACTAAACTGTCACATTTTAGGAAAAAACTCACCCAGCAACAATCTATACTATATAAAAGTTGAGGTTATTTGGTTTTAAAGGTGTCCACATAGGATTTTAAAAACATGATATTATTGGTCCACATCAATATTTAGCATAAATTCTCAAAATAACTTAACAAAAAGAAAAACAAAAATTGATATCTACCATAAACTTAAAAGAAAAATCATGGCGAGAATAGGTAACAAAATTAATTATTCTTTTTTTGGAAAAGGAAATTTAGCCCGGTTAGAATATGCGGTCATATGTAAAATCTTAATACCTAGCTATGTTACAAACTGCTATAAATATAAGGAAGTCGGTTTCGTAATTTTCGGTAACAATCTCTTATAAATATGCTATTTAACCCAATTCTAAAGGACTGGAGGATGAAAAACAAAATCACCGTCATTGCAAAAAGTTGGTTATTTCCTCCATAATAGAAGTGATAGATTTGTGTTTGTCGTCGAAAGTGTGATTATGCTGGCGATGATGGTGGTAGTGATGACTGACGTAAAATATTAAGTCATCGTTACGTTTTAGGTTGTATGCGTTGCATACGTGATGGAAATCCATAGCCATGATAGCTTCGAGAGAGAAGTGAATCCTCCGTCAACGTGTCATATCCATCGTGCACTCAAGCCATATTCGGTTTCATCGCCACTGTTTTGATCACTATGTCAAGGACTCAACGAGTCAACGTTGCCGTTGTTTGTTTCACTTCCATCGATGAAGTGATAGACAGAGGTGGAGAGGAAGAGATATGGGAAAAGAATTAGAGAAGAAAGAAGAAGAGTAAAAGAAAATTGGGAATGTCTTATCGTTTAGTTTGAATTTAATCTCTTACGTAACAGATTTAGAGAACAAGCATATCTAAGGTGATTAATGTCTTATCGTTTTGCGAGTTTTTTGATATATGAAGTATTTTTGTATATGCTTATTATTTTGGTATGTATCATATTTTTCTCCTCTCTTCTCCTTCGTGGTTGTGAAGAGTAATCACAAATTCACAATGATTGTGTATCTATCACGGTATTGAATAACAAAATTGGGAGCAATAGGTCAGTGACACAAAGCATCAACGAAATATCTTTTACGGAAAATTGATGGATAAAAAGAATTACAAAAAAAAATAAAAATTAAATATGATCAGTTTTGTTAAGAGTAGCCGGGTAACAATATAACTGTGAAAGCAACATAACAAAGAAATATGTTCCTATAAATATTAGATATCTTTCACACAAAAAAAAAACATATGGAAACAAGAAAGATAACATATGTAGATGCAAGGTGATTTTTTTTCTTTTGGCAATAATAACTAAAATTGAGGTTAATGCTATCATTTTAAGCATGTTTACATAAATTAAAATGTTAACTACCATAACTATATTTTTGATATATTATCACATAACATAAAGTTAAGTTGACAAAAAATTGTTATGATAATGACTAGGAAATGTTTAAAAATACAATTTTTTTCAATTGTTTTAGATATCTTTAAAAAACAAGAAATCCTAAATCTTCCAGCACTTATTATTTTGTTATAAATACTAGCAAGTTATTGTATCAGTTCATACTTCATAACTATCTACATTGCATTTAATTTTCTAAACAGCTTTTTTAGTTTACATTAGTAACCTAATGATTTTTGATGTATGAAGTATGAACGTAGGTGTGTGTGTGGAAGGAAACTCTCGAATTGATGCATGGATATTTGAGTGTTGTTTCAACGAAACAACTTACTCATCTAATTGGTAACATTTCAATCAAAAACGGCAATTGGTTAAACGTAAGAAAGGCGATAAATTTAATTGATGAGAATTTTTTTTGAATTATAAACAATTGACATCGTAATCTAGATAACAACAATAGTTGCTTTTCATGTAAAAAATAAAGGAAACGAGAGAAACACGGATAGACGCGCGATAATCAAAAGATAGATAAAGGGAGAGGGTCATTGTTGTGAGCGAGAAGAGGTTTGATTATGACACAATAAGACAAACTTGGATTATATGATAAGAAAAAATAAAGGTGAGAAAACAGTTTTCACATGACCTCGACAATATTTGGTTTATATGTAGCTCAAATTTGATATCGAAGTTTCTGGTATTATTGTCTTGAGGTGGAATGGTGAGAAGTATTATGGTGACGTGGAACTAAGTTCTGGTAGAAAGACATCGAATTTCAAATTAGAAGATCAAACGAATGATGTTGTTTCGGATAATCAATTCAAAGGCTTATGGAGCTATATGATTAGGTAAGGTTAGTAAATTTAATTTTGTTTCTCTGTTTTTAACTAAAATTTTACATAGAAGAAAGTAGAATGTATGGAAGAGGAAGAAACTAACGATGACAATAGTCATAAATATTTGACAATTAAGATGACGAGAAGGAATACAAGAGTACGAAAACGATGAATGTGAAGAGAAATACGAAAATGTATGTATTGGCTGCTAATTGAATATGAGAAAACAAAATTGATTTATGATTTTTTATATCAAATTTGATTTTAGACACCATAGAAAATAAAATAAAAAACTCAAACTTTGGATCCAAAACCTAAGAAATTCATATTCATGTGGTTAAAGCTCTAAACCAACCAAGTTTGTTGCAATGGGTTAGAGACCGAAAATAAATCAGTGAGTGCTCAAGTAGCGAGAAGTAAGATAAAAACAGCTCTAACCTGAGTTCATTAGCGGAAGACTAAAACAGATCCAAGAGAGTCAAAGTGGGATTTAGAGGAAGTTTGTGAAGAAAATGTAATTTGTGTTGTTTTTGTTTTTGTTTTTTGAATACAAGGAAGTTTTGAGAATCTGATATAAAGCCCGTAATTATCCCATGCTCAAAATCAAAGCATGTCATATTAGTTTTGTACCAAGCGTCAAATTAAACTGTAAAATACTCTTTGACATGTGTTTTCAATTTTATAATTTAACTGTTCTATTTTTAATTTTAACAAATATTAATAAACCCACACGTAGCGTGGGTTCAAGACCTAATATTATCTAAAAGAGTGAAAGATCTAAAAATCTGACAAATCCTAACAAAAGGCGAGAATGAAGCAAAACAAAAACGAAAATAAAAATCTAAACACCAATCTTCTCCTTAACTCTCTCCGGTTTAGTTTCTCCGGTAAGCTCCTCAAGCGATATCCCCTTAGGCTCCAGAATTGCAAATTTCGTGATCAGCAAGCCAGCAAAATGTATAACGTCTTACTCATACCTAAAGCCTTAACCAAAGCAGCAAACCCGAAAGAACCGACCATTGCACCGGCTTTACCTGACGCCGCGGAGATACCGTGACAAGTCGACCTAATCCTCGCCGGAAAAATCTCAGCCGGGACAATGAACGTAGTTGCATTAGGTCCAAAATTGGAAAAGAAAAAGGTGAAAGAGTAGAAAATCACAAAACCAATCCGGTTAGCTGGTAAAGTCCAATGGTGGTACGGTACGGCTAAAACCAACATGAAAACAGTCATCATGCCGAATCCAATGATCTGAATCCAGTAACGTCCCAGTCTGTCGATTAAACTATAGTGGCAATGTAACCAGGAACTGTACTGCAACAAGCGATTATGGTTTGAGCCCTGACGATCATGAAGAGCTCCTGGAGTGCGTTCATGGTTTTAGCCGAAGGTAACCATCCAAAGGTGGTGAAGCTATCCTTCTGGAACTAGTTTTGGCTGTAGAAAACGATGTCGAGGAGGAACCATGTGGTAGCTGTTCCGAATAGGTTAAGACCGTGACGACAAAGGAATTTCTTGGAGAACAAGCCAATCTCGTCTTTGGAAACCCTAGCTTGGTCATGTTTTGCGGAAGAGGCTTCAATGTCTACGTTGAGTACCTTATTCATATGGGTAAATTGCAGGCCACACCCATTGACCATGTTTTATTTTCATGGATTGTCAAAGTCAAATGTGGTTTTCACCATTTGTCTTTTCGCCTGCAAAATGACGCTTCTGCCCTTGCGCTTCTCTCTTAGTAACTGTTGAAATGTACGGTTTAGTTTAGCAGGTTTAGTTACGTATACTGTTCCGGTTCAGTTGAAGATTTTTTGTTTCACGTTGACGCGATTCGGTTCCGTTACAAGTGAGATTATTTCCATTATTCCGAAGTGACATCAACATTTAATGCCCTCAAAAAGTTTAGATGTGACTATTGTAACAATTAATGCAAAATCATCATTACATCAAATAATATTAAAAAAATTATTGATAATAATTAATAAAAAAATTGTTGAGATAAAGAAGATGAACCCAGGAACAAAGAATTATTGAGAACGTACATTGCTGCTGAAGAAGTGTTGATCTTGTTTTTGTACCAAGTTTGGAGCCAAAATAAGCATTGCTCGTGTAAGTAATGAAGTTCTTTTAAGAAGTTTTTTGTTATGTCATATTAGGGTCTTGATTGTGTTCGAACTCCATTTTTTTATCAGAAAATTTGCAAAATCTATATTTGTTTGTTTAAAATAGTCAAATGATAATTGGTATTTAGGTTTATAAATGTGTAGTATCGATATTCCATTTGTTTTTTATATGTATAGTATTTTTCAGTTGCATTTAATGTGTGTCTCCTGAATTTATGATGCAGGTGGGTTATGGATATTCCCGTATTTACTATGGTCGGTGAGTGGAAATGCAAAGAAGGAGAATGGAAATTTGAACCTGAGGAAGGCATCTTTGGTCGTTGTGTACGCGTTTAGGAAACCATGACGTACACGGACTTTGTCCGTACACTCCGAGAGGCTTTCAGTTTGAAGTCCACCGAGATCAATCCCATAATTAGCTACTGGATGCCGGGAGAAATGTCAGTGCTGATAGATACTAAACGCCCTCCTGTATACATTGACAGTCAGATGGGTCTCGAAACGTTTTTTTTGGTTCGTGGTGGGTATCTTTCTCTCAACTTGTTCGTCTCTTTCAATAATACAGTGAAGGCGTTCGGGAATACTGTCTCTAGGTCTCATGGTGAAGTTTCTGAAAGTGACCGTGTGTTTGATAGTGCTACAAATGTTGATGAAAATAATGAGGATGCAGAGGAGCAAGCCGATGTTGAAGACGATACAACAGAAGAGGATGAAGTGGAGGAGGGCAACGAAGATGATGATGGGTGTGATGATTATCTTTGTGTGGATGGATCTATTGGGGGAAGTACCCTGTATCCTACCACAGACGGTAGTGAAGGTATTGGCGAAGAATACGATTACAACAAGTGGAACGATGTAATAGTAGAAGAATATGTACAAGGAAATCTTGAGGAAGACGTCAGCCTCACTCAACAGACTGCTCAACATCTAGGGAATTCAGTCGTTTATTGGAAACGTGTACGTACACGGGTGTTAGTGTACATGGCGGAGATACAGGGGAATTCAGTCGTCTCTTGGAAACGTGTACGTACACTGGTCTTAGTGTACCTGGCGAAGAAACAATTTCTCCATTGGGTTACGGTACACGCTGCGAAGGGCAAAGGGATTCCAATCTTATTTGTATAGACGAAGTCACCGGGGATGAAGTGATCGACGGTATTGGAGCTTCCTCAACTGGGACACTGAATGATAATGGGGTAGTTACCGCAGCTGAGGCTTACCAAGTGTATAATGAATTTCCTAAGTTACATGGTGGCGAGTTGGCGAATCTCGGTAACGATGCTGCTCCTGTGTTTGATGACTTACTCAATTTTCGAGCTGATGAGACACAGGTTGAAATCAGCACAACAGGCGAAACTTTGTTTGTTGGAAGTGTTTTTAAGAATAGAAAAGTCCTGCAACAAACAATGTATCTTCAAGCGATAAAGCAATGCTTTTGCTTCAAGCAACCTAAGTCATGTCCTAAAACATTGAAGATGGTGTGCGTTGATGAGACTTGTCCATGGCATTTGACTGCTCGCATCGTGAAGGATTCAGAAAGTTTCAAAATCACTTCGTATGCTACGACACATACGTGTAACATCGACTCTCGGAAGAACTACAATAAACATGCTAATTATAAGCTCCTCGGAGAAGTTGTGAGGAGCAGATACAGTTCTACGCAGGGTGGGCCGCAAGCTGTCGATTTACCACAGCTGCTCCTAAATGATCTGAATGTGCGGATTTCATATTCTACCGCTTGGAGAGCAAAAGAGGTTGCAGTGGAAAATGTAAGGGGGGATGAGATAGCAAATTACAGGTTTTTGCCGACCTATCTGTATCTTCTCCAATTAGCTAATCCGGGTACAATAACACACCTACACTATACACCAGAAGATGATGGTAAGCAGCGCTTCAAGTATGTCTTTGTCTCTCTTGGCGCTTCTATCAAAGGTCTGATATATATGAGGAAGGTAATTGTGGTAGATGGAACGCAACTAGTCGGACCTTACAAAGGATGTCTCCTTATTGCATGTGCCCAAGATGGGAACTTCCAAATATTCCCAATAGCTTTTGGTGTTGTTGATGGTGAGACCGATGCTTCTTGGACATGGTTTTTGAAAAGTTAGCTGAGATTGTTCCAGACAGTGACGATTTAAGGATTGTCTCGGACAGACATTCATCTATATACAAAGGCCTAAGTGTTGTTTACCCGAGAGCGCATCATGGAGCATGTGCTGTTCACCTTGAGCGAAACCTCTCCACCTATTATGGTAAGTTTGGTGTGTCTGCTTTATTTTTTAGCGCTGCCAAAGCTTATAGGGTTAGGGATTTCGAGAAATATTTTGGACTGTTAAGGGAAAAGAGTGCTAAATGCGCAAAATACCTAGAGGACATAGGATTTGAGCATTGGACAAGAGTTCACTGTAGAGGAAAACACTACAATATCATGTCTAGCAACAACTCTGAGTCCATGAATCATGTGTTAACAAAAGCAAAAACTTATCCGATTGTTTACATGATCGAGTTCATTCGGGATGTCCTAATGCGATGGTTCGCATCGAGGAGGAAGAAAGTTGCTTGGTGCAAATCTTCTGTGACACCTGAGGTTGATGAGAGATTTCTACAAGAGTTGCCTGCGTCAGGTAAATACGCTGTGAAGATGTTTGGACCGTGGAGCTATCAAGTGACAAGTAAATCCGGTGAGCATTTTCATGTCGTTCTGGACCAGTGTACGTGTACGTGTCTTAGGTACACCAAGCTAAGAATCCCATGTGAACACGCTCTAGCAGCTGCAATCGAGCATGGAATTGATCCGAAGTCTTGTGTCGGATGGTGGTATGGCCTTCAAACGTTTTCTGATTCTTTCCAAGAACCAATCCTACCTATCGCGGATCCGAAAGATGTTGTCATCCCACAACATATAGTGGATTTGATACTCATTCCTCCATACAGTAGACGGCCACCAGGAAGACCACTGTCCAAAAGGATCCCATCTAGAGGTGAAAACCGGGTATGTACTAACATCGTTCATTCATCTACTTGTATTTTGAGTATTACCATGCAGAGATTTTTAACTTCCTGTGTACTTCACTTCAGAAAAAGAGACAGAAAAGACTTTTACCAAATCAGTGCTCACGCTGTCGACAAGCAGGTCATAACAAGAAGACGTGCAAAAATCCAATCTAGTTCTGGTGACAAGTTTCTGAGCCGGCCAATATAGTGTACGCTTCTGTGTTTTCTCGGTGTACGTAAGTTTATATATAATCCACCTGTAACTATGTACGTTGTGTACGTACGTTTAAACTCTACGTTCGTATAACTATGTACGTTTTTGTCTGTGTACGTGTTAAAGTTCATGTAATAAGGGTACATAGAGGTGGTTGCTCAATATTTTGAGTAATTTGAAATAAGTTTTTTGAAAATCTAACTTATTCCCCCTCTTAAATGAACGGAGTTGGAGACATGGTTGGGTATATTGTGGTTGTGTTGGTATTTAATGGAAATGACGTAACTGTTGCTGTTTATTGTCAAATCAACGTTATAATTACCCTATATGACGGTTACCAGGCTATTACCAAAAATTTGAATCAAGTGTAGTTGGAACCGCATTAATAACTGTAGCCGTTCCAGATTTCCTCTATTTAAGTCTCCTCCCTTCCTTAATTTTATCCACAATCCTCATTCTAAACCCATTTCTTGTGCCGACAGTTATATCATTCACAAAATTTTTTTTTGTCTTTCGATTCGCTTGTTCTTGCTATCCGTGAGATGGAGGGGTTTCATATGGTCTCAGAATTGTCTCCTCTGATCACTGGGTGGCGAATTTATGTCTTTGTCGTGAGAGTCTTCAAGAAGGTTATATCGCCAAACGTCTTCGAACTCGGCCTTATCCTGGCAGATTACGCGGTAATTTCCGTCGAATCATTATGTGTTTTTCTCGTTCATTCGCTTAACTTGTATATTAAACTGTCTACTATCATGTTCTGTATGTAAAGAATAACCGTATTGAGGCCACCGTTGATCGTCGCCTTGCTCCGTTTTACGGAGACCGATTCGTTGAAAATGAGTGGAAGACGATCACCTCTTTCTTGGTCCGTAAGTCAACTGACTCAGTCAGAGCAACAAAGCATGAATACGGCATACTGTTTATGGATCGGACCATCGTCGTTCAGGCCCCACCGAGATCACCACCAGTTCCAGATTTCGATTTCACTCCCTTCGACTACATTTTGGAGAAATCTGCTTACAAGAACGTTTTAGTCGGTGAGGAGGAATAACTCCGATGCTTCATTTATTACATTTTTGAAAACTTTTGTTTATTATCTTTGTTTCTCCATCATCTAGATGTCGTTGGAGCGTTGGTTGATGTTGGCGGATTGACTATAGACTATTACGGTCTCAAACTGAGTTTCAAGATAAAAGATAGATAGTAAGTGTTCTTTTCATTTGTTTTATTTACAATGTCACTCTAAACGCTAACTGTCCTTATTTCTAACGTAGCAATGAAGTCTTGGAGTGCGAAGCCCGCAATCAACAGGCGGAGTACTTGGATGGTTACTTTCAGAGTTTGGGTAAGGGAAATTTTGTTGTCGCACTTAGCTTTTGGCGTTTAACCGAACTGTCTAACCCGAAGCTTGAGAGCCATGGTGCTATTTCAAAGGTGGTTGCCAATCCGGACAGACCAGAAGTTGCGGATATCGCGATGGTGTTTTTTTAGCTAGAGGGAATGAACCATTATTCTCTGTTTTAATATAATATAAGACTACATTTCAATTAAGTTTTCTTTCCCAGTTGTTGTTGTTGTTTCCATAAGAACCAAACTACATTTCAGTCGTTGTTGTTTCCTGTTTCCGTTTAAATGTTAATCTAATTTGTTGTTTTATGTACGTGCCTTGTTTTATTGTTCAAATCCTCTCGCAATGTACGTATAGTTTCTGGTGTACGCTATCGTGTACGTATATTAGTTTTGGTGCCTTCAACATCAAAAACTATTAGATTTATACTTATGTTGTGTACGCAATTTCCCAATGTACGATAACCCAAGTTTAATGTACTATATAGTGTACGTACACGAAGACATCTAGTAATACTTAAAGTGGTAATTCATTCAAAAGCCAGAAATGTAAAAAGGACAGGCAGTTTATATAAAGGGAAATTCATAAGATAAATAAACTGGAACGATTCAAAAAACATAATTTTTTCAACGAAACATACACATGTGTTGCAAAATATGTGTGCATCCGTCATACCAAAAGACTTGAGAGTAGAGCCGAGTAGAGTAGCTTAGACCTTAGCAGCTTTGCTTTTAGTAGAATATAGCAATCTCCCTGGCGTACCAGTAGAAAAAACAAACCCTGCAGCCATGATGGAACGTGCATTGCCCTACGCAACTCGGCGGGTGGACAAACCTCCAAGACCTTTCCCAGCGGCCAGCATTTTCAGTGTGAAGCTGGCTGATGTGATACATCACCATCTCTGCAACCGCGTGGCCAGCTTCAAGGGTGGGTGTCATTTCCCAGAACTTTTCAAGGGTGTTGATGTCACAACGTCATGAATTCATCGATTGCAAGGGTGTTGATGTCACAACTGTAGACTAAGTTCCTTAGCGTCTCTATGGGAGTCTGGCTGACGGGGAGGTAGTTGACAAGTATGCTTATGGGGTTTGGCAATTGGATTCCTAGGTACAACTCGGTTGGAGGGGTTAGCGGAGGTAGGAAAGGCATTGTTTTTCAAACGAGGAGGTTTAGACGGATTCGTGTATTCAACTAAGTGTGTTTGACATGAGTTTTAAAGAGGAGAATAACCATCAATGTAAGTGGGTGGGTGACGTGGATGTATATTTAGTGCATTATATTAGTAACTTTTAAATTAAACAAACTACTGTGTACCTCTCATAATCGCGCCGTGTACGTCTATAAAATACTCATTACGTTTTCTGACAGAAGGTTGAGTTGACGTCTGTTTGTATTGCATATAAGTGGAACGATATGGCTTCATGTATAGTGCTATATTAGGGGTCAACGCATTTACTAACAATTTTTTCAAATAAACATTAACTTACTTATTTTATCTGCCAAATCAATTGAGTACGTTGCTCGGGAACCGTGTACGTCTAATAGAGTTATTGATGAGAGTGTGATAGAGGTCACTTCTAGAGTGTTTACATCACCACATTCCAGGTATGAAAAACTGTTAGCGTATGTGTATTTTAAAGTATTACCATATTTCTTTATATCTTCTAGCGCCTCCTCACAAATGTCACGTGCCTCCTCCGATTCAAAAGCATAATGGTTGCTTCCGAATAGCCGAAGGTAGACACCACCCATGTGAGAATTACCAGCACATATGTAAAGAATTGCGCATGCAAGGGTTGCAGCGGCGTTCCTTGGGGCAATTCGCTCTAAGTGTAGGATAGCTCCCTGAATGTCAGACTCATGTGTAACGAGACGCAGTCCTTCATGGTAAATAGCCGTGGGGTTACCAGCTTGTAAGCACCGTTTGAAGAAGGGTCTATAGCGACCTTCGGAGTTGATGTCATTTGGATCGTGGCCTGCCGCGTAGAAGTCGTCGGGATCGTCGCACATGCTGAAAATGTTTGCATCTTTGAGGACATCCGGACGGTAGACAATGTCTCTCCCACGAGGACCGGATTTCAACATAGGTCCGAGGTACCACCAACATTTGTCAGCCATTTTCTTGGCTATCTTCGCAAGCAAATCATCAGGAATATTTGGGTTTGGCATATTTAGGAGTAAGGTGTTTCAACCAAATGAAATTCCAACACTTAAATAAGCTTCATTGAAGATATGGTTGGGTAAGTTATGGTTGTATTTATTGCAAAGGTATTAAGTGATGATGTGTATTCATATTGTCAAATCAACGTAATAGTATTCCATATATAATTTGTTATTGTTGTTATGAGCAACCTCTTTTTAATAACAGCTTAAAACTAGACGTGTACGTTTTAGTGTACGTCCAAATTTACATTTCTACATTTGCCCAACAAACAGTGTACGTTGTAGTGTACGTCCACATTTACATTTCTACATTTACCCAACAAACAGTGTACGCTGTAGTGTACTATCAGTGTACGTCCATTCATAAATATCACCAACAATATATGGCGCAAGGAGGCATACTAATTCCATGGCTGGTAGGATAAGAGAACGTAGGACCATATGTATTGCTGTATGGAGGGTCAAACTTCTTTATTTCCTCGATGAACTCATCACCCAAAACTCGAGTGGCAACCGAGTCCAATGGATAATGGTTGCGGGTGAAGAGCTGTAGAAACAAGCCGCCCATATAATCATACCCAGCATATATGAATACAATGGCGCATGCAAGTGTTGCATTTGCTCGTACTGGAGCATGACGCTGTAAGAGCCTGATGGCTCCATTGATGTTTCGTTCATGCGTTAGAACACGAATACCTTCGTAATACACGACCGTGGGATTATTAGCTGCAAAACACCGTAAGAAAAATGGTCGATGTCGGCCTTCATCAGCGGATCCGGAGGGATTGTGGCCCCCTCCAGCTTGGAAGTCATCGGGCGAGTTACACAAGGTGAGAATATTGACATCTTTGAGGACATCCGGACGGTAGACAATGTCTCTTCCACGAGTGCCGGATCGTACCAGTGGACCAAGGTCGGACCAGCATTGGTCAACCAGGTTCTTAGCTATCTTCGAGAGCAAATCGTCGGGAAGAGTCGGGTTAACCATGTTTGAAATGAGATAGTCAGAGATCGTCAATAATTTCTTCACTTTAATAACCACTACTGTGAATTTGGTTGGGGCAATTACGGTTGAAATGAATGTCATACTTGTGTTGGTAAGCGTTGGCTGTCAAATCAATTTATCACTTGAGTTATGTTATAAAGTTAATATGCAGTGTACGAGACATATAGATATGTACGTACACATTTACATTATGTAATTAGAAGTGAACGATGTGTACGACAATATGATAGAGGACACTAAATTAACTTCTGACAATCTCCAAATTAAATGTAGTTGCAATCATATATATAAGATAGGTTTGTTCATAATAATTAGTTGCAAAGAACCAGAATATTGTTCTTGGACAATTAAAGCAAGTGCACAGTACCGGCCTCCCGCTTGCCGTGCTCGTAGATGTCAACCGAGTATTTCTGACGGTACAAGACCATATCTGCTTCTCGAATGGTTGTCAATTCCGAAAAAGGGTGTCCAAACGCAAGCAACTCCAAGAACTTCATCGTGTATGGCCCGCAATCTCCTGTAGTTGGGTTTTGAGCAACGGTAGGACAACGCACATACTCAAAAGGTTCAACTGAGTATGGAGAAATCAATACATCCTGGCACATCGCTCTGACTAAATACGGCATCATTTCGCAAATAGGAGTCATTCTCGCCTTCACAGCCGACTCCCGCGTGTGCGATATTAAAGCGTCATACACAGTTATTAGCCGTTCATTAAGGTTGATTCCCAAAGCAACCCAATGTTCACTCTTCCAGTTCATCGGAGCATACACAACATCGACATCCTTCAGCCACTTCATATTGGGTTCACGGTTTATGTGTACTCCATTAGCAATGTCGGACAGTAATTTACCCCATTTGAACCTGTTCTTATTAATACACTTCTTGAATTCGCCCACCCGCTTGGTAAGTAGATGCGTCAGCATCATGTCCAATACAATACATCTGTTTGCTATCATCTGTTCCCCGTTCTTGTGCCACATCAACATTGCCATCATTTCTAAATGCTGAAATGTTCAAAAAATATATCAGTGTACGTACACTTCCACGAAAAATTTAATCATCTATGTACAATTTATAACAAGGAATGTACGTATATAAATGCAACGTACCGAACTTTCGACCCATTCACCAGGTGTTAGAAGGTTCGCAAAAAACTCGTTGGGCACTTTGCGAAACCCGAAAAGAGTGTGAATCCTGTAAATCCAGAAAAATATTTGATAACAACCTTAAGACTTGGAAAAATGATGATTGAGATATTAAATAATCCATTTTAATATAATATACTTACACAGAGGGTCCTTTAATGATATTGCTGAATTCCTCTACTTTTAGAGGGTCAACCATGTCCAGGGGATTGTATGAGACATTTCCAGCCCTGATAACAACCTCTGTCTATTGAGTTGGTACATCTGGCACCAAGACTGTTTTTGCCTTAAAACCATGAGGATGAGCATCATCCTGTTCATAGATAAGTTGCTTCTTCACTTTTTTTTGGGACCTTTGGGGACGATTTTTTTTCTTCTTTTGCTTCGACAGCAGTAGCATTGTCTGATTCATCCTGTTAACAAATAGGATTGTCAACAACAGTTTCATACGTTTTTCTATGTTTAAAATAGGTACATACATTATTTTTAGGAATATCGGTCTTGTCTGCTTCATCTGACCCTGGGTTAGGATCCTCAGTTCCTACAGACCCCTCGACAATACCCGGCTCTTCCATGACTACCTGTGCAAGTTAACGTACACAAGTCTATATAATGTACACATATAATCCTATGTATGCTATTCCGAGAATAGGAATTGAAACACACAAATTGTTACCTCCACATCCGTAGCTGCAGCCAAATCACCAACGGCTTTGGTATCCAACTCCCGTATGACCTGCATAATATAAATTTTATACATTTGAACAGTAAATAGTACATTTTACTTGTTGCAAGAGTTAGCTTACATTGTTAACTACTTGAAATGGTGACGGGGGATCACTGTGGGTTTCTCAGGTATTTCAACTTCCATCCCTGTCACTAATTTGGATTCTCCTGCCGCCTCAACCTGTAGAATTTATCATCGGAAAAAAACTTTTTAGTAATGTATGAAACAATATATATGTACACAGAACATAGTGACAAAAATGTACGTACACTTGTGCCAGGTATGTGAGTTGTATCTCCATCAGAAGGCTCATAAGTTTCTTCTGACTCGCTGCCATTAGCTTCAGTCGATGCACTGGCATCTCTTGCTTCTTCCTGAAACAAAAATAATTTTCAAAGTCTTATGGGCGTACACATATGGAAAAAGAACAAGTGACTAACACATACCTGTGCAGATGTTGAAGGTAAACCTGATGGATTGTCTACCATCTCTATGTCAGCATCAGCTATTTCATCGGCCCTTGTATGGGTACCAACTAAGCCAGGTTCAGCAACATCCTTTGGTCCATTATCCTGAAACATAGGCTACCATAGAGTTAAGCGTTAGATAAGTGGAGAAATTAATGTAATATATATGCATATAGTCATGGAAATCTGTATATAACGATTACCAGAAGATCTACCTCTGAAACTCTTGCAGAGACATTAGATAGAACTTCTTCCATCTCGGTGTCAACAGTAGCTTCTTCCACAGGCCTCTCTTCCTGTGTAACATAGACAGTCCCAGACATTGAACCTAAGAAGACAGTCTTACCAACAACAACATTTCCTCTATCCTGAAACATAGTTTAACTAACTTCTTAAGCGAATATGTACGTACACCATTTAAACAGATTGTTAAGAGTATTAGTAGACGACATACCAGATGGGATTGTGTGGATCCAGCATAAGGAACTATTAAAAATCCAGTGTCTAATATCTCTTCTTCAGCGGCCGAAGAATCCAATCCATCATTTGCCGTAAAATCACTTTCATTATTAGCGCCATACTGTATCGAAGCAGACAGTACAGTTATACATATGGATTATAAAATATTTAGCAATGTACGTACATGACTTACCTGTTCATCAATGAATCCTTGCATATCTTCCTTATTGGAATCAGGTAGCTCAGTAGTGTCAACAGCAAAAAAAACATTTTTCTTCGGCTTTGAAGGTTTACTTCTTCCGCCGACAGCAGTGGTATGTACTCCAGGGACATCTTTATCTTCCTCTTTGGAATTACAGCCAACAGAAAGTGCAGGAGTGTCCACATCATGAGAAACACGAGTCAGCCTTGAAGACTTTCTCGTTCCAGTGCTTCCTTTTGTAGACATCCTTCTCGATGGCTTCTTCCCAGTAACCGGTGCCTTATCCATAGAAGTAGGTGGTTCCCGCGAATCATGGGAAGGTATGGTTTGTTCTGTCCTTTTGCCTTTTGGATCAGGGGCAGCACGTATCTGGTCACGGACAAAGTCTTTCATATCTTCATGCATTTGATACATTTGGTCTTCCAGCTCCTTGAAAGACCTCCTCATTTCAACAATAAACCTCTCAGGCACAGGCTCTCCAAAACAATCCTCAGCATTCTCTTCTTTATCACAGTCCATTTCAGATTTCTGTATTTTCATAGCAGGTTCTTTAGGGCTCAGGCCCGGTGCATTTCGTTTTCTCTTAACATCTACAATATACCAGTTGCTGCTATTAATTGGTTTTCTTCTGGGTGCAATACCAAAAAAATTTGTAAACAACCTTTATACTTATACTTACCTGTCTCTTCTAGTTGTGGTGGGCGCACCTGCTTTGGTACTCTAGCATAGCCTCCAACCCAGTCATCCTCTTGCCACTGGTGCCCATCTATCAACAGTGCCTCAATGTAATCAACCCTTGGATCATCAACTTCATCATCCCATGAAAGAGATGGAGGACAAACATTATCAGCTGGTTTCACAATATAGTTGACCTCAACCTACACAAATAAGTATGTTAACCATAGATAATGTACATTTACTTATTATGTACGTACATACACAATTTAACACACCTCATCAGCAGCCTCACACTCCAAAATGCGAGATGTCCGGATTGCTCGCAGAGAGGCAAGACGATGGATAGACCTCTCAGCAAATGTCCTGTTAGGTACATCATCAGGTCCTAGCTTAGCAATTGATGGGATTGTTTCGAAAGCTAAAAGCTGGAGAGCTAATGGGAAGCCATGGAGTGCATAAGACCCTACAAGTAAACCCCTTATTAGTTGTTGAGCATCATAAGGAGTTTGGAAATTTGCTATCCTCCCCAAAGTACGGGTAAAGGACACCCTTCCCCATGGGTATTTGCAGAAGAACTCCAGGTTCTTAGTCATCTCGACAGTCTTCGAAGTAGGCCTGTTGGGGTTACTATGGGCCGCTACCACACCGTCAACCAAAATAATAAGAGATAGTGCCAGTTGCTTCCACCCCTCCATGCTTTCCTCCTCCTGCAGCCAGCTCACCAAATCAGCAATTGTTGGAACCGTGTCCCCAAACCTCTCATCAAACAGAGTCTTCCAAACACTCTCACACTCAGGTTTCACACTGATAACATCATCAACGTCTTTCTTCTTGGGATACTTCCCACATTCCAGTCCAGTTAGGATACTAAATTCTCTTAATCCAAATCTGATTGGATGACCGCCGAATACAATCCACATCTCATTCACCTTCTTTGTCACTAACTGACGGCATATTAGTCCAAGGACAAGCTTAGCATTGAAAGATGCCTTGTTTTTGGGTATTTTAAAAAGTTCCCCAAATGGAGAATCGAGAAGAAACTACATCTCTGGTTTAGAGTACGCGTTCATCTTCGTCTCGGAAGGGTACCGGTCTAGAGCAAAGAGTCTTGGTGGTAACTCTTCAACTGTAAGATCTTCAGTCGGAGCAACACTTGGACTACCTGCAATTAAAAGTCATATACTGTTAAGCAAACCGAAGTAGTGTACGTACACAGACATTTTCCAGATTATAACTCAAAATCATATTTTTGGCGGAAACAGACATTTCCAATTCTACTTCTCAATTTTTCATCCTAAAGATATGCTAAATTCCGACAAGTTCTAACCCTTTAATCAAACAAGCTTTACAATTCTGATACACCCAAAGACAACAAACGGTAAATTAGAGATTCTAACCCAGTTCCTCCGTTGCCTTTGTCGCAGAGCGTTTTCTCCGCGGGGAAACTCTTAATACCCGCTTCTCCTTCCCTGGACCATGCTGCTTCCTCGGGACTTCGTCGTTAGCTTTATTCCCAGCTATAGCTAAAGATGCTATCTCGCCGGAGGTTCAAATTTCGCCGGAATAAACAGTAACTTTCTCTTGGCTTCGCCGGGAAAAACAGTAACTTTCACTTCCCCGGATGTGGGAGTTCAGTGGCTCAATTCAACTACCCAACAATTCGAAGTTATGTCGAATTTTGAAGCAATGGATACTGAATTTCGTTTCGCTTTCTGATTCTCTCTCAAATCTCTCCGTTACTCTCTTCTCTTTTTCGTTTTCTCGGGTTTCTTCGTTTCAGTTTTTTTTTTTTTTGTCTTTTTCAAAACTGAACCGCATCAACTAAACCGAAACCAACTGCTGTAGGGTTTGGTTTACGCCGTTAACTGAACCGATACGAACTGCTGCACGGTTTGGTTTGTGCCATTATTAAGTTTTCCCAGGGTAATTTGGTCCGAAATTGAATGAAAAGACAAACCGTGAAAACCAGTTCTCACTTTGACAAATGGTGAGAGCAAATCTTTTTTCGTCCACTTCTGTGAAAATTTCTTTATTCATATCCAAAGCCGCTTGCTCCGCGTTCTTGGCGACTAGAGCGGTGTAACGAGCGGTTTCAGGCATCTTCATACGCCAATAGTATGTCAAGAGAGCCGGTAAGGCTCCGACCATTAGGATGATCCTCCACACGTAATCCGCCTGTGGGACGGTGGAGGCTGCGCCGTCCAATATGTAGGCCCGAGACGGAAACTCAATCTCGAAAAGATACGAGACAAGTAAAGAAACCCCTCCTGCGGCAAGTATCCCAACTCCTTGCATAGCAAAAACCGATGCTATGAACGCGCCGCGAGTACGTTTGTTAGCGTACTCGAACATGATCGTAGCCGAGAGAGGATAGTCACCACCAATGCCAAACCCGAGCCAGAAACGGAAGAAGCAGAGAGTTACCATGACGGTTTTCGGGTCCTTCCCAAAGGAAAGACTAGAAGCAATGGAGCAAATAGTCATGATCAAGAGTGTTAAACCATAGACTCTCTTACGTCCGAGCTTGTCACCAAGACATCCGAAGAATATCTGTCCGAGAAACGTTCCGGCGAAGGCCACACCACTCACGGCTACAGAGATGCCGTCGGGGAGGCTTCCAGGAGAGGAGGAGCCAGGAACCTGATAGTAGATCCGGCCAAGTAGCTTCGTGATGAGAGATATCACGAAGAGATCATATGAGTCTGTGAAAAACCCATACCGGCGACTACAACCGCCGTGAAATGGTACCATTGAGTCTTAGCAACGTCAAGAGCTTTCAAGATGCTTCCTTCTTCTTGGTTAGCCATCTCGATATTTTTCTGTTCTCTTCACTCTGGAAGCAAAACAAGTGAAAAGAAATGTTTACAATATATATAGAGAAAGTTGTTGTAACAAAAAAAAGAAACCAATTCTAGTTTGAATAAGGATTGGAACTAGAAATAATATTTTGTTTGTACTGTAGTAAATAAAATTTTATCAACAAACTATTCTAAAAAATTGGGGATTCGAGAATTATACTGAAACAATTACGACAAAAGTGATATATAACAGAGAAAGAATATGCCATGGTTTCTTTCATGACATGGTCAATCGAACAGATTAGTTTTCGTGTTGAAACAATTGATGATCATTGCAAAGAAATATATGTATTAGTTAGTATGTTTAGAAAGTAAATATAAAGAGATGATTTAGATCCGAAAAAAAAGAATAGAAGATTTGATTGTTAGAGTTTATATATGAGAATTTAATGAAAAAAACCCTCAACTTTGGCCAGATCCATTTTTAAACCCTAAACTATGTTTTTAGTAAAACAAACCCTGAACTAAAACCTGTTAATAAACTTAACCCCACAAAAATTAAATATTAATGGGATATTAATTTCCAAAAAAAACAACAACGAGACATTTGTATTTAGCGCAAAAACCACATTATGTTCTTTAAAACTGTTTTGAATTTATTACAAAAAAACGTTCTAAATGATTTTGAATTGCTTAATTAGTTTGGATTTTAGAAGCTGAAAGAAAGACACAACAACTTAAAATAATCCAAAGAGTCATGCTTAAATAAATCCAACCAACATAACTATCGAAGCTGTTGCAACACAACAATATTTGTCACAAAAAAAAACAATTGTTTCAGAGGGACAAGATATTCTAAAGTAAAGACTTGTCAAACATTAACTTTGAAGAGAAGATTGTATTGGCTGAGTGATAAGGTTCTCTTCATCCATTGTTTTCTGTTTTTTCCTTGGTCGTCCTTGAGGTTTCTTGGGTGGTTTTGGCACTGCTTTACGCTTGCATGAACGTTTGTTGTGTCCGACTTGTTGACAGTTGCTGCAAGTCTAAATATGCAAAGATTAAATTAAATAATTTGAAAAGGAAGATCTTGTGAAATATAATTCATTGTTCTCTATTTTACCATTTGAACTTTTTCACGTGTATAAGGAACTTTTTGAGGTGGACGATCTTCAGTTGGATCACGGATTCTGTCATTGTTCTTTGGTCGATTTTTGGAAATTAATATCCCATTAATATTTAATTACTGTGGGGTTAAGTTTATTAACAGGTTTTACTTCAGGGTTTGTTTTACTAAAAACATAGTTCAGGATTTAGAAATGGATCTGGCCAAAGTTGAGGGTTTTTTTCATTAAATTCCCTTTATATATACACATGAAGATGATGAGAGCACAATCGCATATTCTTTTGGAAGAAGAATAGAACTATCGTAAAAGTGGAAAATTAAGAGAGAATTGTGCCATAGTTTAATGATTTTTATTTTGTCACTAGGGAAAATCCAGACCTATATTTTTAATAATTAATAATTAATAATTAACTAGATTCTAACCCGCATATACATGCAAGATTTTCATATTTAATAAATATATTGGAATAAATGTTTAATAAAAGATATTATAATGTACACAAAAAAGTGTATAGTAAATTATCATATAATTTTGATAAAAGTTTGTATTATTTGTTTTTTTGATAAATGGTAAATTATATAATAGTATATATATCATAAACTTATCAATTATCATAATATTTGAAAATAAGATGTGTAGAAGGTAATATAAACAGTTTGCAAAAAGTTTTAATTAAGATTGTTTTTTTTTTGGGTTAGTAAATTATATAATAGCATAGATATCATAATAGTAACATTTCATTAAAAAAAAAAATTGTCCTTAAAATTAGCGTCTTCAGCTATTTTCTAGAAAAACAAAAAAAAAGTAATAATTCATGAGAAAAGAATAACATGTAAAATGATCACATCTGAAACCAAAAGGAATAAAAAAACTTATTTCAAGAAATCTGCAAGTGTAATATGATAAGGTCGTTATATGATTTTATGTATAACATGAACATAATCTGCAAAATAGTGATCTCAATGAAAAAATTTCCAATAGATTCTAAAAAAGTAGAAACCAACAAATTATATGAACATGGAAAAGACATGAATTAAGAAGAGTACAAAAGGAAATATATAGATATGGTTCATCTTTTAGTTTGGGAAAGAAGTAGAGAAAAATAGTTTTATAGTGAAGTATAGAAGAGTGATAAGGTTTTGTTTAGATTTTTCGCATCGGTTTTGGTTCGGGTAATCGGTTCCGGTTTCTTTGCCCAGCCCTAGATCGAATGATCTTTTACAATAATGAATAATAATATATACAGTAGAAACTCTATAAATTAATACTCGATAAAATAATAAATACGATAAATTAATAAATTATGTCGGTCCCAATGTAAAAATTAACCAAAATCGATAAGATAATAAGATAATAATTTTTTTGAAATTCCTATGTAAAATTATAGTCCCAATAATATTATAAATTAATAATCATAGATCTTAAGTACATATTTTAAGACTAATTTTATATAAAATTTTTGTTCAAGCTACAATTACAACTCTTTTTAAAATACAACTTGTATGATCTATGTTGTACTCACATAACTATTTGCGTATTTGATCCGTCATAGTTGATTTTGTAAAATCTTTTATTTGAGAAAACATTGCTAAGATTAGTGTAAAGAGAAATTGATTAAGCTTCATGTTTGTGTTTACGTCCACGTTAATGTCGTAGATATACCGACACAATATCTCGCCGAAAAATAAATTAAAGAAGTCAAAGAAAAACAAAAATCTGACATAATTATATATGCAAACAACAAAACATATAGAAAATTAAATTAACAAACATTTTAAAAAAAATATTGTGTTGTATTTTACGTAAATATTTCTATAAATTAATAAATATTAATTTATACGATAAATTAATATATATTAATTTATACGATAAATTAATATCACTATAAATTAATAAAATTTCATGGTCCCAACATTATTAATAGAGTTTCTACTGTATATTCATTTTAAATATGATTGGATTGTTAGGTATTGATAGGGGTGTCAAAATGGGTCAAAATTCATGTGTCAACTCAACTCAACTCAACCCATGAACCCTAATGAGTTGAAAATTTTGACTCAAATGAGTTGATGGGTCAAATGAGTTGATGAGTCAATTGGTTTGATGACTAAAATGAGTTGGGTTGTAATGGTTAATGGTTTCAATGGTTTACCCAATTAACCCATCAAATTTTGTAAAATTGAATTAAATCAACTAAAATCTCTAAACCAATGTTAATTTAAGTTTAACCAACACATCTAAACCAATTTAATAAAATTAATATTTTTCCAAATTTCTTAAATATAAATTGAGAAAAAGTAAACTCGTAATTTTTCCACCAAAAAACATAAACCCGTGATTTTCCCGCCAAAAACGTAAACCCGTGATTTTCTCACCAAAAATGTAAATCCATAATTTTCCCGCCAAAAATGTAAACCCGTAATTTTCTCGCCAAAAACGTAAATCCGTAATTTTCCCGCCAAAAACGTAAACTTATAATTTTTCCGTCAAAAAAGTAAATTCGTTAAAAGTTGAATCCGTAAATATCGTAAGTTTGATGATAATGAATTAATAATGAGAATTGTTTATTATTGTTTTATAATAATAATTAATTAAATTATTACTTAAATGGGTTAACCCATTTAACAACTCAACCCATCAAATTAAATAAGTTATAGGTTGACCCAACCCATTTAACAAAATGAGTTGGGTCAACCCATAACTCATTTAACCCTAAACTCATTTGATTATGGGTTGAGTTGAGTTGGGTTACCCATTTTGACACCCCTAGGTATTGATAAGAAACAAATATTAGAATATCTTATAAGTTAATTTATTTTTAATATGTCAACTCTAAAATTAAGGAATTTTTATTAATTCACGGATTTATTACGTGCACAATAAGAGATTGAAGCATTGAAGGTATCTTTTAAAAAAAATTTAATTTTTTTTTAATACATAAATGTTTTTAAAATTATTAGTGTAGTTTCTTGAGGAAATATATTAAAATCTCAAATATATGATGATATTAAATTGATATTTTTGTTTCCGGAAATATCTCAAAATATATTACCAAAATTGAATACGTTTCTGTATATATTATTTCAAAATCAGTAGCCTGATTTTTATGAAAACTAAAGTCATTTAGTAGTAGTTAATTTACTAAATTATCCATGTAAAAATTTATTTAGTTAATTTTAAACTACCCTCACAATATTGTAGTTCACAAAATGATTCCCAATTAATAGTATATATATATATTTCATATTTTCTTTACTATTTTTTCATGATTTTTATATGTATAAATATAAAATTTGTTTGAGGTTTTTTTTTTTGTTTTTTTTTTTCTTTTGAGTTACTTATGTTTTATTACATACTGCATATTTGATATATAAAACTAAAATAAATTTTCTTTTTTACTTAGCTTCATTTATTAACGAAGTAAAGAAGAATGTAACAGAAATAATTTTTATTTAGATTTGTTTTCACTCTTTATTTTTATTTTTTACAAATTTCCTTTGAGGTGCTTTTTAAAAAGATTTTATTGAATAATTATTGTTTTTTATTTCTGTTGGGTTTGGTTATATTTTTATTTTATTTCGGGTCATTGTTTTTGTTACAATTTTATGGGCCCAAGTTACAATTTTGTCTTAGGCAAAGTTTTTTTTTTGTTTTAAACTTTAATTTTTTAATTAGGTAAAAAACTGACTCTAAATACATGTGGAAAATCAAGTGATGTTTATATAACATGTTTATATAACATTTTTAACTGATTAATTTTACCTATCTATCATCTTTACAATTACTAGGGCTTTTATTTTTAATGATATTTTGTTAAGTTGCATGTAGCTATTGAATGTTATTTGTCATGATTCATGATATATGTAGAACAAAAAGATTCATTAGAAAGTGATTGGGAACATAATGCATTGTTAATTTTTTTTATTAAGATCCATATAGTCTTTATAAGTTTTGGAAGCTAATTTTTTACTTTACGAACATCTATTTACAGAGTAATTAGAAAATAAAAGTGAAAAGAGTTAAAAATCACCAGGTGCTTATTCTCGTGAGGCTAAAGTCAATTTAAATTCTTAAGAATATGTTATATGGAGTTAGCATCTTTGATTTTAATGTTCCACATGCATACTTGATTTATAAGTTGACGAGCCATAAAAAGCTAAAAGCTATGTTTTTTTGTTTTTCAGAATTTGAAAATTAAAACTTTTTTTTTCATAGGAGTATAGAACGTACTCAAATGATTATTAGTTATTGATTAAGATCCATAATAACGCTTAGAAAATCTAATAAGACCCTTGAATATTTTGAGGAAGAAACTCGAAAATCTTTAAGGTCTCTTCTTTAAGATTCTTCTTCCATTGACCTTTTTCCTCGGTGTTTTCTTCTGCTAAGACTTCATTCAGTTCGGAAATAAGCTTTTGAACCAAAAAATAGATAATAAATGCATGTTGAAGAACAAAAAAAATAGGAACAAAAATCGAATTGATCATTGGAGATTTGAGAGTAACCATACTTTAGAGATAAATTCAATTAGACCTTAAAGAACAAAAATGACACCTTAGTTGTAACAATTTTTTGCTTGTTTACAGATGACATTGTTGATGTAATCTCTAACATTTTTCAGCGTAAGCTTCTTCTCGAAAACTTCCATATATGTTAGTGATTTATACTCTTAAAACGCTAGTTTTTTTCTGTATCAAAATCATAGCATCAAACCAAACTGAAGAATGATAAGTACTAACTAAGTATTGTAATAATATTATTAATCCAGAAAATTCAAAAATTGATTTTTTTTTTTAGTTTGTCATATTCTTTTTTTTTGTAATTTGCATATTATCTGATGATGTTTTGTTTTGTGAATATAAAATTTAAATAGTTTGAATAATTAGGAGGAATTTTATTTTATTATTAGTTATATTTAAATTTCAAATTTTATCATAATAATTTAATATTTTGCTATTTTTATACTTTGTATAATTAAAATTATATATATTTTTGGTTAATTTTAATTTAACTGTAGTAACACCTGCTGGTTAACCAGTCATAAAATTTTTGCAAACGCTCTAATTTTTAACCATTAAACAAGTTATTCAAAATGTTTCATAACGCTTGAAACCGCAACCGCCCGCTTCCGCAAACTCTCGCATTCATAACCGCAAACTCTGTGTTTAAATCAGCGAGGCTCTTAATCATTTATTTTGGTTAGGCCTAGGCCCATATATTTGTTCTGCTGATATAGAGAGTGACGTGGAAAAATAGAATGTTATTATTGGTTGATGAAACTGAGCTGTATTATTTGAAATAATCTACATTGGCTGACAATTTTAATGATGTGTCAGTATGAGAACAACTCAAAAAGCTGATGTGTCAAGTCTGGAGAGATTCTTAGTGTTTTTATTGTATTGATTTTCATTTACAAACTTAAATTTTGAAATAAAAATGAGTATATAAAATGTGTTTCATCTATATCCCTCTGGTAATTTATTTCTAAATCGTTTCTAATTGTAATTTTCTTTTTGAGATAATCTCTATAATATTTTTGAAGTACATTTATAATCGGGTGGATTAAATTGTGATTCGACAAATTTGGTACTGACCCGGTAACAAATTTACTTCAATCCCTTACATATGATATTTCATATTTAACAATATAGATATTTAGAAGATTTGGTTAAGATTTAAAATTATGATTCTTCTATGATTTTTTTTTTTTTTAACATGGTTGAATCATCATATAATACATAAAGTATAGAAATATCTCAACTTTTTTTCTTCGTATATATTATGATTCGAAATTTTTAAAACAGACATATATTACCCAATTGATAAAAAATGTGTGTTTATCGTCCCACATCAACTCAAATGATTAGCCAAATAGTTTGCAATATCATTTTCCATAAATTTATAATTACACATTTATGTTATAAAATATGACCATTAAAAAGAAAAAAAAAAATTTTAGAAAACTAATTCAAAGTTTTGCTATGATGAGATTGTTTTTATATTGATTTATTTGTTTTGTTGATTTGTTTGCTTGATTTAACTTCCTTAATTGCATTTAATAATTACTACTAGAACAATAACTATATTTGAAGTAATACCGCATTCTATTACATCGAATCTCTAGTTAGGTTTCTTACCTGCTTGACGGTAAATGTAATATCACCAAAGTTAAAAAAATTAATATAGTTTTAGCTTGTATATAACGTTATAGTCCTAGTAAATTTAAAAAGAATCTTCTTTTTAAAAAAATCTTATAAACCAAAATTCAAGACATTTATCTGCACATTATCCTTGAATGTATTGTTATATTTAATTCGTTAAATAATGTTTAAAAGAAAATAAAATACTTTAGAACTGAAACCACTATTTTAAAACAATAGTGTTTACTCAACTTTCATTAATAACAAAATAATACGTTTATTAGTACAATAACTCCTTCGTAACATACTTTTTTAAATAAGAAGATATAAATATGACACAATCTAGTTTTTAATTACTTTACAACAAAAACAAAAACTTTAAAAATTAGAAAAGATATTTAATTTAATTTTTCTCTGATATTATTGAATTTTCTAATAAGAATAAAGATCTCAGAGTCCAAAACTAAAAGTACTCGGTTTACTCCGGTTCTTTATTTCAAAGAATGGAAACTCCAAAAAAGTGTCAAAATATTATAAATATTTAACCTTTATACAACAGCTGAAATCTTATAATTGACGGGTTTAGGTCGATAATAAAACAGAACATTATACTACGGATGATATCCTAGAATTAACGATCACAATATAATTATACAATCTTAAATACTAAACAAAAACAAATATTAACAAAAAAATAAAACTTATTTTTATTAACTTTTTAAAATACATCTCAATTATCTTATAGAACTTTTAAATATTATACTACAGATGAAATCTTAGAATTAACGGATTTGGGTCGATAATAATATGGAACGTTATAATATAGGTGAAATCTTTGAATTAACAATCAAAATATAAATATATAATTTTAAATACTAAACAAAACAAAAACTATTAACAGAAAAAATACAACTTAAATTTTATTTTATGAAACACATACGATTCTTTTATAAGAAGTTTAAACATTTGAACTTTATACTATGGGTGAAATCCTAAGATTGACGGATTTAGGTCGATATTTATACATGATTGTGTACTATAGATGAAATTAACAATCAAATACAATTATACATTCTTAGACACTAAACAAAATAAAAAAATTATTAACAAAACAAATATAAATTAAAATTTAAGTTATAAAATATTGTCTCGCTATGTACCATACATTTAATTAAACAAACTAATAACATATAATTATAGATCATCTTAAAAACAAAAATTCAATTTTCTTTTTAATAAAATATAGACCCACGATATACCGTGGGTTAATATCTAGTATAGCTTTGTACTCCTAATAAATTTAATAAGAATCTTCTTTTAAAATATTCTTATAAGCCAAATTTTAATACATTTAGCTACAAAGTATCCTCGATGTATTGTTATAATTTTTAAATGTTGTAAAGAAAATAGAATACGTTATAAATATAAAAAATTACTTGAAAACATAAGTGTTTCCTCATCTTTCATTAATAACGAAATAAGACGTTTATTAGAACAATAACTCTTTCGTAACATATTTTTGATAAGAACATATAAATATGACACTATCTAGTTTTTAATTACTTTATAACAAAAAACAGAACTTACAAGATTTGCAAAAGATATTTAATATATTTTTTCTCTGATATTATTAAGTTTTACAATAAGAATGAAGATAACTATTTTGTTTTTAACTCTTCTAGTTCTTTCTTCCTCATGTAAGTCTAAATTTATTTAATTAGGATCTTATGTAATATATATATATATATATATATATATATATAATTTATTTCTTAAATTGTAATTTAATAATTTCAATATATTTTGGAAATTTTATAGGTACATCGATAATTACCAAAACAATGAATTCAAAAGAGACAATATATCTTGATAACCCAGCCGTGAGTCCTTCAATTGATCAAAATCTAGTGGATATACATCTTGGGCACTCTTTTGTTCAAGGCGTAATGAGTTTTTGTTATGACTGCGGAAAAGCTTGTTTTAGAAGGGGTAAAAATCTTGCTAGGTGTCAAAAGTTTGTTTGTCGTTGCACTATCAGTAAACTTAGATAGGACTCGTAATTTCTTTGTAAAATTTATAATAAAAAATTATTATTTAATGTTTTTCTATGATTTTTGTTTACTTTGTTGAACATAGTGTGTTCCAATTTTCTCGAACCATGATCGATTACTCTCGGAAAACCTCCGGATTCAAATCTCGAACTGCACTCCTACTTGACCTAAAGGGTCCTCGGCGTCCAAGATCTTCCATCGTGGAGAGCACCTCGGCTCCGCCCTTCTCCTTTATGGAGAGAAACCGCTCAAATCTCTTAGTCGCTGCGGGGCTCGCACCGGCGCGTCATGAGGCTAAGAACCCCTTTCTAACGCCACAAAATCTATTGATAATGGCTATTTATGAAATTCCCGAATCTTTCGTGGAAGTGTCTTTGACACATCCTAGTCTCGCTTGTGATATGTTGCTAGTCAGCCTCTGTTTCCGAGATTCTAGGGACCTATCCTTTAAGCTTTTTGTTTGTCTTATCCATCTCTTGTATGTTTGCAAGATTATGCTTCAAAACTTTGTATCCTATGTACCCCTCTTTGGGTTTGATTGAATGAATGAAGAAAGTCCTTGACAAAAAAAAAAAAAAGATAATAATGTGAAAGTCACGCACATGACATGGTGTTTGTGTAGTAAAATAAACTAAAATGATTTACTTAGCATAGATGATGAAAAATTATTTTTTCTTTTAGAGTTTTTGCTAGGATTTAGAAGAAATATCTAACCGGATTTACGAAACTGATGTAGACAAAAACCATGAGGTCAAAGTATAAAATAAGTTCAGATTTTTGTTTTATTAAAAATTAAAACCCTAATTTAGACCGATTGGTTTGATGAAGTTGTTCATATAAAAAAAACTTAGATCTATGTTGTTTCTTTTTCTTTCATCTCACAAAAATCATTGATCCGGTTAAATTCTACATTCTTTCCTCTCATACAAAATCAGTAATCCCTTTTGCTGCCTTTTACACCAACTCTGCCAAGTGTTTTTTGGTTGAATTTTCATTCAAGCCAAGTCGGATAGCTCAATTTCACTGCTACAAATTATGTTTAACGACTTAAACCTAAATGTTTGTTTTTTTTGTTTTTCAATTTCTCATTTGTGGTTAACGTTTATAGTTTGGTTTAATTCTTTAGATGCGATAATTATGAAATGATGAAAACATTTCTAGATATTTGCTTTTCCGAACCGAAACAAACAAGACTCCAATTTCAGATCAATTTGGTTACAATTCTACAAAACTGAACCAGTTACTATCTTTTAAAACTCTATAATTATTATTTGTAAAATAAATGACAATTCTTATTTAACATAAATTGATATATGAAATTATATGTATTCGCTTATTTTTAGAAGAAAAAAATACAATTTGTAAACAAAATGACTTGAGAAATATCTTAGGGATCAATAAGCAGTCTAAATATAAAAGTTTTTTATATGGAAATAATTTGAATCAATAACAAATAGATGATCGACAAAAAGCAATAACAACTCTATAGAAAATAGTACACGACTTTGTAAGATGAACAAGAATAAGGATTGGAAATTGTCCAACTAATTTACGACTCCTAAAGACGGGTATAAATGTTTGCAAAATACTTTCAAACTAGCAAATTCACAAGGGTTTTTATAGGGATGTCAAAATGGGTAACCCAACTCAACTCAACTCATAATCAAATGAGTTTAGGGTTAAATGAGTTATGGTTGACCCAACTCATTTTGTTAAATGAGTTGGGTCAACCATAACTCATTTAATTTGATGGACTGAGTTGTTAAATGGGTTAACCCATTTAAGTAATAATTTAATTAATTATTATTATAAAACAATAATAAATAATTATCATTATTAATTCATTATCATCAAACTTAGGATATTTACGGATTCCACTTTTTATTGGTTTACGTTTTTGGCGGGAAAATCACGGGTTTACGTTTTTGGCGGGAAAATTATAGGTTTACGTTTTTGGCGGGAAAATTACCGGTTTACGTTTTTGGCGGGAAAATTACGGATTTACGTTTTTGGTGGAAAAATCACGGATTTACGTTTTGGCGGGAAAATCACGGATTTACGTTTTTGGCGGAAATTATAGGTTTACGTTTTTGGTGGGAAAATTACGGTTTTACGTTTTTGGCGGGAAAATCACGTGTTAAAGTTTTTGGCGGGAAAATCACGGGTTTACGTTTTTAGCGGGAAAATCACGGGTTTACGTTTTTGGCGGGAAAATCACGGGTTTATGTTTTTTTGTGGAAAAATTACGAGTTTACTTTTTCTCAATTTCATCGCTTGTATATTTAAGAAATTTGGAAAAATATTAATTTTATTAAATTGGTTTAGATGTGTTGGTTAAACTTAAATTGGCATTGGTTTAGAGATTTTAGTTGGTTTAATTCAATTTTACAAAACTTGATGGGTTAATTGGGTAACCCATTGAAACCATTAACCATTACAACCCAACTCATTTTACTCATCAAACCAATTGACTCATCAACTCATTTGACCCATCAACTCATTTGAGTCAAAAATTTCAACTCATTAGGGTTCATGGGTTGAGTTGACCCATGAATTTTGACCTATTTGACACCCCTAGGTTTTTAACAACTTTACAAAGCTTTTTAAAACTTGTACAAAGATTTTTAAAGAGTTTTAAAGGATTTATAAGAGGTTTCAAAGGGTTTTTAAAAATTTTACAAGGATTTATAAATGCATTTTTGACGAAATTTTATTTTTTTGGCGGGAAACAATTTTTGACGAAAAAATTTCAGTTTCTAATTATATGTTCTCATTAGGTAATGTATAATTTCGAACTATTGTTCAAGAAAAAGGGTGTCTTTAAAAATGGCCAACAAAAAAGGGTATTATTGCAAAAGGGTAGTAGAAAATGGTACTTTAGAAAATCACCTAAAAAATTTTATATCGATCCAAACTTTATAATTGTATTTTGATTGTTATATCTAGGATTTCACCCGTAGTATACCGTCCCGTATTATTATATATTTAAATATTTATAATATGTAAACTTCTTATAAAGTTTAAATATTTGTAATATTTTAAATTTAATAAAAGTTTTATAATTATAAATATTTAATTTTTTTATAAAGTTTAACTTTCTAATAATTTGAAATTTCTAATGTTTAACTTTTAATAAAGTTTAAATATTTGTAATTTTTTGACAATTTTAAAGATTTAATTCTTTAAAATAAAGAACCAGAGTAAACTTGATACCACTTTTTATTTTGGATGCCTCATAAATCAAGTTTCCTGCTCATTCGTATTTAAAATCATTTTGATAATTGCTAGGATATGCCTTCCAAGACTACTCCTTATTAATTATGCCGCTTTCTATTGGCCTTTTCATTTATACCCTCGTTTAATTTTTAATGATCATTTTACTCCTATTTTGAAAACTTTTTTAGGTTAACAAAATAAAATTTTGATTTTCCTACCAAAAATATTCCAAAAATAATTTTCCCGCCAAAAACAATTCTCCGCCAATATTTCCCGCAAAAAAAATATTTTTCCGCCAAAATATTTTTCCCGCAAAGAGAAATTAGCGGAAAAGATTTATTAGGGTTTTTGAAATATTTTTAAAGGATTTACAAGGGTTTTAATCCTTTAAAACCCTTAATGCTTTAAAAATCTTTGAAAAACTCTTGTAAATCTCTTTAAAACTTTTTTGTATGGGTTGACAAGAGTTTTAAAATGTCTCAAAAAGATTTACAAATGTTTTATAATATTTAAAAATGTATTTTTTAAGAGTTAAAACATGATTTACTAATGTTTTTAAAGACTTTATAAGAGTTTCAAAAGGATTTTAAAAGCTATTCAGAGTTGAGCTTTCCTGTAAATCCTTTAAAAGCTCTTGTAAATTATTTTAAAACCTTTTACAATGGTTTTAAACGATTTATAAAGATTTTGAAATAGTTACAAATGTTTAAAATGAGGATTAAAGTATTTACATGTGTATTAAAAGACTTTATAAGAATTTTAAGATGTTTTAAAATGATTTATAGTTGTTTTTAATAACTCTATAAAGTTTTTTGTTCCAAACCGTTGCATTCAAATCAAATCCTCAAAAGAGGAGATAAAGGAAAGTAAAGATAAAGGCTTGAAGATTTTTTCAATGAGATGCTCAACTCTGAAAAGCTTGCAATGACGGGAATATATTTGGATGCCTGTACGGATTCAGAATTGAAGCCAACCTTCAACAAATCCAAGACCAACTTTTGGTCATAAAAGGCTTCTACGGTTAACGCATTGTCGCTTTCAATAATTCGCTCCAAAGAGGAGCATGGTGGTGATATCATTCTCTCCGGGATGGAGGAGGGTTGCGAAATTGGTTTCTCCATAAAGGAGGACGGTTTTGAAAGTGATCTCTCCATAAAGGAGGAAGTTTTTGAAATTTGTATCTCCCTAAAGAAGAAAACTGATCTTGAGCCAACGTAAATCCTTAGAATTGATCAGAAATAGCATAAGGGGTTTGAACTAACAACCACTAATAGGAGTTCTAATTCAGCCGATAGGATTGAAAAATCTGAGAATGACTTGTATACCTTGGGCTTGGCGAAGGGTCCACGATTGATGATTGGGGAAGAATAGAAGAACGACATGGGTAACACCACCGCATCTCGGAGATCCTTCGAATCTTCACCGGCACGACCACAACATCTGCTTGTGGAACAGATGAGTGAAAACAGGAAAGGAGATGGCTTGTGGTAAATGTGGATAAAAGGCTTGAACCAGATAGGTGCTAGGGCTAATAGGATAACTGGGTTGTGCTTTTTATTCATCCGGCCCATCTTGCTGTAAGCCCAAACGTAACTCAAAAGTCAAAACTAGAAACCCTAGTTTCTCATTTTCATGCATGTTCAGGATGAGGCGACGGTATGAAGCCGCAACGACAATGAATGGCCAAGTAGATCTCTGATTTGTTGGGACAAATCTCGAGAGCGGCAAAGAGGGAGGTGCGGTGTAAACGCTGGCTCGTTGAGGATAAGTATGACAAAAAACTGGCAACTTTATATATGTCTTCACCCGGAGGTGAGAGAGACGATATATTAGAGTTGGAGCCACCGTTACCGGAAAATCGAGCAACCAGATTCTGAAGATAGATCTCACCGGCGACCATGTCGACCAGACGAAGGTGAAAAAGGATCTCGCCTGAAAGGATCGGCAGAGCAATGAATCTTTGGAAAACGTTCGAAAAAGATCTCCAACCACCATAGACAAAATCAAAGAGAAAGAACAATGGTGGTTAGGAACGTGGCAAAAGTATACAACAGCATTGCAAAGAACGGTAAAGAGACAAAAGAACGAGAGATGCTTTGAGACATCTTGAGGCCGTCGAGCAACAACTCCGCCAGCGTCAAAAACTAGATTCTAAATTGGGACCTCGATAATGGTGCCTAAGAGAAAAACCTTTAACTTGTAATATATGTCAAACTACTTTGAAAACATAAATGAACCTCCTAAGAGTCATAATTATTTAAAAGAAATAAACACTCAAACATGTGCTTTAACACATGTCCGAAACTTATAGCTGCTCTGCGCATCCTTGGGAAACGACTATTCCTACCCTTCAAATCCATTGGTATCTTCCTCCTATTTGGGTATGTAACATACCATAATCCTACTTGATTAGAGACTAATCGGCGATTACTAAAAATAAACTAAGATCGGAAAACTTACCTACTTCCAAATCGGAACTTTTCTTGGGATTCCTTAGCGAAACAAAATTAGAACGCTTCTAGGGTGAGAAATTTTGAATGGGAGTCAAGGGTTTATATAGAGAGGTAAGGCGATTTACGAAGCTGCTACGCCACCAGGTCCGCCACTGATCATGTCTCTTCCGACCACATGTGTTGCTGAGTCACGTCCATGGACACCAAGCAGCGTCCATTGATCGATAGCCATGTGTCATTGCCCTCGGACATGAGTCATTGCCCTTGTCGACACATTACCTGCAAGCGGGACATGGCTGTTTGATATAGGTCAAATTAATCCTAAGACCACTCTCTCAAATAAAGAAGTCAGTTGCAGCACTTAGGGATCGAACTTAAAAAGTTCTCGGATAAATAGACTAATGGCTAATCAAATTAATCTAAGTGAAAAAGTAAAGAAAATAAAGAGGAATCAAAAAGTGAGCAATAGTAGATTGTGAGTTGTGAAAACAAAATAATAAAAGCGTCAAGCTTAGGGTATTCTCAGGAGATAGATGATAGTAGATCTAGAAATAGCTAAGTTGTTATCAAACCGTTCTCTAACTCAAACTATGATTTTACAGTAACCGGTAGTGTTCCTCGAAACTCTCTATACTTAGAGCTAAGATAACCGGAGAAGCCAAGAAATCCTATACTAAAGCATGCATTATTATCAACTTTGATTAGTTCACCTAGTATCTAAACTAGAGCCCTTCTATGAGCCTACCTATTCTTTCTTAAATGCCTAGGCTCATCTATAATGGTTCAAACAACAAGTACCTATGGTGGGCATACCTATTATCTAATATCAAGTTCTAGTTAGCTACTCTAGAACTAGCATTAATAACAATCAAGATGAAGAATCTTACAGATAACCTAGCAAGGGGGCAATCTACTAAATCATCTAAATCCCTAATGAGAAACCCTAAACCTAACAAGAAAGCTACTCAAGCATGATGAATGAAGCAAACCACATGATTGAATAAGAAATCAATGAATAAAACAAGAAGAGATTAAGGTTTAGAAAGATCTTCTCTAAAGGGAGTCTCCACATGGTTTTGCTCCCAAGTAGAAAAGAGATAAGGAGATTAGTCTCTCCAAGCTTAGGTCTAAACAATGACCTTAAAACTATATATATGACCTAAAACACGTGATGGGCCTTCTTTAGAAATAGGATAAAGTTCTGAGCCGAATTTGAAAATCTTCAAAACATCAATAAGTTGCATCTTCGAATCGCCGTCAGGTATTGGTTTCGCTCGACACCAGGGATGGTGTCGTTGGACACCTACGCGGATTTTGGTCTGTGAACTGCTTCTGCAACTTAAGTTGTCTGTTTTGCTCCAGATGGCTCCATAATCCAAATACATCTCAAACATGTAAGACCTGAAAAAGACTAGCAAAAACTCTAGAAATAACAAAAGGACTCTAAAACCTATACCTAAATCATAGCTAAAAATAGTAAAAATAAGAATATATCAACTCCCCTAGACTTAGCTTTTGCTTACCCTCAAGCAAAAGACAAATGCCGAACCCGTGGAAGAGGTTTGAAAACACAGGAACTCCCAACATTCTCTAATCTATTGCCATGATCATTCTAACCAAATCCATATGCCTAGCAGTTATAATCAAATCCTAACCAACACGTACTTCTGTGCAAGCTTACACAACATTCTAGATTCCATACCTAAGTTTCACAACTATATCCACCAGGCTTTCATCGTTGGGTCTCATCAAACAAGCTAACATTCCTGTACTATACCATGATAAATCGACCATTCTCTTTATATATTTATATTTTTTGGTGTTCTTTCTCTCCCCTAAACTTATTCTTTTTAGAGAGTAAACAAAGGAGAACTAGCATACTGGATCGCACCCTCGGCATTTTTCCAACATTTGTAATTGATCATTCCAAATAATGTATAATAATGGGGTCATAGGAAACATTCCTACCCCTATACACTATCTGAAAATCATGTCAATCTCTCATTCTCTTTTTATTTTTATAAGTGGAGAGGAACACATTCTTTTTATCACATTGGTCTCAATGTCAGGTATGAACAAAGAGTAAAGATCTATGAATACTAACCGTTTGAAGACGTAAAAGGAAGAGCGGTGAGATTAGCTCCAGCCTTAGTGGTTGTGTTGAAAACTAGGAAATCCTCAAGTCTGTTGGTTTGCCATCTAGATTTTCCAATAGTCGGATTGAGTCAAACTTGCAGCATTAATCAACCAGGGAATAATATAAAAAATAGAGATCATAATTCCTAACAAAATTTTGACTCAATAAAACGACTCGAAAAGAAAATAAGAATAAGAATAAGACTCAAAAATAAAAACGTAGTTAGTAAGCGCCTCCTCCACACTTAAACGACACTGTCCCCAGTGGCATTCAAATCCAGAATAAGCGAAAAAAATAATAAGAAAAACGTAAAATAAAAGAAAAAGAAAAAGAAAAAAAAACCATACTAGTGGGTTGCCTCCCACTAAGCCCTTGTTTAGTGTCAATAGCTTGACTTTGCTGGATTTTTTATATCAGGCGGATCATAAGGTGGCAGTAAATATCGCAGAGAAAGACCTCTCATCATCTATGCTGGCGTATAAGCAGTTAGCGCATGAGGTTGATCGAGTAAGTGTGGAACATCAGCAGGGTAAGACTCAGGTATGGGTGGTATACTCCTTTTACCTGCACAATCATCAAAAGAACAAACAAGCGCTCGACGAGAAACTCGTGGCTTGCTTAACCGTGATACAGTCTTTGGAAATTTTAAACTCTTATTGATGATATCTGGAGATTTAGGAGGAGGGGATGAGTACCTTAACCGTTTAGGAGGAGGATGCAGTGGTAGAGGTGCATTGGTTGGTGTGACAACAGGTCCTGCAATAGGAGCAGTGATCTGAACTTTCAAAGCAGCTTTAGTAGACAGTTCTGGTTCAGCCCGTTTGGGGTGTCGATTGACACTGGTGATGGTGTCGAGCGACACCATCTCTGCAGATTGATTCTCATCATCGAATCTGAAACTGGCTTCATGTGGACGCTTGCTGTTGCTGATTACCTTTTGTGAGACAACCATTATCTTTGTCTTGTCATCTTGCTTCTCTAGAGCATCATCTCGTAGCATATCACTCTAAAGCGGGGGTGACAACTTCTCTATATCAACCAGAGGCAACTGAAGTAGAGTCTCATCCATGATACCCATGCAATGCATCTCAGGAATCTCCTGCTTGGACTGTCGAGGCAGAAGACAAGGAACTTGTGGTGTGAAGACTTGTCTAGTAACAGGTGGAGATGCAAGGTATATTGGGATAATCTGAGTCTAGTGTCGATCGCCACTAGTTGAGTGTCGGTCGACACTACTGTTTGGCAGCGATCATGCTCTGTCAAACGTCAACACTGGCCTGTCTGTGTGGTGTTGGTCTCGATCGACATGAGGTGGGTGTCGTTTGACACCACCGGGAATAAGCGCCTCCTCCTCTGTGAAATTATCGATTCCACTCGACAAAATCAAAACAGAGTCGTCAAGAACAATTGGTGTCGATCGACACCATGATGTATCGATCGAGACTAAGGTTTTTTCTGCAACTGGACGAGATGAAGTCTGAGCTGAACGTTTGCGATGAAGGATTGGGTTTAGTTGCTTTCCACTGGGTAGTGTGGCTGCATTGACAGATGCTGAGGTAGGAGAAGGCTCAGATGTAACGCCCGTGAACCGGAAAATCGGTTAGGGTTTGTATTTAAATCATCCGGTTTAATTGGTTGGGTTAATTGGAAACCCTAGAGTGTGCCTATAAAAGAACGAAACTCGAAATTAGGGCTTTAGTTAGCCACTTTTCGTTTTATAAAGGAGAAAAAGAGAGAGAAGGAGAAGAACCAGAATCGTTAGGGTTTGGGAGAAAACGGTTTCGACATATCAAATCATGGTAAAAGGTAACGAAATTTGGTAGGTTTATTCCCAAGTCTTTTATCGTTATTCTCCAGTTTACAAAAGTGGATTTGGATTAAAATTGGTTGAGTTATTCGCAGTTTTGTGAAACACGTTTTCTGGAAAAACCACATATAATGTTTATCAATTCCACAGAAGAATATGTTGATGAGCTAGCTTTCCTGGAAACCATGTTGTGGGCAATCCCTCTGATAGGATTTGAATCTCATCCAAGCTGCCTTCAAACCTTCGGTTGGAGCTTGAGAAACCGAAGAGATCTTCTCCTGCAGTAATTCTGTCACTGAATCATCAAGGAAGTGGATCATGAATGCGTTCTTCGTATCAGTCCAATTGGTCAATAAACCTGCTTCTAGTTATCGCAACCATGATTTTCCTTTGCCCGCAAGAGAGTGTGGGAAGAGTTTGCAAAGAAGATAATCAGCTGGTACACCATGTGCTTTGATTGAGGACACTAAGTCTTCGAAGACCTCTAGATGATCTAGTGGTGATTCATCATAATAGCAAAGTCTTCTCTTGCAAAAGGAGGTAGCTGGATCGCTGATCGATTGGAGTAGAAAAGATCAGCTATGTTGAATTCACCTATGGTAGCTGGTTTATTCTGCAGATGGTGTCAATCGACACCCTGGTGGTGTCGTTCGACACTGTCGAAATCTGCCGGCAGTTTGCTGCGTTCCATCTTGTAATTCCCCTATCACAGGAAAAAGAAGAAAGTAAACGCGTGAGAAACAAAAGAAAGAAAAATAAAAACTTAGTCTAAAAATTCTACACCTAGTCTAATGGTGAATCACATAGAACTTCGGCAACGGCGCCAAATTTGATATAGGTCAAATTAATCCTATGACCACTCTCTCAAATAAAGAAGTCAGTTGCAGCACTTAGGGATCGAATTCACAAAGTTCTCGGATCACACAATAAACTAATGGCTAATCGAATTAAGCTAAGTGAAACAGTAAAGAAAATAAAGAGAAACAAAACGTGAGCAATAGCAGATTGTTAGTTGTGAAAACAAAATAATAAAAGCGTCATGCTTAGGGTATTCTCAGGAGATAGATGATAGTAGATCTAGAAATAGCTAAGTTGTTATCGAACCGTTCTCGAACTCAAACTATGATTTTAGAGTAACCGGTGGTGTTCCGCAAAACTCTCTATACTTAGAGCTAAGATAACCGGAGAAGCCGAGAAATCCTATACTAAAGCATGCATTATTATCAAGTTTGATTAGTTCAGCTAGTATCTAAACCAGAGCCCTTCTATGAGCCTACCTGTTCTTTCTTAAATGCATAGGCTCCTCTATGATGGTTCAAACAACAAGTATCTATGGTGGACATACCTATGATCTAATATCAAGTTTTAGTTAGCTACTCTAGAACTAACATTAAGAACAATCAAGATGAAGAATCCTACAGATAACCTAGCAAGGGGGCAATCTATTAAATCATCTAAATCCCTAATGAAATACCCTAAACCTAACAAGAAAGCTACTCAAGCATGATGAATGAAGCAAACAACATGATTGAATAAGAAATCAATGAATAAAACAAGAAGAGATTAAGGTTTAGAAAGATTTTCTCTAAAGGGAGTCTCCAAGGTTTTGCTTCCAAGTACAAAAGAGATAAGGAGATTAGCCTCTCCAAGCTTAGGTTTAAACAATGACCTTAAAACTATATATATGACCTAAAACACGTGATGGGCCTTCTTTAGAAATAGGATAAAGTTCTGAGCCGAATTTGGAAATCTTCAAAACATCAATAAGTTGCGTCTTCGAATTGCCGTCAGGTATTGGTGTCGCGCGACACCAAGGGTGGTGTCGTTCGACACCTATGCGGATTTTGGTCTGCGAACTGCTTCTGCAACTTAAGTTGTGTGTTTTGCTCCAGCATGCTCCATAATCTCCAAATGCATCCCAAACATGTAAAGATCTGAAAAAGACTAGAAACGACTCTAGAAATAACAAAAGGACTCTAAAACCTATACCAAAATCAAAGCTAAAAACAGTAAAAATATGGATATATCATTGTTTCTTGATCACATCTTGCTGTAGCAGCTTATGCACCTTCTTGCCACCGTTAAGCAGGTAGACGAGGTGTCCGATTGTTCGCCGCACAATAGCCTTACATGTTGCCACGGGTCGAGCATATGTCTACCGTAGTAGGGACATCCGCCATCGTGGGTCGAGTATATGTCCACCGCAGTCGGGCACACGCCAGTATGGGTCGCTCACGCATAGCTTACTGACTGTTCACGGTAAGGTTCTCGATTAGTTTCTCGCCCCGAATCTAAAGTCTACCGACCCAAACTTAATTTTTTTTGCCCAACTTCTATTTCTCTCACCCAAATCCTATTTTTACTCAATAACAACCCTTACTTTGCCTATTCATGATGAGTGGTGTCACCTTACCCTTTTGGCGACACTTCCAAGCGTTTCCGACTTAGAATTCTTATCTTCTCAACACTCCTTCTTCTTAAGTCTTCCTAATGCTTCCCCAAACTGTTCCAAAACAACTTCTTACTTAGCTCTTTTCGATCCCTTTTGATTCTTTAGCTTCGATCAACTTTTGGTGATGGACTCCGCCAAAGCGAGTCTTAGTCTAGGTGAGGAATGTTACATTTTCATTCCTCGAATTTTTATGACTTAGTGACTACCCATTGTTCACCTTGCTTTGATGTGGTAGCTTCTATAATCTTCTCCATTATTTTCTTGCAACCTCTTTGAACTTCTTGTCCTTTAAAGAGGTTGACGATTTCCTTTTATTTGTCATTCCTCGCCATTCTTCTTGTCATGATTCATTTTAGCATCATTCCTCCCATTTGATTCTTCTATATATATATTTAAGATGTTCCATTGTGCAAGACTTTGTACTACCTCCTTTTTATACTTCTTCATACAACCTCACTTCCTTTCTACTTCACCAAATCTAGTCTATTTCTCTTATCCTACTTGGGAATTGTTAAATATTGTTCTTTGAGTTAACGTTGAGAAACAAACTTTACGTTATCAAGAAAATTTGGGCAATGCACACACCATCTACTCAATGATTCAATTTCCTTGGGATTTATGAGTTCCAATTCTAAAAGTACTAAAGGTTCCACCTATTCTTCTAAGTTTTTTTTTTGGATTTTTGAAACTTATGCTTGTACTTAGAATAGGTTTTTCTAACTCTTAACATCTAAATGGTTTTCTACGCCGATTCCTTTGTTTGCGTTTCACACACACACACAATAAAACATATATAAACGTAAACAAAATATCAGAAAATATAAACATAGAAAATTACATCATAATATTAGACATCAAGTTCATACATCATTTAAGTTACAATCTTTTAAGTTATACATTACATTCCTAAATTGTTATGTTATACATATTGCATTTTCTAATTATACAAGTATACCCATCCTAAAAATTATACAAGTACAAACCATCTTAAAAGTTATATAACTAGGCGAAGGGCTTTATTGGTCCACACTAGACTTCTAAGCCACTATACTACAATAAGAGGGTTAGTACCCTACATACCTTCGCTTTGGACTTGTTATGGTGAACTTAACTGTAAATATTCCTACACATAATACAAGGACACCTAGAACTAGTCCAGTAATCCTCCATAGATTCCGAGGTGGATGCATCAGTCAAAGTGGAAGGAAACATACGAGACGAGCCCTCAGGTGGTCCTGCTATGACTATCAGACACACACTAGCATAGTTTCCAGTCCCGTCACACAAACGGAACCAAATCACCAGATCTCCATATGGGCGATAAAAACGACACATCCTTGGACAGTGTCCCAGTTCCCCACATGTGTTACAATATGGTTCCCAAAGTACGAGTGCAAGAGTCGCAAGCACTCCCATCTCCGTCTCTATAGCATCCCCTCGTCGCATACAATCATAATCTCTCCATAGTGAGGTGAGTGGCGAATCAGGCAAGTTCGGATATGTGAAGGATGGAACAATGGGGGACATCACGGATGTACTCAGAACAATCTGATCTCCATCGTCATTTGATAATAGAACAAGATAAAACTCCGTCCCAACGCCAAGAAGAGTCGAGTCCAGACAAATAGAGATTGGAGAACAAGGTAATCTCTAACTAAACAAAACGTATAAAACGTATATAAACGTAAACAAAATATCACAAATGTAAACGTAAACAACGTAATCTTTCCACCGAGTTTCATCATGTGCAAGCTCTAACTCAATCATCACATAATCATCCATGTTGAGATTGGGGATAGGCGCCTCAATAAGCTCCACCTCCTTCTTAAAATAACTCACAAACGATCCTATCACCCCCATATCCCCCACAGTCGTCTCATCCTTAAGACCATTCAAACTCGCCATCCTTTGTGATGCAATTGGAAATGATTCACGAACGGATTTTAGAATTGGGACAAGAAAGTAATCAAAGACCTTACCATGAACGGTCTGTGAGCGATGTGTGAGCGACCCGTACTAGCGTATGCTCGATTGCGGCGGACATCTGCTCGACCCACGATGGCGTGTGCCCGACCGCGGTGGACATATGCTCGACCCATGCCGGCGTGTGCGGTTATTGTGCGGCCGACAATCGGACACCTCGTCGACCTGCTTAACGACAGCGAGCAGGTACATAAGTTGCTACGACAATATGTGGGAGAGAAACGACCATGTCTCGCATGCGGGTAATGTCGACAAGGGCAATGACTCATGTCAGGGTGTCAACTTCACGATGCTCCCAGTCTGGTTGTTAATCAACGGACGCTGCTTGGTGTTGACAATCGTGACTCAGTGATACATGTTGTCGGAAGAGACATGATTAGTGGAGGACCTAACGGCGAAGTAGCTTAGTAAACTGCCTTAGCTCTCTATATAAACCTTCGACTCCCATTAGAAATTCCTCACCCTAGAAACGCTCTAAGTTAGTTTCGCTAAGGAATCCTGAGAAAAGTTCTGATTTGGAAGTCGGTAAGTTTTCCGATCGTAGTTTATTTTTAGCAATCGCCGATTAGTCCCTAATCAAGTATGATTATGGTATGTTAGATAACCAAATAGGAGAAAAATACCAATGGATTCAAGGGGTAGGAATAGCTGTTTCCCAAGGATGCGCGGAGCACCTATAAGTTTCGTAAGTTCCGGACATGTGTTGTAGCACATGTTAATGTGTTTATTTATTTTAAATAATTATGAAACTTAGGAGGTTAGTAGATCATACTTGGCGATAATTATTGAGTGATTCATTGTTTTATATTATGATTGCATTATGTTCAAATATGGTATAAACGTTATGCTGCCCAAATTCCGACAAAGATAACAGTTATCTTGTCCGATTTACGGTAACATAACTGTGGTGCTGTCCGATTACTTGGGAACTTTTTGTTGTTTATTTGTTCTTGGTTAGGAGTGGATAGCTAATTAGCATTAGTCGAATCATGTCTTCCGATCCGTCTGCTGTTCTTTGCGTGAAACTCCGTAGCATTATAGCTTACAAAGGCTCGGGGCTACTTTGCAATTGACCGGGCGCAACATGACGATGTAGTATTGAGGGATGCGATCTCTTTTAGAATTTCGTGTTTAGGAGTGTGTGGCAATGCCTTGAGGGATGATCTGAATTCGTAGAGGCCTAAAAACTAGGATGGAATAGAAGTTTGTTCGTTTAAGTCTTTTAGTGCATTTATTGTTGTTTCGAGTTTTGCTTGTTGCTTGTTTAGGTATAGTTTGGGAATCAATAGCAGTAAGAGTAAAACCTTAGAGACCCTGGACTAACTTACTAATCTGAGTAATTTTGTAAAGTTTTTTAAAAGATTTACAAAGGTATTAAAACAGTTCTAAAAAAATTTACAAAAATTTTTAAATGCAAATTTGGGCGTGAATTGTTTTGGCGGAAGAAAAAAATTGTTGCGAGAAACTTTTTTTTCTGGCAAGGAAAAAATAATTTTGGCGTGAATTCTTTTTTTTTGTGGGAAAAGTAAATTTTGGCAAAAAAAATTCAATTTCTAATTACATGTTGTCATTAGATGATGGATAATTTGGTCATTTTGTTCAAGAAAATGGGTCTTTTTAAAAATAACCAACATAAAAAAATATTATTGCAAAAAGGCAGTAAAATTTTTTTAATATACTTAACGGTACATGTAATATCACCAAAACTAATCAAATTTTAATATTGTTTTTAGATCTTATATAAAGTTCTAGTCCTAGTAAATTTAATAAGAATCTTCTTTTAAAAAAAGTCTGATAAACCAAATTTTAGGACATTTACGTGCGAATTATTCTCGAATGTACTGTTATAAGTAGTAAATGTTGTAAAGAAAATAAAAAACTTTAGAAATGAAACCACTCTTCCAAACATAAGTGTTTCCTTATCTTTCATTAATAAAAAAATAAAACGTTTACTAGAACAATTACTTTTTCGTAACATATTTTTAATAAGAACATATAAATATCACATTGTCTAGTTTTTAATAACTTCATTAGAAGAAAAAAACAAAACTTAAAAGATATTTAAAATATTATTTTTCCAATATTATTAAATCTTACATTAAGAATGAAGACAATTATTTTGTTTTTAACTCTTCTAGTCATTTCTTCCTCATGTAAGTCTAAATTTATTTAATTAAGATCTTATGTGTATATATATATATATATATTCATTTCTTAAATGTTAATATAATAATTTTCAATATGTTTTGGAAATTTTATAGGTACATCGATAATTACCAAAACAATGAATTCAAAAGAGACAACATATCTTGATAGTCCAGCAGTGAGTCCTTCAATTGATCAATATCTAGTGGATATACATCTCGGGCACTCTTTTCTTCAAGGCGTAATGAGTTTTTGTTATGACTGCGGAAAAGCTTGTTTTAGAAGGGGTAAAAATCTTGCTAGGTGTAAAAAATTTGTTTGTCGTTGCACTAAGAGTGGTATCAAATAAGGCATTGTAATTTCTTGTAAAAATTATAATAAAAATTTATTATTTAATGTTCTTCTATTATTTTGGTTTATTGTGATAAACATAGATAATAGAGTGAAAGTAATTCATATGACATGGTATTTGTGCAGGTAGAATAAATTAAAATTATTTACTTAGCATAGGTGATCGAAATTTGAATTTTCTTTTAGAGTTTTTGCTAGGCTTTAGAAGAAATATGAAACCAAATTGACGAAACTGATGTAGACAAAATAATTTCCTAGAAGTATAAAGAAAATTCAGATTTTTGTTTAACTAAAAACTAAAACTCGAATTTAGACCGTTTAGTTTGATGAAGTTATTCATATAAAAAAAATTTAGATTTAATTTGTTTCTTTTTTCTTTTATCTCATTAAAAATCATCATTCCGGTTGTTTCTTTATTCTTTCGTCTCATACAAAATCAATTATCCCTTTTGCTGCCTTTTACACTAACTCTACCAAGTTTTATTTGTCGAATTTTCCTTAAAGCCAAGTCGGATAGGTCGTCATACAATTGTCCCAAGGACTCGACACTCTTAAATTGAGCAAATGATAGATTAGGCTGTGAAGCTGTGATGATGGATATATTGGATTGGATTGATGGATATCATAGAAGCTTGCAGAAGAGCTTCACGATACATAAACTTAGATCCTTTGGATACACGTACCAAAAGAGACTAAGGGTTTTGATGGATATATACACAAACAAAATGATCTTTCTTTTGGATATAAAAAAAAAAGATAAGCTCTCAAAAGAGTTTACAAGAAGAATATAAAGAAAAGGAAAAGAGAAGATAAAGAGGCAAGTCTTGGAACATGCTCTAACGTTGCTTAGAAACAAAACAAAAATTAAAATAGAGTTTAAATTAGAGTTTAAATTTTAAAAAAAAAACTCAACTGCAAAAGTGACAAAAATGCCTTCTTATTTAGGTGGGTTTGGGTCTTGAATCACCAAAATGGATTATATAAAGTGAAAACATAATCCTCACAAAAAAAATTCATTTGGAAACCCCATTGGAACAAAACCAAAAACAGGGAAAAAGAGCATTCATGAATTATTTATCCATCTTGATGAGGTCCTTGAGCTTGGATCAAAACCAAAGAGGTAATGACTTAGCTCAAGTCATTTGGTCGGTCCCAAATGTGGTTGCGCATCCCTCCAATGGCTTGATTGAATAACTTAACTCTAGATAAAGTCATTGGACAAGTAGGTGTGACAATAACATCCTCCGCTACAAGCTTCTCCTCAACTACAAGCTCCTTCTTAGCTACAAGCTTAGCTCCTTCCTCAGCTACAAGCTCACGTTCAAGCCCAGTTCATGCTCCATATCCTTAGTGTTGTCCATGATCATATCATTCCCTCCCTCTTGAAAGTGATTTGACCTCAAATCTGTTTCATTTGCAATAAAAGGTATCAAATCAGAAACATTGAAGCTAAAACTCACATTATATTTACCTTGTAAATCGAGTTTGTAGGCATTATCGTTGATTCGTTTGATTACCATGAATGGATCGTCTATTCTTGGCATGATTTTGGACTTCCTTTGAGATGCAAACCTCTCCTTTCTTAAGTGAATCCAAACTTGATCTCCAACTTCAAAAATCTTCCACCGTCTTTCTTTATCAGCTTGCTTAGCATAGCGTTTGGTCTTTTCTTCTATGTTTCTCCTCGTATTCTCATGGATCTGTTGCACTAGCTCGGCATTCTTTTTACCATCAATACTAACTCTTTCACTCAAAGGCAAAGGGATTGGATCCAAAGGTGAGATGGGGTTAAAACTCATACAAAATTTTAAAAGGAGAATACCTAGAAACAGAATGCACGACATTATCATATGCAAATTCAATATGTGGTAAGCATTCTTTACAAGTTTTAAGGTTCTTTTTAATCAACACACGCAAGAGAGTACCTAAGGTTCTATTAACCACTTCAGTTTGACCATCGGTTTGCGGATGAGATGTAGTAGAGAACAATGGCCTAGTTCCTGATATTGGATCAAATTACCCTAGACTACTCTATCAAATTAAGAGGCCAGTTGCAGCACTTAGGGATCGAATTAAAAAAGCTCTTTTGTTCACACAATAGGTATAAGTATCGAGATTAAGCAAAACAAGTAACAAGAAATATAAAAAGAAACAAAAACAAGCAAATAGCATATTAGATGGATGTAAATTCAGAAGATAAAAACGTTAGGCTTAGGGTATTCTCAATAAACATATGATTAGTAGATCTAATTATGACTAGGATGTTATCGAACCGTTTTTGAACTAAATCACTATTATTGAGTAACCGAGGTTAGCCTGCATTACTCACTATGTCTAATACTAAAGATTCCAAACGTCGGTCCACAAATCCCTAATTTTAAATATGCATGCTAATCGAGTTTGATAAGTTCACCTAATTAGATAGACCAATTATTATGACACATCTAAAAACCTCGCTCATCAAATAGTAGTTCTAGTAATAGACAACCTTCCAGAATTTACCTACTACCTGAGATCAAATTCTAGTTAGCTACCCTAGAACTAGCATTAAGAACAACCAAAGATGAAGAATCCTATCGATATCCTAACAAGTGGGTGATCTACTAAATCATCTATAACCCTAATGAGAAACCGTAAACCTAACAAGCAGACTACTCAAACATGATCATAGAAACAAATAATATGTTTGAATAAAAAATCATAAAAAATATCAAAAGAAGAAAAGAGTTTAGAAAATATCTCTTCACTGCAAGGTATTGAAATCTCTGATGAAACTGTGAAAACAGAGATTTCTAATATATGAATTGCTTAAAACAAAGTTTTGGAGATAGAAAACTTGATAGGTCTAAACAATGACCTAATATATATATATCTATTTTAAAAATGTGCAGGGACTAATAATATCAATAAGGAAATCTTTTCGGGCAAACTTCCAATTCTTGAAACTCTAAACCTTCTTAGAATTTTGCTGGACCGCAACTGGTGTCGATCGATACTAAAAGTGTGTCGATCGATACTCTCGACTTGATCTGGAACTCAATTCGTCCTTCAGCTTTTGTTCCAAAAACCTTTTTATCTCCATTATTGTCTCAATCATTAAATACTTTAAAAGACTCTTAAAGAATCTAGAAATAACAAAAAGATTCTAAAATCTATATCTAAATCATAGCTAAAATTAGTAGAAATAGAGGTATATCAACTACCCCAGACTTTAGCTTTTGCTTGCCCTCAAGCAAAACACAAAAACGAACCCGTGGAAGAGGTTTGAAAACACAGGAACTTCCAACATTCTCTAGCCTATTCTCTTGATTATTCAAACCAAATTCATATGTCTAACAAGTCTAATCAAATCCTACCCACCACATAATTATCCCTAGGCTTACACAACATTCCAAATTTCATACCTAAGTTCCACAACTATATCCAACAGGCTTTCATCGCTGGGTCTTATCAAGCAAGCTAATATTCAAGAACTTTCTAGACTCATTCTTGCATTATACCATGATAAATCAACCCTTCTATCATTCTTTTGTATCCTTTCTCTCCCCCAGACTTATTTTTTTGGATATTAGACAACTCGCTTCATCGGATAAATATCCTCCGTATATTTTTAACATTTTGCAATTGATCATTCCTTAGAATTTAAGATAATATGATCAAAGAAAATATCTGTAACCCTTTACACTACAGGAAATCATTTCAATTGCTCTTTTTCTCTTTTCTTTTAGAGAGGAATACTATTCTTTTTCACATTGGTCTCATCATCAGGTATAAAGAAGGAGTCAAGTTCTGTAAATACTATCCTTTTTGATGAGGTAAAAGAAAGAGCAGTGAGATTAGCTCCAGCTTAAATGGATTATGTTGGAAAAGTGGATATCCTCTAGTCAGTTGGTTTACCTTCTGGATTTTCCATTAGTCGTATTTAGCCGAACCTCCAACATTAATCAACCAGGCAATAATCTAAAAAAATACAGATCATAATTTCTAACTAACTAGACTCAATAATAACGTTTTTTTCTTTAGAAAAGAAAAATGACTCAAAGATAAGAACAACGAAAAATACTAAGACTCAAAAATAAAAGCATAGTTAGTAAGCGCCTCCCCTAGACTCAAACGTCACTGTCCCCAGTGGCATTCAAAATTGAAGTGAGGAGAAAAATAAAATGAAAAACTTATGTGAAAGAAAAGAAAAATGAAAACATACTAGTGGGTTACTTTCCATTAAGCGCTTGTATATAAAAACATACCAGTGAGTTCTAGTTTGCCCAAATCAGTAGACAGATTGATCAGGTCCTTTTCTTTTGAGCTTCTTATGAGTCTAGGCATACAACTGAAACACAGAAGAAAAGAAAAACAAGAAACGTGTAAGTATCAAAAGAAAAATAAAAGTTTAGACAAAATCTCTAAACTAAACCTAATGGTGATTCCTAAGAACTTTGTAACGGCACCCAATTTTATATGGGATCAAATTACCCTAGACTACTCTCTCAAATTAAGAGGTCAATTGCAACAATTAGGGATCGAATTCACAAATCTCTTTTGTTCACACAATATGTATAAGTATCGAGATAAAAAAAACGTTAAGCTTATGGTATTCTCAGAAAACAGATGATTAGTAGATCGAATTATGACTAGGATGTTATCGAAACGTTCTTGAACTTAAATCACTATTATAGAGTAACCGGTGTTAGCATGCATTACTCACTATGTCTAATACTAAAGATTATGAATGTTGGTCCGCAAATCCTTAATTCTAAACATGCATGCTAATCGAGTTTGATAAGTTCACATAAGTAGATAGACTGATTCTTATTACACATCTACAAACTCGGCTCATCAAATAGTAGTTTTAGTAATAGACAGCCATCCGGAATTTACATACTACCTGAGATCAAGTTCTAGTTAGCTACTCTAGAACTACCATTAAAAACAACCAAAGATGAAGAATCCTACAGATATCCTAACAGATGGACAATCTAGTAAGTCATCTATAACCCTAGTGAGAAACCCTAACCCTAACAAGCAAACTACTCGGACATGATCATAGAAACAGATAACATGTTTGAATAAGAAAGCATAAACAATATCAAAAGAAGAAAATAGTTTAGAAAAAATCTCTTCACTGTAAGGTATTGAAATCTCTAATGAAACTTTGAAAACATGGATTTTCAATATATGAATTGCTTAGAACAAAGTTTTGGAGATAGAAAACTTGATAGGTCTAAACAATGACCTAAAATCTATATATATATATATATATATATATATATATATATATATATATATATATATATATATTCTTAAAACGTGCAAGGACTAATAATATCAATTAAAAAATCTTCTGGGGTAAACTTCCAATTCTTCAAACTCTTAACCGTCTTAGATTTTTGATGGTCCGCAACTGGTGTTGATCGACACCAAGAGTGTGTCGATCGACATTCTCGACTTGATCTGGAACTGAATTCGTCTTACATGACTTCCATAGTCTTAGTAATGCCAAAATGTCCCATAAGTCCACCTTTGTGAGCTTTCCTAACAAATAAATCTCGTAAAGAGCAGTTAGGAACACACAAACGGTTCTCATATAAGAGAAACCCGTCTTATCTAAAATAATGACCAGAAGCAAACTTCTCCCAAGCTTTACAAATCTCTTAAAACTCATGGTAAGTTTCATAAATGATTTTTATTTGTTTAAATCCCATAAGCTTAACATTAAGAGTAGCGAGTAGGGTGTACCTCTGGGATAAAACATCAGCAACTACGTCTTTTGCATCGGATGTGTGCGCGTTATTTTTCCATTTATAGTTGTATGTTGTCCATGATATTTCATCTTTGCCGCAGTTCTTTCTGATTGGTATAAGCATCTCAATCTATTAGATAGTGGCAAGTACAACATCCTCTTATATGGTACTCATGTTCTTCCCCAATATGTTGATATCTTGGCTTGTCACAAAATAGACATTCATTCAGATTTTCATTATATCCCCAAAAAATCATGCAATAGTCATGGCATACATCAATCATTTTTTATGGTAACCCAAGACTTGAAACCAACTTCAGTACTTGAGCAAATATATTATTTGATGGCAAATATTTTATAATTAGTTATTACCATAAATCCATACAATGTTCATTTAAGTTATTATCATCTCCTGTTATATCCATGCCAACTTCTTTGGTCGGGACAGGGCAGAACCGTGTCATTGATGCTTCGTTCATTGTCATCTGTGAAAGGGCAAAACTCAAAGTATATATTGTCTTATTAAGGCTTATCATTTAATTAATGTTTTCTTTTCTTTCTGTTATAGGAAATAAATAGATTATAGAATATATTGTTTTAAGGAGAGTTAGTGCTGACACCTATGCAAAAGCTACAACAGCTCTTCTTGGAGTACCACTAAGTCACAACTCTTCTTTTCTTGAAGGCCCAACCTTGGCTCCTCCTCATGTAAGGGAAGCTATTTGGTGTGGTAGCACAAACTCCACCTTTGAAGAAGGTATAACAAACTTGTATTTAGAATGTTGGACAATTTCATGTTTTGTATAGCAACAATCATAATATTCTAAACTTCAAAAATTATCGCATGATTCAAATTCTCAAACCACATTCTGCAACTCACATCCGACTATGAATAATATGAATCAAAGACAGAAAATAATACAAATCTTAATTAAACGAGAACTGCAATAATACAACTAATATGCCCAAGTTTTTGTGGTCTAGTGATAGAAAAATCTTTAGTGAAAGGTGAAACTGCCAGATCCAAATTCGATTTTTCCTGAAAACAAATATGGGACGTCTGTTACTTGGATGTTCGCCCAAATGTTTATCTAGTAGTCAGAAATGTAGGTGGCCTAACTACCCCCTGACATTAATTTGAAAGCATTTCAAACTCGGATCATGCAATGTGGTGGCCCAATTCTACATGGATCGGGAGAAATTCACTCTGTAAAACATCGGGGCATTCTTCCTATCGAAGCCGACCGGATCAGCAAATAAGATATATGAGAAAGAAAAAAAACAGCAACAACAACTAATATGTAGGTGTAGATATCATCTTATTGCAAAAACTATTGTCCGTCAATTTTCAACCATGCAATGTATAGCTCAGATTTGTTCTTTCAATAATAAGTGTTGTGGTCCTAGATTTCTTGTGGAGAGAGGTTTCAATGCATATTTCTGAAAGCCTCAACCTAAAAATAATAATTTTGAGCCTCTAATCTAAAAGAAGCAAAGAGTGTTACGTTATTGGTTTGGTATTATCTAGAGAAGTGCGCGCACGTTTTTGTTGTTATTACCCTAGCATTCCATCGACCCATTACTCTATATTTTCCACATAAAAAAAATATATACTTCTTCTGTTTTACTTTAAAAGTTGTTATAGGAAAAACATTTTTATTTTAAATTAATTCTCACTATCCTATACAAAAATTTATTATTTCTTACTTTTTAATTATTCTTATTTTGAAGAGTGTTTTGTTAGTGGTTGAAAATATTAATTTTAAAAAATTATATGATTTATAATGAAAAAAAAACAATTTACGCAACCTATGGACTTTTAAATATGTGTAGATATCTTAAACAATGGGTGTAAGTAACGATAACCACGTTTAAACGAGACGGTTAAAATTTTTATAGCAGTTGTAAAAAAAGCGGTTAAAAATAGTAGGATGAAAAAGGTGCTATCATAAAAAAGACCGGTTAAATATTTAGCTTGAATGGTAGCATTGTAGCGGTTGAATAATTTACATTATAATAAATTAATAAAAAATGAAATTAATTTAGTAAAAAATAAATAAATGTATGGAGTAATAAACCATTTTTTAATTCATAATATGAAATATTAATATATTTAAATAACAATTGTTATAATATTGAAATAGTAAAAGTAAAAACAAATGTATTCACTATTGTTTCTCTTCTTATGTCACATAATGGCAAAAACAAAGAGCAAAATGACAAAATAAAAATTGTGCAACTTCTAAATAAAAAAAGATGTAACCATAATTTAAAAAAATGTAACCATATTTTCCAATGCTATCATGTTATTTGTTTCAACCACCGACGAAAAGAAAGGTCCTACTTAATTACAAATTTTACAATCTCTTTTTTTTTTTTTTTTGTTGAAACAAGTTTCTCATGTATTATTAGCAATCAACCCTATATAGGGCTGAATACATATATCCATCCATAAGCACAAGATCTACAAGTTTTCATTTCCGGCCACACGTAGTTGCCCGAAGTGGCGAAGTTACAATACATTACATTAGTAAATTAAATATATATCTAACTAGCAATCTTAATTCTTTTATTATTCATTGAAAAATTATTACGACTATAAAAATTTTGAATACACAAATACCATATATATATATATATATATATTATTCGTATAAAGCTTATAATAAATATGTAGGGTAAAGATTTTAAACATGTTTTAAACAAGTGTTACAAATTTAACTGATACCAGCTTCTAAACTTCACTAAGATATCAAAGTCTTATCATTTTCTTTTAGTATATAAGAACATACAATCAAAAATGAATAACTTATACCTCACTGACTTACTACAAATCAGATATGTGGAAGATTGGGCAGAGAGGAGTTCCCTATTTCCAGAGACTCATTGCTGCGCCGTTCACGACCTTGCGGTCCTTGCCAACTTCTTTGGTCGAGACAGGGCAGAACCGTGTCATTGATGCTTCGTTAACTCTCATCCGTGAAAGGGCAAAACTCAAAGTATATACATTGTTTTATTAAGGCTTATCATCTAATTAAAGTTTTCTTTTCTTTCTGTAATATGAAATAAATAGATTATTGTATTTGTATGTATTGTTTTAGGGAGAGTTAGTGCGACTCATAGGAGGAGCAAAAGCTACAACAGCTCTTCTTGGAGTACCACTTGGTCACAACTCTTCTTTTCTTGAAGGCCCAGCCTTGGCTCCTCCTCATGTAAGGGAAGCTATTTGGTGTGGTAGTACAAACTCCACCACTGAAGAAGGTATAACAAAACTTGTATTTAGAATGTTGGACAGTTTCATGTTTTGTATAGCAACAATCTAGCTGATAATATTTGTTTTTTTACTTATTATTACTCAATAAGATTCTGTTTATAGAGTCTTGAATCATCCATTACTACAAGTTTATGTGTGGTACATTTTTTATTTTAATTTGTTGGATAAATTTTAGGGAAGGAGCTAAAAGATCCACGTGTTCTAAGTGATGTTGGTGATATTCCGGTACAAGAGATTAGAGAAATGGGGGTTGATGATGATAGACTTATGAAAGTAGTAAGTGAATCTGTGAAGCTGGTGATGGAAGAGGTAAGCTCTTTGACCATTAGACCTAGTCCTACTCCACCTTATCTAAAAAGTTTCCGATAAGTGAGGTCTTGTTTAAGGCCAATGAAGTAAGTGAGGTCTTATTTGCTGTGTCAGGAACCATTGCGCCCGCTGGTCATAGGTGGAGACCATTCCATATCTTATCCTGTTGTGAGAGCTGTTTCGGAGAAACTTGGAGGACCCGTGGATATTCTTCATCTTGATGCACATCCCGATATATATGACCGTTTTGAAGGCAATTATTACTCTCATGCATCTTCTTTTGCTCGTATCATGGAAGGTGGCTATGCGCGGCGGCTTTTACAGGTTGGTTCGCTTTTTTGTTGTATATACATCACAATCTCTGGGAAAGATAGTCTCTTAAAGAGAAACAAAACTGTATTTTAGGTTGGGATCAGATCCATAAACAAAGAAGGACGGGAACAAGGCAAGAGGTTTGGAGTAGAACAGTATGAGATGCGAACCTTCTCAAAAGATCGCCAAATGTTGGAAAACTTGGTATGTATCAATTTCTAAGTTGTAGATAAGACATAAAGTTGTTGTGGTTGTAAATTAGAGTTCGGTTTGAAAGAAAAGTTCGGGGAATCAATTATGGATTTGCCATTTGTTGGGATGATATTTGTGGATTTTGTCCTTTTTGAATAGTTTGTGGATTTTGCCATTTTTAGATTACGGAAATATGATTTAACATGCGTTTTATTCGTTATGTTTGGATTTAGTCAGGTGTGGTTGTTCTTAGGGTTTAGTATTTTGTATAAACTACGTATTTTTACCAAAAAAATTCCAAATAACGTACATTTCTAAGTCTTATAAAATGGCATATTCCTAAACTTTTAGTAAAAATGGCAATTTCAAAAGATTTCTATGAAAAATGGCAAAATCAACAATAATCCCAAAGTTCGTTTCTGTTTCAATTTAAGGAATTTGGTTCGGGGTTTATAAGACACTTTGTCACTCCCTATAGATGTTTTGTGCATTTGGTACATTTTAAGTCATATATTGAATGTGGTTTGTACAGAAACTAGGGGAAGGAGTGAAGGGCGTGTATATCTCGATCGATGTTGACTGTCTCGATCCGGGATTCGCGCACGGAGTGTCCCACTTCGAACCAGGAGGTCTTTCTTTCCGAGACGTCCTTAACATATTACACAACCTTCAGGGAGATTTGGTGGGGGCTGATGTTGTTGAGTACAATCCACAGCGTGATACCGCTGATGACATGACGGCAATGGTCGCGGCTAAGTTTGTTAGAGAGCTAGCCGCAAAAATGTCAAAATGAATTTAAATGGTACTTTGGAGTTTAATCGTTGAAGCTTGTAATATGCAATAAGTGTGGTCTCATAGACATGGTATCGAATAAGCTTAATATCAATTGGGTTTTTAGGCCAAAATATCAATGTATAATTTGTTAAATTATGATAAGATGCATTGTAATAAGTTGTAAAAGTAATTTATCATATTGCAATATATGTAAAAATAAATTTAGCCCATTTTAATGCCACAACCCAATATGACTGGTTCTAACTACATTTTGACCAGAAGACAACTATTGTAATACAGTTGCTACTTGGTAGTCTTATAACCCAAACCCGAAGATAACGTTTATTCGTCGGTCGTCGCACCAAGTCTATGTCACTGATTTCTCTTTTGGTTTTTTCTTTGTTTCATTGACTTCTCCTTTTCATTCTTGTGGACTTTCTAATTTTCTCACATATAATTATAGTGAAATAGACCTATAGAATTTATAGCGAATGGTATGTTAATAACTACTCATATACTACAAAAAGTTATGATTAAGAAAAGAAAAGAAAAAAGACTAAACATAAAGTTATGAAATTAACATAAAGTTAATATGATTAAGAAAGGTAAAAACAAAAAAAGACTAAACAAACAACATTCAAAACAAGAGAGATCCACATCATAGCGTTGAGTGGGCCAATTAGTTTGGAAACACTATTATTTATTCAAGACTTTAAAAGTCAACCTTTTTTGTGGTAGATCGCTCTTCCCTGAAGTGTACTCCAATCCGTTTTAAATTAATTGTCGTTTAAAGAAAATTTTACGTATATTTAAAAAATATATGTTTTTCTATTTTACTCTAATAAGTGTATTTTTTTGTATTATCATCAATTAATTAATAAACTACAAAAATAAAAATAACATTGGAAAATTTGTCAAAAATCTGCATTAAAACATAATACAACAACTGATTTAAATCAAAATTTAACTCTAAAGTGACAACTAATTTGAAACGGAGGGAATAATATATTTCTTTTTTCACCAGAAAAAATGAGTTTATTTGGATAACTAAGAAATTTGAAATGTTAGATCTATGATGGTATAAAAGTTTGCGACATATATGCATCCATGTTTTAGAAAATTCATTAATTTATTTTTTCAGGTTCATGGTACAAGATGTTAAAAAATAAAAATAAATAAGTTGATAATAATAAACTCCAAAACAATTCTTATGTAATATATTTATTTATAGTGATAAATTAAAATTAGAACTTTCTAAAAAATATTTCCATTCAAAATGTTGAATGACATTCTCATTGTCAATATTAGAGGTGTCAAAATGGGTCGTTTTATTGGTCATCCCAATTCAACTCAACTCATGAATTTTAATGAATTGAAAATTTTGACTCAAATGAGTTGATGGTTCAAATGAGTTATTGAATCAAATGATTAGATGGATCAAATAAGTTGGGTTGCAATGGGTTAATGGTTTACTCATTTAACTCACCAATTTAGACTAAATTAAATTAAACCAACTTAAATCTCTAAAGTGATATCAATTTGAGTTTAACCAAAACCTCTAAACTTTTTTTTTTTTGGTAAGTGATGGGGAACAATGTCCCCTATTTTTTATTCAAACTAAAAGAAATTACAAACGAACATGACGCGGAAACGACATTCCGTTCCGGTCTTCCAACATAACCGAATAAACAGCATCCGGACAAACATAAAAAAACTGAAAACCAAGAGGTAAAGAAAATGCATAGTTCGCTAACCCATCCGCTAGACGATTAGCTTCCCTATACTTGTGAGAAATCCGGACTATCCAGTCCCTTGAGATAAAGCCATAGCACATGCGTACTAGGAAGGACAGCGGGTGAGATTCACTTATCCCTGTCCGAAGAAACCCAACAACAACCTCCGAGTCCACCTCTAACTCTAATTGGGATACTTTACACTCCCAGGCCATGAATAACCCGTAGTATACACCCCATAACTCAGCAAGAGGTGCTGAGCATATCCCGATATTAATTGCAAACCCTCTGCGCCATTCCCCATTGCTCTCCCGTAAGACCCCTCCTGCCGCCGCTAATCCGGGATTGCCTCTTGACGCTCCGTCTGTATTCAACTTGCACCAACCTTCACTTAGTCTACTCCATGAGATTAGTCTCTCTTCTCTGCCCACTAATCTCCGAGGCACTCCTACCACCGCATATGCTTTAGCAACTTCCCGAACTAACCAAAACCTCTAAACTAATTGAATATAATTCATCTTTTCCCAAATAGTTTCATCAATCCATCAATATATACGGATACTTTCAATAAAATGATGGAGAAAAAAAAAATCTACCTTAAATTATCATTCAAATGAACATGAGTACTTGACTACGTTTTATTATATAATATTATATTATATTATATTATATATATTATAACGGACCATCGTTGTCGATCCATATATAATCCACCAATCCTAGTCGTCCCAATCTTCAGTTTCAGGGTATTAAAAATATAACATTCAAAAAGTTTGACTATAATTATACTTTAACTTGAGCGTAGGTGGTGGTCTCTTTCCTATAATGATCCCTTAATTAGTGGCCTTGTTCGAATCTTTATCTTTTTTTCCTTGATCCAATCTTCAAACACGTTGTTCTTGATCAACTCTACATTCATTTCATAATTTGTGAGGAATTACAGCATCCGTTTGTAGAATGAATTGCTCATAACAGTTTTTGGATTCATTTTGTATGACTATTTCAAACACATGCTCTACTAAATATATGGAGGGAAAAGTAATACATGTACCGTCTAATCTATAGGATAATCTAGTCAGGCTAATTAACATGCGCATTAATATTAATATTTCTAATATCCATCATAAATATTAATTTTTGACATTTTTATACAGTAATATTTGATAATTATATATATGCAGAACTGGACCAAAAAATTGTTTACATTATAGTACAAAATATTATTCATATTGCTACATATATACTAATTATTCTATATGGTTAGTACAACATATTTTAGAATATCACAACTATACTTGTTTATAATATATAGTTTGGCAGTAGAGAGGAGAAGAGTGTTTGGTCAGAATACTAGATGGGTTTAATTAGAAACCCTAACAGTAGCCAATAGCCAGTAGGGACACCTAAAATAGGTATATTGAGAGACTCTAGCAATCGTGTAATTGCTACAATTTGGGAAAATTTAAAAATAATGACATTATGTCTAAGCGTTTTAAGGTTTTTTGTTTGTCTGTTTTAAGAAATTGATTACTTAGGGCCTGACTGGTTTAAACGCAGCGGGTGCGGTTGCGGTTGCGGGAGTTTGCGGAAACGGGCGGTTGCGGTTTCAAGCGTTATCAAGCGTTTTGAACGACTGGTTGAACGTTTGATAATGGGTGCGTTTGCGGGAGTTTTATGACTGGTAAACCAGCGAGTGCAATAGTAATTAAATAAAAAATAACCAAAATAAATATAATATATTACTATTAAAAGAAAAAATACAATATATTATTATGATAAATTGAAAATATTAGAAAAATTAAACATGCTTAATAATTAAAACCATAAATAAAACATTAAATTCAAAAATAAATAAATTTTGTAAGAAAAAGCTTAATACTTTATGCATTTGGTACATCACCAAAAATTGCATCAAGTAGTGTGATAAACTGTAAATAACGTTGAACTCGCGGGTTTTCCGGATTGCCTCTATACATATGATAAAGTTGTAACAAGAAACGGGTCATCTCGTCTGACCAAATGATTTTCTAATCGAGAAAACAAATTAAAACATGTATTCAATCAAAAAACTCAAAAAAATAAAAAATAAAAAAAATGACGATGCCATGAAATACTCAGAGAATTACACTAGCTAATGAATGGATGAAATGATAGATCATACTTACGTTGATTCTTGATTTTGATTTTGATTTTCGTCAGTTTGGGTGGATGTCGTAATTGAGAGAATAGAGTTTTAATATATTGATTAGGGTTTTCTGATAAGAATAAGATATATAGGGTTTGGGTGGAAGACATAATTCTTTTAATTAATTAAAAAAAAAAAAAATCTAACCGCTACCGCCCACAAACGTTTGTGGGAAGGAGATTTTGAAATCTGGCGATTTCGAACGGTCCAAAGCGGTATCTAGCAGTTTGTATGATTGGTGCCAATCGCTAACAACCGCTACCACCCGCAAATGCAGCGTTTGCGGATGGCAGAGGGAAAACCAATCAAGCCCTTAATTGTTCCTTAAAAACAAGAGAAAACGCGTTACAAAAGCTCAAAGGACTGTTTTCCTCTTCTTCCTTTTTTTTATATATAATAATCTTATTTTAACAGAATTATATTGAATAATAAAAACGAAAACTAAAGAAGAGATGACATACGTGATATGTCATAGAATAAGAAGAATATGATATTAAGAAGAGTTAATTAAAAAATAAACCATAAGATGTTCTTAAAATTATAACTTTTTATGATGTAAAAATAAGTATCAGATAATACACAATTCGGATTTTCAACGAATTGGGTTATTGTTAACTTTTTATGAGAATGATTTCGTTATGGATTATAAATTTTTGGTTTTATATGCGTTTTAAATGATTGAATAGTTAGGATTTTGATGATGGTCGAGATGATTACAATTTACGTTTGAAAAATTAAGTGTTCGTGTAAACAATGGTGGAGCTTTTCTTTCTCGGCCAATAGAGTCACGTAAATCTTATTACCTACTAGTCATGCAAGCTAACCTTTGTTATTCAGTCTTCGCACTAAGTCTATACCTCAATCAATCAATTCTTCTATTTTTTGTCAAGTTTCTAGTTGTCTTTGAATTTCTTTTCTAATTTTGTCTGGCTTCTTCTATACGAAAATGACTTGGTTTCACACATTATTTTCCAAAGAAAATTATAACGAATGCTATCTTAATAACTATTTAGGATTTACATACTTGAACTAAGAAATAATATATTAACAATTCAATACAAAGAAAAAAAAAACATACAATACAATAAGAAGGTCCATGAGATTACATTGAGGGGACCAGTTGATTGTACATGACCATACCTTGTGCAAGACTTCAAAAGTCAATCCTTTTTGTCGTAGATCTCTTCCCTAAAAGTTGAATTTCTATTATTTTTACCAAAGTATATTTGACAAAAATAAAACTAAACCTCTTTTGTTATTTACAGTGATAAGGAAATTCGAGATTAAAAAATAAAAAAAAAGAATAATAATAATAATTCGAGATGTTAAATCTACATATGGTGATCTTGACTCTTGAGGCGTCCGTGTTTTATTTAAGTTTCGTATTTTTTAGGTTTGAACTTACGTTAAAGGGACTTCCGCTAAGCATTCTAGTCAGTCTGAAGATCTTTTTTTCCCTTACTGCTCTTGTTTCTAGCCATGTTCTGCTTAGGTGAGTCTTTTTTATCGAGTTGATTCTTAAGTAACCTTTACTACTTAAGAATTTAGTGATGATTTGATTTTCGAATGTATATACTTTCATAATTCTTTAGCTTTTTTGGTATGGGACGGTATGGGACCATATTTTTAGAATTTACTTTGTAATTTCTATATCTTTCATTTTTTGAAATGATATTTACATTCTTATAAGAAAAATAGTTTCTTATTTTATGGTACAAGTTGTTAAAAAATCACACAATAAAGTTAAGAGATATTTTTAAGAAAGATTTGTATTATATTACTATACTAAAAGTAACATCAATGCATTTTCCCATTGTTGAAAAAACTAATTAATCTTATCGTCCAAATGAACATGACTAACCCATATTTTATTTGCTAATGAAAAATTGACCATCGTTGTCAGTCCATATAAATCCACCAATCCTGCCGTCAATAACTTTTATATAAGTGTTTTTTTTTAAATACATTATAATATAACATTCAAAGAACTCATACATTATCTTTATACAAAAGTAGAAAACAACAACTTAAACAAGTCAGTAAACTATTTTTATATTAATGTGAATGTGTGTGTGAAGTGATAATTTCCGAAGATTTTGTTTGACAAAGTAAACGGCTAATAATTAAAGAGAGAATTCAAGATATTGACTTATTTGTCCTCTATTAACAAGTGACAACCCATAGTCAACTATCACGGACTAGTCAACGAAATCAATTTTCAGTTTATAAAAGACCGTAGAGAGATAATCTGCAACTGTATGAACAAAACAAACCCAGAAAGAAAAATATCACTAACCTCATTCAAAGAGAGAATGGCTTGTAAAGAAAAGCCTCGTGATCTTCAAGTTCTTTTGATCATATCTATAGTTTTGAGTTGTTCTTTTGCTGTTTCTGCAACGGTGGAAGAAGCTAATGCTCTTTTGAAATGGAAGTCAACTTTCACAAACCAGACAAGTTCATCAAAGCTATCTTCTTGGGTCAATCCAAACACAAGCAGCTTTTGTACCAGTTGGTATGGTGTTGCCTGCTCACTCGGGAGCATTATACGGTTGAATCTTACTAATACCGGTATCGAAGGTACTTTCGAAGATTTTCCATTCTCGTCTCTCCCCAATCTCACTTTTGTTGATCTCAGTATGAACCGTTTCTCTGGAACCATCTCTCCTTTATGGGGACGGTTCTCGAAACTCGAATACTTCGATTTGTCGATTAACCAGTTAGTTGGTGAAATCCCACCTGAACTTGGTGATTTGAGTAATTTAGATACTCTCCATCTAGTTGAAAACAAGTTAAACGGATCGATTCCTTCTGAGATCGGTCGGTTAACTAAGGTTACGGAGATAGCTATATACGACAATCTTTTAACCGGACCAATACCTTCTTCTTTTGGAAACCTTACCAAACTAGTTAACCTCTACCTCTTTATCAATTCTCTTTCTGGTTCAATTCCTTCTGAAATAGGAAACTTACCCAACCTTAGAGAGCTATGTCTAGATAGGAACAACCTTACCGGTAAAATCCCTTCTAGTTTCGGGAATTTGAAGAATGTAACTCTTCTCAATATGTTTGAAAATCAGCTCTCTGGTGAAATCCCTCCTGAGATTGGTAATATGACCGCTTTAGATACACTTAGTCTCCACACAAATAAGCTTACCGGTCCAATACCTTCTACCTTAGGAAACATCAAAACCCTAGCCGTTCTTCATCTTTACCTGAATCAACTCAATGGTTCGATTCCACCGGAACTAGGCGAAATGGAATCAATGATTGATTTGGAGATAAGTGAGAACAAACTCACCGGTCCTGTTCCCGATTCTTTTGGCAAGTTAACCGCGTTGGAATGGTTGTTCCTACGTGATAATCAGCTCTCTGGTCCCATCCCACCGGGAATTGCTAACTCTACAGAGCTCACCGTCCTGCAGCTCGACACCAACAACTTCACCGGTTTCTTGCCTGATACCATCTGTAGAGGTGGAAAGCTTGAGAATCTTACGCTAGATGATAATCACTTCGAAGGTCCTGTTCCTAAAAGCTTGAGAGATTGCAAGAGCTTGATCAGAGTAAGATTCAAAGGGAATAGTTTCTCCGGAGATATCTCTGAGGCTTTCGGAGTTTACCCGACTCTCAACTTCATCGATCTCAGCAACAACAACTTTCATGGACAACTTTCAGCCAACTGGGAACAAAGTCAAAAGCTGGTTGCATTCATCCTCTCAAACAACAGCATCACTGGAGCCATCCCACCTGAGATTTGGAACATGACACAGCTAAGTCAGCTCGATCTATCTTCCAACCGCATCACCGGCGAGCTACCTGAATCAATCAGCAATATCAACCGTATATCAAAACTCCAACTCAACGGGAATCGGCTATCAGGCAAAATCCCTTCAGGAATCAGACTCTTAACCAATCTTGAGTATCTTGATCTATCCTCAAACCGATTCAGTTCCGAAATACCCCCAACGCTCAACAATTTGCCAAGGCTCTACTACATGAACCTGAGCAGAAACGACTTGGATCAAACCATCCCGGAGGGGTTAACAAAGCTATCTCAGTTACAAATGCTTGATCTCAGCTACAATCAGCTCGACGGAGAGATCTCATCACAATTCAGATCTTTACAAAACCTCGAAAGACTCGACCTCTCACACAACAATCTCTCAGGTCAAATCCCACCAAGTTTCAAAGATATGCTAGCACTAACACACGTCGATGTATCACACAACAACCTCCAAGGTCCAATTCCAGATAACGCAGCGTTTCGAAACGCACCTCCAGATGCTTTTGAAGGTAACAAAGACTTATGTGGTAGTGTTAACACCACACAAGGCTTGAAGCCATGTTCAATCACATCCTCAAAGAAATCACACAAGGATCGAAACCTAATCATCTACATACTAGTTCCGATCATCGGAGCAATCATAATCCTCTCCGTCTGCGCCGGAATCTTCATCTGTTTCCGTAAACGAACAAAACAAATCGAGGAGCATACAGATTCAGAATCAGGAGGAGAAACATTATCAATCTTCAGCTTCGACGGCAAAGTCCGATACCAAGAGATCATCAAAGCAACAGGAGAATTCGATCCAAAATACCTAATCGGAACCGGAGGACACGGCAAAGTCTACAAAGCAAAGCTACCAAACGCAATCATGGCGGTGAAAAAGCTAAACGAAACAACAGACTCATCAATCTCAAATCCATCAACAAAACAAGAGTTTCTCAACGAAATCAGAGCACTAACCGAGATCCGTCACCGGAACGTCGTGAAACTCTTCGGATTCTGCTCGCATCGCCGCAACACGTTTCTGGTTTACGAGTACATGGAGAGAGGAAGCTTGAGGAAAGTTTTGGAGAATGATGATGAAGCGAAGAAGTTAGATTGGGGAAAGAGGATCAACGTTGTGAAAGGTGTGGCTCATGCTTTGTCTTATATGCATCATGATCGGTCTCCGGCGATTGTTCACCGTGATATTAGTAGTGGGAATATTCTTCTCGGCGAGGATTATGAAGCGAAGATCTCTGATTTTGGTACTGCGAAGCTTCTTAAACCGGATTCTTCAAATTGGTCCGCCGTTGCTGGTACTTACGGCTATGTTGCTCCAGGTACGCTTTTTGACCCGTTGGATAAATTGGTTGTGGATTTGACCCGGTTATGGTCGGGTCGGGTTGAAATTATGGTTAGATTTGGTTTATTCGGGTTAAATTTTAACCAAATAAAAACCAAAATGTTTTGTTTCGGTTTGAAGTTTTTTTTGACTATGGGTTGGATTTGGTTCAGTTTTTAACCAAAATTTTGTTGCAAATTAAGTAAACAACTAGAATTCATTATATTATAACCAAATAAAAACCAAAATTTTTGTAGGTAATGAAATTCCTAGTCTAATTTCTAGAAAGAAAAAAATAATGTTTTAAGTTTGGATTTGGTTCAGCTTTTAAATAAATGTAAAATTTACAAAAAAAAAAAAAAAAAAAAAAGAATTAGTGAAAATTATTATTAGATTATGTAATGATATTATATTTATATTTAATATATTGATTTTGAAACATAAATTATTCATGAATTTTGGTTAGAAAATCGATTTTACTTCGTTTTATTTTTTTGCCAAATTTCAAGTACTAAGCATTTCTATTTGATTCATTTTGGTATAGTTTGAGTTAGTTTAAAATGCAATTCCTATAAGTCTTATAAATCTGATTTATTATTTAGTATATATCATAAATAAAAATAATGATAGTGACTAACATGTTTGTGAAATTTGGATGTGACAGAACTAGCTTATGCGATGAAAGTGACTGAGAAATGCGATGTGTATAGCTTTGGAGTTCTAACACTTGAAGTGATCAAAGGAGAGCATCCAGGAGATCTAGTTTCAACTCTTTCATCCTCACCTCCCGATGCAACTCTGTCACTGAAAAGCATTTCCGACCACCGGCTACCGGAACCGACACCGGAGATTAAAGAGGAGGTCTTAGAGATTTTGAAAGTTGCACTTTTGTGTTTACATTCTGATCCACAAGCTCGCCCAACAATGCTCTCTATCTCCACTGCCTTTTCTTAAGAACTTGTCTCTTCTCTGACTCTCTCTAGTCTCTACCAAGCAGAAACTTTACACGTTGTAGTGTTTGTTTCTTTGATTATGGGTTAATATTTTTGTTTCATGGAATTTTAGTTTTTGTGATGAATTATATAATAGTTTGCATCTTTTGTATATATAATGTTTCTTTCTTTAATTTTTCTCACTAATAGATACAAAAAATATGTCAATGTTTTTGCTTGTGATTTTTTCTTTTTTTTTTTTAAATCTAATGTTAAATTATATTCAAAGAAAAAATATCGTTTTTACAACAAGTGCGATAAAATTTGAATTTGAGTAGAAACTGAAATTTGAGAAATCATAGAAATTCTTAATTTCAAAATAATGAGTTTTATATTTGAGTTTGTTAACATAGGGGTGTGTATTAAAAAAATTTAACCCTATCGAACCATCCGAAGTCCAAACTCAAACTAATCCAAGCCAAACCATAATCCATACACAAATCTCTTGGTTATGCTTTAATTAGACCCGAACAGTTTCGTTCGGTTTATAACTGGACCGGAACCAATGATCCGATCTACCTAGTATTTAGTATTATATAGTTGTTTTATTTCTAAAAGTTACTTAAGAGACGAAATACATACTAGTTTGCATCTTTTGTATATATATAGAATGTTTGCATCTTTCTTTAATTTTTCTCTTTAATAGATACAAAAGTATGTCGCGTTCTTGCATTTATTTCAAAATAGTGAGTTTTATTTGAGTTTCTTAACATAGGGTGTGTATTTTAACCATATTGAACTATCCGAACTCAAACAAATCCAAGTCGAACCATATTCGATGCACAAATCTTTTGGTTACACTTTAATTTGACCCGAATGGTTTTGTTCGGTTTATAACTGGACCGGAAACAATGATTCAATCTACCTAGTATTTAATATTAGAGTTTTCTGCAAAAAAAATCCTTAATTCATCCATTTTTACAACTTTACCTTCCACTTCCAACAAATACAGATTAATCCTATGAAATCTAAAATAATACGCAAGGTAATATTTTTTGCCTGTTTTTGCTATCATCAGTTTTGTAAAATATTGATATATAATATGTTAAATTGAAGTCCTTTTGACCAAGAGTTTAATTATACATTCAAAATCTTACAACTCTAATGTATGTGACCATAAAAACGTTAACAATATACATATAAGAATCATATTTCTTATTATTTTGGACTTCATAAATATAATCTGCGTTTGTTAGAGGTGAATGATAAAATTGCAAAAGTGGATGAGTTAGAAAATTTTGTTGTACAAAACCCTTAATATATAATTTTTTTTATTTCGAAAATTTACATGTAGTCTCCATATCAATCTTCAAATGACGGTAAGTTTGGTTTCATGCTCTATTGTATTTAATTTGTTTCGTTTTTCGAACCAAATCCAAACCAAACATAACTAAACCGAATAATACTACCTTTGATTTTGGATCCATCTAGTTTATTACCAACCAAATAAACCTAATCCAATCCGAAACCGAAAATAAACCAAATTACCTACCCCTTAAAGTTAAAAACCATGGGAAGAGCTTTCAGCTATAACACAAGGGAAGAGCTTATCTAGAAAGTTTTAAACAAGAGGCCGAAAATAAGGCCCATTGAAGAGCCCAGTTTCCTACGAATCAGCACGCAGACGTCACATGCTTGCCTAAAGAAGAATTATTTTGCTCTGCGTTTTGTGGCATTGTTTTGACATAAAAGGAAACGTAGGAGACAAGATTCAGGCGGTTATCGCGGTGGAGAAGATGTGGTGTGTTTTATGAACAAGTTTTGGATTGTAGTAACTTGTAATTTAGTAGGTTTGTACTTGCACAAAGAAAAAGAAAAAAAGTAACTTGTAATTTAGAGTTGTTATCTAAAGTCAAATAATTTTGTTGTTATGAAGAACTCGTAAAAGCTCTAAAGAAAAGGAGTATTTTTCTTTTTATTTTTTTGTCAAAAATGTCAGCGAGTAAGTTTAAGCCATAATGATCCAAGATAATAGCTTTGGGCGTTTGGGTATTAGGGTCGGGTTTGGGTCGAGTATTTCAGATTCATGTTTTTCGGGTTTAGAAATTTAATACATGATCTGGTAATTAAAGGGTTTGGTTCGGTTTATTTCTATATTAAAATATCAAAATTTTGTGTACAACCCTATTAAATTACTTGAAAATTTCAAAAATTATCAAAACAACATAAGTAATTTTGCTTGAATATATTTAAAAATACACAAAAATAACTAAAATATATGAGTATAAATATAACTAATATATACTTATATTTGAGATATGTTTGAGTATCTGTTCGGTTTCGGGTTTTTTGGATTTGGAAATTTAAACCTGTTCGGGTATTTAAAAATTTTGGGTTCGAGTTCTAATTAGAATTTTCGGGTCGGATTCGGTCGATTCTTCGGGTTTGGATATTATGTCCAGACCTACAAGATAGTGCTAAAAACAAAACATAAAATCATCAACTACTGCAAATGAGGATTACGCGTAATAATTATTATTTTAGTGTTATAATTATTATTATTTTAGCCAAATGAAATGTCTATCAACCAAACCAAAGCATAAATAGTTTTTATTTGGTTTCAATTTACTATAAACCGATAACATTGAAAACAGCAACACTGAGCCGATATCTAACCACAAAAACCATCTCCATCAATCTCTGTCTATATCTATGGACACAGTTTCAATTTCAAGACTACAAAAAACAACAGAAGAAAACACCCAAACAAAAGACAGAGACAACAAAAGAGCTCTCTTCTTCTTGTAAAGTTCATAGATAGAGAGAGACAACAAAAGAGCTCTTCTTCTAGTAAAGGATCAAAAGAGTAAGTCAAATCCTAGTTTAAGCAAAACAACAACACATTCCTTGCGTGAGGGGTTACATCATCTAAAACTCACTTCTTCCAGAGATTCTTGGAGAATATCCTCTTGCAATATGGAGTCATCTTCAGATTTTCATATCTTCTAACCTTCTCCACCAAGCTCGCTCGAACAAAGCCCTGTTCAATCCAATCAGTTCCGTTACTATGTTTTCGAGTCTGTTACCGATCACATGACTAAACTAACTAACCTTGGTTTTCGATAGAGCACACTGGATCACGTAATTAGCATAAGGGTCTTGAAGAAGATATCCGAAGTTTAGAACAGAGACGAGTTCATTCACAATCTGAGATCTGCTCTCTGGATAATACCTGAGACATTTCTCAACCACATGGCTACCAAACTTCTGTGTAGCTAACTTCACATAATTCCCTCTTAGCTCAAACAGTACATTCACTCCTCCAACCTTCTTCTCTATTATGTATTGCACCAAATAGTTCCTGTCATCATTTTCACATACACATACAAGTATTTTAGTAACAAACTATATATTATCAATGTGGAACATAGTGACATTATATGATTTTAAATAATACTATCACTTAAGGCATGTTTTGTTCATTAGACCCACTAGTTAACTATACATAAGATACTAACAGTATTGAATCTTGTAGAACGATATTGATATATATAAGTATTGTTACCCGAAAGGGTCTTGAGCAAGGAGAAGAGAGTTTCTGGATATTTCATCAACAAGCTTCTCATGTTGCTCCCCAACCGAGTACGAAACGCAGCGTTGAAGCACACAACATCCATGGCGAGTAGTCGCAATCTCTATGCAGAACTTAGTAGCAGCCTCCAAAATGAACTGTCACAAGCAAAAATATCATCAAGAGTTTTAAAAGAACATTATCAAGAACATGATTGAACTATTTAAGGAAGAGTTTTATGTTATAAACCTTGTTATCATTAGGACTAAAGAATTTCAAGCAATTTAGTATCACATGGTTTCCATTTAATTCTCTAAACAAAGAGAGAAATCCCGGTACAAGAGCTGACTTAACCAGACTGATTTGCTCCTTTGTAGTCACAGTCTCAATCAACTTCTGCACCACTCGTGTCCTGGACTCATTTTGAAAACATCAAACCAACAAGATTCAGCTTTTATCATAATATAAGCAAAACCAAAGATTTCCAAAAACATGTATCAACAAGTCAAGTCAAATGGTCTGAAAAATATTTAAAATGTTCTTTTCAAAGGTCTAAGATTTGTCTAAATCAGCAAAAACAATTCATCTTTTTTTCCATCAACAAAAATCTGACAATTTTTTCTTCACAAAGATCTCATTTTTCTTTCTTTCCTTAAATAGCTTAGGTTTCATCTTTATCGAAGAAAGAAAGATCTCATCTTTCCTCCACATATATGCAACAAAATTTCATGTCTCCTTAGTTCTTGTGCTTATGACAAAAAGCTTTTACTTTTCAGATCATTTAAATTCAAAATGCTTTTATACAATTACTATTATATAGTTTATATACAAAAGTGAAAATGGATAATGAAGCTTACCCATAATTGTTGATGGAGATTTTGACAAGAAGTCCAGGTTTTGAAGTCAACCTAATGAGAATCTGAGTTCTTTGTTCTTCATTGCAGACTTCAATAAGCTTCTGGATAAGATAGTTACCAAACGGATCCGTTCCAAGCTCAATGACATTATTAATCACTTCCTTGAATATAATCATCACATCAACAAAATTTCCTTCGTCTACAAACTTCTGTAATAATCGACAACCCAGTTGATCTTTTGCCATTAAGTACACAGAACCATAGCTATCAACCATTGAAGCAAGATCTAGTGAGTCTTCCTTGTTCTTCATACATTTAGCAGAACCATCAAGCTCTCTAGAACCTCCCATGGCTGAAAATGGTGGCAAGATCCTCTCTTCATGAAAAGCTAGTGGAGATTTCTGTGGAACTAGAGAAAAGTCTCGCCGGATTTGTTGATTGAAATGCTCCAACTCCAACATGTAATCTCTGTTAAGAAGAGACATGTTCTCTGTAAAACATCTAGGGTTAGGGTTAGAAGCTTCTTGTAAGGCAAGAAATCTGAGTCTATGATAATCACTACCATCACCAACATAACTACTCATAGCAGATTCACCATGAAAGCTCGCTCTTACTCTCAGATCTTGTTCGAATCTATGAACATCACCATAACCAACAAAACCACGCATAGAGCTAGAAGCTTCACCATGAAAGGAGCTCTCACGACCTTGGTAACATCCATAGCCGGAAAAACTAGAGTGGTTAAAAAAATTGCTTCTTTCATCGGAGATACTCATTTTAGAGAGGTTTTGACACAAACCCATATCAACACCATCCGCCATTAACGACGTCGTATCAAGCTTTCGAAGGTTAAGAAAAGGGTTTGTTGTACGGTCACCGGAAAAGTGAAATCCATTAGAGACAGAGGAAGTTAGAGGAAACCCATTAAAACCCAGATCAGTAAATGAACCTCGTTGTCTCAAATCACCAGGAAAAAACCCAAAATCCATGAACTTGATGTTCTTCGTACTCTCTTCAAACATGAAAAAGGTGAAATCTTTATGATACACAGACCACTAAAGGAAGAACAGAGCAGAGAGAAAGAAGAAAATGGTTTTGGGGAATAAGAGTTTGTTAGCGTGGCTCATGGACGTACGGAGACAGAGAGTATTTGTCGTTTTATGAATACAGAGTCGGCTGCTTCCTATTGTACCACTGTTCCTTACCTCCTGCAGGAAAAAAAAACGTTGGAGAGAGACAGAAAACAAAATTTATTGTATTTCAAAAACATATTCCCATTTTTTTTGTAAAAGTTTGTTTATGGTTTGTTTTTTTTGCTTTTTGTTGTTTTTTTCGCTGTTTGATGTAAAAAAAAGTTACTATTATTTTACTCAAATTAATTTAAATTATTTTTGGTGTCTTTTTTTTCGAAGATTTTAAACGGTAATATTAGAAAGTAACCATAAAATTGACAGAATAACTTTGTGTCAAAAAACTTATATAAATAATCTTTATTAAAGTGGATAAAATACTAAAATATCTTTATATTTTCTTGTTTTTACAAAAATATCGGTAGTTGTAGTTAATAAGTTCTTATGTATTTGTCTAAAATAACATGATATATTTACAAAAAAGCATGCAATTCTTTTAAATACATACAGGATATATATACACGATATATATGTTTCTCTGAAATAATGTGTTTCTCTGAAATAGCACGATATATTTATAAAAAGCATGCAATTCTCTTATAAATCGCGAAGTGTTTAAGAAACATATAGAATTGTTACAAAATTACATCGGTTTTTATTGGATAACATGACTAATATTTATATATTTCATGAGTTTTTGTTGGATAGCATGACAAATATTAATATATCAGTGTTAATAACATGTTTTGTTCTTAAAATACATGCATTTTAAAATCAGACATTTGTTTTAACATCAAATCTAATCTCTTATATCACAACGACATTGATGGAGAATTCAGGCAAAAAGAGAAAACAAAGAATGAGAGATAGAGAGATTTCTATGGAAAAATAAAGAGGGAACATGTGGGTGAACAAAATAAAGAGATATGATGATATATTTTATGAGAGGTGGTGAAGATATTCTAGGAGAGGGAGAGAGAAATAGAAATAGAAAAAGAAAATGACATGGTGAATCTGAAAAAGATGAATTGTGTTAAAGATGAAGAGAGAAAGAGAACTCCATAGCTAAAGTCTCGTAAAGAACATGAAAAATAAATAAGAGAAAGAAGAAGAAAGAGAAAGGCTAAAATAGACTAATATTGCCAAAATTTCTGTAGTAGACAAGTACTATTTGTTCCAAGGTTATTTTGTTTATTCTTTTCAAGTCAAAGGTTATTTTGTATATATACTCTTTTTATAAAAAAAATAATAACGTTTGCAAAAGAAAATTCGTATATAAACTATTTAGGTAAAATTAGGGTAGTTTACGAGATAATTATTAACTTACAAATTTAACAAGTTACACTAATTGTATTAGAAGCATAGTTATTATATTAATATTCATGGATAAAATAATATAGTTAAAGAATATTGGGTTTATATGAAACAAGTGTCCATGTTAACCGGACAAAATGTCAATCCGGATTGACAAATGTCAAAGACAAGTAAATAAGTGACGGATTTTTGACAAGTGTTCATGCCAATTAGACAAGTGTTGACCCGGATTGACAAATGTCAGAGACAAGTGGACAAGTTTTGGATAGGTTTTGACAAATTACGGGTAAAATTTAACAAGTGTTGCCAATCGAACAAGTGTCAACCCGGATTTACAAATGTCGGAAACAAGTGTCGAATAGATTTTTTGACAAATGACGGATGTATTTTGACAAGTGCGCGTGTCAATAAAACAAATGTCATCTCTCTGCTAAATTGACGACGATTAACAATAATATGTGACTTAATCTTGGTCTTCATCTTCTCTCGATCATTCGATACTTACTTACGATATCCAACTGTGTACTCTCGACTACTTACACTTAATTATTTGACTAGTGATCTTAGACTTATCTTATAACACCCCTGAACTGTTCTACGACTTCAGACTGTCTTGAAATATCACATATGATACTCGTAGACAATCCAACCAAAATTACTATCACAAAGCAAGTGAAATTAGTTAGTCCATCTTCGAGTATCATTTCTCCCGACCATAGCCTAAAACTTTTCAACCTGTACCACAAATATAAGCTGTGTCGGTCTGGATAAGACCTAAATAAAGGAAATAAATCATGTGCCACATTCACATGTTTTGAGACTTATAGTTCACGACTACCGACTAGATCTTTGTTGATTATTCTCAGATTTCCTTGGCTTTCGTTTATAAACATCCTTTAGTGAAACAACGGAACAACATACGGACAATCTCTCTCTCTCTCTCTCTCTCTCTCTCTCTCTCTCTCTCTCTCTCTCTCTCCTCTCTCTACCTCTAGACACTTCTCATTCTCCGAAATAAAGATTTGCCCTCTATCTATAGGCGGAGGGGCAAACATGCATAGTGACAAGTGTCAGCGGCGACAGATAACATTACCATCGTGACAAATGTCCACCAGTCGCGAGAAGTATTGTATTTTTCAGCGACATATGTCCATCTTTATGATAAATGGTGTTTATGCGCCCGCATGGTCGCCACCTCGTAGATTTTACGATATAAAATACGATTTGCCAAGATATGCTCTCCAAAGTCCGACCATAAAAACCGCCCAAATTTACTAAATCTTATTTGTTTTCCCCACATGTAACAACAAAATCCTTGATGTCCCATCGAATCCTCATTACCCCTAAAATTAGGTATTTACCACCAAAAATCATTACCTTTGTTTATGAGAACTGTGTCATGATGTTACATATTCTGCACTACGTGTTCCGTCCATTCATCTCAAAAATTCACCAAACATCTCTTATACCCGTGAGCGCCGATGATCGCATAAAACTAATCTAATTATCCGATGATAATTTACATTTTAACTCAATAATTTTTTAAAAGATAGACTCACAAGTCATTTCCAACAAAACCAAACATCCATCGTCGAGACAAATTATTTACCGTCTGTAGCCATTTTTATTACTATGACCAGATTATTATAAATCCAATGATGAATTGTTTTTGATAAATCTAATAACTAATTACTGCTTATTAGCCTTTGGATATATAGGCAAGCGATAATTACTTTATTGATTATGACTGTATGTGATACCTTGTCTAACTATTTGGTACCACTAGTAGTTTGTTCATGGTACGACTATTAGTTTCTTTGTTGTACGACCATATCATTGTCTGATCTGTAGTATTATCGTTGTCGATCTTGACAAAATATTGATATGATCTCCCCAACTATTATTACATAAGCATATGTTGATAACCGATATGATTACTTGAGTGTCTCTCTCAATTTTGTACAACCTAGTACAAATATCCTCTCAAATTTTAAGGTTTTGGTCAAGCTTCCACGCATGTTTCTCTCATTTATCATTCAAAATTGTTAGGATCATTACAATGTTATTTTGGTAAAGGAGAACTGTCCGATAGACCTTCTATCCTTTCGTAGATCCTTTATGATCATCAATGTATTTCGAAGTGCGTGCGCCAACAGTCATCAAAAGACATTTTCTTGTCTTCTCTAAACCTTTATCAAATCATATATTTGAACCTATATCATTTCAAAGGACCATAACTTGAACCAATATTTTTCTTGTCATGGGGTTTCAAATGTCGGATTATGATTTTGGAGAGATATAGGTTTTAAAATTTTGATTCGGAAAGATATAATTTTTTAACTTTGCTTTCGAAAAAATCTAACACGTGTTTTAGTTTGTTTTTTTTAGTAAGCCACAGGGAGAAGAATGTCTCCCTGCATTTTATTAAGAAACTAAAGAAAAGAAATCAAGTTCGGACATGCCTCGGAAACGCAGTTCCTCGGTCATTATCCTCTACAATCATCGCCACAAAGGGCGGAACAACATCTAACATATGAAAACCTAAAGGTAAAGAAAAAGCATAGTTCGCTAACCCGTCCACAAGACGGTTAGCTTCCCTATACACGTGAGTAACCCGGACTAACCAGTCCATTTATAAGAAGCCATGGCACAAACGCACCAGGAACGACAACGAATGAGTATCACTAATCCCCGTCGTTAAGAACCCAACCACCAACTCTGAATCAACCTCCAACTCAACCCGTGTAAACCTCCTCTCCCAAGCCATATAGAGTCCGTAGTACACCCCCCATAATTCCGCTAATGGAGCTGAACAAACACCTATATCCAAGGCAAACCCGCCACACCAATGCCCTATCCCGTCTCGCAACACACCACCTGTCGTGGCTAACCCCAGATTGCCCCGAGAAGCTCCATCGGTGTTCAGTTTCACCCATTCACCATCCGGCGGTTTCCAGGCTACCAATCTTTCCACTCTAGTACGTAAGCCTCCATTTTGACTATGTATTGCATGCGCATGGCTTACTTCAGCAGCTAAGTCTCTAAAAAATTTTACTCTGTCTCGACACTTACCGACCTCTCCAAATACATAACCGCACCTCCACTTCCAACTCCACCAAACCACAATAGCGAACAGAGTTGCCCACGCATAACCCGTCTCAGCATTCTTCATTCCTAGATTGACGTAAAGCCAACCAAAAAGCGAACCATTAAAAAAGTCATAGCTCCTTTGAACCTGAACTAGCCTGCGCCAAATGCCCGCAATTGATGGACAGTCTTTTAGAACATGCAAAATTGTTTCATCACCACCTTTGCAGACCTGACAGACACTTGTATCCCCAATATGCCTTCAAATCCTTTCCACATTCGTCATAATGACCTGCTTACCAACTAACCAGAGAAAAGTTTTAACCCTCTCCAGAGCCACCACCCGCCACAGACGATCAAAGAAAGCAGCCATATTCGGTCTTGGATCATGATCCTCAGTCAGCAACCTATAGGCCGATTTAACCGTGAAAACACCATCTGCAGAATAACCCCAAGACAGCCTATCTCTCGCACCAGTCACAGAATCCACGACGACAGCCGCTAACTCCAGCCGAGTGTGATATGAGATATATGGCTCAATTTTATCCAGCTTCCACCCTAGTCCATTAGCCCATAAGTCTTTAACTCTCAACTCCTTCTCTGAGTTTGGAATCTCAATAACTGCTCTGTTTATTAAGGCCTCATGCGATAACCAGTTATCAGACCAAAACAGAATATCACGCCCATTTCCAACGACCCACCGACTGCCCCGTGAAACCACTTCCCGAAGCCCTGCAACAACACTTCGCCAAGTTGACGAACAAGGCCGTTTCTTCTCCACCCATGTTCGATCATTCAACTCACCCACCCTATACTTGCTGCGTAAGATCCTAGCCCAAAGACTATATCGATCATTAATAAGTCTCCAGCCTACTTTCGAAACCAGAGCTTTATTCATGCACTTCGACGTTCGAATACCAAGACCACCCTCACTCTTTGGCAAACAAACTCTGTCCCACGCAACCAAATGCAACTTCTTCTTTTCAGCTGAGCTGCCCAACAAGAAAACTCTAGCCAACTTATCCAGACCCTCCAACGTTGACTGAGGCAGAGAGATTGTACTCATTGTATGGATTGGGATCAAAGATAAAACCGACTTGGTCAATGTCAGTCTACCCGCAAAACTCAAAGACCGGCCTTTCCAACCCGCTAACCTTGAAGACACTCTTTCAAGCACTTCACCAAACGTATCCTTGTTGATCCGCCGTTGAAGAATAGGCATTCCTAGATACTTCCCCAACTCTCTTGTTGATTTGATACCGCTCTCTTTACTAATCAATTTCTCCAAATCTCTTGAGACATTTTTGGAGAAGAAGATCTTGGATTTGTCTAAGCTCACTTTTTGTCCAGAAGCTATACAAAAGGTCTCCAAAATTCTGCGTATAACTCGGATTTGAGAGACCGACGCTTCTGCAAACAAGATCAGATCATCCGCAAAGCAAATATGCGAGATTTTTGGCCCTCCTTGAGACAGTCCAATCGACTTCCACTCTTTGACAGCTACAGCCCTATCTATCATATGACAAAGCCGCTCTAGACAAAGAACAAACAGATATGGTGATAAGGGATCGCCCTGACGAAGCCCCTAGGATGGCATAAAACCTTCTGTTTTTTCTCCATTCCATAGAACACTCATCGACGGGCCAGCAACACATTGAAGGATCCATTGAACCCACCTCTCCTCCATACCCGCAGCTCGTAAAGTGTCTTCGAGGAAGTCCCAACGAATCTAATCATAAGCCTTCTCTAAGTCAAGCTTTAACAACATCCAACCTTTCCTCCCCTTCTTCCTATTCAATGAATGAACAGCCTCTTGAACTACAACAATATTATCCAGACTAAGCCTCCCCGGAATAAAGCTAGACTGTGAAGGACCAATCAGTTTCCCAATTACTTTCTTCAGACGTAACACCATCATCTTGGTAATCATCTTGAAAATAGCATTACACAAGCTTATAGGCCGAAACTGATTCATTCTTTCAGGTTTTGGAACTTTTGGGATGAGAACAACTAATGCATCATTCGTTTGTGGCGGTAGAATTCCAGAGGAAAAGAAATCTAACGCGAACCGAATCACTGAGTTACCAACAACCTCCCAACAACTCTGATAAAAAATTGGTTGATACCCATCGGGACCAGGTGCTTTATACTTCCCCATACTTCTAATCGCTACCTCAACTTCAGTGGCTAAAAACGGTTTATTCAGAGACAACACTTCCTCTCTTGTGAGCCGCTCCAACCCGTCTTGTGGTAGAGGATTCACGACTTGAAGAACGTCATCCATAGAATACAGCCGCTGATAATACTGCACCGCCAGCGCTTCCAACTCTTTAGCATCAAAAATCCATGTACCCTCTTCATTATGTAACCTCTCAACACGGTTCTGTCTGCGACGAATAATAGTTGTGGTATGGAAATAATTTGTATTTCGATCCCCAAGCGCAATCCACTTCTCCCTTGATTTCTGAAACTAAATTATTTCCTCTTGCTCCAAAACTACGTCAAAAGCTTTAATTAAATCCTCCTCTTTACGCAACATATCATCGGATTGATGCACATCCAAAGCATCCTGCACTACTTGAATCTCCCTCATCAACTCCTCTTTTTTCTTCTTGACGTCCCCAAACACATCTCGATTCCACTTCTTAAGCTTTAGGCGTAAAACAGTAAAAGCCTCAGTAGGAGCAAGTCCTTAAAGCTCGGGTGCTACAGCCACATAGCCTCAAAACGAAATGGTCTTCTACTTGGATTACGTTCAACAACAGGACACAATTGAACATATAAGGGCGCATGATCTGAAGCCAAGAAGGGTAGATGTGTCACTCGCGCATCCTGCCACTTCAACCTCGCATGAGCACAACACATAACCCTATCCAACCTCTTTGCCACAAAAGTATTTTCCACTCTCCCTCGTTTCCATGTGTATTTATTCCCACTGAACCCCATGTCAATCAGCGAGACCCTGTTAATCCATTCGCCAAATTCAAGGGAATCCGGAGACATGCTCCCATTGCCTCATGTTCTCTCATCAAGCCGAACGATTGTATTAAAGTCGCCCCCGATCACAACAGGTCCGTCAAGCCTTTCTATTATCTCAGTTAACTTCTCCCATAACCCACTCCTCCTTGAAGCAGACGGAGCCGCATAAACAGCGATAATATTTAAAACTTCAGAATCACTCTGCAACCGTACAACAACAAACTGATCTGATGACTCTATGATTGTTAAGTCTCCAAAACCCGACCTCCATAACAACCATATACCACCACTTTGACCCACCGCATCCACTCTATAAGAATTATCGAAGCCTAACCCCCGACAGATCCTCTCAGCCCTGTTCCCTCCAGAATGAGTCTCAAACATAGCAAGAAAATCTGTTTTATAATTCTTCAACATATAGCGAATTGCTCTTCGAAAATTGGGTTTATTCGCCCCCCGGCAGTTCCAAAATAGACAATCCATTAAAAATTGTAGATTTAAACACCAAACTACCGAGGAATAGCGTCACGCCATCTCCACACCAGTACTCTCCACGACCAATCCTTCCTACACCACGATCGCCGTATCGCACAACAATTCCTTACTTTGTTGTATTTGGTTCATATTCTGAGGCAACTCCATGCTCATGTCCATCTCACCTGAACGCGTCTCAAGACCACTAACAAAGGCTCCACCTGGTCGACCAACACTCCTCTGTTCAACTCTCAATCTTTTTCCGTTAGCTGATAACGCATCCCCAACTAGATTTGAGCTTTCACCTTTCGTGGGCCCAAAAATTAACCCTCTAACAGGCTTATTTACAGACCCTTGTTTCTGTCTTGGCCCATTGGGCTCCATAATTATCAACCCTCCATTTCGTTTCCATTTTGGCCCGCCTTTATTCCCGCCTTTTCCTTTTTTGAAGGTCACATTAACTTGAGCTTCCTTAACTTGCGTGACACCCGACTCCTTCCGCATATTCTTCCCTTTATACTTATTCTCCTTATTCGACCCTTCTAAAATGGCAACTTCCCCTATCTCAGCAGATACCATATCTTCTTCTAACCCACCAAAACGATTTGATATCTCCACCCCCTGATTTTTAGGAAGTTCCCTTAAACTGCGATTTGAACGACCACCGGAGGAACCCGCCGCAAACACCATCTTTTGCGCCGGTTTTTCCACCCGTATCCCCGACTGTCTCACCACTGTGAATCCTTCTTCAACTTCTGGTGATGAAACCACCGCCGCTCTCTCCGTACTCGGCTATGCTCTAGCCGGACTCCTTACTGACACATTTCTTGGACAAGTGTGCACCAAATGCCCATACAAACCACACAAGGAACATATCTTGGACAAACCTTCATACGCCACAAAGTACCTATCTCCATTAATTAACACTGTCCCCTTCAAAGGTTTGGCTAAATTAACTTCAATACATACTCTTGCAAACCGTCCCCTACCAAAAGTAATCGTATTCAGATCAACCTTAAGAAGCTTCCCCAGCCCACGAGCAATCTCCTCCAATAAACATCTATGGTAATAGTTAACTGGGATATTTGTTAACCTCACCCACACCGGCGTTGTAACGATATCATCCCTCAATGGATCAAAATTTGGTGACCAATCTTGTACCATCAGATAATTACCAAAAACCCTCCATGGTCCTCCGGTTAGAGCCGCCAAATATTCTTCTTCCAACTCAAATCTAATCATAAAAAACTGACGGGGCAAATCCATCACCGTCATAGCCCCCGACGGTTTTCATAACTCCTGTAACTTACGACTCAGCACCAAAATAGGAATTTGATTCCCTAGCACCTTAACTATCATACATCTCTTCCAAAGCCCATTCATGGCTTCCAACACCTCTTCCCCTATGGTGATAACTGGCTCTCCATCCTCCCCATTCGGAAACTCCAACCTCACCCTCTCACGTACAAACGCATCGTCAATCACATTCTCCGGTTTCAGAATACCTCCACCAACACTCCCTTTATTACTAACACTCATATAACGAAGGAAAAGTCTTACAGGTCATTTTATTTCAGTGCATAATCGTACGAGCATTTGCCTTTTTTGGTTACAATATTTTCAATTACCTAATAATAATAATAAATATTATAGTGTACAGGTAAAAATTGACTTGAGCATCAGAGAGTTCTCGAAATTAACAAATCAAGTGGTAGAATACAAACGTCGTATTTATATTCATATAATCACTAACATCTCCTTAAGATTTAGTTTGATCATAGCACCTATAAATATCAAATCAATTTCTTGAATAAATTCTAAACCACCTTGATAAGTCAAATACTCTATTTGTGTCTTTAAGCATACAAATATTAGATTAAGAAAAAAAAAATATTTCTCTATTTTGTATATATCTATTTATATATGTGAATTTAAAATTTAACGATTTTATTGATTTTATAACATCTGTTAACGGCTGATAAATCACGGATTTGAATATACTAATAATTAAAAGATAAAGTATTTTTAGAGAAATATCTTTTTCTAACTAAAAAGTTAAGGTATTAAACGTTCAAAAATGAATACATATGCTTTTTGTTATTATTTAACGATGTTCATTGATTCCATAATGTTCGTTAAGTCAAGGGTTTAAATATACCAACAATTCAAAAAAGATGTATTTCGGACCAAATATAATTCAATGAAATACTTTTCTTTAAACTAAAAAATAAAAGTATTAAATATTCAAATAAAATAGATGGGATAATTTTTGGGTTTTGTCGTGTACAATTATAGTTTAAATTATGAATGAAGTTATATTTTACACATTTGTAGAATTCGTTTATATTTTATTATTATTACTTTTTTTGAACAAGGAATTGGTTTATTTTATTGGGTGAATTAAATTTCTATGCTTAGACGAATGCGAAATTAGGAAAGTATGAGTGATGATTTTATATTTAGTTCTTTCTCCTCCCGACAACAAATTCTGACATATTTATCCCTACTGAGCAGAGATATTGTTGGATACGTAATGATTATGCAACATTTAATTCTAACACAAGTATGAAGATAATTAGGTTAGTCGATAATACGTTATTTGATATGGTATCATAGGTTATATTAGAAGATTCTTGATAGAAAATAAGAATAAATAAAACTATGCCCAATAGTAGAAGACGATAACCAGATAGCAGATAATAAAGTTAATATAGTTGTAGGGCTTCACCACTCGCAATGAAATGTCGAGTTATTACACGTGTAGTGAGAGTACCGCAAAAATTCGTATATGGTAATAAAGTATCCGATAATCAATCTGTTAGGGGTTAAAACTTCAACACACGCAATAAAATGTCGAGATATTACACAGAGTAAAACAATATGAAATGTCGAGATAATGAGATAGCAGATAATAAAGTTAATATATTCATAATAGAGTTAATATATTCACTACTCGCAACACGTGAGACGAATTCTGAACCGCAAAAACTTGTGTACGGTAACAAATTATCTGATAGCAAACCAATTAGGAGTTAAAACTTCAAAACACGCAATGAAATGTCAAGATAACGAGATAGCATATAATAGAGTTAACATAGATATAGGTCCTCTCGCAATGAAATGTCGATTTATTACACATAGGGAGAGTAAATAAAATGTAGAATTCTGAACCGCAATGTCGATAATAAAGTATCTGATAATAAATATGTTAGAGGTTAAAACTTCAACACGCGCAATAAAATGTCGAGATATTACACAGAGTAAAACAATATGAAATATCGAGATAATGAGATAACAAATAATAAAGTTAGTATATTCATAATAGAGTTAATATATTCACCACTCGCAACACGTGAGACGAATTCTGAACCGCAAAAACTCGTGTACGGTAATAAATTATCTGATAACAAACCAGTTAGGAGTTAAAATTTCAAAACACGCAATGAAATGTCGAGATAACGAGATAGCATATAATAGAGTTAATATAGATATAGGTCCTCTCGCAATGAAATGTCGAGATAATGAGATAACAGATAATAAAGTTAATATATTCATAATAGAGTTAATATATTCACCACTCGCAACACGTGAGACGAATTCTGAACCACAAAAACTCGTGTACGGTAACAAATTATCCGATAACAAACCAATTAGAATGAAAGAGACGAAGAAAAAACATGAGGTAAATATAGATTGGACCGAAACGACGCCTCGATTGAAAACTATCAAAATAATATAAAAATTTAATTCACCCACCAAAATATCCAAAGCAAGATCTTCTACTATTCGCCTTACACAAAGAGATATAAGAGCTACATTTAGATTTCTACTAGACATAGGGATACACGCGTTTTTATTTTTGCAACAGTAGCGCTGAAACTTTTGGGAAATTAGAATCTAAATACTGAATCCACTGAGCATACGTGCAATTTTCCTATTTTATTTTACTATTTCATGAACTAAAATTTCTAAAAGTTTTTATTCGTTCAACTTCGAAATATTTATACTGAAACCTCCTAAAATCATTAATCCAAATATCCTCTTTTAGAACACATAAGTAAAACGTTCAAATCAAACCGGCTCAAACGTCCCAGTCCATTTACTTTACTTCTAAACCAAACCAATTCAAAATCACTCTCATTTATTTTCGTTCCTAAATTAAATAGTAAATTAAAAAGGGAAAAATGTCAAAAAAAAGCGTCAACTTTTAAATTTGGGACGAAAAAAGCCTGAACTTTCGAAATGTCATTTAAATCTTAAAGTTTTGTTTAACTTTATAAAAAAATAGTTAAGTTTTGTTGACTGGGACATTTTAAGCATACCGTAAAATTTCCGTCAACAGAAAGATAACGGAGTTAATTTTCCGTTAATAATCTAAAACGACGTCGTTTTTCAAAATAAAAATAAAGACGAAAAATGCTACCAACTAGAGATGAACCGTGGACCTAGAAGACTCTTTACCAACTGCCAACCACTGCGCCAAAGTAATATTTGATTAATACGCATACTTTATACACTTATATACATACACGTAATTAACTGAAAATAACAAACCTAAAAATCTCCATTGTTGCCTGAGACATAAACGGCGGTGAGCAGTTACAACGCTGAGACTAATCAAACCTAAATCCTCACGAGTTTGAATTTTTTTTTAGAACAAAATCAGATCTAGAGATGAGCTCCGAAACATAGACGTAGTCAAGAATTCGCAATACATAAAATCAACAAAAATAAACAGATCTCTAATTGTAAAATCGATTTTGAATCCGAGATCGTTACTCTCCCCAAACGAACCATCACTAGACAGAGACAATCTACAGTATCGAAACCTCAAGCTCATGTTGAACGAGATTCCCTCGTCACACCACCACCTCCTCACGCCGTTTTCTTCTTTTCTCAGGAACAATGGAATTCTGTTAGTTTCAATTAATTGCAGTATATATATACACAAGCTTTGATATGTATAATAGTTTACTATGGCTCGGTCGTTGAGCGTTTTGCTAATTAATTGAGAGGTCAGTGGTTCAACTCTAGTTGGCAAAGTTTTGCTTTTTTTTTTTAAAACGACGTCGTTTTAGATTATTAACGGAAAGTTAACTCCGTTATTTTTCTATTAACGAAAATTTTACGGTATGCCTAAAATATCTCAGTCAACGAAACTTAACTATTTTTTGACAAAGTCAAACCAAACTTTAAGATTTAAATTACATTTTAAAAGCTCATGCATTTTTTTTCCCAAATTTAAAAGTTGGCACATTTTTCCCAAATTAAAAATCAAAGTAAGAAAAAAAGAAGACTTGTCCAAAAAAAAAAAAGACTAAAAAAAGTTCACTAGAGTCCATTTTCTTCTTCTTCCTCACACCAAAAAGCTTCCATTGATTTCGCATCAGATCTTGCTCTCTCTTCTATCTCTGCGATTCTTCTGGATCTTCTCAAATCCATGAAGGAATCAGATCTAACCACCGAACCAATCGCACAAAATCTAATCAAGCTAATAAGCAATGTCTGTTTCTCAGTCTTCGTTTTCACAGTTCTCATCTTCACAGTAATCGCAGTAACTTACCAACCACCAGATCCATGGCTTGAATCTGCTCCAGCACTCACCAAACTCCTAACCGAAACCGAAAACGCAACTTTCAAAATCGACGGTTCGATTCTCAAAACCGGCGAAGATCTCGCTTCATCTCCGTCATCATCACCTCCGTCGAACTCCACAGAGCAAGTCACGGAGGCGACGATTGAGAAATCCGAGGCGAAAATCGGTAATATGACTGTGAAGAACTCTATAGATTGTGATGAGGATTTGAAGATTGTGAATTGTTCTGATCCGAGAGTTTTAGTTGCTGTTGAGAGGTTTAATTTGAAGGTTTTTAAATCTATTGTGTTCTTAGAGTACGAAACTCCGGTTAACGGATCGAAACTAGACGAATGCGATGTTTCTTGGAGGTTTAGGAATAAGAAGGAGAAGTCATGGAGGAGATACAGAGATTTCAGGAGGTTTAGGTTTGGATTTGGTGAGAATTGTACTTATAAAGTGTTTCATACTAGTGGTTGGCATTCTGGTGTTAATGCTCGTAGGCCTAGGATTAGTAGACCGAGCTCGAGTCGAGGAGCTCGCGGTGGTGATTCGGAGATTAATGATACGATTCCGACTCTTGGTTCGCAGACGAGTTTCCGGAGAGGGAAGTATTTGTATTATTCGCGGGGTGGTGATTATTGTAAGGGTATGAATCAGTATATGTGGAGTTTCTTGTGTGGTTTAGGTGAAGCAATGTATTTGAATAGGACTTTTGTGATGGATTTGAGTTTGTGTTTGTCTTCGAGTTATAGTTCTAAGGGGAAAGATGAGGAAGGTAAGGATTTTCGGTATTATTTTGATTTCGAGCATCTTAAGGAGACGGCTTCGATTGTTGAAGAGGGTGAGTTCTTGAGAGATTGGAAGAAATGGAATCGGTTGCATAAACGGAAAGTTCCTGTTAGGAAGGTTAAGACGCATAGAGTGTCGCCTTTGCAGCTTAGTAAAGATAAGAGTACGATTATATGGAGGCAGTTTGATACTCCTGAGCCTGAAAACTATTGGTATAGAGTTTGTGAAGGGCAAGCATCGAAGTATGTTGAGAGGCCGTGGCATGCGTTGTGGAAGTCGAAGAGGTTGATGAATATTGTCTCTGAGATTAGTGGGAAAATGGACTGGGATTTTGATGCTGTTCATGTGGTTAGAGGCGAGAAAGCGAAGAACAAGAAGCTATGGCCACATTTGGATGCAGACACATGGCCTGATGCGATATTGACCAAACTTAAAGGATTGGTTCAGGTGTGGAGGAATTTGTACGTTGCAACTAATGAACCGTTTTATAATTACTTTGACAAGTTGAGGTCTCAGTACAAGGTTCACTTGCTTGATGACTATAGCTACTTGTGGGGAAATAAGAGTGAATGGTACAATGAGACTAGTCTCTTGAACAATGGGAAACCAGTTGAGTTTGATGGGTACATGAGAGTAGCTGTTGATACAGAGGTGTTTTATAGAGGAAAGACTCGCGTCGAGACGTTCTATAACCTTACCACGGACTGCAAAGACGGGATCAATACATGCTAAATTGATCATTCAGGTTGTGATATGTTTTCATTGTTTTATTTGTTTGTGTATCAAATTCAGTTATGCTTGTGTTGTTTACCTTGTGTTCTACTAGCTATTGAAGAGTGTACGTAACGTTTACATTTTTTGATTCATATCCTTAATTCTGTAAGAAGGCAACACCAAAGTGACATAGCTGATACATATCGATTCAGGAATATATTGTTTATGATTATGCTTTTAACTAGAACTCTTTTATCGATCAAAACAATCTTGTATTGTTCATCTGTGTATCATGAACGGGATCAAAAAGTTGAAAGTATCAAGAGTGTGCATTTGCACAAGGTGGAGGGTTTCGGCATTGTGATTGCGGGCAGCTTTAACACCGTCCAGTCAAACACAAAATCAAACTGAAAACCTGAGATAAACAAATACTCCATTGGTGGCAACAGAAGTATTAACTTAATATATCCTGAGAGGAACAAGGAGATATCGAAAATGAATCACCTTCACGAATAAAAAGGTCGCGGAACAGTCTCTTCAAATAGGCATAGTCTGGCTTATCATCGAACCTAAGCGAGCGGCAGTAATGGATGTAGGTTGCAAACTCTATTGGATGACCTTCACATAACGTCTACGAAGACAATGATGCAAAGTTAAGTACATAGACTCATAGAAGTTTCTAAATGTGTCACCATATACAAAGAACTTACTTCGATGGAAGTTGAAACCTTCTTCTCGCTAATCTTGTCATATTTCTGTTTCTTATTCCCAGCTTTTAGTCCCTTCCATGGGAGACTACAATAAAATAGGATAAGAGATGGAATGATAGACAAGAAGAAGGATATAAAGAGAGGTTACTCCATGATTTTCACCTTCCTTTGAGGAAGTACATGAGGATATAACCAAGTGATTCTACATCATCCCTCCGACTTTGCTCTACCAAGTTTAGAAATATTGAAATAAGAAAACGTAGTACGCGAAAAGAAAGAATAAGATCTGCGATAGCGATAAGAGTATACCGATCCCTAGGTGAGTGTTCAAGCTGGCATACGCCGGAGTCCCAGTTAGACTTTTATTCTCCCTAAACAACTCATACGTAAAAAAGCATTCAGTAATAACCAATATGAGGAATATGTGACATAGAAAACCTTGTTACCTATATGGAATATGTCGGTAGCTTGAGCTATCTCTATATTTCCTAGCCAAGCCAAAGTCTATAATGTAGACCTAGAGAGTGATGATACAATAGTCATGAGATCCCAAACTCAAAGTTGAGAGTTCATGAAGAAAGATTACCTGATTTGCCAGCCTTACCCATAAGAAAATTATCCGGCTTTATATCGCGATGAAGAAACGACTTAGAATGGATAAACTCGAGCCGATTAATCTAAACACAATGTTTAATAAACAAGTAGGTTAAATCCAAAACACCATTAACAGTGACAATGAATCAAATCCAAAGCATATATATTACCATTTGATCAGCTAGCATGAGAACTGTCTTCAAACTAAATTTCTTGTTGCAATGACAAAACAGATCTTCAAGGCTTCCACCAAGCAAATCCATCACTAAAACATTTTAATCCCCCTCGACGCCATACCATTTCATGTTTGGAATACCATCTACATTAACAAAACATATACCAACAAGAAAATGAATAACCATTAACAAAGACTGTAAATAAACCATTTCATACTTCCACTCTGAAGAACTCTATATATCCTTGACTCATATGCTAATTGTGGATGCACAGTCTTCACACTTTCCTACACAACACGCCAACAAAAACAATATTCTCATGATCCAACCAAACCAAAACGTGTTCGATTCGACTCAGTTCTACAAAGTTTAAAACACTCACAAACTTAATTGCAACATCTTCGTTACTTTGAACATCAGTTCCTGTAAGCAAACCAAGTCGTCAAATTAAACCACTTGGAACAGAAAGTGACCTAGTTACATGGAAAAAATATTATCAAATATTTTGGTAAAAGCATAGAGAGAATCGAACCAAGATAAATCTCTCCGAATGCGCCGCTACCAATTTTCCGACCAAGCCGGAACTTATTCCCGATACGAAGTTCCATCGTCAAAACTCCAATTGAAAAACCCTAACTTCTGTTCTACTCTGTCGAGCCAAATCCTGATTTTTCCTCATGTATTTATAGGTTAACCATTTTTGTTCGACGTAATTTTTTTTTTCTATTTACATTTTGGTGAGTTTTGTTTTTCTTACATATTTATTTCTAGATTCAGTAAAATTTCTGAAGTTCACAAATTCATACATACCATGCTTATACAATCGTTAGGCAGTAGTATAGACGTTTGGTAGAGACCTAGCGCCTAAATTATAAGAGTTTATGCAGAATGTTAATAAATTATTTACACATTTTGTAATAAAAATATAATTTATGAAATATGGAAAACTGATAATGTTACCTACTTGTTATATATATTATTCATACTTATTTTACATGAGAACTAAAATAGCTAATAGATGACAAAAACCACATTGGGACCCTTGTTCAAAAAGTGGCTATGCGTTAATTGGACGCTCGATATGGACCTAGCGATTAATCAGAAAATCGGATTAAAATCAGAGATTAATCGGGAAACTTTCCCTTTAGAAAAATTCTTTCTAATGCCCTTTTCACACTACCCCTTTTCAGTTCTACCCTTTTTCTATTTACCATTTTCATTTATACCCTATTTATATTTTTAATGACCATTTTACCCCTATTTGTAAATTGATTTAGGTTAACAAAATGAAATATTAATATTTTTCGCCTAAAATATTCCAAAATCAAATTTCCCGCCAAAATTTTCCCGCCAAAAATTTTCGAAAAAAAAATTTCCCGCCAAAATTTTCCCACCAAAATTTTCCCGCCAAAAATTTTCGAAAAAAAAATTTCCCGCCATAAAAAATTTTCGAAAACATTTTTCCCGTAAAATTTTGTTTTTGGCGGGAAATAGATTTACAAGAGATTTTAAAAGGGTTTTAAAATATTTTAAAAGATTTACAAGAGATTTTAAAAGGGTTTAAAATATTTACAAAAGATTTTAAAAGGGTTTAAAAGATTTACAAGAGATTTTAAAAGAGTTTTAAAAGATTTACAAGGGATTTTAAATGGCTTTAAAAGACTTACAAGAGTTTTTTAAAGATTTTTAAAGGGTTTAAAAGTGTTTTAAAAGATTTACAAGAGATTTTTAAAGGGTTTTAAATGATGTACAAGAGTTTTTAAAAGATTTTAAAAGAAATTATAAGAAAACCCTTTAAAAACTCTTGAAAATCTTTTTAAATCCTTTTGTAAAGGTTCACAAGAATTTTAAAATGGTTCAAAAAGAGTTAAAAAATGCTTTTAAAGACTTTATAAGAGTTTTAAAAGGATTTACAAAGGTTTAAAATCTTTGTAAATCCTTTTAAAACTCTTGTAAATCATGTTTTACCCTTTTACAAGCTTTTAAAATCTTTGTAAATCATTCTATACCATTTACCTATTATTTAAAAACGATTGTAAACCATGCAAACCTTTTTTAAAATCCCTTGTAAATCATTATTTGACACTTACTTATGCTTTAAAAACGATTGTAAATCATGTTAACCCCTTTTAAAATCCCTTGTAAATCATTCAATGCCACTTACTTATGCTTTAAAACGATTGTAAACCATATAAACACTTTTTAAATCACTTGTAAATCATTCTATGCCACTTACTTATGCTTTAAAACGATTGTAAATCATGTTTTACCCTTTTATAAGCTTTTAAAATCCTTTGTAAATCATTCAATGCCACTTACTTATGCTTTAAAAACGATTGTAAATCTTGTAAAAAGTTTTAAAATGATTTACAAAGGTTTAAAAAAGGGTTTTAAAGTATTTACCTATGTTTTTAAAGACTTTATAAAGATTTTAAGAGATTTTAAAATGATTTACAAGGGTTTTTAGCAACTATCAAAGCTTTTAAAAAACTTTACAACGTTTTTAAAAGAGTTTTTAAAAAATGTACAAGGATTTTTAAAAGCATTTTTCTGGCTGGGAAAAAAAAATTACGAGAAAAAATTTTGGCGGGAATTTTTTTTTTTGGCGGAAATTTTTTTTTGGCGGGAAAAATAAATTTTGGCGCCAAAAATTTGGCGGGAAACTTTCAGTTTCCAATTACATGTTCTTATTAGATGAGGGTAATTTGGTCATTCTGTTCAAGGGAAGAGATATTTTTAAAAATGAACAATAGGGTATTGTTGCAAAAGGTAGTAAAAAAAGGGTAGTTTTGCAAATCTCCCAAACTTTTGAGGTTATTTTATTGTTTTAAAATATAATAATCTAATATTGTTTTCAAAACGATAGTAAATACATAAAACTTTATTTTTAAGACAAAATTTAGGATTTTTATTAAAATTTCGAACTTAAATTAATTACATCATAAACTCTAAAACTAATGACTGAATAACAAAAAGATAAATTGTTTTGTACTTACAATTAAAAAATAATCAAGAATATATAAGATTAGGTAAAGATTAATCAGAAAGAAATCGGATTAAACAAAAAATAATAAATAATTAATTTTTAAAAGGATTAGTCATTAATCGAAGCGGATAAGGTCAATCTAGCGACTAAACTGAGATTAATCGGATTAAACGAAAATTTTTAGAACGGGGATTGGGACCAACTAATTTTTTTTTTTTAACACCAAATTGGGACCAACTAAATCATATTTTACAATTTTAATAATTAGCACGTCTTTTTTTCGTTTATTCAAAATGATATCCTATTAATAAAAACATTAAACTCGACGATAAGACTGATTAATACTAATTTTAAACATTTATACTGGTAAACCAATTTAATTCACCGATGAAAATAAAATTAGAATATACATAGACTCACAATATATAGAGTAAATTTTTATGACTTATATTTTTACTGTTAAAAATATGCTTTATAAATTACCAACTTCCAAATTTTTTATGTAAATTATTTATTTATATATAGATTTTTGATGTAAGAAATTAAATAACTTTTTTTTTTTTTTGCGTATGACGAAGACCCGACGGGTTTAATCGTCCTCAACAAACCCAAGTAGACCGGCCACTGAGTGCTGCTGATGAACGCTTACTCTGTTTCTCTCGACTTCACTAAACCTTCTCTATTCACACGCATCACTCTCTCTTCTCAGATTCCTCTAACCATGGCCACCACTGTAAACAAAACAGTTCGTGTCGCAGCTGCTCAAATGACATCGGTCAATGATCTAATGACCAACTTCGCCACTTGCTCTCGTCTCGTTCAAGTAATCCTCTCCAAACTCAAGATTTCATTTCGAAATTCAATAAATCGTATTAGACTTTGTGATTCAATTGATTAGAGATTTGATGTTTTGGATTCAACCCTTTTTTTCTTTCTTTACTTCAAAACTCTTCAGAAAGTTTCAATTTTGGGGTTTTGAAGTTGTAGAAATCCAAAAGTTGAAAACTTTATGAAGATTTTGTGAAGTGAAGAAAGAAGATTAGTACTTTCTTTAGTGAATGAAATTTGAAAGTCTCTATTTTTATCAGAAATTTTACTACTTTTGTTAGTCTTTTTACTCTCTGAGATTACTAGTTTATGAAGATTATTGAAGTAAAGTAAGAAGATTAGTACTTTCTCAAGTGAATGAAATTTGAAAGTCTCGATTTTTATGTGAAATTTACAACTTTGTTAGTCTTTTAAATCTCTGAGATTACTAGTGTATGAAGAATTTTTGAAGTAAAGTAAGAAGATTAGTACTTTCTCAAGTGAATGAAATTTTAAGTCTAGATTTTTATCCGAATTTTACTATGTTTAGTGTTTTATTAATCTTTGAGTATGTGTAACTGTTTAAAAGGAAGCAGCATTGGCTGGTGCAAAGCTGATTTGCTTCCCTGAGAACTTCTCTTTTGTGGGAGATAAGGAAGGAGAGAGTGTGAAAATTGCTGAACCATTAGATGGCCCAGTGATGGAACGGTATTGCTCTCTCGCCAGGTAAACGATATTATTTTGCTTATGTACACTGAGTTGTTTCCTAGGCATTGCTTAGCCTTTTTAATATGTTGTGTGTTTGCAGGGATTCAAATATATGGTTGTCTCTTGGAGGTTTTCAAGAGAGATTTGATGATACTCATTTGTGTAATACACATGTTGTGATCGATGATGCTGGAATGATCCGAGACACTTATCAGAAAATGCATTTGTAAACAATTAGACTCTCCTTGGATTTTGGAAAACTATTTGTTCATATCTATCACAGATTTTAAATGTTGAGTTTCTTTAGATTCTGTATATGGTCCAAATCACTAAGTGAACAACTTCTGGTTTTTGAAGGTTTGATGTTGATGTTCCTGGTGGAAGCTCGTACAAAGAAAGCAGCTTTACAGTTCCAGGTAAACATTGTTTCGTACAATCTTCCTGACTAGAATGTTCTTATCTAATCTAATCTTGATAGAATGTCTGAACATTCAAAGTAGTCCATTCCAAAAAATCTGTTATGCGTCTTGCTTTTGGAAAAATGCATTGAGTTATATGAATTTAAGAGAGTAAAGAAAGATTTGTTTGTGGAATATTGAGTCTTAATAAGATGTTTAGAGTACATTAAGTTGTATCACAACCTGATAATAAGCGCGAAACCACTGAGATCCATGATCGATAACACTTTTTCCGTCACATCATTACGCTGATAATCTCTACAGATTGTTTTTTAGTGCAACCTCTGCCATCACAGTTAAGAAGTCTATGAACTGATGTGCTGCTTAAATCCTGTATTTTGTCAGGGACAAAGATTGTTTCCGTAGACAGCCCTGTCGGGCGCTTAGGCCTTACTGTATGCTACGATTTGAGGTTCCCTAAGATATATCAGCAACTGAGATTTGAACAGAAAGCTCAGGTAAATCCAATGTAATTCAATTATTGTGAACCTGTCTTATTACTTTATATCTACCAGTATTGTTTAGGAAACTCAGTCAAGGAAACAACTGGTAGAATCACACAAGCTTAAATCCTGTTTGGTCTAAATTACGTGCGCTTCGAAACTCTGCGAAAAAACGACGAAACAAAAATGTGATAAAACTGAGTTCCTACAGAAAAAAAGCACAGACTTGAGTATAAAATGTCTGTCTTAATGCTCTGCAGGTTTTACTAGTACCATCAGCTTTCACCAAGGTCACTGGGGAGGCACACTGGGAGATTCTTCTTCGAGCCCGAGCAATTGAAACTCAATGTTATGTATGTCATTATACACTTATCTCCCTCTTTAACTTCTCATTGCATTTGTGATTAACAGTCTCTGTTCGATTTCCGTGCTTGGTTTATCGTCAGGTCATAGCTGCTGCTCAAGCAGGAAAGCATAATGAGAAAAGAGAAAGTTATGGTGACACACTGATCATTGATCCGTGGGGAACTGTAGTTGGAAGGTTACCTGGTGAGAATCCTGAAATGATCAAAGGCATCATCTATATCTTGATCTATGAAACACAAAAGTCTCTTCTTACCAAAATGAAATGATTGATTCTGTTGCTGTTGCAGATCGTGTTTCGACCGGCATTGTCGTGGCAGATATTGATTTTTCATTGATTGACTCAGTGAGAACAAAAATGCCAATAGATAAGGTAAAAATACAGACTTCACAAACTTGTTTTTCTGTTGGACCAAACGGTTAATCAAAAGAAGTCTTATATATCCATCTTCTTTGTTTTGCAGCAACGAGTCTCAATAGATCTCTGATGAAACCATTGGTGTTGTGAAATGTTGCCAATATAGTTACAAGCGTAGAAACATATCACCTTATTTGAATTCTACATTCTCTGTTTGCTTCGGTGTATTGTTTCATCATTGGTTAGGTGTAGATGATCATTGAGCTTTAGACAGTAGCTTGTCACCTATACTTTTAGTTGCACGTTGTTCTTTGGTAGTATTTGTACACAACATTTAATAGATTATAAATAAGTAACGTTAAAGAAACATCTTGACAACATTGATGATTTATTTATTGTTAGAGAAAAACATTTCCTCACATAAAGCTGGCAAATTCAAGAGCATCATCTACCACATCCATGATTTTAGATTTCGAATTCACCACTCTACAGTTCAATCTTATTTCTCCTTGTTTCCCTGTTAAAGGTGAAAGACTACTCATCCTTATTATTGCTTTCACGAACGCATCGAAAAATGTCCCTTGACCATCAGCGTATGCTCGAACTAAAGGGAGAGTGTCTGCAGCATCAGGGCTAGAGAACAACTCTTGGTCACTTTGGATAAGTCCTTTGTTCTCCTTGAGATTCACATAGTATTTGTTGTCAAAGAGTGTTGGTGTACGTAAATCAAAATCTACCAAGACACTCTGGTTTCCATTACGTGGACATTGTTTTCTTAGTGTGGCTAGGTAAGATTTATCAAGGGTTGGGTCGGGTAAACCGGTTTCACCGAAGTTGTAAAGACGATCCATTATGAACTGACATTGGCTTTTGCCAAAAGTGTGACCACCTAAACCAATATAGTCATATAGAGTTATTAGTGATTACAACTATAAAGATGAAAATGTTTCAAATGAGATAATAACATACCGGAAAGAGCAACTAGATCAGAAGAACGGTCGAGTCCGACATTTTTGAATCTATCCTTAAGTTGTTTAAGTGTAGAAGATGGACCTGGAAGGTTATCATTAGCAAGATCCATAAAACCTCTTAAGCTGTCTCTTCTTCCATTTGGAACCATCCATGAAGGACCTCCCGCCTAAAGTAAACATATTTGGTTAAACATTAACAAAATGGTCTACAAAAACCATTTGGATAGCATAGTAGAAGATGCATACCAAAACGATAGATTCTTTAGCTGCGATGGCGAGCATATCAGCACATGAAACGGTTCTAGGACATGCTTTCTCGATGGCAGCCTTCATTTTGTCGATTACATCGAAACCTCGAGCTGAATTAGCGTTCCCAAACGCATCTTTCTCCGTCCTAAACGATGTTGTGTTGTCTAACAATATCGATGCATCACATCCCTTTATCCAAACAAAATATTTTTATTGTCAATTAGTGTTAGATCAAGTTAATACTTCCACATAGATATATTTTACCTGCATCTACTGATTTGTTTTTCTCTTTTTACCGCAAGAAAAATAGTAAATCTAGTTATTAATGCGCTACTATACTACGCCACAACATCTACGTAATTTTTTTTTTGTTGATCAAAGACATCTATGTAATCTAATAATCCAAAAAAGAAAAATATGAGTTCACTATTTGTTTTTTGTGATACGAGTTCACTAATTATTATCTAATAATCGAAGAGAATTTTATCTTTGACTTTACTTTGACGACAAAATCTGACACTTGAGATAAGACAGCACTGGAATATCTATATAGAGTTGTAATAATAAAATAGTCATCTCAATTTCCGTAAGAAGTGGTTTGGTTGGTCCATAGAAAATAATAGCCACTCCAAATTGAACCAAAAAATAGTCAAAACAAACAAAATCAAACTTCCAAAAAGATAATTTATCCAAAAACGCATAAATTTTCAGATGTAGAAATAACTTTTTTTGTTACTTTGAATTTTTATTTAACTTCTGTTTTTTTTTTCCTATTGTTTTAATCAACCAAAAGAAAGCCAAAATTTCAAAACCAAACAATCAAAAGAAATCTATAGTTTTAAGTATCTTATTAAGACAAAAAGAAATCAAATATTTTTACGAAAAAATTGTGACAAAAATTATGACAGTATCGTGCGTCACGAACTGTGTCTGTTTATTCGACTATATTAACGTCGTCACAATCAATGACGAATTGTTACTGTTGTTAATCGTCTTGTGATCTTTTTAAGACCTTTATGGATTTGTGACGATTTTATTGTGACATTCTAAAATACGTTTCACTTTCGTCATAAAAAAATTATTGTGACTGAATATTGTTTTATTGTGACGATAATAACTGTATCAATATTCAGTTTTTTTATTATATAATTAATCTATCTTTATTTCAAGTTAATTAATTAATTAGACATTAAATGAACTAACCGAAATGTCTATCCTTATTTCAAGTTAACTAGATGAGTACCCGCAATACGTGCGGGCTTTCACTTTATATTTCGTAATTTAAAAGTATTTAAATGTAAGATTTTAGGTTAGTTTTTTAATAGGCAAGAAGACAAAAATCCTATTTGATACTAAGCTCCATAAATCAACATTTGTTTTTGCATTTTGCATTTAGATTCCTTACAAAATCTTTTCTCAGTAAACATTATTTTCAGAATTTTTTTTCATCTGTGTTAACCTTAAACCAAAACAATAAGACAAAATGGTAGAGGATTTGAGTCCAAGAATTTGATGATAGAATTCTCAAGTACTTCTCACCATTTTTCATATATTATATAGAAAAAGAACAAACTACAAAAACTATGAGCTAATCCACTATACAATTATTTAATCATATTTTGACTTAAAATTATAAAAATTAGGGAAAAATATCCAAGAGTATGAGAAAATCAATTAAATAATTTAATTTAAGAAAAAGATATACAAAATAAAAGAAAATTATTCTTGATACAATTAATTATGTAAAATTTTATAATATATACAATTAAATAATAAATCACCATAAACCATTAACTTACATTAATTATTAAGTGGACATTAGGCAAAAACTAAGTGATGATGTGTCATTCATATGAAGAGAGTTGACCAACTTTTATACATATGATTACACCACATATAGATAATATATAAACTTATGATCTTTATATATACAATGTTTATAATATTACCTGCGTATTTGTTATTATTAGTTAATTCGTTATTCTAAATGAACACTCATGCTACGCATGGGTTTTTGTTTTTAAAATTGTCGGAATATATGATTATAGTCTTTTGTTGATTTTGATGTTCATTTGTGTGTGTATGTTAATGTGTAATTAATAAATTCATATATATTTTATATAGTTATAATTTTCTATGATTAAATTTATCTATAATTCGAAATATCAATTTTATTATAATATAAATATTTATATACCTATTATTCAAATATTTCACTATCATGAACACACACAACAACATTATATGATATATTAATATGTAGTTATATTACTTATGTATTTTGAAACTTGCCTAACTTAATTGTAACAAACAATTTTTTATTCCATATATTCTTTTGTCATCTACTACACCAACCACATCATGATATGCTAGTAAATTAAGTCAACACTTTAATTCTCTTCCCTTTCATATAGCCATATAGAGTCTCGTGTTTTTGTGTGGGTATGTCTAATGTCTCAGATGACCACTACGTGAAAAAATTGTATATCAATGTTACGAAGTTATTAGAACGCACAAAAATAAACAGAAAGAAGGTCATATGATAAATCATAATCACATAACGTAATAATAAGAAAATATCCAACTAAAATTACTAAATTAATATGAGGTTAGGTAGCAAACATCTAAACTACAACATAAGTAAATTTTAGCCATTATGGATTAATAACTATTGATAAAAAAAATTAAAAAAATAATTAGAATAGAATGAAAGTAGTACTTTATACATTGTTATGATTTTTTATTTATTGAGTGTTTTTAGAAAATTCATTTAAGAGTGAGATTAATAGAGAATTTACACAACAAAAGACTTTTGATTTTTCCTCAATTAGTTGTACTAATTTTTTTTTTATAATTAATGTAAAATGACACATGTCATTTTCTTGTGTGATGATGTGTCACCCAAATGGAGAGAGTTGGCCAACTTTCATATATATGATTATATCCGTAAAGCATTCTCACTTTTTAGGATAAAACCATCAAAGAACCAAAAGAGTACTTAATATATACATGAATATATCGAATCTGGTGGTATCTTACATTAACAAAGCAGTCGTGGAAATGAAGACGAAGGATGCTTGCAGCGATGCGAGGGTCTGATCTCAGCGCATTGACAATGGTATTGGTTACAATATCAAAGACTTGCGGACATGTTTTATCGTAAAAGGAAGGGCTTAGTTGAGCATGAGACAATGAGACCTGAAGAAGGAGAAGAAGAAATCCCAATTTTATCAAAGAGGAATGCATTTTCTTTGCTCTCTAAGAGAATGTTTTTGGTTATGGTTAGATATGAGTGAATTTAGGTTTCTTCGTAACGATTCCTTATATAGGCAGAATAATCTAGCTTGGCGGCTTTTACTTTTGTGGATTATGAGATATTTTTATTCAAGTAGTGTATACGTTAATAGTCTATTACATATGGAATTGTACAAAGTGGTTTAAAGCATCTGTTTTTTTTCTTTCGGCTACTAGGTTTTAAAGTCTACAACACTTTAATTGTCAATGCTCAATTTGATTCCTATGCTATACAAGTGATAATTAAATTTTTCTTGGAATGTCTAATAAGAAGCATAGTAGTAACAATGTTCAAGAGTGTTTGACTTGAGAAGAAAAACATAGAGTTGTGGATGTTTTTTTTTAGTGTTAACAGGTTACTAGACCTCTTTTGTAAAACTAGGTGTTTAGAGTAAGAAATTGAGCAAAACAACATTAGTAGAAGAGAAGAATGAAGAATTGAACCGACCGTTTTTATGCAACATAGTAACAACAATGCTCTAGCTAGACGCATCATATATATGTGACTCAGGAGATGACTTGGCATTGTTTATGGTTTGATAATGATTTGACGATCGATCAATGTAGATTTTCGACATTATCTACAATTTTGGGTATGAACATGAAAAAACTTGAGTTCGGGTATGTATAGTAACGTAACGAAAGCTTATAGTTTTGGTATAATTATACCGTGATGACGAACTTGATGTTTGAAAGTGACAAACACACATAAAAAGCGGTGACTATATTCTAGCTACTCGATTTGGAATCAACGGTGTCAAGAGAGAATAGGAGATGTTTAGAGAAGGAATGAGGAGCGAAAGAGTGTGAGGAGACGACATTCCTTTGTTTTTGGCGTTATTACTATTCGAGGTAATGCTTTAATTAATGGTATATGTGGGTAAATTTAATTTTAGTATAATTTTTTGTTTTTGTTTTTTTTTCTTTGTTTTTATTTTTTGTTTTTTTTTTATCGACAATTTTATTAGTTACCATTTTCACTAGATCTGAGTAATTTGTATAGAACGTCATTTTTCGTTTGTTTTGGCCAATCATACATCTTATTACCTAGACAAATGCTTCCACTTTTGTGTGTAGACATGTGAAACTTCTACGTAGGTTGGCAACACCCATGGTTGGATGTCCGTATTTGATAATGTATAAAACCATCCCATGCGCAAAAACTTATCAGTTTCTTTACAGGAGTAATCAATGAAACAATGATATCCTGAAGGATTTATATTAACCGATTTAACTGCCATTGGCTCCAATTGAGCTAACGTCTAAACATTGGCTTCGTTTTCCGTTAATGGGAGAATGTTCCTTGGATCTCGATTAATATTCTCGTGAAGTTTTTCATTCCGTGATTTCTAAATATACCGTACGATCCAAGAAAAATTAGAACTAAAGAACCCAAAAAAAGTGTTCTCCAAAGTCAATAATTTATCTTTACATAGACCCAAGAAAATAGAAAAACTTCCGGAACTATTAGTATTGGTGATAATGCCAAGGTCTGAAATGCTGGTAGACACTCACAATTTTTTGATTAATAGTTAGTATAAATTTTTAAATTGAAAAAATGTATGAGATTTAACGTTTTGTTAATGTCTTTCAACTGTTTGGCGTATTATTCTGAAAGTGCAAGAAAAAAGATTGTGTATTTTAAAGATAATAGTTAGTATAGTTTTCATGGATTTTTCTTTTCGATACAAGGGTATATATATCATGGAATTCCAAATTTATTGTTTATATATACGTTGTAGTTGGATTCTATGTTAAATATTGTTGATAAAAAAAACGGAACAAAAAAATGCACACTGTAATAGGGTAAAAGTTAGATTATTCTAATTAGTTTAATTAGAATTACCAGAAAACACTCTATTAACATAAATCATTTACCAAAACAAAGAAAAAATGTTATTTTTTCTTCTCTTTAGTTTACGAATAATGTTTTTGTAGTGAAAGTTTCTTGTAAGTACTTTCAATTAATTAATATATCTATGATTCAACTACTAAGTACCAAATCTCACATATTACAGCAGCCCCCTTGGTTTGACGAATGATATCACTAGCAGCCTCTTTGGTTTGACTAGCACCCGGCTTGCTTTTGTCAAACCATGAAACTTTCTTTCATTTCATTATTAGTCTCGTGGGTCTCTCAACCACTCCATTGTCCTCTTTTTTTGGTTCGAATCTAGGACTTTTTGTGTCATACGACGAAGGACTTGCCACTAGGTCATCAACTTCAGTCGTCTTTTAATAATCAATATAGATGAGTTTATGTGGAAAATGCAAAAAGTTCTTAGAAAATGGGGAATTAAAAAAAACTTAGTGCTAGCACATGTTTTGTTTTTGTATTGATATGTGCTAGCACTAAGTTTTTTTTAATTCCCCATTTTCTAAGAACTTTTTGCATTTTCATCTTTACAATTTCAATTCATATTTATATTCTTGCCTAACAAAACCAATATAAGTAAAGACATGCACTTTGCTTCTTTCTATGTGTTTTCTTCACTTTTAGACACATGATTCAATTTTTTTAATAGTTAGGATGCTCAGAAACCGTTACTCGTATATCTCTCCAAGACTAAATAAAATTAACGTTCTTTTGGAGAGCAGATCCTTTCTAACGCAGATCAGTATCCTCTAAAATCTCTATATTTTCAGTAACCAAATGGTTTAACTACTAAATATCAAATATTCGTCGTGTGTTACATGACTAATTTTTAATATACCATACATAATTTTACAAGTTTATCCACTCTTTTCCTTATTTTCTACAATTCTTTTCCTTATTTTTTTGGACAAAAGACAATTATTTTCCTTCTTTTTTCCCAACAATTACTGTTAAAACAAATCACAAAAGACAAGTATACAGTAAAACCTCCATATATTAATACTCTATAAATTAATATATTTTTCCGATTCCAAATTGGGACCAATGTAAAAAGAGATACAATCGATAAATTTAATGATAATATTTTTTTTGAAAAATGCTATGTATACATATAGTACCATAATATTATAAAATAATATAAAAAAATCAAATGAAATATAATTTTTAGTAATGTTTCTTTTGCTTAAATTCATATTAGCTTTTGTTTAAATTTAATTCTAATATGTTTACTGTATCAAGTATTTTGGTGTTGTTTACTAGACATGAAAATTATTTTGTACATGTAAATGGTTCTAGAAAGATATTTTATTTAGTAAAAAAATCTTATATTTTCATTGAAAATTAAAAAAGTTATGAAATTAAGAAACTCTCTCTATAAATTAATAAATTATAACATTATTAATTTATCGATAAATTAATAGCTTTTTAAATTAATAGAATTTTGCAGTCCTAATACTATTAATTTATAGAAGTTTTACTGTATATGCACAAAAAATAATAAACATACAGTATTGGTATAGCCAAAAAAAAAAATGGATACATAATCTTACGTGAATGGCTAGATAAAAACGTCTAATTTCAATAGAAAACACTGATAAATAACCCTATTTACAGAAGAGAAAGTTTAAATGTATTTAAAGTGTGAAATAAAGAGATTCTGAATAAGAATACGCTATAATTAAAGTATTTTTAGACTTTAAAACCTAGTAGCCGAAAGAAAACAGATGCTTTTAAACCACTTTGTACAGAGTCATTCAACAAATAACAATGTCTTATTCAAAGTATAACATTCCATATGTAATATACTATTCACGGATACACAACTTGAATAAAAGTATGTCAAATAATCCACAAAAGTAAAAGCCGCCAAGCTAGAACCTTGGCCTATAAAAAGAATCGTTAAGACAAACCTACATTCACTCAAATTAAACCATAACCAAATAATTCTCTTAAAAGAGCTAAGAAAATGCATTCCTCTTTGATAAAATTGGGATTTCTTCTTCTTCTTATTCAGGTATCATTGTCTCATGCTCAACTAAGCCCTTCCTTTTACGATAAAACATGTCCGCAAGTCTTTGACATTGCAACCACTACCATTGTCAATGCTCTAAGATCGGACCCTCGCATCGCTGCAAGCATCCTTCGTCTTCATTTCCACGACTGCTTTGTTAATGTAAGATACCATTAGAATCAATATATTCATGTATATTTTAACTCTTTTGGTTCCCTATAGTGTAGCCCTAATAAAGAGCGCGAGGGAATGCTTTATGGATATTATAAACTTGAAATTAGGATATAAAAATGTGATAGACTTTTTGTTTTGTTGTTCGACTCAAATAGTTTGTTTCATGGTTTATTCATTTCAAACTGTGAAATTATTTTGGTAGTTTTGTTATTGAAATTTTGGCTTTCTTTTAGTTAGTTAAAAAATTGAAAAAAACAGGAATGAAAGAAATTTACAAAAACAATAGAAATTTACTTTTACATACAAAATTTATGTCTTTTTAGTTAAATTATTTTTTTGGAAGTTTGATTATACTTATTTTGACTAGTTTTGGTTGAATTATGGAGACTGGAGAGGCTATATATAAAATGGACCAACAACTTCTCAAAGACATTAATTTGATATTATTAGTACAAGTCTACATAGATTGTAGTGCTTTCTTATCTCGAGTTTCAGATTCTGTGTCAAAGTATGCTCGAAGATGTTTATAGTGAACTCATATTTTTTGGATTTCAAATATTCTGTCTTCGGATTCACGTGAAAAGATTATGCTATCGATAGTGTGATACATGTAGTAGTATAACTTGTTTATATTTAAATTCAAAGAATCTAAGATCAACTGTTTACGGATGTTAAGATTTTCTTTATGTAAACAATGTTGTTAGTTACTAAATGTGAAGAAAAATATTTTGTTTTGAAAAAGGGATGTGATGCATCGATATTGTTAGACAACACCACATCGTTTAGGACGGAGAAAGATGCGTTTGGGAACGCTAATTCCGCTCGAGGTTTCGATGTGATCGACAAAATGAAGGCTGCCGTGGAGAAAGCATGTCCTAAAACTGTTTCATGTGCTGATTTGCTCGCCATCGCGGCTCAAGAATCTGTCGTTTTGGTATGCATCTTTTACTATGCTATCCAAATGGTTTCTAGACCATTTTGTTTAATTTATAAGGAAGATGAGAGATAATTAGACCAAATATAATTGTTACTTTAGGCGGGAGGTCCTTCATGGAGGGTTCCAAATGGAAGAAGAGACAGCTTAAGAGGGTTCATGGATCTTGCTAATGATAACCTTCCAGCTCCATTCTTTACCCTTAACCAACTTAAGGATAGATTCAAAAACGTCGGACTCGACCGTGCTTCTGATCTCGTTGCTCTTTCTGGTACGTTATTTCGTTGGCAACATTTTCATCTATAGTTGTAGTCACTAATAACTCAATATGATTATTGGTCAAGTTTATTTATTCGTTCTATATTTTCATTTGGTTAGGTGGTCACACCTTTGGCAAAAACCAATGTCAATTCATAATGGATCGGCTTTATAACTTCAGTAACACTGGTTTACCCGACCCAACCCTTGATAAATCTTACCTCTCCACACTCAGAAAACAATGTCCACGTAATGGAAACCAGAGTGTATTGGTAGATTTTGATTTACGTACGCCAACACTCTTTGACAACAAGTATTATGTGAACCTCAAGGAGAACAAAGGACTTATCCAGAGCGACCAAGAGTTATTCTCTAGCCCTGATGCTTCAGACACTCTTCCTTTAGTCCGAGAATACGCTGATGGTCAAGGGAAATTTTTCGATGCGTTCGCGAAGGCAATGATAAGGATGAGTAGTCTTTCACCTTTAACAGGGAAACAAGGAGAAATAAGATTGAACTGTAGAGTGGTGAATTCGAAATCTAAAATCATGGATGTGGTAGAAGATGCTCTTGAATTTGCAAGCTCAATGTGAGGAAATGTTTTTCTTTAACAATAAATAAATTATCAATGTTGTCAAGATGTTATCTTTTTTTCTTACTTCCTTGTTTGTTTTGTGTTACTTATTTAAATTCTATATAACTATTAAACCTTGAATCCATAAATTATTTTTACCTATAATGAAAGAAACATTAAATTATCAATACTAAGTAATGGTCGTACGTCGATATTGTTGAACGTGGCGGATAAGTAAAACGGGTTTTACTTCTTCTTAATCTTACTTTCTCTATTGTAATATGGTTATATACCTAAATTAGTGTTTTCTCTTGAAGTTAGACATAGCTAGTGATAGCTATTCACGTAAGTTTCTATATATGTTTATGTATTCACATGAAGTTTATAAACTTATTGTACACGTTGATAAATTTCAACAATTATTGTAGAAAAAGGAAAAGAGTAATTAAGCAAATAATTAAAATCATATATATATATATATATATATATATATATATATATTATGTAGTACAAAGTAATCATGTGCATAAAAGCGAGAAAAAAAAAACACAGAGAATAAAGCGTAGGTCTTTAATCAAGTTGGATTATCCAAATCGTAAAACTATATTGGTTTTGTTAGTCAAGAATATAAAAATGAATGTGTCGAACACATACCGCTACAAAGAAAAAACAAACTATGTGCCTAAAAACATTTTGCATTGTTCACATAAACTCATATTTATCAATAAATATAAGACAACTAAAGTTGATGACCTAGTCAGTCTTTCATATGACACCAAAAGTCCCGATTCCAACTCCGATAAGATATAATAAAATGGGTTGAAGAAAGCAAACCGGGTGCAAGTCAAACCAAACATGTTGATTTACTTCGTCAAATTAAAGAGGCTGCTCACTGTGTAATATATGCAATTTCGTAGTAGTTAACAGATCCTTAATATATTAGATAATTAAAAATATAATGATTTATTTACTTCAAACACTTTATGTCGTTAGTTTTGTTATTGTTACTACAATATGTTCTGCAAAAGAAAAAGAAAACAACTCTTCAAATGTTATTTTTTTTTGTAATTGTTTACTCTTAACTAGTTTATAATAAATGCGGGTCAAACCTATGAATTCGAACTTAATTTATAATATAATTATAAATATTTTTAACAGCTTTTTTACATATACATACATTAAAATTTTCTATATTAATCTAAGAGTAATTTTAAATTTATAATCATAAAAATTCGTTTTAATATATTATTTATCAAAATTTTAAAAACTTGAAATGCGTGATAAAGAATTCTATTACGAATAAAATTCGATATTCTTGGATTGATCTACATTTTGCAAATTGAAGGTAAAATTACATAAAATGTAATTCAAAGCGTTTTTCCTTTTTCAAATAATCCTAAAATAATCTTTAAAAAAAAATAAATTTCAATCACAATTCATAACTAACAAACAATGAAAAAATAATTTCAGAAAAAACCCATTTTATAAAAATAACCCATGCACCATAATCGAGAAAGCTTCCTTGCCACAGTTCTCCAAAGCTGATGAAGCTATGGCTCGTCGACATTGGGATTCCCTGCGATACTCTCTTTTCAATTTTGTTTTCGTTTTTTTTCTTTTTATGGTAGGTTTTCCATCACTCTCAACCATCGAATGGAGATCGAGGTGAAGCTCACAGCCTCTAACGGTGGTGTGTGTGGTTGGACTGGAAGGTTTCCACCCTCTGAAAAGACTACTACTAAATCTCGGCTCCACCCGTGGGCAGATCTATTCTCGGGCTCAGCCCAAAGATCCTTGATGTCGTCTCATGTTTCAGCTCCGCTCATCGTTCTCCTACATGGCGTTGCTCCATCTCGCTTAATGTAAAGTCAAAGATTGCTCTGAATATATTCTGTTGTGTTATTCATATTGAAGGTGACGATACAAATATATATGTGTACATGTCGAGTTTAAACCTAATACACAAACTAATAAGGCTTCGTACAAGCCCATTTTCTAATCATCTTTGTTTTCCTCTAAGCCCATCTCTAATACTCCCCCTCAAGATGGACAGTGGAGATCTCGAACACCCATCTTGCCAAGTAGATACTGCAACTGTTTTCGACCAAGGGTTTTGGTAAGAAAATCGACCAATTGCTCTTTCGTACGAACATGTCGAGTAGACACAATGTCATCTTTTATCCCATCGCGAACAAAATGACAATCTCTTTCAATGTGTTTCGTACGCTCATGGAACACCGGATTGGTTGCGATGTGTAGTGCAGCCTTATTGTCACAATGAAGAATTATTGGTTCTGGATGGGGAATCTGAAAGATAAGAAGCAATTCCTTGAGCCATATGAGTTTCTGATAAGTATAAGCCATAGCTCTGTATTCGGCTTCAGCGGAAGAAAGTGACATACGTTCTTGCTTCTTTGTCTTCCAACATATAGGAGATTTTCCAAGTAAAACAACATAACCAGACAGTGAACGACGTGTTTTTGGGCACTTTTGAAAATCCGAATCACAATAGGCATTCAAATGAAGATCATCATCCTTGCTTAGCAATAAGCCTTGACCACAAGTCCCCTTTAGATATCGTACCAGACGAACAGCCGCTTCCCAATGACGTGTACGTGGTTGTCCGAGAAATTGCTTTAGAAGATGAACTACATAGCAATGGTCCGGTCGAGTAATAGCAAGATAAACCAACCGACCAACTAACCTGCGGTATTTAGTTGGGTCAGAATAGAATTCACCATCTTCTTTGGCGAGAGTATGATTCTGTTCAATGGGAGTATCAACAGGTTTAGCTCCTAGCAGCCCGCATTCAAATATAATATCTAAGGTATATTTGCGTTGCGAAATGTATATCCCTTGTTTTCCTCTAGAAACTTTGATCCGAGAAAGAATTTTAAAGGACCTAAATCTTTCATGTGAAAACATTCACTCATATACCTTTTAAACTCCGTAGTTAAGTTGGAATCATTGCCTCCAACGATGAAATAATCCACATATACTAAGATATACAAGCACGAGTTCCCATTGAAGTATGTGAAAAATGAGTAATCCGTGTAGTTCTGCACAAACCCGAATTCTATAAATGCATTTGAGAGCTTTGAAAACCAACATCTTGGAGCTTGTTTGAGCCCATAAAGCGACTTTTTGAGCTTACACACTTGTGAAGGATCCACATTTTCAACACCCGAAGGAAGCTTCATGTATATCTTTTCCTCTAGATCCCCATGTAAAAACGCATTATGAACATCCATTTGAAATAATTCCCAATTTCGAGCAGAAGCAACTTTCAAGAGTGTACGAATTGTCGTCATCTTTACTATGGAGCAAAAGTTTTGTTATAATATGTTCCTTCCTCTTGTCTATTCCCAAGTGCAACAAGACGAGCTTTGAACCTTTCTATGGATCCATCAGAGTTGTACTTAATTCGGAAAACCCACTTGCAACCTATAGCATGTTTGCCTTCCGGTAACGACATTATATCCCACGTTTGGTTCTTTTCAAGAGCCCCAACCTCTCCTTTAACTGTATTAGTCCATCGCGGATCACTCATCACTTATTTAAAGGAAGTTGGTTATGAATTAGCGCTTATTGCAGCTAGGAACATTTGCTGAGGAGGGGAGAACCGATCAATTGATACATAATCAGTGAGAGGATAGAGACACTTACTTGAGGAGATTTGAATGGAGGCAGTTGAAGTGTGAGGGGGTTTATCAAGTTGTGTTCCCGAATATGTGACATATGGCTCTAGAAGTACGAGCCTCATCCTCTTTCTTTTACCAACCCCAAGTTCTTCAAAGTTAGATTCTGCACTTGTTTATGTTTTTTTAGGTATCGAGTCACTCGATTCAGCCTGATCGATTGATCTGGAGTCAGGATCGATAGATCCATCTCTATCTGGAATGTTTGCATCGATTGATCAATCTTCTGGATCGATCGATCGGTTTTTGTCTGAAACTTTTTCTTTTGTTAGATCGATCACGCTAACTTCTGGATCGATCGGTTGATTCTCTTCTGTAACTTGACTTGATCTCGGATCGAGCAGGCTTGCATCTGGATCGATCGAGCTTGTATCTGGGAGTAAAAGAAACTCACCCTGTCGACTAGCGATAGTCGAATTTGGACTGTTATAATCATCTTCTCTTGCTAGAGCACTCTCAGAGTAAGGAAAACATTCCTCCTCGAAAGCAACATCTCGGGAAACAAAAATTCTTTCAGTTTGAAAATCCATCACTAACCATCCTTTCTTTCGAAATTGATATCCAAGAAAAAGACATCGAGCACTGCGATCTTCAAATTTGTCATTCGAACGTCTTACTAGCTTTGCATAGCAAAGGCACCCAAATATCCTTATATCATCATAAGAAGGAGGATTCTGAAATAATACTTCGTATGGTGTTTTCCCTTTAAGTAGGATTGAAGGCGTTCGGTTGATCAAATGAGTAGCAGCTTGATTGCTTTCTCCCCAAAAACGAGTTGGAAGCTTTGCTTGAAACAACAATGCTCGAGCAACATTCAGTATATGTTAATGTTTCCTCTCGACTCTCCCGTTTTGCTGTGGTGTATCAACGCATGAAGTTTGATGTACAATACCGTTTTCTGCGAAATAAGAACTCATACACATGAATTTTGTACCGTTTTCCGTTCTTATTGTTTTGACTTTCTTGTCAAATTGTCGAAAAACCCATGCCACAAAGTTTTTGAGCATTGTGGATACCGATGGTTTTTCAATGAGAATTTGAGTCCAAACAGCTCGCGAGAAATCGTCTACAATGGTGAGAAAGTAAACTGCTCCACAAGTAGCTTTTGTTCTATAAGGACCCTAAACATCACAGTGAATTAAAGAGAAGAAATCATCTACTTTATTTGAACTTTCTGAAAACGAAACACGAGTTTGTTTTGGTCTGAAGCAAACATCACAACATTCTTCTAAAGTACTAATACTATTTTTGAAAACACCAACATCTGAAAGAAAAGATAAAACTTTTGGAGAAGGATGACCCATTCTCCTATGCCACAAATCCCGAGCATCAACTGTCCTGACACGATTTATTTGAGGAATAACCGCACCAGCAAGATGATAAACCCCATCACGTTCAGTGCCCGCTCCAATCAAAGTCCTCGAAGCTTGGTCCTGTATCACACAAAACTGTTTAGTAAATATGACAGCACTCGCAATGTCATGTAAGAGTTATGACACATAAATAAGTGTAATTGACAATTCAGGGGCATAGAATACGTGACGAAGTATCAATTGTCCTCCGAGAATTCGTGTGCCATATCGGGTTGCCCAAGTGACCTTGTCATTTGGCAATTTGATAGGGCAAGGATCTATTTTATGAATTTATGTTAGAAGATTCATACCACCAGTCATATGGTGTGACGCTCCTGAATCAATGATCACATTAAACTCACTATGAGTTCCATACAAAATCAGTTTTTCACTCTTACCAGAGTATCCCTCTTTGCTTGCTCCATTTGACTTCTTGCATTTCTCAATGAATTTGGCCAATGTATTCAATTGACTATCAAAGAGCTGCAGAAGACCAGTTGTGGACGACGCCGACCCGCTTGTTGTCGTAGTCATGGCACCAGAAACATGTGAGGCGGACAACGAAGAACTACGACCACGTTCTCTGCCTCGCAAGGACCCGCGACCTCTACCAGATGAACCTCTCCCTGCGTTTTGAGATGATTCGTTCCACCATTCAGGATAACCAAAAATCTTGTAACATTGGCTCTTCTCATGACCTGTCTTTTCACAGTGAGAACATGTCAAGGATTGTTGTTTGAAGCTATCCGCAACGGACACCGAAAAACCAACGATTCCTCCCTTTTGTTGTGGTTCTCGTGTTGCCTCAATGTGTCTCTCTTCTGGAACTATTTGTGAGTAAACGCTCTCCAAATTTAGTTCATGAAGTCTTGATAGCAGATTTGATGGGGTTGTGCCAAATCTTTGATTATCAAGTCCCATTAAGGATTGGTGGATGTGAAGTCCATCTTGTTTCTTCTTGTATTTCTTCATAGAAGAACAGCTAGAACTCCCACAACAACAGATAAATCCTTTGTCTATATCTGAGATATCATCCCAAATAATCTTCAATCGTCCATAATATTCTTCTACCGTTTGTCCATCTTGTTTGCATACGCTGAGATCAGCGTGGAGTTGATGCTCTCTTGTCCCGTCGCTAACAGAGAAGCGAGATTTCAAACTACTCCACATCTCAGAAACATCTTCAACTAGTGATATTGATGATCGTAGCTTTGGCTCCACGCTACTGTAGATCCATCTGATGATCATCGAGTTCACCATCTCCCATCGTTCTACATCTTCTCCATCACCGTCTGGTCGCTTAATACTTCCATTAAAAAACCCTACCTTACGCCTGGTTCGCAAGGAATTCGTCATCAATTTGGACCATCGTTCATAATTGTTCCTATTCAACAGAATTGGTGTCAACACTTGGCCGGTATTGTCGGTTGAGCTAAGATGATAAGGAGACATCAAAGCTCCTTCACCACCTGAACTTCCGACGATGAGTTTCCCGGAGCTCTTTGTGTATTTATCTTCAGTTCCAGTCATGCTTGATTCACAATCTGGATTTTTGTAATATTTCAATAATCAAAGCAATCTTCACAGGCTAAAGGTAGGCTCTGATATCATGTAAAGTCAAAGATTGCTCTGAATATATTCAGTTGTGTTATTCATATTGAAGGTGGCGATACAAATATATATGTGTACATATCGATTTTAAACCTAATACACAAACTAATAAGGCTTCGTACAAACCAATATTCTAATCATCATTGTTTTCCTCTAAGCCCATCTCTAATACTTAGCCCATGCTTTTCCTCTTACTAACTACCTCGTTCTACACATACACAAGTTTCCTCAAAATATTTCCATCATCAGACATCGGTGATTGTGAGACCCAACTCCATATTTTAGCCCATCAAAGGTTCATCTTCCCTAATAACTTAAAATCTAAACGTGGGAGTATATATTGGTGTATGTATCACCTTCTTCATGAAAGCCATCAAAAAGAAACGCAAAACCTAAACTTGAAAGAGATCGTGAGCCACCGTTTTGTGGTTTTCATGATGATCAATCATCTATGGAGAGATGTGAGAGAGAGCTGAACCACCAATGGAGAAATATAAGGCAACCCAACAAAGAGGGTGTGATATGGCCAAGGAGAAGAGAAGGATGCGAAGAGGATTAGTTGCAAAGAAGAAGAAGAAACCGGAGACAAAGGCGAGACGTGACGGAGAGATGGGATCATCATCACCGGAAAGGAAAAACATTGAGAGGGGAAGATATGATTCACAACAGTAAAGGCAATTGACAAAGAAGAAGATCAAAGCATCCTAGGTTAGGGCAAAGCAAAACAGAATCAAAGAAGGAAGAAGATAACGGGAAAAGTGTAGTTTCAAGTTGTGGTTTACGAGGGAGAATCCCGTCATGACAAGGAGTATCAGATAATGAGTAAGATGTCGTTGAAAAGATTAATTTGTCAATAATCCATAGCAACTGACGAAGTTTAAATCGGGTTTATGACTGAGAAGTTATGAGTGTTTCTTTTGGGCCAAGCAACTACAAAAATATTGCAAAACTAAGCCCTAAGGAGCTGCTCCGAGATGGGTTCTTCACAGCAACGTTTGGAGGTCGGAAACTAATCCGATCGGGACGAAATTTGGATGGTTCACTGAAGAGTTATTACGGTGTCTTAAGGGCAGCTGAAACAAGTGTTCTACATCATCATGTGGCCAAGGTGAGGGTGTGATCTGCGGGTTCGATTACAAGTTTCTATTTTTATATTTCAAGATTCATTGCATAGGAATAGATATGTTTGCTTAGTAATAATGAATTGATAATTAGGATTGATGATATGATGATTGTTCTAGTATTATAGGATGATTGAATTATTGTACTTGTGATAACAAGTAATTATATGTGTTATATAAGAAAGTGGAATTACCATCTTTTGAGATGATGAAAAGTGGAACAGTGGAAAATGGTCTACATTAAATTGATGGGTTCTTTGTAGCTCAATAAAAGACTGACGAGTCCAGTGGAACTAGATAGGTTCAAAGGTCAGGGGAGATGATCGAACCTGGTATTGATGTAGAGAGCTTGCTTAAGCAAGAATGAGATGTGTGTTATAGTCTTGCATAGTGATGCATACTATATGAGTGTTGTGTCTTTTTCTATGTGATTGCTGATTGTGTTTTAAAGGTAGAATCGCGTATCGTACTTCCACTGGGCGGAAAAGATCCTCTCACTGAGTAATTCTTTACTCACCCCTTTTCCTCCAGGTCACGGTGAGAATCGTGTGTAGTCGCGCAAGTCCGTCTCGCTTATGGTGTATTTTGGGAACCTCGGGTTTATTTTCTTTAATTGTTATCTTCTTATACGATTTATTAAAGAGTTTTCAATGATTTAAGGTTATTTTTAAGACGATTTTATATTTGAATTAAGAAAGTGGAATAGAGGAAAAATATAAGCAAGGTGAAAGTACGCCGTCTCAACGTTGAGGGAGACGGGCGTGACACTGATGGCAAGATTTCAGTTTCTTGTACTGTCAGTTGCGCCTCGTCTGGTGAGGTTGTCGTCCGCGCACGCCAAAACTCTAGTGTGGGTGAAGAGAACTTTCTGTGAGCTTCAACAACAGTCAGGCCCGTAACGCTTGTTAATTAAATCCAACACATGTGGATGTGGCACAACCATCTCTCTATCTTGGTCCATGTTTGTTTCTCTATGTCTATTACCTATTCCAATTTTATTGATGTTTCGACGTTGTGATTTGTACGAAAAGGCATTCGTCAAAATTATGTGTCGACATCCTTACTTTGGATCTCTGTTTATAATTCTCAAACCATGGTCAAAACTTTAATCCAAAACTCTTCTGTCTAAGAGTATAAGAGCAAGAATCCTTAGTATCGTATCTATACATTCGAGTCAGTTTCAATGTGACAATGGGCATCACCTTGGCATGTTTCTCTTATACCGATCAATAGCTTAGCCGACTCTTTGCCAAATAATCTCGCATCCTCCAGATTTGTATCCAGCTTAGCAAGACATTAAATGACCTTTTGTCGAGAGATCCCGAATCAACGTGAAAACAAATTCTACCTGTTTTAAAAGTTTTCTCTAATCCATCTTCTTTGAAATTTGAAGAACATTTTTTCCAACCCTCCTCCTATATGGAGAGAACTCTCTATGAAACTTAATGTCGTTGGCTTCAGGCTACTAAGCCGAGCAAGCACCCGAGCTCCACAATCCTTTCACTACTTCGTGTAGAGTGTCACGCATCAGCGAGTATCAAGGTTTTGGATGCTTTTCAGTGTCACTATGTCTAATAACTGTGGGTAATCTCTCACTGCCTGAAGTGTTCGTTGTCATGATCCCGACTAACCGTTTTCTTGCTTGTGGCAACCTCAACAATTGTCTCCAAGATCTTTTAGACTCATCGTTTGTCTATTCATGTTCTTTTTATGTTGCATCCTTAGATGCTTGTAATCTTATTTTTGTATTATCTAAACTTGTAGAACTTGTCATCTTTAGCGTGCTTAGAGTATTAATGAAAACATGCTTGACACTAATGTCAAAGCATGTGGGCCCAAGCCCGTGGGTTGAAGGTTCACTTGACACTAATGTAATCCATCTCTTTGGAAGGAAGAACTCTACGTTTTTCGTTGGAAGGAAGAACTCTACGATTACCACATTATGACAAAACCTTTCCAATTATACGACAATCAAAAATTCATTGACATTTCTACCACATTTTGTGGACAATTGTACCCTTGTGAGAATAAAGATGTGTTGGAGAGAGAAACGGAAGCAATTGCATTAATTGCAATCGAGGACAATTTTTGTTACACTCGGGACAAATTTTATATCGGGACAAGATCGTATCGAATGAATAATAGGATGAGATCAGAGACAAGTTTAGATCGAATGAATAAATAGAAATAGATCGAGACAAGTTCAAATCGACTAAGTCAAACACAAAAGTAGATCGAGATAAGTTCAAATGGGGGACATATGTCGTGGACATGGAACAGAAAATTGTGGACCAAAACCACATTGGCGTGTAGCCAATTTATCTTTGGGGACAAAAAAGAGATCTTTTCTTATATTTCTCAAAATCTAGATTCAAAATCGATATTGTTAGAGTTTTGGAATTAGATCTAAAGTTTTTAAGAAGATGAAAAAGTAGTACAAAAAAGATGAAGAAAAAAAATACTAATCAAGAAAGAGAAAGAGAAAAACTTAATAACTTAGTATTTGCTTTGGGTAAAATAGTATTTTGAAATAAAAATGTAGTAGATTTAGAAAGGAGGAAGGTTTTTTGTTATTTTGGACAAATACTTGTTTTCATTTATTCAAGAAGTGGTGATTCAAAGATCACAAAGTTTAAAACATATATAAAAGAGTTATTCCCTAATACCATAGTAAGATAGATAAGGTAAAAGGACATATAGGTTCTATGAGAGCTTTGAAACAAAAGCTATTAAGCATTTTGATACTTGTGAGGTCACGACTATTTGATTGATTTTCCACGAGCGAATCGGTAGATGACAAGTTGGTCACTATCAAAAGACAAGGTGACATTGAAGAAGGTTTCACGTCCGAGATTTTCGGCGACACGAGAGGGGCGAGCTTGAATTGTTCGTCGGCAAGGAGATGGGTAATTGCGGTTATATCGTCGGGTGGGATTGGAGATAAAAAGTTAAGAAAGCTTTGGTAAACACTGTTTCTTGGAGACGGGATCATAATGCCGTTATTCCTCAAATTTTCATTTTCATGAATAATAACTTTAATATGGTATTTTGGAAAAAATTTAGAAAGATGTGGTATTTTTGTTAGTTTTTTCTTTTTCTTATTATACCCTTAACCAGAATAATACATAAATAATAAAAATAAAAGGAAATACAATTTAGACCTAAAACTGAAAAATATCTTACGTAGTAGCTCTTTAGGGTTCGCTCTTCTCTTTTCTTCTTATCATTCTCAATGGACAAGTCAAGTAAGAAATCCACCACCAAAGTAACAATCTTCGTCGCCTTAATTAATTATGGTTCCCTTCTTTGTTGTTAGTAGTTTTACTCTATTAATGGCTTCTTCGCAAATTTAAAAGACCTTGATTTGGTTTTGCAACTTTAGGATGAAGCAACTCCTGCTGTGATTAAGCCCACGAAACCATTAAAGGAAGGTAAGAAATTGAGTTTCTTTTGTGTCGCTCTCTCTTTGCTACATTAAAAGCTCCTTTATTGCTCGTACTGCTTTGGCTTAGGAGATACGTTATTTAATTGATCTTTGAGCTTGTGTTCTCTATCTGCTGAACTCTGAAGTATGTCGATTTTTAAAAACATTTTATTGATTTTAACGTTTTTGTTGGTTTTTCTTTTAGGTAAGAGGGAGCCAGAAGATGATTTAGAGACCAAAGTAAATCTGAAGAAGCAAAAGAAAAACTTTGAGAACAAGGTTGGATTCAGAGGAATCCTATTGTTCTTGAGAGAGTATTAATTAAATTCATTCTTTCTCTTGTTAATTTTCTTACATAGTGTTTTAATGATCGAAACACTATGTAACAGGAGACAATGGAAGGATACACCAGCTTTCTTCAGATGATCGAAGCAAAGGTTGATTTGTTGACCTCAAAGGTGGATTCGTTGACCTCAAAGGTGGATTTATTGGTATCGGTGAAGGTATGTGTGAGACCCCGTCCCGGACGTCTCGGCGTCCGGCGACGTTGTACTCAAGTTCGCGCCTCTTCCCGGCCGAACCTCTTAATTTTTCGCTATGCAACATAGAATTGCCTTTACGAGGCTAAAATCTATAATCGCTCTCTTATTACACAGCGGAAGTCTTTCTAACCTTGGTTTAATTCTAACCAACTCTTGTACCGGTTTCATCGTCTTTGTTCCTTAGACTTAGATCGATCCTTTACTCGGTCAAGACATGCATATGTTCGCTAACTATTCTAAGGAAAACAATCGCATATTCCTTTATCCTACTTTCACGGTCAATTACCAAACGTCTATCTTAACTAATAAGCTAGATCGTTACATACCTTGGTCAATATGCGGATTTGATTCCTTAGCCCGTTTGTCGCCTTACTCCATTCGTTCAACGACTCGTCATCGGTCGTGAATTGATGAACCAATCCCTATCGTTACTTAGCCATACAACCAACCAACCCCACTGGTCTAAGTACAATGATAGAGATTGGGGATCGTACGATTCCCTTGGTTCACGATGGCCGAATCAAGCTCTTGGCTTATTGGTCCATTCGTTCTCCAAACGTACGCCCCTCCGGCTACATGGTGGACGATTGAGCCATCGGCTTATCGAACCATCCATGTTTCCGTTCCGGTCGTTTAACACTACGACCGCCCACGGTTTACTAACCGTTTACCCGTCCGGTCCATGGTGGTCGATAAAGCTTTCGGCTTAATGATCCATCCATGCGGTCCGAACGATATCCTTATCACACCCAAGGGTCCGTGGATTCATCCACTGGATCATCGTAGGCTAGCCCATGAAATCTTTCTTCCGTCGGCCTTAGGTTTGCTCGCGGGTCCAACATCCGTTTTGTCCATCGGTTCCCACCGTGGACTTTCCCGTTGGTTATCCGTCGAGTCACCCTTTGGTCTTACCGATCTCTGATCGGTTTCACCATGGCTGAGGAGATAGATACATGAAGGCGGCCGCGATGTTGATCCTATATGGTGAATCACGTTCCTTACCCATTCTTGGTGCTTTCTCCCTTTATCGGTAAGATTGCATCCATGGGCGACCCTTGGGTGTGTTCGGATGCACTTATCCTTGTGCTTCCTCGAACACTTTTCTCGATCCATCCCATCCGACGATCGGTCTGTCCGACCCGATCCGTCAGACGATCGGCATGTCCCATCCGACCCGTCCGACGATCGGTCTGTCCGATCCGTCTGGCCGATCCGATCCGTCTGACGATCGGTCTGGCCGATCTGATCCAACGATCGGTCTACCAGATCCGATTCGTCTCTAAGCCGAACGGTCTACCCTCTCCATCCTCTACACTCCATCGAACCGTTGGATCGGGAGGTAGCATGCGCATCAGTTCGGTCGAGTTATACTCGCCGAGCCGCACCCCCTTTCCGACCAACAACTCTAGGATGTGTTGGAACTCCTTTAAGAATGTTTTATGGTGTTTTGCATGTTGTGAGATGATGTGAGATGCCTTGGGCGTCCTCCCTTATATAGGAGGCGAATGGATGCTTCCCGAAGCATCACATCCGGTCCTTGCACCCTTCCGAAAGGTCACATCCGTTCTTTGCATCCTTTCGAAAGGTCACATCTGTTCCTTGCATCCTTTGGGCGATGCAACCGTTCGTTGGTACCCGCTCGACCTTACACCTTTTGGCCGAGACACCTCTTCACCCGTGAGCTACCACAGTCGACCAGCTCGAGTGTCAGCTGACCGGACCACCCAGCTGGGTCAGTACTTGATTAGCTCACCGAGCTCAGTCGAGCTGTCGGTCAGCTCACCTAGCTGAGCTAGCTAGTTTTACAGCTGGTTTAGCTCACCTAGCTTAGCTAGCTAGTTCATCCAGCTTGTCCAGCTCACCTAGCTGGTTCGGCTTGAACTTTCTCGTTCTTCCTACTAAGTATTTTGGTCCGTTCCTCGACCATGATCTAGTTTTCTCTTAAAACAAACCGGCCTTTTTTATGAACGCGGGACGCGGTCGTTACAAGTCTACCCCCCTTAAACTGAATTCGTCCTCGAATTCGGCGGGTGAGAGATCTTGTTTACTCCCTAACTTGGGACACGGGCGTTACAAGTCTACCCCCCTTAAACTGAATTCGTCCTCGAATTCAGCGGATGTAAGATCTTGTTTACTCCTTAACGTTTTCCCATCTTTAGTCTCTCCGAGACTTTAGATATCATATTTGATCAAATCTCTATTTCCGAGCTTGATCAAGTTTCCTGATCTTTGTCTCTTACGACACTCGATCAAATTCCTGATCCTGGTCCTTTCCCGGACTCAATCATTATTTTCGATCTTTGTCCTTTCTTGGCCTTGATCAATATTTCCCGATCTTTGTCCTTTCTTGGACTTGATCAACGTTTTCCAATCTTTGTCCTTTCCTGGACTTGATCAACGTTTTCTGATCTTTGTCTCTTCCGACATTCGATCAAATTTCCGATCTTGGTCCTTTCCCGGACTCGATCATTATTTCCCGATCTTTGTCCTTTCCTGGACTTGATCAACGTTTTCTGATCTTTGTCTCTTCCGACATTCGATCAAATTTCTGATCCTGGTCCTTTCCCGGACTCGATCATTATTCTAGACTTAGGTCTCTTTTCGACCTTGTCGTTTTTTTCATGATCTTGGTCAATCTCCGATAAGATCAAAACCCCAGAAATAGTCAAATCCCGACTAAGTCTGTACCCGATCTTAGTCAAGTTCCGACTAGATCCAAATTTCGTTGATATCGGTCCATCTCCGAATATATCAACCAACTTCCCGTCATGTTAAAAGCTTTGACTAAAAGGATAATATCTTGGTTCCCGATCATGAGTTCGGTAACAATTTCCGTTTCCAAACACATCGATCCCTCAACTTCCTTATCCGCCAAACTCTCACTATGACGTTTTCTCGAGCACCTATCCATCCTAGGATCAAGAATGCTCTGATACCAACTTGTGAGACCCCGTCCCGGACGTCTCGGCGTCCGGCGACGTTGTACTCAAGTTCGCGCCTCTTCCCGGCCGAACCTCTTAATTTTTCGCTATGCAACATAGAATTGCCTTTACGAGGCTAAAATCTATAATCGCTCTCTTATTACACAGCGGAAGTCTTTCTAACCTTGGTTTAATTCTAACCAACTCTTGTACCGGTTTCATCGTCTTTGTTCCTTAGACATAGATCGATCCTTTACTCGGTCAAGACATGCATATGTTCGCTAACTATTCTAAGGAAAACAATCGCATATTCCTTTATCCTACTTTCACGGTCAATTACCAAACGTCTATCTTAACTAATAAGCTAGATCGTTACATACCTTGGTCAATATGCGGATTTGATTCCTTAGCCCGTTTGTCGCCTTACTCCATTCGTTCAACGACTCGTCATCGGTCGTGAATTGATGAACCAATCCCTATCGTTACTTAGCCATACAACCAACCAACCCCACTGGTCTAAGTACAATGATAGAGATTGGGGATCGTACGATTCCCTTGGTTCACGATGGCCGAATCAAGCTCTTGGCTTATTGGTCCATTCGTTCTCCAAACGTACGCCCCTCCGGCTACATGGTGGACGATTGAGCCATCGGCTTATCGAACCATCCATGTTTCCGTTCCGGTCGTTTAACACTACGACCGCCCACGGTTTACTAACCGTTTACCCGTCCGGTCCATGGTGGTCGATAAAGCTTTCGGCTTAATGATCCATCCATGCGGTCCGAACGATATCCTTATCACACCCAAGGGTCCGTGGATTCATCCACTGGATCATCGTAGGCTAGCCCATGAAATCTTTCTTCCGTCGGCCTTAGGTTTGCTCGCGGGTCCAACATCCGTTTTGTCCATCGGTTCCCACCGTGGACTTTCCCGTTGGTTATCCGTCGAGTCACCCTTTGGTCTTACCGATCTCTGATCGGTTTCACCATGGCTGAGGAGATAGATACATGAAGGCGGCCGCGATGTTGATCCTATATGGTGAATCACGTTCCTTACCCATTCTTGGTGCTTTCTCCCTTTATCGGTAAGATTGCATCCATGGGCGATCCTTGGGTGTGTTCGGATGCACTTATCCTTGTGCTTCCTCGAACACTTTTCTCGATCCATCCCATCCGACGATCGGTCTGTCCGACCCGATCCGTCAGACGATCGGCATGTCCCATCCGACCCGTCCGACGATCGGTCTGTCCGATCCGTCTGGCCGATCCGATCCGTCTGACGATCGGTCTGGCCGATCTGATCCAACGATCGGTCTACCAGATCCGATTCGTCTCTAAGCCGAACGGTCTACCCTCTCCATCCTCTACACTCCATCGAACCGTTGGATCGGGAGGTAGCATGCGCATCAGTTCGGTCGAGTTATACTCGCCGAGCCGCACCCCCTTTCCGACCAACAACTCTAGGATGTGTTGGAACTCCTTTAAGAATGTTTTATGGTGTTTTGCATGTTGTGAGATGATGTGAGATGCCTTGGGCGTCCTCCCTTATATAGGAGGCGAATGGATGCTTCCCGAAGCATCACATCCGGTCCTTGCACCCTTCCGAAAGGTCACATCCGTTCTTTGCATCCTTTCGAAAGGTCACATCTGTTCCTTGCATCCTTTGGGCGATGCAACCGTTCGTTGGTACCCGCTCGACGTTACACCTTTTGGCCGAGACACCTCTTCACCCGTGAGCTACCACAGTCCACCAGCTCGAGTGTCAGCTGACCGGACCACCCAGCTGGGTCAGTACTTGATTAGCTCACCGAGCTCAGTCGAGCTGTCGGTCAGCTCACCTAGCTGAGCTAGCTAGTTTTACAGCTGGTTTAGCTCACCTAGCTTAGCTAGCTAGTTCATCCAGCTTGTCCAGCTCACCTAGCTGGTTCGGCTTGAACTTTCTCGTTCTTCCTACTAAGTATTTTGGTCCGTTCCTCGACCATGATCTAGTTTTCTCTTAAAACAAACCGGCCTTTTTTATGAACGCGGGACGCGGTCGTTACAGTATGACTATATGAAAGTTGAAACTTAAGTTGCTTTATATGTTTAATATATTCTAGTATTATTTTTATTCAATTCGTGATTTTCTTATTATCTTCAAACACTGCTTTGTTTCCTTTTCTTTTACTAAGACCTATCTCTAATACCCAACTCTATATTTTCCTCTATTTTAGAGAAAATATTGTTGATTTTGCTCCATTGTATGTGTAACTCTATTTTGAAGATATACAATAGAGCAAAATCAACTATATTTACTCTAAAATAGAGTTGGACATTGGAGATACTATCGAACTATACTGCAAAGAAGTCTTAAGACTCTTCTTCTGTTACCTTTTTTTAGTTTTATGCAATTTTAGACCTTTTCTCTTTAGAGTATATATACGCTAACTTACTTTCCTATAACTAATATTTTCAGGGAGTTTCTGAAACCAAAAATCTAGATGCAGCTGATAAAAATGGTTCTTTAACGGCGAAGGCAGAGAGCATTGCATCTAAGGATGAATCAAAAGATAATTCTCATGATGAGAAGGTGATACTTTATATCTCATTCTTGTTATGTCATGAGTTTATAGTATTGCGTATGTATTTTGTTTACTAGGGATCAACCTAGATGTTGTATTCATTTTTTAACCTATATAAATATTAAACGGTTTGCTAATTACTTGTTTATGAAAATGTAAACATGATATGACAGAAGCTAGATCTGCCTACTAGTATTTCATATTCAGCAGATAAAGATTCTAATGAAGTGGTTACTGAGAGAGGCAGGTAAATTGATTTTTCCATGTTTGGGAGATTTGTTTCTGTTAGATGTTCTTGTGTTGATTCTTGAAATTATTGGATTGACACTGGTGGTGGTAGTTTTCAAACGATTTATGTTGAAGGATTTGGCTCTTCGTTTTCTGAGGATGATGATATCAAGAGTGCATTAAGTAAACATTTCAGTGTATGTGGAGAGATCACTAGAGTTTTTGTTCCAAGAAACCCTTCAACCGGTGCTATCAAAGGGTTTGTGATTATTTCCTCCTTAATTTTTGTGACTACTACTAGAGAGAAAAGGTTAACTGAAGAAGCAATGTTTTATTTATCTTCTTACAGATTTGCTTACATTGATCTAAAAGAAGGCAAAGAAGGCATTGGAACTTAGTGGAAGTAAGATGACAGGAAAGGAACTTGTTGTAAAGACGGTGCCGCTACCGATGAGAGATTCCAACCCTGGCTATTCTGGTAGATATCCTGGTTTTGGCGGCCGTTTTCGCGGACGTTTTGGCTTTGTTGGTGGCATATTTGGTGGTGGTCGTTGTGGAGGTTATGGTCGCTGTGGCCGCTGTTGAGGGTTTGGTCTTTGGTGGTCGAGGAAAACAGACTTAGTGCATTCAAGAAGACTACCTTCATCGACATAAAGACAAACGATAGCTAATTTTGTTCATTTTGTTTCTTGACCATTGACAACAAATTTTCTAATCTATTCTCGTGTTACAAAATTTTAAAAAACAATAATTTTAAAGAAGTTGTCCAAATAAAACAATAATTTAAACTTTTTTTCTTGAAAAATTAATTAAAACTCAATTTAATTAGGGATGTTACGCTAGACCTAAAACCATGAGGCTAAACGAGCCCAACACATGCGTGCAAACCTAAAACGTTTTCTAACACTTTCGATCTGCAAGCGTAACATGGATTACCGCGACTAGACGGACTATCTGTTTATGCACTAATCACACAAGTATGAAAATGAGATCTCTGGGGACAGGAAAAAGAATATTTCTGTTAATAACGAGCTAGCGACTTAGGCGAATCGGACAGATTACAAAGGATGATTTGTTAACGAGTATGGATGGAGAAAGAACGAGCCGATAGTTGGTGCAAGACGGGATAGTGGCCGGAAAGGCGATCTTGATGTCCGAGGACGGCCTTGACGTATAAGGACGAGCTTAATTCCTTAAGATGATCCTGACATCTGAAGGTGTTCTTCGCGTCCAAAGACGGATTTCGAGCTGGACGATCCAAGATGAGAACAAGCTGATTGCTTGTGGACGATCCTGGTTCCCGAAGATGAGCTTCGTGTCCAAGGATGGGTTGCGAGCTGGACGATCCAAGGATGAAAACGAGCTGATTGCTTGTTGTGCATGACGAGTTGATGAGCTTGTTGACGAAGACGAGCTGATCGCTTGTTGTCCAGGACGAGCTGAGGAGCTTGTTGACGAGGAAGAGCTGATTGCTTGAGGAGCTTGGAACGAGGTGAGGAGCTTGTGAACGTTGAGGAGCGTCTCTCTGTCTTTGTGTGTCAGCCTGGATCCCCCTTTCTTTGACAAGACATGCTATTCCGTATTTATACCACTCTGTGTAGGACGCACGTCGAGGAGATTTGAAGAATCTACCCCTCGACCTAATACTCTGTTTAACAAAGGTGGTTGATCATCCCATAATGGGCTTTCTCCGCTTTTCTCAACCCTGGGCTCGAAACCTGTTTTGGGCCTTTGGTTTGGTTTGGGCCTTGGGACGAGTAGGCCCAATCCAATCCCAACACTATCATAGTTCTTTTATATAATAAGAAAGGGACAAAGTATTTGTATATTTTACTTGTGCAACACGTTTTCCTTATAAGATAACCCTAACCAAAATTAAAAGAACAAAGGAAAAAGAAATCGTAGACCTAAAACTGAATTTTGCGTCCCTCTCTCTCTCTCAGTCGCTCTTCTCAAAACTTCTAATCGTTCTCAATGGGAAAGTCTAGCAAGAAATCCTAGAACTAAGTAATCATCATCTCAATTTAAATAACAGGAGACAATGGAAGGATTCACCAACTTTCTTCAGGTGATGGAAACAAAGGTCGATTTGTTAGCAAGAAAAGTGGATCTATTGACCTCAAAAATGGACTTGTGTGCGACAAATGTAGATTTGTTGACCTCAAAGATGAATTTGTGTGCGACAAATTCAGATCTAAAGGCGATGTTAACCTCAATGAAGGTATAACTTTATTTTGTTTTTATTTTTTTTCTCTTTATGAATTTTTTTTATTCAGTGAAGTATATATTCTAGTATTATTTACGTTCAATTAATGTTTTCATGAAGTAGCTTCTTAATATTATCTTTAAACAATTCAGGGTAAGAATGTTCCTGCCAAGAAGACTCTTGCTATGGCTGCTTCAGATAGCGAGGACTCATCTGACAGTTCGTCTTCAGATGATATAGAGCTTTGTTTCCGTTTCCTAATCAAAATTGTTATACAATTGCGGCCTTCTTACTTTATAATTATGTAAATATGACTTTGCTTTTACTTTTAAATTGATCAGGAAGTTCCTGAAACCAAGAATCTCGTAGCGAGCAGTTCCTCTGAGGATGATTAATCTTCTGATGAGGAAGAATTAGAAGATGATTCTCATGATGAGAAGGTGATATACTTTATATCTCATTCTTGTCATGTCTTGAGTTTTGTATATTTTTTTAATCACTAACTTTGTATATATAGTTTTTTTTACTATGATCAAGCTACTTTTTGTGTTTTTGTACCTATATAAATATCAAACGGTTCTCTAATTACTTGTTTATGAAAATGTAAACATGCTACGACAGAAGCTAGATCCAGCAGATAAAGATTCTAATGATGAAGTGGTTGCTGAGAGAGGCAGGTAAATTGATTTTTCCATGTTTTTGTTAGATGTTCTTGTGTACGTAGATAATGTATCTCTCTTGAAATTATTGGACTGATCTCACTGGTGGTGGTAGTGTTCAAACGATTTACGTTAAAGGATTTGGCTCTTCGCTTCCGGAGGATGATATCAAGTAAACATTTCAGTGCATGTGGAGAGATCACAAGGGTTTTTATTCCAACAAACCCTGAACCGGTGCTATCAAAGGGTTTGTGATTTCCTCAAATTTATGACAAGTAAATTTAAAGGTTAACTAAAAAGTTTTTAGTAAAAACCCATGTTTTTTTTACAGATTTGCTTACATTGATCTAAAAGAAGGCGCAAATAAGGCATTGGAACTTAATGGTAGTGACATGGCAGGAAAGGAACTTGTAGTTAAGACGGCTCTACTAATGAGAGATTCATACCTTGGCTATTCTTGTAATGGAGGTATTGGCGGCCGTTTTGGTGGACGTTTTGGCAGTGTTGGAGGTATATTTGGTGGTGGTCGTTGTGGAGGTCTTGGCCAGTATTATGCACAAGTATAGACTAAGTATATACCGAGACTATACCGAGCCCTTAGACTTTGTGGTGGTCGTTATGACATAGTCACTATCTATTCATACTTGTGCTTAATTAGATGAATAAACCGGGACTATACCGAGCCCTTAATCACTTCTATTATGTACAAGTATAGACTAAGTATATACAAGCTAATAGCCAGTGTCGCCGCTGTTGAGGCTTTTTTGGTGGTCGAGGACAACAGACTTAGTTTTAATCCCTTAGACTTAGTGCATGCAAGAAGACCACAAATAGATAGTGACTATGTCATAGCAAAATTTACTATTGATTCTTATGTGACTAACTTGTGCATACGGAACAACGAAATTGCCATGGAAAAGCAAAGATTTTTGGTTTTTCATTTTCGTGGCTATTTATTGAGTAGATCGTGGTTTAGTATAAATTAACAACAAATTTTAGTGGTAAGGACGTGGCTATACGAATTTCTATTACTATTTTTAAATTTTCTTTTATGAGTGGCTTTTATTAAATCTAAAAAAGGTGCAAAGAAGGCATTGGAACTTAATGAAAGTGACATGACAGGATAGTAACTTATAGTGACATGTTTTGTCAATGTTTGTGGAACTATTTCAGGGTGTCTGTTGTGCGAGTTTTATTGCGATCAAATAACTCTAAGAAATAAACTTCACAAAGGAACCTCGTGATCACTATCATGTAGTACTATAAACCAATCAATTGACGTCTACACCAGTTCTAGTTTGGGCCTTCTGGCCGAAGGAAGAGCAATTGTAGTCACTGACTCCATGAACCAACATGCGCACCATAAAACCAGAACTTGGTGGTAACATTTTAGATGTGTAACTAAGTGGTACGTTTTCATAAAAAGAGGAGTCATCTTGTAAGTCTAGGTTAGATATTGATTCTTCTCTAGTGCAAAATTTACTAAATCACGCCATTTGGCTAGTCGAAATAGTTCTATGTTTTATGTTCATTAAAAAAAATCGTTGAGTGGGCAACTCGCCGGTTACACTCATTGTTAAGAGATTTGTCAAATGGTAAAAGTACGGAACTATAGATCATCTTTGGTAATTTATAAAAAGGAAAAAAAAAACATGTATAAGAGTTTGAGTTTTTTCTTACCCATTATCTTTAAATTTTTGTTGTTTTCTCAAATTTGTAGAACCTATTATTTCTGTAGATTTTTTTTTTTTTTTTAAATCAAACTCGGCTCAAGCAGTCGTATGGATTTTGGGCTTTAATGGCCTTTGTAATCTCTCTACTGTTTTGTTTGTACTTTATGATTTATCAGTCCTGGGCATTCGGTTATCCATTCGGTTTCGGTTGATGTCCATTCTGTTTTCGGTTCTTTCGGTTTTAAAGTTTAATATCCATTCGATTATTTTGAAATTTCGGTTCGGTATCAGTTTGGTTCTGGATCTTTCGGTTCATAATTTAGTATCTATTTGATTATTTTGCTTTAAATATTTTCGAATATTTTGGTTTTTTTTGGATATTTTTTGGTTATTTTCGAGTATTTTTATTATTTTATTTATATATTCATGTCTTTTTAATTATTTATTATAGAAATAACTAATATTTTTGAAAATATAATTATATTTTGGATATTTTCGATTCGTTACCGACACCGATTCGGTTTTGGTCCTTTTGCTTATAGAATTTTATATGTATTCGGTTATTTTCAAATTTTCGGTTTAATTCGGTTTGGTTCGGGTCGATTTTTTTGATTCGGTTTTGGTTCGAATTCAGTTTATTTGTCGATGCTAGTTTATCTATAGAATAAAGTCCTCGCCGAGAAATCATCTCATAACTCCCCTTATGCAATCAACAAGTCTCTCAACTCCCCTTATTGTCTCTATATCCCTTTCTCTTTTAATGAGATGTATAGAGACTAAATTACCCCTCCTCCTTCTTTTTATAATATCTATTATAAAACTAAATAATTAAAAAAAAACTATATTGAAAAAAAAAAACAGAAAACGATACTCTCTCTCCTCTCCTCTCTCTCTCCTCTCCTCTCCTCTCTCTCTCGAGCTCACTCATCGCTCTCTTGCTCACTCATCGTCTACTCTCTTGCCGGAATTCGCTCACCATTGTTGCCATATCCTTATCTTCGGCGAGCTTCTTCGTCATAGAAAGAAAAGGTAAGTTTTTCGAGCTGAATGAAGCTTAAAATTGAAGATTAGAACTAAGAGATTTTGTCAATTAGATTTGAGATTAAGCAAATTGTGTTTGGGTATGCACATTGGAAGTTTATGCATACTTTCTGGGTTGAATAGATTTTTAAATGGGTAAGAAATGGTTTCCAACAACTGAATCATAGTGAATTTCAGTTTTGAACCCGAATCCATTCGATTTGAGCTCTTGTCAGGAAATACATCTGGTAGAACTGCGTAGAACTGCACATGATTCAATTAAAAAATATGTGTAGTATGACTTAGTTGCACCAGTATTAACCATTTACATGTAGTATTTATTTGGGTTTAGTAGTATTACCCATTTTCATGTAGTATTTATTTGGTACAGGAGTTTTACCCATTTTCATGTAGTATTATTAGTTATACATGTATTATACAAATAGGTGTAGTATGACTAGTTATACTTGTGTTACCCAGAATTGTAGTATAACTAGTATATCTGACAGAGTTTTTGTATTGTTGTTGTAGGATACAATGGTGGAGAAGGTGATCATATATTTTAGATGGAAAGATCGAGCGTACAGCTTGATGATGAATGGGAAAATAACTCTCTCCATGTTAGAGAGTAGGATTTGCTCGAAGCTTGGATTAGATGAAAGTAAGGTTAAGTTGCAAATGAAGTACAATGCAGTGATGTTGGGACTAACTCAAGAGATACACATTAGTGATGATGAGGATGTCGGTGTCTATATATCTTCGGGTGAAATGGTTAGTAGATATCCTTTGACTGTTGACGTCATCACTCCACCGGAATTGCCCGAGGAATTGTCGAGAGTGGAGGTCGTCAATAAAAGTTCTATTGGTAAGAACTATGATGGTTTGGGTTCAAATGAGGATGAAATGAGAGATAATGCAACCATTGTGATAGGCGAATTGGACGGACAAGGAACAGAACTAAATGGGGCAATAGTGGTGGTTGATGATACTCAAGATCATGAGATTGGATCACGTGATGATAGGGATGATGATGATAGGGGGGATGAATACGTTGAGCCACCGCCTGATGTAGAATCTAGTCAGTTTAAGAAAGAATGGGAAGACGGTATCGGTTTGACTTTGCGACAAGAATTTCCAAGTAGGGCAGCATTGCAGGAAGTGGTGGACAAAGGTGCATTTGCTAACAGTTTTGATTATGTTATTAAAAAGTCTGATAAGGAGCGGTATGTTCTAACGTGTTCAAAAGCGAATTGTGACTGGCGTATACAAGCTTCATGTGTTCAAGATACAAGTATTTACTCTATTAGAAGGTACAACAAGATGCATAGTTGTACCCGGATTAGTAAGAGTAGTACAAGGATGAGGAAGAGGAAAGGTACCCCTGAATTAGTAGCAGCTCTTCTTCATGATACGTTTCCTGGACTGTTGGAAACTCCACCTCCTAAGGTTATCATGGAGCTTGTTCAGACTAAATTAGGTGTGAAGGTATCATACTCCACCGCATTGAGAGGGAAAAGACAAGCCGTTTGTGATTTAAAAGGTAGCGCGGAAGATAGCTACAAGGATATCAATTGCTATTTGTACATGTTGAAGAAGGTAAATGATGGTACAGTAACATATATGAAGTTGGATGAGAGCGGGAAATTCCAATACCTATTCATAGCTTTGGGAGCTAGCATTGAAGGCTTTCAAGCGATGAGGAAAGTGATAATTGTGGATGCAACACATTTGAAGAACGGATATGGTGGTGTTCTAGTCTTTGCCTCAGCTCGAGATCCAAATCGTCATCATTATATCATAGCGGTTGGCGTACTCGACGGTGAGAATGATGCTAGTTGGGGATGGTTCTTTGAGAAGCTGCTAAGTGTTGTACCCGATACTCCAGAATTGGTATTTATGAGTGACAGAAATTCAAGCCTCATCAAGGGCATACGTAATGCGTATACTGCGGCTCATCACGGGTATTGTGTTTGGCATTTATCCCAAAATGTCAAAGCTCATTCCACTAACATCAACAGAGACGTACTCGCTTGGAGATTCATGGAGTTAAGTCGGATTTATACCTGGTCAGAATTTGAGAGGGAGTATAGAGTATTCAAGGTGAGATATCCTACCGCGGTGAATTATTTGGAGGATTCAACCGTGAAAGAAAAATGGGGTAGGTGTTGTTTTCCGGGGGAACGATACAATTTGGACACCAGCAACTGTGTGGAATAGTTGAATTCTGTTTTTCTCAATGCAAGGAAGTATTCTTTAATACCCATGCTAGATGCGATCATGGCCAAAATTTCTTTTTGGTTCAATAACATCGCAAAGATGCCGCTTCAGGATCTGTTGATAATAAGTTTGTGCCTTTAGTGGAGAACTACTTGCATAATTTATGGGTGGATGCTGAGAAACTAAAAGTAACAGAGCTAAACACATTCCGGCTCGAGTACAATGTCCGGGGAGTTGAAGGGAACGAATATTTGGTCAACTTGCACTTCAAAACTTGCAGTTGCAAGGTGTTTGATATCCAAAAGTATCCATGTATTCATGCGTTAGCCGCTTTCATTGTATTCGATAGCGATACAACAAGAACTCGAGGTATGGAATTACATGAATTGGTTTCTAAGTATTATTGGGCGGAATTGTGGGCATTGGCGTATTATGGGACTATTTATTTAGTTCCGGGTAGATCACAGTGGGATATCCCGGATGATATCAAAGCGTTGAAGGTATTACCTCTGCCTCGGAAAAAGAAGAAGGGCAGAACAAAAGTGCTTAGGATTCCATCCACTGGAGAAAGACGTCCAAAACGTCAAAGGACTCAGAACAAAAGGAGGCCGAGACAGTCTCTGCAATGGTTGTTATTTGGCACCCGTAGTATTTGATTTTAATCATGTAAACCTTATTCGCGTTGTGTGCAACTATGTAACACTACACTTTCGTTCTGTAAAACTATATTTTATTTCACTCGGAATTCAAGTTTAACGATAATACTAAGAAAACAGGTGAAAACTATGATTTGACGATAATACTGGGAATACAAGAAAAACTATGAATGATATGAAAATTCGAATTTATGTTTGTTTGAAACATCAAATATTAAATAGACTGTAAAGAGATAAAGAACTCTTAAAAATTAATTTAAACGAATTAAATAAAGAGGAAAAATATTTGTTGAAAATACATGTTAATAGACTCTATCCTACATATTCCTTGTACTTTTAAGCTCACTTTTGATATAAATTCCAACTTAGGATTGAAATTTTGCAATTTTATATATTGTTAACATGTGAGTGCACTAAACATTTAGAATTTAATAGTGATAGACTTCTCTCAACTGAACAACTAGATAAATCATTTTGAATGATATGTAAAACTGTTTAAACTATAAAACAAGAAAATACAACTACGTGGACATTTTGTACAACCAATAATTAGGGTACAACTGCATATAAAAAAACGGCGCACGTGTATAAATTACGGCGCACACGTGGAAATCACCTTATTCTCCAAAAAAATTAATTTCTCTCCAATTTCAATTTCCCCCCAAATCCATTAAAATTTCCCACCAAAACCAAATTCCCCCCAAAACCAAACAAATATCTCTTCTCTCTCTCACTCAAAATTCATTCTCTCTCTTCAAATCATTCTCTCTCTCCGTCTCAAAATCATTCTCTCTCTCGATCTCAAAATCATTTCTCCATTCTCTCTCTCTCTCAAAATTCCTTCTCTCTCAATCAGCTATGGATCGATTGTGTGAGAGTGACCCATGGTATGGTGAGATGAAGAGCGCAAAGAGGATAATGCAACAACTAGAAGAAGTGGCAATGATGGAGGGAATTCCGCCAATTTGTCCTTGTGGTGGACGCATCCTTGACATAATCTCTGAGAAAGATGGTGACAAAGGAAAAAGATTCTATGAATGCACCAATTATAAGGTAAATTGAAGATATCATCAATATTGTTTTAGAATAATTCATTAAGCTTGTTAGAATTCATATTTTGTAGAATGATGGGTTACACATTCGAAAACTTTGGGATAAAGCTATGGTAGAAGAGGTGAATAGGTTAAGAGAGCAAGTTGATAACCATCACCAAAAGATTCAAAGCTTGGAGTACTATAACCAACAAATGCGTTCGAAGTTGGATGAGATCCAGAAAAAGATGGGGACTTTGTGGAGGATTTGTTGTGGAGAGTGAGGAATTGATTGGTTTGTGTGAACTTAATTTCTGCCTTTGTTTAGTAAGACTTTTATTGAGTATTCTCTAGTACTCCCAGTATTATGGTTATCTAGTTTTCCCTTGTATTCTCTGTATTCCATTGTATTCACAGTTTTCTCTTGTATTCTCTGTATTATCGTCAATTCTTAGTTTTCTATTGTATTCTCAGTATTCCATTGTATTCACAGTTTTCTCTTGTATTCTCTGTATTATCGTTAAGTCTTAGTTTTCTCTTGTATTCTTTGTATTTTCGATAAGTCCTTGAATATCAATTTCCAATTCATATCCAAATTGAAATCCAAAAAACGGCATACCAAATTCAAATCTCCACAAGGCAAATTGAAATCCTAAATCTAAACATTCCAAATTCAAATCCTAAAACCAAAAAACGGCATACCAAATTCAAATCTTCACAAAGCTTGAAATCCTAAATCCAAACATTCCAAATTCAAATCCTAAAACCAAACAAAGACAACCAAGTTCAATTCTTGGTTCTCCGAGTGATCCTTCTCGTGACGTTTGCTTCCACGGGTTTTGAAGGACCTCCATCCTTCTCTTTCGGGTCCTTCTCTTTCTCTTTCTCTTTCGGGTCCTTCTCTTTCTCTTGTTCCTTCTCTTTCGAGACACCATCCTCCTCTTGATCACCATCTTTCTCTTGAACAACATCCTCCTCTTGATCACCATCTTTCTCTTGAACAACATCCTCCTCTTGATCCTTCTCTCTCGAATCACCAGCCTCCTCTTGGTTCATCTCATCTTGATTCTGCGATTGAACGAAGTTATATCAGTATTACGCAATTATACTCTAGTTATCATAGTGTTACTTAGTATTACGCAATTATCAATATGTACCTTTTCCTCCTTTGCTTTCTGCTCATCCTTGAATGCTTCCAACGATTCAACTCTTCTATCCAAATCAGAAATCATTATTATAATTTTATTCATCTGGTCTACCATCTTCTTATCCAAGTTTTCAATCATCTGAACCACAGAAACCAAACTCGGGAGTTCTTGTCCACGCACTGCGGGAATATCCTCCGCACCCGGAATCTTTGGACCTGCGATGATCTGCAGGGCTTGAATATCCTGCTGGTAGAGCTCATCAAACCTAATTAGACGGCCCTCTTTACGACGCTTCTCCCAACTTTCAACCACCATATCAGCCACGTCAACGTCGTCTTCTTCTTCAGTGATTGCTTTCATGAGTTTTTGCTCCTCAATTCCAAGTGTGACGATAGAATCAATGACCTGTAAAGATAAACAGTATGAATGGATTATTATAAGAAAATATAATAACTATCATTTGTGAAACAGTATATCTTAAGACAACTAACCTGAGTTGTACCCAATTCTGCATAAATGGTATCAAGAGGAAAGCCTTTCAAATGGTTCTTCTTGAACCTCACCTTGCACATCCTAGGACATCCCGGATCTGCTTCTGCAATTTCCTCAATAAATTTTTCCCTCAACTGTGAAATTGCCTCGAATGCAAGAAGCTACAGACTAAAAAAACAATTTTAAATCACAAATAGTATTCCCAGTATTATCAGTATTGCAAACAATCACCTATTCTATAAGTTGTAACTAACCTCCATCGGAAGACAGAAACCCGGAACCGGCCATATGTACTTCTCGTTGTTGGTGACTGAACCATTAAAATGATTCACCGTGTGTGAGATGGTTCCTAACATGTAATCGAAAGAATACCTCCCCCACTGAAAATTCCTACAGAACGTGAGATCACTCATCACCTTGAGGAAAAATTCATCCACTTGAGGTGCCTTATCTCCGGTCTTGATAGGCGCTATGATAATGCTGCTTAAGAAATACAAGACCATCATCCTCAACCTTTCTTTTGATCTTTCACCCTCCGGTACCATTCCTATGAGCTTCTCTCTCACGTCTTCGCGTTTCACAACAGTATCCTTGAAATGCTTCCTCTTGAAATCCAAATTCCCCGTATTTTTGTAACCAAGTTTATAGTTCTTGCAATTGAAGTCCGATATCAATGCGTGTTCCAATATTCCATATCGGATTGGAACGCCATTGACGATGAACCACGCTTCTTTCTTCCTTTCAATGCGCGCCGTGCGAAGAAGGAGCATCCACATCCCCATAAGTCGGTGGTTCGGGTCTCTTGGCATGTGGAAGATATGTTGGAAACTAGGATGGTTCTCAAACCATAACCTCTCGGACTTGCTCATCGGCGGCTCCAACTTATCGAATGTAGTCAACAATTCGTGAATATAGCACCGAGTTGAAAGCTTGATTTTCTTCACATATTCCGAGGGCGGGAAATACATACTCAAGGGTGGTACTGCTTCTGTTTCCTCGTCGATCTCCTGCAACAGACATTCATTCATATTACTACCGATGGTACATAGAATCATACACATAGTTATATCCTAGTAATGACAGCATTATCCAGAAATCATACACGTAGTTGTTTCCTAGTATTGACAGTTTGACCCAAAAACGCATAGTTATATCCTAGTAATGACAATATTATCCAGAAATCATATACGTAGTTGTTTCCTAGTATTGACAGTTTGACCAAAAAACGCATAGTTATATCCTAGTAATGACAGTATTATCCAGAAATCATACAAGTAGTTGTTTCCTAATATTGACAGTTTGACCCAAAAACGCATAGTTATATCCTAGTATTCTCCACAAATCATACACGTAGTTGTTTCCTAGTATTGACAGTATGACCCAAAAACGCATAGCTATATCCTAGTAATGACAGTATTCTCCACAAATCATAGTATTATCCTGTTCTACCAGTTTCAAACCATTCAAAGACTGAGAATTGACTCGAAATCCTTACCATAGCCGCCGGAATTTCCACTGCAGTTGATGTCTCCTCATCCATATTCTCATCGGCGGAGGTCTCTTCCCCAAGCTTCTAGTACTATCATCGGAGGACTCTTCTCCGCCAACATTCTCCTCTTCTTCTTTCTCCTCTTCCTCCTCTTCCTCCTCTTCCTCTTCCTCCCCTTCCTCTTCCTCTTCTTCTTCTTTCTCTTCTTCTTCTTTCTCTTCTTCTTCACTCTCTTCTTCCTCAACATTCTCCGGATCTTGCTCTGTCAGCGACGGCTCCTCCGTCCTCGTCGGCGCAGTCTCCTTCGTTGCCGGCGCAGTCTCCTTCGTCGGCGCAGTCTCCTTCGTTATCGTCGGCGCAGTCTCCTTCGTTGCCGGCGCAGTCTCCTTCGTTGCCGGCGCAGTCTCCTTCGTTGCCGTCGCAGTCTCCTCCGTCGTTGATTTCACGGTCGTTCCAACTCCTCTCTTCCTCTTCTTTAGAGGCGGCATTGTTTTCGGCGGCATTAGGGTTAGGATTAGAGGAGAAGAAACGATTCTGAGAGAAAAGAGAGAGAATTAGGGTTCGTGTTGTTGAGAATTTGAGTGAAAGGGAGAGGAGTTGTTTGTGTTCACAGAGAATCGAGAGAGAGAGAGAGCGGTTTCTCTCGGAACTCGTTTCTTTGAGTGAGGAAAAAACGAAAAAATTGTAAGTGTTGAGTCTGAATTTTTTTTTTTTTTGGTTTTCAAATTAAAGTGAGAGGATATCTTGGTAAAATCCTTCATTTATGTATTTAAATTAAATCACAAATAGGTTCTGTTTTTTGTGGGAAGATATGAGATTTTCTTCAAGCAAAAAGGGAGTTATGAGATGATTGGTCGTCCTCGCCGGAGAAAAGATACGAGACTTGTCTCTCAATCCTGAAGCAGACTCGATTCATCCATCAGTCAACAAATCTTCCTTCACAATGGGTATATCTCTTTAATGTTCCTTACTTCAATTTCAGTTTCGATTCTAGAAATGAAATAAACTGATTAATTGTCAAAACCCAATTCCCAGATTTTTCTTAATCCCCAGATTAAAATTGTCAAAAACAAAAAATTGGGGTTTTCATAAAAATGATAAATTTCTTAAAAGATGAAAACTTTATGTGTTTTTTTCTTTTGGGTAACAGATGAAGAAGAAGCAATGTTACTGCTAAAGGAAGAAGATGAAGGAACAAGAAGAACTAGTGTTCCTACACAACTCATGAAACTAAAACGAACCCATTGGTGGATTCTTGTCTTTATAAGTATCTTCTTCCTCATCTCTGCACAAGCCATTGCTGTTCTTCTTGGTCGGTTTTATTACAACGAAGGTGGAAACAGTAAATGGATCTCTACTCTTGTCCAAACTTGTGGTTTTCCGATTCTCTATCTCCCTCTTTGTTTCCTTCCTGCTTCACACTCTTCTTCATCTTCTTGTTCTTTCAAGACTCTGGTTTGGATTTATCTTTCTCTTGGTTTTGCTATTGGTTTAGACAATCTTTTATACTCTTTTGGTCTTTTGTATCTCTCTGCTTCAACTTATTCGATTCTTTGTTCTTCACAGTTAGCTTTCAATGGTGTCTTCTCTTATTACATCAATTCTCAGAAAATCACTTGTTTGATTCTCTTCTCTGTGTTGTTTCTCTCTGTCTCTGCTGTGTTGGTTTCTCTTGACGATGATTCCAATAGCCCATCAGGAGATTCTAAGTGGAGTTACTTGATTGGTTGTTTATGTACTGTTTTTGCTTCTCTTATCTATTCTCTTCAGCTCTCTCTTATGCAGTTTTCTTTCGAGAATGTTCTCAAGAGTGAGACGTTCTCTATGGTTCTCGAGATGCAAATCTATACGTCGCTTGTGGCTTCTTGTGTTGCGGTTATCGGGTTGTTTGCGAGCGGGGAATGGATGTTGTTGAGTGTGGAGATGGAAGAGTTTCACGAGGGTCAAGTCATTTATGTTTTGACTTTGGTTGGGACCGCGGTTTCGTGGCAATTGGGTTCTGTAGGAGCCGTGGCGCTTATATTTCTGGTTTCTTCGCTGTTTTCGAACCTTATTGGTACACTCTCACTCATTGTTACGCCTCTTGCAGCCATTGCGGTGTTCCACGACAAGCTGACTGAGGTTAAGATGGTCGCGATGCTCATTGCCTTCATGGGGTTCGGGTTTTATATCTACCAGAATTATCTTGATGACCTGAAAGTACAAAGAGCACGAGAAGCTCAGGCTGAATAGTTCTGCTGTGTTTTATTAGTTAATTTTGTTAGTAACCTTTCTTAGAACAAGCTAGCTACAAGTGTTGTATTGTATATAGTAGAGTTCATAATCCGGTGATAATATACATAATACTAATTGCATATGGAGCTTGTTTTTACGGGCCAAAGTTCTATGCAGAATCTACATACGTAATAGATCAACGTATGAGGTTAAGTATAATGGTGGATTCATCGAGAATCTCGGAGACACACATGTTGTTTCAGAAGATCATGATGTTGCTGATCTTGAAACAAACATGGTTGAAAGCAATAAACATGTTGATGATTCAACTTTGAAAGCTTCTTCATCAAAGAGGAAGATGGTTATTAAGGGGTTTTGATTGATCAAAAAGAAGAATCTAGTTACCAATATGTCCTTAGGCACGTCCATACATAAAATAGAAATCACACTCGGAAAAGGTGGACAATTAGCTAGAGCAGCGGGTTCCACATTAAAATTACCTTCAGGAGAGGTCCGTTTCCGAAAACTGCTACTATGTCTACTACAAATTTTGTTTTGCTAAGACAAGTATTTCTACTACTATGAAATTCATAAATAAAATAGTTAATCGTGTGGTAATCATTCCTTTTTTTTTTGTTATCTTGCAAGTGGTCCTAAAAAAAGGGAATTTGTCAAATTTTCGAGGTCTTAAAGAGTGTGGAATCACATAAGAAACTCTTGAATGTAATTGGAAAAGAGATGTAACTCCAGTTCTTTTGGAAATAGAAAGATCTTTGACGCAAGAATAAAGGATTTATCCGTATCATTTTGACTTGGTTTTTATTTCTCTATTTTTATAAGTTTAAGAAAAGAATATCATTTCTCTTACCCGTATCGAATAGAACATGCGGAGTCAAATCTTCTTCATGTAAAACCAGATTGATTTAGATCGAGAGAATCATACAGTTTTATGAAACCATTTGCTATTGCTCGAATCCATAATCAATTCTATTTGTGATTGGAGTATTTAGAGCCGACAAAGAGAAAAGTGGGACCTTGAGCGTAATTAAAAAAACAGTTTATATATTATATGTGCATAGGTTTGGACCTTTTTTACATAACTTTTGAGAAAATAGGATCCTAATTGCTTAAAGAAATCTCACTTAAAAATAGTGGATCCTGTACAAATGCACCGTTGGCACATCCTCTAAGCTGGCCCTGAGAGTAGTGGGCAGTTGAATCCAACTTTCCATTATTTCTATTTCATACTCGTCGTAGTGCGTAAAGAAAGCCCGGCTCCAATCCAAGTTGTTCAAGAATAGTGGCCTTGAGTTTCTTGACTCTTTGACTTAGGATTAGTCAGTTCTATTTCTTGATGGGAGAATATATATATATATATATAACTTAGCGGTAGAGTGTCGCCTGATTATCCCTAAACCCAATAAATGTGAGTTTTTCTATTTTAACTTGCTTCCTCGCTGTGATCGAATAAGAATAGATATCGGCTACAAATTGTAAAGGTTTTATCTTCCTCTTTAAATGAGCTATCAACTCGAGCAAAAGTTTCATTAGATATCTTACAACAAAATCCCTCTTTTCCGATCCAGTTCTTCCACCACCGCAAACTTCAGTTAGATTTAGGCATGATACGCTTTTGAGTTATTAGGAGACACCAAATACCTTGAAACCATATTAACAATGAAAATAAGGAATTTATGTCGTTAACTGAAAATGATAGGAACCAATGTTGGAAAACCAAACATCTACTTGCCACTTTTGTTAGGTACAAAATAGGGCATAGCCTCAAACTATTACAAATCCTGTTATTATGCATGCAGTCTCGACCTCTCCTTATGCCATTTCGTTTAACCTTATTTGAACAACATGAGCAATTTGGCTGATAAGAGAAGAGACGGTTGTGGTACAACATGTGGGGGAAAAATGTTTTGTTTTCTAACATTAGAAAAATGTATAATTGGTTCAAACCTTCCTCAAACTCTCATCAAGCAAATAGATGGCAATATAGTTCGAAATTAGCTTTCCTCCCTTTAGAGTTTAGATGCAGGGCTCACCAAAACTAAACGACGGACGACGTCTTTGGTTTGGCTTGAGAACATAGCAATTGAATGACTTTAAGCAATATATAACTTCTAAATTCTTTCATCTTTTTAAACACACGGTTGCATATATCGTAAAAGTAAAGTACTTTTTTAGTTAAAATAAATTTTACATTTTAAAAAAAATATGGAAACATAAATGCTTTGATATTAAGATTGTTAACGTTCAATTTTGTGATTAACTCGGCATAAAATGAATCCTAGGAGGAGTTTTTTAAGGGAAAATATTACACTTAAGGCTCTTAATTAATTTGCTAGTTTAAGAGGTGATTGGTTAGGACTTTTGATTTAGACTTTTACTTTAACATTATACTATTGAAGATGTTGTGTTGACTGAGTTTTAGAAGCTATCTCAACATGTCATGAGATTAAAGATGATACAAGAAGTGACTCTGATAAATGAATCAGAGATAATGAAGCATTACTTGTATCAGTTGTTCACACAAAGAAGAGAAGATGATGTGTTGAATCAAGAAACTTGCAGTCAGTTATATCGGAGGATGTATCAGACGTGTGAATAAGTTCTTGTGCTACTTCCGACATTAATACATGGAATAGTACATGAAGCTGAGTTGTGTGACTACTTTGAAGAGTTTGAATACAGAAGTTTGGGCCAACTTGGATAAGCCAAGAGGCAGTTGCTGAGCTAGATGAACATCTTAAATATACTATTCAAGATGGTAACATGAAGATAAATTTCCTTATTTATAAAGAATTTTTTTTTGTCAATTCTTATTTGTTGTAAAAAAGGGAAATTCATATTAGCGAAGAATAGAAAAATTGTCTATTCTAGGGGTTGATCAATTGTTATAAATACTAAGATGGCGCTTCATGGAGAATGCACACGCCTCAGAGTACTCGAGAGATGCACACAAAGTGTGTGGCGTCGTCCAACCAGATATGATGTAAGATTTATTGGTGGTTTATTCATCTAGAAAAGAATGATAGGTATAGTAATGTAGTGTATCATACGCAATTGTAATTGTAATCTTGTTCTAGTGGATTTGTTCTGGACTAGGTCCCAGGGATGTAGGATAAACCGAACTCGTTAATAAACTCTTTGTGTCGTTTACTTTGTGCTCATACATACTCGCACTCGAACATACACGTACTCGAACATATAGATTTAGCCACAAATATGTGTTTTCAACTATGACTTTTATGCTGTGATTTTTATTTTAAAAATAAAACTATGATTTAAAAAAAAATGTCACATATAGGTTGTGAATGGTGAGTGGAATTTAGGGTGGGTCAACCACAGTGTGGGTGAACTGTGGTTTTGTCACCATTCATCGAATGAAAGGTGGTACAAAAAGATACTTTAATTAAATAATAATAAAAAAGAAAATGCATACTTACTGTATAAGCGGCTCAGATTTTGTGAAGAAGAAGATTGAAATACCTTAAACAGTAAAACTACATATGGTGTGGAGTGTTTGGGGTAGGCATGACCAAAATCTAACTGTAACCGTAATTCGGACCGTAACCGAAGCGTTTATTAACTGTAACCCAACCGTAACCGTATAAAACGGTTAATAACCGTAACCGTGAAAATCGATCATTTACGGTTAAGAAAATATACTAACCGTAACCGTATCAAAACCATCGGTTAACCGTACGGTTAACCGCTCTTTTAACCGTATTCTTAAAACTTTAAAAATATAGTTGTAAGTGTGTATAGTTGTAACCACGCGGTTAACTAAATAAATAATTATTTCACTAAAATAGTACTTTAAATCGTTTAATATGCCCACTACTACGATCGAAGTTACTCTACTACTCTTTTTACCATAAATCAAATCATAAGTAGTTCATATTATCTATTATTTATACTCTTAAAACTGTTTCTTAATGCTTACAACATCTTTTCTTTAGTATTGTTTTTGTTTACGTGATTATTTAAAACATATAATCACGTAAAATAAATATTATTTGATATATTACTATTTATTTATTTATTTTATTATAAAGATTAAAAAATATAATATTTTATCTCATATATTAACTATATCATAATTATCAAATAACAGTAACCGTATACAACCGTAACCGTATTTAACCGTAACCATTTTAACCGTATATATAATGGTTAAGGTTAAGGTTAAAAAAATTTATAACCGTAAGCGTAATAACCGTAACCGTGGTCATGCCTAGTTTGGGGGTTCTTTTATGTTTTTTTATAAACTAAAAAATGAAATGACAATCATCAACAAAAAAACGTGTTATTTTCAGAAAATACGGGACAATAGAAGTTTCAGTCATTTTCATGTGTTATTTTGTATTTATTTCATGTATAACATATACAAAACATAATTATATTTATCTTTTAATAAATCAAAATTAGATATAATTACACCTGTCTCGAATATATATACATAATATTCTTATAATTAATGAAACAATCATTTTTAATTTTTAGTATAAAATTATATATTTGATATATATTAAAATAACTTTCAGTTTTAAAAAGAAAATTTTCCACTCATACTATTAGTCTTTCTTTCTTCCTTTTTCTCCTAAACAAAACATGTTAAAATCTAGTATTAATTTTAGATTTAAGTTTAGAAGTATAATAAATTAAACTGGTGTCATGACAAAAACTAATTTTAGAATTTAACATATTTATGCATAAGACATAGAGAAAAAAATTGTATATTAAGATGCTTTTAACAATTGAGGAAAGGAAAAAAACAAAAAACAAATACGTGAAAATAGAAAGAACGTAACTTTAGAAATATAGGGTTTAGTATTTTTAGTGTATTTAATTAAATATATAGTTGTAAGTAGTGTTTTTTCTATGCTTCTCTTTGTCCACGTGTTATAAGACTTCTAAAACAAGATAAGGATTGTAAAGATCAAGGGTATTATCGTTATTTCCGGCCCATTCTTCTCCTTCAAGTTTGCAGTAGTCACTCTCACATTTCTCTAGCTTTCCTATTGTCGTCCAAAGGACTTTGGAGAGCTTTCCAGGGCTCTTTCTCCGAAGCAACCACCGTATATCAAGGTGAGAAGCTTAAGACCTAGTAGCTATAGGTTTTAATCCTTTTATTTTTTTTCGCTTTCAAGATCTAAAAAGGTCACTTTTTTCCCCATGGTTGGTACTCTTAACATTTCATTTTTTTCTTCCAGCGGATTTTAGAGAACTTTCAAGGGTTCTTTCTTTGTCCGAAGAAACCAACGTATATTCTTTAATCTATTTTTATTTTATTTAAAATATTAACTTTCAATATTTTGTAATTATTTTTACTACTTAAACCGCTTTTCTATTATTTCACCACTCAACATAGATTTTTAACTGCTTGATCCGCACTTTTTTAACTTGATCCGCCTAATACGCTTGATCCACAGTTGACTGCATGAACTGCTTGATTTGCCTGCTCCGTACCGCTTGATTCGCTTGCACTATTCGAAACCATGGAGGAATATTTTTTTTCAAAGAACATATACAAACGTAGGAAAAAAGGTTTGGGCTGTGAAAATTTTTAGGGACTTCGTAGTTACTTTGAAGTAGCTAAAACTTGATTGATATACCTAAAGAAACACTCTGTTAGCCAAAAGAAGCGAAAGGTAACGTTTGAATAGATTGGTCAGATCTGGTTAAGATAGTGTCTTCTCCGACAAAGTGGCCAGCCTTCTTAACATACCTTGAAGCGATTTAGGGTGACAACTATGAGTTTTATAATTTTTCTTTATTTTTGGTGTCTTGTAATGCGAATATAAAAGTGGATAAATTGGCATGAACTGTTCGTAATCAACCGCATATTATAACTTATGTAAATAATATTCTCCAAAACTAGCTTGTTTTAGTAATCTAATAAAGTTGTTAACAAAAATAAATAAATAAAATAGTTGAGAAAATTATTATTTATGTAATATTTTAGAGCATATTCTATTGGTAAGAACACTTAAGAGCACCTCCACTGCACAATAGAAAGAGGATGTCTTAAACAATATTAAAATATTAAATTTACAAAATATTAATAATCAAATATGAAAGATCTTTAAATTGGAGACATCCTCTAAAATATGTCTTTACTTAGACATTTAAGACATTGTGTCTTTATTTTAAAGACATCCAAAAATTAAAATAATATTTTTTTTGACATATTATATTTTAAGTGTAGGAAGACACTCTCCTTATTTGTGCAATGGAGATGCTCTAAGAGAGTATCTTATCAAACTAATATTAATATTTCGTTATTGAATTAAATTTTGAGTTAATAAAAACAAGTTGAAGCATACATATGGTGAGGGAAAACGGATAATTTCATCCCAAACTTAGTTGTTTTATCGTATTTATACATAGAATTTTATTGTGTGCCTAAAACTACATAAACTCAAGTTAAATTTGAATTTCATACACGAACAAATGAAATCCGGTCGGTCTTAACCCACAAATCTCAAAACGATGTTAATGTTCCTTAACACGACGATGATTAGGATGCACAAATCCGACAACGTAGTTTAGTTTTCAAAGAAAATGTTAGAAAAAAATGAAACATTAAATCAGATACACGAATCTGTGGCTCCAAAGACATAACTGCCGACTCAATACCAATTGAGCCACCATACTTTTATTTATTATTCCAAACGAATATATTATTATATACATAGTGCCCTGTTTCATTCTCTTAAAACATAAATCGTATGGGAAGAGTTTGAAAATCAACGAGCTTATCATCCCTCAATTCATCACACACTCTTCAATTAATCAAGCCTTGCGATTGTTTTCCTAATCTTCAAATTCTTGACATTTTCTTTGAAAGCTCCGTAATTTGAAGGCAATCTTCCCCAGAAATACTTGAGAAACTGAGTTGAGGTAGGGAAGAATGTGAGTAAATGAAAAGCAATTAGTAATGAAGAAGAGATAATGGAGAATTGGTTTCGTTCTTCGCGGATTTGGTTTTGGGAACATACACGAAGGAAGAAAACTACCATAGTTATGAATAAAAATATATTTATCTGCAATTATATCAATTGTTACAGTTGTGATGTTAATATAGGCTAACCCACCCCATTTAAAACCCACCCCATTTACTCTAAACTCATTTAACCTCATTTAAGTTTATACCTCATTTCTCCTCCCTATTTAAATACATATTAATTATATTTGACCCATTAAAAAATTTATTTAGACCCATATAACATAATATAATTAATAATTATTTAAAATATACAGCTTTTTATGGGTGAATATATATTTTTTGGCAAGAATACAATTTTGGCGAGAAAATACGGGTTTAAGGTTTTTGCTGAAAACACGGTTTTTCGATTTGAGCAGAAAATGTGGGTTTACGATTTTGGTGGAAAAAACGTAATTTTATGGTTTTGGCGGGGAAACATCAGTTTATAGTTTCGGCTGGAAAACATCGGTGAACGGTTTTGGCGGAAACCACTTTTTGTGATTTGTACGGGAAAACTTTATTTTATGGGAATATTTATTTTTGGTAATATAAAACGCAATTTTCCGATATTGGCTTAAAAAGGGTTTTGCGATTTTAGCGGAATATGCGGATTTACGATTTTGGTGGGAAGATGCGGGTTTACTATTTTAGCAGAAAACGTGATTTTACGGTTTGGCGAGAAATCGTCGGTTTACAGTTTTAGCGGGAAAACATGATTTCAATTTTAGCGGAAAATATTTTTTTGTGATTTTGAGGAAAAACTTCACTTCATAGAAAAGTGTTTTTTTGGTAATAAAATGCAATTTTACGATTTTGGCTAAAAATATGATTTTGCAATATTAACAAAAAAAAATACGGCTTTACGATTTTAGCCGAAAAACGTGGTTTAACGGTTTGGGGGGGGGGGGACATCTGTTTTCGGTTTTGGCGGAAAAATATTAATTTATGGTTTTGCGAAAATTACAGTTTTGCAGTTAAAAACAAATATTTATACAAAAAAATGAATTTAAGTTGAATAATTTAGTTTTAATGTATTAATATATTAACATTTTTAATAAAGATAACTAACTAATAACAAAAGAAATATAAATGAGTTTAGTTGGGTACCCAATTATTTGTGTGAAACCACATTTAATAAATGAGTTTAAATGGGTCAATTTCTCTTCTACATATCCATTTATTAAATGAGGTTTTCATACCCGAATTAGCAACACTAGTTACAGTTGTACAGCCGGTATAAGTGTGCTTTCAGCTTTAATAGGTTCTGGGTTAAAGTAAGGTCATTGATTTCATCTTTTTTTTTTTTCTTTTTTTTTTTTTTTGGAGAACAAAACTACGTCGTTTTGTGTACAACGTGACATCCTAATGAGCTTCGTGTTAATAGAACATTAACAGCTTTATGGGTTTAGGCCGTATTTGTTTTATTCGTGTAATTAAAATTTAACTTACGTTTATGTAGTTTTACGTACACAACAAAGATATATGTATGAATCCGATAAAACAACTAAGTTTGGGGCAAAATTGGCCGTTTTCCCCATATGGTGACATGTATATCAAGAGTTTAAAAAAAAAAATCATGAATTATTATTTAAGAACCCCTTCCAGTGTATCTCTCCTACTTTCTATGTTCTTATTATTATTATGTTAAAGAAAGTATCTAAATTATATACGGAAAAATGTCATGTTAATCATTAGTTTACTATTTTCGTTGGTTTAAAGCATGAACTTTGGACATTGTGATTTAAATCCTCAATTTTATGTTGACTTTCAATTTTATCAGAAATTCTCGTTGACTAAGCCAATTGAGGGACAAGCTCTTCTTTTTCGGCGCCATCAGTTGACCTAGAGACGAGAGATTACTTTGAATTCGAAAAAAGAGAAAAAAATTCAGAAATCGATTTTGAAGATCTAAGGTTTTCGATTAGAAGAATTTCTAACGATGTGCCTTAACTTGCTTAGTCAACGAGAATTCGTGATTAAATCGGAAGTGAACATAAAATTGAAGATTTAAATTACCATATCCAAATTTCATGCTTTAAACCCACGAAAATGGTAAATTGATAATTTAAATGACATTTTTTCAAATTAAATATCTGCAAGATGCTCTTTTTACAGTCCAAAAATTCTCACAACCACTTACATGATTACTTTACTTGTACAATCATACAAATTATTATTTTAAAGATAAGTAATTTAATTTATTATTTTACATATAGTCATTTTAATACTATATACAATGGCAGAATCAAATGCAACGTTCAAAAAATGGTAAGTTGACCCTAAAAAATTTATAATTTTTTAAATTATAGGATAAGTTTCCTAAGATAATTAGAAGTTTTGGATTAACGTATTCACAATGACCCCTATATCATATGATCAATTCTTTCTTTGATCCATGCATATTCATTTTTTCACTTAACAAAAACCTATAATATCTTTACTATAAATAGATCTATAATATTTATTTACTTATATCAAGGTTTATTTTTATTTTTAGACATATCATGTTTCATTCCTTTTCTCTCCCAAACACAATTATCAAGGTCACCTTTACGACAATGTTTTCCGGCGTCGGTAGGGCTCCTGCTTGCCGGCGCCGGGTTTTCTCTCCTCTCCGACAACTCGTTTTCAAACACTCTCTCATCTATTTCTTTCTTTTTCATGGCTTTCTTCTACTTTTTTCGAAGTTGTACCCTTATATCCAACATTATCACGACCGATGCAAATGAAATCTTTATCAAAACTGTCTCTAGATCAATTTTCTTTAAAATCTTCGCGATTCTCGTCGTTCGTCCCTCTCACAGGTTCTCCTCGAAGTCAAGACCAGCACCTCTATGCTCCTCTTTCTGGGACTCAGATCCCCTCACCAAGTGTTTTGCTTGGTTGCGACAGGAACGGAGCTCTGCGTTGACGCTGGAGCCGATGAAGTACATGACGGTAGAAGAATCATCCCAAAACGGCACCACAACCACAGATCCGCCGCCGCAGTCAGAAAAGAAGTCAAAGGAAGGGTTAACCCTAACCCTAATTCTACTATTTTTCACTCGTAATGGGCCTGGCCCAAGAAGTTTATTTTCTCCATCCAGCCCACCTTACAATCTATCCCAGCTCAGACATAAACTAAGGGGCATAAGCCCATCTATTATAAGGCACAGGTTTGTTTTTTCTCTTCATCGTGCTAAGTACAATTCTGAAGATCTCTTACTTATTTGGACTCCTACCTAAGAAAGTAGCGATGGATTTAGATTGGACTTGTTATTATCCTTCTCGAAACCTGGTGGATTGATTTGCTCGTTTTGTATTCGATGTAAGATTAATCTCGAAACGTTTTGGATTGTGGTTAGACATGTTTGAATTCAAGCTGAATCATCTTGCGTCATTTGCTTTGAGGAGCAATGCATCTCAACTCTTTCAAACCTTACTAAAGAACACGCCTCCAATCTCTCAAACCTTACCGAAGAACAAGCCTCAACGCTCTCTAACTTTATTGAAGAACACGCCTAGGTACTTTCAACCTCACACTTTCTCAAGCCTTTTTGAATCATTGATTTGTGGCTGCGATTTGATTGAACGACACCAATCTAGTCTCCCAATGTTCCTTTGGTTATGGCCTTGTGATTATCTTTGGCGATTTCGACAAATCTTATCCGGCATTTGGAATATCTTTCCACCGGCAGTCTCCTCGATGGAGCATTCTACCAAAAGCTCATTTGCGTCAATCGCGCAAGCCGTCTATCACCACCAGTTGGTCGGGATTTTCTCGAAGCTTGTCTTCGAATTTGAATCTCCTATGGCATCAAAAGATTTTTCAAACATTGCAAGCTTCTCCAAGTTGAGCATCTTTTTAAAAACACATTGAGCCTTTAGCTTTCTTTTCCATGCATTATCTTAATTTCAGTTTGTATGAATTTTCCTCTTTTTGAGGTTTTAAGTGAATGAAAGTTCTTTTGTCCAAAAAAAACCCGACATATTATGTTTCTTTCCTATAATTGTTTCAAATAAATTTAAAATATATATTTTCTAAAGGTTATGAATCAAGATAAACACAACAACTAATCAATCTCCACAATAACTAGTATATAGTTTGACAAAAAAATAAATAAAGATAAAAGTACTTTTTACGGGGCTTTATAGATTTGGGTACATTTAAGTTAAAAAAGTCAGAATAAATCACTTTTTGTTTGGTTTATAGAGATAAGCATTTTCTGTTAGACAAAATTACCATTTTGCCCTCAATCTCCTTCTTCTTTCTTTATTCTTTCTTTATTCTTTCTTTCTTTCTTCATCGCTTATTTCTCTTCTTAATATTTCCAGAAAATCTCAATTTTTTTTTTGGTTTTTTTTTGTTTTTGATCACAAAAATCCAATAATAATGAAATCTATACCCTAAGGGATAGTAAAAAGTGAACCCAAACAAAATAATTAAACCGATTTGATAAGAATATAAGAACGCTAAAACAATTTCCAAATTTGATAAAAGTTTAAGATTTTGAGATTTTGGTTTTGCAATTTTGTTGGTTCGTTGTCTAGGTTTAGAGATTTATTTGGGTTTTGTCTAATCTATTTATTTTTGAAATTTATTTCAATTTAATTTGTTTGTATGTTGTTGATGAATTTTGTTGGAAATTTCCGGATTTTCTTCTATATAGAAAATTCTTCAACATGAATTAGCTAGAGAATCCAAAATCATAACAAAAATATCAATTTTCAGTTCCTTAATCCAAAACAAAAGAACTGCTATTAAAAATCAGCTTGAATTTTGATCTGGTTCGGGAAGGGAAAGAGATAGTGATATAATTTGTAGGTGGAAAAGATTTGGGGGAGACTAAGATTAAAACGGTAAAACAGAAAGTAGAAAAGTACATGAAGCTGTAAGGCACAAAAAAAATGCCGATACTTACAAAGGGACAAGGTTTTAAGTGTTTTTCTCATAATTGATCCTACTTTATACAACTATAAACAAGGAGAATCACAAGTATCTTTAATTTGAAAGATGATATATGAAATATTTTAGATCTACAACTATGTATCTATATATTTATTTAGTTATTGATGTTAAGAAAATACTTTATTTAGTTTTATTTTAGGTTTAAAATTTAATATTTTATTGGATATCATCTAAGTTACAATTTACACTTTGAATATATCATTTAATATTAATATAATCTAATTTAATAAAATTAATTAATATATTTATCTATATATATATATTACGCTTATATATATATATATTTTTAATAATTATATATTTTATTTTTAAAGCCTGCAAATAACCCGTAAACACACGGGTTTGACCCTCACCAACCTCACGGTAGAGCAGTCAGGGTGGGATTAGAAAGCTTTAGTTCTGACAAACCTAACAATTACCACTAAAATTGGAAAAAATGTCAAAACAAATCACAAATTTTAAAATTTGGGACGAAAAAACCATGAAGTTTTGACATGTCATTTAAATCTCAAAGTTTAATTTGACTTTACAATAAAATGGTTAAGTTGTGTTGATTGAGTCATTTTAGGCATGCCGTTTTTTTGTTATTTAAAAGATAACAAAGTTAATTTTCTATAACATCTAACAAAAAGTAACGACAATGCCTAAAATGACCGAATCAACAAAACGTAACCATTTTATTGTAAAATCAACCTAAATTTTGAGATTTCAATAACATTTCGAAAATTAATATTTTTTTCGTCTCAAATTTCAAAGTTCATGAATTTTTTTCGTTACTTTTACCACTAAAAATTGTAAACATTGGTAATAAAATAACAAAAGTTGAATACTCCATATTTTGTCACCTACCCATTAGATCAGATCTCAATGACAAACAGTATCATTTATTTATAAAATAGTCCAACAGATTTTCGTCATTTCTCTAGCTTTACATAGTCACCATTTTTTTTGTTTGTTTGACCTCAAAAACTCCTACGTTTCTAAGCTCTTCTCTTTGCTTCGATTCCCAAAACGACTATTTCCAAAAGGTTAGTTTTTAATCTTCAAATCCTTCTTCAATGTCCATCTTCGTGATTTAATAGTCATCTCCTTTGGCTTTTTTTTTTTTTTTGAGTCCGTACTTTTTGGATTGTAGACAAAGATCCTCCCGACCAAACATTTTGCTTCCGTGAAAAACGATTGTGGTCTCTGTAAGATTAAGATCGACATTACACAACCACTGATTTGTCTTAGCTTTAATGATTAGATTCTTAATTAATTAGTCATTACTCTTGTCTCTGTAATAGTTGACTTGGGTTTTTGAAACTAATGTTAAATTTACCAAACTAAAATTTTTGTAGGGTTTAAAGAAGTTATGAACACTAATCCAGTGACTAATGGGTTTGTTAAACCTGTTCCTACTGAAGAAGAACAAGCAAAGGTAACTTAAACTTTGTTCATTATTTTAGATTTATGTTCTGATAAGATTTGTGTTATTTGACTTTAGATTGAGGAAGTGAGGAAGCTATTAGGTCCATTACCGGAGAAGCTTTCGAGTTTTTGTTCCGATGATGCAGTTTTAAGGTATCTAAGGGCAAGGAATTGGCATGTCAAGAAAGCTACTAAGATGCTTAAAGAAACTTTGAAATGGAGAGTTCAATACAAACCTGAGGAGATTTGTTGGGTACACTATTGAATTATGAAGTAACATTGTTGATATGTTTGAGTTTATATGACCAATGAGTTGTGTTTTCGTAGGAGGAAGTAGCTGGTGAAGCAGAGACAGGGAAGATATATAGATCGAGTTGTGTCGATAAACTTGGACGACCTGTTCTCATTATGAGACCGAGTGTTGAGGTTTGTACAATGCAGAGACTTTCTTTAGTTTTAAGCTCTGGATTAGTTTGTGATCAGAATTTTTTGAGTTGTGTCAGAATTCTAAATCGGTGAAAGGCCAGATTAGATACCTTGTGTATTGTATGGAGAATGCAGTACAAAATTTGCCACCAGGGGAAGAACAGATGGTGTGGATGATAGATTTTCACGGTTATAGTTTGGCGAATGTATCGTTACGAACAACGAAAGAAACCGCTCATGTATTACAAGAACATTACCCTGAGAGATTAGCTTTTGCTGTTCTCTACAATCCTCCTAAGTTCTTTGAACCTTTCTGGAAGGTAAAGTTTGTAGGATCACTCACTTTTAGAAATGTTATGTTGGTCTAAAGTGTAATGGGTGTGATTATAGGTGGCGCGGCCCTTCTTAGAGCCGAAGACACGGAACAAAGTGAAGTTTGTTTACTCGGATGATCCAAACACTAAGGTGATAATGGAGGAGAACTTTGATATGGAGAAAATGGAGTTAGCGTTTGGTGGTAACGATGACTCGGGTTTTAACATAGAGAAACATTCAGAGAGAATGAAAGAGGACGACAAGAAAAGATTGGCTTCGTTGGAGGGCATTGTTTCCGCTTCTCTAGACTCGCTCAGCATTTTATCGGTCTCTGATGGTACCGCCTCTAACAGTGCTCACCCTAGCTCTCATGATGTCTCTGAGGATGAGCATTAACCACAGAGAAAGGACTCATCAAATGTTTGTAACTTCAAGCACACTTGGAATAAATCTAATTCCACTTCATGAGGTTGTAGCTGCAACCATTGTATGTTTTCGAAACCTATTCTCCACCGCGATGAGATTCAATATGTATTTTTTTCGCGATGAGATTCAATATGTATTTTTTTCGATTAGTAATAAAACCGTCACAGATAAAATGCACATAACACAAGCTGCAATACATTTTAATACCACATACTTAACAAAACAGAGAAACTAGTCCTCGGTTTCTTGGTATAGCTTCATGATATCCGCACAACCCGGCATAGCTGCATCCCTTAGAAATCCCATGTTGTTAGCAAAACGGTCGTCAGAAGCAATACCGTTGAAGCGAGTGAGAGTCACACGGGCACGGTCATGACCAGGGGACACATTGGAACACCGTAACTGAGAGCTACGAACCAACATTGCATCACAGAACTGCTCATCATGATCCTCGTTAACCAAGATCTTGTATGATCCTGTCGAGTCAGTTCTCGCCTCGTGGCTATACGTTAACTCCATTGTTCTCCTGTCTTTACATTCCAATCTAACCACTGCACCTATATTATTCATAGTATAGTATATAATCAATTAGCCTAATCACCTTAAAGATCTCAAATCTACTTTAGTACAAAACCCGAAAACGTAGATCATATTCATAACTCTATAGATCCACAAGTCCATACGAACATTATTGGCAAAAATGTGAACATATCAAGATCCATAACTGAATTTGTAAATACGATTAAAGTAGATCTTGGATGTTTATGAACGTACCGGAGATGTAAGTAGAGGCTGGAGTTTCGAAACCAGCGAGGCAAGTGTCGCAATAGACACGGCCTCGCACGACGAAAGGGTTCTTGTTCGGTCTAGCCGCGATGGCTAGAGCCGGTAAAAAGCAGAGAGCGACCAATAGAACTGCTTTAGACATTGCAAAAGATTTTAACTGGAAAAGTTTCACAGAGGATTAGGTTTTAAAAGAGAGGACACAGACAGAGTAATAATGGGTGTCAATGGAAGTGGCCAGTGGGCACTTAAGTGTCGTTTAAATGTGAAAACAAACGTAATGATTGAGGCGCGTGAAGTGGTGTTTTTCTTGTACGAGCCGAAGTAGAGAAGCCGTTACTTATGTAAGTAACAGTAGTGTCGGGGTATTTGATGACGTGGATGAATGTAAGTCGTCGAAGTGTTGGTTGTGTAAAATTCTTAGAGTAGTGGATTAGTCGTTGATGCGGTGGATTTATTAAAAGTGAAAATGCCATAATTCGTTAATAAGACCGTATGATGATGATCAAATTTTTTGGATTGAGGAGTATTCCCTAAGTAAAGTTGTCTTTTAGACTATCTCTAATAATGCTTGAAATTTTACATTCTTTCAGTAAGATAATTAAAATATAAATTAATTATGGATTTGCCATTTTTTTTATGTCGTTTGTAAAATTTACCTTTTTTTGAATAGTTTGTGAAGTTTTTCCTTTTTATGCAAAAAAATATGATTTTTGTGGTATATTGTAAGTATTTTTACCAAAAGAAAAACTTAAATACTTCTATTAAGTGTTAGAAATGGCATATTCGTAAGATTTAATTAAAAATGACAATTTCAAAAGATTTTGAGAAAAAATGGCAAAATTAACAATAATCCCTTAACATATTACCCAAAATAGTTATATTTACTCTAGACAAAATTTATCGAACATTTGCTTGTTATAAAATAAATGGTTACAGTTTATAAGTTTGAAAATAAAAAATGTTGTTAATAAATAATAATAAATTAGCGATTGATTAAACTTATAATATTTTTTTTGAAGTAGAAATGAAGAAAATCATTGGAAAACTCTTAATCATTTTTTTCTTTATTTTGAAAAAATATTTGAAGCCAATTATTGGAGATGCTCACTATGAACATCAAAAATGGGTTAAACTTTTTGGGGTTTTTGGTAATATGGACAGTTTTTTAAGAGATATTGGAAAATATCACTCCATATGCTCAGAAAACTCAAAAAAAATTAGTTGGAGGAATTGTTGAATATTTCAATAGTAAAAGAACTAATGAAGTTACTTTATTATCCTTCTCTATTTTTCTTTTTTTAATTAAAATCTCACATCTTATTTTTTTTACTAAATATTTTCATTGTTAGCAGGTTAACCCCGTTAACAATTATTGGTAAATATTATGTATAAATTATACGTTAGAGTAAATATTATTCACATATCGAATATCTTAACGTTTTCATATAAATATTATTCCGTTATATAATATGTTAGCATGTTATTATTCTATATATCATGTTGTTATAATTATTATCATGTTAATTATGTAAGAAAAAGTCTAATTCCCTTTTATTGTGCTTAATATACATAATAAAAAATACCAATTTACAATTTTAAATCGATAAATATGTTTTAACAAATAATTTATAAACTTATCGCGATATTTTTATTCAATGGCATTTTTGTAATTATTATTTTTTTAAAGGATATTTTTAATTTATATATTATTAATCTTTCATACTTACCTAAATAACTAATATTTATGCATAGATTTTTAATTTATTCATCCTCCAGGCATATCAATTAATATAGCCCTACTATATTAGAGACCGACCTAATTATATCCAAAAACAAAATTATAGGTAAAACACAAAAATAAAAATAAAAATAAGTGTGAGGTAAAAAAACTTAAAAGAATACATTTGTAAGCTGTAGCCACAACATAAAATTTTTTAGGAAATTTGATTATATAATTTACATGTCTAAAGACCTATTTTAAAAATTTTCCTTATCTATACTATTAATTGGGAAGCATTTTGTGAACTACAACATTGTGAGGGTAGTTTAAAACTAACTCAATGAATTTTTGCATGGGTAATTTAGTAAATTAACAAATACTACAATTAAAAAAAAAACTACCAAATATTTTTGTAAATCATTTAATAAAGTTTCCATAACAAATTATGCTATTTAATTCAAAATCGTTTATATGTAAACTTATTTATTTTGGTAATAATCTATTAGATATTTTCGGAAACAACAATATAATTTAATAACAAATTATCATTTAGTTTAGATTTTTAAAAATTTCCTTAATAAAACTAAACTGATTAATTATGATTGGTACACATTGAAAAAACGATTTTCAAATAAGAAAAAACATTTATTATATTTGTCATATGTAATCTAAACTACCATCATTTAATTTTTAATATAGCATATTCAACAAATACTTTTTGGATTTTAGATTTGTAAATATCTAGAAAATAATTCTAGCATAAATTCAAATATTTTCTATTTTAATTAAAATTTAAAGATTGCTATCCTTAAAATAAACCATATTTTGCGGATTTGTTAATTGACAAAAAAAAAATCTTCCGATTTGTTTCAAAAATCCTAGCTACCAATTATTTTTTTCTTTAAATGTCATTAACCTTAAAAGATAGTAGCCTACTTTCTGATGCTATAAATATAGGGTTTGTGTGCATGTTTATCACTTACTAATCATCTCTTCTTTTAATTTTATTGCTTTATCGTTTTCATTTCCAAAGATTGATACAAATCAAAGATGAGATGTATTTTGATTTTGCTATCTTTGATGATATATAAAATGAGTATGGGTTGAACCATAATTTCTTGATTCGTAATTATATATTTTCTTTACATAAATACATGAGGTTATATAAATTTAAACACTCTCATTATAAAATGTCATATATTAAACTATATCTTTATACAAGCAAAATAGTTATATAAACTTATATTTCTGATTTTATATTAAGATGACTATAATTTTTTATTTTTTATTTTTAATTATCCATATCTGTAATATAAAATTAAACAATAAATAAATGACAAAATGTAATTTTTGAGTGTCATTACTTTGAAAAGTTTACTAATTTATTTAGATAAAAATAGTTAGAGATAAATGTATACAATTTCATTCTAAAGTGTAAATGTCTAAATTTTTTATCTCTTTGCAAGCAAAATATTATATCATAACAAAATTTGAGTTCTATTATTAGATCACTTAAAAGAAAGAGCAAATAATAGAACAATCTTAATTTTCCAATAGTTTAGGAAGTTGAATATATTTTTACGGTGACATAACAAGAATCATTTAACTTAGAGAATTCTTACTATACTTATGCATAAAAGAATTCAACATACAATGATAGAAAACATGACTTAGCTCATCTGTGCAATCGAATCATACTTACAAAACAATTTACAAGTTCTACATGGGCCAACTATAGATAATATGTTTAGTGATTTTAGAGTTTTCTCTTTACCATTATTTAGTTTAAATTACTTTGGCAAAATATGGATTTACAAGCAGCCAATTAAATATAGCCCAAACACATATACAAAAAATGCATCAATATTTAAATAGTTTAACATGGTAACACAAATTCTTATTTCACACATACCATTAAAATTTTCAAATTCAAAATTAACTTGTGTTTCACCATCCATAACACAAAATTCTATTGCAATTCTCTAACCATAATTTTTTATATAACAATACTTTACATCATTATAACCTAAGATAATTTTCCATCTAAGATGTTTTTTAATCTACTTTTCAGTTTAAAACTACAGAATTTGACTTATAGTTCACAATATTACCTATTATGTCATAAACAAACATAAATAACAATCGACAATTTTCTTTACATATATTATAATATAATAAAACAAAAAATCTATATTAAATATAAATTTCATACAACACATTTCTTAAAATATGAAATGTCGCACGTTCGTGCGGGTCAGAATCTAGTAGCCTATAAAATGTTCAGAACGTACTATTTGAAATTAGGAAAAATGGGAGAGAAAGAAGAATATGTGTCTGTGGGAAAAGATGTGAGATAACTTTAGAAAATCTTAAAAATTTAGATGAAAATCTTAAAAATTTAACAGATTTTGATGAGCAAATTGTTCATAAATTTTTTTTATTACAAAAATAACTTTAGAAAATATAAGTGTAGAGGATCGAGCTAAACAATACGCCTTATAATTACATAAACGAGAAATAAAAGAAAACATCTATACTATTAATTGGGAAACATTGTGTGAACTACAACATTGTAAGGGTAGTATAAGATTATCCAAATGAATTTTTACATGGATAGTTTTGTAAATTAACAATTACTACAACTAAATAAATATCTTGGATTTTGTTTTAAAAAAAAATCGAATTAAATCAAAAAATTAATAACTACCCAATAATTTTGGAAATCATTTCAAAAGGTTTCCATAACATTTCAGGCAAATTTAATTCGAAATTGTATATATGTAAACTTATTTATTTTAGTAATATGTTATTAGATAATTCGGAAACTTCAATCTAATTTAATACCAAATTATCATTTAGTTTAGATTTTAAACAATTTCCTTAACAAAACTATGTTAATTGTTTCTCATTAGTACACATAAAAAAAGATTTTAAATGATGATTTAACATATTCAAAACATAATTTTTGGATTTTAGATTTATAAATATCTAGAAAATATTTTCAGTATAGATTAAAATATTTAACATTTTTATTATAATTTAAATGATATAAACTTTTAAAGTATTTTTTAAAACAGGTAATTTTCATTATTTTAAAAATATATCACTAAACTAAATTTGAATTATAAAAAAGAATATATTTTTAAACGTATTATAATAGTTACAAGCTTTTGGAATATTCATAATTATAAGAACTACATCTTATTGAAAGGTATATAATAAAAATCGGTTTTATAAACTACAATATCATAAATTAATAAATCACAAATTATTTTTAAATATATTAATCCAAGATGTACCACAGGTCAAGCCCTCGATTTTTTTATATATTACAAGAAAAATATTTGAAAATAACAAAATAATATTTAATTTTATGGAATGAAGTTATATGGTGGAACGAGTTTGAGTTGATATTAATACGGAAAGATAATCAACGAGTGATATCTTAAAAGGGCTGCCTATAGGAGCCCCCCTCAAGTATATTGTTTCAACTGGGTTCCACCCAAACTCTTAGCCTCTTTCTATTTCCCCCTAATCAACTTAAATTCTTCTCAATTCCACCTAATATATATAATCCCACGTAATTAACCAACATTAATCAAGCTGCTAAAATACGATTTAAAATCATAAAATCACGTTTTAAAATTAATTAGCCTCGATTAAACCGATAATCCTACCATAATCTATTAACCCAAATTGAAGCCACTGTATGAGAAAGAGGCTTCAAATTTTCTTCTTAAAACCCAAAACAAAATCAATTTAGGGATTAGACACACAAAAAAAAAAACAATTTGGGGAAAAACTTTATTAGGGTCGCACTCGCATATTCTTCTTCTTCCTTGCGACTTTTTTTTTTTTCTTTGGTGTGAACCCTGCAACTCTATTACTCGAACATCAAATTCGATTTTCTTTGATTCTTCTTCTTATTCTTCGTCTTGTGGTGGTGCTTCGTCGTGTGGTGGTGCTTGGAATCTTGGTTTGATCGAATCTGAAACGTAATTTGGTTGGAGTCTCATAATTTCCACAAAGATGTCGTAATTTGGTTGATTTTGTATTAATTTTATCTTGTTCGGAATTGTATGTATTTGTTTGGATTAGTTGATATTTGAGAGTGATAAGTAGATGTTTGACGATGATGTTGATATGTTTTACAAATATAGTGACGGTGATGTCGAGTACAATGGGGGTAACGAATCAGAGAGTGAAGAGCGGATTGAAGAAGAAATTGTTAGAAGTAAGAAGAATACGAAGAAGAATAAGAAAGAGAAGAAGAAAAAGGATGAAGAAGATCCTCTTGAGCGTTTTGACTTTGAAGTAGATGATGGAGTAGCAAATTTTGAAGACGAGATACCGATAGGCCGAGATATAATTCCCGAGAGCTCAGATGAAGACGAGGATCCTATTTTGGTGAGGGATAGAAGAATCAGAAGGGCTATGGGTGATAAGTTTGTGATTGGAAGTACATTCTTCACAGGGATTGAGTTCAAAGAAGCTATTTTAGAGGTGACATTAAAGCACGGGCATAATGTTGTTCAAGATAGATGGGAAAAGGAGAAGATTTCATTCAAGTGTGGTATGGGCGGGAAATGTAAATGGAGAGTGTATTGTTCATATGATCCAGATAGGCAACTGTTTGTGGTTAAGACATCATGCACGTGGCATAGTTGCTCACCTAATGGGAAATGTCAGATCTTGAAGAGTCCTGTAATTGCTAGGTTGTTTTTGGACAAGTTGAGGCTAAATGAGAAGTTTATGCCTATGGATATTCAGGAATATATCAAAGAGCGTTGGAAAATGGTGTCTACAATCCCACAATGCCAAAGAGGTAGACTTCTTGCCCTCAAAATGCTTAAGAAGGAGTATGAGGAACAATTTGCTCATATCCGGGGATATGTTGAAGAAATTCATTCTCAAAACCCAGGGTCTGTTGCCTTCATTGATACATATCGAAATGAAAAAGGTGAAGATGTGTTCAATAGGTTTTATGTATGTTTTAATATACTTAGAACACAATGGGCTGGATCTTGTAGACCTATTATAGGACTAGATGGTACATTTTTGAAAGTTGTTGTGAAAGGAGTTCTATTGACTGCAGTTGGTCACGATCCAAACAATCAAATCTATCCAATTGCTTGGGCTGTGGTACAATCTGAGAATGCCGAGAACTGGTTGTGGTTTGTCCAGCAAATAAAAAAGGACTTGAACCTAGAGGATGGCAGTCGGTTTGTCATTCTATCAGATCGCTCAAAGGTAAGAATCTCATCTCATTCCCTTTGTATATTGGTATGTAACGAAGTTCTCATTATGTTTTTCAAATTGTTTAACAGGGTCTTCTGAGTGCTGTTAAACAGGAATTGCCAAATGCTGAACATAGAATGTGTGTGAAGCATATTGTAGAGAATCTAAAGAAGAACCATGCCAAGAAGGATATGCTAAAGACATTAGTCTGGAAATTGGCTTGGAGTTACAATGAGAAGGAGTATGGGAAGAATCTCAATAACTTGAGATGCTATGATGAAGCATTGTACAATGATGTCTTGAATGAGGAACCACATACTTGGTCAAGGTGTTTCTATAAGCTCGGTAGTTGTTGTGAGGATGTTGACAACAATGCTACCGAGTCATTCAACTCAACCATCACCAAAGCAAGAGCGAAGTCATTAATTCCAATGCTAGAAACAATAAGGAGGCAAGGAATGACTCGGATTGTTAAGAGGAACAAGAAATCATTGCGCCATGAAGGTAGATTTACTAAATATGCTTTAAAGATGCTTGCATTAGAGAAGACAGATGCAGATAGAAGTAAGGTATATCGTTGCACACATGGCGTTTTTGAGGTATATATAGATGAGAATGGTCATAGAGTGGATATACCAAAAACACAATGTTCATGTGGGAAGTGGCAAATAAGTGGTATACCTTGTGAGCATTCTTATGGTGCTATGATAGAGGCTGGTTTGGATGCTGAGAATTACATATCCGAGTTCTTCTCGACAGATCTGTGGAGAGACAGCTATGAGACAGCCACCATGCCATTAAGGGGACCTAAGTATTGGTTGAATTCTAGTTACGGGTTGGTAACCGCACCACCAGAACCTATTCTGCCTGGAAGAAAGAAAGAAAAATCTAAAAAAGAGAAGTTTGCAAGGATCAAAGGGAAGAATGAGTCGCCAAAGAAGAAAAAAAGAAAGAAAAATGAAGTTGAAAAGCTTGGAAAAAAAGGTAAAATCATACATTGCAAGAGCTGTGGTGAAGCTGGGCATAACGCATTACGATGTAAAAAATTCCCTAAAGAGAAGGTACCGAGAAAGAGAAAGTCAAAGAATGATGGCAATGATGAGGTATGTTTCTGTTGTATAGTATCTTTCTTCACATTCTCTGTATCTTAGTATCTTTACTTGCTTACTCAGATTGAAAAGAAGGCTAAGAAGGCTAAGAATGATAAGAAGGATACAAATGAGAAGGACTCTAAGAAGGAGAAGAAGTCTAAGAAGGAGACTCACATGCCGGATACAATCTTCATCACACAACCTTCTCAAGCAACACAAGAGTAGTTTATATGTTATGCTTTTCGAGAAATGGCATTTGAATGTGTTGTCATGTTTTTTGGAGTTACTTTAATGTTAACAATATTATTGACGAATTGGATGTGTTTTGGTTCTAGACTAATGATGATGTTGGTTATTTTGGACTAATTGGCTTGTCTCTGATTCTTACTATTATGATATCCTTCTCTTTCATTCAGATTTTAATTTTTTCCGTGACAAAGGTTTTATAACAGAACAACAATGCTACTAATGATGTGTTTTAAGAAGAAAATTTGAAGCCTCTTTCTCATACAGTGGCTTCAATTTGGGTTAATAGATTATGGTAGGATTATCGGTTTAATCGAGGCTAATTAATTTTAAAACGTGATTTTATGATTTTAAATCGCATTTTAGCAGCTTGATTAATGTTGGTTAATTACGTGGGATTATATATATTAGGTGGAATTGAGAAGAATTTAAGTTGATTAGGGGGAAATAGAAAGAGGCTAAGAGTTTGGGTGGAACCCAGTTGAAACAATATATTTGAGGGGGCCTCCAATAGGTAGCCCTAAATAATTAACAATTATAACACAATTATATAATCATAAACACTAAACAAAAGAAACAATATTTACAAAACAACTATAACTTAACATTCAAATAGTTAGTTACAAAAAAATCGACCAACGGTGTATCGCCGAGTAAATTTTACATTATATCATCTAATTGATCAAATTTCAAACAAAAACAATTAATTTATATATACATCAAACTAAATAAAAATACACAGATTTTCCAAATATCTTTATATTATTCAGAAAATCAAAACAAATCTAACAATCTATTTACTATGCAAAATATAAATATAATATCAATAATATAAATTAATGAAAAATAGCTATTATATAATAAATAATACTATATACTTTTCTATACACCTTATAATTTATACACTACAATATCTTTCACTAAAAATGTATTCTAATATATTTCTTAAAATATGAAACCCCGCACGTATGTGCGGATCAGAATCTAGTATAAATGGAAAGGAGATACGAAGCAACCAAAATCCTACTATATTATTTGGGAAGTACATTTTAAATGTAACCTTAATTTTTGTAAGTAATTACATAAATATGCCATTAGAAAAAAAAATTAAAAGAGTAAATTAATTTATCTCTTTAAGGATTAAAAAGTCAAATACTAATTTAATTAATTAAATTTAATTAAAAAACGAAATACCTTATTAATTTCCAAAAATAATAACCAATCAAAATCAACATATAAGATTTGATATCTAAATTTTAATTAATTTAATTTAATTAGAAAAACAAAATACATTATTAATTTCCAAAAAAGTAACCAATTAAAATCAACAAATTATATTTTATATCTAAATTATCATATTATTTTTTTATTAATTATTATAGTTCACTTCTCATCTTTATATGATTCTATTTTTGCGGAAAATAATATCATCATTATAAAAGAAATAATTAGAGTTATTTCGCATATGCCACAATTTGAATTCTTAAAAACGAATATAAACTGTTCAATACATGAAAAAATATTATAACGAGTGAAAAATAGATTTAAGAAAACTTTCTACTGAGTAACGGGTCATAATTTGAAATATTTATATTCAATTTCATACATATTATATTGAAAATTTATAATCTTATATACTACAATAATTAATAACATATTAGATGTGATTCAATTTTTAATACAAGCTGGAAAATCCTAGAATTGACGGGTTTAGATCGATATTAATACAAGATGGAATACTATATGCGAAACTCTTAAATTAACAATCAAAGTACAAGTGTATAATCTTAAACACTAAACAATATAGATAATATCAACAAAACATATACAACTCACAATTAACTATACATTTAAAATCAAATAAAATAATATCATATATTTTTAAATCATCTTTACAATAAAAGTTTTTAGTTTAACTAAAATACAAGCCTACCTGCGGTATACTGCAGGTTAATATCTAGATTATAGGGCTTATTGGATCTAAAGACGGGTCATCAAAGATTTCCTAAACTGAAGCAAAATATACTGAATATTCAAATATCTATCTGTTACCAAATTATAAACAAATAAGTCAATTTAATATTTTATATACAAAATCAATTAAATCTTAATCACATATAAAATTAGCACAAAAAAAATTATTCAACAATTAAAACATTATCAAATCTCTGTGTTATATAAGTTTTGATACTATATTCGAATAATGTAATATACCTTTTCAATTTGTATTCTTTAACTAATTTAAGCTAACTAATATATTTGTTAATCTTATACCTATCAAAACCGACTATCGTTTTTTATCTTTATAGTATTTTTGCAAGACTTTTTTGGTGGATTTGGATAAAAGTGCATTCGGATCATATGGTACATTCCCCTATTAAATAAATATGGTGCACACCTATGTTATTAGCAAAAATGTTTAGAATATAATTCAAAGTCATATCATTAATAAAATTAATATTAATAAAATAAATTGGTTTTTGGCAAGACGAATTTGGAGGGACGGGTTTTTGAATCAACATTAATAAAAAATAAAATATAATTAATCCACCGTTTCAATACGGGTTAAATCTTTAATTTATTATTTTTTAAGACCACTAATATTAAACATATCAAATCATCCTAATTTAGAAAAGATTATATAAAACCAAAAATGTTATGTGGTATGTATAATGTTACTATATATAAAATTAAACAATAAAATATAAATGTATTAGAGAATGATACAATTTGCAAAACTTTTATATATAAAAAATAATTCTTAAAATTTAAAAATTACTACTTTAAACAAAAAAATCACGGGACGGGTAAACAAATTACAGAACGGGTTTTATTTTGGAATTGGGTTATATGGTGGATGTATTTGAATCAATATTTATAAAATTTTAAAATATTATTAATATGCTGTTTTAATAGGGATTAAAACTTCAGTTTTTTAACAATTATCTCATGGATTCGTGGTATAGCTTTACTTAATAACAATTATAAACTGTAAAATAAAAATATTTTATAAAAATAAAATTTGCAAGTTTTAATATATATTACTTTTAAAAAATAAATCGTACCGCGGTATACCGCAGGTTAAAATCTAGTCGTTTAGTAGATTTGAGAAAGCGGATCATTTTTCAGGAAACTGTATAATCGAGACTAACTTTGAATCATTTGTTTCAAACGCATAACAATCAACTTTTTTTTATTCTTTATAACACAAAGTAATGCTTCTTACTCCGAGTGAAGGGGTGAGGGGCACCTGGAAAAACACTTTGCACCAAGCAGTAAAGTATAATCATTTTCTTGAAAACACTACCAACATAGGCCCATAATTGGATCCATGAATTTTCATGAACCATCAATCCAACATCTTATATTTTGATTTGAACTATCCAATTTTTCTCTAATAAACTAATAGCTCTAGATTCAATAGGATCCAATTGAGTTTTTTCCCACATTGCTACTTCCCACAATTGGACTATCCAAAGCTATTAATAGATTTTCTATATTTTTTTTTATTTTTTTTGTCTTTTGAACTATGAGTGATTAGTTTTTCGAAAATGTTTTGAAGAACGTTAACAATCTATTTTTATACCTCTTAGATTCTCTCGGTTCCTTAAGTCATATTTCAATATACCCATTAATTATCAGAAGAGAATCTCTGACAATTAACATTACACAATCTATTTATTTTATTTTGATTTAAACAAAATGTTTGTCAAGTAAAACCCATTGTTTTCTTAAACAAAAAGGCACCCTACTAGCTCCAACGATTTATCATCATTTTCCGTTATTTCAAAATTAAAATGAATATGAGAAGTCAAATGTATTTATTTTTAGTAATGTTTCACGTATTTTACTAAATCTGATTATCCAAACAGAAATCATCATGATAACAGATAATGAATTAATTCTATAAAAAAAAAAACAGATAGTCAAATGATCACAAAACATTAAAATCGATGACAACAAACTAATAACCTATTCAACAATAATCTCTAATCTCCAAGATTAAAGGAACAAGAATAGGACTTCAAAATCAAAGAAAAAACAAACAACGCAATTCTTATCTTTTCTTTTTCCTAACTTCACTTCCATATATAAACCCCATTCTTCTATCATCATCTCAATCAAGAAAACATAAAGCTAATTAACAATAAGAAACCAATAAACTCTAACGCTCTTCAAAGCAAAAAAAAACATCAATAATGAAGCAATCTCTTCTTCTATCCTTCGTGTTACTACTACTCTCATCATCATCACTCGTGACACCAATCCATGCACGTAACAAATCAAATCCGGCAAAGTCTCCTGTTGGTGCTCCAGCACCAGGACCATCAAGTTCCGATTGTTCTACAGTAATATATAGCATGATGGATTGTCTCGGGTACCTTGGTGTCGGATCAAACGAAACTAAGCCAGAGAAATCGTGTTGTACTGGAATAGAAACTGTTTTACAATATAACCCACAATGTATTTGTGCTGGTTTGGTTAGTGCTGGCGAAATGGGAATTGAACTGAATAGCACAAGAGCTCTTGCAACACCTAAGGCTTGCAAACTCTCCATTGCTCCTCCTCATTGTGGTGATTTTTTATATTTATTTCTATTGTGTCTCAATATTAAGTTTTTTTTTTTTTTTGCTTTCTTTTGCCTTATATTTTTAGGGTTTGAAAGTAATATTTTCTTTCCTTGCAGGTATAATAACTTCAGGCGCTACGACACCAGGTGCATCTCCTGGTACGTGTTGACTTATTTTCATGTTATGGTCGTAATTAAGATTGAAGGCTTTTGTGTTTTGTTCCCCTTGAGGATTGTCTCTAGGAAAATGATTGAACAAATATAAGTTGAAAACAAAATGAGTTAATAGTTTTTGAATGTTGAATCATTTTTTCAGTTTTTTTTTTTTAATTTCAAATGAGAAAAAAATTTGGTCAGTTAGATTTTCAACCCAGTTCTGTTCCTCCAAATGTGGGTCTTTCATTTACTTTTTACAATTGACTAGGTCTGGGCACGAAGCGGATATCCGGAAAAATTGTGATATTTGTTATTCGATTCGTTTTAACCGAATACTTGATTTTGTGATTTGCTTTACTTCGAAATTTCCAGATATCCAAAATTTCGAATATCCGGAATTATTTGTGATATTTGCGAATATCCGCTTTGATACATTTAAATATTAAAAAAATCTGTAAACTATATAACCATATCAGATATTCAAAGTTTTTATTTAACATGCTTTCAAAATAAGTTCTAAATACCAAACATAACTATTGTTGATTTGTGGTACTTCTATTAAGTTTCATTTTGTTATCAATTCATATCAATTAGAATTTTGAAATACTATAACACATTGCATTTGTGTCACTCCTTTCTGTTTTTTGTTAAATAAATAGTGTTTTCGTATGTTACAAGATATAACGTATGAATGATAAATATGGATGCAGTTTCCCCATCGGCTGGAGCACCTACGACTTCACCATCTGCAGCCAAGTCACCGGAAACTTCGGCAACTTCGCCATCTTCGGATGAGACACCGTCAATGACTGCACCTTCTCCTTCATCTTCTGGCACAAACATCCTCTCAGTTCCTGCACTCACCATTGTTTTCGTTATTGTTTCTTCTGTCGCTTACATTTCGGCCTTTTCTAATTAACCACAGCTTTTACTTTTATTTTCTTTGTTTTTGATCTATGAATTGAATTCTACATTGTTATGGTTGTGATTTGGAAGACATGTTATGTTTTTTTGTTGCTTTTAATCATGCAACCGTAATACAATGTGAAATATGCGCTGGGCTGCTTAATTTGATAAGAATATAAGAAATGGGACTTATTACTTTAAAAAATATCTACAAGATATAAAATTAAATATTACAATAACTGTCTTTATATTAAAAGTATGAATGTAAAGCTTAATTAAAATATTGGTTAAACAACATTAAACAAAAATGGTTTCGTGTATAGAAGAATTGCTCTTTATCTATATATAAAAAAACATTCAAGAATTGTAGTCCTCGGAACCGTTTTTCCCAAAAATGAATTCCATCAAATAAAGAAGATTTACTTTGATGGGTAACAAATTAGGTGTTATTAATAAAACAAGACAAAACTTTTTTTTAATTATTATGATATTTTTGTCTTTTTTTTTAATACCCAGCGTGTCTCTACTAAACGTTACTGGAAAAAACATAATTATATAGAATGCCACTGCCACGTCAAAATTTGCTGACGTGGATTAAATGAACTCAGCCGTAACGCGATACAGCGGCAGTTACGCCTGAGTTACGGTATATTGCGGCTGACTTACGACAAAAATCTATGAGTCATAACAAAACGGCGAAGTATGAGTAGAACTCAGCCAGACGTTACGGCTGAGTTGTAATATAACCCAGGCAACGGTATGGTTGAGTTAAAGAATGTTGGTCGAGTTATAAAAAGTTATACGATAACCCAGACAACGTTATGGCTGAGTTATGATAAAACGGCTGACTTATTTCCGCGACACGGCCGAGTTATATTTTTGGACGGCTTAGTTATGGAATGATGTGACGGCTAAGTTATGGTCGAGTGTTATAAATCAGCCGCTAATAGCTGGATTACGGTAAAACTCAGCCTTGTTATGGCTGACTTATTTGCAAAAGATTAATTACTATAATAGCATGCAGTTACAGCCGAGTTGTTAAACGTTACGGCTGAGTTAGTTTAGTTACGACATACCACGACTGACTTAACTTTGTTTTTCTCCTGTTTTAATTACTGTAATAGTATTCATGTTGCGACTGACTTATAGATTTGCTTGATGGTTGTGTTATGAACTGTTCGTTTGGTGGCTTACTTGCCACCTCATCACTTCAAAACGACGTAGGCTGTAATTTTCCATGTCATCATTCCATGTCAGCATCCTCAACGGAAATACGAAACGTCCCTTGCTTCTTTAACTCGTCTTCCCAGACTGTGTTTAACGCCTGAACGTTACAACTTCTTCATTCATCTTCTCATACATCTTCAATTTCTTTCATCTTTCTCTCGATATGGCTGATCCCGTTACGGTCATAGTTGTTTCCGGTTCGTGGGTTAAGAAACAGAGATTCGTATTTAACCCCGACGAAAGAGGGTGTAGAGTTGTGCAGCTAGAAGCAGAAAGAGCAACGCACGACAGTCTTTTGAAGCTGGTGGTCGATGATTACGGTTTGTATCAGTCGACCCATCAGTTAAGGCTGAGTTACATGTTCTCTAACAAGACTCTGAAAAATATGTCGTTTGATACTCCAACAGTTTATATCTCTAATGATCGACAATTGCAATGTTATCTAGGTTTGACAAAATTCGAGCAGCTACGTCTCTGTGTGGAGTTTACGGCTGAAGATTCAAGTGATATTAGTCGGAAGGACGGATCAAGAGGAAGGGGTTCGAAACGCCCTATCGAATCTGACTCAAGAGCAGAATCTACATTCAAAGTTCCGGGTGGGGGGTTTGAAGGCGTCTGTTACGATTATCAAGACGATGAAGTAGGGGACGATGAATCAGGTGATGATGAAGAATGGGACGATGAATCAGGTGTCGATGAAGCATCTGACAAAGAAGCAGGTGACGAAGAAGAAGATGATGAATTTTCTAGCCGGTTTGATGTTTTCGACGACTCCGATGGTGCCTCATCTGATGATGAGGACTTTGCTGTATACGGCGAGCCTAAGAATAAAGACGAAGATTCACCGAAACTTACTCCTACGAAGAGAACTAAGACCATGGAAATGATCGGATCTACTGGGAGCCTGACTGATTTAAAGTTGGAGCTGTCTACGCTAACACTCGCGGTAGGCCAACAATACCGTAGCAAATTTGAGTTGGAGTATCGACTCAAACTTCTTGCGATAAGGGATGGATTTGATTTTGATGTACCAACTTCTAATAAGACTACAGTATATTACGAGTGCTGGGTGGATAGATGTCGTTGGAGAGTTCGTGCATCTAGACAAGGGGATAATCCTAATTTTTATGTTTATATATACGATACGGAACACACATGTTCTGTGACGGAACGTTCTGATCGATCCCGACAAACAACACCTTTTGTTCTGGGAGTTCTTTACAGGGACTATCTTGGTGACGTTGGTCCGAATGTTAAACCAAAAACAGTCGGAATAATCATCACTAAGCATTTTTGAGTAAAGGTAATTACAATGTTTCGGCTGACTTATTTTTTATTTGTTGGCGGACTTATACATATTTTACGGTTGACTTATTGATATAGTATGGCTGACATATAATTACATTTCGGTTGAGTTATGACCCTTTAAAGGCTGACTTAAGATCACTTTGTGGCTGAGTTGTGGTATAGTTTGACTGCGTTGTAAATATATTATGGTTGACTTATCGATTAATATGTCTGTGTTAACAGATGAGTTATTCAAAGTCATACAAGACGCTGAGGTTTGCAAGGGAGCTCACTCTGGGGACCCATGATAGTAGTTTTGAAGAACTGCCTTCTTACCTATACATGATAAGACGGGCAAATCCGGGTACAGTCGCGCGTCTTCAAATTGATGAGAGTAGAAGATTCAACTATATGTTCATTGCATTTGGTGCCAGTATCGCTGGGTTTCATTACATGCGCAGAGTTGTTGTTGTCGACGGTACGTTTCTCCATGGTAGTTACAAAGGGACGCTCTTGACAGCCCTAGCTCATGATGGTAATTTTCAGATTTTTTCGTTAGCTTTCGGTGTAGTTGACACTGAAAATGATGAATCTTGGCGTTGGTTTTTTTACGCAACTCAAAGTTATTATTCCTGACGCAACGGACCTGGCAATAATATCGGACAGATAAGTCAATAGGGAAAGCAATTGGTGAAGTGTATCCGTTGGCTGCTCGTGGGATTTGTACTTACCATCTGTATAAGAACATTTTGCTAAAATTCAAAGGAAAAGATTTGTTCCCTCTGGTGAAAAAAGCGGCAAGGTGTTATAGGCTAAATGATTTTGATAACGCGTTCAACAAGATTGAAGAGCGTGATCTTCTACTACATGCATACCTCCAAAGAGCGGGTGTTGAAATGTGGGCGCGTGCTCATTTCTCCGGTGATAGATACAATTTAATGACTACGAATATAGCGGAATCAATGAACAGATTACTGTCAAAAGCCAGAAATCTTCCCATAGTTTGACTGTTAGAAGCGATAAGACAGATGATGACAAGATGGTTTGCTGAACGAAGAGATGATGCAAGCAAACAGCATACTCAGCTCACACGTGGTGTTGAGAAACTGTTACAGGTAACTCAGCTGTAACTAGTGCATAACTCAGTCGTCAAATAATGATAACCCAGTCATAATGAGAATAACTCAGCCATAACGTATTTGTTTTGTTTCTTGTTTCTTCTCACTAATAGACCCATGTCACCTCGTCAAGACTTCTGGATGTACAAACGATTGATGCTTCCCGCGTTCAAGTAGCTTATGGAGCATCTTTGCATGTTGTAAATGTGGATGAAAAAAATGCCACATGCCGTCTTTTCGAGAAAGAGAAATTACCATGCATCCATGCAATCCTAGCTGCAGAGCATATGGGTGTGTCTCGTATATCCATGTGCAGTCCTTACTATAAGAGCAGTCATTTGGTCAATGCGTATGCTGGTGCAATCATGCCTTCAGATACGGAAGTCCCTGTTCCTCAATTTGTAATTGACCAACCGTGCTTGCCTCTGATTGTTGTGAACCAGCCAGGCAGGCCCAAGAAACTAAGGATGAAATCAACACTAGAAGTCGCCGTTGAGACTAAACGCCCTAGGAAGGAACACACATGTTCTCGATGTAAAAAAGTTGGGCACAATGTTAAAACTTGATGTGCATAGTACTGTTTGTACTCTATATGTTTCTTCTTTTCCTTGTTTGGCAACCGTGATATGTATTTCGTGACATTGTAGACTCTAAGCACCGTAATATTTGCAATTTCTTTAACGTCCCGACTGAGTTATTTGCAAAAATATTCTGGCCGTTTTACATGTTACGGCTGAGTTATTTAAATAGGGAAGTCAAAAGGTTCGGTCATTCGGTGATGTTACGGCTGAGTTATATAAATATGGAAGTTGAAAGGTTCGGTCATTTTACATGTTATGGCCGAGTTATATAATTAGGGAAGTCGAAAGGTTCGGTCATTTTACATGTTACGTCCGAGTTATAAAACTACGGCAGTCGAAAGGTGAGTTCATTTTACATGTTACGGCTGAATTACTTACGACTGAGTTATATTCGTATTATGTTACTTAGCGGCTAAGTTATTCAATTATAATACGGCTGAGTTATGAAACTGAATTTTGAAGGCAAACACAAAATGAAATTCCCAGAAATATTTGTTTGAAGGATACATAGGAGGATATGAAAAGTAAACAATGGTAATAACCCGATTCCTTCCATCTTGCATTACTCGAGGACCATTTTTAACTCTTGCAGTTCTTCGATATTGGGATCGACAGTCACATCTGATATATCTGCATAATTTTGGATCTTCACATGTTTGGGGTCAGTATGATACCTAAAGATCTTCCACCATGTGAGTGCAATAAAAATATTGTCAATAACAATACTGTCATTGCGAAAAGATCGAAATTTGCTATGCAAGTCAACGGCCATTTGGCCAAAAGCCTCACATTTCAACCTCTCCTTGCTGAAACATATAAAACAGTTTTATAATTATACCCCTCTCAGGAAAAATATATGATGAAAAGAAAGAAATTTAGAAGTAATTGATAAAAAAAAATTGTACTATTTGTACATAATCTCGAAGGTAAGTGTGAATCTGTAATCTTGAAACCATTTTCTGTAATATTTGTCAGACATCCGACATCGACGAGTGCACCAACCAAATATGGGAGTATGAAATAAAGATTAAAAACAGGCATGTGATTTGTGAAAGTATGAAATCTGCATTAGATACGTATTACTTACCTACCAAATTTTCAGTATGAGCGGTGTCTTCAATAATGTTGTCAAAATGTGTGAATCTGTTAAATAATACAGTTTCCCTTGGGTCGGAATGAGTTATCTCAGTTGCATTCATGAACTCAATCATGTATTTGTGGGTTGTTGACAGACAAAACCACAGTTTTCAATGACACCAAAAGTTCTGCTTTCTTTCCACTGATTCTCTTTGAGCATGTCGAAGTAACGTTGAGAAAAACGACTTCCGATTATAGCTTCAATTTGGATTCCCTATGAAAACAACATTGGAGGATGAGTTATATAGGGAATAAGATAAGAACAAGGTTAAGTACGACTTGTATCATTAGTGAAGATTCCATTACCCACTCATCGACAAAGACGACCCGTAGTTCGAATGAGTTATCTGTGAAAAATGATCTGTACGTTCTAAGAACCATAACACAAATCATCCAGCAAGTTATGCAAGGATTCAAGTCGCGGAGGCCGTCGTAACCCATGGTGAAATTCCGAGTCGTTGAAAAGTAAAGAAATATTTTGAACTCGTGAACTTTTGTTTGTGAGAGTTTAGGCTTTGGGAGTTTATGGGAGAAGCCGTTTTTATAGGCGTATTAAACTGGTGTTAATTGGGCCAGATATAACCGTAAATCGGTTAGTCAGTAAATCGAATTGAACGTCATACTTTATTGACAACTCAGCCGTAATGTGGTTTAACCCAGCCGTAACAGTACAATTTGCCGCCAAACACAGCCGTAACCTATACACTTTCCCGCCAAACACGCAACCTTTTGTATTCCTTTACCTGTCTTTTTTTAATATTTCTTGACAACTCAGCCATAACATTGTTACATGTCTTGAGTGTAACTCAGCCGTAACAATATATTTTGCCGCCAAACTCAGCCGTAGCACGGAAAATTTTCCCGCCAAACACAAAACCTTTCGTATTCCTTTACCTGTCTTTTTTTAATAATTCTTGACAACTCAGCCGTAACATTGTTACATGTCTTGAGTGTAACTCAGCCGTAACAATATATTTTGCCGCCAAACTCAGCCGTAACACGGAAATTTTTCCGGCCAAACGAACAGACACGGAACCTTTCGCATTCCTCTACCTGTCTTTTCTTTTCTATATATCAGTTACTTGAACTCATCATTTACACGTCTCATCCTCACTTCCTAACGACATGGTTCCTCACATTGACGGACAGTTTATCAGAGATGTCGAAGCCGTGCTCACCGCTCCTGATCGGGCGAATCTCCCAGTTTTAAACCCTGGATTGGGTACATGGGTTGACAAAACCATTGTTACGTGGTTCACATTCAATCACCAACTATTTGTCGCGATTGCAGATATACTCCAACGCAACTTTCACCATGCGTGGCCGACGTACCGGATGATTCCTGTTGTTTTCAAGGCAAGATGTTTTTTTCTCCTCACGGTAAGCATCGAGTTTTTATATAAAGCACTTCCTGTAAACCGTAGACTAAATTCTTACTATTTGCTCTCTTTGTAGTGTATGTAAACCTGAGATTCAAGGCACACACTAACGGTGTGGACGCAGTTTAATTTGTTGGCTAGAACGTTGTACCGGGACAATATGCGGGCGCTGAAACGGGGATGAGCGCGTGGTTTAGATAAGTCGTGGTGGATGACGACAACAGTTTGGAATGATTTGGTGGACATGATTACTGAATTTGGCCCAGATGATGTCGGTTTCATGTGTTGAATGCTTTTGTGTCTCTTACTTCTCTTCCCTTTATCTCATTCCTATGAACTCAGTATATTACTCTCTTCTTTTTTTTGGTAATGGCTTTATATCTCCTATTATCTACGATCGCCTTCTCAGTAAAGTCAGTTGTTATCGCTTGAGGTCACTTGTTAAATTTTATCATAATTCAGGCCTAACTCAAAATTAACTCATCCATATCAATTGATTAACTCAGCCACAACATTATAATAACTCAGTCGTATCAATAGATTAACGCCTTCTCAGTAAAGTCAGTTGTTATCGCTTGAGGTCACTTGTTAAATTTTATCATAATTCAGGCGTAACTCAAAATTAACTCAGCCATATAAATTGATTAACTCAGTCACACCATTATAATAACTCAGTCGTATCAATAGATTAACGCAGACACAACAAAGAATAACTCAGTCATAGCGTTTTATTAACTCAGTCACAACATTACCAGTATAACTCAGTCAACGCGTTGTAAAAATCTCAGCTATAATATTAGCTTAACTCAGCAATAACATTATATTAACTCAGCCACAACATTGGATTAGCTTGACCGAACACAAAGTTCCATTTCATTGCAAGCTAATATTTGAACCAAAAAAACGAATTAACCCTAGACGCTGAGATAAACATCAATGACATAATGGATTCCAAAAGCAAACAATTCATCCAAACATCAAACAAACTAGTAGCCAAGAAGAAGCCTCTGTTCCTTGGTTTTTGGGAACATTAAGATACCAAGTACAATGACAATGATAATAAAGCCAAGACAAAAGCAGCAAAGTTTGATCATCAATTTCCATTTCTGGTTTTCCCTTTCGCTCCTCATCACTTCTTCCTTCAGTTCTTTCACCATCACCTGTAACGCTTCTAGCTCGACAGCAACCTCGGACTTGGCTGCGTTTATCTCACTGTCCATGGCGGACAATTTTGGCCAACTGTCTACGACCATTTCGTATGTACCATCTTCAATCCATTTAAACAAATGGTCCTGCATATTCAATCACAAATCAATTAACAACGAAACCAATAAAATCCTCAAATCAATTACATCTTTACGCGTAGGACAACGGAAGTATGGTCTTCCACGGTTCTTTGCTGGCGTCGATGTATAGATGACCACGTCTAATCCGCAATGACACTTCGATGGTAACCGACGTCCCAAACGGCTGACGGATTGTGTACTCGCAATCGAATTCTCAGAATTGCTACTCATTTCTTTAATTTTTAGTTGGGAAATTCGGAGACGAAAAGCAAGAAGGAATGCAGCTCCAGATCTGAAATCAGAAATTGGAATTTTAAAACTTAGGGTTTGATTTTGGGGATTTATAAGTGTGTTCGTGTTCATTTGGTTTTTGTCACAACGACGTCATATCTGGTAAATAACAGAGACTCTGGAACAAACCGACGTCGTATCTGGTCAATAACAGAGACTATTTTTCTCTGTATTCTGACCTAACTCAGCTACATCACAGGCATAACTCAGCCATCACTTTGTTATAACTCGGCCAAACCCTGAAATTGCTTTTCTTAAACCATCAGTTGGGACAATCAAGTAACTAACATATCATAATCACATTCCAACTAGTGGAATCATGAAACTAGCTCATTTTTTATATACTTCATCCAACATCCTACTTTATCCAACAACATACTCTATCCAACAAAAGGGAAGTCGCAACAACATCAGTCGTAGAAGTTTGGTCAACATAGTTTATCAATCGACACTTAGTGCATTGTGTCTTTATTTTCTGTTTGGATATAATAGATTTTAAATTTTGACACAAAATTGTTACAATTTGATGGCTAGTTTGAAATCTGATAATAACACTTGGTTTCTCATAAATCGGCCATATCACGAAATCTTCTGCAATAACTCAGTTGTAACGTATTGGTATTCTACCGCCAAACAGAACATTTATATTTGAGGGTTTAGTTATTCGAATCAATTCAAACTCGTTTGAATTATTATCTTTTGACGTGTTCGTGTGAATATGAAACCAATCATTATTGGCGGTCCCCATAAAAACACTTTTTTAATCTCGACAATAACATAATAATTGTTTCTTGATAAACTCAGCAAAAAGCAAAACTCAGCAATATTCTATTCTACCTGAGTAAGGGACATCAATAGAACCAACAATAATGCTTGTATACAAATCTCATAATAACATTTGGTTTTCTCATAAGTAGTTCGAACATCGAAATCTTCTGACATAACTCAGCCACAACTCAGGAATAACTCAGCCATATAACTGTTATAACTCGGCCAAACCCTGAAAGTGCTTTTCTTGAGCCAACAGTTGGTAGAATCAAGTAATTTACATATCATAACCACATTCCAAATAGTGGAATCGTGAAACTAGCTCATATCCTATAAACTTTATCCAACATCCTACTTTATCCAACATCATACTCTATCCAACAACATCATTCTTAGAAGTTTTGCCAACATAGTTTGTCAATCGACACTTACTGAAAATAAAAGTTATTTTCTGTTTTCAAATTACACATCTTCACGCTACTAATATAACCAACAATTTGATGGCTGGTTTAAAATGTCATAATAACATATGGTTTCTCATAACTCGGTCAAACCACGAAATTTTTTGGCATAGCTCAGCCGTAACGTTATAATATTCTACCGCAAAACAGAAAATTTGATTATTTGAGGGTTTAGTTATTCGAATAATTTCGAACACGTTCGAATTATTTTGAATATTAACTGCTGGCTTGTGTTCCTGTGCATGTGGACCCAATCATTACTGGCGGTTCCCCATAAAGATGCTGTTTGTTATGTCGATAATGATATAATAAAGAATTTTGATAAACCCAACCTAAAGCAACACGCTAAGTAATAACATATTGTATCCCGACATAACTCAGCCACAACTCAGTGAAAACCCAGCCGCAATGCTTTTATAACTCAACCACTTCTAAATTTATTCAGCCAATACAAGAAGCCGTCGTTTGATTAGTGCTTTTTGTAGCAGACACGACTATATAGAATCAGTGCTTTAGTACCATACTAATTGCAGCCAAGATGATGGCTCAAGGGTCTCTTTTCCACGGTGACTCTAGTGTCGATGAGGTATTTATCTTCACATCTGAATAGTACAAATCGTTACCCATCTAACGTGGAGTATATCGTGTTTGTGTTAATGTAGGAGCTCGATCGTATGGAAATAAGGATGCGAACGAGGTACGACGAAAACAGGAGGCGCGATAAGGGCGTTCCGATCGAGTGTGATTGCAATGCTAAGGTTGTCGTTGCCACTTCTCGTGATCCTGTTACAACCGGAAAACTTTTTTTCAGTTGTCCGTATGAAATATCAGATGTAAACATCTTTTGTTGAGTTATGGTTCTTTATTTTATTTCTTTTATTTTGTATCCCTATGAATCAAACGTTTGGTCCTCTAACGACGTTTGGGTTCTTGACTATTCAGTTGTCGTAAACCGGTGTATGTATAGTCCTACAGTGACGTTTGGTTTCTTTGATGGGATGGAAGTTTGGGTTTGACAAGTCAACCACCACGTTAGAATAACTCAGCCATCACACGATTTGTGTGATGACAAGTCAGCCACCGCATTAGAATAACTCAGCTAAACATCGAATTAAACAACGATAACTCAGCTGTGACGGTATCATAACTCAGTCGTAGCACGATTTGAGCGATAACAAGTCAGCCCTTACGTTAGCATAGCTCAGCCGTAAAACGTATCGAGCGATGATAAGTCAGCCATTACATTGGTTTTTGTTATAATTAACATAATAATAGATTCATACAGACATAATTCTGGTTATCAATCCTAAAGTGTAAATATTTAGTACAATCACATGCTAAAATTCCCAAAAGATACAGACATGTTCGAAAAAGCAAATCACTGCTCAAAAAACTGAAGGGGCATTCTTACAGGTAGTTCATCGAAGATCTCTGCTGCCATCTTAACCCGTAGACCCTGGATATTTGAATTAGTAATGCCATCAAAACAAACACCAAGCAATAAACAGTCAAGAATCTTTAACGTGTAAACGCCGCAGTCCCCGGTGATAATATTTTGCTGGACCTTTGTCATGTGCCTCCGCCGGAATGAAAATTGGTCGTATTGCGGGATACAAACTTCGGGAGGAAGAATTTCACTCATCATCTGTGGAATCATCCTCGTGAACGGCCTACAAGCTTCCAGGATTTTTCCATCGCTAATCGGAGTATGCTCTCCGACGATGCAATCATAGCAATCGATGTGAGACCTAGGCAAGTTCACGTGAAGGGTCACCCAATGATTACCTCCGGTTTGGTGGACAAGAAACAAGTGATCCACATCTGTTATTCACTTCTTATTTGTTGGGTCTTCTCCAGCCGTACCGTTCATCCAACCTTCATACGGGGTATCTCTGAAAGAAACCCTCTTCGGTTTCATCTTCCACTGTTTGTAATCATTAACCCACATTGTCGTGAACCACGGGTCTAGAATCATGACGCGTTCGCTGTGGTATGGGGTGGGATCTCGCAAGAGCCTCTGGGCGAGGACTTTCATATACGCACCAATATGCTGTACAAAAATAAAACTAAGACAAAACACAACATTAACTCAGCCGTAACCAAGTAAAACTCAGCCTTAACACCTAAATAAATCAGCCATTATCTCCTTTAACTTAGGCAGAACGACACGATAACTCAGCCATAACGTTAGACAAACTGAGACAGAATATAACAATAACTTACATCATAAATCAGCCATTATCTACTTTAACTCAGACAGAACGACACGATAACTCAGCTATAACATTAGACAAATTCAGACAGAATATAACAATAACTTACATCATCACCCAGCCATCCATGTTTGGGGTCTGCCCAGTTCTTTCTTTCGGCCATGATAACAAAGTAGAAATGCACCTCGTCTATCCCACTTTCCAACCATTTTTTGCTAACAAATAGTAAAGAAAGTTAATATAAACAAATAGTGTAAACATGTCGTATTTAACAACTTATTAAGGTATAAAGGGCCATACCAGTCGGGACTTGACAAATAAGCCTTAAGATTCTGTAGTTTGGCCGGATCAACCGGTGCCAGAGGATCATAGATTGCTCGTGAAGGCAGACAACCCTTCCTCATGCAGCTCAGCCCGTTGTCTCCAATGACTGGAAAACTGTTAGTGGTCATTAGATCGGGTTTAATCAATGACCTCCCATCCGGGGCTAGCTTAACAGTTTTTATCCTCCCATCTTTTACTCTCTGCAGCCTCTCGGTTTCCTCCTCATCTTCATCAGACTCAGAAACCATTTGATTATACTCAGATACAACCTGATCAGTGACATCAAGTATAGAATCATGTCCTTGGCTTCCTCAAATTTTTCCTTAGCTTCCTCAGATGATTTTGGGTTTTTAATTGTAATCTTTGGCACCTTTGGAGGCACCTTTTTAGGCTCCTTTGCAGCAGCCTTTCTTCTTCTTCTCTCTGGCGGTTTCTCGATTAGCTCATTTAATGTTTTCTACTTTTTCTGCTTTGGTGGTGGCTTCGCTTTGGATATTTTCCCCGCTGCCGTCGTAGAGCGTAAACGGCGGTTGAGAGGAGAAGTCTCAATGAAATCATTATCAGACACGATGGAGGCCTTAGCAAATTCTCCTTCAAGATTCCTACTTACCCCAACCTCAGCAATATCAGCATCATTCTCTACCATTACAGCTTGTTTCGACTGCATAAACGTAACGAAAACTCAGGCGTTAAATAACGAAAACTCATACCTATGTATAAATATAACTCAGTCATAACTAACTAAAAATTATAACTCAGCCGTATAATATGAAGATAACTCAGCCATAACTAACTAAACTCAGCCATATAATATGAAGATAACTCAGCCATATCTAACTAACATTTATAACTCAGCCGTGTAATATGAAGATAACTCAGCTATAACTAACTAAAATTTATAACTCAGCCGTATAATATTCAAATAACTCAACCATAACTAACTAAAATTTATAACTCAGCCGTATAATATTCAGATAACTCAGCCATAACTAACTAAAATTTATAACTCAGCCGTATAATATGAAGATAACTCAGTCATAACTAACTAAAAGTTTACCGACGGAGGACTAGTAGCAGATTGGTTATTTGTAGGTTTCTTTGGACCGTCTGGTGTCTGTTGAGTTCGGGGCTTAAGGTAGCCTTGCTGTGTTTTGGGTAAAAACATATCTCTAATATAACTAGTAGAGTTTAATTCTGAGTCAGCTATGCCCTTTAGATGCTCTTTAATTTGTTTGACATCGTTCTCAATAGATGCAAACCTTCTTTCAAACTTTGCTTCAACCTTCGATTCTACTTGAACTCCAATCACATCCAGACGGGAGGACATATCTTTGATGCTATTATCAACGGTGTCAAACCTTGAGTTTAAGGGAGAGATCAAGTTGGACACCACATCCACGAGCGGCTGCTGTTCTCCCTGAACATCCTGCTCGTCCTCGTCCTCATCAGATTCGACAGCTACTTCCTTCTTCTTATTCTTCTTCTTCTTCTTCTTTTGTGCATTTTTCTCACGAGAATGAACACCCTCACTGTGAGAGACTTTCTGCTTCTTTGTGGGAGATTCAGACACATCCGTTTCTTTATCTTTTAAGAGTTTCTTCTTTTTCTCACTCGTCTTCACATCTCAATAACCTTTAACAAGCTTAAGCTCATGTAAGTCTTGGATCAAGTTATCGAGTGTTGGGTCTTCTAATTGGTCTGGCCAAGAATGAAACAGCTCGCTTAACTCAGCCTTTTCAACCATTTTACGAACACGCAGCTACAACACAAGAGATAATAAAACCCATCAGTATGTTTAACTCAGCCATCACTTAACATAACTCAGCCATTATAGAACATAACTCAGCCGTCACCTAACATAACTCAGCCATTATAGAACATAACTCAGTCGTCACATAACATATTTGCCAAAACAAGAAAACATAACTCAGCCTTCACAGATCATAACTCAGTCGTCACGTAACATACTTGACAAAAAAACAAAACATTAACTCAGTGATAAAAGAGCACAACTCAGCCGTAACATAAATATTTGATAAAAAACAGAACATAACTCAGTCAATGACTATCATAACAGAGCCGAAAACGTACCTCACCACCATTCACTTTGATATCTTCAGCAATGGTCGATTCTATTGTTGCAGGGGTACGGTTGCCACCCCATCTAAGCAACGGAATCTCATCCGCTTTTAGAACATTCCCAAAACGCTCGCCGATGGTGATGATTGAATCATACGCCCAAGCCTGCAACACGAAAGCCATACCACTGACGGTGTACGTCTTGCCAATAGGCCTCGGCAACTTTATAGAAACGACAAGGGCTTCAAATGCTGCCCAACCCCATGAATAAGTCTTCATGGCTTCGTCATCGAAAACTCTTTTGGCACTCTCAAATGGTATCCTAGAGTTAGTATGCAAGCCATAAAGTCCAATGGATAGAAGAGTCAATAACCCAAACCATCTACGCTTTTCAGGAGGCCATGCTCTACACATTACTAAGCCTTGCCTAAGTTCATCTAGAATAGGACCTTCACCGGTTGGCACACGCAATTCCCTGAAGAACGTTTTGTAGTCAGCTTCAGGCTCAAACTTTTATGTAGGTAGTTGATCTGTATTTAAACCCGTGATATGTTAAAATTCGTTCAATCCAAACTGGATGGGTTGACCAGCCACGATACATCAAAGCTCCTTCTTCAGTATTCTCAGCTGTCTGCATAGTAGATAATGTACAGTCTTACCAGACCATACAAAATGACTATCAACAAGCTTAGCAATTAATCCAAGCGGTGTCTCTTTCAGTTCTTCCCATATATCTTTTCCTATTGATTCTCTAATTGCAGGGAAATCTCCCAGCTTTATGTTGTGATTAATGCCTTTACTCTCCAGATTAGAATCCTCCTCTGGGTAAAGTCTTGGAGGGTAATCCCTTGCTTGGTCTTCAGACATCTGTATAACCATAAATCAGCCGTAAGCATTCAATAACTCAGCCATAACATAAAACAAACTCATCTACAAATACCATAACTCAGGCAAAACATAAACCTAACTCAGCCATAGATAACATAACTCAGTCATAACATAAACCTATCTCAGCCACACATAACATAACTCAGCCATAACATAAATCTAACTCAGCTATATATTAACAGAAACTCAGTCAAACCATAACATAACAACAACTCAGTCAAAACATAAACAAACTCAACCATATCATAACAGAAACTCAGCCATAACATAAACAAACTCAGCCGTCATATAACAGAAACTCAGCCATCGATGTAAGGTTAAACCATAACTCAATCACAGCATAAAACAAACTCAGACACAGATGAATTGATAAATCATAAATCAGTCAGCAAACAAACAGTAACTCAGCCGTCAAATCAAATAGATCTAACAAATCAGCCACCATATGTCAATCAACGACGACCTTAAAAACCATCGTTAAGCAACGGAAAACGATTTCAGTGACGGGAATCACTTGCGATTGAACTTAGATGTCGGATTCTTGTCGGAAAATTCGAAATAAAGTTTGGAATCATACTTACCGGAACTTAGCCAGAAACCACAAATGCGACTCCAGATGTCGGATGTGACTTCGCGAAACCAGAAATTAGACTCCGGCGTATGATTTTCGGTCAGAACAGACGAGAACAGCGAAAACTGCGACGGAATAGGGTGAAGAGTTCGTTCCCTATCGAGAGAGAAAGAAAGAGAGAGTTTTTTTTTCCGCCGATGAACAGTAAGAAACCGAAACGTTTGTGCATTTTGGAGTTGATTAATGACGTGGATTATATTAATGACATGGATTGATGACATGTATAATCACTGTTTTTTCATTTAATTTTAGTTAAAACGAATTAAATAATAATAATTAATTATAACTAATCAGGAATGTTAATTGTAATTACACAACTACTGAAAACATGTGAGTAATAAAAAAAAAATGTATTCTGTTTCTTTTTTTTTTTTTTTTTTTAATTCATAATTTTCCATTCAACTAAAAACATATAATGACAAAAGCCCAAATAAAAACCACAGGCCCAAGACAGGAGAACAAACCTGCTCCTGCAAGAAACAAAAGGGAAGACGAAACCTGCAACACTGGAAAACCAAAACAAACATCCCTGAACTAGAAAAGAGAAAACCAAGTTCCTAGCAAGGACAGAGCGTTAGGGAGATGCGCCGTGCTGCGAGACAAAGGATCCAGACGAGCGCGAATGGTGAGCTGGATGTCCTTCAAGATAGACTCAGTAGAGCGAGAGACGCCGGAGTGGAGACGTTGGTTTCTTTCTCTCCAAATTGCATAAACACAAGCCTGAAAGGCAAGCCTGATAATGAGACAAATATTTTTATCCCTTGAGGGAGATAAAAGCCAGATAAGACAGTCCATTAACTGGGCAGGAGGATTAAGGTTGGTTGAGGCTGTAAAAAACCTCCAATTGTGTTCTATTCTAGAAATAAACATATAATTGTGTTCTATCTTAGGAATTATTTCTAAAATAAATTATGCATCCTGAAATCGTTTTCTAACTTTGATAGCATATCGTGCGTAGCATGAAACGACCAAATACTGAAACACATACACTAACAATTTGATGGAAATTTACAGGTACCCATTTCTCCACTATTTTTGGAGTTATGCATGTATAATACATCTTTATTACTTTATAATCTTTGATACATGAATGAAGTTCACCTTTTTGAAAAAAAGATTGTGACTTATTTTATAATCAGTACTGCTGTGCTGGCTGGACCGGCCCAAAGACTAATCATGTCTAAAGCCCAATAAAATTTGATGTCCATTTACAATCAATAAACATAGAAAATAGTTAATGTTTTCGGTTGCCAAGGATCGAACCATCCACCGTCTACCTATAAGACGTTTCTGTAAATATTGTTCTCTTTAAAATTGATATAAAATTTGCTGCCTAAAACATTTGCTTGCTGAGCTTTAGGTCTGGACCAACCCTGAGTATTGGAAAGGCAAATGAAAAATTCGAAGACCACCGTCCGTAAATCATCGTCTAGGCTCTAGTTCGAGTAACCATTAAATTTTGAGCAAGCCAAATTTGACATTAGTTTAGAGAATTTCAAAATTTTTAACGTGAGTTAACGCGTTTCAAATGAGATGGTTCACTGTTTTAAAACTCGTAACTAAAATAATCGGTGCCTTAGACTGAAACCTATTTCGTTCATGCTAGCTAGATTGTGTACATAATCGTTTGTGTTACCAATTTAAAAAATGATTCTGAGGAATAGTAGGAAAACATGTTGGTGCCCCGGCCCAACTTGTTCGTGTACTTGAGTCATTGAGTACTTTAATTTCTAATGTTCACTTATGTTTTCATCACGTAGATAGAAACGTTAATCAGAAAATTTTGTGACTTTCTATTAGTAGGCCTAATTATTAGTTAGTTGTAGTATAATATTATTGTTTAGTTGGTCATAGCTATGGTTAACGTTTGGTTAATCAATCTTATTAATGTCAATCTTATGCCAGAGAACAATGATGGATGTATATACCCTCCTAAGCGGCTTTATGAACAGTATCTAGCTGTCAGCTAGTCACTCAAATCTTAATCTATTTTTAAAAATGCCAATTAGTAAATTAAAAATATGATTAACTATTTAGGTTGATGCAGATAATATCTGATATGTTATATAGATTGATATGAGACTCTTGTGTTGACCTTCTCTTGGTTTCTTAGTTTTTCTTTTTGTTTTTATACAACAATTGGATTGACAAATTCCAACCTATCATCAATCCCTATAATGCATGATAACACGATTTATTGGAGTCGAATCATATACATGAAAGTTGGCCAACTCTCTCCATATTAATGACACATTATTACAGTAGAGAGAGCCACATATTATTCTAAATTTAAATTATTTAAAAATTAATAAAAGTTAGTGATGAAAAATTAAAATTCTCACATTGCATTAAACCATACATCAATCCCACTCTTAATGGGAATTTAATGAAAAAAACCCTCAATTTTGGCCAGATCCATTTTTAAACCCTAAACTATGTTTTTAGTAAAACAAATCCTGAACTAAAACCTGTTAATAAACTTAAGAATTAAATATTAATGGGATATTAATTTCCAAAAAAAAAAACAATGAGACATTTGTATTTAGCGCAAAAACCACATGATGTTCTTTAAAACTGTTTTGAATTTATTACAAAAAAATGTTCTAAATGATTTTGAATTGCTTAATTAGTTTGGATTTTAGAAGCTGAAAGAAAGACACAACAACTTAAAATAATCCAAAGAGTCATGCTTAAATAAATCCAACCAACATAACTATCGAAGCTGTTGCAACACAACAATATTTGTCACAAAAAAAAACAATCGTTTCAGAGGGACAAAATATTCTAAAGTAAAGACTTGTCAAGCATTAACTTTGAAGAGAAGATTGTATTGGCTGAGTGATAGGGTTCTCTTCATCCATTGTTTTCTGTTTTTTCCTTGGTCGTCTTTGAGGTTTCTTGGGTGGTTTTGGCACTGCTTTACGCTTGCATGAACGTTTGTTGTGTCCGACTTGTTGACAGTTGCTGCAAGTCTAAATATGCAAAGATTAAATTAAATAATTTGAAAAGGAAGATCTTGTGAAACATAATTCATTGTTCTCTATTTTACCATTTGAACTTTTTCACGTGTATAAGGAACTTTTTGAGGTGGACGATCTTCAGTTGGATCACGGATTCTGTCATTGTTCTTTGGTCGATTTTTGGAAATTAATATCCCATTAATATTTAATTACTGTGGGGTTAAGTTTATTAACAGGTTTTAGTTCAGGGTTTGTTTTACTAAAAACATAGTTCAGGATTTAAAAATGGATCTGGCCAAAGTTGAGGGTTTTTTTCATTAAATTCCCACTCTTAATTAACTATCTTCAAAATAAAAGAAAAAAATACAAATCATATGAATGTATAAAACACTACTTTTCTTCTACTTTTTCTATTTTGCTATTCTTTTATAGTCATTACCCGGTATTTGTAGCTTAGTTGCTTGGTAGTTAACCTTTTTTAGTTTAGTATTTTAACTTAGTCTTTTCTTATTATTACATTTTTTTGGTGTACATGATATATGATTTCTTTTTTGTGCCTTATGATAAACCGATAACATTAATAATGACATACACGTTTTTCAAGTAAGGTTTTTTGAGATCTTAGATATACCAAAGAATTCAATACAAGACACTTTCTCCAACATGGGTATATGCAAATGCAAAGAGAGATACCTAAAAGTGTTGACTTAAATGACTCTTTAATTATTATTATTTTTCTCTTCCTTATGAAACTTTTGAAGTAAATGAGTAGTTAGTTATACCTTTGTTATTCAAATTATTACAATTCAATATTTAGTCATGAGCTTATCATGATGTGATCAGAGTACTAGATTAGGAGAATACATGGAACAAGGAATAGTTTGCTTATAATCAAGTTAGACAAGTTTCAAACCACATAAATAACATAATTGCATACTATTGTATTATATATTGTTGTTGTAAGTATTTCATGATAGTTAAAAAAGAATAGAAACTTGAATATATAGATAAGAAGATTTATACATGAAAAGTATAATCGATTTTTTAATCGAAGGTAAATTTAACTATAAAAAGTATTATTATAGAAAATGAATATAAATTTATCAACTACATAATAACATACACAAATATAAACATAAACTAGTAATAAAATAGTTAGAATATAATTATTTTAAAACCATTTTCAAAATAACAACTCATGCGTAGCGTGGGTACACTCCTAGTTCCAGTAAAAGAAGCTGTAGAAATAGACAATTAATTAGCCATTTGATTATAGGCACTTTCCCGATGTGTTAAGTATAGTTTAGAGCATCTCCATCAATGAGAAACCCAAATAGTTTCTCAAACAAAAAAAAAAATAATATTTTATTATAATTTGATTTTATGATTAAATTTTATTTTAATTAAAAAATTAAACCAATGGTAAGAAGAAAAATATCATGATGAGTTGTAGAGAGTATCTCAAAGTTTTCTACACTCTCTCTTTCATTTTAATAATTTTTTATTTTTAATTGTGAGAAAATCTCAATGGAGATGGTCTTAATACTATAACATAGTTGGCTTAACCATCCATAATAATTATAAACTCTTTTAGAAATTTTTGGAATATTCAGACCAGTGGCGGATCCATGAAAACAATTTATGTAGGGCACAATAACATATGATTAATGATATTTGATTTACATAATAATCATATTAAGAACTATTTTATAATATTAAATTAATTATACATTGTCACCCTTAATATATTTTTAAATTGACATCGCCAAACACACTATTTTTAATTAGAAAGATGCATAGTTAGAAGTACAACTCACTACAAAAATGTAACTTATATATATATATATATATATATATATATATATATAATATTATTTATATTTACTTGAAACTTTAAATATTAAATTGACTAGAACATGATATAGCATTGTTTACTAATTCCCTAGTTTTTATTATCATTTTTAATTAAAATGTAGGTATACTTTACAATAGTTATGACTTCAAATTTGTTAAAGTTAAACTAGAATTACAAAAATAAAAATAGAACTGAAAAAGAATACTTTTATTTTTGTTTATTTTCAGCAGAACATAGTTTTACTTTAAAAAACGATAACAATGAATAAGAAAAATGCATCTAATTACATGAAGACGCTAAACAAGAATGTGGAAAACAAATATAAAATAAAGAGAATAAAAGCCAAAAACATTGTACACAGGGGTATCGAACACTGCATCTAAGATGTGGCATAGGGCACTTATTGCTAAATGATGTAAAAGATATAACCAATCAATTGTTACTAGCTAAAGTTTAAGAAGTAGTATGGGGAACGTGCCCTATCTCATGCTAATGTAGATCCGCCCCTGATTCAGACACAAGGATTCCAAGTCATATAGATCAAATCAAGAATCAAACTAAATTTCAAATAGATATCAAGTTGAATTATTATTTTTATAGTTAGATTATGGAAACTGATGTAAAATTCAAATGTTATATGAAGAAAATGAAAGGTAGTTAGAAAAGGTGATGCCAGTAAATTTTCACACTTGGTGTCAGTATGGATTAGTTACTCAATTTCATTTGATGACATCTTTTCCTGAAAAGAATCTCTTGATTTGTTACAATTAAGCTATCATTGAATTACACTGGCAAATTTGAATTTTTTATTTGGACTAGCCTATCATTTTATCATAGTTGTTGCCAATCTTATGTGTATTAATATACAAGATTTGTTTTGAAGTTAGATAATCCTTGTACAATTTTATTATGGTATGCATCCCATCCTAATTTGTGCATCCCCAGCTTCGACTTGCAGAAGATAAGTGTGAAGAATCAGATGCTAGAGCTAAGCAACTTGAGAAACAGGTATGCAGGTGGTTCATGCCTCAGTATATCATACAAATCTCTTCTTACGTACTGTTTATATTGTTTCATTACCTCGAGATTTTATCACATTTGTAAACTCAAAACCGATTTTTATTAGGTTGAAATCCTTGGAGAAGGTGTTACTATGAACGCACGTCTTTAAAGCAGGTAAGCTTCCGTTCTATTTAAATTCTGGATAACCTTTGACAAAAATTTAATTCTGTGAATGTGTTTCTTGCTTCAGAGAGAGGTTAGTGTCTTATCATTTATCTACATGGTCTCATACATTATTTTTTTATTATAAAGTTCCATGAGGCTTTATGATTCTAGTTTAGATCTTGGCCTATAAAAAAGTAGCATAATCCATAGAACCAAATTCTTTTCAGGCTGCTTTGAGAGTTGCATCACAAAATCATGGAGGAAGGAGGGTAGATGTTTTGGCTCTTCACACAGAAGCTGAGGTACTTCAAGTTTTGATATGTTGTTGTTCTTACGGGTATTTGTACTAACACCTTAGATCTTGGAATCGTTTTAGATTGCTAGGGAGGAGGCAACATCTTCGTTAGAGCACCTTTATAAAGTTGAATTCGAGCTTAACTCTCTTAAGACCGTGACTAATAGATTGATATTGACTCGAGAGGAGTATTTTTAAAGGTTCATACTTTTTGTTTCCATCTAGTGTATTTTTTAAATCGATAGTTTCTCATCTGGAGCTCTCTTTAGGAAGAGATTGTTCTGAAGAGGTGCTGGCTTTTACGTTATTGGGGCTTATGCGTTAGACATGGTTGTACATTGCTTTCTTACACATTATAATCTATAAATATATAAACTTTGATAATGTATTCCGTCTATTTTTGAGACATGACAAAAAAATGCCTCATGATCCTTTATACAGAGCAAATACTTCAAAAATGTCTCTTAAATAATCATCTAATAACAGACCTCTGCTTCTAAAAAAGGATAGAGTCGACAAAAAGAGTTCACATGTTAAGATTTTTTTACCTTTAGTGAAGACAGCTCCCGCAAACCTTTTAAGAACAATAATCTCTACATTACTCTAAGTCATTCATTACATGATAAAAAGAAACACATCAATTATCTGATCTAGTTTCAATCCTTCTTTTTCTCAGCCTGGAGCTTACTCTTAAACTTCTCTGCTTTCTTCTGAGAGGCTCTCTCAGCCCTCTCTGCATCTCTCTCTGCCTTCTTTACAGCTCTCTTGGCTACAGACAAGAATAACTAATTCAGTAAATATACAAGTATTAAATTGTATGTATTGATTCCATGAGTAATGTAGCTTTGTTGTTTGGTTAAGACTTTCCATTTCGTTCCACACAAAGTGATTGTTGAGGAATTACCAATCTCTGATAATGATGTAGAATCCATGTATCCAAGATGATGAGGTTGGAAATGCTGAGATGAATCAATTGCACCAACTATTGAACATAAACTGTTAATATCAATGTCAGAAGAAATCTGTAGAACCATTATCCTAAAAAAAATGGTATTGCCAACACTGTATTTATCAAAAGGTTCAGAAAAAATGATTCAAAGTAGGTTCAAATGTTAGAGATTACTTACTTGTAAATTTTGCAGAAACGTAGTGTCATTTCACAAATTGATGACCGACTAACAATAACTTTTACATTGGAAAAAGCAATATCTTTAACCAAAGTCTCAAGCATGGCTTCCTTTGACTTTCCAAAGTTATGTACCTAGAAGACTAGAACCCAAAATAAAGGAGAAAAATAGTCAACAATTAAAAACACAACCATCCTTGAGAAAGACAGTTACAAAGGATGCCATGTTATGCAAGATTTGTTCAACCTGGTCTCACCTTTGCATTTTTCAAAGGATGCCTAATGTTACCTACATCGTCACTTTTAAAGACGATACCACAGACAACGCAAGATTTGCGAGAGTCTACTCCCAATATCTTGGCAACATGGACATCATCAATGTTCATGGTCATTGCATTCGTTAGGACTTAAGAGCATACCTGTAAACAGATGAACCATTCTATTGCAATAACACTGAAGAAATGAGAAATAATAAAAAAAATCTTACATGAATAAAATACCTCAAGTACTAAAGAATTTAAACTTTTTTGGTTAAACTGCTTGCTAGTTATCATCCTCATTCGGGAAAGAAAAGTCTCTTGCACAACCATAGTCTCTCAGATATCTTAACTTGTTCTTGAAGTATCTCAAGAGCCTACCGAACAAAAAAACAAATATGATATTTATGTTTTAACTCTAGAAATAATAAATAGTAATAAGGACGCATCATTCACCTTTTCCAAGGATTTTGTATATCCCGAAATGTTATCAGTCTCATCTCTTTCAAAGAATCTTTATGGTTGAGAATTGATCTAGCAAAAGGAATGGCTAAATCATCTCTTTCATCTTTCTGCTGCTTAGAGGCTATTTCGGATATGATAAAAAGCTCATCTATCTTATTAAGGATTGATGTTGCCAAGCATAAAAACAACACAGAGATAAGTTACACTTACGTATTACAAAGAGAGCAAAAGTTAGAGATATCAAGTAATAAATGAAAAAATATGTATTGCCTAATAAGTAATTAATAATTTAATAAGAAATAAAAACTATATGAAAAATATTTTTTATCATACAACATATGCTATAATCACTGATCATAAGTCATAACTAGAAATATAAATTTCTATATGCCGTTGTGGTAGACGAAACAATTACGAGCTAACTATCAAATCAAATAATATATCTCTTAGTTACTTGATTTTCCTTTTTCTATTTTACAAACCGTGAGAAAACTTTAAAAACTGTACCTAAACCATAAACAAAAAGATGATAATGCTATTATAATTGGAAAAGGGTACTTTGGATAATTATTACACAATCGTGGGATGAAAACTATAAAATAAATAAATTTAGGTACTATCGATAACAATAATAAATTATTGGGGATGAAAGTATAAATAATTAAAGAAGAAACTGTTCTCAATCCGACCGTTGAAAGCCACTCGCAATTTCTGGCTAAATGACCGAAGATCAGTCAGAGAGAGAAATATGTGCTGCCATAAATGGCAAATTTATTCATTGCTTTTTCTTTTGAAACATTCTTTGAGATTTCTGTTGAATCTAATTTTGTAAGGTTCTGTTTAATTCACGCATTTAATTCTTTTTCCATTTTTCTGGATTTCACTTTTCTGTGATTTCCAAAATTTTGACAAATTTGGTAACTATTTTTTTAATTCAATGTGTGGAATTTTTAGTTCCAATCAAACTGCCATTGATGTGAATGTGATGATGAAAATCAATGTGCTTAATTTTTGTAGTTGACGATGAGAAACACGAGACCTATTCATGTTAGGAATAAGAGTACGGAACCAGGAACACCATCTTCGCCTATGATGACGTCTCCTCTAATGCATCGTCATACACGTTCAGGATCAAATGCTGGGCCAGCTTCGAATGCTAAGAAAGCTCAGACAAAAGCAGCTGCTCAGAGACTTGCGGCTGTGATGTCAAATCAAACAGGGGACGAGGAAGATAGTGATGAAGACCTTTCCTTTGACTATAATGCTATCGGAACAGGGAGCATTGGACTCGCAGCTGGAAGATCTCATCCTTCTCGCTCTCCTGTGGTAATTAAAATTAACAGACTCACTTTTTCACTGTAATGAGGGTTTTGCAATGTAGGGATTTTATGTGATAGTGTTTTCTGGACTGACAGATTAGGAATCCTATGGCAAGGCGTCAACAGATGGCAACTCCACAGTTAGTTGATGAGGACAATGAGGATGATGATTTTTCAGTGGATGTAACGAGCAGTAGACCAAGTATTGGACTTCCTGGTGGAAGAGCAATGAGACCTCAGTCTCCTGTGATGGTCAGTCTAGTTTTAAGTTCTTTTGCCTGCCAAGTGTATCTTGGTTTCAGCTTTCATATGTTGTTACTCTTTTGGTGCAGACTAAGATTGCACCTCCGAGACGTACACAACCAACAAACGAAGGAAATAAGAATGACGGTAATGATGATGATGATGTTGTTTCTATAGATTATACAATTGGTAGACCAAGTATTGGGCTTGGAAGTGGGAGGGCTATGCGGCCACAATCTTCTATGGTATTGATCGACTCTTGAAACTTGTTGTTTCTAGGTTTTTATTATTATTTTCATATTTTAACTATTTCTCAAAATTTCAATATTTTGGAAAGCACAGAACAAAACCCAACCACAAGGGCGTCCGGTGATGGCAGCTCATCAGCGAGCAGATGAGGATAACGAAGATGATGAGACTCCATATGTTTATACAAGCAGCATTCCAAGTGTAGGACTTCCTGGTGGAAGGGCTGCACGGTCACGTTCTCCTCTGGTAATTAGTTTGTTAAACACACTCATTTTGAATCTTGTACTTGTATATCAGCTATAAGAATGTTGAGAGTCATGTTGCTAGTAGTGAAATTTTTGATATCCTTACTGTTCTTGCTAGTTATTATTCGTTAAACTTGATATTTCACTTTGTGTATTACAGACTAAAAACCCTCCACTGAGGCATCCACATGCAGTAGCTCAGCCACCATCCAATGGAGAAAGTGATGTTGATTATGATGAGTCGTATACTAGTGGCATGCCAAGCATTGGACTTGCAGGTGGACGATCAATGAGACCTCGCACTCCTTTGGTAATTTTAGTTCGTAGCTATTCTGTCTCACATTGATACTTTCTCTATTTGAACTTAGTCTCTATAATGTCCCCTCTAATATGAATCCTGAACTAGTACATGTTTTACTACAATGATATTTTGCTAGCTTTTCAGAAATCTGTCATTCAAGAACAGGTTTTATATTCCAAAATATCATAGTACTAGAAAATTGTTTATTGGTGTTTTGAAGTTTGTAAAAGTTTTATCAGCATTAACCATGAAAGAAGAGTGTGTAGTTAACGTTTTTGAGTATATACATCAGCATTAACTTTATCACGCCTCAAAGTGTTTTGTTGCTTTTACGTCTTCTAAAACTTCCTTTAATTTTCCATTAGTCAATTCGTACTAAGGAACAACCTCAGACCGGACTTCCAACTTCAGGTAGCCGATCTTCATTATATGAGGATTCCACAGAATCTTCAGCTATGTCAACTTTGACGCATCCATCTCAGACAACAAACCAAGTGGAGCAATCTCCATCTGCTCGTTCTGCAATCTCTAACAAATCATCCCAGTCTCTCAGTGCTATGGACCAACCTCCATCAGCTCGTTCATCTTTCAATGGTCGTCCAATAAGGACAGCTCCTTTAATGCCATCTTCTGTGCCTATATCACTCAAACCAGTGACTCCTGCATTTCAATCTAACACGCCAACCAATCTTCGAAAAGATAAAAGGTAACTAGCCATCATTCTTCACATTCACCTACTCATTTATTGTCAGTGTGACCTTAATTAGTCTAGTGATTTCTGTCTATTAGCAGGTTTTCCATGGATTTGGGAAGCTCAGGCAACTTAAGAGAGTTAGGGAGCCAACGTTCTACTTCAGCTTTGCAAGATGAGGTTTGACTTCTCTAGCTCATGCCTTTTATATTTTAGATTTCTTAAGTTCATAAATTTTTGACTTTTCGTTTCATTTCAGGTTGATATGCTACAGGAAGAAAATGAAAGTTTGTTAGAAAAGGTGATGCCAGTAAATTTTCACAGTTGGTGTCAGTATGCATTACATTCTTTGTGAAGTTAGATAATCCTATCTAAATTTTTTGTCATGGTTGTTGGCTTGTTGCTAAGATTCTTTGTAAAGTTAGATAATCCTTGTACAATTTATTATGGTTTGCATCCCATCCTAATTTGTGCATCCCCAGCTTCGACTTGCAGAAGATAAATGTGAAGAGGCTGATGCAAGAGCTAAGCAACTTGAGAAACAGGTAAACATGTGGTTCTTACATACAATTTATATTGTTTCATTGCCTCGAGCTTTAACACTTCTCCAAACTCAAAGCCGCTTTTGGTTAGGTTGAAATCCTTGGAGAAGGTGTTACTATGGACGCACGTCTTTTAAGCAGGCAAGCATCAGTTCTTTTTAACTTTTGGGTGACCTTTGACAGATTTCTAATTTTGTGAATGTGTTGCTTGCTTCAGAAAAGAGGCAGCTCTACAACAGAGAGAGGTCAGTGTCTTATCATTTATCTGCAGGTCTCATATATTACTTTTGGCTAATAAAGTTCCAATACTTATGTATGCCAACCATTATGCGTTTCATTATTGGCGATGTCTGCAAATTCTAACAAAGTGTCCAAATCTGAACTGAGTAACTTGCCTCATCGTTTTTTTAATTGAGCTTATTCTCCAACTCTGTACATGTGAAGGCACTTTTTCAGGGTAGATTGTTTTGACAGCTGACTCATGTACTTTATGATTCTAGTTTAGATCTTGACATATGAAAAAGTAGAATAATAAACATAACCAATTTCTTCTCAGGCTGCTTTGAGAATTGCATCACAAAATCATGGAGGAAAGAGGGAAGATGTTTCGGCTCTTCACACAGAAGCTGAGGTACTTCAAGTTTTGGTATTTTGGTGTTCTAACTTGTATTTGTACTAACATTTTAGATCTTGGATTGGATTTAGATTGCTAGGGAGGAGGCAGCATCTTCATTGGACCAGCTTCATGAAGTTGAATTAGAGCTTAACTCTCTTAAGACCGTGACCAAGAGATTGATATTGACTCAGGAGGAGATGGTACGCTATGATTGCTAAAGATTCATACTTTTCGTTTCTATCTAGTATTTTCTTAAGTCGATACCTTCTCATTTGTAGCTCTTTATCTTAGGAAGAGGTTGTTCTGAAGAGGTGCTGGCTTTCACGATATTGGGGCTTATGCGTTAGACATGGTATTACATTGCTTTCCTACACATTATAATCTATAAATTTATAAACGAATAAGATCGAGTGACGTAAAACAGAAAGTTACACTAACAATATTGTTAAAGCTTCTCTAAATATCGTACATAATGAGCTAAAATTGGGTGAAATATTGTGGCAGGCATTCAACCGGACATTGCAGGAGGAAAACACGAATACTGGTCATCATTTGCACCTCTTCCTCTAGAGATTGTTCTTTCTGCAGGACAAAGAGCAAGGGACGGAGTTTCACAATGTAATATTTTTCATCTTGCTGCAGAAATTTCACTAGAACTGTTTGGAATTGTTCTGACTTCACTTGTTCTTACCCTCTGGTCTCCTCACCAAGCAGCTAATAACACTTATGGCGAAAGAGAAAAATCATTGCAAAACTTGCAAGAAACTTCTGGGGAAGGAAATCTCGAAAACATGATATGGGTCGAGAAAGGTTTGCGGGAGCTGGCTTCACTAAAGGTGAATAATCTTAACATTCTCATGTGAACTCTTCTCTATCCTTTTTTAGAATCAGAGTTCTGTTATTCAAGAGACAGATTTGAAGTATGATTCTTTGCGTTGTCTAAAGGTTCAGGAGGCAGTTGCATTTGTCATGGCTCAAAATAGACGGAACACATCATCAAAGTTTTTTGTTTCAGGTGATAACCAAATATCTAAGCTTAAGCCATGCTTAAATTTGAATATTTTCCTAATTCATGTTTTCTTTTCTTGAACAATTCATAGACGAAGTGAAAATGCCAATGGATGGACAATTTGAAGCCTTTGGTAAGTCAATAATTTGTACATTATGATCTGTTCTCGTTGATCATTATCACACCAAGTACTGATGTGATGTGATGAGACCCTACTCAAGGTCATTCATTACATGATAAGGAAGCCCCTGAAATTCTGCCCTCAAAACATTCTTTCTGCATTTTGGTTTTTCCTTTTCAGAGTTGAGCGACGAAGAAGTTGAAGATGTGAATTTTAAACAGGTAAAGAAAAACAGATCAATTCTCTGTTTCCATTAGCTGTCATATGGTCATCTCACTGTAGCTTTGGATATAGGCCTGGCTTTCATATTTCTGGAGAAGAGCTAAAAACCATGAAATCGAATCTGATCTAGTAGATGAGCGACTCCAGTATTGGATAAACCAAGGGACTCGATCTGCCACATCACAAGATGCTGTCGATGGTACGCTCTAAACTCACTCTCATTGTTAACGAGATGTATCCAAGAAAAAAGAGTTTTAATTATGTGTTTTTATCTATGAAACGGCTTGGTATATAATGGGTGTGAAATGCAGTTGAAAGAGGGCTTATGGAGCTGAGGAAGCTGAACATAGAGTCACAGTTATGGCAAAAATCAAGGAAAGGGCTTGACCATGAATCTAACCCTTCTCATCTTGAACTTTCCTTCTGATTCCTCGCTTCTTCTCTAAAAAGAAAAAAACTATTTATTTTTCTCATCTTTTTCATTTTCAACTGATTTTAGGAGAGTTGATTATTAGACATGTGATGTTTAAAAATTTTAAATGTTATTCTTTTCAATTCTGTATTTGAACTTGAAAGCCTTATTACAAGCTGATCTAATTTGTTGTTCTAATTTTAAAATCAATCTTCTTCTGAAATGTAAAGTTCTAAAGTGCTATTCAATAATCAATAGTGTGTAATTCTTTTTAGTTAAAATTATAAAATGTGGGAGACAATTGTCTCTCCTTTGCCCACCAAAAAGAATAAAATTAAAATTCCTAAAGTGCTATTCATATAATTATTTATATTTCTCTCTCATATTGTACAAGTGTATATTTTGTTTGGTAATAGAACCAATTTTCATTGTGAATTCGTTGAAAATTGATTTTTAACCATAAATCATCAGCATTGAGTACCAAAAGTAATTTCCATTCACTTGAAATAAAATTGAACCAAGACGATCCGGTTTGAATGTCAGAGTTAGAGAGATTAAGGTTATTATGACTGTTTAAGAAATTAAGTCGCATATCAGAAATAATACAAAACTATTTAAAAATAAAGATTGTGGAAACTGATGTAAAATTCAAATGGATTATGTAATTGAGGTCTTTGGTTAGATAGATAAACACATCTGGCATATATATATATATATAATATTTGGATGAAATAACACAATTGTTAATATAAGTTGAAAATACAATTTATTCATCATCTCAAACGAAACACAAATCACGAGAAAATAACATTTGAAAGATTAAAAAATAAAAATAAAAGTCAAACGTTCGACTTTGTTCCCATCTCACCATTGTGTGAACCAAACAAATTCAACAATCATGCATATATTACACACATAATATCATATCATCTCAAAAAAATGAAAATAACCCATAGTTCTTAAATTAGTTTCTTTCATATATATATACACATACATATATGGATGTGTTTATGTATATGAATAGACGATATTAAGTTTGTTGCTCAGCCACTTCCGTAGAACAAACTGCGACCGCGTCGCCAACAGTAAGGAAGATATTTTTCTCTCCAATCTCCTCGACGAACTTTGAAGCATAAAGTTTCTCAATCACCACTGGTCCTGGATTTGCTAGAATCAACTGTTCCATTTCAAGTCAATTAATCAATCAGATTAGTCATTGATATCGTCTAAATATATGATCTCATATTAATGAAGAAAACACACAACTAATTTAAGTAAACATGCTAGACATATATTTTATTTGCTTTATTGTATATATTAAGAATCTTTTTTACTTTAGTCAAATTAATCCAAAAAGACAATTCTCTAAAGTACCACATTTTTAAGTATATATTTCAATATACAATTCTTGTTTTCTTTTAATAATACTAATGAATCAAAATCTCTTTTGAATGGTGAAAATATATACCCTAACTTACAAATAGGAAACCCAACCATAATATTTTAGTTTTATTTGCAATTTATTTTTGTAGAACAAATACTTTTATACAAAATGTGTGGTATTATTATTGAAAACGATAAACTAATGATGAATTTTGTTCAACAAAAAGGGGGGGGGGTGTTGAGTTTTAATGTGTTTAGAGATGATTTAGGTGAGTTTTGGTGAATTAAGAATTTTGTTATCAAAAACTTTTCCACCTCAAACCATGAGAGTTAGATGTTTGAATTTTTTACTAATCACTCAAATTTCGCCTAACTCACCAAAGTTACTTCAAAACCATTACTTAAAATATTTCCAATAATATTGAATTTGATTATATATTTTAAAATTATTAATACAATAACACATGATTTAAAAAGCTTTTTAGAATTCATATTTGAATAATATAGGATTTTTCATTTTAATACAAATCGTTCCAAATCCTATATTACTCTAGGAGCACCTCCAATGGAGAGTTCTCTCAAGAAACTGGCTGAGTTCTTTTGATTAATTTGACCAAAAATAATTCAAAACAGAAAAAAAATGAGAGAGACAACTCTCTTGAGAGAGTTTTTTTTGTTGAGAGAGGCTGTCACGCAGCTGTTTTATTGGCTGCACGTTCTTAAAAATGTTCGTACTTAAATTTTTTTAAATCTTTTTAAGTCCAGTTTTGTTTATATTGCTCAATTTTTTATTTTGTTTTTATTGTGTTTTTAAATTTTAATCTTGTTAAGACATCCAAAATATTTTATTGTTAGCAATTAATTTTCTTACTTTTGATGACTATACATATTATTTAACATATTTATTTTGTTTAGTTTATAGCTTTTTGGATTATGATACATATCCAATATTTAATGTAGAGTAAATTAAATGTTCAATAAATCTGTATATATATGTATATAAATATTCTACAAGTACGCCAACAAATCTTAGAGATTGTTTGGTATTCGAAATCAAGTTTGCGAATGAGAGATGCATTTATTATTGAAAGGTGATTTGGTTGAGTATATATGGAATATATTTCGCAACAATCAAAAAACAACTGATCGTTATTCCGACTTTTGTTGCACATTTTAAAAAAATTGTTTCGAAATAATGTATGTTTAATATTTTATGATTTGCAATAATTATTAAGTTTTATGAAATAAAATAATTTTAAAATAATTTTTTTTTCAGAGAACCCTTGTAAGAGTGCTTACCATTGGAGAATGAAAAAAAAAAAAAAAAAAAAAAACTCTCTAATTCCTTTTATAAAAATTTTAATCATACAAAATGGAAAGAGCCTCTGGAGGGGCTCTCTCTATTGGGATGCTCATAATATTGTGGTATTTTAGGGTACTTCTCAGTCCGAAAATGTATCTCTTAATTAAAAAAATCAATAATTAGCATTCTCACAAGAATTAATTATTAAATTTGTTATTTCATTTATAAAAAGAAAAAAATAGAACGATCTAAAATTCTAGAACAAAATTTATCAAAACTAGTATTGATTGTTTTGTTTATGGCTATAACAAATATAAAATAATCAATTTTAATAAACATTGAGCAGTAGAAGAATTGGTTACCTGAATTTCTTGCTTCTCGAGGCTCTTGAGAAGTTCTTCGATGGAGTGGATACCACTGGTATCGATATCGGTAACCGCTGCTCATATACATTAATACTTCCATCAATAATTTTGTACCATTAAAAATATTTAATACTTAGAATAATTGATATTTTTTTTTGGTTAGAGAAAATTATTCTTACGTGACATCTCAATAATCACAAATCTGATTGCCGGCATGCCATATTCCTTAGCATTTTCTTGCTCCTCTCGCACCCATCTTGATGCCCTGTCACCAAATTTTCAATTATTTCATGACTTATACATATATACATCAAAATCAAAACGTGTTAGCTCATAAAATTGCCCCGACGACTAATTCAATTAATATAAATATAATCGTTGTGTTATGTTAGTGAGGTTTTAGTTTTCTTATGTTCTATTCAGAAAATTAAAATAAAAGTAATAATTTCACAGAAAACGGCATAGTTTACAAAATCATTTACTTTCTACTAGTTATAATTTGTAACATATACAGTAAAAACTCTATAAATTAATACTCGATAAATTAATAAACACGATAAATTAATAAATTTTGTTAGTATCAAGTCGGGCTAATGTATAAATTAACCAAAATCGATAAGATAATAAAATAATATTTTTTTTGAAATCTCTATGTAAGAATGTGATTCCAATAAAATTATTAATTAATACATAAATCTTAAGCATACATTCTAAGATTAATTTTATATGAAACTTTTCTTCAAGCCACAATTGCAACTCTTTTTAGAGTATTAATTTATAGGATAAATATTTCTATAAATTAATAAATATTTTATCCCATAAATTAATAAGTATTAATTTATAGGATAAATTAATAAAATTTCATGGTCCCATCATTATTAATTTATAGAGTTTCTAATGTATTTAAAAAAATGTTTTGTCAGCTTGAATTTAAAAACGTTTTGTTAATAACCAGATTTCAGTTTTGAATTTAAACCTAAATAATAAGTTAGAAAATGTTGATGGATGATGTGTAGATATATATTTACCTTTCTCGGACATAGTTGGAGTTGGAAAAGTAGATGGCCGAGTCAACACGGATGATCAAGATTCCGGGAATTTGGGCAGCGTCCGGATACTGTAGAGTGTTCCGATATACATTCGAATTTGGCAGCTTCCCTAGAACCGTGGTTCTTGGTCTCGTCACTTGAAGCAATATCTTTGCAAAAGAGATCACCACCTATATGAATAGTTTCACCAACAACCAAAAATATAAGTTTGCTTTATATAGATATCTATTGTAGATAACAATCTATTATATAAATGATCTTACAGCGATCAAGAGACCGATCTCAACCGAGATGAAGATGACTCCTAAGAAAGCTCCCATGCAAGCCAAGAAGTCGAGTTTATCGATCCTCCATATGAGAATCGCTGCGTCAATATCGATAAGACCGAGGACAGCCGATATAATGATGGCCGCGAGGATAGCATTTGGAGTGTACTTGAAGAGTGGTGTGATGAACTCTAAGGTTAGAGCTACAACTATGGCCATAACTATGTTTGAAACCGCCGTTTCGACTCCCGCCATGAAGTTCACGGCAGATCGCGAAAACGAACCTATAATTTTTCATAAATGTTCATCAAGATAGAAACTAAAATATCATTCGTTTTGTTTTTTAGAATTATGTTACAAATATTGAAGTTTAACAAAACTCAATAAAATTTAATGTTTTCGTAGCTTACCCGTGGCAATGTAACAAGAGGTCATTGAACCGACGACGTTCATAGTCCCTAGGGCAATCATCTCTTTGTTTCCATCAATTTGATAGTCTTTCATTGCCGCAAATGTTCTTGCAATCGCTACAGCCTCCTGGAGAAGGAAATTATGTTGCCATAATGTCGCGAATGAGACTACACATATATTAAGGAGATCTTACTTAAATTTTATGCATATGTGACTTACCGTTAAGGCGACCATACCCGCAATGCCTCCGATTCGGATTCCTTCGGTGAAATATTTTCCGGAGAAGAAAATCTTATGAACGGAAATCGGATTGATTCCTTGATCTATATGTTTCACCTTCATAGTTTATATCATAAAAATATTGTTGGTAACTATAGTATAATCTATCAAAATATTATTCATCAATCAGGTTTAAAACGTATGTTTATGACATGAATGTGTGAGCTTACAATTTGGACTCCTTGTTTATCAGCACGAAAAATGAAGACAAAGAAGGTAGAGATAATGACTGAAATAAGAGGCGCAATTGCCGGAACCCAAAATAGTTTCCTGTTTCTCTTCCCCTGTAATGAAAATTTTTATATTAGTAAATGGAGATAACAAAGATGCACGTACACATATATATTGGAGATGAAGAAAAAAAAGTGTTACAATGAATTTGGTGACGAGAAGAAAGGTCAAGAAACTGGCGCCAATGACTATAGTTTGCCAATTCCACTGGAGAAATCATGAATAAAACGAAAACGAATATGAGATATTTAAGTATTGAGCCTAGGCTTGGAACTTCTTGATGATTTAGAGTAGTGAAAACGTACCCCATGCTCAGCGTTTTTGAATACGGAGTGCATGACAGAAACAATATCAGTTTTCTTGGTAAATGTTTTGATGCCAAGAAAGCCCTTAAGCTGTTGGAGAGCGATTGTGATGGCTGCTCCTCCCATGAACCCAACCACGGCCGCATGCGACAGAAAGTCTATCAAGAATCCCAACCGTAGAAATCCGAGGCCGGCTTGGAAAATGCCAGCAAAGAAAGTGGCAGTGAAGACAAGTCGGAGATAATCCTCCGGGTTTTTCTTTGGGTCGATCACGGCCTGGCACAAAGTTCCCACAAGAAGAGACACCACAGCGACTGGTCCTATCGCAATATCCCTAGAACTCCCCATGCCCGCGTAAATCAGCGGTGGCACGAAACTCGAATCTACACCAAAAAGCCATGCATTCAAATCTTTGCACACAACTATGGATCTACCACAAATCTCGTAATTGAAAAAAAAAACTTTAGTTTAAATGTTTTAAGACTCACAAAGTCCGTATTTCGGATCGACATTCGCGAGTTTTGCATATCCGATATCCTGTCATCCATAAAAGATAAAAATGGAATATAGATATGGGTTGGCTATAAAAGGAAAGATATGCACCAAAAAGTACGTAGGAGTCTTGAATAGTAAACCTGAGGGATACAAAGACTAGCAATGGTGAGACCGGCGATGAGATCACCTCTAAATTTGCGAAGAGTGTATTCTCTGGCCCACCCGATGATCGGGAAGACAGCCTGGATCCCGAGCAACGCTTTTTTAGCTGGGGTTTGGCCCTTGAAATCCCTAAGCGGAGCATCATGGAAGAAAGTTTCTTCAACCACGGACTTGATGTCCTTTAGTAAACCCGCTTTCGGAGGAGCTAGCACTCTCTGACGAACGACTGGTGGGTTTCTTGCACCGGACCCTCCTCCGTCCGGGGGATTAATAGTCCCGGACATGATTGCTGAAAATTAGTTGCCTGCAATTGTTATCAATAAACATTATTTAAAATATAGAAATGAAGTAATGACTAGCTTCTTAATGTGTTAATGAGGTATAGTTTTAAACCTTAGAGGGAGGGTATTATTATTTGGAGGAACTGTAGATTTTCTTGAGAGATTGGAATGTTGCTGCGTATTTATATAAGTTGTGATATATTTAAAAGTCAACTCTCAAGATCACACAACGTGAATTTCTTTTTATTTTTTTGTAAGATAAAACATGTTGCACTTTGATAAATTCAGCGAAAGCCAACATGATAATACTATTAAACAATATTGAGGTGTATAAATTAATATGGTTTTGTGAGGAATGAAATATCAAAAGGTTGACTTTGGCAATTTATGCGGTGTGAAGATAGGTACGAAAAAAGTTATACATAAAATTACTGTTCCAAAATATTTGATATTTAAGACTTATGCACCTAAATGTTTTTTTTGTTAAAGAACTTATATGCACCTAAATTAAGAAACTATCTAACTTTTAATTTTTATAAATAAATAATTATTTATTATTAGCTAAACATTGTTCGTCAATGATATATAAAACAAATTCGTATTTTTTTTCTTTCTTGTTTGGATGAATAGACCAACACTTAATTTGACACAATAATCTTTTTCCTAAAACATTATTTATTTTGAAACAAAAAGAGTATTTAAGTTGTATATGATATGCATGCAAGAGACTACTATATATTCACGTATATACTACACATCGATATTTGTTGAGGATAACTTTGATCTATTAGGCACCATTCGATCAACCGATTACGACGTGGATGTGGAACATCTTAAAGTATCTCGTTGTCAATAAGCGACAAAATAGCTACTTCCGAGGTAGTACAAAAAAACATAATTACGCTAGTTAAGTAGGCAAGCATGATAACAATTAACAAACCCATGACTATAAAATACACCACAACGTTCAGTAATCTCGTATCCAAACACATGAGGCAAGTAAAGACTATTTTGAATATGGTATTATTGTACCATTCACGATCACTAATTACAAAAGCAATGTACATCTGTTATTAAAATCTTTACTCTGAACTTTTTTTTATACATTTTTGGGTAAATAACATATGTCTCACGAAGTTTCATACAGAACCACAACTACACATATTTTAGATCTTGTTTCCAGTCTTGTATCCTCAATACCAAACCAAAAATCTAGTATAGTAAACCGAATTGCAATCCGATTCGATTTATTCACAACCTAAATTTACTATATAAGTTAAAGAAAATTATAAGAAATGGCAATCATCTTTCAAGTTTGGAAAAACAAAATTGTTGCATGGAAGTCAACTTTTTGCATGGTTCCACCAAAAGTTCATGCACATATTTGTTATTATTTTATTAAATAACATGTTTTAAAATAAAATATCTCAACTATGAGTGATTATAAATACAACACATTGTAGATTAGATAAAATAGCATCATACTACATCATTATCATAAGAACATATTATTTGCCTTTAAAATATATTAAAAATATTAGTATTATGGAGGTACCATTGTAAATTTACACCTAAAATTACTTTGTTAGTTAAAGAAAATTATAAGTTTTCAAATTGACCCATGAATTACGTATTAAAACTTTAAAACCATTTGGAGGTACCATTTTATTTTGAATTATTGTCCAAAAAGCCATTTTTTGCTCAACCTTTTAATAAAATTTGCCATTTTTCTACATTTTTTCAAATTTACCATTTGGCCGTTTTTAAAATGGAAATTTCGAAAGTTTTTTTGACAAAATGGTAAAGATTATAAAAGCAGTCAAAATAAATTCTTTTTTCTTAATTGATATGATTTATTTTGGTTCTTTATATAAAAGATATATTTTAACAAAAACAAATATAAAAAATATCTGAGTTATTTGGGGAAACTTTGGACATGAAAATGGAAAGTCAAAGGTGTAGTACAATTACAACTGTTTTGTCTTCTACTGCTGTCATCCCATTAAATTGTACAAATACAAGTGTGCTCATAGAATTGTTTCTCTCTCACTCCGTCCAGGTTCATTGTGTCATTTATAGGAACATAAAACAAATTCAACTATACTAAACCCTAAAGAAACAGCTATTTGTGAGAATTGCCCTTCATTTTCTTGGTTTTTTTTGTGGATAAATCTTATTTATTTTAATTCTTTCTTAGATATTTGAAGAAATTGCTTATGATGTGAAATTGTAAGCAATTTTCATGTCACATATAAATCTTCTCGTCTTTCTTCTTAATTCTTTTTCTTCCAAAGTTCCTCCATTAAAAAGGTCTATTGGTGGGACAGCTTTTATAAAATAATCAAAAGAATAGAAATATGTAGCAAAACTATTCATCTACTGCCAATAGATTATTTTAGTAACATATATTATTTTATGCAATCTATTAGAAATGATTGATGTGCAATTGTTTTGTCCTCCCATGTTTTTGTTTTGTCCAAGTTCCTTTATATTTCTGGGACAACATTTAGAGATAAACTAAAATTATATAATATCTAGCAACTATACATGTTCTTTGTATTACTATACTTGAAAACAACTTATGTGCATTGGCAACATAAAATAGAGGTTGACTTAACAATTTGATTATAGTATTTGCGCTGTAAGCAACAGATTCTTGACCAATAGGTTGTGAAACGTGGGTCCCAGAATCTGAATAGATGCCGCCACGTCGGATAAAATGCATTTAGCCCTAATAATGTCTAGGTTCAAGTTCAATCCTTAAGGCTTTGTCTCCTTCATGGTTTCTTCAATAGTGGTATTAGTATACTCATTCTTTTGATGTTTAATATGCCTCTTAGCCTCTTTCTTAGGCCAAGTTATACAGAATCAAAATTTCATATATCATAACATACGATTCTGCGAGTAGACTTTCATCTAACTTTTTAATATATCAACTGGCATAACTAGATAATTTAACAGCGATATACAGTTGTCTGTAATAAAAAACACTATACATATTATTCGTAGTTTAGTTTGATATCGTTTTACATGTTCATACCTATTTTAAATACTGAGAATATTTAGTACTTTACAAACAACTTTTTGTGAGTTTAAGAACCTAGTTTTGTGCCATTTGATATACCTATAAAAACATTCTTTCACTAGATTGCAAGAAAATAAAATTGTAGAGACTTTTTTGGGTACCATAGTTCAGATTCTAGTAAGAAAAGGTTGTAAGAATGATTAAGGAATCATGTATAAACTAACTAAATTATGAATAGAAGGCATATTTTGGGGAATAATGTAGAAAAAATGCATATTAAAAACCTATTGAAAATTACGAAGTTAATATGATATTCTTAATTATATTGTTTTTTCAAGGCTTTATTTGTTGTAGCCGTCCTCTAAACACAATCTTTCACATGGTCACGATTGAACCCAAGTATGATTAATTCCATAATCAGCTAAGAACTTGATTAAGTGGATTCCTTTTGTCAATGATTTAAGGGATCTTATCCATGAAGGAACATGTGCCAACTAATATGACTTCCGATACACTTATTCTAACTTATAGAATATAAACTATGATTGTTTTTTTTTTTTTTTGTAAAAGATATAAACTATGATTGTTGTACTAACGAACTAAATATATATATTTTTCATCGTAAAGGAATATGTTCGTTCATATATGGTTTCGTCTCCTAAGCTGCAACGTGTTGGCATGACGCCTTTCTTTTTTTTAATCCCCACCAAGATATAGGAATTGGAATTTAATAAAAGTAAATGATACAAAAATAAATTCTTTTCTAAATAGGTATTTTGAAATGTATACAAAGTTTAATTAACCTAAGGAAAGCAAGCTTGTCGGTAAGATATTTCGGGCTGCGTCTTGCTCTAGTGAGCTATCAAAAGAAAATTGAGTGGTCTAAAGCTTATATATCAGCTGTTCTCGTGGATTTAAAAGCATCTAACTATCATAGTTTTTGGAGCTTTGCATGTTTTCTCTCGAAAATGTCTTCAAATAAATATTATAAGTAAAAGGTTGGGTTGGCGATCTATTTCCCGGCAAGAAGTATTATATATCATCGAATGCAGATCCAACTGAGCCCTAGTGTGCTATATTTACCCGAAAACAAAGTTCAAAATCTATATCTCTCTCAAATAAAAGTTTAAAACCTAGATAACACACATAATCATACTTTGGAACCTCTAGCCAAAAAAAATGGATTTAGTCGGTTTACTGTTTGCCAAACAATTGTTAACCAAATATGATACTAAACGGATTTTAAACCCAATTACAATTTACAACAAATAATCGTGAAAATATAACTCCATATTGGATCTTGATGAAACATTTCAGCCAAAACATTGCCTAAGAAAACATCAAGTTATTCTTGTTTCATAATTTGTGTGATCGTTTTAAAAAAATAAACTGATTTAAACGATTACACAATTTTCTTTTAAATCACAGTTATTTCCTTTGAAATTGTGACAAAGCAATTATTTGCCAAAATGTAATTTGGCATTTTTAATCAATATCATATACAACGCAATTCCACAATTTTTAACAAAAGAACACAATCAATCAACATATATAAAAACATAGTTCCACTTTTTGCCAATCGCGGTTTTTTAATATTGAAAACCGATTCCACAATTTGCAAACAATTGTGTTTCTCTAGCTTAATTTTAATTTAACGTGTTTGTTACATAATCGATGAAAATGTTGTTTGAGCAAAGTCACCTTATCAAAACTGCAATTGGAAAACAAAGCAAACATGTTACGTTGCATTAAAAAAAAAAATGTTCTATTGAAATAAATTAAGTGCTGCACAAAAAAAAAAGTTTCATTTGCAACTCAGCCCAGCCCAGGCCCAATAAGAAAGCCAACTACAGGCCCACCTATCATCAAACAGTTTTACCTTGTCATTCAAACAACCACAGACCTCAACGAAGACAATGACAACTTCTTCTTTTTTTGACAGCGACGACTTCTTCCTCTTCTTCGTCATTTTTTTCGATTAAAAATTGAAGGATTATATGTGCAAAAATGCTTTTGATTTATCTTCTGATTATGACTCTCGCAGGACCGGCTTAATAGAACCGGAGTCCCGGTACAAAATTTTAAAATTGGCCTTGTTTAGTACTAATTTTTTTGTATACACAACCATATACCTACATATAAATAAAAGATAAAAATATATATAAAAATTTGGGCCATCTTAACAACATAATTACAAAAATAAGAAGAGTATTTGGGATTTTTTAACAACATAATTACGAAAAAAGCATTTGAACCTTTAAATTTGCTCAAAAAGATTAGACGTGGAACATTTGTTCCATAAGCTCCTCCTCAACGTCGGCACTGGATTCTGAAGCAGAAATCAAACTTTTTTAAAGGTTTTCCTTAGAAAGCTATCATTAAATATAGCTCTAGTTATAAAAATCTTGCGTTTTCATATAAGTAATCCACATTTTTATACCTGAACATATCAAATTGGGTTCTAGTTGCAGTTATCCATCCTAAAAACTCATACATACCACATACCACATACCACATACCACATATATACGAATATTTGAACAAAAAGAAATAAAAGAAAGGAATTACTCAAGCTTTTAAACCATCTCTTAAGCTCAGTTGATATCTTAGATACCAAGGTGCTTCTCGAAGTTGGCTTTATATATCTCTAAAACAACACTTGCACTATCAGAAGCACCAGTTATGATCTCGGCTATCTTCGAATCGAGTCCCATTCTATTCTGCCACTATTTTTGAAAAACAATTCTGACGTACCACTCCTTGATGTGCAATTACATCTCTCTCCTTAATGAATAACTGAGGAGAATTTCCAAAATAAAGAGTAAATGATTTAGTAAAAAAAAAAAAGAATCACGGTTACTTACGTTCATCCCCCAAAATCGCGAACCTACTCTCCGACGTGATTTTTTTTTACTTCGCCGTCGGCGACTTGAGCTCCGATTTCGCCGGCGATTTGAGCTCCAATTTCACCGGCGAGTTAGCTTCCGAGATCGCCGTAGCTTCCAAGCCGATAATCTGCTCCCAAAGTGAGCTTCCTCCTCAACGGCAAAAGTAAATCCGATCTCCTTTTGATTTGTAGATTAATGTGAATTTCTTATTGGAGTTAGTTGTTAATAACATAAAATTGTTGTATTGTTCATTATGGGCTGTTGTATTGTTTTGAAACAAAGAGTTTAGTGAGTGTTCAATCGAAATTAACGATTTGTGAAACCCAGAATTGACGAACTAGGACAAATGGTAAAACTGAGATATAATAGTATAAGCGGTACAAATGTTTTATTGAGATACAATAGGACAGGTGGTACAAATGGTATTAGTGAGTTATAATATAGGTGCAATTATGTCTAAATCTGAATGATTACGTAATTGTGTTTTTATAATTTATTTGTAATTACATGAGACGATGAAGAACAAGCACACATTCATACAATTTGACAATGGGTATTATTCAAAAGAGCATGAGTGGATTTCTAACAATTCTTTAAGCGGTGTATTGTTGAGGACGTCAAAGGTAACATACTCTATGTTAGTAAAAAAGATATGCAAGAAGATTGGAATAGATGAAACCTCAAGGAAGGTGACATTGAGTTATATTCTATGCACATCTCAGAGAGAGACATCTATTGTACATGATGATGACTTTTTAGGGTATCTAATGGTAGTGAATGCGAAGGGAATTAGACCAGCTTTGAACGTGGAGGTAGTAAATAAAGAATCTGAGAGGGTGGAACAAATTTCAAGGGTAGAGGGAAGAAGTTCAGTTGGTGTTAATTATGAGGAGTTGAATGCATTTGATGTGGAGAATGGTGGAGTAGTGACGATTTTAAGAGGAGAAATTGCAGGAGGTAATTGTGTGAATGATGAACCGATTATTGAAGAGCCTAATAGTGTAAAAGAGGCTATTGAGAATGCGGATAGCCGGGTTTTTGAAGAGGCTATGGAGAATGTAGTTATTGAAGATAGGGAGCATGTGGATAGCCGGATGGATGTTGCTGAAGATAATGGTGTTGATGGTAGAATTGAGTATTATGAGCTTCCATGTGTTGGTGAAGGAAGTCAGAGTAGTGAGAAAAGTCAGAGTGTTAAGGAATGGGAAGATGGAACGGGGATTGAATTGAACCAAGAATTTGTTTCTAAGGAGGTCGTGCAAGATTTGGTTAACATAGTTGCAAATAAGTATTGTTTTGCGACCGCAACTATAGTGTTAGATCCACAGCGACTCATGTTACGATGTCGACAATCTAAAACAACAGGTTGTCAATGGTATTTACGATGTGCAAAAGTAAAGAGTTCAGATTGTTTTAGTGTTAGAGTTCACAGGAAGATGCACACATGCAAGCGGTCTGATAAGAACTCAAGCAATTGTAAACATACCGGCACACCACGATTAATCGCGTCTATTTTGCATGAGGATTATCCATGTGAGTTTCAAACTCCACCACCTAAAAGCATAATGAGTATTGTTCGGGGAAGAATGAATTTGCATTGCTCGTATGCTACCACATGGAGAGGGAAAAGACAACACGTTAGTGATGTGCGTGGTAGTCCTGAAAAAAGCTACACCGACTTGTAATCTTATCTGTACGTATTAAAGGATGTGAATCCCGGGACAATATCATATGTGGAAGTGGATGCACAACAAAAGTTCAAGTACTTATTCGTTTCTTTGGGTGTTTGCATTGAAGGGTTCAAAGTTATGAGGAAAGTTGTTATTGTGGATGCCACTTTTCTTAAGACCGTATACGGCGATATGCTAGTTTTCGCAACAGCCCAAGATCCTAATCATCACAATTATATCATTGCGTCTGCTGTAATTGATAGGGAGAACGATGCTAGTTGGTCGTGGTTTTTTAACAAGCTGAAAACAGTTATACCGGATGAACTAGGTTTGGTTTTTGTGAGTGATAGACATCAGAGCATCATCAAATCAATTATGCATGTGTTTCCAAACGCGAGACATGGCCATTGTGTTTGGCATTTGTCTCAAAACGTTAAAGTACGGGTGAAAACTGAGAAGGAAGAAGCGGCGGCTAACTTCATTGCATGCGCACATGTTTATACTCAGTTTGAGTTCACGAGAGAGTATGCTCGATTTAGGAGACGATTTCCTAATGCCGGTACGTATTTGGATATATGGGCTCCTGTGGAAAATTGGGCAATGTGCTATTTTGAAGGGGATAGGTATAACATAGACACGAGCAATGTGTGTGAATCATTGAACAGTACGTTTGAAAGTGCAAGGAAATACTTCCTTTTACCTTTGCTTGATGCGATAATTGAGAAAATTTCAGAATGGTTTAACAAACATAGGAAAAAGTCTGTTAAATATTCTGAAACAAGGGGTCTTGTGCCGGTTGTGGAGAACGAAATACACTCCTTATGCCCAATTGCGAAAACGATGCCGGTGACCGAGCTTAACAGCTTCGAACGTCAATACAACGTCATTGGCGAAGGTGGTATGTCTTATTCTGTTGACTTGCTAAGGAAAACTTGTTCTTGCCGACGTTTTGATGTTGACAAGTACCCGTATGTACATGCGATTGCCGCTGCCCAAAACTTTGTGGGGACCGAATGGATATCAGATGGTCTCGAAATGGAAGACCTAACTTCGCATTTTTACCATATGAATACGTGGATATTGGCATACCACAGAATCATTTATCCAGTCCCGCATTCATCAGTTTGGATTATTCCTGATGAGATAAGTTAATTGATAGTCTTACGGTCGGATACCACAATTAAACCGGAGAGAAATCAAGAAACCCGGTTTTCATCAACAGGGGAACGTCGTCGAAAGAAGACTAATAACAAGTTTCAGCCTGGGATTAATATCAACGCGTGGTTGCAGCCCGAGGAGTCCGACTCATAATTAAATGTGTATTTTGTGTTGTGTTGTTATGTCTGTACCGTGTACTTGTGCTGTCTGTATTATTGCTTCATGTATTATGTCTTCATTTTTAAGTACTTTGGAATTTTGTTAAGTATTTTGTTGTTATGTCTGTACCGTGTAATTGTGCCGTCTGTACTATTGTTTCATGTATTATGTCTTCATTTTTAAATACTTTGGAATTTTGTTAAGTATTGTTATGTATGTACCTTGTACTTGTACCGTATTTACTAGTTCTTTCATGTTTATCTCTTACAATAAAACCCCTATAAATTAAGACTCGATAAATTAATAATTGTACAAAAATATCAACTATATATATAAGAAAGAAATATTATTTTACTATTGTTTCTTTTTACGTAAATTTGCTTCAATTTAATTTAATTTAAATATTTTTATTATATTAAAAATATGGGTTTTTGTATGAAAAACTACCCAGTTTATGGGTTTTTGTATGAAAAATACACCTCTCTATACTTTTAATTAAAACTATAATTTCTAATATATTAAATGACAATTTTTAAAAAGCTGTATTTTTAATATATTCATATTAAATACGATACTAAAATTTATTCAAAATTTTGAAGGAAAAAAATACATAAACTAAATTCAAAATCTTAATTAATAATTTTGACTATTTATGAGACAAATACAGTTTATTTATTTTCTTTATTAAAATCTAATATGATATTATTAAAAAAGAGGTAATTTTTTAAATTTTCTCATAATTATTTCAATTTGTAATTGGTTCTAAAAATATATTTTAGATATCATAAAGAAAAAGTTATCATACTTGGAAAATATCTCTATACATTGTTCTGGAATATTAATCACTTATACTAATTATCATACAATCTAAAAAAAATTGAACATATTATACTCATCAATTCAGAAAACACTTCTTACATTATATGGTATGCATTGTATCATGTTGGACAATCTTGACATAAACATGGCAAAACGCATATATTTGTACAAATTATATAACTAAAACATTAGATCTTATTATTAAACATATTATATCATCTGTCCAACTATAAGTTAATTCCCTTAATGAAGTCCAACTCTAAATACTAAAACTTCCACAAAGTACAAATAACTTGAGTACCGGACAACTGAATAACTTATGGCACAATTATGGCTAATGCGCAGTCTTTTGTCTGGGCCCGCATTCCACTTTTATTACCATAATAACTCTTGTGTGTTCACACTATGTGTTCACACTATGTATTTCAAATTTCAATTCAAAGAAAGGAATCTTTCTCATTAAATTACATTTCTTTCTCTCTCTTTCTTTCCTTCTTCTCCTTTCTTCTCTCGAAAAGTTATCTTCTCTCATTCTCTCTTCTCTGCCGATTCTCGAAGAACAGTGCTGACGAACAACACGACGAACCTCCGCCGACGCCGGCCACCGAATCTTTCACATCAGCCGCCGGATCCAAGTTCTCTGGTAAGTTTCGGGTTGGATTGAAATGAAATTAGGGTTTTGATTTTCCCCCAATTTCATTGAATTATGGTTTGCAAAGGAATTAGAGTTGCCATTTATGATAGTTTGATATCTAGGGGTTGGATTTTGGATTTTGTTAAAGATCTAGGGTTTGGATGTTAGGGTTTAGATTTTGGAATTTATCTCCTTTTGATTTTCATGTGTTTGGCTATGTAGCAAATAATGCCGCTTAGTTATTCGTCACCTTCTTCATCAGAGGAACGATCCGATGATCTTTGCAAGTACGATGGTGATTTTGGTGTTCCCACAATCTGTTTTTGTGGTAAATAGCTTTACCTTTTAGAGTGTCTTATTGGCGATCAAAAGAAGACATTTCTCAAATGTCCGATGAGTGGTCATGATGATAATTACCACGTAGACAAGTGTTGGGATCTTGCAGTTCACGAGCAGTGCTTTTGCATCGACAAACGATTTGGCGAGCACAGGAAATTGATTCAAAACGCATTCAAATATGGAGGTGATAGTAATCGTCTCCAGATTAACCAAATCCGTGCTGAAATTGAGGACCTCAAAGACCACTTGGACAAGAAAGATGCAGAGATCGCAAGGTTATGGATGCACTTGGAAAGAAGTAAAATGGGAATTGATTTTGTGATTGTATTTCCTTTTTATGTTGCAACAAGTATGTTAAAGTTTGAAACTATGTTGAATTCCTATTTCTAGAGTCATTTGTACTTTTTTGACTTGTTTTGAAGTAATTTGTACCTCTTTTGGAATTGAGTTGTACCTCTCTATAAACTACTTGTACCTCTTGTTTTGAACTCATTTGTACTTGTTCTAACTTGTTAGTTGTACCTTTTTGTAATTGAATTGTACCTCACTATAAACTACGTGTACCTCTTGTTTTGAACTCATTTGTACTTGTTTTGAACTCCCAAAAATACCATAAATCCCAAAAAAAACAAGATCAATCATCCTAAATAACAAACATCATTCTAGTGAAATACATAAGTACCATAAATCCCAAAAAACAAGATCAATCATCCTAAATAACAAAAACACAAGTCTTCAATACATCTGAAATACATAAGTAAATCGTTCCCATAAAAACACAAGTCTTCAATACATTTTTCTCCAAACGTAAACTGGACCCTTGGTCCCTCTCATCCTCTCTGCGGTATAAGGTGCCTTGTGGTATCTCGATGGATTTACCTTACGCTTCTTTTTGCCACCTTCATCCTCGTCCTCAGGATCATCATCTCTTTTCTTCTTCTCATTCTTCTTATCGTTGCACTTTCCTTTTCCCTTCCTCCCTTTCTTCTTCGTTTCCTTCTTCGGCGTCTCATCATCGCCTTTATCCGCTTCAGTTTCCTTCTCAACTTAAACATGACCTTCAAAAGAAAAGACAACCATTCATAAACAACAAACATCATATAGTAAAAAGATCAAAGATTATTAAAACAAAACATACCGATTGGAGAGCCTCCAACACAAAGAACCATAGCAGAACTCGTATCATCGGGCTCAACAAACTCGGGTACAAAACCCTCGGGCTCAACACCATCGGTCTCAACATCATGGGTCTCAACATCCTCGGGCTCAACAGCCGCGATCTCAACAGCCTCGGTCTCAACATCATGGGTCTCATTAGCCTCGGGCTCAACACTAGCCTCGGTCTCAACAGCCACATCCACGTTCTTCTCATTCTTACCACCATCTTCCTTCTCCTTATTGACATCGGAATGGACCTTCTTCTCAAATGGAGGCACACTCTCACCGGCTTGTCTCCTTTCAATGGTTACAAGCCTTTCATTGTGTTCCGCCAACATCGCCATCACTCTCTTAAAGCCTTCATCAATAGTTTCCTTCAAAGAGCAAGAGCTACTGCTGCCCGGAACATCTGGAACATGTCTCGGAACATTCTCTTCCTCCATTTGCTCGCCGCTTCGAGCCTGGACATCCGCTTCAAACATATCCTTCCAGAAGATTCTCTTCCTCTCTTTGATCAAACGGTTTCTCCAGCTATCGACAACCGGATCAACAAACTCTATCCCATCATCAACATCATCACCATCTACAATGCGCCTCAACAAATCTTTCTCTTCGTAATCCGATTCCAAAACGCTAGAGATAACCTATACAAATTCAAACATAAAAAATAATCATATTCTAGCTCATAGATAACTGGGACAACTCTAGAAATAACTAGGACAACGCTAGAGATAACTGGGACAACTCTTACCTTTACACTTTCAAGCTCCTCGTTTATCTCTTCCAACGAGAACCCTTTCATGACACTACTAGAGAATTTGGCCTTACACATTCTCGGACACTCATTCTCGAACCTTACAGGGTCTCTAAACTTTTGTCCCAAATGTGGAATAGCCTCAAAAGGTAAATCTACACATTCAAAGTAAAAGTCACATTAGTATTATTTTTAAGTCTACTAATGCATCTCACTATATATAATACTCTAAATTGTTACCTCTAATGGAAGAATAAATCCGGAGAAACAAGTCTGCAGTTTTGCTTTCCCTTTCATGGATTTCATTACCGACTTAATACCTTCCATACATCCATCAAATGTGAAACGACCCCATGGGGATGTCTCACATGCACGCACATCATCAACAATCTTTAGAAAGAATTTGTCAATGTTTCCATCAGCCTTTGACTTGGTCGCGATCACCTTGCACAAAAAAAAAAAGATAACCAACTTCTTCCTATCCGTCTTCTTCTTTTCTCCACAATTCTTCATTTCATCCAGCTTTTTCTCAACATCAATGATCTTAATCCCAAATACCTTTTAAAAGATCTTTTTGGCAAACTTCAATTCTGCATCCAATCGAAACTCCTTCGGGTAATCATGACAATCGAAACCACATAAGAGCACATGCTCTTTAATGGAGTACCTAATAGGCACTCCATTAACCACAAACCAGCACTCCCTATCCATCTCTGTCCGTGCTGTGCGAAGCAAAAGCATCCACATGCCTTGGGTCATGTGGTTTTTCTCCTCAGGCATGTGAAATACATGCCTAAACTGTGGATGCGCCTTGAACCATGGCAAATCTTCTTTACACTCCTCCAAATACTTCACTGTCTGCCGCACAGTGCATCTCGTCCCTATCTTACACGTCTTCACGTATTCGCTTGGACCAAAGAACATCCTCTCTGGCTGCATTGATTGTTCCTCATCATCAAGTTCCTGAAATTTTATACACAAACATACAATTAATATTTTGTTGTACTACTTGTACTAGTTATCAAAGACCAACATTATCAACTTTTCTCAGAATTAAATTTTTCTAATGCAAACCAATGTATGATTGATCACGTTAACGTATAAATTCATGCACCAATCAAACAAACCAATGTATGATCACGTTAACGTATAAATCCATGCACCACATAAGTTGAAACTATACTATTAAGTTGTCCTAAGTGTTTTCTAGTTGTCCCTATACACTACTTTCAATATTCAAACAAAATTTTCAGAAATTAATGTTATCTCAGATTTTTCTTCTTCCCCTTCTTTTTCCTTTACTTCATGGTTTTCTTCCATCCCCTGAGACTGCATTGGTTCCTCATCATCAATTTCTTGAAAATTCATACACAACCATAAAATTAATATTTCGCGTTATCTCAGACCAACGTTATAAAGTTTTCTCAGAATCCAATTTTCTAATACAAATCAATGTATGATTGATCACATATAAATCCATGCATGCACCAATCAAACAAACCAATACTATTAAGTTGTACTCATTGTTTTCTAGTTGTCCCTATACACTACTTTCAATATTCAAACACAATTTACAGAAATTTGTATATACCTCAGATTCTTCTTCTTCTCCTTCTTTTTCCTCTTCTTCAGAGTCTTCTTCCATCCCCTGAGACTGCATTGGTTCCTCATCATCAACTTCCTGAAAATTCATACACAACCATAAAATTAATATTTCGCTGTACTACTTGTACTAGTTATCTCAGAACAACATTATCAACTTTTCTCAGAATTTAATTTTCTAATGCAACCCAATGTATGATTAATCACGTATATCCATGCACCAATTACACAGACCTATACTATTAACTTGTACTCATTGTTTTCTAGTTGTCCCTAAACACTATATCAATATTCACACAAAATTTTCATAAATTTGTATATACCTCATAAATCTTTTCTTCTTCCGGTTCGTTAAGGTTTTCCGGATGTTCTTGTTCACAGTTTTCGTCTTCAACTTTGTTTTCCTCTGCCACTTCTTCACGGTTCACTTCCGCTTCACGGATTGTGACCCTCTCATCTTCACTTTCACTCAAACTAGGAGTGGCTAACCTTACACGACCCATAAGTACCTTGGAAAACCACACAACAATCAAGGAAACCGTTCAAATCAACACAACGAAAACCAAATCTAATGTTTCAAATCAAAAACTTTTCACTTTCTATACTAAAAGCCCTATTCGATACTTAGAATTTGGAACGTCGGCGGTTTGGAACGACGACGGTTTGGAACAGCACCGGTCACGGCGGAATTTCAACGGCGGCTAAACGAACGATTATGCGAAATCGAACACGACCCACACAATCGGCGATGGTTAAGATGCAGAAAGGAGATAACAAGTGATATCACCGGTGACGGTGAACTGAACGGAGAGAGAAGAGAAAGTCGACGGTTTTGGATTTTTGAAGTTCGCCGGAATCGAAACGAGAGAGTTGAAGAGTCGACAATTTTGATTTTTGAAAAGTTACTTAGGTTAAAAAAAAATTATTTGGGGGAAAACCCAGTAACAGTGGGTCGGATCCTGGAGCTAACCGTGGACTTTGGTTGGATACTGTAGTTTTATTAAGTCAACGAGGTTATTTCGTAATCTCCCTCTGTTTTTCTATTTAAAAAAAAATCAAAAAGAAATTCATTTTTGCGAGTGGCAGAATGGAAATGTTTTTTGCAGATGATGGTGGAATAGATCAAAATCCCTTCGAATCCATGTACTCTCTCTGTTTCGATATCGAATCGATAACTACAAAGAGTTGTCCAACACATGCTTGGACCTCTTCATCACTCTGCTTCACTGCTTCTTGCAATCTAACCTCAAAACTACGCCGCTTCTTTCTCAACAACCTCCAAATACAAGGCTTCCTTTCCACACCCTCAACCAATTCTTTTGCCTCCAAGTCACATTTTGTAACCAACTCCTAAGTTTTCTTCTTCACCAACTTCATCTTATCTTCGAGTTCATTGATCTGGAACTGATTTCACCCAAGAAGACTCTTTTGAATTCGATCGTCGAAACCATTTCAGATACCTCGTGTTGTAACGTGATCAACTCCGCCACTTTATCCGTCGAACTTGGTTTGTTCTCATCGTAAAACGAACACAAAGCTGGCTTCACCACTCTTCTGGTGTTTCACCTCTCTCGTTTACAACAAACTGAACGTCATCAAGCTTCAGTCTCGTTGAAGCTTGGTTATAATCAATGGCAAGTTTCTGAATCTACTGAAACTGTGATGCAAGAATTGGAACTAATCCAACTTTAGATCACTTAATGATCAAGCATTTCTAAGCTTGCCATACGGAAGGTGGGGTGACGAAGGTGGTGGTCGCTTCTCTCGTGTGAATCAATTCAAAGGAAATTGATGGATAGAGGGGTGATTGACTCGCTCAACCAGTGGAATAATCCACTCACTCGATCAATGAACGAATAAAGAATGATGAATCAATCAACAAACTTAATTCGCAGGTTTTTGAAGTACTTAGTGACTAACTCATAAAAAAACTAAAAAACAAAATGGCAAAAACTCAATTTTGACAAGAAAACGTTTCTATTACTGTGTAATATGATCAAGGGTACTTTACAATAAACGAAATAATGAACTTATATAGACTCAAATATAATATTCTACTACTATAAAACAATAAAAAAATTGCAATATTTAATAAAATATGGTCGTTGGACATTATTGTAGAATATGTCCAAGTAAGGTAACTGAGATGTGTCTTGTATCTTCTCAACTTGGAGAGGAAGTTGTGACGTCTTGGAAGCTTCTTCATGTTATGGAATGTCTTAAGTTGACGCTCAAACAAAAGGGGAAAGATCCATGAGACATTTATGACAAACGGGTCCAAATATGGTAAGTATAGCTCAAAATTGGTCCAATCAAATGTGGTGTGGTGTATTTTATAGCGTGTAGTGAATCCTCTAAGTCACCTAGAAACTCTGCAGGCCGCCAAACAAAGCTTTTTGACATGTCTAAGTGTAGAGTAAGGAAGATTTCCTTGTCTTGTTTCATTTGGTGCAGTACATTAGAAGGTAGTTCAGCGGGTAAATCAGGAAGTAGTTCAGCCGGTCCGTCAGCAAGTACATCAGCTATATATACTTGTAACATCTTCAAATTTCCATATTATGGTGATTCGGGTTCGCTGGTCTTTGATTCCTCTTGAACCATCATTAATCTTCTAAGGGTTGATTGGTTGTTGAATAATTAACCATAGGCATTGAGACTCCAATTGGACAAGAGGCCTCCAAAATGCTCCTTAGCAAGAACCGTGACTAAGAGAAAAAAAAAGGTACTTGTTTTAAGCAAAATTTTGGTATCCTCAAATTTGACACAATAATTTGGTATATTAGTAAAATACAAAGTTTTTTGAATTGACGGGAGTTAGATTAACTTGGAAGCCTGAGATGAAAAATCAACTCGATTATATGCGTATTTTGTGGCAGTGTAACAAAATACTAAGTGGCCGCATTGGTATTTCGATTAATTCGATAAGAGGAAAGATGGATATGCCCGACGTTTGGTGGGAAGATAGAATTCAGGTGAGTTATTAAAACATATTATCTATTTGTATTTACATATAATTCTATTTTATAACTAGTTTTATCATTATATTTCAGGAATTTGGGAGAAATGGCAAATACGTGTGAGTGTTGCAAAACAGGCCTATTGCTTTCAAAGAGATACTCGATCAAATTTCTAGCCAATATGATGTGGAGCGTGATGATCACTATTCTCCGCACACTCTATGAACACACCTCGAACAAACTCTAAATGAAGTGCCTAGCGATGATGACATAGAAGTGGATGAAGCTTAAGACGATAATGAGACTCAATTTCCTTTATACTACAAGAAAACACGGTATTAGCGACTTAATTCGGCAACTGATTAAGTAGTCGTTAACTTTGGCGACTAAATAGTGACATATTAGCGATTAAGTAGTCTATATTATACATTAGTCGCTAATCAGTCTTGAATGTGAGACTGATTAACGTAGTCGCTAATAGGTCGTCAGTTACAGCTACCATTTAGCGACTCATTTATTCTAATTGGTCAATTAATTGGGCTTTTACCGGCTTGATCTAGTAATGAGAGTCCACTACCGAGACTATATAAACCATTTTGTCGCGTAACCCTAACCCTAATCCCTTTTAGCGATTTGATCCCAATTCTTCATCAATCCATCTTCAATCTTCTCAGTCTCTCGTTTCTTAGCTTCTAGTGATGAAGACTCGTGGTGGAAAAAGGCAAGAGAGGAAAAGGAAGGGGATCGAAGATTCCCCCAAATCGAATCGAAGACCCAGGAGTTGAATCGAACGCCCAGGGGTCTTCCCAGCCAGTATGATTTCACGCCGCCGGATCGTCAACCACCACTTCAAGACCCTGATAGAAATCCGATTGCACAGGCTCCGACGGGTGCTACTGTCAGAGACTATCCTCCTCCGACGCAACTTTTCCAATCAGGCGAAGGATCTCCTTGCGGATCTGGATCGATTCCATTTCGAGCATCCGGATCGACTCAACCTAGATTTGGAGGATCTGTTCATCGTCTACCTTGTAGATCGAATCAAACTACAGCGCCGGTTAAATCTTCAGCGCCAATTCAACGCGAGGCACCGATTCAGACTCCAGTCGTGGATCAACAACGACCACTTCCTCATCCTCGACCCTCTGTATCGTCGCATCATAGCTCTCAAGCCCAATATTCACACGATGAAGAAGATGAGGAAGAAGAAGACGAATGTGAGGATGATTTGTCAAGAGAGCCAACTCTCTCGGTAGGTCAGCTCGCTACTTTAGATTAGCTGCTAAGGACGCCTGGCCGTGAGGCATATACCACTGTCATCTCTCCCACATTGGAGCCTGATACTTTTTGGTAAGTTTGTGATTCAGCCTCATTAGTTTATTAAGTGTATGATTAGGTTAGTTTTAGTTATTGTTTGTAGTTTGATTTAATGGTAAGAACTGATTTATTGGGGTTTGATCAGTAAGAACTATTTTATGAACTGGTTTACTGTGGTTTAATAAGCACTAGTTTGATTCTAGGTTTGGTAAGGACAAAGGTAAGCTAACTCGGAAGATCACAAGTGTTTTTACAAACAAGTTTGCTGGGCCATATTACAGTTGGAGATGTGTGCCAACTGAAAGAAGAGAAAGATACTTCCTCGAATTCGCGGTAAAAATCTAACTCCTCTCAATCTTCTTTTTTGTTTTTTATTATTGTGTAACTAACATCAACTCTCATTATTTTTTAGAAAACTCACACTTGGATCCGTCTCTGACTAGTGTGATTGAACAAAAGTTCTATAAGATTTGTCAACTGCGTATGAAAGATATGTGGATTGAGACCACATTGTGGGGAGAAATGTGTGACTATTGGGACACAGAAGAAGCCAAAACAAAGAGTTCAATCACATCATCAGCTCAAATGTCTAATCATAATGGTCTTGGTCCTCATAAGCATGTATCGGACCCAAAGTCGTTCTTACAAACCTAGCAAGAGATGGTAAGTTCTTTTGACTATGAACATTTGTTTTCTTTACTTATAAAATGTTAGAGCATCTACAATGGTAGTTTCTTATCAAAGTCTCTCACCAACAAAAATAATAGCAAAATAATAAATAATACTTTTTAATTAAGACAGTTTTTTAAAAAAATGTGCTAGAGTTTATCATTTAAGAGATCATGAAAGACTTTTCCAACTATTTTAAGAAACTCTTCAAATTAAATAATATTATTTTTTATTTTATTATTACTTTAGTAGATGAGAAACTTTGTTAAGAAACCACCAATTTTCTTGTTCTTAACAATTTGACTTGTTTTGTTTTCAACATTTCAGGAAGTTGAACTAGGAAGACCGCCTACTATTGGTGAAGTTTTTCTCAAAACTCATACCAAAAATGATGGCAGTCAACTATCACAAACGACAGAGGGGAATACTATGGAGTTGGAAGCTTAAGGAGCTACATCAATGGGAAGCGGAAGTACCAAGGAACCAGTTCTTCTTTCACAACCCTGCAATCACAGCTTGAAAAAGCCAACCACGAGATAGAGGAACAAGCTACTCTACAAGCACATCGTGAGGCAGAGGCTTTGTGGGTTGCAGATGAACAAGCAGAGATCAAGCGGGTTGCAAATGAGCAACAAGCAGAGATCAAGCGCTTGATGATGGTGAAGAAGTACTTGACCGCAACAGACCCAAATTTTCTCGCCTTCCTCGAGTCTTCTACTGCTTCAGAAGATACAACAGAAGAGTTCCCTAAGCTTTCCTTTCTTCTCTTCTTTGTCGTTTAAACTTTGAAAACATGAACTTGTGTTTGTTTGTTTGGTTTAAGACTTGAACTTGTGTTGGTTTGGGGTTTTTAACCTTTAGTTTGAATGTTGAATATTTTGTTGCATGTTTGATTCTGAATGTTAAGTACAAGCCTTTTTGTTTATATATTCGTAATTACAATAGAATTAGGATTCCAAAAATAACATGCTAAATCGATAATTAAACCTGTAATCAGTCACAAAGAGGTAGTATTCAGTCACCAAAACTATAAAACAACAGTCGCATGTAGTGGATAAACAGTCACTATATCAGTCGCTAACTAGTGGTTATATAGTGGCATAAATGTAGCCAAATAGTCATAAATTTCGATTAACCGACTGTTTAGCTAGGGATATTGTAGTCACTAATACCATGTTTTCTTCTAGTAATTTAGAACTAACATTTGATGAGGATCTTCAATGAATTGTTCCATCATCGATACCCACTACTAATGAACAAGGACAAAGTTCTCCTTCTCGTACAAATAAATCAAACTCGGGTGTTCGAAAGACGACTACTAGACGTACAAATCTAAGAAAAAATAACTTTGAGACTCAAGTTAAAACAGGGTTTCAACGTCTTGAAGTGTCTCATAAAGGTTTACTGAATGTCTTAAGGTCACGAGATAATCAAAAAGCTACATTTGGAGATACTTTGGCTGAATTAGAGATATTGTCGATTGAACCGATGGGAATGTTTTGGTATGAAGCAAACAAGTTCTTGATGAACGACGAGGATTTTCGTGATGGATTTATGAAATTATGGTGAAGAGATCAAAATTCAGTTCTTGGAAAAGCTTGTTGGCGTTGATAGATATGGTCTTCCATGTGATGTAAGTAATTGTATAAGATGGAAAATGTAAGTAATTGTATTATCACATGAAATACTAAGTTTTCCAAACTGACAAAAACTTTAGACAACTGTGTTGTAAGTAATTGTATTAGCAACCATATCTATGTAATTGTATTAGCAACCATATCTATCAACGCCACATGACTTAATTACGATCACTCCCTCGGAAATAAGAGGCAATAATAGAAGAACAAAACTTGGAAAACAAAAGTCTTATTGTTCACTTCCTAACGTTGACGGCTGATGTCTTCTCCTCATGTTTTTTTTTTTTTAAATTTTGTTTATAATTAATTTAAAAAGACAACAAATTTTATAAAAAAGAACCAAAATCTGACGTTTTCTCCTCTTTTTTATCTATGAATAAATATTTATTTTAATCAGAAATAGATAAGGAGTAGATGCTATCTCTTTCTTTTATTTCTTTTAACTCAACTTATTTTTAGAAGTTCTGAAACTTCAAAGCTTTATTTTTGAAGTTTTGGATAATTCCAATTACTTGAGGAGCAAGTAATCTCTCCAAAATATTCTAGAAGAGATAATAAGAAATAGGAAATACAAATAAAAGTCAAGTTGGCTAACTCTCTCCCACAATTTGACACATCAGCACATGAGAGCTTGCCACCTAAACTTCATAAAATAAGTAATACATAATTAGTAATTAATTCAACATAACAACTAAAATAGGAGGATATAATTAATCAGAACTTGAACCATCACCATTTCTACATTTTTTTAATTCAATATATCCTCTTTAATTTTGAGATCCACTTAAGTGGCTAAAGTGATCATAAAATCCAAACATGCTACACATATTCCTTGCCTAAAAATAAGACGATTATTATGAAAGAAACTAAATGAATATGCAGATTAAATATATCTAAGATTTTCGAGATTTATGCTAAGAAAACAAGTAATTTTAAAGATGTTTGAGGAGCTATCCTTACAATTAATACGTAAGATATAAGATTATGACAAGAACTTAACTAAACTTTCCAAGAACATCAAGTTGAATATGATTAATAAAGACATGTTATATTTTTAGTGTAAGAAATAAATTTTCTAAAATTTCACCGTCTCATAATCTAAACATATAACCAAAAAAAGAAGGATATATAAATTAAAAAAAAACTGAGAATCTAGAACAACAATAAAAAACAACTCAAGCATATTCAATTTTCAGATGAACTAATATAGTTGGACTTTTGAAAAACAATTACAAATCATATTTATGTTTCAAAAACGAGGCATTCAACTTTACTTTATATGAACATACATTATATAAAACAATTTGTAAATAATAATACATAAACCCGAACGTAGTGCGGGTACTCATCTAGTATCTATAAATACGGGCTTATGGAGAGATGTTCCATAAGACACAAGAGAGATTAAGAGGCTATAGAGAGTTGTTCTAAAGACCTAGAGAGATTTAGTTTTGAGTGAGTTTCTAAATAATAATAAAGATAAGTCGTTCTTTAAGTTGTTATGTTCTTAAATCACATCTCAAATCATACAGAAACTAAGTCAGAACAAGTCGGCTTTGATTTGATTTAAATCATCAACTTCAGGTAAAGTTTCAGATTCTCTTATCTTTATTAAAGAAATATTTCTCAAGGCTGGTTGTGAGCGAATAGAGACAACTAATTCTAATTGATACATGTGTGAGTTTTTATGTTAATTTTTTTTATGGATTATGTTTTTTAGACCAACTTCTTTTGTTGTTATTGAACTTGTTGATCAGGAAACGTTAAGAACAGTTGCAATGGAGAGTAATCATATAAGTGAAGATTTTTTAGTCGAAGAAAAAGATGACTCAATAAGTGAAAACGAAGTTTCGGCCAATGAATTTGAAGAAGAAGATAAAATAGCTATCCACGAAGATGAAGAGGTTGCTGCTTTAGAAGCAAATAATGATAATGAGAAGAAAGATAAAATATATATTGGAATGGAGTGCGGTTCTGATGAGATTGCATATATAACTTATAAAAAGTATGGAGGCAATCATGGTTTCAATATAAGAAAACAACGGAGGATGAAAAAAACGGGAAGGTAGTAAGGCTTCTTTATGTTTGCTCAAAACAAGGGTATAGGAAAGAACCCAAGGTCATAAAATCATAATCACAACCAATCACTCGGTGTGGTTGTAATGCTCATATGACTTGCTACCTTCAGAAGACCGGAAAATATAAGCTTGTATCTTTCGAGCCGAACCACAACCATGATTTAGTGAGAACACCTATGAAGCATTTGTTGAAGGGAAATCAGGAATTATCTATCTGTCAAAAACAACATGTAGATGATGCTGAGATGTCAGGGATTTCAGCAAAAGCAACTGTTGAAATGATGAGTAGAGAAGTTGGGGGGCAAGAAAATCTGGGTTTTTTGAAGAAAGATTATCAAAATTACATATACCGAAAGAGAATGGCAAAAATGGAAAAGGGAGATGGTGCAGCTGTTTTGGAATACTTTCAGAAAAAAAAAGAGGGTAATTCGTCTTTTTTTATTCAATGCAACTTGATGAGGATGATATGATCACTAATATATTCTGGGCAGATGATCGGTCTATCAGTGATTACAATCTTTTTGGAGATGTCATTTGCTTTGACACAACTTATAAGACCAATGAATATGATAGACCCTTTGTTCCATTTGTCGGGGTCAATCATCACAAGCAAACAGTTGTGTTTGGTGTTGCTCTCTTATATGATAAAACCAACGAGTCATATAAGTGGCTTTTCGAGACTTTTCTTGGAGTAATGTATGGAAAACAACCAAAAAACAATTCTTACAGACCAATGTGCAGCAATGGCGAATGCGATAGTAAAGGTATTCCCTGATACAAATATAGATTATGTGTTTGGCATATTTACCAAAATGCTGCAAAGAAGTTGAGTCATGTATTTCATGGAGCAGAACAATTTGCCATGGATTTTAGTAAGTGTGTATATGACTATGAGGAAGAAGAAGATTGGTTATTAGCATGGAGTAATATGCTCCAGAAGCATAACTTGATAGAGGATAAATGGTTGAAGAATTTGTTTGAGCTGAGAGAAAAATGGGCAATGGTATATGAACGTCATTCTTTTACAGCAGATATGGTGAGCACACAACGTAGTGAAAGTATGAATAATATTTTGAAAAATACTTGAAGCATAGTTATAACTTGTTGTGCTTCTTTGAACACTACGAGAAAGTGTTGGAGGATCGACGATATAAGGAATTAGTTGCTGATTTCAATATGATGCATACCTTGCCGGTATTATGTGCTACTGTAGGATGTTGCAATATGCGGAGGAAGTGTATACACTCAAAATTTTTAGCTTGTTCCAGAAACAATACATAGTTATTGGTGATTATGTTGCCAACAAGGTTAGTAAGTATGAGATGGTATATGAATATAAATTACCTTATCGTGGTGTAGCACGGAAGCATTTTATTAATTATGATGTTGCAAACGAGACGATACGTTGCAGTTGCATGAACTTTAGTTTTGCCGGGATTTTATGTCGTCATGCATTGAAAGTGCTGGACAAGAAAAATGTTAGAAAAATCCCATCTAACTACATTCTAAATCGATGGAGTAAAGAGGCAAAAGCACGAAAAACATTTTTTTATCATTCAGAGCCACCTAATGAAACAGTCAAGGAATCGATTGGAAAGCGATATAGCCATATATGTCGTACTTTCCGTGAGATTGCATCTGTTGCTACTGATCATATAGAATTGACGTTGTGTGCAAATGAAGAAGCCATTAAGTTACTCAAAAAATTGGAGGAAAGAAAAGGAGCTTTTAAAATCTAATGCATGGATGCTTCAAACTTCAGATATTGAATTTGTGGGGTAAAAAGAAAAGCTCCTGTTGGACGACCAAAAAACAAAAAAGTCGGACACCATGGACGTTATATGAGTGTTCTTGAAACAAAAAAATTGGCGTACCTCAAAACAATCAAGTAATGCAACAACAAAGAAAAAATTATTATTTCAGGTATTTGATATAATATATTCATATTAGTTATGTCTAATTTTCATCGAAATGTGACTTAATCTATTTATACTAACTCTTATTTAAAATTGCTAAATACTTCAGGACTCTACCCAATTATAAGTCGTTACCACCAACCTAACCTTACAAATTGGATCATTTTTTCTACAAGTGTTCCAAGTAAATACTTAAATTCTTACTATTTATATTTGAATTATTTGTTATTATTTTAATAATTTTATATTTTATATTTTGTAGGAATTTGACCAAAAATATGGTGGTTCATCATAAAGTTCTGTTATCTTGCTTTTTTTTTTTGTTCTCCAAAATATTATGCTAGATTGATTTTCTTTCTTCTTTTGTAGAATCACAAAATCACATTCATATTATGCTTTTGATGAGCCATTATTTTATTAAGGTTTCATGTAATAATTTTTTAGTAACTGAAATAGTTTCGTATGCAAAACATTCTGTCTCTATTATTAAACTTCTTGTATTATTTCAAAATTGCTAAATCTAATTATAAAAAAAAAAAAAAAATAGGAGATGATGGATGTCAACGTTAATGAGGGTGAATAACCAGATTTTATTTCCTTTTTCGTTTTCTTAATTTATTATTTAGTTTAAATATAACATGACATGGCAAGTTTTTATTGGGTAATTGAAAGAGAGGTGAATAAAGAGGTTCATCTTTTAGGAGTGAACCCAAGTTTTGTTCATAATAGAACGCACTGTATAGAGTACTCCCCTGCTTTTCTCGGGTTTCCAAAGGCCCGCCACTCCTTACTCGACAGCTCAAAGCTGACCAGAGTCCTCGTTTACCCTACATGCACTATTTAGTTTTGCCTACTCATATCACACTTTTCTTTATCTATTTTTTATTGGTTGATTCTCAGGTACATAACTGACTTCGGTCAACCCTTACTTGACAATTCTGTTTTTTTTTCAGGTGAGCTAAGACCGAAGCTAGCTCTCTTGAATTTCTCCGGAAAGAATGAACTTTTCCAGCTCACTCTGTCAATCCACTAAGATGCGTATAGAGTAAATAAGCACTAGAAATAACTTTTTCAGTACAATAAGTCCTCTTCTCCACGATCACTTTTGTTTCTTGGATTTGCTTCTCCAGTAATTCCATTTTGAAATTGAAGACTTTTTCATTGGGCTCAGTATCATAATTATCCCAAAATCCCTCTTTATTATAGCTTGTTTCTTTAAAAAATAAAGCACATTGTTTGTTAATGTACTTATATGAATCAAAACATTAGATAGAATACTAGTCAAATCTCACCATTGTCTTATAAACCTACAATAACACTGAACCATTTATTCACATCCTACCATTGAGTTATATCGGGTTTGAATGGGTAGCGGAAGAAAAGCGGTCTGTCAGTAAAATTGAGACAAAACACATTAGTTTCCATTCACAAATATTAACAATCTTCTAATAATAAAAATATTACTGAACTGTTTGTGGTTCAAAAGTGTTAACACAATGTGTTATATAATGTACGTAATCTAAACACTACGACTTCTAATGGGGAAAACTGATCTAGCAGAGCGGATTAAGCGGATCAAATAGAATAAATGTGGTTCGAGCGGTTATAGCGGAACAAATATAGATCAAGCGGTTCTAGCTACCCATAATATGTTTGAATGAACTCATATCAAATATTTACAAAGTACAAAAAGCTAATATATTTTAAATTATTTATGAAACCTAAAGATATACAAAAAAAAAATATCCAATTAAAATATAGTATTAAATAAATAAAAAATAATTATTATTATAACAAAAAATACATGTATGAGATGAAAATTTTAGATTGGAGTGTGTTGAAACCAGAAACTTATATCCCAAAAATAATTAAACATACAAACCATTATCACATATGATAGTATTGTGATCTGATTACGAAAGTAAAAATTATTAATTTTAAATCTAACTCTTTGATTTAAAGGACATAAGTTTTTGAAAACTGTATCAGTTGATAAAATAATAATTTATTACTGTTTGTATTTTTCTTAAAATGAATTAAGTCTCCAACTACACATAGAACTTGAATGTTTAAAAAAAACGCATGATGTATTTCAGTTTTTATCACAATTCACAGCTGTTTTTCTTTTTATTTTATTTTAGATTTTTTTTTTTTGAAAACAAATAACACTATGTGGAGGACAAACGCATACCAAAACAGGTAGATCCGCACTTCAAAAGTAAAAGCAATGGAAAATGTGTGTTTTAGAACTATAGATAGCAAACACTATTTTCTATATTTTAAATTAAAAGTATTAAAAATCATACTATATAACACATTTTTCTCTCTTTGTTATTGACAATGCACCATACCGTATGTTTCTCAACTCTAAAAACACTCCTCTATTTGATATGCATTCATCAATACATCCGTTTGCACAAGTAAGCGTCTTTTCTTAACACACATATATATACATACATAGATTTGATTACATAAAAAAATTATAAACTTATATTTAAAATAAAAGAAAAAGAAAAAAATCTCCATATCCAAATATTAAAACTAATTTACATTTTTGATATTAATATATGTAGTAGAAAATTTCAGTAAATAATATATACACTAGTAGCAATTTTAAATATTTATATAATAAGTAATATAACAATGAAATACCAATGTTAATGAATAATCTTGTATTAAATTATTTTAATAGTTTAATGTTATTTTGTATTATGTTGTTAAATATAGATATGTCGTTGAGAGATCGATCAAACACAAATGTTTCCAGGCAAAAAATACAAATGTTTCAAGCGAAACGACAACAAGGGTAAATTTGGTTATTTAATTTCTTTTTCAAAACATTTTCATATTAAGTTCAGTTTTTGGAAATATATTAAACTAATTCTACAAATTTTAAAAACATTTGTAGACAATATTATGAAGAAAAAAGTTTGACAGATTTGTTTGATCATGCAATTTCTATGAATAATTACACTCTTAAAGATCATAGGCTTTTTAAAATTTGTTGAAAAATTTAACCTAGAATTTAACATGAACGTTAATTATTTATTTTTCAAAAACAAACTTGATGAGTTCAAAAAAGCATATAAAAGGTGAAGATTTCTAATGACTTCTACCGGTGGCTTAGTTGATTAAGAAACATCCATGATTTCTGTAAAAATAATTAATACTTCAAACTAAATATATTAGTCTTTTAGATTGCATATATAAAAAATGACAAATTATGCGACTTTTACTTATTTATTAATATTTTACATTATTATACTATATATAAAAACTAAATAAATTTTATAAATAAATTATAGAGAAATTTACTAGAGTAACCCATATTTTATACATAATGACCCAAAAGGAATGCTAAAAATATGAGTTATTTGAGTAATAATTATACCTAAATTATCCTTGTTTTCCTTTACAGAGAAAAATAATATTACAGAAATGCCATTACTCTTTAATTCCAGCAAGGCAATAAAACCACATTTATTTACGAAAATGCCATCGTCGTTTTTGGTAAATCTGTGGCTCTTGTTGCGACGGATTTGTTATCGATCACAGATTTGTTGGTCAACCACAGATTTTTTACAACAGACTTGTCTTGTACCACAGACTTTACTGTGTTATGTTACGCCAGATTTTTTTTTTTCGCAGATTTTTTAACCGTGACTGATTTGTTTCATATAGTCTCCACAGATTTTATTTAAATTTCAAAAGTAAGAATGTTGAAACCAAATCTGTCACTGATTTGTTTTCCGGACCACAGATTTTTCTTTATGGTGGCAACAGATTTTCTATTTGCACCCAAAAATCTGTTGTGTTATAACAGATTTGTTAACCTCGAAAAATGTTATATAGGCATGACAGAGTTGTTTTGTGTAATCACAGATTTAATTAACTTGTTAACAAATCTGGTGTTTTACAACAGATTTTTGTTAAAAAAAAAAATTACTACACAGTCACATAGTGATAACAGATTTGTTTTTAGTGATGACAGTTTTGTTTTTCAGTGTCAAAGCATAACAGATTTACTCATGTCAATGTTATGGCCGATTTGTTTATGACTAGAATAACCTTTTTAGTAATAACAGACTTTTTTTGGCAGATTTATTTTTAAAATTTCGAAATTTTTTGTTATATGAGATTTATTAACTAGCCCTCAATTAAATTATTTCCCGGTCTGATTGTATGTTAAATCCGGTTTGACTGGATTTTTTTTTTTTTTTTTTTTGAAAACGTTACGACAGACTTTTATTAGCTGACAGATTTTTCCGAAATATTACCATATTTGAGTCAAGGAATATTCTCGTAACGCCTAGGGTTTTCTTACGGCAGATTTGTTTATGTTATTTCCATATTTGATGTTTAATGCATTAAATTGACAATAAAGTGTATATTTTTCTAAAATCAAAATTTTTGGTTTTTTTCCTTATTCTACACATATCAACTATTTCAATAAGATCTTTTGATTGCGTTTCCTTTTATCAATTTATATTTTTAATTTATATTTTTAATATAATCTTAATTTATATTTTTCAATTTATATTCTTAATTTATATTTTTTCATATCAATAAGATCCAGTTTTTTTCGGGATCTTATTCATTTATATTTTTAATTTATTTGATTCATAATTTGTTTTTTTTTTGCTAAAAATATGGTATTAAGGTTGATTAAGGTTAATTGGTCTTTTTACTTAAAATTGGAGTCATTTTAGTTAATCATTGCCAAGAGGAGTCATTCTAGTTATTTTTGTTAAAATTAGAGTCAATCTGAGCAAATTTCAGTAAATTATATAGACATTTGATCCAAAAAATTGTAGAATTGACAAGATTCGAGATGAACTACGTCAAAATGCAAAAGAAAGTGTTAGCAGAGAAGAGTGACAAAAGAATCATATCAATGTGGATATTTGCAAATTCTGCTCCATCTAATATTCTTTTGTTTCGGAAAACGTTGGATTGTCGAGGGTTTATCAAAATATGGAAGAATGGATTACAACATTCTTTCAGCCGAGCAGATTGCCAAAAGTGTTTCACGCTAAGGATTTCAGCCAAGCCTCGCGATTGAAAATCCTAAGTTTTTATAGTTTATATTTTGTTTTTTTTGATAAATATTTGGAATTAGTGATAGATATGGTCTTCCTACCTTGTTGGAGTTGATAAATATGGTCTTCCATGTGATAATATTTCTCTTTATTTAACTTTTTTTTTTTTTTTTTGACAAAAGCATGATTTCATTCATTCAACCGAAGCAAAATATTACAAAGATAGAAAAGAGTTCCCAGAACATCAAAGCTTTGAAACTCAAAGACAAAGCACACGTCGATGCAACATATAGATAATTAGGATAAAACGACTGTAGATCCACAAACAATTGGAGACATGAGCTAAAGAGCATCTTGCCACAAGCAACGTCATGGTTGGTCGCAAGCACTTCCACGAACAATTCGGGAGGTTGATGAGTGGTCACTGTCATACGACAACGTGACGTTAAAAAGGACTCCATAACCGTAGGTCTCGCCGGGTCAAGACGCATTACATCTTCTACACAAGTCAGAAGAATGGTTAGGAAAAACAGACATGAAGGAATGGTTCTCTCCATAAAGGAGAACAACTTTTTCTCTCCATAAAGGAGGATGGCTGCATCAATAAAATCTCCATAAAGGGGTTGATTGCAAACCGCAGACCCTCAAGGACGAGTAGAATTCGTTGAAGAGCTTTAATACAAGGATCCAAGACTTGCCAAACACACTCAATAGGTTGCGAGACGGTAGGAGGCCAAGTCAGGGATTGAACAAGTCTAACTTGTGGTTGTTTGATTGGGGTGCGTATGATCCAGAAGGAAGCGATGTCGTGCGTCCTCGACAAACTCTCCGAATAAGACGCAAGTAACGGTCCAAGATATAATCCTGTCGTTAACGAAATTCGAAGAGCAGATCCTTCTGGAAAAAGCTTGTAATCTATATAGATTTGATTGAGACTAAAATTCCCGTATGAAAACCAACCTAAAGATTTCTTTAGACCCTTACCATGGTAACTAATAGGCCAAACAGAAGGTGTCGCTACTTTGCAAGATTGGAGTCCACAACCAACTAATACAAAGGAACTAGACTTAAAACAATTTGGGCTTGAATTAGCTTTTAAAATAACAGACCTGGGCCAATGTGGTGAGTAAGTTGGGCCTGAACAATCATTGGGCCTTGGTGAGATAATTGTGAGGTTAGGATCCAGCTGGCGAAATGGGTCCGGCCCGTAGAGAGAGAACACCTTCGAGATTAGGGTTTTGCCGCTCGCCGTCACCCTCTCCGTCGAGCCATTGCTCCCAAACAAAAAGCAACTCTCCGATATCTCGACTTTGAGACATAGAGGATCAAGTAGAAGCGCATGGAGAGGTGAATTCCTTACTATCACCGATGTTCAGTGAATCGGTGCTTCAGAGGAAGCTGAGTTAGATCCATAACGAAGGGCTATGACAAAGACAACGATATAGTAGATCTTTGTTTTGGACGATGAGGCGCCGCTTGATTTAGAGGGTTCATCTTGTGTTAATTTCGAGCTTTGTGCTGAGTCCAGAGGGTGAAGTGGACGGAGGTTCGCCGGAATCCTCCTCCTAGCTCTGTCGCAAAGTATTAGATTGTCTTCAAACATCAACACAAGAAAGAGGGTTCGAGATGATTGAGTAAAAAGCCAAGATTGACACAAAGAAAAAAGCTTTAAGGAAACAAAGTTGGAGGGGGTCGAGATATCCCGACGCCGGCAAGCATAAGCTTTGCCGGCGTCGGACAGAACGATTGGGAAAAAAGTCTCGAAAATAGTGCCTGGGAGAGTCTCAACAGTTTAAATTTATCAACCACTAGTTCAAAACACTTAAAAACTTTCTCTTTATTTAACTATTGAGCTAAATAGTCACCATTTAACATACTTTTTACTTCTCTGGAACTTATTCATCTCATTCAGCTTATTTTTATTATTCAACTTATAGTTATTCAACTTATCATTATTCAACTTATTCAATTGGTTCAATTTCTTAATCACTATTTGCAGCATAAGTCTCATGTAACTAGATGTATTGAAATTCAAAAAATTATACCAACAAAAAGTCTGTCATCACTAAAAAGATTATCCTAATCATAAACAAATTGGACAATAACATAACATCACATGAGAAAATATGTTATCCTTTGGATCCGAAAAACAAAACTGTCATGACTTGTTTTTAGTCATGAAAAAATGATAGGTTACACAACAATTCAAAATATTAAAGATTTAGGAAAATTTGAGAAGATTACATACAATAAATCTGCGAGATATTACAAATCTGTTATAACTATATCGAAAGAAGTTTGTGGTGCTGCAAAAAAAACTTTCGAACAAAATCTATGGTGAACCAAAAAATATGTGGTCCAAAATAAATATGTCGTAACAAGAACCTCAAATTTAACAAAATCGAACAAAAAGGCGAAGTGTCAGTATCGTAAATAAATTTCTGCGTTTTTGAAAATAAATACTTTTTATTAATGGCATTCTTGTAATATTATTTTTTCATACAAAGCAAAACAATGGTATTGTAGACATAATTATTGCCCATATAACCAATATTTTGGGCATGTCATTCTAATAACAAAACACAAAATATGGGTCATTATGGTAAATTTCCCAAATATTTATGTGATGTTTTGGAATAACAAAGTAAGTTCTTTCGTGGATCAAATTTTTGTTGTTGTGATAACTTCATCTTTCCATCCATCGAAATGAATTAGAGATTTAGACTCCAATTAGAGTTTCTTCGATTTTTGATATTTTTATGAGAAGAATTAGATAAACAAAAAATGTGTGATATATAAAACAAAAACTGTGTGGTATATACAATTATATGTTCTCACTTGTTTATAGTGAAAATAAAGATGATGATGAATTTTGTTTCACCAAAAAGGTAAATAAAAGTTATTAATAAAAGCTCATATTTATATATAAAAAAAGATGGTTTTTATTTTAAATTTTCATACAATGTATTTTTATTACTTATTAGTCACAATCTATAGACCAATTTATACAAAAGTCAGTATTAAAAAAGGAAAATTAATTTCTCAACGTAACACCAAGATATTAGCGAGAACATCTAAAAGAAGTAGCTACTCTATTAATATTTTCCTAATAGTTTATTTGTTTCACATCTAAATTTGTTATAACTAATTTTCATGGAACCATTTCGGAAAAACGTTATATTTCCCAAAACAAGAACTATCGCATCATGCCAGATAGAGCCCAAAGTATAACCTCGATCTATTTATCTCCGAAACAAAAGTTATAAATCTATTTCTCCCTGAAACAAAAATTATGTATCTAAATTTCTCCGAGTTAATAGTTCTAAATCTATAAACCCAAATTATTGGGTGTTGGCATGATGTGATAGTTTTCGTGGAGAAATAAACAGTTTTTTCGAACATTTCAAATATAATTTGTAACGATTTGCACACTATATTTAAAATGTTGTTCATATTGTTATATCCGCTTACCAACTAACTTATTTAGTTTTAGATAATATTATAATTCTATTCTTACATGTATCAAAATTAATTTTTATTTTTGTATATTAAAACTCTTATAGAGTTTTTATTAATTACTAGACGTTTAAAATTAGATTTACTCATATTTCATTTTGAACAAACACAATATAAAAGTAAAATACAGTTGCTGAGCAAAACATAAAAATAAAGGAAAAATAATATATAGTTGTCACGAGAATAATTTTTCGAAATTAAAATACATAAAATAAAATCTATAATATTAATTATCCAATTTAATGATATTCACCAAAATAAAGTAATTATCTATACTCTAAATATATAAAAAGTAATTTTTATAGAAACAAACTTTCTTTGTTGGTAGTTTTGTTTCTATTCAACTTTTAGTACTTTGAAGTAAATGTGTATACCATAAAAAAATTTGGCATCTCTTCCCCAAATTTTTTTAAAACGCGCCTCTTCACATTTCGTGTCCCTCTCATAAAAGAGCCCTACTCTCTAGACTCTAGAGCATTCCTCTCTCCGATCTTTGCCGTTGCTCTTTCGAAATGACGCGTGTCAACCAGCTTCCATGCGACTGTGTATCTACGGCGGAGGAATCTCTCACTTCCGGCACGTGCATTACCCCTACGCACGTGACTTCCCTTTCGTCTCCTCTTGATCGCTCCGGCGATGTTGATCCTCTTCCTGTTTCCGACGAATCTGGTGGCTCGAAGGCCGATGAATCTATGACTGACGCAGATGAGACTAAAAAGAGGAAACGGATACTCAGTGGTGATTGTGAAGCCGATGAGAATAATAAGAGTGACGGAGAAATCGCGAGTCTCAATGACGGTGTTGATGCGTTTACTGCGATTTGTGAAGACTTGAATTGTTCTCTGTGTAATCAATTGCCTGATAGGCCCGTCACGGTTCGTTCTCTCTCTCTCTCTCGCTTTGTGTTTTGCCTCTTATACTTGTTAATGTTAGTGTATATGATTGTTTACACTTGAGTTACTAATTTCACACAATTTTGGAGTAGATTCCTTCTTTTTGTGCTTACCATTTATGATGAACTACATTTATAGATAACAGAATTGCTAAGTTCAATTAAGTTAATACTTATTATATACCTGTTTTTGTATCTCTTTTTGGTTGGATTTGACATTAGTTAGTTTTGAGTTACTTCTCAAGGTAACAAATCTATTGTGTAGATGAAATTTATTAGTTAAGAGTAGTAGTATATGGGTTGTTTCTTTATCATGTTGAAATTATGTGTGTTGGACAAGTTGGTGTTGTTAAATTTTGTAGTATATGGGCTGTTTCTTTATAAGAGTAGTAGTATAGTAGTATAGTAGCCTAACTTATATGTGTAGTTGAAATTTATCATGTTGGTGTTGTTAAAGTTTGTGATTGTTTACAGTTTTTTAAGTATTAACTTCTTCTTTTCAAAATAAGTATTTCAGAAAAAGATGAAGACTATTACGTTAGGCTGATGGATAATCTTGTATGTGTATTTTTCTTTTCAGATATTATGTGGACATAACTTTTGCTTGAAATGTTTTGACAAGTGGATTGATCAAGGGAATCAAATTTGTGCTACATGTCGTAGCACAATTCCTGACAAAATGGCTGCCAATCCTCGTGTTAACTCGTCTCTTGTGTCTGTTATCCGTTATGTAAAAGTTGCTAAAACTGCTGGTGTTGGTACTGCAAATTTTTTTCCTTTTACAAGCAACCAAGACGGCCCAGAGAATGCCTTTAGAACCAAGCGCGCTAAAATCGGGGAGGAGAATGCTGCAAGGATATATGTTACCGTACCATTTGATCACTTTGGTCCTATACCAGCTGAACATGATCCTGTCAGGAACCAAGGTGTTTTAGTTGGAGAATCCTGGGAGAATCGAGTAGAGTGTCGGCAGTGGGGGGTTCACTTGCCACATGTTTCTTGCATTGCTGGACAAGAAGACTATGGAGCTCAGTCTGTAGTAATATCTGGAGGTTATAAGGATGACGAGGATCATGGAGAATGGTTTCTATACACAGGAAGGAGGTTTGCTTTTCTTTACTCCTAGCTTTTGGTCCATTTGACTCATGTAGATTTTACTTCTCTCATGTGTTTAGAAGTATCTATTGTCCTGTTTGTTGACATACTTTTGTTTGTTTTCGTCTTGAATATATGTGGATGTGTCACCCAGTAGAGGGAGACATTTCGCTAACGAGGATCAGGAGTTTGAAGACTTGAATGAAGCTTTAAGAGTTAGTTGCGAAATGGGGTATCCAGTTCGAGTTGTCAGGTTAGCAGAACAAAACTCCATTGCTCTCTCACATTCTCATTTTTTCGTTAAGTTTCCGATATCGAAAGTTGTACCACAAAGGTGAAATGTATTGCTTTTCTTTGCATTGAATGAAGAATAGAGTTATGCTAAGTTCCATAGATACAACTCTTAATATCAGTTTCCATAATCTAGGTCTTACAAGGATAGGTATTCTGCATATGCCCCTAAGGAAGGAGTGAGATATGATGGTGTATACAGGATCGAGAAATGCTGGCGAAAAGCTAGATTCCCGGTACACACATATAGTGAAACAAGCTTGTAATTTTTTCCCTGCCCTTTATATGCATTGACATGTTCTTCTCATTCCATAGGATTCATTTAAGGTCTGTCGTTACCTGTTTGTAAGATGTGACAATGAGCCAGCTCCATGGAACAGGTTTGGTCTACTTCTTAGAAGCACCTTTTCGATATTCTGAGTTTAACACTGTGATAATATTGCAGTGATGAGAGTGGAGATCGTCCAAGACCTTTGCCTAATATTCCAGAGCTTGAAACGGCCTCAGACCTGTTTGAGAGAAAGGAAAGTCCATCATGGGATTTTGATGTAAGTTCCAATTATAACAGTTAGCGAGTGAGACGTGAGCAGATCTCGAATTTTCTGTATTGTGCTGATAATAATATACGCTTATATTATCAGGAAGCCGAGGGCCGTTGGAGATGGATGAAGCCTCCACCTGCAAATCATGAGCAGAGGGAGAGAATGAAGATGGCTATGACATGTCTTCTCCTTTTTGTCCTTATCATTCTCGTTGGTTCATCATCTATCTTATATCAGTATTAGAAGAATCACCGACAAATAACTTGTTGGTTTGATCCCTTAGTTGTCTTTCTTGTTACCAACAGTCTTTTCTAGTTCTCTCACTACTCAAGTCTTGGAAACTTGAGGTTCTCTTGGTTAGTGAAGTCGGATTCATATTTTTTTGTATGCTTCCAACAATTTGTCCCTGCTCTCAAAAGGTGCAATGAAGTTTTTAAGTATATAATGAATTATGTTAGGTCTTCATTCTTTTGAGCAATATTTTTAATTACTAGGATTTAGAGGACTCAGAGACATAACTGAGTAAGATGTTACGATGTTTTTTTACTACCACATACCACTGCTGCATCATTGGATTTTAAAAACAAACAAAGTAAATGTTGGTGCGGTTTAAGTCTCCCAATCTTTCATCTTCTTGCTCCCTTTTGGTTTTGCGATTGGAGCATCCATGCCTGCCATTTTCTTGTTGTATTTTTCACGTAGAGGATCATTGGAAGTCCACCTGCACATTCATTCATTTTATGTAAGTATTATTATCAAAATCAGCAGCTCATGCCAACACAAACAGGTTCACATTCACATGCAATAATTTAGTTCAGTTGCCAGCTTACTGTTTCTACTCAAACGCTAAATAAATCAGATTTCAGAAGCCTAAAATGAGAGCTATGAAGTTTATGCCTAACCAAGATGCAAGAAAAGAAACGCTAAAAGCAAAGAACTTACGGGTTACTCCAATCTGTTGTGTCTTCATTGACAAGGTGAGTCCATTTAGTTCTTCCACTACGACCAAAGTGCTTGACTTGCATAACTTTGGGGAGAATCGATTTGTCCAACCTATCTTCTCCGGTTGGAGCAGAGAAGTCGCGCTGAAATATACCATCGGTTCCAGCAGAACCTGCCTCATCATCAGGATCTGCCTGGAAGAAGGCACCCTTATGGTAATATTTCTGCATAAAGTTCCATTTCTTTTTCGGTTGAGCTGAAGAAGGTTTCGGATTCTTCCTCTCCCAATCTCTCCTCTCCTGCTCTGTCATATTCCTCAACTTCTCTATTTCTTCCCTCTCTCTCAGCATAGCTTCCCTTGCATCTCTTTCTCTCTTGATCCTACCAATCTCTCGTGTCTTCCAAACTTCATACTCCTCAGCTTCATTGAGTTCGTCATCAGTTTCCACATCTCCAATATTAGCTTCCTCCAATAGTATGTTCTTCCGTATCTCTTCATCTTTCCTAACTTCCTCAACCACAATTTGCTTTGTCTCTATTTTTCTTTGCTCCAATTTTCTCTTTGCTAATTCCTCAAGAGCTTCTTCTTCAGCCTCAAGCCTCTCTCGCTCTGCAATTGTATCTCTCTCAGCTTTCGGTACAAAAACAGGCTTAATCAAGGCAATACCAGGCATATCATCTTCCGAATCAGTCTCGTACTCAGACTCCTCCTCCTCCTCTTCTTCCTCTTGTATCTCATCTTCTTCTTCTAAAGGAAGTAAAGCAGCCTCCTCTTGTGCTCGTCTAAGATTCTTCTCCTTAATTCTTCTTCTTCTTTCTTCCAAGGCATCTTCATCATCATCCTCGTCTCTATTCTCTTGATTCCTCGATTCTTCTTCTTCCGTAGATATAATCTCAGCCTGTCTAATACGCCGATGATCAGCTCTAACTTCGTCACGGTTTTCAACTTTAGTCTGAGCTAAACGCCGCAGCCTTGGATCATCCTTCCTAGCAACACCCAAATCATCATTCTTTGGAAAAGCTCTATCCAAAACAGAAAACTTCTGCATCCTAACATCATCATCTTCTTCAGCTTCCTCAGCCCACTCCGGAGCTTTTCCTGGCCAATACCTTCTTACTTTAGTCTGTCCAATACCACCTTTTAGTTTCTCCCTTACAGCAATTGCAGATTCACTCACTCCCGCTGTGACCGACATATTTGCACTTGCAAGTAACCAAACTCAATCAAATTAGCTATCTGTCTCTGCAGCACAAAATAATACAGGGATTAGATTCAAGCTTTGCATCATTAGTATTCACCAGAAAAGGAAAGGAAAAGAGCTACTTCCCCTAATCGATCCTCAATAGCTAAAATCTTAAAGAGACAACAACAAAATGCATTATGTACAATGCATATCATTGATGTGTGTGTGGGTGAGTATATCAACATAAACACACCAACATGAACAATGGACGCTAGAGAAATTCGAAGATTGCACATTTTAACGAACTATAACATTTTCAATAGTATGTACATACTTAATCAAGTGTGGTGAAATCAACAATCCCAATAGCGAAGCTATTGTTCATACATAAACACAAGCACGAAAGAGAGTAAACTGTTACAAAGTTTTGTCTTTTGACAAATTTGCATACAGAGTCAACAAAAAGTCGATATCTTTCTGTACCCAAAAGCATAAGAACCAATAAGAACAAATAACAATAGAAATGATTAATCGAGAAAAGCCCTAGAATACAAATTCGTGAAACCCTAAATCTCAGAACAAAACAAAGATCGATTTCGCAAGATTTAGCTTCAGTAGAAACAGATCGACATCATATGAGATCGAATTGATAAGAAAATCGAGCTTACCAGGAGATGAGAGAGTTTCGGTTAGAGATTGCGGAGGAGACGGCCCTTAGGTGGCGGTCTCAGCGGCGGCGATAAATGTAACCTTGACGGCGAGAGATTGATGTTGGCCCAAGACCATTAAGGCCCAATACTTCGGTTCGTAAATTTCCAACTAAACGTGAATTTTAGTAATTTTTTGTGAAATTAAGAAAATTGTTATTATTTTTATATTTTTCCTAAAACTATACACAGTAAAATTTCCATAAATTAATAATTTAATATAGATGAGACTATGGTATTTTCTTAATTTATCAATTGATCCAAAAACAAAATTTAGGACAGAAAAAATGTATTAATTTATCGGGTATTAATTTATCGATTATTAATTTATATGAGGTTTTATTAGTTCCATAACCTTAAGATTACAAGATATTTACAAATAGTATAACTAATAACACCGAGTTTTATTAAAAAAAAACTATGAAAAATGTAGTTTGAGTAGTAATTGTGAAACAAAAGAATTGAATTTTGGTTTACATAACTTTAGAGATGGTAGACGGGCGTGCCCGCGACCGAACGGACCGACCGCAACATGCTCGCTTTTCCATTGATCCGCGACGAACCGGACCGCAGACGACCGCGGTCTTGAAAAGTGAGTCCTAACCCGCCCCGCAAAGCCCAACAGTTAGACAGACCGGCCCACGGTCTTTAGAGGCAGAAGAACTTATGTTTGGTTGATTGACGAAGTTGTACCTTGTTTCTATGAAGTGTTAGCTTCAAGGAATATTGTGAAACGTTATGTATTAGCTTGAAGTACTTAAAACATTTAAGTCAAAAGTACTTAAAACAGAAATTCTAAAACAGTACAAAACATATATATGTGACATGTTTACCTTAGCAGCATAGATCTCAGAGTCTTGCTTCTTGATTTTAAATTCGTTTTTCAAGTTACAGACTGCTTGGTGACTTTTCCTGTGAGACACCAACAATATCATGTCAAATCTTGTCGCATTTGTCAAGAGTTGAACTGAAACTTAAACTCTTGACTTGAACATTGCAAAACAGAGATATGTAACATGTCAAAAACATTACAAAACACTTGACTTTAGCTAGATTTTCTAAAGTAAAAAAACATTACAAAACAGAGATATGTAACATGTTTACCTTAGTATTAGAGCTTTGTGATGGTGAAGCACAAAAGATCACATAGGAGAACTCTGGATGTTCCTGCCACATATAAAGCTCCAACTCTAACTTCCATATTGTGAAAAACATGACTCTTACTATATAAAACGTTGTGAAGAAAAAGAACTAGTCACTAATCCACACAAAACATATTGATAAACACAAAAGACACATGAAACAGGGATTTACAGGACATCATAAACGTTCTTATAAGAAGAATATGTGCAACTATCAAAATTAAGCTCAGTCCATGTAGGAGACAAACTCAAAGTCACCTGAATCGATTGGGACACGTTCTTCTTCATCAACCTCAAAGGTCGTCGTCGTTGCCGTATCAAACCGTGTTTTTGAAATGTATGATCCGATACATGAACATGCTTCTTCTATAAACGAAACTCTAAGTCGTACACATTGGTATAGTTATAGAGATGACTTCATCATCTTGATGTAGGGTTTCGTTTATAGAAACAGCCTTTGCAACGTTTGCTATATAATCAATATGAAGCTTAAGCATATAAACCCCGTAAAAAATATTCAAGGTTCACTTTGTTCAGTTCATAAAATTATGTTTTTAATGGTTGACGACAAAAACCAAAAGAGAAGTTCTAAGCGAATATATTAAGTCATACATATAGCCTAGAAAAAAATAATTGAAATCGTTGCATATGATTTAAAAAACCTTAGATATATCATACTAGAGACAGTCACACGGGAATGGTTCAAAATAATATTGTAAAATAAGTTTTAATTGTTGTTTATTATATATTGAGAAATGTTTAAATTCTTTTGTAGTTGTAATTGATTTATTTATATTTCATATTATTATAATAATATAGAAAACTAGCTATAATTGTATATATTAAGTAATGTTTAGATATTTTTGAAATAAATTATATTCTATTTCATATCAGTAAGAGGAAATACTGATTTATAGTTTCTGAGAAAAAATATGTGTAGCCATTTATAGAAAAGAGCATTTATTAAATTAATTTAAATATAAAATAGTGTTCTTTTCATGTTTATGTTTACGAGTTCAAAAACAAATTCGTGTGGGCTTGGCCTCTTGGTTTAAAGCGGACAATATCATATTAGAGAAAAATATTTGGGCTTGGAGAGTCCAACAATTGATATTAGAGCCTATGTAAAAAAACGTGGACCTAAAGAGGTGGGTTTGGGCTCCATGTTCGGTATGGAAAGAGTTCTCAATGTAACACGATAAGAAGAGTGCTTCAAGTTGTCCTTGCAAATAAGGAATGCCAGAGCCTGGTGCTAAGGTTTTGCTTGAGGGGAGGGCCTAAAGTTCGGGGTTTGGTTTGAGGAGATAATTATTGGGAGACAAACCAACGTCTCACATCAAAAAATTAGAAAATATTAGTCTAATATATAAATCATGTTTAATTCCAATTAGTAGTGATACCTTTTGGAAAGAAGACAAAAATAAATCCGCGCGGGCTTGGCCACTTGGCTCAAAACGGACAATATCATATTAGTAGGAGAGTTGACTTGGGCTTAGAAAGACGTCATAAGATTTGAGAGTTAACCATCAACTTTAAATATTGGAAATCATACATAAACCACAAGTCCGTTAATAAAACTGTGACATATGATTTCATTCTTTAATATTTTGATACATTGTTATGAAAGTTTTAGAACCTTAACCGAGTGGAAGAAAACTTTGGCCCATACAACTCTAGTCTAGTGGTAGTTGAGAATTGCGGAAAAATTGAAAGGACTTAATCAGATTCGATCTACCATGAAAAAAGCAATACAATATCAGTCGAGCGCATGCATATAAATCACAATCTTTCGTCACCTACTAATTTGTCTTAAGTTGACAAAAGTTGCTTTTTACAAAAGTAAAATAAAAAGCTTAGCGAATGTGCCAAAGAAACTGTGTCGTTACATATGTATATATTTGATTTAATCAATAAAAGGTAAATGGACTTCTTAAAACCTAACTTCATCGACGTCATAATTGTAAAAATTATATAAGCGTTGTTCTATATCCTACATAGTTTATATATCATTCTCAGCTTAAATCAGATCGTAATCCAAGTAAAATCTATTAAAACACAATCTCATATTCCGGCCTTAACAATAGCAACTATTAGTTGAATATAAATTAGTCAGATGGATGATAAATTTCCCTCGTTGATGCTAGTGAACTAGAACTTTTGAAACTATAAACACATGCAAAATTGGTTATTTACGTTGAAATATTTATGAATGAGAATAACTAGCTTTTTCACATAGTCAAAGTTAGTATCAATTTTGAGTTGGAATCATGCGCTTAAGCACAAGTGATTCATGGTGATTTCAACGTAAAATACCTATTTAGCATAGATTGGTTAATGCCTATCCACCATATGAATAATTAAAAATAGTTATCGAGCCAAAATGTATACTATAATCTTTGGCTGTGTTCAACGAAAGCAATTATGGACGAGCGCGGTTCCCTCATTTATTACTTAAATTGTAGATATTGCTCCATGTAAGAATATAAGATACTGACTATATATTGACTAATGTATTACTCCAATTTAACGGAAATAAAGGTGACACATGTACTCAATCAACAAGATGAGTTATTCATAATGTAATGAAATGGGACATATCAAAACTTGAGTGGTAGAGTTGCTGCCTCTTAATTACAAACAGTTTGAAAGCAACCCCTCCTTCTAACTAAATCTGATATTGCTCCTTATTATAGAACATGTGGTTGCAATTTTGTGCACACATATAGAGTTTCTGATGATTTTATTCATTCACCATAAATTGTATTTGGTATAATGATTGATGCGAGAGATCACTTCGTAATAGTGGATGTTTTCTTCAGATAGTCGCTACATGTTGAATTGTGGTAAGCTTATTTCTACTAGTAGTGTTATATAATCTCAATGAATTGTATAGCAACAGGTGGTACTTTAAAATACATATTTTGAAAACAAAACTTCTCATCGCATCAACAATTCTACTTTGACTTTGAGCCAGATGTCTTGGCAACAAATCGGAGTTTACATGAATGTCATTTTCATTTGTATTTTTGTTTACATATTATTGTCAATTCATTTAAATTTTAAATGCAACTGACCCCAATCAAAAACTTGGATCAATGTCTACCGTTGAAACATGACACACAATTACTAACTGCCATGTGTCCTCCAAAATTGATAAATCACTCCTCAGTTATTTACGTCTGCGTTTAATTTTTCAAACATTTGACTGTTCCCTATCTCATAAGTCATAAACTAATACTCATTATCTTTTGTTATTTCCCACTTTTTGAATTAGTAGATTTTAAATAATAAAAACGAGACATGGTACGCTTACAAAAAAAAAAATTATGAATGCCAAAATGCAAAGACTGGTAAATATGTCACATATATTTTATATAATTATTTCAAGTTAAATATTTTTCTTTTTTTTTTAACGTTTTTTATGGACGTCTTAAACTTTCCAACATATTTCTTTTTTTTTTTAAAACTTTCCAACATATTTCTTTTTTTTTTAAAACTTTCCAACATATTTATGATTTGGAATATAGATTACCTCCATCAAAATTCATATAATATAAATATATTATTTATTTGTTTTATTTAGAAATAAACAAACAACGATCGGCCAAAAAAACAAAAAAACGAGAAAAACTGAAAAAGTATTCGTACGTATTACCCACCCAAACTTGCATGGGTTATATATAAGGGTGTGTTGGCAAAATAGTCACTTTTTCATACTTAATTAGGAAAGTAGTCATTTTACTATTCATAATTTGTAAAATAGTCATTTTTTGCTGTTTGATTCGTACACTTAGATTGTACATCACTTTTAGTGTACAAATGTAAAGTGTACGCTGTATATTTTTATATATATTTGTACACTAAAAGTGGTGTACAATCTAAATGTACGAATCAAACAGTGAAAAGTGACTATTTTACAAATTATAAATAATAAAGTGACTATTTTTCCAATTAAGTTTAAACAAATGACTAGTTTACAAATTAACTCTATATATAATGGATTAAATGCCAAAAGTTTCATTTCACCTCGGTGGAAGTTTCTTGCACCCTCCACGAGACCCCAAAAGCAATTAATGATCTTTGTTTTGTTCTTTCAGAAGCAATAATGTAATCCTATTTTATTTTGTTTTTACTAAGCAAAAGAAAAACAACTCAACAAATAAACAAATAATCTGCTATTGTCACATGAGTCACATCTCCTTTACTATATGAAATGCGCTCACTGTAGATAAATGTAATCTCATCCCTGCACCATATATGGTACAAAGAAAGAGCCTTTCTTCCTCACTTTTATCTTCACTCTCCTTGAACATATTTTCCCTCTTAATATCTTCAAGGAAAAAAAAAAAACTGCAAAGAGAAGTGGTGTGAGTGAAAATGGGAGTGGAAGGAACGATGGAGTATATATCAGACCTTTTAAAGAAGAGGAAGAGGAAGAAGAAGAAGCAAATGCAAACAGTAGCTCTCCGTGTTGCTCGTATCGACTGCGAAGGCTGTGAACGTAAGATCAAACATGTCCTCTCCGGTGTCAAAGGTAAAGAAAATCAGTTTTAGCCAACCATCATGATAATGGTTAGAGATTTGCCATGTTGGTCGAAACCACGGATCAAATTCATTCCACTACTTTTGTACATGCCCCGTCTAAAGCATAGAGCCATAGACAAAGAAAATCATTAATATATGATATATCTAACATTTTTTAAATGCCAACTTTTATTTTAAAAAAGTAGATTTTTCTATATATGTACAAAAATAATATGAATGGGGTATAATTAAATTTTAAATCTCGAGTGGACATATTGGCATTACAATATGTGTTTTTGAATATATATAACACTACCAATTTATATACTCGTTGGACGATAGAAAATGTGACATTTAACAAAAAAAAACATGAAAATTGGATTTAATTTGCATTGGACTCGTTTGGACAGGGGTGAAGTCAGTGGACGTGGACGTAAAGCTGCAGAAGGTAACGGTAACGGGATATATAGACCCAAAGAAGGTTTTGGAGGCTGCCAAGTCAACGAAGAAGAAAGTGGAGTTATGGCCGTACGTTCCTTACACAATGGTGGCGAATCCGTACATATCTCAGGCGTATGACAAGAAGGCACCACCAAACATGGTTCGGAAAGTCCCCGACACGGCCTCTGTCAACGAGACCACCGTCGATGACTCTTACACTATTATGTTTAGCGACGAGAACCCTAATTCTTGCGCTATCATGTAGAAGAGTGTGCTTTTGTAAATTAATTAAGTATATGGCTATAGATTATATTATACTATTATATATTATCGGTTTTGGTAATAGTACCTACGTAAGAGTCGTGGTGTACGGGTTTGGCTTTACAACTATTACGTGAGAAAATCGAGATTTCTTAACACTTATAAGGAATTTAAATAAGAGGTTTTATAGATAGCTAAATTATGTTTTGAAATATTCTGCTGATGAGTGGATGATATATAATTCATTCGTTTAGAGTATATTCACTTTTTATTTTGGATAACTTGGGTGTGATCCAGTTCAAAGGATACCATAAACTCCGAGTCAAATCGCGGAGGCTTTTTTCCCAAGCTGGTTCTCGGGTCAACGAGTCATGAGCAGAGCGTGCCTAGGTTTTTGGTGGTCTTAGGCAAATAAGGAAAAACATTTTATACATATTGTGATAAAATGTCTGATAATGTATAATTAAATTTAACATATTTTTCAATAATTCCTGAATTTTTGCTTTCACCGGATTATCGGGTACTCTTATGAAATAGATTTTCGATTTAAGCTCGGTGTTCACAAGTTGGAGAAAAAGTTCGGTATATCTAAGACTCACTATATACTGATAATTTTAAAGCATATAAGCTAAACAAATATATGGTGACATGTGTTTATATAAAAAAAGATGATACATTCGGTTCCTCAGTAGCTTTAGCTTTGCCCTTTGATTGGCCCTTATAACTTAATGATGGAGTTCCGGTGCTTCCATTTTTTCTCTGTTTGATCCTGATTAAAGAAAACAGAGACATCAATCAAATAAACTAAAGTAAAATGAATAAGCCAAAAGCAAAATTATACAAGTGAATCAAAATATCGAAACTAAACGTAGAAGACCAAGATTGTGTTTATAAGTAGAGAGGAATATTATCTTTCACTCATGATTGACTACCAACGACTGTTTTTTTAAGAAAAAAAGGTGTTTAGTTCATAATATTTTTTGTGAAGATAAATCTTGATGGAAAAATATATTTATAAGAACTGATATTAGATGTTGGTTTTGATAAAATTAAAATATGAAATATTCAAAATAGTCAAAGATTGAGCTGATTTAAAGGAACTTATATAGTTGTTGTTTGTGTAATATCTTATATTCGACCGAAACAAAATTACAAAATATCCAAAAATTTGAACTGATTAATTTAGTATTTGAATTTCCTACATTCTCTAAACAAATTAATTAATTTCAATATATTAAAGATTAAAAAAAATTATAAGTTTTCTTCACGTTAATTTTGTTCCTCTTCTATTTTAAGGCTAAATAATTTTTAAAAAATTCCTTAGTTTTTTTTAGATTTGTTTCTTTTAACTTCTGTTGAAAAAGCTAACAATATTGGCTACTTTCTCTTCTTGATGTTTTACAGCAGAAAAGACCGAGAAATCGAATGAAACAGTATGCACATAATTCTTCAACGTTCCTTTGTTTTCTCTTTTTGTTATTCTTCAATGTTTTCTAATTTAATTACTTCAATTCCAAACACAGGACAAATGTGCAGCTTGTAAGAAAACAGTTTATTCCTCTATAGAACATGACAATGAAAGGAGAATCTTCCCACACAAGACTTGCTTCACATATGTATGCAAACTCTAAAACACCTAACTTTATGAAACATAAAAAAAAGTGAAGAAAAGTCTTCTTACATTGCAAAGAGTATCGAAAATGCCTAAAATGAAAGATAAATCTAACAAAAAATGCCTACCTATTTTCTAATTAACTATAAAAACACAAACACAAACACAAAAACAAATACAAAAACAAAAACAACACCAACACCAACACCAACACCATTTATCAATTGTGGACTCCTCTTCTCTTTGTAGATGTTCTTCTATGTCCAAATATTGAGTTTCTGGAGTAATTTTCTCCCATATACATTGCACCTCATGAATGGAACATTTCTGTTTATATAGAACAACAATACATGTCGCACATGATCCTACAAAACACCAACCACAATATAAGTTGGTAAAAATCCACATAAAACGACTCCGAATCATCATGTTTATCTCTTACCTCGGATACAATCCACGCTGTTTGAATCACATAATCTCCATATGGATCTACAAGAAGTGAATCAATGTCACTTAGCAGCTCCGCTATGATCCTCCTGGAGGAAAATTCTCTACTTTCCAAACACTTCTGCACCACGTGACTCCCATACTTGTCATAAGAGAGTTGCACGTAATTTCCATCAAGATGTTTCGAGAGAGCACTTGTCACCTCATAATCTTTCAAACGCAACAAATATTGCACCACGTAGTTTCTGACCAATAGAGATTTTGGTGTAAGAGTACTTAATGTGATTTATACAATGATTAACGCAAAATCATAAAAGAATCTTATCTTACCCGTAGCAATTCCCGCATAATCTTACAGCAATACTGATTATCTCCTTAATCAAAGGGTCTCTTAGCTCTCGAGAGGATTGTCTAATCAATTTTTTAAGCATACAACATCCATTTTGATCTATTGCAACTTGATAACAATTTTGAACAATCACTTCAAGAAGATACTGTCAAATATAGAAGAGACCACACATGAAAAATGATCAGTAAAAAGCATATATTAACAAGTTCAAACCGGTTTACAAAATTAATACTTATGGTCTACCACTACTCATTTTCTTGTAACACAAGCAAGAGAGCTCGAAAGCCTTTGTTACACTTTTCCCACACACAAAACAATTTAAGTTTTGAAAGCTATGTAACCGCGAGATTATTAAAACCAAATTTGATGAAATAACAAGTTCATAGTTCGAATCGGGCCATCTAAAATTCCAAAAATGTGTTGGAAATTTAAGTATTCACAATCTTGGTTATAAGAATTCTGGTGAAAATCTCTATTAGCTATAAAATAATGTTTGAGGAACAAAGAAGTAAAGATGCTTACTCTGGTATGTGAAGGAGAAAATTGATTGAAGCAGAACAAAATCACACGATGAGCAATAACGTCCTTGGTCAATAGAAGTGAAACATAGCATAGAGTTTCCATGAACCGAGATATTTGCTCTTCAGAACAAAGACTACGCATCAAACCTTGTATTGCATGTGTTCTGTTATCTCCAACATAAGAGAGAAAAAAACAAAAAAAAACAAGTCACATGAATGGTATTAGTGAGACTAAATGAAATGGACATAAGAATAATGCGTACCCGTGTGTATGGACACAAAGCCTAACAAATTCAAAAGGTTCCTCAAGGACTATATCCAAAACCCGAGTGATCTGTTCATCGGTGCATTTCTCCATAAGCTTTCGAAAGACTTTATGGCCATAATAATCAAGCATCAATTCACATACATGTGAGATCAAATTGTCAAATATCTTATCAATTGTCTCCTTTAAACCCTTGGCAATCACATATTGCAACATGTGAGACTCTATACCGTCTTTAGCACGCGATAATAGAGTATTGCGGATTCCATACATATAACCATATGCATCATCACTCCAAGGGGTTTGGTCAAAGAAAGGATTACTTGGTAAATAAGGAACGTCTTCTAAATTTCCGTATGGAGAACCCATGACACTAGCACTACGACTACGTTCATGAAAAGACCTAAGAGCATCATACCCATTAACATAATTATCTTTCAATCTCTGACTGATTCCTCTGTTCTCGTCCAGTGTTTTGCTGAGAATCTGAAGGAAACCAGTTCACACGATCGGTCATACCTTGATCCCCACGGTCCAGTTCGGAGACACCAAATCTTCTAAACTCATGTTCTAGGGTTTGCAAATCAGAAGAAAATAAGGTTTCAGGTGAGTAATCACTCAAGGGAAACGAATGGTCGTAAGTTCTGAGACGCTCCCACAAAATCCGTTGAGCGGGAGATTCCACGGCTTCCTGAAACGGTGCGGCCGCCACTCTTTCGTTCTGATTGCTCATTGGAGAAGACTTGGACCACGACGACTTGGAGATGCGTTTAGTAAAAGGAGATGTTGAGAAATGAAAGATCAGGTTCCGATAATTATTAGAGATGCTAAGGTAAATCTTATTTTATAAAGTATGAATTTCAAAATTAGGAACTCATATGATTGTACCACGTGTTAATTTTATTGATCTTAGATTTTGACACGTATAAAACAAGTATTTCCTTTTATTAATTTTAAAATAAATGTATATTTCTTTTTTACTTTCAAATCATAATATAACTTGAGAATTTTTTTTCTTATACAGCTTTTTTTTTAAAATCATAAGATTTTTTTTTTAATTATTATTCTTAGATAGCTTGTTAAGAATTTTAATTTATCCAATCATACACTTTATGCATATTAACCGGATTTTTAATAAACTTGTTACCTTCTTTCTTTAAATAGATCCCATCTTCTCTAGCTCTCCAATCCCATAGGCCTCCATGATCCTCCATACTGAAAAGCTTGAATGCCGTAAAGCTTTGATAGTGTATATAGTTAGGACCTTGTCTCAAAGTACACATAAAACGGGTGGTACCCCAAAAGTTAGTGCCAAAATAATCTAGAAAATGTCCTCCGATTGGTATTATATGTGGACCTAATACATCATCTTTAGAATAACACCTCATCCAGAGGTTTTTCTTGAATTTGAGCTCGTTCGCGATCCTGATTCTTGCTCTCGATACATGGCCAAACATGCAAAGGCTAAACACAAACATAAAGATGGATAGGTTTTTCATTTTCATTTTCTTTTTGGTAGATGTTTAGATCTTTGGTTTTGGTGTTGTATATATATACACATTTGTATTACTATTGTTGGCACACATTCCCTTCGGTATTAGATTCAATGTTGTAACACATATGGCATAATATCTTACATTTTGAATGATTTGAGTTTTAGTGAGTTTTTATATGATTTTCATGATTTGAGGGAAGTTGATGTGATTTATTGTAAAATCTTTTCAAATTCCATCTAAAACCATGAGATTTGGATTTCTATATTTTTAACTAAAAAAGTCTTATCAAATCCTCTCAAATCCTTTAAAATTAATAAGAATCAAATTCACAAACTGTTTTAAACAGTGGATTTATTTTTAAACCATTAGTTCAATAACAGTATTGGATTTTACAAAAGTTTTTAAAATCAATGATTGAATAACATAAAATTTGTAAATTTTACTGAAATCACTTAAAATACTAGTTTGAATACACCCCTCGTAGTTATATGTGATTATGTGAAGATATGTTACAATAATCAAATTAGGTATCTCTATATAACTATAAAAATTGAATTTTGAAAGAAATAAAATAAAATCAAGCAACCAATTGTGGATAATATTGGAAAGATTATGCTCGAAGATCAAATGATAATCTATTAACCAATTGTGTATAATCAATCGATAATACTGGAAGATCAAACGTAATCAATTATATATCCCCTATTACAAATTTACAGTATAATTAAAGAGAATTAAATGATAATATCTTTTTATATTTGGAAACGAAAAAGTTCTAAAATTATTTACGAAATTCATTCATTATTAATCAGTTAATTGTAAATGAATTTATTTAAAAACGTGAACATAGTAACTAATATTAATATATTTATAATTTATATAATGAATAGAAGGGAAAATCATAAAAGTAATGATTGTTTGTAAAAATACCGTTTTCTAATACCCTTTCGCAATAATAATCTTTTCTGTTGGTCATTTTTTAAATATCTCTTTTCTTAAACAAAATGATCAAATTACTTATCATCTGATGAGAACATGTAAAATACCTCTTTTTTATCCATCATTTGTGTTTGATATCCATTTAAAAATACCACTTTTTCCGCCAAAATTTATTTTTCCCTCCAAAAATTTATTTGGAATATTTTTTTCGGGAAAATCAATATTTCATTTTATTAACGTATAATATTTTCAAAATATGGGTAAAATAATCATTAAATGACAAACAAGAAGGGATATAATTAAAAATAGATAATTTTGAAACAGCATTTTTAGCAATTTTTCATGATTGTTTCTCCAAAACATATACGTAAATAAATAAATAAAACATTTCATCAAAAATATTCTATTGTTTTTTAATATAAAATAAAATGAATATGTAAGAGAACAACAATAGAATACATTAAAATATGTATATCATCATTAAAAAAATTCATATTATTATTCACTTTACTAATTCTAAATACAAAACACATCATTATGTTACTGTAATATTATGAATATTATAATTGCTTAAAAATATTTCTTAATTACAACCAAAATCGTAGTAATATCTTCTAGCTATCTAGCTATATATATATATATATATATATATATATATATATATGTTCTTCTTCCTCCATTGTTCCTCTATTTCTTGTAAAAACACAAAGAGAAAATCTGTATTCTCCTTTGCAGATATGTAACTACTCATCCATTGCAAGCCCCCTTTTTAACAGCTCTTCAAAGAATCTAGAAACTTCAGCAATAATTTTTAAACATGTTGCTAGAAAATCCTCTGGTTTTTGCTCTGTTCTTTTTACTTCTTTTAAAAAAGCTAAGAATCGAATGATTCTTCAACATTCCTCTGTTTTCTCTTTTTGTTATTCTTCAGTGTTTTCTAATCTAATTTCTTGAATAGAAGTAAGCATAAGATTTACAACAATCAATATAATTCTTTGTTATTAACTGTAAAAAAAATATTACACAAAAGAACAAAATGAACCAATCATAAAAAGTTAAGAAAAAAAAAAAATACATAACCATATACATATAGATGTTTAAATATCTGCAGAGGAAACCCTTGGATTAGTATGGAGGGTCTTCTTAGATTTCTTCGTTTTCCAGATTTTACTCTTACCTCCAACATTTTCTTTTTCTTCCTCTACTTTTGCCTCTGCAAGCTTCATCTTCATCTTTTCTTTATAAATCTTCCTCATCGCGTAAGCTTCTGCGAAACCCGCTGTGCTCGATCCACCGACACCGTACATCTTCCAAAAATAAAATCTACGAATCAAGATTGGTCTAAAACTTAGTGAGTATGAGGATGAGGCTTTATTTTTAAGGGGTTTGGGGATGTATTTATAAGGTTGTAGAGAGGGTAGTTACATGGAATTTTCCATTCGACGGTCAATTTTGATTTTTCTTTCTTTGTTTTGTTTGTTTCCTTATTTGGATTTCTTTAATTTGAGGAAATATCATAGAAAACGTAGAAAATTTGAAAAATAAAGTATATTTGCTTGGAAACCAAGGGATTGATTCTCTACCATACAAAAGCGACCGAAGCAAATCCTAAACGTTGACATACACTAGTACTGACAGGTCAACTTAAATAGGACCGTAACTTGGTGTTCCATACCATGTCAACTTAACTAGGAAAACTATATTGGATAACAATTTTTGACATAGATGAATAATAAAATAAGTTAAATAACTATCAATATTTTTTATTAGGTTGATTACAATATAATCTATAACTGATTACATTGTTTTTCTCTCGGGTTAAACTAACATATTATATTCATACCTAATAAAACAGTGTAAGATATTCATAAGAGAAAAAAAAAAAAATATATATATATATATATATATATTATTTATTTATTTATTGGTATAAAAAATATAAATTATTTGTTGATTTGTGTAGTAATTAGAAATGACTTTTGAGGAATTAGTTATGAATTAGTGTTGAAGTCAATGTGTTTCGTTTCATGAAATTAAGTAGGTGAGTGTAGAAGCAGAACTTAGATACATCAAACAAAATTTGAAGAATAGAACGCAATGAAAACTATAGTTTGTATTCACCAAATGCATTTAAACTTATTGGACTTCGTCTTTAAATGTAGATGTTTTCAAATAATCACGTAATTAATTTTGGTGGCGAAACTAGTTTTAAAAAAAAAATGAAATTAATTAAAGAAACAGTAAAGTTAGTTAGTGCATAAATTCTAAAAAAACACAAAATATTAGTGAAGAAAATAGATCAAAGTGGGTATATATGAAAATACTTGAGTCCATTTGACATTTGCTTATGTAATGCATGACGATGACGATATGTCCAAATCAAAATCTTTTACGAGAGTCCATTTGCTTATGTCATGCATGACGATATGTCCAAATCAACTAGTTCCTAGGAATAAAGCATACTAGTGTTTTCTCCAGCAACAAATACTACAAAAGTTTATCTAAGTCTTTATACCATATTACTGTTTATGTAATTGAACATCTCTCATTAACTTCAAGTAAAATCTCCTTCACCAAAATCCAAAACAATGTTCCATCAATTGAACCAAAGTTATAGATTTATGTTGTTGTAATGATATATAGCTAAACAAAAAAACGGACATATGAGTCATTTAGTTGTTTAGTCCCCAATCATATGGTTGGTACTTCACTTCAAACTGAGTATCAACTAAACAATCAAGCAAAGCTTCTGAAAGTTGTGGCTCCAAAAACGTTGATGCATGCTTAAGTATCTCCTCTTTTCCATTTCCAAAATCTACCCCATACCTATGCAACGGAACATGTTTAGTAAAATGAGACAGAACCATGAAACAATGTTGAACTAAATGAAATATATGTCTAAGAGCTTTTACCAATCAAAGATTTTGCTGATCTCTGCAACTTTGGCATTGAGATCAACTCTAAGTCCACCACATCTTAAGAAATCGCGAGCTGCCTCCATTAGTTCTTTATCGATCTCTCCAGGCGTGAAGCATCGAAGAGGTGGTCCAGACCGAGTTCCACAAACCAGAGTAAAATGAGTCAAAGGCTCTGCATAAGGCAGAGCAACCTAAAAAGACATGAGACATATATGAATCAAAAGTATTCATGAGACTTGACTCAACAGACTAACACTTAACAAATTTTTTACCTTGGAACGTTTATCCTTTACACCAAATGGTTTCATAGGATTAAACATCGGTCGCTGGTTACCCCTTAGAATTCCATTTTGTATAGCCGAAAGCGAGTAAGTGTAGCCACCAATCACATACTTGAAGTCCATAAACATCTTGGTTCGATCAAAAGTTCCTGCTGGATGTCCCCATACTAGTATTGAATGTATAGCCATCATGTTATAAAGGTTTATGAAGAACGCTAGCTTTTCCTCTCTTTGCATATCTTCAAGCTCTACTCTATGAAGCTCCTGGATTATTCGCAAGTACCTTTGAAAATCGAACAATACTCGGGTGAGTAACAAAACATTAGAAAATAGATAAAGAATGTCACTATACATACCTTGCAAACTCTTCACTCCCATGGATGCTTCTATAGTCCACATGTTTTCCATCCGGTGAAGTGTAAGCTTCAAGAATCGCTCGGTACACAAGTCTGAGTCTCGATGCGATTTCCACAATCGGCCTTGGCTTCAAATCGATTATTCCTCTAGGTATGTTGTGACATTGAGATGACACTATAGGGTCATCGTCTAGAAACCGATACAAGTGATTCCCATCCTCAAACAAATTCTCCCTAGTTAACCGCGAAAGAATGGAAAATAAGAAGCACAAATGAAAGTTGAACACCTAAAAAAACGTCGGTATGGCGAAGAAAACTCACTCTAGGACATGTTGAAAGAAGAGATGGCTTGCAAGCTTTCGAGCAACTTCAACTGCCTATACAACAAGATTGGATTTTACGTGACCATAAAATCCTCTAAAATCTTAAATTCTCACAGTGATCATAGTACTTACCCCATCTCTTTCTAGTCGTTGATCCGCAGATAAGAAATCAACAGCTTCAGAACCTAAGAAACAGTTTTTAAACCTACGCATCTTATAAAACCGATCCTTAACTACACAAGGCTTCATCTTCAACACTATTAAAGCTAGCTCATCAACAGGTCCTTTACTCGATGCATCATCTTCCCCTGAAAAAGGCGGTAAAGGAGCTTCCCGAGGCGGTGTTTCTTCTATCAAATGTTTGATCTTCTCCTCAAGCTCTCCTGATTCCTCCAATACCTTAAGCTCCTTATAACTCCCAACTAACTTTTCATTAAAGAATACCATAGGAACAACATCTCCTCCACTAATCTTTTCTAGCTCCACCTTTCTTGTCGGGTAAATATCGATGTTAATCTCGACATATCTTAGCCTCTTTTCATGCAAAAACAATCTACATCCTCTGCATTCCTCACATCCTAGTCTTGTATACAATATAATCCTACCTTTCATCACTACAGGCTCAAACACTGTCTCCTCTTCTCTATAAACCAAATCTTCGTCGTTTTGCATCATCTTCAAATAGCTTAAAGGATTCCACAAAGACTTTCCTTCTGTTTTAGGAGATTCCACCTCATCATCTTTAGTCCCATGAGCTGCATTGTCAATACTTAGTTTACCAGAAAGCCGACGAATCATTGTATGTACCGCAACTTCGCTCTTCGCTCTAACAAAGTTCTTGATCGCCGCTGCTTTCTCTGTCCATGCAGAAGAAGTTGATGAATTAGATTCTTGTGATATTCCGCTTCGTTCATCAACAACAGTTTCTTCACAAGCTTTCGTTATTTCAGCGGAACTCTCACTATCATCATCATCATCACTACTATCTACAGACATTATCTCATCAAGGGAAACGTTATTATCTCCTTCTTCTTCTTCATGAATATCTATAGACTCCATCTCCTCCTCTTCCTCCTCGATTTCGACAACCGGTTTACGAGTAAACTCTTCTTCTTTCTTCTCCACATTGTGTTTAGGAGACACTTCTTTAGCTATGATCTCAGCAGATTTCCTCTCCTCTTCCACATTTTGTTGTTTAGGAGAAACTTCCTTAGCGATGATCTCAGCAGATTTTCTCTCCTCTTCCGTATTTTGTTGTTTAGGAGAACTCTCCATATTCGTCGATGATGACGCTATAACAGAGATTACACATAATCAAACAACATGCAAAACAAAAGATTGTCACATAGTATATAAAGGGTTAGGTCCACTCCACCTATAGCCAATTAGTTTTACGTTGGAAGCGCAAATCTATCAAAAACACTGCAGTATCTCCGAGGGAGAGACTGATTTCTCAAGTATCAATTCAGAAAAAGGAGAAAGGTAATGAGAAACTTACAGATCCGGAGAGAATCGTTAGGGAAATGGATTCACAGAAATTTGATAAATAAAATGTTACAGAGATAAGGTAATGATCCAAATCCTTTTGTGTATAATTTGATGGAAATTAGAAGAAGAAGAAGAAGAAGAAGGAGAGAGCGATTATCAGACAGAGGCAAGAGCGAAGCAGAGGAGCGGGAGAAGCGGGAATCTCATGGGTTGGGGTGGTTTTGTAAATAACTCTTTGTTTTTTTCTTCTTCACTAAGAAAAACAAAAACAAAAACTGATATGAATTATAGTTAATATTCATTTTGATTTTAGTAAGTTTGTGAATTTGTTTAATATTGAAATGAGTAATAATAAATTCAATTACTGAAAAACTTAATGAAAAATATTTTGGAAATAGATTTATTTTTGTAAGAAAAATTAATTACAAAGAGAGAGTTTTGAGTCATTTCTTATTGAAATTAAGATATAAATATTTTGGAAAAAAAGGTGTGTCAAAATTTTAATTTTGTAAAGGGCCAAATATTAAATGTATACTGTAATGAATCATAGGTATTATTTAACCTATATATACATTTTTGCAGCAATTTTTTGAAGATAATGTTTGAGATTTGAGCCATAATTCAACAATTAATTCAAATGGGTGGGTATAACCCGATTTAACTTTGTTCGGATCCTACATAAGATGTTTAGTTCTGTTCGGATCTTAGATAACATTAATTCTTGAAAAAATTACCATTTAAAAAAAAAGACAAAAAACGAAATTAATAATTTAATTACTAAATTTAATATAAATATTATCTCTAAACTAACCATATTTGTTATTTACCTTAACTAATTTCCTAAAATAATTCTACCTAATTTAAACATAAATATATGATTCTTCTTTCACTTTTATTTGATCTTATATTTTATTTATTTTGAATTTATATAAAATATATATACTTAATAAAAACTATAATATTTTATGTACATGATGTAATTCAAAAATTTTAAAACGAGCATATATTATTCAATTGATGAAGAAATAATATATGTATAATGTTCCACATCGCTTAGAAAAATTGGACAATGGTTCAAAGCCATATTATAAAAAGGACCAAAATGATTTTGATTACGAATGAGTAGGAAGCTTGGTTTATCAGGCGTCCTAAATTAAAATTGTTATCCAGTTTACTCGGGTTCTTTGTTTTAAAGAAAAAATTATAAATATTTTAACTTTATCAAAAGTTAAATATTATAATTTTAAAAACTTTTAATAAAGTTTAGCTTTAAAAAATGTTTTAAATATTTATAATTTTAAAACATGAAGTTTTAAAAATTACAGATTGAATTTTATAAGAAATTTAAACATTATAAATATATATATATAATATATATTAATACGGGGCGATATATTACAGGAGAAATCCTAAATAGAAAAATCAAAATTCAATGATGAATTTTGGGTCGATATTATATTTTTTTTGAAGTTCAAATTTTATAATATTAAAATTATAAGAAAATGACAAAATGATGTTTAATTTCAAGGGACTGTGTTATATGGTAGGACGGGTTTGGGTTGATAATAACATGGGATGGTATATTACGATTGTAAAATGTCCCACATCGCTTAAAAAATTGGACAATGATTCGGAGTCATACTGTAAGAAGAACCAAAATGATTCTGATTACGAATGAGCAAGAAGCTTGATTTATGAGGTGTCCAAAATTAAAATGGTTATCCTGTTTACTAGGATTCTTTATTTTAAAGAATTGAAACTTTAAACATTTTCAAAAAGTTATAAATTGAATTTTACAAGAAATTTAAACATGATAAACACTATAACAGATATTAATATGGGATGATATAGTAAGAGAGAAATCCTAGATATACTACGAGAGAAATCCTAAATATAACAATCAAAATTCAATGATGAAGTTTGGATCAATATTAATTTTTTTTTAACTTTCTAATTTTATAAATATTTGAAATTTATAATAAAATGACAAATTTGTGTTTAATTTCACGGAAGAGGGTTATATGGTGGGATGGGTTTGAGTGGATAATAACATGGAATGGTATTTTACAGAAAAACCCTATAATTAACAGTCATAATATAATTATATAATATTAAACACTAAACAAAATTAACAATATTAAAAAATACACTTAAAACTTAAAAAAATTTTAAACATATTTCGATTCTTTTATAAGAAGTTTAAACATTATAAATATTTAAATTTTATACTACGGGAGAAATTTTAGAATTGACTAGTTTGGGTTGATAATAATTTGCGATAGTACTAGAAGTGAAATCCTAGAATGACAATCAAAATACATAATTATACAATTAAATACTAAAAAAAACAAACATTATTAACAAAATAAATACATCTTAAAACTTAATTTTTTGAACGCATCTCGATTCTGTCATAAAAAAGGTGAAACATTATTAATATTTAAACTTTATATAACGGGTGAAATCCTAGAATTTATGGGTTTGAGTCGATATTAATATAGGATGGTGTACTATGAGCGAAATCCGAGAAACAACAATCAAAATACAATTATACAATATTAAACACTTAACAAAATAAACAAATACAACTTAAAACTTTAAAATAAGTTATAAAATTTTGTCTCGCGGTTTAAATCAAACAAAGCATAAATCTATAGATCATCATAAAAAATTCAACTGTTTTTTATCTAATAAAAATATAGGCCCGCGGTATACTGCGGGTTAATATCTAGTGTTTAGTTATTTTCTAAATGTCAACTATTCATCAGTTTGACTGTTTAAAGTAAGAGCCATTAGTAACTTAGGTAATGTATAAGGCCATTTTCTCACTTGTTAGAGCCAAATTGTAGTATTTAGAAGTTACGAAAGAAAAGGACTAAAACGTTTTACTAGATTTTACGGGAGAGAGGTACTTTGCTGACTAAACAGATTAAAGCAGTACTTTTCAGTTGCAAGGAACTCATTAGTCCCTCTCATCGGGACTTTCTCAAAGATGGCAATATCTTGTCGAGAAATTAAACTTTATATAATAAGATTAATGGAAAAATAAGAAAATAAATAAGGTATACCATATCATAAAGATAAAAACACTTTCATATAATATTTGGGTTTTCGTTTGTATAACAATGGCTTTAAAAGGAAAAAAAAATCATGGACACAAAATAGGGAACAATTAAGTATAGCCCGTGTTAAAGAAACCGCGGAATCTATATAATATTGTTTTTAAAATTGCATTAAACAAGATTTTATACAAATTACGAATAAAAATTGGACGCTTTGAATTTTAGATCCAAAAAAAAAAGAAAAATGGGGTAGGTGCCGTCTAGACGGCTATATTAATCGGTGTAGGTGGACAGAAAATCGAATCAACGATTATTTTTACCGTTTGGACAAAATTGATACTGCCTCTTTTTGGCAGCGTCTAGGCGGATGGACGAGTTTTAGAACAAGGAGTATAGCCAAGCGTTATAATAACAATGTCAAACAAGTTTCTTTTTTGGTTTGGTGGTGAGATTGTCAAAAAAACAACGATATGATTGGACCTAGATCTCCATTTCAAGTTCAACCATTACGAAATATGTAAAAGTTAAGGACATTACAGATCATAGAGTGGGATAAATTAAATCTTAAAATATAAATTATCGGTTTTGAGACCTAATGTGCACTCGTCGTTTCTTGTTTTCGAAGGATATAACAAACTTCAGTCAATTATGTTTGGTTTTAATAAACTTCAGTCTTGTTTATAATCTAGTTTTCCTTTTGTAAAAGAGTAGCTAGCTACCCATGTATATATGTTGTGTGAAGAAAATAGTGATAGAGATTGCTTGTTAAAGAAATAAATAGACACAGAAATTGGTAACCGAGTTCACGGCCTCAAACGCTACGTCTCGGGGGAGATCTAGCTTCACTATATCAAAGGGATTACAAACACCACTTGACTTGTGATGTTGTTTTGGTTTCAGGTACAATCTCAAGAAGAACAAAGATCAAAGATAAAGAACAAAGAAGGAGAAAGCTTCTTGAAAAATAAACTCTCGTTTCTTCTCTTTCTCTCTAGAACTCTCTGTGTCTTGTCTAACACACCTACCACCACTTTCTCTAATCTCACGTAGAGATATATAAAGTGATGGAATGGGCCATTTTGTTCTTCTCTCTGTTAGGCCAAAAGGCCCATTTATTGTGTGTTTTGTCAAATCCAATAACATGTTGGAACAAATAACACTAGTTTGACACTGATTTTCTGAGTATAGTGAATGTTAATATCTTGTTATTTTTAGATTTAGTGAACACAAGAAAATTAAAAAATTTAAACAAATCAAAATATTTGAAATTAAACTCAAATTCTCTAGTTAAGAAATTAAAACTAAAATCAAATACCTAGCTATAACCAACCTCGTAGTTACCAAATCAATTTGATACTATGCTATGATGACATTCAAACAAATACTTTGTCTTCTCCTAAGATATAGTTTCGTCTCCGAATGCAAATATATAAACTGACTTTATGTTGGAAAATTAATTTGTAAGAAATCGAATATGCAACAACATTATCTTTTGAGCAAAATATAAGCAAGATATGTTCTTGCAAATTTCTTACGATAAAACATTTAAATGAGAGGACTGCATAACGTGAGTTTCTTTCACTAATTTATGCATCTTTTGTACAAAATGACATGTTCTAATTTGTTTCTAAATTTTTAATTTGCATATAATTTACCTATGTTTAAAAAAAAAAGATTAAACTACCAATGAGATGTTAGCACAAAATTATTTAAGAAGACATCTAATACTCATTCCTTAATTTGCAAATAATCTCAATGCTTGTGGTACAGTGACTTGTCTAACTGTCTCATACAAAACAAACAATATCATCAAACCTTGAATCTGCATGTTCATTTTCCTTCTCTCTCTTCTCCAGCTCTACTCGACTCAGCCTCAATGAAAAAAGAATCACATGAAACCTTCTATTTTCCCTTTGTCGAGACAGGATACCTCTCGAGAGTCTCTATAATCTCCTGTAATTCGAATTCTTCGTCAATGTCCGCCATCATCCTCAACAGATCCGGAGATTGCTCCTCATCACTGAGAACCGCCATAAGCGCTTGCATCTCGACTTCTACACTTAGAAGACCCTCTAACATACTAACTACTGCTAACATTGGTGGCCTATCAGAAGCTGCACGACTCGTATAGAAGATCCCAACTTTGATTGTCTTCATTACCTCATCCATGTCATAGCTTTGTAGTCGCAGATCTACAAATTGCGCCAAGTTGTTATGCTTCCATAGATGACACACCTAAGAATACAAATGAATTCAGATTAGTAAGTTAGAAATCATATGCAAAATATGAACTACCTATAAACCACTAAGTATTATTAAAACTAGGTTGTGTCAGATTTTATTCTTATTTTTAATTTTAAAACGAGCTCATTTTGAGCTGCTAACAAAAAGTTAACTCCGTTAGTTTTCTATTAACGAAAATTTCACGGCATGTATTAAATGGCCAAATCAACGAAATTTAGCCATTCTTTTAGAAGTCAACCAAACTTTAGGATTTAAATGAGATTTCAAAAGTTCATGTTTTTCGTCCCAAATTTGATAGTTGACGCATTTTTCTACATTTTCCCCATAATAAACCCTAGAACTAGATCTTAAGTCTATAAGTAATTAAATTCAAATTGATGGAGAGTTTGATAGTTTCCAATATTTAGAGAAAACAAATTGGATGTAATTCGACAAGTAAATTAATGCAAGTATTTAGAAAAAAAATGTATAGAAAGTCCATAAACATTTCATGAAAATAATGTAACTTTATTGTAAATTACACTGTAAATCAAATATATAAACAAAGTCCATATTTTTTGTTCGAATTTGTTCTAACTTTTTAAGTTATAAATTTAAAATGGGTCAAAATTAATTATTAACATAATTTTTGTTCGAATTTGTTTAACTTTTCAAGTTTTAAATTTAAAAATGGTCAAAATTATTAACATGATTTTTTTTCTAAACATGTGTGATTGAAACCAAATAAAATTTATTAACATACATTCATATTCAGCCCGGTAGAAAAACTTATATATCGCCTTTTGTATTACAAAATTAGTTTGGTTTCATGTTGATGAATTTATATAACTCAAAAGAATTAATCTTGATTAACTCTTATTTTCAGTTATTTCATAAAATTAAGAAAAATCTATCATATATAAAACAAAATACTTACTTTTATCCAAAATTGAATCAAACCTAAATTCGACCCTAAATAAATTTTGGATATAGTTTGGGTAACAATAAATATGAAACCGATTTTCGAAGCTAGTAAATTATTTTTTTTTACATAACAAATACATTAGTGGTAACAACTAAACCATTTTACTATATCTCAGCTAGATTTATTATGATTTTACATAATGTTTAACACAAATACGAAAAAATTCAATTTGGAAAAAAAAGAAATTGTAAAATATAATTTAGGAAAAACGAATCTTAAAATAAATCATTTTTATTGATTTAAATTTCTGTATAATGGTTTGTTTATTTAAAATTGATTTTATTGATATTAGGTGTTATTTTACTTTGTACTAAAAGGTGAGAGTTTAGAAAACTAAAGAAAAAAGTTTAGGTTTTTCCCATTTTGCCCAATATTTTCAAAAAGAAAAAAAAATATTTTTAATGATACGGTAATTCATTAAAATGTAAAATTTGTTTGATATTTGAATCTTGCTATTGTTTTGACTATTGATAATAAAAATAAATAAATAGTACATACATATTTGATGATCATTATTTACTTGTTTGTTGTATTCGGCTTTAATATATGTAAATGGAAGCATCCGTTGAAAAAGCTTTTATCACGCTAGTCATAAACTTGGATCATATGTTAATAACCGTTATAGCTAAGTTTGAAAACAACATACAATCAGAAATTATACAGAATGAGAAAACGAGTCTAATCCAATGGAGCCTGAGCACAGCCAAAAGGATACTCAAGGACTTTTCTGACAGATTGAGGGTTTGAGTAATGAACACAACTCTCCACATAAGCCAATGCACTGTCATAAGATCTGAAAAAACAAAAACTAAAATGTTAGAAGAGAGCCAGAGACTTTGAATGCGAAATCAAATGAAGAGAAGCAAAAAAGGTTAAAACCTTGATCAAAGTGGATTTTTCTACCCTTCTTGAGCTTTGTTGAGCTCCCATCCTTGATTAAAATTAAAACTGCTGTAAAGGTCCATTGAACTTTTAAGTACTAAAAACTAAACTCGAAGTCAGATGGGAGTGGACATTATTTGAAAATGAGTAGTTGAGAGAGAATCGAGCTTTCGATTGATCCGGGAACTTGGAATCCTATGGATGAAGACATGGAACTATCAATGGTATTCTTGGTTTTTAAAGGCGAAAGGCGACCGAAGGCGTAAAGACCCTCTGCTATCGCCTTGCGCCTAAGGCGAGCGCCTCGGTCGCCTTTCAGATGTGAAGCGAACGCTTTCAGGATCTCACTTTGCCTCCGAGATTCTAGGCGATGTTACCATCGCCTCACCTCGCCTCACGCCTATGCACGCTTTAGGCGCGCTTTTTAAAACTGGTATTTACTTAAAACTGTAAATACTAAAACATCAAGTCATAATTTAAATAGTGAAACTAAGTAACTAACACCATAGAACTAAGATGAATCTTAGTTCGGTCTTGTTCGATTCTTAAAGGCAAGAAGAAATAGAGAATCTAACCGATGATCTGTGTTTCTGTACATTGTAAGACATATATACAAAAGTATTCGCTTCACTCAACAAGCAAGAATCAACCCTTCATTTCTTCTTGGCATCGATAAACATAGCACGAGTCCAATGTTCAACATCCTCGGACTGTGAAGGTGGTGGCGGGTACTTAGGATGCTCCACCAAATCCCATCCGTTCATATCGTTGTTCTTTCGGGTTGATAATTCGGTTGCAGAGAGATAACTGGCTGGTGAGTTCGGGTCCTGGTTGTAACTTGTGTTCCTCTGCTCAAAAAGATATTAGAGGTATCGTTATAAAGTAATCATGTAGAAACAAAACATATGAACTGCTTCAGAAATCGTGTACAAACACAACATTTAATTGCTCAATTCATAAAGTAACCACCAAATGAACCATCAACATCTACAAAATGTAGCCATTTTCAAAGGATTTGGACGAGAGATATAATGTGTGGAAGCTATATGAATTTTCAAACAGTTTGATGGGTTCTTAAGCGACTAATATGGTTCTTAATCATGTTTGGGTTTTCCTTTGGAAAATTTAATGAGAAAGGGAGGAATTAGCATGTACCGGAAGATGAGCACTTTCGAGTAAGGAGCTCGAGATGACTGAGTGAGCGTTCCATATGGATTTGTTGAGTTGTTGAGCCTGCTTGCCTGATCTGCATCATCAGAACACAGAAGTACACATAAACTTACCAGGAATCTAAACAGGTATATAAGATACCAAATACAAAAGTCGGAAAAAAGCAACATCGTGTGAAAAGGATTCCCCGAAGATATGGAGATAAATGTGAGTTGAACATAAAGTTTGCTTTACCTTGAAGAAGCCATTTTCAAGGAGAAAACAGACCGGACCTCCTTTGATGACGAAAGTGTAGCCAGTAACTTGGCAAATGCTTCAAAAGTTGACGCCTCGGGAGGTACTTCAAGGCAAAGTGAATTGTAACAATACGCAGTCAAGCACGCAACACTTTTCTTGAGAAGAGCTATCCCTTTCTGTAGATCTCTGTGTGACTCAATCGAATGAGGAGAGGCAGAGGAGTACTTAAAGCTGTTGCTTCCTGGAGAGTCCAGACGGGGTTCTTTTCTATCGGACTCCATGGAAGCAACACCGAAATTGCTGGAGTTTTTATCTGTCCATGAGTTTTCAACGCTGGTTGAACAATAATTCCGGCGAGGTATGAAGAGAGGATACTCATTGCTGCAACAGAACAATGCCTTCTTTAGTTTCTTTATTTTATCATCTTACAAAGCACAGGTATGTAGAATGAAGTTTCCAAAAAGGGAAAAAAAGATTGTACCTTCGAGTAGAAGTACGTCCGTCCCAATATGAATCTCGTTGCCAAATACGAGAGCAAGAGCCCTGTGTAGTTAAAACCAATAGACATGGACGAGTTTACAAGAAACTACAGTGAACTTTGTGTTCCACTAGCAATGCAAACTTATTGAAGATAAAGCAATCATACCGCAAAACCCGAGCTATGTAGTGCAGGAGCGGCTAAGTTATGAACAACAAGATTCAGAAGCTGGACCATATACCTACTCCACATGTCAAAATTTTGTCTTATGAAACCCGATATATACCACGGACTCAAACCCAAATGCATAGCCTTAAGAAAGGGAGGTCAAAACATTACCCCAACGAGACAGCAAGCTCTTCTGATGGGATAGAATGAGGATCCAAACCACTCGGAAGACGTGAATTGCAAATTACATCATATTGACGAACTGAACCGTTCTGACTCTCTCCATCAAAACTAACCTGGATACAGTACAGAGCAACTAATATAAACAGTACTCAAAGATGATAAACAGAAACAGATTATCAAACTAATACACATACTCGACGTAAAGGAAACAATTTGCATATCTGTTTCACAACAACTGACTGCTTATGAAGACGCTCAGACGAAATCGCCATCTGCAATTCACAAAACTCAACTTCTTTACACTACACATCACAACGTCAAACCAATCCCAAAAAAGATATAGCTCCTTACATGACCAAGGCTCTGAGTACATATCAAATTAGGAAAATACTTCTCCACTTGTTCAACTCTAGTTTTCTCAAGCTGCATAAGAAAAACATAGTTATCTATCAAACAAAACTTGAATATTTCTTATGACTCATAAAGCATCGATTTTTAACGTACAGTAGAACGAGCTGAATCAAGAACTCCATATTTAACTTTAAGATCAGAAGACCCTCTCTCAATCTTAACCTTCCCTTGAGTAACTAACTCCTTATTACTCTTAAGCTTCTTCTTCAACTTCGAAATCTTCTCGTTTTGAATCAATCTCCAATTCTTCTGATCATCAGCTTTACCCTAATAACGAAAACATGAAACTGTATACTTCACAGAACAAAAAAAAGATGAGTCTTTAAAACCAAACCTTAGATTCCAATAGCTCATTGAATCTTGATAATAATGAATCTCTTCGAGTTTTGAGTGACTTCAACAAAGTGTTATACTCAATCAATCTATAGAAGGAAAAAAAACTATGAGGGTTTCGAAAAAAATCGAAACTTTATGAGAGATTTTGTGGTGAAACCTATGATTAACGCAAGCAGTACAGATACAAGGACGATTAGTGTTGTCGCAAATAGCGCAGTTACTGGATCGTTTTGTCATCGTTTATTCCAAAACCATATTCTCCGGAGAGAAGCTTGACGGCGACCTAGAGAAAGATTCCGGTGATTTAAGGTCGAAGAGTCGGCGACAAATTGGGAAATTAAACAGTTGGTGTGTCGTAGCGAGAGATGAAGATTACGGATACGGAGTGGTTTTTTCGGGTTTGATTAGTAAACCGGTATCGCTGCGGTACGAAATTTTACTGGTTTAATACAGAATTAGATATTTTTTACTTTTCGGTTTGTTCTTCAGTAGAAACTCTATAATGTTAGGACCATAAAATTTTATTAATTTATAATAATATTAATTTATCTTATAAATTAATATTTATTAATTTATCGTATAAGTTAATAAATATTAATTTATCGTATAAGTTAATAAATATTAATTTATAGAAATATTTATGTAAAATACAATATTATATTATTTTGAAAATGTTTATTAACATATATTAAAAGCCAATGGCAGGCATTATAAATAAGTTCGAACTCCAAGATTTATTTCACAAAATAGCTGCAAAAATGTATATATAGATTTAATTATCTATATGCTTTTAATATATTTGCCAAAAAAAAACCAATAATTAAAAGCTAATGGCAGACATTGTAAATAAGTTCCAACTCCAGAATTTATTTCACAAAATGGCTGTAAAAATGTATATATAGATTTAATTATCTATATGCTTTGTTGTTTGCATATATAATTATGTTAGATTTTTATTTTTATTTGACTTCTTTAATTTATTTTTTGGCAAGATATTGTGTATGTATATTTACAATATTAACGTGAACGTAAACGTAAACATGAAGCTTAATCCAGTTTCTCTTTACACAAATCTTAGCAATGCTTTCTCAAATAAAATATTTTACAAAATCAACTATGACGGATCAAATACGCAAATAGTTATGTGAGTACAACAGATATCATACTAGTTGTATTTTAAAAAGAATTGTAATTGTAGCTTGAACAAAAAATTCATATAAAAATTAGTCTTAAAATATATACTTAAGATTTATGATTATTAATTTATAATATTAGTGGGACTATAACTTTACATAGGGATTTCAAAAAAATTATTATCTTATTATCTTATCGATTTTGGTTAATTTTTACATTGGCCCGACTTGGGACCGGCAAAATTTATTAATTTATCGTGTTTATTAATTTATCGAGTATTAATTTATAGAGTTTCTACTGTAGTTGTAAAATCTTTTAACTATTTTTGTAACATGAAACATGGAATATGGTCGGTTTAAGTATGTACAAAAGGGTTGGGCGTTCGGTTATTCGGTTTCATTCGGTTTTTTGTTTTTTTGGTTCCTGCCTCCTATGATCGATAAGGGAACCAGAATTTTTTTGGTTCGATTTCTTGTCGGTTCGGTTTAGTTGAAATATTTAGGATGGGTTATTGGTTTATAGCTTAGGAATTGGAAATTCAACCAAAAATTGTTATTCAATCATTGATCTTAAAATTCTAATTAAAATTATATATTATTGATTCGATGATTTATAAATACTAGTTAAAATCCTTTTTATTCATTTGAGATTTTTGAATTTAAGACCCGTTCGGATATTTTTAGATTTCTAGTCGGGTTCGGGCTTGAATTAATTTAAATATTAAAATATAAAAATTTTGTATGCAAATCTATCAAATTACTTAAAAATTTAAAAAATTACCAAACCAACTCATATAGTTTTATTTGAATATATCCAGAAGTAACCGACAATACACAAGAATAACTTAAAAATCAGAATATTTTGTATGTATAAGTATAAATATAACTAAGATATTATTAATATATACTTATATTTGAGGTATGTTTAGGTACCTATTCGGGTCGGGTTCAGGTTTGGGTTTTTTGAGTTTTGAAGTTTAGACCCATTCGGGTATTTGAAAGTTTCGGGTTTGGATATGAATCGAGTTTACAGGTCAATTTTGGGTTGGTTCCTCGGGTTCGGGTACTATGCATATGCCTACCAAAATACCCAAAACAATTAATAAAAATTCATTAGATAGAAATTGGGATAAAATGTAGGAAGATTGACAAAAATAGTACTAAAAGATTTTTGTTTCCAAAATTAACCCAACATTTCAAAAAAACAAAAAAAAACATGAAGTGGATTTTTATAAGTTTTGATTTCATGAAAATGACTTGTATACTTTTATGAACAATCTACATATACATTTTTGCAGCCATTTTGTGAAATAAATCCTAGAGTTGGAACTCACTTACAAGTTACAAGGAATGCCATTAGCATTAATTATTATCAATAAACTAATATTCCTAATTACTAGCATTTCCTTATCTAATATATTTTCATAAATTCTAATTACTTCAAAGAAGAGAAAGTTTAGCACATTATTAATATTATACTTTATTAAAAGATAAATATTATAGTTATCTATAATTTATTAAACATTTTAGAATATTTAACGGAAAACGTTTACAATATTTATAATATGGAAAATCTTACAAAATTAAATAATTATTTGAAAGAACTTTGAATTGATTTGAATTATAATTTTTTTAATAAGTGTATTATTAAAAAAAATGTTTAATTTCACCGAACGAGATAAGATGGTAGGATGGGTTTATAATAATATATCATATGAACTTTATAAAAATTAAATAACCATTTGAAAGAAAACTTTTAAATTGATTTGAATTATATATTTTTATATTAAAGTATTATTAAAACAAAAATAACAAAATAATGTTTAATTTCACTGAACGGGGTTAGATGGTAGGACGGGTTTGGGTCGATAGTAATACGAGACGATATACCACGGGTGAAATCCATTAGATATGTTTAATTTCATTGAACATGATTAGATGGTATGACGGGTTTGGGTTGATAGTAATACAAGACGGTATACTAAAGGTGAAATCCTAGATATAACAATTAAGATACAATTACATTATCTAAAACACAAAACAAAACAAACAATATTAATAAAAAAATATATAATTTAAATTTAAATTATATAGTTATAATCTAGATTTTAATTTAATGAACTGTATGTTATTGTTTTTATATTTTTAAACAGTAAAAATCAAACATAGTAGTTGTATACTAAAAATTTATAAATATAAAAGTTATAAATTTAGAAAATACAAAAGCCTTGAACAGAATGCAGCCATTGTTGTGTTTTTCCTCAATATTGGTATTTTCCACATTATCCTAAATTCACCACTACCAATTCCAGCTATATTATCTTCTTCCTGGTGAATATGATCATCTCTATTTATAACGTTTTCATCTCTTCTTTCACGACTACTACTAGGTTCTGATATAGAATCATCCCCATGAGAAAACCATATATAATACCCTAGTGTAAAACATCCCCAATATAAGTGATTCAGAACAATGTCTTATGCAAGAAAATGATCATTGTTAGTGTCGGATCCCGCACCATGGGCTCGGGACTGGTCAAAGATTGTCACGTAAGTGGGAGAGGCCCAAAAGATGAAAGGCCTATGGGCTTACTTGAGTAAGAGTATAAGTGGGGTGATTGATCCGCGAGGTGAGTGAGACATCGAGGTCAAAGTTGCCCAGATTGGAGAGTCAAGTGGGCTAGAAGATGAAGCACAAGAAGTTCAGAGTCAATTCAGATTCGAACGTTTGAATAGTTAATTCGAAGACTGAAACAGATACATTTAAGAGAGAATAATTACGTGTAAATGAGAATTAAATGTATTCTTTGAGTATAAATTATGGGTTAAAGACCATGTAAAGACACACGCATTTTTGTGCAAACTTACTATACACATTTTCTTACAAAACTCATAGTTTTTTCTATAATCGTCAATCTATTTTCTAGTACATTTGTCCTCAAGAATAATCCTTCTCACTAAATAAATAAATACTTGAGTGTGTGAATCCGACATCCACAATCATTACAACATTTGACACAAGGACATGCCATAATACCTTCAATACTCGTCATTTCTTGATAAGATGCAAACTGCATGAGCTTTATTAAACCTTATTTGTAAAATTGTATTCCTGCCTCATAGCTCTGGTCTCATCATCTAATCAATTATCATCTAATCTCTAACTTTATTAATATTATGAGAAGACATTTTCTTGTTTTACAAGATTTATCTTTGCCTTCAAAACTTTGTCTAATATATATTAAAAACTTCTGACTAACATTGAGTTGGAAATCAGTCAGAATATATTAAAAGTACCCCACTTTAAACTTTCCAACAAAATTCAGACAAAATTGACCGACGAATTTCTGACTAACCTAACTTTTGTCGGAAATATTCAAGGTACTTACTTCACACTTTTTCGACGAACTTCCGATGAAACTTTCTAACTTTAAATTTGTTGGAAATATTAAAGGTAGATTTTTTTTCCTCGAAGTTTCCAACAGGTTTCATGATTTTCGACAACAGGTTTCGGAAATTTCTCACTTTTCGACTAATTTACGATAAAATTTGTTTTTTCGGAATTTTGTTAGAAACCCGTCGAAATATTTCCAAGTAAAGATTTTCTTTGAAATATTTGTCTGAAATGGCTATGTTTCCCTGTAGTGAGCTTGATTTCTCTAATGCCCTACCAAGAACATAAAAAAATACAAAAATACAACGTTATTTTGTGTTTTGGGATTCAATTTTTTTTAGAAATACCAAACCGGAGCCCAAACACGCAACCTTAGCTAATTTAATGAGACTAAAATGAGATTACATGATCGAGTCTCGTTTTGCATTTTTAAAAATATTTGAATCCTAAAACGTAAAATGACGTCTTTTTGTTTAAAGAACATGCCACATCGACCCACACGTATCCATTGACTCTAAAATCATTACAGATGACTAATTTCTGTTAATGTTGACTGGTAATTATGCACTAAAATAAAAATTTAGGTATGAAATTTGAATTTTCTAGGAGTTGAGGTATAAATTAGCACTGGTCATTTGTTTGGGTTGGAAAACGCACTTTTAAAACTGTTCGGATTAGAATAGACCCTTTTCTCCAGAAAAGAGATATAGTAAAACCTCTATAATTTAATACTCGATAAATTAATAACCTCTATAAATTAATAAATTATGTCAGTCCCGAATTGGGACTAGTGTAATAAGTGATATAAATCGATAAATTAATAAGATAATAATTTTTTGAAAATTCTATGTAAACATATGGTCTAATAAATATCATAAATTTATAATTCTATAAATATATCAACTATATATTTATAATATATATAAGAAATGTTAATAAAATATAATTCTAGTATTGCTTTTCTTGTTTAAATTCACATTGGTTCTTGTTTTGAATTTAATTCTAACATTTTTAATGTATCAAAACTTTTGGTGGGTTTTTTTAGGCATGATAATTATTTTCTACTTATAAATGGTTCGAGAAAGATTTTTTGTATTACTAAAAAGTCTTATATTTTCATTAAAAAATCTCTATAAATTAATAACTATTAATTTATCGCCAAATTAATGCCTTTATAAATCAATAGAATTTTATGGTTCTAGAGGTTTTATTGTATTTGTGTGGAAGAGATATACCGAGCTTAACTCCGAGATCAGAATCCATAAGCTAAAAAATATGTGATTTACTCAGCATGGTCACTTGGCTTAAAGACAGAGACAAAATTCAAAAATTATTTCATGATGCATGTAACAAAACAGAGAAGATCAACCAACAAAATCCACTACAAGGAAGATGAGAAGGGCTTTTTATGGATTGCAAGTACTTCTCTAACCTTTTCCCCTCTTGGGGATGAGAGGGAGGAGGGGATTTTCAGAGGTCTAGAGCCTAGAGTGAAGACTGAACGGAGTAGGTTTATAGGGGACCTTTGTTGAGAGAACTATGGAGAAGTTGGGGTTTGCAGAAAGATGGATCAAATGGAGTTATTTATGATTTATCTCTCATGAATCAAATCCTCTCCAGGATTACCAGCTTGAATCAAGACAGAAGGTGAATCTCTCAAAGTCCAACATCACATTTGAACATTCAATTTCTGAGGATATATAGAAGGATAATTAACGTTCGAAAAGAATTTAACAAAACTTTGTTTAGAAACCATGCACAACATCTGTTGCTTATGAGAAGCATTATTAAAGCACAACAAGAAGATGGAAGTACTGATGAGTGGGCATATATACAGACTCATAGAGTGGTTTGTACCAGAATATTCTCAGATAATTGACCATGCTCTACTAGCTAGCTAGAGATTCAAAAGATAATTTTCAAAGGTGTTAAATCAACCACAACCATATCAGGCTATACAGCCAACCCACATAATTAGTTTAAAGCATGAATATTATTAAGATATCAAAATGTTTTATCTTGGTTTTTCCAAATAATTAAAATTTATCCATAAACGTCCCTCAAAAAAATTTACCACATCTCCATGTAATCCTCCGTTAAGCTGCGAAAATAATTTTTCTAGTAGCTACAAAAGTGTACAAAACACATCCATTAATGATTGTATTCAATTACTTCATCTTTCAGCTAGTAATTTAATAAGCCTAATAAACAACGATTAGTACCTTGGTCTTATGGAGGAAAAATCCGCAACAAATGTGATATCCAATCTTTCTTCTTTCAGCTTCTCTAAAGTAAAACTACAAAATAAACAAATAATAACTATATTGGTCATCATGGAGAATCGTTTACATAACTACGTTTGGTAAATGAAATGTTTAGTTACTTTGGTTTAGAAGTTCTTCTATCACCATCACAAGCTAAACCGTTGTTGCTTGATACATCCTATTCGAAAGAAAGATTGACGCAATAATGGAAAATATTATGACTTACGAGTAAATGTTAATGCATCTTGTTTAACAAATTTGCATTATTTTAATTATTACTATAGAACTTACAATGTATCTAATGGATCTGACGTTTCCCCGATTAGTGAATTCAAAAACTCCACAACTTCTCTCTGAATATATTTGAGATTCAATAGTTAGGGCTCATGATTGTTACATGAAGAATGAGACATACAACTAACAAAATTTTCTATAGTCACCTCTTGAAGAGAAAAACAATCACGTAGTATTAGTGTCTGTAGAGGACTGTCATTAGATCTATGTCCCAAATTCCTACCATCAAAATTTTCTGTCATGAGAGATCTTGCTAATAGAAACCAAGATGGTATATCATTTCATTGTGTATTAAACCATTTTAACCTCAAAAAGCTTCCAGTGATTCCAGCTGTGTTGGATAGATTGATATATTTCAGTATGCGAAAACCCTGCAAATAATCCCAACATATTTTTGGTGGTTTAGAAGCTTATATATACATTTATTAAATAAAGTGAGAAGACATAAAGGAGGAAGAGCCCTACCGTAACAAGGATTTGGGCCATTGCGTCATTTAGCCTAAAATCTAGGAGTGTTAGAGAAGTTATCTTGAGGCAGTTGGTCACAAACAATTTGATGGTTGGATATGTTATCATGCCTAAAATCAAAATCAACCAGACACAAAAGTAAGTAGTTAAGCTTAAGCAAACTTGTGAGGAGAAAATAAAGGAAGCCCCACCATGTAAAAGTTTTACCTTGATAACAGTTATCTAAGAACAGATGCTCTATCAAGCAACACTTTCTCGCAAGTAACTCTAATATAGGCTCTAACAAAACATTCCTGACAAAGAGAAAAAAACGATATTATTCTCAAAGAATTCAATAGAAGATGCTTCTCTATAAAGAAATAAAAGACAAAAAAAAATGGACATTTCATGAAATTTAAACATGCATACAAGGAATATAGCTAGTAAGAAAAAAAATAAAAACTTTAACTTACACTCCAACAATCTTCAAATCGGTTAGATTCGAGCAGGCTGACAATGAATCCAATAAGGAATCCATGTTCATGAATCCAAGAAAGTAAATGTGTAGACTTGTCAAAAGATTCCTAGTTAAATGGAAAAAACAAAATACCAAAGAAACATGTGATAAGAGTTAAAACATAAATGTCATTAAATATATTAATAATGATCAAGCCAACAATCTATATATACCCCGTAAGTTTTAGTGGATCAAGACAAGATCTTGTAAAAAAACATCCAGGACTAGGAGCATCACGACCAAGTTTAAGGGATCTGCTCGCACTATTCCTATAATGTATTAATGGAGGAAGACAAGAACTTCTAAACACAGATCCGGGAGCATCAACACGACCAAGTTTAAGGGATCTAAGCACAACCAAACCAATGAGAGATGGTTACATATACTGATTAACAAAGCAAATAACATTGTTAAAGATAAGATATATAAGAAAGTGCAAGCCAATATATGTGAAATAACCTGAGTTGTTTTCCAGAACGATTGAGCAAAGTATGCAAAACACGGTCATCAACATATTTAAATGCTTTTGTCAAGTCAATATGAGAGTAACATAAAGGGTCCATGGCACACTTATTGAACATTGTGAAGCATGTAGAAGCTTGCATTAGGGACTTTGTATCAACCATGTGGCTAGGACCAATATAATTAAGAGAAATCCATATTGATTGGTTACCTTAACGGTGAGTTCAGAAGGGAGGAACCAGGAGATGGAATTGTGGAGTGTGGCTAGTTTCTGAGAGCATCGTTTGGTGGATTGGAGAAGAAGCGAGAGTCGCTCGAGAGTACGATTGACGAGTTGGTCTTGAACGGAGACATCACAAGAGGAGAGAAGATTATCAAGTACTCGATCGAAAGAGGAGCTTATGGAGAGAGATGGAGAATCCGGAAATGTAACCAAGGAGGAGATTATCGAATCCAAGTTGCTTTGATGAAATTCTGGGGAATCAGATAGGGACTAGAGGTAGGGTTTTCGGTGGGCAACATTGCAAAGGCTTCTTTTTTTTTTGCAATAATCAGATTTCCCAACTATTTCATTTATACTAACCCATGATATAAGTAGGGTCATGTAATAAACTACATAAGATTCTTTTCTAGGTATGTTCAGCAAAAAAAAGATTACTTTCTATGTATTATAAAAAGTTTCTCAAAATTATGCTTAAATTTTTTCAACTTGGGTAGTAATTTTTGATATCCTAATTAACTACTACAAAGTATCAATCCATATCCACTATTACTAGATATTTACCTAAATTAATCATGTCCACAAAATCTTTTGATCTGAATTTTTAGTCAAACTAACAATATTATTTGGTAATAAAGAATATGGTAGACTATAGTACCCATTAAACCCATGATTAAGAATTAATGAGGTAAGACAAAATCTCGTGAACGAAGATCCTTTGCGTGAAGATATAACATGACCAAATTTAAGGGATCTGCTTGTACAATAGAAACTACAAGAGATCGATTACGTAAACAAAAAAACAGTGTTGACATTCTCACATCTAACCTCTTTATCACTCCTAGAGGTTAGATCTCTCATTCTTTAACTATGTCTCTCTCTTATTGTTGCACTCTCTTGTAGTTCTTGTTAGAGAGAAACACAAGAAACGATTTTGTCTTTTAATTGTCTACATTGTTAATAACTTTTGATCTCACACAACAACACAACATAACACACACATACACACATATAGTTATATTTTCTCCACCCACTTGCTACACTAGACTCACTTAGACCTTACTCCTAGATTGTAGCTTGATCTTACACAAGCCACTCTACACTTACACATTGGAACTCTAACAATAACAATTAACATCACTACTCTACACTAACAACATAACACTCTTTAACTACTCTAGTTTAGCAAATCTACTTAGAACTTAACTAAGACCATATTCATTTCTAGCCTATTATAACCAAACCACACCCAAACATCTTCTTCTATGAACTAGTTGTAAAGTATGTGTATTATTCATCAGAGTGAAGAAGTATTTTATAGAAAAAGGGTTTTCTATACTTGATAGAATCATATCTTAGGTAAATAATATTTACATACGATATATCTTTAGCCTAATACGCAACCCCCCCCCATTATATATATATATATATAAACAAAAATCAATCTTTTGAAAAATACAAAACGACTTACATGATGCTTAAGGCTAGAGATAAACCCTGTGAAGTTGCTGCAATAGAAACTGGAATGCATCTTTCTACGAATAAGCTCTTTCTAATTCTTATGCCAATATATACAATGGAATGTGACACGTTTAGACACTTTTAAATAATTTTATTCCTTTTGAGGCACTTATGAGGGAGAGGGCACTTTTTCTATTATTTGATTTCTTTAAAGACATTTTTACCCTTAAACTTTTCTTTTGAAATTTAACACAAATTAAATATTTTCTCTCTCCACGATCCTTACGTAAATAAAAAATCAATCTCTCTCTCTCTCTCTCTCTCTCTCTCTCTCTCTCTCTCTCTCTCTCTCTCTCTCTCTCTCTCTCTCTCTCTCTCTCTCTCCACGTCTCCACAACTTTTGGAGAAGTTTCTTAAACAATTCGATCTCGATTATCTCAGGAATTTGGTAAAAGTTTTGTGTCCATAAGGTCTCAGAGGTGGTGTCCATAATAAAGAGTCCATTTAAATATATCCATTCAGAAAACTTTTTACTGATTCATATTCATTCTATATACCATGTCCATAATAACAGGAGATTCGATTAACCGTAGTTTGTAAATAAACCAAAATTTCATGTCCATAAGGTCTTGGAAGTGGAGGTCTCTTCAAAACTGAAAGAAAAATCAACAAACAATTATTTGGTGTCCATAATAACGAGTTCATTTAAATATATCCATTCAGAAACCTTTCTACTGATCTATATCCATTCTATATACCATGTCAATAATAACAGGAGATTCGATTAACTGTGTTTTGTAAAGAAACCAAAGTTCCATGTCCATAAGGTTTTGAAGGTAGAGGTCTCTGCAAACCGAAAGAAAAATCAACAAACAATGTTTTGATGTCCATAATAACGAGTCCATTTAAATATATCCATTCAGAAACATTTTTACTGCTCTATATCCATTCTGTATACCATGTCCATAATAACAGGAAATTCGATTAACCGGAATCTCGATGCTACATAGATGAAACGAGTTTGACACATGAGAGAGAGCAAAAATCAAATCAAGCCGCCATTGTTGAAGAAGAAGAAGTTTCTTAGATAACTGAATCTCAAATTTATGTCAAAACAAATATTTAAATTGCAAAATAAATCACAATCTTAAAGAAACCAAGGCCTCGTATTCTCCAATTAGTCCAGAGAGAAGAGAAAGCCATCGCGTAGAGTGGATTTGGAGATTAATTGCAGATTTGGAATTGAAGATATTCTGGGAAATGTTTTTTTCTTAGATAAAGCGAGGAAAAAAAAAGAAAAAAAGAGAGAAGAGATGGGAAAAGGAGAGAGAAGAGATGACCGATGGAAAAAAATATAGTTAAAGGGTAAATAAGTAAAATAATTTATCTAAAGTGCCTTCTCCATTTAAAGTGGCTAATTAGGAATTAACTTTCAAAAAAGTGTCTAATCACGTAATATTCTCTTTTTAAAATCAATGAAATTTTACATAACCATCAATTTTTTAACCTTCTCAGAACTTTATTTACAAAGAAAATCTTAAAGTTCTATCGAGATAGTGCAAATAATTCAAAACATTTTAAGCCAAATATGTTCTACAAACCTGTCACAATCCGTTTTGGGGTCAAAAGGCACAGCATTAGGAATGGCACATTTTTCAGGCATACCAATAAGTTTTGTAAATCGAGAATCTTTTAGAATTTCCTGGAAACATTTGCAAAGAGCTAAACGACCGTAGATTGTCTCTACATATCTGTTTACATCGTTTATGGCATAGCAACAATCCGCATGTGGTAGTCCGTTGGCTTGTTGCAAGCATGCACTTATCACTTGGCCTTGGGCCATTACACAGTGTCTATCACCATTCGGGTAAGTCACCATTTTAGCATTTAGAGTTGGGGATAGAACAACCAATAAAGTGATACAAACAACAAAGATTGATTTGCTCATGTTTGGTTGATTTTGATTAGGATCTTTTGGTTTAGTTTGGTTCATTTATAAGAAGACATGTTCAATGTATTAATATGCCAAGATTTTTTAGAAAGTGAAAGCAAAATTTAATGAATGTTGCTTTTTGTTTAAGAAAATATCCCCAAATATGCTAATGCAATTAATTATTAAGAGATATGGGAAAATCTAACTAAATATTCTTTACCAATAATGAGTTTATATTCATTGCCAATTTTCTTAAATTTGTAAAGAAATACATTGTCAAAATAGTCATGGGTGTTCGGTTATCCATTCGGTTTTGGTTTGTATCCATTCGGTTATTGGTTTTTTTGGTTCTAAAGTTTAGTATCCATTTGGTTATTTTGAAAGTTCGGTTTCGGTTCTTTTGGTTTTAAAAATTTATCCATTCAGTATTTTGCTTTAAATATTTTTGGATATTTCAATTATTTTTGGATATTTTTGGTCATTTTTGGATATTTTTCGATTACTTTCGAGTATTTTTACTTTTACATATATTTTCAATTATTTTTAATTATTTAGTCTAAAAATAACTAATATTTTTGAAAATATATTTATATTTCGGTTATCTGAAATATTTCCGTTTGGTACCGATTCGGTTTTGGTTATTTCGATTTTTTTGCTTCGGTTTCGATTCGGTACATTCAATTCGGTTTGTTTGCCCGGACCTAGTCAAAAGATAGCTAAGAGATTTTGACCCAAAAAAATAAAAGATAGCTAAAGACTAAGAGATATGGCAAAAAATTTGTGAGCAAATATAAATTGGAGATTACTTTACTAGAACCAATTATAAAAAAGGTGTAGCACAAACTTTTCATATAAGAAGTAGGGCCGGGCAAAATATTTGTTCGATCAGTTTCGATTCGATATTCAATTTAATTCGATTCAAAAAATCCGAATATCCGTAAGATTTAAAACCAAAACAAATAGAAAAATAAAGTATTCATAAAAATCGAAGCAAATAATAAATATTATTTTTTTAAAAATCGAATATCCGCTTCTATTACGACATTCGCACTTTACGGGACTTTCTATAACTTGCATCCGCATTGATCTAAGTTGATAGACCATATTGTAAAACATTCTTTATACGATTCTCAATGTGCGTTTTTTTTTATAGAAATTCGGATTGCATCTCTCAGATTTTGGTCTTTCCTTAACCAATTTCGAACCACTGTCAACTGCTTTCTTCAGATGGATTGACGTCTAAACGGTAAACCGTTCTTTATTTCCACTTTGATTGGGCCACTGAACGACTTAGCTTATGAGAGATTTCCCATCTTAAATCGCAACACTTAAGATCAACCGTCTTAGATATGTAAAGCAATCAATCACTAGTGCAATGTTGATCCTCACATTTAAAAAGATGGTTCCGCAAGAACAGGCGAATAAAAGATCTAAGTTCCACCAAAAAACCATAAGAAAACAAAGTCATGAGATAGTTAAGTCAATAGGGGTTGATTTCTAGTGAACGGGTAACCATTTCAGATATGGTTGGTTACAAGGGCTTATGAATATATCATTTCGCTCCCACGATGAAAATTTATGTAAGAAGACTTCTCGCAAGGTGCTCCCGAGCTGTTGCCAATGCTTGAGTTAATGTCTACAATACAAAATCCAAAAAATGGTCAACCGCATGATTGATATAAAGATTATCGCTTTGCTCGAAGGTAGTTTAGTAGTAGTCATATTGCGTCTCACCTGTTCAGAGAGTGAACCACTTGCTTCTGCGCTTTGCATTGCTACTTTCCCCGCAATAACATTCGCGTCTGTTTCAAGTACCATCCTGAACAAGTTTCATAAGACAATACAAAGATGAGTATCACAGTGATAGGGATTCAAAACAGTTAAACTTCTTTATCTAGTTACTAAAGAATTACACTTTCGAGAGACTTCATTAGCGAGAAAAGTCTCTACACTCTCAACCAATGCCCAAACCAAAACCCTCAACAAATCCAAAATGCCCCTAATGAATTCTCTAAGCTGTCTTTTAAGTCTTCAGCTATCAACTAACGGACGTAAGGTCTGTTCCTGAATTGGCAAAGCTACATATCCCATAACCCCCCCTTAGGCTAGTTGCAAATATTCTGCACTAGACTTAACAAGAACGCTTCAACACACGGCCAGAAGTTGTTCATCAATGATCAAACAATAAGTTCTCATAGTATCTAAGTACCAGATCTCACTATGTCCGTATTTAGCTCAACTCCATCAGCATATTAGAAAGCTAATTGTTAAGATATGAAGAGCAAGCTAAACTCAGCAATCTTTTAACTCTACACACCCATGTTTAAGAGTTGCAATAGATTTCCGAACTCAGTAATCTTTTAACTCTTGTGCAAGGCTAAAATGATAGATTTCCGAATTTAACATAGTAAAAAAATCGTAGAATAGTATTTGAAAGCATATGTAGCATACCCTTGATCAACCATCTCATCAAGGCACAAAAAGATGAGATCCAAGTTTTCAAGGGCTTCCATCTTTTCAACATTGTTCCTGTAAGGAGAAAGGATGTTCAACTTTAATTTCGTATATCACTGATCAAGAAAGGCACATAGTCATTTGTTAAGGTGGGTTAAATACCTCAGAAGTAACGCAACAGCATCAAAAAAGCCTTGAAGAACAGATGATAAGACGAGCTCGTTTTCATTTTCACCTCCAGTAACAAAGAAATGCAGGTCCTGGGCAAACTTATAGACAACAATATTACTCTCCAACAGTGTGATCTCAGCTGCAAAAAGTAAACATAAAAAAAAAAAATTATACACACCTACAAGTTGTTTGAAACAGGAAATATGCACATATGTAATCAGGAAACCCAATAGACAGCCAACAAGTAAAATATAATCTGAAGCTTTCATACTCCTATGATACAACAAACAGAGAACTACATATATAAATACTGTACATGTGTTGAAGTTTCAATTTGATCTTACCTTCTGTGCGAGCATTGGTCTTGGAGGTTTTCGAGAAGACATATTTTTCAAAAGCTAACTTGGAAGCATTAGTTGCCCAATCATCGGAGTAATACTTGACAGCCACACGCTTTCCTTCAGAGTCTAGAAGAAGAATGTTCTTTACCAAAGGACAAGAATCCTATTCATTGTAGACCAGATAGTCAGCATGTAAGTACTAAGAGAGAGAAGCACAAGCAGAAGCGAGAATCCTTAAAATGGATCATGTAAGTTTGAACTTCTACAACAGCAAAGTAGATAAAGATCACCAGTCCAACTATCACCAATCATATGGACAATTACACAGGGTCCAAAGCCTAAGTTTCTTGAGTATTTGTTGCCACCAATCAAACTAAAAAGCTAAATCAGCTACTCAATACTCATCATCTATGGCTTGACCAGATAGGCCAATCAAACCTATGGTGCTAAATGCTAATACATAAATTTGCTAAAAACACTTAGGACAAAAGATAATACAAGCTTTAGTTAAATTCAACCTGGCCAACAAAAGGACATACAAAAACATGACACACCAGACAAATGGCAGCTCCAACAGATAGAATCCAAATTATTTTGCATCAACAAACAAATGATGATATTGCACAAAAGCAGATTCATAAGCAATTGGAATTTTCTCAGCAGCAAAAGAACGTTTACAAAAATCTACCAGAACTTATGTTACTTAGACAGTAACAAAGCCTAATTATGCTTCCAGATTGAAAGATGCAAACAATCTTAGAACAATAGGGGCATGAACCTAAGATTCGTCACACCTTCTGAAAACATACTTACCCACTCAACAAACAAAACAAGAAAAAATCAATCTTAACATAGTGATCTTATACACAAACAGAGGAGATTATATTACACCACAATGCAAAGAATCTCATAAGTGTAACAAACCATAAAGCATCACAAGACTATTTACAGACAACAATATAATGATTCTTAACAGTATACAATGAGCTTAGAGATGTACTTACATTAGTCCCTGCCATTGTTTTTGATTCAAAATATACCTGAAAATAGTGATAAATTAAGTGTTATAACCACACACTACAAACACACAGAACAAAAACTGAGAAATCTATCTAATACATTTAGTCTAAGAAACAAAACTAGCACTGAATACACCAAGATCTAAGAAGAGAGTACTAGATCATCAGGGAAGATCTTAAAATTAAGGTTTCTACATAACCTCTAAGTCAAATTTCGATTCTCAATCTGAAAAACTTAACGATCAGATCTCTTACTGAAGCTATGAGAATGATAGATCATAATGGCAAATTGAAAACAATTAAAAACTTAGAAATCTACAGAGCCAAACAAAAATCTCATCAAAACTGTGAACGATAACAGAAAATATTTTATTCAGATCTCTAGAGAATGTCAATGGATCTTTCATCGATCTGACGAAATTAGAACGTAAATCATACGAATCTCGATAGGGATGAAGAAGCAATCAAACGGAGAAGACAAACTCGAGAAACTTTTACCTTTGAGATGGCTTTTTGAGCTGAAGAAGATGAGAGCTTGCGACGATGGTATGGAACTAACTGTTAAAGAAGACGCGAAGGTCTGATTATATTTTAGAATGAGTAGTCGGGATTCGGGAATATTGCAAATTAAACCCCAACATTTGAAATTATACAAACAAACCCAACATTTGAAAATCAGGAAACTCAAACTTAATTGTATAGTCTCCCGTTTACGCAAAATTAAATTAATAATAATATAACAAAATATGGTAAATTTCTCAGATAAATTCATCAAGGAGTATTTTGTAATTAATGTGTAGTTGGAAAAACAATATAATACTAAAATTTCAAAAAATAAAGATAATTATGTGAAAAGTTGTCTCTAACAAAAAAATGGAAAAACTTGTATATTTATATGAGAAGGATTGTAAATATTTTCGAAGATAAATTATAAATTACTTCTTCACCTCAAAATTTACTTGTTGAGGTCGTAAAGTCCGGATACATTGAGTTTGTAGAAATTCTACTTCGTTCGTGTCTCGACCTGCTATTGGAAGTTGATGATAACAATCAAAATCTATTTCATATTACTGCTTCAAATCGCCATGCAAACATTTTCAACAAAAATTATGATCCCCGAGCTAGGTAGGATTTGATAGTTTTGTATAAAGGCCCACTCCAAAATAATATTTTCCTTGTAAATGTTTACCATCTTCGGATCGGTTACAACAACACTTCAGATGCAAAGAGAACTACTATGGTCCGAGGTACAAAAAGCACAATTTATATGAAAAAGATTGTATAAATTTTAGTTCATATATTTAATTTTTTATATATTTTTTAAGTTTCAGATTTTAATAATAATTTAGGAAAGAATAATTTTCCAAATATAGAATAAATCTTTATATAAAGATACCTAAAAATGTTGAAATATGATAACTTGTCTCTAACAAAAAATCGAAAAATTGGCATATCCTTAAAATATGTAATAAAATTAAAATTAGATCTAAGAGATGGGAGGTATACATTTTATTTCACTTTTGAAATATTTTTTTTGTTAAATACTAATTTTGGAACCTTTGGTAGACAGTTATACCATAATCATTTATAGATAAGAATGGAAATTATATTTGTGCCATCTATGCACTAAATATTATAATCGCCATTAACTTGAGAGTCTTGACCAGAGTCCTTGCAATATTAAGAAAGTTCAGTTCAAATAACAGACACATAATTTGTTGTGGAGAATCATAAAACTAATTCATTCATACCTCAAGTGCTTTATCAAAATCATCTAGCTTATTGATCCAGAGTGCTTCTGGCTTTCAGAGTTGATAGTACCCAGTCTTTTATTCACGTAATCTAATTATGCCTTTAATGCATCTATTTTGAAGGATCTCTAATCATCGAGATAAGATCCTCTGGGACGTAGTCATAGCTTCTTGATGAGTTCACTGTCTTGCCATATTTTTAAAAACCATTCTTTTCCAAGACCACATCAAGATCGGGACTGATGTTTATTTCTCCATTGAGAACTCTTTGGACAATTGCTAATTTGGACTCTAACTTATTCCGCTCAAAAGTTAAAATATCCACCATATAATCATGTGTATTAGGAGTAAGATTAGTTACTAAAACAAGACCATTGCCTTAATAACTAAAACAAGACCCATAGTGTCTGATTTACATACCTTCCTTTCACCACACCATTTTAGCCTCTCTTCCTTAAAATCTTGAAGGACCAAAAAACTGATATTAATATTAATTAAGTGATAACTAATTATTTATAGAGAGGAAACAAAACAATGAAAAATGGGCTATTCTTACTCTGCTCGGGAGATTCATATTTTGTGTGGACATTAGTTTTGTTCAACAAACGCATGTTGTTGGTCCTAATGGTTGTGGATAGTCTCAAAATTCCAAGACATCCTCTTCGATTTTTTCATCATTATTCAGAAAAAGCTTCATCTGCTCTTCAGTTAACAACAATGTTATGTCAATTGACATATTATCACTGTCATTCTTGTAGCCTTGAAAAAGAAACACATGAATCAAGAATAAGTATACAGAAATTTTATGATAGTTTACGATAAATAAAAAGCTTTGAATCTACCTTGATAACTTCGCGTTTCTGATATTATAATCTAAGATTCGTTTATGTCTTGAAGTGCAAATATGACATAAATATAATTTGCACAAGAAATATTAAATTAGATTAGAGATATTTAATCTAATTATATACAAAATTTCTTTTTTAACTCAAACCATAAACGAATCTAAGCATCAATACCCATAATCAGTAACTCTCAAAATCGTAGTAAATCCTTACCTTCTAATTATGTTCTACCGCCATTTCAGAGAAAAAGCACAACAAATCAATCGTTAAGAGATAAAAATCCTTAAATTGAGAAGTCGCGTGGAATGAGTTTTTATATCTTTCAGTTTTTACCTAGGTTCTCATATGTTTTCTTCTTCTTAATTTCATATTTGCCCCTGAAGTTTTTTTATTAAAAAATATAATTTATTTCCTTAATAATACCATAACCATATGTTCTTCTTAGTTTGTTAGGGAGAGATCTTCTTTAATGACATTCCTTAGATATCTATGAATCGCCATTATAATTTATATAATATTTTTTGTTCAAGTATAAAATTTATAGTTTTAAGTGATCCCCTTAAAAAGGAATGTAAGTGTTATATATTTTAGTGTAGATTTGAAAAGATTTAAATAATTTTTGTGATTTTTTCTTTTAGTTTCCTAAATTTTAGAAACAAAATTGATTTATATTTAGATTTGAGAATAAATTTGTTAAAACATTAAATGCCAATGACATTGGGTTGTAAATAAATCCCAACTTGAGGATTTATTTTATAAAGGTGTTGCAAAAATGTATATGTAGATATGTTCTTCTTAGTTTGTTAGGGAGAGATCTCCTTTTATGGCATTCCTTATATATCTATGAATCGCCATTAAATTTTTTTTATTTTTTTTTGTTCAACTATAAAATTTATAGTTTTTAAGTGAAACTAGAAGAAGAAAATTAACTAGGGTCGTTTAAATTTTTGTTCTTAACCTACTACTAAAAGATTTGTAAACTTTATTAGATGGAGTTAGTTGATCACTCCATTTTACTTTGTATGTGGATCTGCCGCCTACAAAGATGTTTAAAGACGGAAAACCGAATATCAAAATAATGTGATCCTATTAGAATGAACCAAAGTTCTCAATTAAGAGTAACTCCAATTGTTTGCTTCAAAAAAAAAAAAAAATTGAAGTTTCTTCAAAATAAATGAAAAAATGATGCAAGACTTTTTCAATAGTTTCTTTCATTTTTCTACTTCAAAAAGAACATTGTATACTATCTATATTTTATTATTAATTGGTAATAATATCCTTTACTTTCTAAATTTATATATTTTACACATTTATTTTATAGCAAGCAAATAGTTCAACAAATTTTCTCTAGAGTAAACATTATTTTAAATCAAACCACATTGCATAACATGAATAAAAAAAATCAAATTTATGATGCAATTGTTAAATTGTAAAGATCATTTTGTAAATAAAAAAAATTATCTTCAAAATTTGAAGATACTTAAGTCTTTCATTTTTAAGATGAAAATAAAGTACCATTGGAAAAAATCTTTTTATTTTCATCTTCAAGATGAAAGAAATGTGAAATTGAAAGCACCATTGGCGATGGTCTAAAGCATTTTAGCGAAGAACGATTTCGACTTGTCCACGACCACAAGAGGAATTTGTTACAGATTTGCCGCACATAGTCTTTAATCGACATGGAGTTTGGTGGTTAAAGGCGTTTTCCCACTAAAAACTGCAAATTGCATCAACCGTAGTAGCTTTCAAAATTAATCCGACGACATGGACAATAGAGGAGCTTTTGAACTCCCACTCTTAAGACCTCTAGTATCAAAACTATTGGGTAGGAAATATTAAACTATAAAAATGAATAAATAATATAAAATATATAAGCCTAAAAGATGAATTTCATAAAAAGGTAAGAAAACGAATTCTTTAACTTTTCTACTTAACCCCCATCGGCAATTTTCTCTTTCCCTCACCATGAATGATCATCAAACATTAGAAAACCTAAAAGAAGATGCCATAGACAAAGCCCACTTATCTTCAGACCAAAGATGTACAAAATAGTCAGCCATTTTTCATTTTGTTGCACCTCTGAAGAAGAAGCAGAACAATACTCTTACTGCAACTAAAGCCTTTCCACCTTCTAGCCAGCGCCGAAGTAACCAAAAGAAAAAAAAAAAAACCAAAGAGAATAAAGAAAAGAAAAGAGAATGAAAAACTATCTTCCATCTGAAAACCCCGAACAAAATCTGATCACGAGTCGGGAGCTATGTCCTCAGTTGCTTCTTATATGATAGGCAGCTTCTGCAGCAGTGATGGCTTGAACTTCTTGCACTGTTTTTATAAAAGATGTAAAGTAAAACGAGTTAACAATGATGAGAGAAATTAAAAGAAACCAAGGAAGAGTGTTGTTGTGTCCTTTACCCATTCTCTCATCTCCTCCATTGTGTGGGTGTATTCGTCGCTATCATTCTCATCCCAACCAAGGGATTTAAGGAATGCAGCCTCTTTTGGATCTGGACGGACTGCCGATTCAAATCTACTAATCCTTTCTGCAACGTTAGAAACTTTCTCGACACTTTCCATGATTTCATCTCTTTCTGCAGCTTGTGGACTTGAAGGGTCACTAGCTACAAGCTCCTTAGAACTGTTTGCCTGTTCCTCCACTGAAGACAAGATGCAAGAGCTGGTTTTTGATGGATCAGTTGAGATGTTCGTACATGTTTTTTGCTTCAAAGCACTGTAAAATGCATGCCTGCTCTGAGTTTGAGCCAAGGAAAGTTTCTTTTCAGCGGCTTTTCCAGCTAACATGTTTACAGAAGCTCCCCTGAGATCCCTTGGACCATTTGTGCTTCTCACAGAAGCAGTAAATTGTGTGGATGGGGCAGTGGTCGGCTGGCTAGCGGCAACTCGGCTGTTGGGTGGTGAACCTCCAGCAACTACCCCATTTTCCCTAGCAGGTTTGAGAATCACCAGCTTCTTAGTCGTATCAGGCTTGATCTGACTACCAGGATTAGACTGCATATTACCGAGCATCACAGAGGACTGCTGTTGGGTATTTCTTGAAGAAGCAAGACCGGTTTCACCACTTCGAAACATTGGTTTGGTCTTGGATTTATCAGAAGAGTTATGAACCTGAGAAGTCAACCAACATATACTCAATGTAGCCCAAGGTAACTGACAGAAAATAAGATCAACTACGGAAAAAACTTACTGAGCCCTTTGGTGCTGAAGGCACAACCGGTATCAACTGCCTAGATTGCCTAATAGCTCGGTCCTCAAGTGTTTGTGCCTTTACAGACCCCAAATACAAAAATCTGTTAGAAAAAACAAAAAAGGTAGTGTACTATTAGCAATACAAAGATACAAAAAATACCTGGGGTGGTGTACCAGTTCTTCCTGGAGCCTGCACCAATGCTTCAGCCATGTTACGACAAGCTGGTCCAGATAAGGTAGCCGAATTACCCACATTAGCATGGGATTCAGCACCACCACTCTTCTCAATAACATTGGGAACCTCTGCCAGAGCCGATGTCCAACCTTCCCCGATAATCAAGGCTGGATTAGCAACTGACAAGCTCTGAGCAGTAGGACTTCGACCAGGAGATGAGATTCTTACAACGTCTGGGCCTCCATTTCTCTCTTCACCTCTAAGCAAAGGAAAATCCTTATTGAAACCCATTCTTTTGGAGCTCTTTACAGGGCTAGTTCCAGGAAGTATACCATGTCCGTTGAAAGTATTAATGTTTCCACCATTTTTATATCCTACTGTAAATCCTTGAGCCAGATGGTTTCCCTGTTTCCTTGTTGTCATTGAATGTGATCGTCTCAGTGGCTCCTCTCCCCTACCAATCAAGAAGGTTCCAAAAGGCATAGAACTATCATTGTCCCATGGATCCATGTAGCTCATCCTATCCTTCTCCCTGCTCCGATCTTTATCTCTGTTGCTCCTATTAAAGTTGAAACTACTATATGCATGTTTTGTAGACCCATTACTAGATCCCCTCCTCGTATTGGTGGAAGAAGACCGGTCGAGAAAAGGAGACCCAACTGAATCAGCATCACTTCTGCTCCTAGCATTCCTATTCTTGCTATTACGTAAAGAATCTAAACCAAAACGAAAAGAAAACATACTTACAACGCTATTCACAATGCTATGAACAAGATATAACAATTACGAACTCGAGCATACCTGAAAGAGAATTTGAACTCCCAACACCAGAACCATGTCCTGAACTTCTCAACCATTCAGGAACTAAAGAGGGTTCGCGTTTTTCCATTATGAAAGCTATACTTCATCAGATAAAAAGAACAATTCAATGACCTCTATCACTCTCAAGAACTCTTCTTAATTCTTCCTAAACATCTAAATCACCTACTACCACAAAGGGCAGGGAAGAAAAATCCAATCTCAAATCAAAACCAAATGAATCGAATCGTCTCAATGATGATTAAACCCTCTACACATCCATCTCTCACACAGATGGCTAAGACACACTCTAAAACCAACCTAGAAGATCATCATCATCATCTAAATCCACCAATAAGGGAACTAGCCTGATGGGCACTAAACCAGAAACCCTAACCACCTAATCACTATTCCTAGAATTCAACAAAACAACGGCAAAATTCGTATCAACGCATCAACAGAAAAAAAATCTCCCTCAGAAGAAAGAAAATCGAAACAACGGGTTCAACGAAAGAGACGAAGAACACAGAACCCAGAAGAAAAAGAAGAAGTTTTATAGATTCAATCGTTTAAAGAAACCAATGGCTTCTTCCCCAAACAAGAAAAAAGAGAGAAACTTATTAAAAAAACCAAACGATGGAAGGAGAAAGCGAGTGGTGGGAGGAAGAAACAATTAGGGTTTGTGAGAAGAGAAAATCGAAGAGAAAAATTAGGGTTTTTGCGATGGTGCGAGAGAGAAGAGACTGGTAGCGAAGAAGAAGAGAAGGAGGCGAAATGTTTTTTTTTTTTTGGTTTGTTTGGAGAAAACTTGTTCAAGGAACGAAACGCATGAACAAACAGCAGCCTCTTTCTTCTCTCCGAGAAAGCTCTCTCTTTCTCAAGTTTTTATATATACTATTTTTTTTTTTTTTATAAACCTTTTTTTGTTATACTAGGTTTTTCCTAATTTGTGTATAAGTTAAATTTTTAGAACATAGACAATGATCAAAGTTCATAACTGTATTTTTTTTTATTATAATTTCAGAATTAGAAAAATTGCAAGAAAACTTATTATTTCTATAGTTGTTTATGTATTTATAAAAAAATAAATAATTGTATTTACTTAACTTTGTTTACCCACATAAAAGACTTTCGTGCTATGGAAAAGGGTTAAGACTATTTACGAACGAGAAGAGATTTATTAGTTTATACGAACGGAAAGAGATTCACCTGTATTAACGTACGAAAATGAGGATTTAGTTGAACTCTTACAGGAAAAGAGAATAAAACAGTTTTAACGAACAGAAAAGAAGTTTATATATATTTTTTCTGTTATATTAGGTTTTCCTTATTTGTGTACAAGTTAAATTTTTGGAACAAAGACAATGATCAAAGTTCATAACTGTATTTTTTTTTCTATTATAAATTCAGAATTAGAATAATTGCAAGAAAACTTATTACTTCTAAAGTTGTTTCTATATATATAAAAGAAAAAAAAAAGAAAAAAATAATTGTATTTATCTGACTATGTTTACCTACGTAAAAGACTTTCGTGCCACGGAAAAGGTTTAAGACTATTTACGAACGAGAAGAGATTTACTAGTTTACATGAACGAAAAGAGATTTACCTGTATTAACGTACGAAAATGAGGATTTAGTTGAATTTTCGCGGGAAAAGAGAGTTAACGGTTTTAACGAACAGAAAATGAGTTACTTGTAAAAAATACTTAGCATATGTTTAAGTGAAATTTCTAGTTAACTATGAGAAACTGTTTCACGCCCTTTGGAATATATATGGCAACTTGATCAATGTATATGACCAATTTTAGCTAAGTTATCAATTTTCTTACTTTTTTACACATATCATATAAGTTACTTGTAAAGTACACTATTTTTTGATATGATCAATTTTAAAAAGAAAAATATTATTATTTAAGTAAGATATCTAAATATTAATTTTAATATCTTTTGATAAATAATTTACTATAATTAGTTAATAGACATTAGTGATCATAAATATATTACCAGATTATGTAATACAATTATTAATAAGTATTTTTACCAAATATTAATTGAATTTTAGCCTAAATAGTTAATCAACATTAATATTTCATTAACATGGTACCAAATTGCCTAATTATAATGTCAATGTGTCTGAATTTTAAATATATTACCAAATTATACATTAAAATATTAATATTTTGTTATAGTATTTATTTGAATAAAGAAATTTAGTATTTTCTTCCTATAAAAGGATGACTAGGAGACAAATTTTTAGATTTTTAAAATAAAAGGCTGACTCTTCCAGAACTAAATATAGATATATTATTTATTAATTAAAGGTTACTAAAGTGAAGTCTAAGTGATTTGGTTTAAGAATTTTTGTTTAGAATTTACAATTTTCAGTTTAGTTTTAGATAATTTTGTTAATTGGATATTGACATTTTGTTTGTAGCCAGAAGTTGTTGTTTTTAAAAGAAAAGCTTTATTTTTGCTACCCAATAATGATGAGAAGAGATTACATAAACAAATTAAAATCAATACATGATACGAACTAATCTAGCTAAACGATTTACTCAATAACTTCACCCAATTCGTTTCGAAATCTAAGCAATATATCCCTCAAAAAATCATAACTAACATAACCAACATAAGTGTTTCCAATTTTGAGCGAATGAGAACAAACTTCTTCCCTGACACTTAACTCTTCGTAAGATGATTAAAATAATATATGATTATTGCTTCTTCACACACACGATCTCTAAAGCAATTTACCCATTAAATCTTTATATCTATATATAAAAATAAGTTTGATACATTACTATGCTCTTTGATGGGCAAAAGTAAAAAAAAATTGCTTTGATTTTGTAGACGAGTTTTGGGCATGCAATTTTTATTTACATCTTTTCAACAAAAACAATTAAACAAAACAAAATTTTGCTTAGACATTGTCCATGTTAAAGTTCAAAAATTGTACGAAAAGTAAGCGGTAGAAAATTTTGCTCTATTTAGGTTTATCGAAGTAATCTTTCTATTTGTTATATGTTGTATAATTTATAGTAATATGTTTATTTAGTTACAATCTTTTCGTAGGTTAACTATATTACTTCTAACTTTTGTATGTTTAACAGATTTTTTATTTACCTCTATCAAAACCCTGCAAAACACACAATCAAACTCGCAATACTCTACTACATCGATTAACTAATCCACGACACTTATTTTCTTTTGTACTTAAAAGTTAAAAATATATTAACACGTCCTATAGTAAAGCGGTGTATGCCTCGTCCACGGATTCTAAAGTTTACACATGTTTTAAGTTTAACACCTTAAAACCATCTAAACTCTACTTTTTAAAAGGGTTTTATGCAAAAAAATCCTCAAACTCGTCTATTTTTACAACTTTATTCTTCAGATCCAAAAAATGCAAAATATCATATGAATTTCAAAATAATACACAATATAGATTTTTCGTTACTATCAAATTTTAAAATTTTGATAAATAATATATTAAATCGGAACCTCGAGATGAAGAGTTCAAGTATATCTTTAAAAGTTTTAAAAACAAATGTATGTAATCGTGAAAACATTTACAATATATATAAAATTGCAAAATAGGCTATTTTAGATTTCATAAGATTATTTTGTATTTTTTAAAACAACAAACTCAAGTCTACATAATTAATATATTCAACTCAAAACTCCAAACTGAAAGCTTAAGAAGCCCAACAATTGTAAGCCCAATTAAAAAGCCCAGTAAGTGAACGCGTAAACAAAAAAAGTAAAGACTCTCATGGAACAATCAAAAACGCCGAAACAATGCTTCGTCTCCGATTATTCCACGAAACACCGCGTTTTTGTTTACATTTCTTCTCTTTCTCTCTCTCTCTTCTCTCATATCTCTCTCTTCGCCGTCAGGTTTTGCCCAAATTTCTCGGTCTTCTTCACTCCCGCGAGTTTTTTTTCTCGGGAAAATTTTCCAATTCCAAGCTCCATTGAAGCCAAGTAAGAGGTGCGATTCTCTTCAATTTTGACTTGGAACTTGTAAATAGCGTATGGATTTGAGCTGGTTATGGACAGAATTCTAGCTCGTATGAAGAAATCAACTGGACGAAGAGGAGGAGATAAGAATATTACTCCGGTACGGCGGTTAGAGCGTCGCGATGCGGCGAGGAATATCAATTACGACGCAGCTTCATGTTCTAGTTCGTCAGCTGAAGATCTTTCCGTTTCGACTTCTTCGTTGATGACTCGCTCTTTGGAGTTTCCGGAGCCTACTAGTTTCCGAATCGGTGGTGGTGTTGGAGAGATGGATCGGATTTATCGGTCTCTTGGTGTTTCTGGTCCTGATGATTTGGCTATTTCTTTTGATGCTTGGGAAGCTTGTAAGAAACGTTCTTCTTCAGATGTTGTTAATAGGTTTAAGTCTTTTGATCTTGATAAGGTTCGTGATCAGGATTTGAGTGAAGAAGGTCCTAGTGGTGTTGTTGTTGGTTCTGATTCAATGAATCATAAGGTTCAGGGTCAGGATTTGAGTGAAGCAGGTCCTAGTGGTGGAATTGTTACTGAGTTGAGTGAGATTGGGAATTTAATCACTCCTGTGGATAGGTTAGTAGCTGATGGTGTGGTAGAGAATAGGCGTGTTATGGAAAGAACACCAACTATTGTGAAGTCGAAAGGGTATCTTGTACCAAATAATGTAGTGGCTGTTGGTGTTGGTGTTGGTGGTGGTATTAAGGGGCTAAGACCACCAGTACTTAAGCCTCCTCCGGCTATGAAACGACCCCCTATTGATCATCGGGGATCGTCTTGGGATTTCCTGACGCATTTCGCTCCAAGTGAAACAGTTAAGCGGCCGAGTTCCTCTTCTTCTTCTTCCGAGGATGGATGCGATGAAGAGGAAGGCAAGGAAGAGGAAGCGGAAGCGGAAGAGATGGGAGCTAGGTTTATCCAGTTGGGGGATACGGCTGACGAGACGTGCTCATTCACTACAAATGAGGGTGACTCCTCAAGCACAGTATCCAATACTTCGCCTATCTATCCAGATGGAGGAGCTATCATAACGTCTTGGCAAAAGGGTCAACTTTTGGGACGAGGATCATTTGGTTCTGTGTATGAAGGCATTTCTGGGTAAGTCTTACTGGTTGCTTGTGTTTGTTGAACTTGAAATCAGATACTTAGTCGCATGATGTTTTAAAAAAGTAGACACTCAATGAGGAATACTACAGTAGTCGGCTGACAAATGTGGTCCAAACGAGTCTTCCATTATGCGTTTGGCTAATGGATGTTTATGTTATATGTAGAGATGGGGACTTCTTTGCTGTCAAGGAAGTTTCACTTCTTGATCAGGGAAGTCAGGCACAAGAATGCATACAACAACTTGAGGGGGTATGGAAATGGAAGTTTCATATACATGGGTCAATGATCCGTAGCATTTATCACTTCTGTCATTATCTCATGGAGCAGTCAAAAGTAGGTTGCTAATCCACCTTACCTTTGCCATATTTTTCATTTTCTACAGGAGATTAAACTACTTAGTCAGCTTCAGCATCAGAATATTGTGAGATATCGTGGCACAGCCAAGGTGTGGTCCTGTTCTCTCTTTCTTTTTCTTAGTTGCAGTTGCCTAACTATTTCATTGTGCAATAATAACTCATTTCGCTGTTTTCAGGATGGGTCAAACTTGTACATTTTTCTTGAGCTTGTAACCCAAGGGTCCCTTCTAAAACTCTACCAAAGATACCAGCTTCGGGACTCTGTAGTCTCCTTGTACACTAGACAGATTCTTGACGGTTTGAAATATCTCCACGATAAAGGTTTTATTCACAGGTTAGACTAGTAAACTCTCTTGGTACAGCTGTAATTCCCAAGCATCTATCTAATTTCCTGCATCTCATGGGTTACTTATTTTTATCATTTTATGCAACAAAGGGACATCAAATGTGCAAATATATTGGTGGACGCTAATGGCGCCGTCAAACTTGCAGATTTTGGATTGGCAAAGGTTTTTTTCCATAAATAGATATTTATAGCTTTGCTCTAAAGTAATTACTTGGTCCATCGTTTAGTACCCTGATATGTTTGTCATTTTTTTTTATTTAGGTTTCAAAGTTTAACGACATTAAGTCCTGCAAGGGAACTCCATTTTGGATGGCTCCAGAGGTATGGTTTTGGGAAACTTTCCCAGTGATTTACATTAATAGAAATGTTCTGGTCTGGGCTTTATAACCTCAAAAACTCCTGGTTATGTTTGCTTCAAATATTTGGTGAAATTTTCTTTATATCAGTTAATGGTTTTTGATAATTGTAAGTATGTATGTTAATCGTACGTAACAGATGTGGATTCATTTCACTTTCATTGTACTTGAGGCTATACTTGTATGGTTATATCTAAATAGAACATAATCATTTGATCAGGTTATTAACCGAAAGGATAGTGATGGCTATGGAAGTCCAGCTGATATATGGAGCCTCGGGTGCACTGTGCTGGAAATGTGTACTGGTCAGATCCCCTACTCTGATCTCGAACCCGTAAGTCTTCAAGATTTTCAAACTTTTGAACTGTCTTAATAATCTTAAACGACATTTGAAGTGTCTACTTTATGGGATTTTATGAGTTAAAAGTCAGAATTTGTGCAAACGCGCAGGTTCAAGCCCTGTTTAGGATCGGAAGGGGTACTCTTCCGGAAGTACCTGATACGTTATCACTAGATGCTCGGCTTTTCATACTTAAGTGTCTTAAAGTGAACCCGGAAGAGCGGCCAACTGCAGCTGAACTGCTGAACCATCCATTTGTGAGAAGACCCTTACCATCCGTGGGTTCAGGAGGCTCGGGATCAGCATCTCCCCTTCTCCGTAGATGAGGCTAATTTTAGTAAATTTCCTCAATAGGTGAAGTATTTAGTTGCTTTTTTCATGAGGATATTATCAGAATCAACAAAAGCTATATATTCTTCTAACATTGATGTCCTAATGTACAAAAGCAGGCATAACCCGAAGATTTATGAGAGATTAGATCCCAGAGAAACTATTGGGAGACACGAGACATGATTCTTCGACACACACACACGTGCGGTCGGGTTGCGCAGCAAGAGCCAAACTTACTTAGTTTCTGTGTCATTCGTTGGTTATTTGTTGCAAGTTATGTGTTGGGCTTGATTTTAAAACTGAAGAGCCTTATTTTTCTAGGAATTAGAAATGTCGACCTTGGGGTTTTTGGGTGTATAGGTTTTGTTTAGTTTTTTTTGTTAAATTATAGTGTATGTATGTCTGTATCTATATCATGTAATGTATAATTATAGTTGGTTCTTATAGTTCCTGGCTTGTTGTAACTGTGTACACACATCGATGGGTTTAAGTTCTATTTGTCTCATATTTTAAAGAAATCTGCTGCTCTAATCATCTATTAAAAAGTATAGTCAAGATATTTTCTATAATTCAGGTCAAAGCCACTTTAATTGAAGTCTATATAATTCAACTTGTTTTTTTTTCTTTTACAATATTGCCCGTTGAAAAGTTATTGGAAATGATGGATTTATAAAAAAATTCAAAAGTGACCAAAAAAAAAGATAATCGAAAGAATTTTGGCTTTGACCATTTTCAACGGGGATCTAAATGCCAGGAAAAAAAATACACAAGATACCTATACTTGGGATTATACCAAGTTTGGAGTACGACTAGATAGAATATTTGTTAGATTCGCTTTGATCCGTTATTCTACTCAATTTAATTATAATTTTCTAATCACCTAATTAATTATTTGAACTACTAGTTTTAACATTGAAAAGAGAAATATAAAATATTACTATTTTTGATAAAATTTTACTATTTTTGGATTAAATTTTATATTTTTATATTTTTTTAAAATAAATATTTAACAAATCCGATATATGATAATTAAATGGTTTAGATTTTAACGGATATTCAAAACCACCGAATATTTGGTCTCTCTCAAAGCAAATACAAAAAAAAAAAAATAAGTATTCTGATAAAGCAAATCGAATCACAAACAACACCAAAATCCCGGATATCTGCTCTCTGCTCAGCCCTAATTCGGAGGCTATACTGTCAATTCTGGATATTGGGTGCTCACACAGGTTATACAAAACAAGAATAGTCTCCAAGAGGTTTCATAGCCAAGTCTAACCCTATTTTGACTCTTTACGTTATTTCTCGTGTCTTTTTAGTGTCTTTTCAGGTATTTTATGCAATAAGACAATATTGGAGATAAGGAAACATTTTGTAGCAAAAACTAACGAAAAGGAAGCTAAGGACGACTTTGGTTCAAGAATCAGCAACGAGTGTCGACCGACACACTCTTGGTGTCGATCGACACTAGTTTCGGCCCAGCAAAAACCCTAGACGCTTTCGAGTTTCCAGAAGCTCAACTTTGTCCCAGAAGATTTCCCTATTTGCATTATTAGTCCCTGGACGTTTTTAGGGTCTATATATATTGTTTTTAGACCTAAGTTTCATTTATCAAGTCTTTTATCAAGTTCTTTGCAAACCCTATTGTAAGAGACATAAGCTATTCATCCATTGTTATTCAGAGTTTCATTCAGATCTATATACAGTGAAGAGATCCCTTCTTTCCCCTTCTCTATTCATTGTGTTTATGCTTTTTTATCTCAATTATGTTGTTTGTTTCATTCAATATGTCTGAGTAATCTGCTTGTTAGGAATAGGGTTTCTCATTAGGGATTCATATGGTTTAGTATATTGCCCCCTTTGCTAAGTTATCTGTAGAATTCTTCATCTTTAATTATACCTAATGTTATATCTAGAGTAATTAACTAGATCTTGAATCCAGACAATAGATATGTCCGCCATAGGTATTTGTAGTTGAATCTATTATTTGATCAGTTTGGTCTATAGGTGTGTAATAAGAATCGGCCTATTTACTAAGATGAACAATTGAACTCGTTAAGAATGCATATTTAGGTTGATAGTCTCTCGGCTTCTCCGGTCACTATTAGCTATAGATATAGGGAGTTTCGCGGCACGCCCACCGGTTATTCCATAATTAGAGTTTGAGTTTAAGAATGGTTCGATAACAACCTAGCTTTCATTAGATCTACTAACCAATAGCTTCCTGAGAATACCCTGTTCCTAGCTCTTTTCCTAATCGTTTACAACACAATCAATCTGCTGTTTTCTTATTTTGTTTTCTTAATATTTCACACATACCCTGCTAGCTTAATCTCGATATTTAACTCACTGTTTGAACAAAAGAACTCCTTGAATTCGATCCTAAAATACTGCAATTGATCTCTTATTTGAGAGAGTAGTTCTAGGTAATTTGAACCATATCAAATTTGGCGCCGTTGCCGAAGTTCTTGGGAATCATCATTGAGTTTAGTTTAGAGATTTTGTCTAGTTTTTACTTCTATTTTGTTACTCACGCGTTTCTTGTTTTCTTCTTTTCTGTGTTTCAGGTGTATGCCTAGGCAAACAAGGAGCACAAAACAGAAGGAGCTTATCAACTTGTCTGTTCTGGACTTGGGAAAACTTGAATGCACCAAACGAAAAACTCAGAAATTAGCAATGGCTGACAGAGTCATCCGAGCTGATGCAGAAGGAATTTTGAGAGATAAGGATGGGCAAGCCTACAATGAGGCTGGTCAGAGATTGGATGATCATGGAATCATCATACCTGAGGACGCTAATGAGGATCAGGCGCGCCTCAATGCACAATTAGCTGCTAGAGACGCAGCAGGGCTCGGTGTCGAGCGACACCAACTGGGTGTCGATCGACACCATCATGAGCAGCGCGCGGAAGTGATCGGTGTCGAACGACATAACAGAGGTGTCGATCAACACCAACACCAGATTCCTGCAGCTATTCCTCCAGCTGCGGAACCACGTCGTACTTTTGGGGATTTCAACAGGCCAGACCTGTTCTATTCTAATCGATCAGCGATTGTACCCCCACCATTCCAGAGAAACGACTATTAGCTGAAGCCTGGTTACTTTGCTTTAGTTGGTCAGCATCCTTTCCATGACTTATCTCATGAGCAGCCAATGGATCATATCGAGCGATTTGAGGATCTTGTTTTGAGCATAAAGGCTAATGGAGTCTCAGAGAACTACTTACTGTGCAAGCTTTTCCCTTATTCACTTGCTGGGGAAGCAGCTTCTTGGCTGAAGCAACTTAAAGCAGGTTCCCTCAAGATTTGGAGAAGCATCAAGATAGCCTTCTTGACCAATTTCTACGATGATGCTAAGTCTGAGGAGTTGCGAAACAAGCTGTCTACCTTCACACAAGGTCCAGCTGAAGCTTTCAAGGCCGCTTGGGTTCGTTTCAAGGAGTACCAACGAGATTGTCCACATCATAGTTTCAGTGAGGTACAACTTCTAGGTACCTTCTTCAGAGGAGTTGATTGGAGATACCAGATGGCTCTAGATGCAGCGAGCAATGGTAACTTCAATACACGTTACCCAGCTGATGCTACAGCCCTGATAGAGAACCTTGCTTGCAGCAACAGTACCAAGAATGCTGATTTTGAGAGGAAGAAGATTGCTGGAGCTATTTCAGGAAATCAGATAGCAGAGGTGAATGCTAAGCTGGATTCGGTTCATAACTTGCTCACAGGAAAGAAGCATGTCCACTTTGCAGCTGAGGAAGAGATTATTGAGCCTGAGCCTGAGTCAGAGGAAGGAGTCTTCTACATAGATGGTCATGAATACAGGAAGTTTGGGCAGCCACAAGGCAACTTCAGTGGCAACAGGTTTACATGGAACCAGGGTTCCTCCAACTACACTCCAAAGCCTCCTTTCCAGAAGACTTTTCCTCAAAACAACTTTCAAAGGACCTATGGAAATTCAACTTACTAAGCCCCCCCCCCTCCACCCTCATCAGAGACAAGAATGGAATCGATGCTTGAGCAGATTCTGGAGAGCCAAACAAAGCTTGTTGTGGAGTTTAATGGCAAGTTTGATGCTGTCTACATAGATCTTAATGGGAAGATCGACAATCTAAGCTCTCACTTGAAGAAGCTAGATGTACAGGTAGCTCAAACTACACAATCTATCAAGAGACAAGAGGGTTTTCTTCCTGGTAATCCTGATGCTAACCCAAGGAAGAGCTGTAATGCCATCTTGATCAGAGAAGGAGATGATGTGTGGGAGGAATTGGACACTGAAGACGAGTTGGAGCTCGCAGTTGCAGAGATGGTGTCGACCGACACCCTCATGTATCGATCGACACCATATGGGATGCTCTTTTCAGAGATGACACAATACGACGGTGTCGATCGATATCCCTCTAGTATCGATCGACACTGGATCCGGACTGCACCTTGTGAGGTGCAAGTACCTATGCAGCTCGAGCCGGTTTACACTCCTCATGTCCCCTATCCGAGGAGGCGTCGTTCTAAGCAGGAGATTCATGTTGCTAAGTGCACAACCATAATGGAGAAGATCCTCCATATTCTTCCTACGGATGCTTCAGAGACATCTTCCGCATCACTCAACAGGTATGTCAAGCAACTTGTTGACAATGGAATTAGTTCAGATGAAGCTAAGCTGCTTACCAGAGACATCTGTGCAATCATGCTGCCTAAGGCCAAGAAGGAGAAGGCACAGAGAGTAGATATAGCTGAGTACATCCGCACCATTACTCCTGGTCTGACCACTGAGAAACTTCCGGATCCAGGTAGCTTTGTCCTTGATTGCTCTATCTCCACAAGCAGATTCAGCCGCTCTTTGTGTGATTTGGGATCAAGCATCAACCTCATGTCCAAGTCTGTTGTTGAGAGACTAGGCATGACTCAGTACAGACCTACTCGCATCACTCTTCTCTTCGCGGATCGTTCCAAGCGAATCTCTGAAGGAATCCTTGAAGATGTTCCTGTTAAGGTTGGTAACTCCATAATCCCTGCTGATTTCGTGGTCCTGGACTATGAGAAGGAACCCAAGAATCCCCTTATCCTTGGAAGAGCATTCCTAGCTACAGCTGCTGCTAGGTTTGATGTGAAGAGAGGGAGAATCTTTCTCAAGGTTTGTGATTCAGAGATGGAGTTTGGCATGGATAGTTTAGAGCTTACTAAGCCTATCAGTTGCATTGCCTCCAGCACCGACACACCTCCCCAGACTGATCAGAATCCCACCACAGAGCCACACACAACGCTCCATCCCGTTCAGCTCGCCAATGAGAGTTGCAGGGCAACAGTGTCGATCGACACTACTACCTCTGTCGATCGACACCCACGGGTTTCACAGACAGAGGATTCTGCACATTCTCTTCAGCCCACACCACTTGAGGACCTATGTGACAAGTTTTCTTCTATCTCCTCTCCTAGTTTATCTTTGATTATTTCCTTGGATTATTCGAAGACTGCTTCACAAGATAACAAGCCTAGAGTCCCTCGAAAGCTTGTTTCTCCTGTTGTTTTTGCAGATGACGAGAAGAGTGTCGATCGACACACCACTGAGTGTCGATCGACACCAGTAGCTGCTCCAACCAGATCCGTTTACACACCGCCTTGGAAGGCAAGGATGCAGCAACAATCCACCCCACCACTCCACCCACATCCTAAACTCCGCCAAGTCAAGCTACTAACTCCAAACAAGCGCTTAGTGGGAGGCAACCCATTGGTTTTATTTTTCTTTTCCCTTTCTTTTATTTTCTTTTATTTTTAATTTATTTTTCCCGCTTTCTCTGGATTTGAATGCCACTGGGGACTGTGTCGTTTAAGTCTAGGAGAGGTTCTTACTAATGATGCTTTTATTTTTGTTTCTTATCATTTTTCGTTTTGCAGTTCATTTGGTTATTTATTTTATTTCCCAAAAAAAAAAAAAAAAAAAAAAAAAAAAAAAACGTTTTCTTTAGTCTAGTTAGGAATCATGATGTTTATTTCTCTTGTTTATTGCCTGATTGATGAGTGCTGCAGGTTCGAGTCAATCCGACTATTGGAAAATCTAGATGATAAACCAACAGACTTGAGGATATCCTAGTTTCCAACTCAACCACTAAGGCTGGAGCTAATCTCACTGCTCTTCCTTTTACCTCTTAAAACGGTTAGTATTCATAGATCTTGACTCCTTGTTCGTACCAGATATTGAGACCAATGTGAAAAAAAAAGGAATATGTTCCTCTCCCCTTATAAAAAGAAAATAAATAAATAACGAGAGATTGAGACGACTTTCGGATAGTGTATAGGGGTAGGAATGTTTCCTATGACCCCATTATTATACATTATTTGGAATGATCAATTACAAAGGTTGGAAAATGTCGAGGGTGTCGATCCAGTATGCGAGTTCCCCTTTGTTTACTCTCTAAAAAGAATAAGTCTAGGGGAGAGAAAGAACACCGAAAATATATATATATATATATATATATATATATATATATATATATATATATATAAAGAATGGTCAATTTATCATGGTATAGTACAAGAATGAGTGTAGAAGGATCTTGAATGTTAGCTTGTTTGATGAGACCGAGCGATGAAAGCCTGGTTTTGGCCCAGCAAAAACCCTAGACGCTTTCGAGTTTCCAGAAACTCAAGTTTGCCCCAGAAGATTTCTCTATTTGCATTATTGGTCTCTGGACGTTTTTAGGGTCTATATATATTGTTTTTAGACCTAAGTTTCATTTATCAAGTCTTTTATCAAGTTCTTTGCAAACCCTATTGTAAGAGACATAAGCTATTCATCCATTGTTATTCAGAGTTTCATTCAGATCTATATACAGTGAAGAGAGCCCTTCTTTCCCCTTCTCTATTCACTGTTTTTATGCTTTCTATCTCAATTATGTTGTTTGTTTCATTCAATATGTCTGAGTAATCTGCTTGTTAGGAATAGGGTTTCTCATTAGGGATTCATATGGTTTAGTAGATTGCCCCCTTTGCTAGGTTATCTGTAGAATTCTTCATCTTTAATTATACCTAATGCTAGATATAGAGTAATTAACTAGATCTTGAATCCAGACAATAGATATGTCCGCCATAGGTATCTGTAGTTGGATCTATTATTTGATGAGTCTAGTCTATATGTGTGTAATAAGAATCGACCTATTTACTAAGATGAACAATTACTTTAAGAATGCATATTTAGGTTGATAGTCTCTCGGCTTCTCCGGTCACTATTAGTTATAGATATAGGGAGTTTCGCGGCAAGCCCACCGGTTATTCCATAATTAGAGTTTGAGTTTAAGAATGGTTCGATAACAACCTAGCTTTCATTAGATCTACTAACCAATAGCTTCCTGAGAATACCCTGTTCCTAGCTCTTTTCCTAATCGTTTACAACACAATCAATCTGCTGTTTTCTTATTTTGTTTTGTTACTATTTCACTCATACTCTACTAGCTTAATCTCGATATTTAATTCACTGTTTGAACAAAAGAACTCCGTGAATTCGATCCTAAAATACTGCAATTGATCTCTTATTTGAGAGAGTAGTTCTAGATAATTTGAACCATATAATTGTCTTTGGAGCTTCCCAGAAATCTAAATGTAAAAGGTTAACCAGATGTTAAGGATAACAGTTTGGTTTAGTTGATAACAATATATACTAAATGTTATATTTTTGAATAAGGTGAATAACTATAGATTAAAGCGGTTTCAAATTAAATATGAAATAGTAAGTTCTTGATTGTTATGTTTAAATGATTATAGTAAGTTTAGTATCACCACTCAGGCACTCACCTCTCTTCTCTATCAATGCAAGGTTTAACATGTACCTAGAGACAAAATCAAATGGTAAGTAGTTTACCTTGGTACAACCTTAGGAGTGTCTTCTTTACATGTTGGACACCAAAACATTAGTTTCTTACCTTTCTTGATTGACAATATCATTTTCAATTGTGGGTACATTATGTTGTCTTGTTCCACTTAGACAACACAAGATACCTACCATAATCTATATCAATTTTTAAGATGGTACACATAATGTTGAATTTAGCTACACATATTCAACAAACATGGGTTTAGGCATTTATAAAATGAATATAAAAACACCAACCATACTCTGTCAATTTTAAAGATGGTATACATAATGTTGAATTTACCTACACATATTCAATAAACATGGGTTTAGGCATTTATAAAACTAATCTAAAAATTCCGCAAAGAGATGGAAATTCGACTTATAATAGTTCTTTTAATAATAGGATCTGTTAATGATAGTTATAAGACTATAAAAGTATAAGTTTTATGTGAAATCAAATACAATCTTACATATATATCAACCACAATCATTTTCATTGTTTCCTAGTGTATTGAGACCACAAAGACAAAATTTTCACTTGGAATTTCCAGCTTCTTTTGAAAGGTTTGATGTGAGCAAGAGCGGTGATGCCAAGATTTGGAGCCATTTTATTTGAAGGAGTAGCAAGAGCAAATATTTCGTGGGGAAAAGGTTAGTGTGTGTATTCTATCCTTCTGAGATTAAATGTGAGTGGATCTTCAATAGCAACAATTGCCACATATTTATATTAATCCAATTCGTGGGACAAAATTTAGGGTTTAGCTATAAATCATCGAGAATGATAGAATCAAATATTATTTAGTTTAGGTATATGCTTGATTTACTTGGTTGGGATTATTGAAATTTTGACTTTTTGGGCAAGATAATAACTGATAAATGATATAAATAGATTTAAGTTTAAATTTTCTATAAAATAATCAATGGAATTGAATATATGCAATCTTCGTAAGTGATGGTAAAGGTTTGGTGAAAGTTGAATTTGATTCTAATTTGAATTTAGATTTTCGAATGATTAAGGAATAGCTTAGACGATTTTGATTCAAATTTATTGCTTGCTTTATTTGTGCAGGCTGTAGATGTTTTTTTGTTAGTATTTTAATTAAAACATAGAGTCGAATATTAGAAACTAAGTTTTATTATAATCATCGCAATTTAGGGGATTGGGAGATTTTAGAAGTTATGATTTTATTCTTGATTGCCTTTTAACAACGTTTGTTATGGAAATATATTGAAGATGATTTCAAATCTTATTTATTGCTATTTATTTGCGTGCAGGCTACCAAAAAACGTACGAAGGCTATGTTAGTTATCCATATATTCACGAAGTCCATTTAGCATATAGCGTAAAACCATTTAAAATTTCACCCGAATATAGACCAGAGTATGCTCCAAGATCCGCGTTTTTATGTTATGTAAAATGGCCAATGTACCCATGGACGAATCTTTCATTTCTTCTTTGACTATATAAAAAACTACCCTTCACAATGTTGTAAAGTTTCCAATGATTTCCAATTCATAGTATAGATTCTTAAAATAAACATTTAAATATGACAATACATAATTTTACTGCAAAAAAAAAAAAAACTTCAAACGATTACAAATATTTTTTTCCAAATACTTTTCAAGTTTTTTATTAAGAAATGAATACAATTGTTTTGTTTTTAACTCTTCTAATTCTTGTTTCTTCATGTAAGTTTAAATTTATTTAATTAGGATATATGTAAGATATATATAATACTCATGGAATACTAATTGAATAATTTAAAATATGGTTAAAATTTTATAGGTACATCAATAGTTATGAAAAGCTCAAACTCAAAAGAGAGAACATACCCTGTTACTCCAGCATTGAATCCTCTAACTGGTCAACACTCTCTCCGTCAACGCCAACTGATTTTTTGTGATGAGTGTGCAAATGCTTGTTTTAGAAGGAAGAAGCCTGTGCGTTCTTGTCAACGATTTATATGCCGTTGCGCGATTAGAGATGTTGGATATTAAGACATTCTAATTTTGTTGTAAGATTTATAAATAATTTTAAAATATAAATTAATTACTAGTTAATGTTCTTCCTTGTATTTCTTTTACAGTATTGAACATGTACAAAAGTATGAAAAGCTAACTAGTATTACCCTAATCTAATAGGAACATGTAATTGGAAACTCAAGTTTTCCCGCCAAATTTTTGCCGTCAAAAAAATATTTTCCGCCAAACATTTTTCCCGCCAAATTTTTTTTTTCGTAACAAATTTTTTATCAACCAAAAAAATAGTTTTAAAAATCCTTGTAAATTTTTTTTGGCGGAAAATAGATTTACAAGGGATTTTAAAAGGGTTTTAAAAGATTTATAATGAATTTTAAAAGGGTTTTAAAACAATTTTAAAACTCTTTTAAAACAATTTTAAAACTCTTTTAAAACAATTTTAAACCCCTGTCAAAACAATTTTAAACCCTTTAAAAATCTTTAAAAAACCTTTGTAAATCTATTAAAGTCTTTTAAAATCCCTTGTAAATCTTTTAAAACTCTTTTAAAATCCTTTGTAAATCTTTTAAAACACTTTTAAAATCCCTTGTAAATATTTTAAAACCCTTTAAAAATTCCTTGTAAATCTTTTAAAGCCCTTTTAAAATCTCTTTTAAATCTATTTCCCGCCAAAAATAATTTTGGCGGGAATTTTTGGGGGGAATTTTTTCGAAATTTTTTTGGCGTGAAAATTTTGTCGAAAAATTTATTTTGGAATATTTTAGGTAAAGAATATTAATATTTTATTTTGTTAACCTAAAACAATTTTCAAATAGGGGTAAAATGGTCAATTAAAATTTAAAGAGGGTAGAAATAAAAATGGCTAAAAAAAGGTAGAGTTGAAAAGGGGCATCGTGAAAAGAGCATTAGAAAGAATTTTTAATAAAATTACACATATTGTAAATAAAGTTTTTTGTAAAAAATTAGTTCTGAACCTATAATTAATATTAAAAGAAAATACAATTTATTTTCATTGATAACTTATAAAAAACATAATATATATACAGTAAAACCTCTATAAATTATTACTCGATAAATTAATAACCTCTATAAATTAATAAATTCTTTCGGTCGCGAGTTGGTACCAGTCTAAAAAGTGACACAAATCGATAAATTAATCAAATAATAATTTTTTGAAAATCCTATATAAACATATGGTCTCATTAATATCATAAATTAATAATTATATAAAAATATCAACTATATATATATATGTTATAATTATATATAATAACTTTAATGAAATATAATTTTAGTATTGTTTCTTTTTGCTTAAACTCACTTTAGTTATTTTTAATTTGATTTTAGTAATTTTTACTATATCAAAAACTGTTCGTGTTGTTTTTTAAACATGATAATTGATTTTATTTGTAATTAGTTCTAGAAAAATATTTCAAATAATGAATGGAAGCTTATATTTTCATAAAAAAGTTTTTAAAAAACTTATCAAATTAGAAAAATCTCTATATAAATTAATAAATATTAATTTATCGATAAATTAATACTTCCATAAATTAATAGAATTTTGCGGTCCCAACATTATTTATTTATTGAGGTTTTACTATATATATATCCCTATATATTATAAAGAATTTTGATAGATTTAAAACTTTATTTACAACCCCTGTTAGACGACAAAGATAGGCTTCACAAATAGGTAGCAAATGAAAGGTTAAATTGGCATGTAGCATATGGACCGAAAATATGCGAATAAGTACTAATAAAAACTGAGGAATATCGAATATTTTCAAATAAGAAACCACAATGTCACTTTAAAAAATAGTATTTTAGCTAATGGCTTTTAATTTTGCGACTAATTTGCAATATCTCTATTTTTTTAATAAACAATTAACCATTTATATTTTTAAAATGGGAACGATAGAAAATGATACTTATGGTGATTGGTTCAAGCTTTGAAGGCTTTAACTTTTTTCTTGTAAAGTCTTTAAAGATTGAGTTTTTACCAATCACACTTTTTTATTTTAAATAATTTAAAAGCTTTTAAAGTCTTTCTTATAAATCTGAACTGTAACATATAACAATAAAATTCACACAAAGAACTTTATAATAAGGTTTTTATATATAATATACATCAAATGTAATATTTGATATTTTTTAATATCTACATATACATTTTTGCAGCCACTTTGTGAAATAAATTCTCAAGTTGAGAATTATTTACAGTGGCTGCCACTGGCATTTAATAATTATTTTTGATAATTAGAAAGTAAATCTTCGAATTAAATATTTGACATTTAACTATTTTTCCAAAATCTCTCTACATTAACTACACGATTAGTTACTAAAATAAAACTTCCAAAATATTTAACATCATTTAAAAATTACAAAATTATCATTTTTGATATTGTTTTTTTGTATGACTATAACAATTCGATTATACGCATCAACCTACATAGATATTTGATAGCAGTTAATTAATACAAAATTACAAAATATTTAGATAATGATTCATAAACATATCATAAATAAGATCAACATTAATAAAATAAATAGTTTTTTTTACGGGGCGGATTGGCGAGACGGGTTTGGTAGAACGTTACTTAATAACAATTGTAAACTATAAAATAAAAATATTTTATAAATAGATACAATTTGCAAACTTTTATATATACTAACTTAAAAAAAAAATTGTCCACGCGGTATACCGCGGATAAAAAACTAGTTTTTATATACATAAGTGGATTACTTAAGAAAAAAATGATTAAAAGGTACTCTTTACTCTTTACTCCTTTAGAAGTTACAACACTATACTGGATTACTTAAAAACAAAAACTTTCATGAAAAAGAGAAAATAATAAAATTGTTGACTGGAAAATAAAAATACAATTAATATAAAGAAATCTCTCTAACAACTTTACCAATCATCGTCGCTCACATGAAGAAGTCGTCGGATAAGTCACCGGTGCGGCAACATGACACGGCGACGCAAATCAACTCTGACGCAGTGTCTTCTTCTACTTCCTTCACTGATTCCGACTCTACTTGTTCCTTTTTGACTCCCTCCATGGAGTTCCCGGATCGAATCAGTTTCCGGAGAATCGATTTTAGTGAAGCAGCTCCTACTGGTGTCGTTCTTCCTTCTACTTCCAGTGAGTTAACTCGTTCCAATTCCAGTGAGAATAAGATTCCCAATGAAGATATTTCCGTTTCAACTTCTTCTCGCTATTTGGTGTTTGATAAAATTCTAGCTCTTATGAAGAAATCACCAGGACGAAGAGGAGATAAGACTAGTCCGGCGCGGCGGTTAGACCGTAGTGATGCGGTGAGGAGGAATATCGATTATGACGCAGGTGAAGATTCTTCTTCGTTGTTGATAACTCGTTCTTTGGATTTCCCGAATCGTACTAGTTTTCGAGTCGATGGAGTTGATGATGGAGAAATAGATCGGATTTATCAGTATATTGGTGTTTCTGGTCCTGAAGATTTTGCTATTTCTTCTGATGCTTGGAAAGCTCGTATGGAGCATGAGCGTTCTTCTTCAGATGTTGTTAATAAGTTAAAGTCTCTTGATCTTGATAGTCGTGAAGCAGGTCCTAGTGGTGGTGTTGTTGCTTCTAGTTCAATGAATCATAAGTTTCAGGGTCATGATTTGAGTGAAGCAGGTTCTATTGGTGTTGTTGTTGCTTCTAATTTTACGCTTTCTGAGTCGAATAAGATTGAGAACTTAAATAGTTTGAGGGATAAGGAAATTGTTGATGGTGATATGGTAGAGAATAGGTGCGGTATTGAGCGAAAACCGACTATTTTGGTGAAGTCGAGAGGGTATCTTGTTCACAATGATGATGTGGGTGTTGGTGGTGGAATTAAGGGTGTAAGACCACCAGTACTAAACGTTCCTCGTGCGGATAAGGAAGTTGTTGATGGTGGTACGGTGGAGAGCAAGAGTGGTATTGAATGGAAACCAACTATTTTGGTGAAGTCAAAAGGGTATCTTGTTTCCAATGATGGTGGAATAAAGGGGGTAACATCACCGGTACTAAATCTTCGCCCGACAGATAAGGAAGTTGTTGATAGTGGTACGGTAGAGAATAGACGTGGTATTAAGGGCGTAAGACCATCGGTACTTAAGCCTCCTCCGGTGATGAAACTACCTCCAGTTGATCTTCCGGGATCATCTTGGGATATCCTTACTCATTTTGCTCCTGATAGTGAAATAGTTAGGCGGCCGAGTTCCTCTTCTTCTTCCGAAAATGGTTGTGATGAAGAAGAAGCCGAGGATGACAAAGTGGAAAAGGAAGAGACGGGAGATATGTTTATCCAGTTGGAGGATACGACTGATGAGGCATGCTCATTCACTACAAACGAGGGTGACTCCTCAAGTACAGTATCCAATACCTCACCGATTTGTGTCTCTGGGGGATCTATCAATACTTCTTGGCAAAAGGGTCAACTTCTGCGACAAGGATCGTTTGGCTCTGTGTATGAAGCCATTTCAGAGTAAGTCTTACTGGTTGCTTATGTTTGTTGAACTTAAATCAATTACTTAGTTTTACGTTATGCCTTTGCTGATGGATGGTTTTGCTGAATGTAGAGATGGGGACTTCTTTGCTGTCAAGGAAGTTTCACTTCTTGATCAGGGAAGTCAGGCACAAGAATGCATACAACAACTTGAGGGGGTATGGAAGTTTCATATATGATCGGCAGTATATATCTCATTGATCAGACAAAAGTAGGTTGCTAATCCACCTTACCTTAGCCACATGTTTTCATTTTCTACAGGAAATTGCACTACTTAGTCAGCTTGAGCATCAGAATATTCTGCGATATCGTGGCACAGACAAGGTATGGCCCTGGTGTCCCTTTCTTGTTCTCAGTTGCAGTTGCCTAAGCATTTTGTTCTGCAATTAATAACTTATTTCGTTGTTTGCAGGACGGGTCAAATTTGTATATTTTTCTTGAGCTTGTAACACAAGGATCCCTTCTAGAACTCTACCGAAGATACCAGATTCGGGACTCGCTAATCTCCTTGTACACAAAACAAATCCTTGACGGTTTGAAATATCTTCACCATAAAGGTTTCATTCACAGGTTAGACTAGTAAACTCTCTTGTCACAGCTGTAATTCCCAAGCCTCTGATTTCCTGCACATCCTAGGTTACTTACTTTTCTCATCTGATGCGACAAAGGGACATTAAATGTGCAACTATATTGGTGGACGCCAATGGCACCGTCAAACTTGCAGATTTTGGATTGGCAAAGGTTCTTTTCCAATAATAGATGTTTATAGCTTTTACTCTAACTTAATTACTTGGTCCATCGTTTATCCCCCTTACTCAATATATATGTCATTTTTTTCATTTAGGTGTCAAAGTTAAACGACATTAAGTCCCGCAAGGAAACTCTATTTTGGATGGCTCCAGAGGTATACTTCGGGATCCTTCCTCCTGTTTTGATTGTTGTGAATACAATGACAAACATATCATATATCAATAGCAATGATGGATGTTATACTGTTGCTTATATATGTTGTTGCAACCGTTGTGATATGGGCTTGATAGCCTCAAAAACCCCCGATTATGTTTCCTTCATAGTTTGATTAAATTTCCTTTATTTCTGTTTATAACTGTAAGTATGTTTGTGTAATTATACGTAACAGATATATTTGAATTCCTTCCACTTTCATTGTAGTTTAGGCTATACTTGATCAGGTTATATGTTACAGTTTTTCCTAAATGGAACATAATAATTTGATCAGGTTATTAACCGGAAGGATAATGATGGTTACAGAAGTCCAGCTGATATATGGAGCCTCGGGTGCACTGTGCTGGAAATGTGTACTGGTCAGATCCCATACTCTGATCTAGAACCCGTAAGTCTTCAGGATTTTCAAACTTTTGAACTGTCTTATAATCTTAAACGACATTGAAGGGTCTACTTAATGGGATTTTATGAGTTAAAGGTCAGAATTTGTGCAAACGCGCAGGTTGAAGCCCTGTTTAGGATCAGAAGGGGTACGCTTCCGGAAGTACCTGATACTTTATCACTAGACGCTCGGCATTTCATACTTAAGTGTCTCAAATTGAACCCGGAAGAGCGTCCAACTGCAACTGAGCTACTGAACCATCCATTTGTGAGAAGGCCCTTACCATCCTCAGGCTCAGGATCAACATCTCCGCTAATCCGTAGATGAATCTAATTTTATTAGATTGCCTCCATAGGTGAAGCCTCTAGTTTCGTTTTATTGAGAATATATTAGGATCAAACGCTATATTCTAACATTGATATCTTAATGTATGAGAGCAGGGGTAACCAGAAGGTTTATGAGATATTAGACCCCATAGAAACTTTAGGGGAGACACGAGATATGATTCTTTGATACATATGCTGTTTTGGTTGCGCAGCAAGAGCTAAACTTTCTCGAGACATATCTTCAGGTAGTTTCTGTCTCATTCATTGGTTGGTTGTTGTAAGTTGTGTCACTTGTGTGTGTTGAGCTTATATTTAAAACTGAAGAGCCTTGGTTAAATTAGAGTTTTGGGTGCATAGGTTTGTTTAGTTTTGTTAAATTATAGTATCATGTAATGTATAAGAAGAACCTTAGTTGATTTAGAGTTTCGGGTGTATAGGCTTGTTTGGTTTTGATAAATTATATAGTGTATGCATGTAACCCATATCATGTAATGTGTAATTATAGTTGGCTCTTATATAGTTCCTGCTTGTTGCAACTGTTTACACATCTCATGTCTCGATGGATTTAATCTCCAATTTTTCTTATATATATATCTGAATTATACATGCATACATACACTATAATTTAACAAAACTAAACTTTTCTTTTGGGTGCAAAAACATAACCTATATTCATCTCTTAATTATTTTACGCTGAAGAAATCTGCTGTTTCAATTAAAAAAGTATGGTCAAACCAACATTTTCTTTGAAATTTTGGTGAAAGCCACTCTCATTGAAGTGTATATATGATTCAACTTGTTTCTTACAATATTTGCCCCGTTGAAAACTTTTTTGCCATCGATGAGTTTCTTTAAGGGCAAAGTTCCTTTAAGAAATGCTTTTAGATTTCTTTGTATACCTATGAATTTTTAATCAAGTGATGAAGACACGGAGAAAAATCCTAAATTGATGCTAAATATTTTATCTGTGGACTTAACCAAGTCTCCCACAAAAATAATACAAGAATCTGCAACAATTTTTAAAATTCAGTATTCAATTATTATTCAGATACTATTACTAGATTGAAAATTCAACTCTTGTCATAAGTCGTCGTCAACTTCTTTTGTTTGCTTCTTCCTTTTTCTCTAACAGGTGCAGTGTTACTGCCAGTTGTTTGGATATTTCCACTTGTGTATTTATTCTCTCTATCTCTTTGACGTCGTCTACAGACTACAATGGACGTAACTGCTATCTTCGCCGGTGATATTTTGGTGCAATCCAGAGAGTATCTTATCCCTAATGATGTTGTGGATGTTGATGGTGGTATTAAAGCGGTAAGACCACCAATAATTCAGCCCCCTCCGGGAAGAAAACTACCTCTTATTGACTTTCCAGGATCATCGTGGGATTTCCTTACGTATTTTGCTCCAAGTAAAACAGTTAAGCGGCAGAGTTCCTCCTCTTCTGATAATACCTCTGATAAAGAGGAAGTTGAAACGGAAGAGACGCGAGGTATGTTTGTCCAGTTGGGGGATACGGCTCATGAGGCATGCCCATTCGCTACAAACGAGGCTGACTCCTCCAGTACAGTATCCATTATTTCGCCGAGTTATGCCTCTAGAGGTTCTATCGTCCCTTCTTGGCTGAAGAGGAAATTTCTGGGACGAGTATCATTAGGTTTTGTGTATGAAGGCAGTTCAGGGTAAGTGCTAATATCTGTAGCATTATCTCATTGCTATATCTTTTATTTTCTATGGGAGATTGCACTACTTAGTCAGCTTCAGCATCATAATATCATGTCTTCTTCTAGTTCCTCCGTTGGTTCCGAGTCGACTTGTTCCTTGATGACGCCTTCTCTGGAGTTCCCGGATCGCATCAGTTTCCGGAAAAAGGATTTCAGTGAAAAAGGTCCTAGTCGACACGTTTGGGAAAAGCGTAAATTGACGCGTGCCAAGTTGATTGAAAATTTTTGCAATCCGGAGGACATTGAACCAGTCACATCTTGGCTGAAGGGTCAACTTCTAGGAGAAGAATCATTTGCCTCTGTGTATGAAGCCATTTCAGAGTAAGTCTTACTGGTTGCTTATGTTTGTTGAACTTAAAATTAGATACTTAGTTTATAGGAAAATAAACTTTAAATTGGGAAATGTGATGCAGTGCGAGAGTTTTTCTTTGTGTGTTTTGTTGATGCTTTTTGATGGATGTTTATGTTATCCTTTAGATCAAATTATACACTCTTTAGTTGGGAAGAAAAGAACAACATGCCTATTTACAATAAGATGTTTAATGAGTTGAAAAATACGGTGCAAAGCGACTTTTATGGTTGCATTACCATTGTGGCATTATCTCATTGTCTTCTCTTTCATTTTTTATGGGAGATTGCATTACTTAGTCAGCTTCAGCGTCATTATATCATGTCTTTTTCTAGTTCCTCTGTTGGTTCCGAGTCGACTTGTTCCTTGATGACGCCTTCTATGGAGTTCCCGGATCGCATCAGTTTCCGAAAAAGGGATTTCAGCGAAGAAGGTCCTAGTGGACGTGTTAAGGAAAAGCGTAAATTGATGCGTAACAAGTTGATTGAGAATTTTCGTAAGCCTGAGGATATCACGTCTTGGCTGAAGGGTCAACTTCTAGGACGAGGATCATATGCCTCTGTGTATGAAGCCATTTCAGAGTAAGTCTTACTGGTTGCTTACGTTTGTTGACCTTAAAGTAAGATACTTGGTTGAGCCAACATATGCTTTTTTGGCTGGTGGTTTATGTTAAATGTAGAGATGGGGACTTCTTTGCTGTCAAGGAAGTTTCACTTCTTGATAAGGGAATTCAGGCACAAGAATGCATTCAACAACTTGAGGGGGTATGAAAGTCATATACATCAGTTATCCGTAGCATTTATCACTTCTTTCATTGTAGCATTATTGCATTGATCGGTCAAAAGTAGGTTGCTAATCGACCTTACATTTGCCACATTTTTCATTTTTTATTTTTCTACAGGAGATTGCACTACTTAGTCAGCTTCAGCATCAGAATATTGTGCGATATCGTGGCACAGCCAAGGTGTAGTCTTGTTCTCTCTTTCTTGTTCTCAGTTGCATTTTGTTGTGCAATTGGTAACTCCTTTCACTGTTTACAGGACGTGTCAAAATTGTACATCTTTCTTGAGCTTGTAACCCAAGGATCCGTTCAAAAACTCTACGAAAGATACCAACTTAGCTACACAGTAGTCTCCTTGTATACAAGACAAATTCTTGCTGGGTTGAATTATCTCCACGATAAAGGCTTTGTTCACAGGTTTGACTAGTAAACTCTCTTGTCATAGTATTTCTTAAAAATCTGATTTCTTTCATGTGTTACTTACTTTTCTCATCTGATGCGACAAAGGGACATTAAATGTGCAAATATGTTGGTGGACGCTAATGGCACCGTCAAACTTGCAGATTTTGGATTGGCAGAGGTTCTTTTCCATTAATAGATGTTTGTAGTTTTATTACTAATTAATAATATGGTACATCGCTTATCCCACTGACATGGTACCTGTGTCATTTTGTTATATAGGCGTCAAAGTTCAACGACATTATGTCTTGCAAGGGAACATTATTTTGGATGGCTCCGGAGGTAATTGTGTTGGGATCCTTCTCATTGTTTTGGATTGTGTGAATACAATGATAGACAACATATCATACATCAATAGCAATGTTCTCGGCATTGATAACCTTAAAAAAACCCGATTATGTTTCCTTCAAGGTATTTGGTTAAATTTTTGTTTATGGTGAGTTGGTAACTGTTAGTATGTTTATACTCGAGGCTATACTTGTATGGTTATTTCTAAATAGAACATAACCATTTGATCAGGTTATTAACCGAAAGGATAGTGATGGCAATGGAAGTCCAGCTGATATATGGAGCCTTGGGTGCACTGTGCTGGAAATGTGTACTGGTCAGATCCCCTACTCCGATCTAAAACCCGTAAGTCTTCAAGATTTTCAAACTTTTGAACTGTCTTAGTAATCTTAAACGACATTTGAAGTGTCTACTTTATGGGATTTTATGAGTTAAAGGTCAGAATTTGTGAAAACGCGCAGATTCAAGCCGCGTTTAAGATTGGAAGGGGTACGCTTCCAGACGTACCTGATACTTTATCACTAGACGCTCGGCATTTCATACTTACGTGTCTCAAAGTGAACCCGGAAGAGCGGCCAACTGCAGCTGAACTGCTGCACCATCCATTTGTTATAAATCTTTGATTCTTACGCTGAAACAATCAAACTATGCAATAGTATGGCGAAAACCATTTCTTTGATTCTGGTCAAAGCCAAGTTAATTGAAGTGTGAAGTGTCTATATAATTCAACTTGTTTCCCGTTGAAGAGTTATCGCAATGATGGATTTATAAAACTTATTCGAAAGGTTTTCGACTCCGTACACCGTACAGATGTACGTATGACCATAATAGATAATAGTACACACATGTAGATAGTTCCTTTCCAAAATCTACATTGTAGTAGTACGAGGATCACTTGGACCGTTTCCAAAGATCCGTCATTTTGGAAACAAATGTAAGAATGAAGAAAAACCTTCTCTAACGTCAATCGAAAAATAGTAATTTAATTACCGTTATCTAATAATACTAACAATCTGAATATATGCTTTTTGCACTGTAAACAGCTACATCTTTTTATCGTAACTTTTCGCTAAAATAATTATGGTTATTTTTTTACTGTTTTTTTGTTCAATTACAGTCGTTTCTTTTCGCATATGAATAGTTACATCTTTTTATCGCAATTTTTTATTAAAATATTTACGATTTTGTCTTTTAATAGCATATTTTCGTTTAAATATATTTCGTGATTCTTTTTTGATAGTCAAATTTTTTTTAACTACATTTCTATCTTTTCGGTTTACGGTTGTAATGAAGAAAAATTCTTTCTAATGCCCTTTTCATGATGCCCTTTTTCAACTCTACCTTTTTTTTTAATCCATTTTTATTTCTATCCTCTTTAAATTTTTAATGACCATTTTACCCCTATTTGAAAATTGTTTTAGGTTAACAAAATGAAATATTAATACTTTTCGCCCAAATATTTCAAGATAAATTTCCCGCAAAAAAATTTCAAAAAAATATTCCCGCCAAAAATTTTCGAAAAATAATTTTTCCGCCAAATGTTTTCCTGCAAAATTTTTTTTTTGGCGAGAAATAGATTTACAAGGGATTTTAAAAAGGTTTTAAAAGATTTACAAAGCATTTTAAAAGGGTTTTAAAAGATTTATAAGGGATTTTAAAAAGGTTTTAAAATATTTACAAGGGATTTTAAAAAGGTTTTAAAAGAGTTACAAAAGATTTTAAAAGATTTACAATGGATTTTAAAGGGCATTAAAAGATTTACAATGTTTTTTTAAAGATTTTTAAAAGGTTTAAAATTGTTTTAAAAGGGTTTTAAATATTTACAAGGTATTTTAAAAAATTTACAAGGGATTTTAAAAGAGTTTTAAAATATTTACAAGGGATTTTAAAGGGTTTTAAAAGATTTACAAATGTTTTTGAAAGAGTTTTAAAGGGTTTAAAAATATTTTAAAGGATTTACAAGTGATTTTAAAAGGGTTTAAAAGTGTTTTAAAAGATTTACAAAGGATTTTAAAAGCATTTTAAAAGATGTACAAGAGTTTTTAAAAGATTTACAAGAAGACCCTTTAAAAACTCTTGTAAATCTTTTTAAAACCTTTTAAAATCCCTTGTAAATATTTTAAAACTCTTTTAAAATTCCTTGTAAATCTTTTAAACCCTTTTAAAATCCCTTGTAAATCTTTTAAAATCCCTTGTAAGTATTTTTAAATCCTTTTAAACATCTTGTAACTCTTTTAAAATCCCTTGTAAATCTATTTCCCGCCAAAAAAAATTTACAAGGATTTATAAAAGCATTTTTTGGCTCAGAAAAAAATTGTTACGAAAAAAAGTTGGCGGGAATTTTTTTTTTTTGGCGAGAAATTTTTTTTTGCGGGAAAAAAGTTTGGCGAAATTTTTTTTTTGGCGGGAAAATTTCAGTTTCCAATTACATGTTCCTATTTGATGAGGGTAATTTAATCATTATGTTCAAGGGAAAGAGTATTTTTAAAAATGAACAACATGAACGGGTATTGTTGCAAAAGGTAGTAGAAAAATGATAGTTTTGCAAATCTCCCATCTTTTTATCGTATTTGTTTGTTAAAATATTTACGGTTAATTTTTTTGCAGTTATATTTGTTCAACTACAGTCGTATCTTTTCAGTTTGCGGTTGTGTCTTTATTGTTGCATCTATTCATTTAAAGTTACGTCTCTTCATTAGATTTCTTTGCATTTTTTGTCACTATTTTCGGATAAACAAAGTTGTTTATTCAAAGTCGGTTGAACTCTATATTTGTCTTTCTTCCTAACCATATTTTTGTTCATTCACACATATTATTTGCTTAATGATCAATTCAAAAACATTAATCTGGAAAACGGCTCCACATTCTTTACTCTCTAAACTATTTATAAACATACTTACATACATCATTTTAATATGAAAATAATACCTCTAGTTCTTGATCTAACCAAAGTTTTTTGGAATCTAATAGCAATAACAATCTCAATAAATGTTTTTGCATTTCTAAACGGTTGCATTTTTTATCATAACTTTTCGTTAAAATATTTAATGTTTGTTTTACAGTCGTGTTTTTTTGTCGTATCTTTTCGTTAATATATTTATGGTTATTTTTGGTGGACAGTTATACTTATTCAACTTTAGTCGTATCTTTTCGATTCTGAACGGTTACGTCTTTTTATCGTAACTTTTCATTAATATTATTTACGATTACTTTTGCGGTTGTGTCTTCTTGTCGCATATTTTTGTTAAAATATTGCATATTTTGGGAAAATTTATGTAATAATTCAAATATTTGAATATATTTATATAATAATTAAATACATAAATACTAGGCCTGGGCATTCGGTTCTTCTGTTCTATAGCCTCTTAAGATCTACGAGGGAACCGAAAAAGTTTCGGTTTGGTTCAGATACTTAGAAAGAAAGCCGAGAAATTACCGAACTCTAATAGATACCGGTTTGGTTCCGGTTATTTTACCCAAAATACCAAAAAGAAAAAAAACGAAATAACCAAATATTCGATTAACAAAATTGTAAAATATTAAAAAATTAACAAAACTCTATTGGGTTATAGGTTTGTTAAAAATGTAGTGGGCTTAGATGTAGTTTTGTATAGGGTTGACCAAATATTTTTTGGTTAGATTTTGGATTTCCATAGATATTCGGTTTGTTCAGTTATACATAATATTCAATGGATAGTGTGACTGAAATCCGTTCGAGGATATTTAGTATTATCTAGAACCGAACCGGATTCCTTTTTCGGTTTGGCTTGGTTCGGTTCTTCGGTTCCGGTTTTTATGCCTAAGCCGTTCTAACTTCTATGGTTAATTGAAGAATGTGAAATGGTGGTTAATATTCAAGAAATTTTAGGAAGCCGAAGTACTAAATTTAGATACTGAAGAAAAGAAGAAGAAGCATAAGAAGAGGCCTAAATGCCCAGAGAATTAAACAAATGGGCCTTTAACAATATTTTTAACAATCAGATCTCAAAAAGCTAAAGCCTTAATATATAAACAAACATCAATCTCTGGCCGTCAAAGGTTACATCTATCGCCGCCGCTGAGACCGCCACTTAAGGCCGTCTCCTCCGCAATCTCCGTAACCAAAACCACCGGCATCGCCTGGTAAGCTCGATTTTGTAATCATTTCGATCTCATATGATGTCGATCTGTTAAATCTTGCGAAATCGATCTTTGTTTTGTTCTGAGATTTAGGGTTTCACGAATTTGTGTTCTAGGTTTTCTGGCTTAATCATTTCTATTGTTTTTTGTTCTTATTGGTTCTTATGCTTTTGGTGACACAAAGATCTCGACTTTTTCTTGACTCTCTATGCGAATTTGTCAAAAGTCAAAACTTTGTAACAGTTTACTCTCTTTCGTGCTTGTGTTTATGTATGAACAATAGCTTCGCTATTGGGATTGTTTATTTCACCACACTTGATTAATTATACATACTATTGAAAATGTTATCAATCTTGGCGATAAAAACCGTCATTTTCATGTGTCTTAGCTCTAGTAGCACCTTTTGTTTAGAGATCCTGAGTTTAAAGAAGCAGTAGCTAGCATCTTTGGTATAGTAAATTGTTTCACTGACAAATTGTATATCATTTGGTTATAACTAGATTAGTGAAATTTAATGGATGAGATTATGTAGCATTGTTTTAATTTTGTATGGAGAGAACTGGTGGTGGGCTTATTTCCAAAATTTTCCTTTGATTAAGTCAAGACCCTTTATTTTGAGAAGTGAGAGAGAGGATTGTCTGAGTATTGTCGCTTTCTCAAAATCTTTCCGGGGCTAAGCAGAGAAAAGCTGATAGTTAAGCTTAGGAATGTGATCTTGGTCTTTTAAGAATCTTGAAACTAGTGGGTAACTTGGATCCATCGAATTTGTTTTCCGTAGGTGAGTGTTCTTTAGCCTATTTCTGAGTCTGAATTATACAGTGTAGACATGAAAATAGGTTTTTATGTGATGGACTCTTTTGTTTTATGGTTTAATGGATATGTTGAGTTTTGTTTTTCCCATGAGTCTCTTATAAAGTTGGAATTTGATTCATGGAATCTTGGATCCAGATTACTTCGAATATATAAATGAAAGAACACTTAGATGTATCAAAGGGAACTTAAGCGTGTGTACTGTTTAGTGTCTCACAACTTGGAATTTGGATTAGCGCTTTCATGTTTTGGAGTTTGATTTATATTCGTGATGTTTGGATTTGGATAGTACCTTGGTCCATTGAACTATGTATCATAATAATGCTTTGGATATGGATATCGTTTTGATGACTTACTTGATAACTGCTCATACTTAAAAAACATTTGTTCTAGAAATCTAGATTCTCGTCTATGAGTGTTTATATGTTGAATTCATGTCGAAGTCATAGTTTAGAGATCTCATTGAGCATTTCCCCTTCGGAAGAGTGAGGAGTCTTGTTTTGGGGATTCTTTTTAGGGCTAGACCTGTGAGGACCTTCATTAATTGAGTTCGTTTTATTTTGTACCCAAATATGTTTTTTCGGCTTATCCCATTGGCATTGAAAAAGTTATTGTTTACATTAAAATGTTATTTTTTTCTTTCATTGAGATTACCTTGCTAGTCATTGGATTTTATCGGTTTTAAACTTTTAATAGCTGAACAAAAGGGGTTTTATTCTAATGTTTACTTAACACTAGTCTGGTCATAAACAAGTATAAATTTTGGGTTTAAGTTATACTTCTTTTATTGGAAATACATATCAAATTAGGGCGTTTCATAGATAGTTGATATATTTTCTTCACTTGCATGTAGTTATGTTCGGTATTATCGAGAACTTACTGTGTTTGAAGTTCCTCGGCAGGAAAATCCTGTAGAGTTTGAGCCAATGTTGTCGGTGTGAACCTCAAAAGTTGTGGGTGTTTTTCCCGCCGATAAAGCTGCTGGCAAGATGGGTTGGGGTTGGGTAGAATGGTGTGTAGGGCAAGGTAAGGATGCTTCACTTACAAAAGAATCATTTAGAACCGTTTCTTTCTTTGGGATCTAAATGTGTTTTTTTCGGCTTATCCCATTGGCTTTGAAAAAGTTCTCTAGTTTGTTTCTTTGTACTAGGAGCATTCTTACCATTCTTTAAACATTGGGCAGTGAAAGATATTTTCTTGGATTAGTATTCTGCTTCTTGTGGTGTTGTGTGACACTCCTAGACTATGTTATTTCCTGTTAACACTGTCTTTGTAGGACAGGATGTGAGAAATATGCTGTTTCTGCAGGATACCCTGAATTTACCAGTTTACCGGAATCATATCAGAAACATAAACTCTTATGTTACAAAATTGTAATGGATTAGTTGATGCGCATTCTGTGTTTTTTCAGTTGTAAATTTGCAGAATTGTTGAATGTTGATTGCTCGAGAAGAGTCTTGTGAGTGAATTCTATTTCTTAATATATCTGATTATCGTTTTTGTTGTTGATTTAATTAGCAGATGGGGAGAACTAAGGAGCAGGCAACATTAACTCGGTATCCACCCTGTCCTAGGAATCCTGCTAAATTCAATGATATAAACAAAGCACTCCAGGAAAAAGGATATGGTAAGGCTCTGAAAAGAAAACCTTGGACGGGTGTGACATGCCCTGTCTGTCTTGAGGTTCCTCACAACTCGGTCGTCCTCCTTTGTTCATCTTACCACAAAGGATGCCGTCCGTACATGTGTGCCACGGGAAACCGTTTCTCAAATTGTCTAGAGCAGTACAAAAAGGCATATGCCAAGGATGAGAAAAGTGACAAACCGCCAGAGCTATTGTGCCCGCTTTGTAGGGGTCAGGTGAAAGGCTGGACCGTTGTGGAAAAGGAACGTAAGTATCTGAATTCTAAGAAAAGGTCATGCATGAACGACGAGTGTTTGTTTTATGGAAGCTATAGACAGCTCAAGAAGCATGTTAAGGAGAACCATCCGAGAGCCAAGCCAAGAGCCATAGACCCTGTGCTGGAGGCGAAATGGAAGAAGCTTGAGGTTGAGAGGGAGAGGAGTGATGTAATCAGCACAGTCATGTCGTCAACACCTGGGGCTATGGTATTTGGAGACTATGTGATTGAGCCATACAATGGTTATGATCATCAAGATGACAGTGACGATTACAGTGATTCGTCGGATGACGAAATGGAAGGTGGGGTATTCGAGCTTGGAGCATTCGACCTGGGCCGTCTTCAACCGCGTTCGGCTGCCATCTCAAGCCGGGGAATTCGCGGTATGATCATAAGGAACCGGTGGGCTCGAAGCAGAGGTGCGAGCAGAAGGCGACAAACATAAGATTGATGATTGGAAGCTTGGAAGGCAGATGATTCTACACCGTCTGACCAAGTTAACCTCCGAACTCTATATATCGGCAGAGGGGAAGGCGAGTGGGAACAAAACAGAGGGTTGTTGATTAAAGTTTTTAGTTAGCGGTTTAGGTTTTCAGGTTTGGAAGATTTGAGCTGTTTGTTCCTCTCTACCTTTGATTTAAAGTGTTAAAACGTTTCATTTGCTACTTTTATTTGATTTGAAAATATCTCCATTGGCTTCTTTTCTTAATTTCTTTAGCATGGTTTCAAACTGGTGACCACTAAAATACATTCTTAACAACGAACACTAAACTCCGGTCGATTTCTAGTGCTTCACAAACACAAACCCCATGTTTTGGTGACCCTAACCATACTATACCTAAAAACGAAATGAAGGTAAACCAGAATCTACTCTTGTTTAGGTCGACAATAAAGAAAATTTCAACTAGTTTTGCTCGTACTAGTTCCTCCAGCTGCCGTATTAACCTGTTTCGAGAGATAGGCTTCATAAATTTCAACGATAAGACGAGGATCCTTCTCCACGAGCTCCATATATTCCTCTCTTTTAGTAAGTTTATCCATATTTTCTACGATCTGCGACAACGCAGCATCGAGAACATGTTTCGCGTTGTGCTGGTGTGCAAAGGCATAGGTCATGAGAGAGTTATCCGGACTGAGTTTGGTAACCAAAAACCTCTCACAATAACTCTTGAGATGTTTCACTTGGTATTTCTCTGACATGACCAAAAGATCACATGCCATTTGCTCATCAAGACATGCTTCAGCTGTATAGAGATAATATACGAAAGTCCGAAGAGCGTCATAAGATACGTCGCTGATCTTGATCGTGCCGCTTAGACTCTCTTCCATTTCATTCTCAAGCATTGCTTTGAAAACTGGAGAACGACTCACCTGGTAGCAATATTCACACATATCATCAATTTCAGCACAAGTGTACAAAAACACTGCTCTTCTTCCTAAAACATAGAACACAAGAACAGACCCTAACTCTCAAAATTAGCCAAATGGTTCCTAAGTAACAACAAACCCTAATATTTTTTCTTTCTCTTTCTCTCTATTTCTAATCTATCAAATAGATTCATATCTAAACCATCAAAAACAGAGATTATCACAAGTCAATTCTACAAATTTCAAATCAAATTAATCAAATAATTTCAGAGAAATTAGGGTTTTAGTGATGTGAGAACGAACCAGAACGGATTTATGAGCGGGAATAGGAGGAGATCCGGCGTTATCTTCAGAGGCGATGAGAACAACATCAGTGAAGGATCTAGAGGTTGAACTAGTTCCATGATCAAGAGAAGAAGATAAGCGAAGGAAAGCAACTTTAGCTTTGAGGTCATCGATCTCGCGTTTGAGTTCTTCTTCAGTTTCGCCGGCTTCGACGTAGCATTCCTTGCAGGTCCCGGCGTTGCGAGGGAGGTACTCTTCTCGACAAGAGATGCATCGCATCGGCGTGTCGGTATCGGAATCGGATTCGGATCCGGTTTCGCTATCGGAGCCGATTTGGCATCGGTGGTGGTGTCTCCTCATCTGAAAACGATGTCGTTTAAGGTCTCTCTTGCGATTTTGCTTTTTTTTTGGAGTAATTAACACGAGTAGTTCGTATCCGCACTGTGGTTATAATTTTATGATATGGAATTATGGATCTATTTGGTGGTAACCAAATTAACTAAACATAATTACTAATATAGCATTTTATTTGAAAAACTAAGATGAGGATTGGAAAAATTACCATTTTTTATTAACTTATTATTAATAATTTGAGCATATATATATATATTTTTAAATGCAACATTTTAAATCTATTTTGCGTAAAACATAATTTGAATTTTTTTAAATTAGATATGAAATTAGATAATGGTCAATAGTGTTTATAGTTATAAACAAGTTGTACGACATATAATCTATATGAATATAATGTTGTATTATACTATTTTCCACGAATTTACGCAAATTAACTTTAACTTTAAAATACTAAATTCTAAACTTCTATGTAAAAACAGTATAATAAATTTTAAACTTAAAAAATGATATATATCTTTAAGCGACGACTTTTTCTCTCAAATTTACCAAAGCTTTTCATCGTCTTTTCCGATTGCCTCTCCAGTGTCCGGCGCTGCGAAAGGGCTACCTCTTAATGAGGCTTACTGTTGCTGAGGTTCTCAGCTTTCTTCTTCGATTTGGCATCAGGGTCCGAGTTTCTTCAGGCGTGTGAGTGATGGTCGCCGGAGCTTGACGGCATGGAGGCAAGTGGTGCTGCATCTTTCCATTCTGATCCAACTTGCGTGACGACGAAAGTAGATTTTTGGAGGGTTGTTGAGGTCTCTTTGCGTTTACGTCAGTTCTGAGAGCTTCCTTGGAGCTTGGTTCTCTTGCTGCTCTCAATCCGGTGATTTTGCTCGGATTATATCGGTTTGGCGTCTGGTTCTCGTATTTTCTGAATGTTGCGGGTGTGTGTGTTTGGAGCTTCGAGCGTCTGGCTCCTTTGATCAAGCGTGTAGCTTGTTACGGCTAAACTGCATAGGTGTCTTCTCATTTCTCGTGTTTCATCGATCCTGCTCTCGGTTTACTTTAAAATCCTGCTTCTCCGTTTTATGTCCAAGCCCCTTTGATGTTGTCTTGCCTTGTTTTTGATGTGTTCTTTTGTTTGCTGCCTCGTTTCGGAGTTGATATGACGCAGATGGAGTGGGTGTTTGTTTGCTCCTTGTTTCAACACCGTTGACGGCTCAGGTTCTTGGGTTACCAGTGAAAGGCTTCCTTTCGTTTTAGTTTCTTTGACTCGATCTTTACCGTTTGACAGCATGATGCTTCTTCTTGAGGTGTTATAATTTAGAAAACTTCAGACTCGTTTTATCGCTTCATTGATTTCAAAAGCGTCACTGCTTTTATCGATATCAATGGACCGATTGTTTTTGCTTCCATGTTTTTAATCCTTTTTTTGCCATAGGACCAAACCATAGGATCTACTTCATGTAATTCCTAAAACTTTTTCATTATATGAAATATTTACATTCTTAGCAAAAAAAAAATGAAATGTTGAAATAGTATAGAATAAAATAAAATGTTTTTAATAATTGAACATTTTTCAAAATTTGGTAGTGACGGTGGCAACAGTTGAGGTGACAAGAATAGCGATGGCGGTTTCTTCCAAAAAGTTCGAGAGAGTCGAGATGCACCACCCAATAAACTTGAGGCATGATAAGATTGAAGTCACAAAGGTTTGAACTTGAAACCAATACCGTGACCAAACTCACGCCAAATGAGGGTAAAAATAGAGATAAACTAAAGCATTTCAAGATTATACTTTCATCGAATACCAAACGAATCAGTCTATCCACCAGATTTCGTGAATGGTAATGACAGGTCCAAACTAAAGCCATCACTACTGTTCTATGAAGGAGTCCTTTACTCTGTATAAACGAGTATGAGATCTTCAACATTGAACTTGGTAAGATAAAAGAATAAACAAACCTAGGCCTAACAAAAGATAAGGAAAATTTCCAGGAATCAAAGAGGCAAAAGGCGGTCTCAGTGTCAACCATCTACTCTTTGTAGACAACATGATGATCTTTTGTCTATTTGATCCTAAGAGCTGCAAAATCCTAATGATAACCCTGTAAAAATATGAACACTCCTCAGGCCAGATGATAAATAAGGAAAAATCTGCCTATAGATTAATATAACAGTTTTATTATATGTAAATTTTAAATAATAGATTTTGATTTAGATCCAAACTTCTAATAAAATTTATAGTTGGTTCAATTGAAAGTCAACATAATATTTGCACAAAATTGAAAAAAAAAACTTATGAAACATTAAAAAAAAAAAAATCAGTTAACCCATGTATCACTCGGATTCTAACCTAGTATAAGATAAATTAGAAGAACAGTACCAAATTGTTTATTCATCCCATTTTTATTATTCAACTCGTTCTTTTTATTAACAAACCATTTGCAGGCTGAATACCAAAATCTCACTAAATTTTTTAATTTAAGACTTAAATCCAAACTAAAATTCACATTGTAATTTTTTTGAATTAGTATAAACTATACATTTGAAACATAAAAATATAACATAAATTATAGAATGAAATTTATATCATATCAAATCTTTTTTTTTTAGTCATCAATAATTTAATTTTGCAATAAGTTATTTTTATTACAAATTTATGGTAAGATTTTGAATTTGCATTTCTCAAGTAAAATAAATAAGATAATAATAATGCATAGTGTGCATCACAATCTTATTCTTTGTGGTTCATGAGAAGTCTTTTGATCGTCCCTAGGAGTTGCCTAAATTGCACTTTTAGTTAATTAACATTAAACTTCTTATAAAAAAATGATACTTTTTTGTTCAACAAAGGAAATGTTCGTTGTCAATAATTACGCTATGTACTTTATACGGCACACATAAGCTTATTACACATTACACGAATACCGAATATAAGCAATTGAAAAATAGCACCATTGTTGGCAGAAGAGGATACAAAAGTGTCAATGGTGCTGTTTTTAAGACCTTTTGTCCAATTCTCAAAATAACTTTATGTATATAAAAAGAACAACACTCGTGTTACCATGATTGTTGGAATTAAGATAATCTTGTTGAGCTCTCTTACAGCTTCCAAAAGACACTAGTATTAGTGTCAAATTAAAACATACACTATACATGAAGAAACTATTTAATCAAAAGTGGTCTCTCTTGTCGGCCAATTGACATCATCTTTCCTAAACCAAACACCTAAGCAGCCTCATTGATCTTCTCTTATATACAATCATCTCTTACCATCTCTCTCATTACTCACTTGGTCATATTTGTATCAATCTTCACACGGCGATTAAAATGACGTCGTTTGTTTTGTGTAGACAAATGTGTCTCTTCTTGGCTATTTTCTCATTTCTTGTACTTGTGTCTGAGGCTTCAAGATTCCCTCAAGTCCACTGGGAACAAATGCTACCAAAGAAGCTTCCTGTTCCTTCTTCTGCTCCTTCCAAAGGCACCAATTCTGTCAGCAAATTCTCTTCTACATCTTCCCTAAATACCAATTCCTTCAGCTCCTTTACATCTGATGGAAAAGTTTAGGTTAATTCTTTGAGAGATCATTCACACTGCTGACTTATATTGGGAGCGGAAACACGAAGGGGAAAGGACGGCATATGCTCTGTTTGCTTCCATCACTTACTGACCTTACAATACTATCAAGTTAGCTCCATTGGAAGTTGTTGTTAAGGAGAGAAAGTCAAAAAGAGAAGTCTCATCGTCTACATATTATACTCTTAAGATTTTATTAATTTCACGGTGGAAACAGTAGAAGCATAGAGTAGATATGTCAATCTATGTATGTATATCACCTTCATTACCCTGAAAATTTCATTGCTTGTAATTGACTTATAGAATTTAAGACTAACCGTCTAATTTTTTTTTTTGTAATGTAAAACATTATTCCAACAAAAAATAAATATTTGTAGAGCTAATTATTGCTTAGTGAAAGTAAAATGTTTGGTGAAAGTAGAAGTGTTTGAATTGTAGGCAGAAACAAAATTAAAGAAAGATATAGATTAAAAAAAACAGAACATCGGTTTTTGGTTTGAAACAAAGGTTGGAGTAGTACTTCGATTGGGTGATTTCCCGGGAACTATTCGTGTTAGATCGCTCTTAATGACTTTTTTTAGCTCTAATTAAAGCGGATGACAACAAAATAAATAAAGGTTGGAGCATGATAAATAGTCCTAGCTCAAATTGAAAACCATGTCTTCATAAGATTTTATTATTATTATTATTGATAATTCGTTGATCATGAAGTTCTAGGAAAATCAGCAATTTTTTTGGCAACGAAAATATGTTGTTTAATTATAAGTTAACCAAAGCTACCAAGTATTGAAGGAAATTGTAGCAAAAAAAAGAAAGAATACAAAACAATTTCTTGTGTGGAGCTAAAAACATGTGATAATTCGCATTTATACAAAAAACTTATTGAGTCATTGGCACCTAACATTTTCCATATCCTCTACGCTATCATGATTTCAAAGTTTTTATCATAACTCATAAGAGTACTACACATAAACAAAGAGTTGCATCTTAAACTTCCAAGTTAAGTATCCACTTACATAAATGTCATCCCTTTATTTATCTCCTTGGTATTTTTGAATTACCTAAGACCCTTGATGTTTTATTATAGAGCAAATCTATAGGTACTTGTCTTTTTTTCACATAATCTGCAGAAACAATCCAATGTCATACACTATATGAAAAAGTTTACGTTTGATCTTGGAAAAGAATTGTGAACTATATAAAAATTTACCCGCATTCGCTTACTACTTCTCTTCTTCTCCACATCGTTGTCTTGACACTCTTCATTGTGATCAGTCTCAAGTACAAGATCATTATCATCATTTTCTTCACACTCTTCATTATAGTCATACTCATTGCCAAGATCACTACTATCATGGTCTTCATACTCTTCACTGTAATCAGTTTCATTTCCAAGATCACTAGTATCGCGGTCTTCATAGTCTTCACTGTAATCAATTTCATTTCCAAGATCACTATCATCGCTATCTTCACACTCATCACTATAATCAGTTTCACTGCTTAGGTCATCATCATCGTCACTGCTTTCATCATCCTCAGAGAGTCGTATACCGCATCCTTTTATTTTGTGGTGATTGTAGTTATCATCAAGATGAAATTCTATATCCACATGATCATAGTCGAGTTCAGCTAGAGGAGCATTGTCTTTGTTAAGAGGGAAACAACAATCAAATACATACACATAATTGTCCGTCTGAGATGGTGAGAAGCAATGTGGCTGATCAGCATAATCAAAGTAGTTCCCATATATGCCTTTGAATCGACAAGAAACCTGGATGTTTACGTGATAACGACGAGCTGGGAACACAAACTTGGGATCAACCACAACACAAGCCTTAAATCTGAAGTATTGTTGAGAAAGTAATATGTGAAGTAGAGGGATACCAATAGAGCTTCCTATTGTTTGGTGAGTGAAATAAAAAGGCACTTCTTCACCTGGCAAAATCATTTTCTTCAGAAAAAATTGTTGGCGAATGAGAGCTTTTTGATTCAGCTTGTAGCAGTTGATGAATATAAGCTCAGCTTTTTGGACACAATTAATTGGAAGTGAAGAGGAAGCTTCATTGGGTACTTGTAGCATGTACATGTCTGCTTTAGACAATATCCCACAGTCTGAAAAGTCAACGCTCTTGAGATGTTTCAGTTTGGAAATGTTTAGGAATACATATTCCAACATGTTACATTTTCCCATTATTAAGTATTTGAGCTTAGAGAAGTTCTCGATCCACAAAGGAACTTCTTCAATCGCTGTTTGGCTTAGATCAAGCTCTGAGATGTTGGTTGAGATATCCGGAAAAATCTTTAACCGTGAGCATCTAGCTAGATTTATGCGTTTTAGAGATTGAAGGTTGATGCCAGTTGGAAAAGTCTCCAGGTTTGTGCATCCTGACATGTCCAACTCTATCAAGTTATGGAGATTTCTAATAGAGGAAGGAAGCTCCACAATACTTATGCATTGTTCAAGATTTAGTATCAGAAGATTCGATGCCATTGAAAGATCTGGGATTTCTTTCAGGTTTTTAGAATCTCGCAAATGCATAGTTTTAAGGGATGTAAGCACCTGAAAAAAAATATTCAAAAGTAAACAACTTATAACTTATTAGTCTTTGTTATGAAAAAATAAGAACATTTTTTTTATAAAACGATTTTTAAAAAGCTCAAAGTTTTTATTATTGAATCGAGAAATGTCAAACCCAAATATTACATACAAACTAAAATATTTTACATTTAGTTTATAAACAACTTATAATTTAATTTCAAATATTCTAATGATTTATACTATACAAATAAAGTTTCATTTAAGTCATTTGTAAGTTAAGGCTTATAGATTTATGGTTTTAATTTAAGTTTTTATAATATATGAAAGAATTTTGGTGTTGAATTGTATAAACTATATATTTATATTGTTTAATATTCCAATAGAGAAACAATGCATTTAATTTTAATAAAATATTTTTACAGAACTTTTCTTATTTAAAACTTCAAGTTCAAGATATATAATTTTGGTTAAATTGAATTAAGATGAGTTAGAGTACAGTAAAACCTGTATAAATTAAAAATGTTGGGACTGCAAAAATTTTGAGAGGTTTTAATTTATCGATAAGTTAATATTTATTAATTTATAGAGAGATTTTCCTAATTTAGTAACTTTTCAAAAATTTCTATAGGATTTTTTTCATTATAGAAAATATCTTTCAAGAATCAATTACAAGTAATAAATAATATCATGTTTAGAAAACAACACCAAAAGTTTTTGATACAGTAAAATACTAAAACTAAATTTCAAATAAGAATAAATACAAATTTAAGCAAACAAATATTAGAATTATATTTCAAAGAAACTTTTTACATATAATGTATATATATAATTGATACATTCATACAATTATTAATTTATGATATTGATGGGACCATAAATTTATATAAGATTTTCAAAAAAATTATTATCTTATCAATTTATCGATTTGTGTCACTTTTTACACTGTTCCCAACTTAGAACCAGAAGAATTTATTAATTTATAGAAGTTATTAATTTAACGAGTATTAATTTATAGAAGTTTTACTGTATATGGAAAGAAAAACGTATGGCAAGAATAAATACTTTTATTTCTAAAGTTGTTAGTAGTATAATTGAATAAATGAAAAATAAATTAAAAACTTTGTGGGGTTGACACATCTTCACAAAAAAAACTTTCTTTTAATATATAGAGGATGTTACATAGTGTGAGACTCAAGAGTGAAAAATCCTATTAACCTAAAAGGTATGCTAGCAAGTTTATTCATCTGGATTCACATTTTTTTCAGGTCTACAATCTTTTAGAGATTTTATGGTTTTTGTCTTATGGGTGTGTTCTTTGCATCTCTCTCTAAGATCAATGAAGAAGTTATATGGAATTTTATGGATTTTTATTCACTTTTTTCTATTGACCATAGAAGATTGGAGATACTTAAGAAAGAGACGTACCTTCACGCCATCCCACAACTTGACACTCGTCATTCCCCAAATTAAAAGATAAACAAGATTCTCTAGATGCAAGTTGGATGGGAATTCCTCAACTGCTAAACTGTTTAGGCATAGCTCTGAGATGTTGCTTGATATAGCGGGAAAAATCTTCAAACGTGAGCATCCATTGAGAACGAGGTCAGAGAGAGATTTGAGGTTGACATCAGCCGGAAATTTCTCCAAATTATGGCATCCTGACATGTTCAAATACGTAAGTTTATTGAGATTCCCAATAGTGGAAGGAACCTCAACCAAACTCAAGCAAAAGCCAAGAGACAATGTCTCTAGGTTTGTTGCTAGCGAGAGATTTGGGAATTCTTTAAGGTTTTCAGATCCAAACAAATTCATATTCTTGAGGCATTGAAGCGGCTGAACCAAAATCAAGAAACAAAGCAAAGTATGAGTACGTTGGTATTCTTAATTTTGCAACAATGTAACAACTTATTACCACTTACCATTACTCCGTCCCACAGCTTCTCGAGCTTGCTCCCCGGCATTAGAAGTTTAACAAGATATTTAGGAAAAAAATCAGAAGGCATACATCTCATTGGAAACCTTTGCCAACTTAGTAATCTGAGTGTATTGGGTAAATAGTTGAATTCTTTAGGTAAGAGCAATTTGTCTTCTTTTTCTGATATATTTGTATTTGTGTAAAGTTTTAGAAAACGGAGATTAAGCATCTTTTTGAAGGCGTCTACTTGTAGATGCAACTCTTCAATCTCATCCATATCCAATGATATACCTAAGACTTTTCTTGTACCCTGAAATTTATAATACCAATAAGAATTTTTTTTAAATCATTGCTTACTAAATAGCATGTTTATGATCTTATTTATAGAGTTACTTATGAATTATGAAAGGAGCACAAAGAACTTACACTGCAATTATCTAGGACATCAGCAATATCCTTCCCATCCACAAGGAATTCTCGTTTTCCAGGATCATCAAAAGACTGTGCACGAATAATTTCTCTAGCCGTTTCTTGTAACAAACAATGCATCTCCACAGTTTTCTGCTTTGGTTCTATACGTATGAGGGACTTATCGACAAGGTTTATAAGCCCATTAGTGACATTCAAGCCACTATCTTCAAGCAGTTTCTTGATGTCACTGCATGCCTCAAAATTAAAAATACATGCAATATGACGAAATATCGCTTGATCGTCTTCGCTAGCCAACCCGTCGTAGCTGACTCTAAGTGTTTTCTGAATTTTCCCGTCTAGTTTATTACGAAGCCCCGGCATCATATCTATCCAATCCTCCTTACTCCTACCCCGTAAATACGAACCTAAAATGTTAAGACCCAAAGGAAGACTACCTGCACGTTTTACAACATCATAAGCAAGTTCTATAAAACCATTGGGTGGAGAGTCTTTCCTAAAAGCAGATCGACAAAACATCTTAATAGCAAGGTCTTTCGACGGGAGAAGAACCTCATATATATGATCAATCCCATAAGCCCTTAAGAGATGCTTATCTTTTGTAATCACAATGATTCTACTTCCATGCCCAAACCACTGAGTTTGACAGGCTAAGGCTTCTAGCACCACTTGATCATCCAAATCATCAATAAAGATAAGAACTTTCATTTGCCTTAGCCTCTCTTTCACAGCATCTAGGTGATTTATCTCCAAGTTTTTTTTGTCTAAAAGTTTAGACAACAACTTTTCTTGCAAATGCAACTTCAAGTTATAGTCGTCCGAGTTTGCTCTACTATAAATAGCCATACTCTTAGATATAAAAGCTCTGTCTATAAAAACCCTACCTTGGAAGTGACGGTAGATTCGATTAAATAAAGCTCTTGCAATGGTTGTCTTACCAATCCCCGTAGGACCCCATATCCCAACCATTCTCACTTCCTCAGATTCCAAGCACAATAATAAACTCAGCTCTTTGATATGATCTTCGATGCCAAAAAATTCATCAAAATCTTTCGATGGTGTTAACTTCATTAGTTTATCCAAAACATCATTAGTGATTTCTTCAATCAATTTTGCTTCGTTATTCCTAACAAAAAACGATCATGAAAAAAAAAATGATTAGGAGGTTCGAGTGATTCTTGGGACGAAACTAATATTACATGCTGTGGTTTCGAGCCTCGAGTATTACAGACTTTAAAAGTTAAATGTCAAGAAAAAACATTTATTCAAGATATATAAACAATATTAATGGATTAAAAATCTCTTACGGTTTCCTAGTGTGATATCCAGCAATATTTGCTACATTGGTCAACGCTTGGCCCCAACGTTGTATCTCATAATCTGTTCTGTTCTTGCAAGTCTCTTTAAAAGACTCTCCAAATTCTCCCTCTTGTTTCCTAACATCAGAAGGATCTAAATCATAGAAAACTGGTATCACAATTTCCTTGCAATTCACAATCTCTACCAACTCATTCAAACACCAACTCGAAGAAGAGTATTTTTTGGAGAACACAACCACCGCGATCCTCGAATCCTTTATCGCCTGTATAAGCTCGGTACCGATCGAGTTCCCTCTCTCAATCTCATTGTCTTTGAAAGCAATAATCATTTTTCGATCAAGCTCCTTGAGAAAGTGGGTGAGGAAAGTTACACGGATATCTTCCCCGCTGAAGCTTGTGAAAACGTCGTAAACCCAGTTATGAGAAGAAGAAGAAGCCATTGTAATGTTTTTTGTTTTCCGAAAGGAACAACGATCATGAGATGAGAAACTCAAGAGGAAACGAAGAAAGTCAATGACCTCTGTTTTCTTTGCATTAATAAGCACTAGAGGGAATGAGTTTAGCTAGTCGTCGAAGACTTTTAAGTAACTTATTAATATAAGGTTTCCCACATCGATGTCTGAACCTTAGAATCACGTTTTATGTTTACGACGTGACTAAATGAGTTTAGCTTCTTCTCTTTTTATTATTATTTTATGTTTTTAAAAAGTTTAAGACTCTCTTTCCTTTGGAGGTGGTCTAACTTCTATTGTAGATGAACTTCTCTTTCTTAATTGACTCCAATGTTTTAAAGAGAGAAAGTGATATCCGGTTCACCGGATTTTGTTTTGTAAAATATTTGTTAGGTTTTTCCGTTTTTTGGGAGAATAATTTTTGCTATGTTCAGATTTTATATGTTGTTCTTCTTTCTCTATTATTATCGTCTTTTTTTTCTTTTTTGATGGAACATTTTCTCTTTATCTTTGTTTGATCGATTTCTTTTTTCTATTGGGAGTAATATATTTGCTAACCCTTTGATGGAGCCTTACTTGATAGGCTTTCGAAGTAAAGCTTCTCGCATGCAACAAAATAGAGCAGATCTACATATTGTTCATGTACTTTTGGCGAAGTAAGGAGGAATCATCAAAAGATTTGAAGAAAGACAGGTTGATCGATGTTATCGAATATCGTAGATCGACTGTCGGGGAGCTTCTTTCAACCCTGGCAGATGTTGATGGAGTCCTACGCAAAGCTTAAAAACTATGCTTATTTTTATATAGTATTGAAAATCATAACCGAAATAATTTGTGAAAGACAAAAGGAAAAAATAAATAAACTCAAAAGAAAAACTAGCAACTAACCTAAAAAAATATGATTTTACTTGTTGAAAACGCAAATTGACTCACAGATATGCAGAAGAGGTATCATCATGTTTTAGGTTTTAGGTTTTAATTTTTTTATTAAATAAAATTTTGGTATTAAAGATATAATTTATTTGTTTCTAAAAGCCCAAGTTGTTTTCTAAAAGGCCCTACAGAATACATTAGTAGTTATACAATATGACTAACACTTAGGCCATGAATGTTTTGTTGATTTTTGTGGGTTTTTGGATTTTGGATTTTGGCTTTTGGCTTTTGGTTTTTGATTTTTGATATTATAAGTTTTTGATTTTGGTGGAGATTTTAGATTTTGCAAAATCTTAAATGGTAACTTTTCTAGTTTTTGATTTTTATATAATTATTATTTAGAAACGTTTTAAAATTATTTACTTTAAACTAAATTATTATTTTTCAAAAACAAAAAAAAAAGAGTTTACGATAGAATTTGTTGAAAATCCCAAAAAAGTGGGTTTTGGATTTTAAGAACAAATGACTAGAATCTATAAAAATCTGGATTCTCTATAATTTAGGGAATTATTTTTTTATAAAATCTTGAATGGGTGAAAAAGTGGATTTTGCAAAATCAAAAGCCAAAATCAACTTTAAAAACCAGTACCATACAAGGCCTTAACAAGTTTGTATCTTAAAAAGGCCTTTGAATTTTGAGGCCCGAATTGTTGGCTTTAGTGGATTGGCCTCTGGGCCGGGCCTGTAGTTGATGCTCGTGCATCGTGCTACGTTCGGACTTTGTATTATCCTTCTCTTTATTTTTCCGGTATTTCATTGGCAGGTTTATTTCATTAGTTTTCTATTTTTAAAGTGACAGAAAATACAGAAAAAGGTAAGAGTTAGGGCCTTAAAGCACCTCCAACGTGAATCTCTTAACAGAGGCTCTCATAACTAAAAAAAAAATATATTTAAAAGTAAAGAGAAAGATGAGAGAGAGCGTCTAAAATCTTTATTTAAGGAACGGTCTCACAAACCAATATGCACGTGTAGTTTTATTAGTAGTCAATCTGTGCTAAAAAATTAGAATATAATTGTAAGATTAATTTGTTTTTGTTTTTTGTTTTTTGTTTTTTGTTTTTTAGAGGCTCTCACCGTCCCATCCGTTGGAGGTGGTCTTAGGTGAATAAAAGAAGAGGTAAGAGTTAGGGCCTTAAGGGTCCTACATCACCAAAGTGCAATTATATTTTCGGTTAAAGATCGTTAGAGATCTCCACAATTAAGCATATTTGAGCTGGGAAAGTCTAAAGATTGGTGACCTTCCGGGAACTGCTTGTCGGAACTATGCGAGTGACGACAAAGCATAGAGAAAGATCATGTGGTGATTTGTAGGATCGGTAAAAAGTCACGAAAACCTCCCAGACATAGTGGACCGACAGTCGGATAAGGGTGGGCCAATAGGCCCGATAGAGGATGTGGGATCCACTGGTAGGGACGAGACACATAAACAAAAAGTCCTACTGTTTGGTTGTGCTTAGTTTGATGGACTCTCACAGTTCATCCTGGATGTTTATGCCTCTTTTTTTCAAATGATTTTGATTCTGATGTGTCCACACCAAGGTGCATAGAAATCAAGCAAGATTGCATAATAAAGAAATCAAAACTAATTATTATATCAAATTCATGATTCCTCAAATTCAAATCTCGGATGGATTAATATAACCGGCAAAGATTGTTAACATAGTTAGTCGTCGTAGAAAAATATCATAAAGGAATTGGTACACCTTTCTTTGGCGAATTAAGAACTATGTCTTTGAAGTTTTCACCAACAACCTCGTTGTTTTACGTAGGGACATGTTCATATTTCTTAAATGCTAAAACTTTTACATCATGTAGCATTATCGTTTTACATCTAAGAAAATCATCCACATAGCTAGCACATTAAAAAAACAAAACATTGCATGAAGTTGGAAACTTAATGTTAAATGCAAGCATAACCACTAAGCTATTTATTCCTTGGTTTATATATTAGCGTAAAACTATCTTAGTTAAAGTTGAAAGTCACTCACCCATGATGCGAGCAGATGGGGCTCAATATTAGGTTTCATGTACTTTTCTCCATCTATCCTTTGAATAATGTTAAGTGGTAGTTAGCCACTTCTCAACACAAAATACTGGCAGTACTCAATATATTTCAATGTCAGATAACTTCAAAAGAAGTGGGATAAGAAGTAACTAGAACAGTTCAACACGGTTCATATCTTGACCCCAAATGTTCCCTGAGTATTTTTAGCATCAACCAGTACGAAGCTAGTTCCATCTCCCCTATATTGCTCAGCAACTTCATATTACTTGGACCTGAATGTATAAGCTAATTGATACCACGACATTTTAGCCCGTTTTAGTTATTATTTTCTTATGTTTCAGAGAGCATTTGGTGCCATACTAGAGCCAAGAAGGAGATAAACAAGTATTTTTGGGGCCAAGAAGGTTTTAAGAGTTTCATAGCAAAAAGGATCAAAAGACGATCAATACCCAAACTTTAGAAGTTTAACATCCGGCAAAGGTCTTTCCGTGCATCAAATCCAGATATCTCAGAGTCTATGGAAATTTAGAAGAGTCAATATTAACTTCAAAATTGAATCAAAGCAATCCATGAAGCCGTTAGGAAGATATGGCCCGGAGAGTGAAGACATATCCCAGAAATTGGCCGTTTGGAAATAATCATTCCAAAACCACTCGGCAATGGAGACTTGAACCCGGACAGCTCCTCACGCTTCCCACCGACCACTAGGCTCATGCCCAAACCGTTTCCTCTTCATTCCACCGTTATTAGTTTCAACAAGAAGCTCATCTACTCGACCTGATCACTTATCCAACTGGCGGAATTGACGCTCTTACCCCTAACTAAACCTAATTCTTGGCCCCAAGCATAAATATACTTAAAAAACCTAAAACTAGGTGTACCTTCATCCCAAGCGAACCCTAGTTGCCGCCGCACCCTTGAGCTTTCCCTTTGTTTTGTATAAGATTCATTCAGGTGCAGTTTTACCTCTTGTATTCGACATACCTAGAAGTAATATCTAAACCCTTTTAAAGTGTTTTTCATCTCTTTCTTATGGCTTATTCTAACCCACCTTTGATGAGCTCCTTTTCTATGAGCGGGTAGATTTCTAGTTGGGTTTGATGGGGTTTTGAAGGGGATTCATGCGGATTTTAGATCTCGTTTAGGTTGGCAGTTTCTTTGGTTTTGATTGATCGTTTACACTGTGCTTTCTAGTGGAGTTTGATCTTAATGCATGTATGTCTGGCACACCACCTAGTTCATGATCTTAGGCGTTTTATACTTGGCAGAATCTTGTGTAATCCGCTTGAACCTAAATCACGAATGAAATATTGTGTTATAACCTGCGATAGTTGAGTTATTGGGATTTATATATTAGAATTGAATTTGAACTTAATGCGTCAATCTATGCGTCGTTGCCTGCTCTCAGCATATACACCATAGGGTTAGTTGAGTAACGAAGTATAAGGAGATTAGTTGGCTCTCGGCCTATTCACCATGGGGTTAGCCAAACTTGAATGAGTTTCGTATGTCCAAGAACTTGGAAGTAAACAAACCTAACCATGTTATCACCCGAACTTGATTCTAACCCTTTATTGTAGAACCATGATACCCGGAGGAATCCTAAACGATCTAACTCTCTCTCTCTCTCTCTCTCTCTCTCTCTCTCTCTATCTCTCTCTCTCTCTCTCTCTCTCTCTCTCTCTCTCTCTCTCTCTCTCTCTCTCTCTCTCTCTCTCTCTCTCTCTCTCTCTCTCTCTCTCTCTCTCTCTCTCTCTCTCTCTCTCTCTCTCTCTCTCTCTTATTGCTTTTGTTTATTTACTTTGCCTTCTTGTTTTGTTTTGATGTAGCATATTATTCAATTGTTTATCGAACCACAATTTGCAATTAATCAACTCACCAAGAATACACACAATTGCTTAATCTAAGCTAACAAGATGATTTTGAGTATTCTAAAGTCTTGAATGGTTGTTGTTTTTGGAGTAGTTTTTAGATTTTGATTTTGCAAAAACTAAATAATTATCCATTCATAATTCTTCATAGAATCTAAAAACCAAGTTTTATGGGGTTTTAAAAATAATTTACGTGACATTTATTTTTATCTTTTTGTATTTTAAATATGTTATTCGGAATTTACCAATTCATTCAAACTTAAATTTTCATCTAAAACTAAAACCCCATTGTATGGGTTTTCCTCAAGACTTGCCGTCACTTTAATTTCTTTCTTGTAACTTTTTTTTAAAAATATATTTTTTTTCTATTAAAGAGCAAAGCTGCTTCATATTTTTCTTCTACACACATATCCCATCCCCATGAGTGCAAACATCTCTGCAAATCAAGCTTGGATTTTGCGATAAGTTTAATCAACTACATTTATTTTAATGTTACGATGTTACATTATAATTTAGTATGCACTTAATTTTAGTACAGTAGAAACTCTATAAATTAATAATGTTGGGACCATGCAATTTTATTAATTTATAGTGATATTAATTTATCCTATAAATCAATATTTATTAATTTATCGTATAAGTTAATAAATATTAATTTATAGATATATTTACGTAAATACAATACTATATTCTTTTAAAAATGTTATTAATTTAATTTTTTATATGTTTTGTTGTTTGCATATATACTTATGTTAGATTTTTATTTTTCTTTGACTTTTTTAATTTATTTTTCGGCAAGATATTGTGTCTGTATATTTACGACATTAACGTGAACGTAAACATGAAGCTTAATCCAATTTCTCTTTACACAAATCTTAGCAATGCTTTCTCAAATAAAAGATTTTACAAAATCAACTATGACGGATCAAATATGCAAATAGTTATGTAAGTTCAAAAAAATTATTATCTTATTATCTTATCGATTTTGGTTAATTTTTACATTGGCCCGATTTGGGACCGACAAAATTTATTAATTTATCGTGTTTATTAATTTATCGAGTATTAATTTATAGAGTTTCTACTGTATATGTATGGCGTATCGAGAACAATCATCAAAATGCAAACAGGTATCTATTTAGTTGATATTTGTTTTTGCTAGTGACGTCTATCCTACCTTCATACAAAACTGCATTGACTAATTATGTATATGTAATAATTAATGTAATATATAAAGCCAAAGTTACAATGAACCGATAGTATGATTCATCATTTTCTTGAAATATATGAGACTGAGATCGAGCTTATTAATTAGAAAAGCGAGAATTCGAAAAGCGTTTCTAGAACCGACAGGTCAAGATCTTGAATGGCTTATGTTATAAAAAAATTTTACACTCTGAAAAATCTTTTTGAAGTTTATTTTCGACTAGTCGAAAAGCTATTGAAATGGACGACGAATGGTGGAAGGACTCTATTAAGGTAATATTTATATATTATTTCACGGGAAAAAACCCGAAAAAACCGTCATTTAATTTAAATTTTGCCGTTTAATATCTCTAGTTTTAAATTTGGAAGAAAAATACCTAAATTAATTTTGGTTACCTTTTAAAACCTTCTTTTTTATTAAGTTGGTAAAACCATACCCCCGAATTAACGTCTGTTAACTATCCTAAGGGAAACCCTAACTAGGGTCAAAACTTAACCCAATATAAGTAATGTTTTTTTCTTACTTTTACGGTTATGTTGCGGTAGACAAGTGATGAAACGTCGTCATTTTATTCTCCTTAGTCGGGTTCGAATCCCCACCACCACATCTTTATAATCCTTTTTTTTTTTTTTTTTTTGTTTACTTCATCTTCTTCCTCGACTTTTGTTCTCAGTCAACCACTATGTATCGTGATAATCAGTTTCAGTTTAAGAAATCAGTTACTCTTCTCAGTCATTCACCAATTATCCTTTTCCTACTCATTTTTTGTCTCTTTGATTCAGATTTATGATGGGTTACTTAACAATGGAAACAATTGAGGAATTAAATCGGTTTGGGTTTTAATCTAATCTTCTCAAATTCATTTGAGCTCTCTAATTTCAAATCCGCCAATACTTGTTTTTCTCTGTTTATCTCAATTGAAGTTAAACCCTAGATTTTTTTATTTTGCAATTGTGAAGATTAGAAGATCCTAATCAGAGATTTCTTCAATTCATTCCCAGTGCTAAAGATTTAAGGTTTACAGTAAGAAGATGACGAGTTTTGAAGAAGACCTACTAAAAGAAATAAAAAATAAAAATGCGTTCTTAAGAGATTCGAACCCAAACTCAGAAAAATATAAAAGATTATGTTTAACCACTAGACTGCTGCAACATACTCATAAAAATAAGAAAAGAGATTGTATATATATAGTTAACTACCTTGGGTTAAGTTTTGATCCTAGTTAGAGTTTCCGTTAGGATAGTTAACAGACGTTAATTCGGAGGTACGGTTTTACCAACTTAATAAAAACGAAGATTTTAAAAAGCAACCAAAATTAACTTAGGTATTTTTTTTCCAAATTTAAAACTAGAAGTATTAAACAGCAAAACTTAAATTAAATGGCGGTTTTTTCGGGGGTTTTCCCATTATTTCACATATATCTTTTTGTTAACTACCAAACTATAGTAAACTAATATTTTAATTTTTAATTTTTTGTTATAGGAAATACCAAATGCTTCAAAGCTCTGGTACAACCCTGTTGTCGACCTCGACATAATGGATAGGCTCTTCGGCACTAGACACATTAGTACTGATGATGGATACTATCCAGATGTTGAATTTGATTCAGACCATATAGCTACTAATATAGCTGCAGAAGATAATTATTCTGATGAATATTCAGAGTAAAATAATACTCCAATGCAGTATATGAAAGGGATTCGAGATGAAATTTCTGCATCATTATGGAATTCTTGATGATGATAGTAGTTTATGCAATAACATGTGTCTTAATGTGCAATAAATCTATGTTTGTTTTCTATTTGTTTTGGTATTACTTATGAGATTTTTATTTTAAACACAAAATAAAAACTAAAATTTAAAATAGACAACTTAAAGACGTTTTAAAATGAATATTATGTAGAAAAACTAAATAAATTTTCATTCAGGATTTTGCAAAAACTAAAATCTACAACAAAAATCAAAAACCACAAAAAGCAAAAACCAAAATTCAAAAACCAAAAACTAAAAAGTTAAAAACCAATAAAAACTACAAAACATTCATGGCCTAAATCTTAGTAACAATGCATTGTCAAAAAAAACAATGGAAAACAAGGTAAAAGAAAGCAAAAAACAAAAGACTAACAAGTTTCCAAAGGAAACAAAGCGGGAAATTAACAAAAGACTAAGTGATAACCAAAGGCGAATTCTCGGGTTAAGGAAATCGATTAGAAATGATAAATAGATGGACTATGGGCATCAAACAGCTTATAACAAAATGATCCTTAGGCCATAGAACACTAAGCAAGACTAACACATTTCCATGACATTAGCCCCTTTACTAATCAATCAATCATCAACAATTTTCAAAGGCAATCAAATTTTCTATAAGAATGATAACAAGTCTATCTAGCCACTAATAGCCCTAATCAACAATTTACAAAGGTAAGGTATGAAAAGCACTTAAAAGATTTTGGTTCGGGAAATTCATCGAACACCTTCCTGGCATGAAATTTATAGGGTCTAAATTATTATGATCAAGATTGATCTAGCCTTAATAGCAACCAATAAGTAATGATCTTAAGTAATCTAGCCCTAAACTCCATAACCCAACATCTAAACCATCCTAATCTACCCTAACCAAAGAACACTAAAAGACTGCTCACTCATGATCATGATCATGCAAAGGAATTGGTTTGATCTTTGTAAAGCCATAATCACTAAAAAATAGATGAGAAATTTAAAAGAAGTACTTGATATAGAAACTTAAGAACCCAAGATTTATACAACAACTTAAGATAAAGGACCTTAAGAGAAGTTTTGATCTCTAAAACCAAAAAGCTCCCTTTCTCTAAAACTAGGTTAAGATTATTTATAGTAATGAGGAAACAAACCGGATCAACCCGGAATAAACAGAGTTTTGACCCGGTTTAGGAAAGCAATCGACCAAGCAGTAGATCACTTGGTAGATTTAAATATCGTATGTAGCTCTGGTCCTTGATCAATCGACCACTTTGGTAGATTCAAATCTCCTTTGTAGCTCTGGTCCTTGACCAATCGACCACTTGGTCTATTGTCCTGCACTTCTCCTCTCTGGTCACTTTGTATTCTCTTAGCTCCTTTTTTTGCTCCATTTCCTTCCAAAACTCTAAACTCCACTCATGTACCTAATAAAACCAAATGCAAATGCAAATGCAACACTATATGCCAAAATATGAATGCAAAGCAACAAAAACTAAGAGAAAAGAGGTTTTAAAACAACAAAAAACACTAGATAGATGATTACTTATTTACTTGCAACAAACCCCCTCTAATGCTATTATTTTGTCCTAGCTTTACTCTCTTCTGACGGATTTCTCTGAACTACTTCTCTCTCTATGGATTTGATCCTAAAGTACTACAACCGATTTGCTGTGCAGTTGCAGTAATCGTGTGGTTCTTAAAATAAAAGTCTGAGGCGAAATAAAACAGGCATCACTAATTCCCCGCTAAACTTTATGAAAAACATTGTCTACAATTTCCAAAATCCTTGGTGAGTCACTATATCTGATACAATTTTAAAAATCCTCGATGAGTCACTATTTCAAAACGTATTGCCTATATATGATATTTTCTTGTAATTGCTCTTCTCCTCAATTAGGAAAAAGAGCAAATCATAAGGTGATACTAAATAAATGATTTTAAAAGAAAATACATAAACATAAGATGAATTAGTAAAAGCCAATAAAAACGATTCAACATCATTTTAGATAAGCCCTTTGCCTCTAGGAACGGCCCATAGAAATTGGTTCCCTAAAACAAAAGAAAAATATTTAGCCAATCAAAAACATTTTTATTAAATAATAAAGAAACACTTTAAACACTTTAACACTTTACATAATAACTAGATCATAACCTGTGCTATACAGCACGGACATTAATATTTTGTATAAATTAAATTGTATACTTTATTTAAATTACATAAAAAATCGTATAGTATAAAAGTGATGCTATAATATTTTTCAATATTTGGATATAATACTGCATTGGATTGACTTTGTTTAAAAATGTTATTTTTATAATAAATACAACATATGTACTTTTAAGTAAATGTGTAAAATTTGTATACAAGTTGTTTTGGTAAGAAACATGTTTTCTTTGTATTAGAGGATCTAATTTTTGGTCTAACTTAGAATTAGTCTTTGTATAGTATTTTCGTTATATTTGTGAACCTAATTGGGCCTTATATTAGATTATCTTTGTATAGTATTTTGGTTATATTTGTGAACCTAATTGAGCCCTACATTAGATTATCTTTGATAGGACTCACGAAAAAACGGACCCGATAACCAATCCAATATCCGAACCAAAAAACCGGGTCATGGCGGATTAGAATTTTAGGAAATTTTCTTATTGGGTACAGTTTTAGTAAACCCGTGGATATCCGATTGATCCAGAAATTACCCGTTACGTAAAAAGGGTATTCAAAAACCCAAACATTAATTTAATATCTAAAATATTAATTATTTTGGACCTAAATATCCAAAACAACTAAACTATTCAAAAATTATTTGTTATGTTTGTCAAAATTTAGTAAAATATATTCAAATATAATTAAATTTATTAAAACGTAACAAATTTAAAAGTTTTTTTTGTTTGGATACCCGCTATCTACATACAAAATACCCGTTTCTATTTTTTGGGAATTTTTAGGGTCTGAAACTTTTTATCCAAACTGACCCAAACCCAAATGGACCCGACCCGAACCAGAACCAAATATTTAGAATTATTCTATTGGGTAGTAAATCATATATCCATTAATCCCAAACCCGAACGGGTTCTACCCGAACTCGAATGGGTTACTCATATAAAGATGAGAGGTAAACTATAATAATTAATAAAAAATTAATATGATAATTTAGATATCAAATCTAATTTGTTGATTTTAATTGGTTACTTTTTTGGAAATTAATAATGTATTTCTTTTTTTAATTTAATTTAATTAATTTAATTAGTHATTTGACTTTTTAATTCTTAAAGAGATGAATTAATTTACTATTTAAAATTTTATTTCTAATGGCATACCTATGTAATTACTTATAAAAGATAAAGTTACATTTAAAATGTACTTCCTAAATAATATAGTAGGATTATTCTATTGGGTAGTAAATCATATACCCATTAATCCCAAACCCGAACGGGTTCTACCCGAACTCGAATGGGTTACTCATATAAAGATGAGAGGTGAAATATAATAATTAATAAGAAAATTAATATGATAATTTAGATATCAAATCTAATTTGTTGTTTTTATTTGGTTACTTTTTTGGAAATTAATAATGTATTTCTTTTTTTAATTGAATTTAATTAATTAAATTAGTATTTGACTTTTTAATTCTTAAAGATGAATTAATTTACTATTTAAAATTTTATTTCTAATGGCATACCTATGTAATTACTTACAAAAGATAAGGTTACATTTAAAATGTACTTCCCAAATAATATAGTAGGATTATTCTATTGGGTAGTAAATCATATACCCATTAATCCCAAACCCGAACGGGTTCTACCCGAACTCGAATGGGTTACTCATATAAAGATGAGAGGTGAACTATAATAATTAATAAAAAATTAATATGATAATTTAGATATCAAATCTAATTTGTTGATTTTAATTGGTTACTTTTTTGGAAATTAATAATGTATTTCTTTTTTTTTTAATTTAATTTAATTAATTAAATTAGTATTTGACTTTTTAATTCTTAAAGAGATGAATTAATTTACTATTTAAAATTTTATTTCTAATAGCACACCTATGTAATTATTTACAAAAGATAAGGTTACATTTAAAATGTACTTTCCAAATAATATAGTAGGATAAAAACAGTTTAATGCCAATCTCACTATCCTATGCAAAGTTTTAATTTCTTTATTTTAGTGATCATTGATTTTTTGAGGTGCTTTTGTTATTCTTTTATTGGTTGAGTCATTTTTCTTTAGATAATGAATGATGTTTTAATATAGAAAAAAGAACATAATTTATATCGTTTCTTCATTTGTATACAAAAACTGTAAACATCACTTATATTAAAAAAAAAAAGAGTGTTAGTTATGTTTTGATAACAAATATATTTGTATAAAACTCTATTATATGTTTTCGTTTTCCATAGAATTTTGAGAATTGCATCTCATGGTTTAGAAGATAGTGTATTAAAAATGAGGAAAGAACTTCTGAATCTCTACATCTCACTTTTTCTCCTCCTCGGCGCCACCATAGCCATGCTTCTCGTCCTTGGTGCATCCGACCCATGTCTTCTCGGTCGTATGCAGCCATTGCCCAACATATATTTGGATCCTTGAGAAAAATTATGTTTTTTGGATTTTGTATTACTCATTTTTTTCTAAAACAAATTTTGGTTAAAATATGGACCATTTTGTAAATAACTGATAACCTATTTTATAACGTTAAAAAATTTATCGCGCATTTTTATGTAAAAAGTAAAATATAGAAAATTTTGCTCTTCTTATAAACTTTTAACAAAAACATTTGGACCATTGCCCCTCTGCCCTCTCTATTAGGGTCGGGCCTTGTATTCAGCGTCCATATTTTCTATGTTCTTCAGTTAGTCTCCTCAATAATGTTGTAAATTATTCTTGATTTTGTGTAATCAATCTCTCTTAAAAAGTGAATTGATTTTGTTTTAAGAGATGTCACAAATTGCAGAGAAGTGATATGAACCTCATCTTCGCCAAATAAGATCTCAACAATCAACTTGTAACGCTTCGACGAAGCTCTAGACAAATTGATGTTGAATACAAAATAATTTGGTTTTATTTAGTAATTTTGTTCAGAATTTGGATTAAATCTGGGTAATGAGATTTTGGGGAGGTACAAGTTTTGAACTATGATTTGAAGATTTTGTAAGTTTATTAGACGATTTTGAACTATAATTCTCAACTGTCTTAGATGAGCAAAATTACCTATTCAGAAAGAGATTTTGTTTAGGAATTTTGTAAACAATCGAATCTGGAATTAATGCTTGTTTTTTTTTCTTGTTTTTTTTTGAACACGAAATTAATGTTTGTTTAAAATTATAAATTCGCACATATGTTTAGAATTCTAGGTTTAGACATAGATAATCTCTCAAACAAGAGTTGATTGATTTTACATTTTGTGATTCAAGTTCGAAAACAGATTTTAGTAATCATCCTAATAACTTATTTAATATCCAATTCTAAATTAACTAAGAATTTCCCTTAGCCTACATTTTCCTCGATTGATTTTAAAACAAATTTTAGTTACTTGCTTAGATAAATTTATAATTTTCTGTTTAGCTTAATTTGAAACCAATAATCTATAGTGTAATCTAGACAGTTTTGTGAAATTCGACCCCTAAGTATTGCACTGATCTTGTAATTTGAGGGGATAGTTCAACGGATAAATTTGCACTATCAAATTTTTGCGTCGTTTCTAAAGTTCTATTTTGATTCATCATTAGATAAGGTGTAGAAATTTAGTCCTATTTTTTTTAATTACATGCGTTTTCTCTCTTCTTTTTATTGTGTGTTCTAACCGTAGAACAAAAAACAAGTGAAGAACATGAACAAGAGTCCTATTGCTGCGTTAATGGCTAAGATTGAGTTTGTGCACAATCTCCTTGTGGAGGGTGTCAATTTTGTTGGTGGAACATTGTTTTAAAATCAAAGATTTGTGCTTAATCCTTACTGAATTTTGCTCAGATTGACTCATAACTTAGGATTAATAACTTAAATGACTCTCGTAATTGATGGCTGACTAGAATGACTCACATTTTTAATGAAAAGACTTTTTAACCTTAATCAGTACTATAACCAGAATTATACTAAAAACCATACTTTTAAAAAGAAGAAATAAAATCATTAATAAAAAGGAGGGATTAAATAAAGGAATAAAAAATGTAAAAAACTCTTTTCTCCTATTGCATGTCTCTTCTTCTTCTTTGATTTCGAATCGAAACCCTAACAAATCTCCGGTGGTGGCTTATTGTAACGCCGACTTCTCTTCTCCGGTGGTGGCTCCTTTCTCCGGTGGTCGCTGCTCGACTAGGAGATATCTCTTCTCCGGTGGTCGCTGCTTCTTCTCACTCTTCTTTGGTACAAGATTTTGTAGCCGTCGTAGGTTCCGGCTACACAAACAGCAGGGAAGAGTCGCGGTGGCCCGGATTCACTTCTCTGGTGGTGTAGGCAAACTATTGACCCGCCACCACCGCTTTTGAATAAGTCCCTTTTATCGATTGAATTTCGTTTGATTGTGATGGTGATTAATATTTTTTGTTGCAGATCTGTAGATTTGTTGCAGCATTAGGGTTGTGGATTTTCCCCTTTCTGATTTACTCCTTATCAAAAGAAGCTTCTCCGGCCACAACAACAACGGAGGTATCGACTTCGGTGTAAGTAAACTTCAGAACCTGCCACCTTTGCATTTGATTTTTTTCTTTTTTCGATTGATTAATGTGAAATCTGATTCTCATAATGATAAATTCTTTTTGTTGCAGAGCTTTAGCATCACTTTAATCGGCGGTTAACAATTGATAATTCCAATTCACAATTCATTATAATCTGGTAAGGATTTTGGGCAATTTCATTAGAATTGTTTATTGAAAATGATTTTCTTGAGCAAGTAAAGCTTTTCAATTAGGATTTTCATAAAGAGAAATAATTATTCTGGTAATTCAGATTATGGTGGCCAATTAGGGATGAATTTATTTTGGAAAAAAATTCCCGCCTTTCTTTGAGTTTTAATATTGATTTTGGTGTTGTGTTCTCACAGATTTAATCAATTTTCAGGATTATTCGGTGATAGATTTGTTATGATTTTAGTTTGTCAATCTCACAAGGCACCTAAGATCCTAAGTTATTTGCTTATGCAACCTTGTTTTTTCTGTGATTAGGAATGGCGTCTTCTAGTCATACCCGCAGTTATCCGCTTTGCTTGTATGAAGAAGAAAAATCATCGTTGCAAAAAAGGAGTATGGCCCACAGCTGCTATGTTTCTCAAATTGGGAAGATCAAAGACGGATTAGGTGCAGATGTGTGGGATGAGTTGAAGAAAACTACACTTGGTCTTTTTATAAAGTTTACTGAAAGTGACTTTATATGGGCTACCCAGACAGTTCATTTCTTCCTCACGAATCAGTTGCGAGTAGACAACATGCATGAGATGTGGTGTTTGATTGATCGCAGGCCAATAAGATTTTCTCTCTACGAGTTTGAGAACATAACGGGCCTCAATTGCGATATGTTTGACGAGTCTGACACTGGTGAAACTGATTACAAAGATTTTTGGAATGAAATGGGGGTAGCAATGTCTGTTGGTCCATTGTTTACAGAGTTGGAACGTGTCTTTGAGATTAGCAAGACATGGAGTTTGGAGAAGAGGATGATGGTTGGTAGATTATGTTTACAATATGTGGGAGTACATGGGATTCATCACGGTTCTAGAGTCCCGTTGTCGAGTGCTAAAAGAGTGCTTGATCCTGTTGCTTTTGAGAAGTATCCTTGGGGTCGAGTGGCTTTTGACTCTCTATTAAGGTCTGTGAAGTTTGTCAAGTATGACGGGGATTCTTATGTGATTCACGGTTGTGTTCAGGCCTTGCTGGTGTGGATATATGAGAGTGTGCCTGGAATTGGAGAAGCTTGTGGGTTTAGAAAAACAACACTGACGGGTGTTCCGCTACTTGATTGGAGATCTTCTAAAAAACGTTTTAACTTTACCGCTTTCATTGAAAAGGAGAAGGCTGCCCACGGACAGGTATGTAAGGTTTTCTAGATCAAATCTGCTACTTGTCTTTAAAAAAAAACTGAAACTGAACTTGCACAAACGTTTTACATTAATCTTGTGATTATATGTATGTAGGTGCGTGTGAGCCATATGATCCTTGTATCTGAAGAAAACATGTATCCTAAATGGAGTGACTCAGCTGAGAATCATGATACGGCGCTTGACAACTTGCTTAAAGACATCATCCACAACCGTTTATAACCTCATGCGTGGACACATGTGGCAGCACGACATAAGAGGAAACAGAATCAAGAATCATCAAACGAGGATGGTGAGAGTAAAGTGATGGAATCAACGCCTGCAGATGATGTATCTCATAAGAAGCAAAGAACAGGGAAAGCTCATATAAAGGTCCTGTTTTTACCATTTCTGATTTTTCCATATACATAGGTCTATATGTTGACAGTGAATTACCTAACATTGTTATATGCATCATTATAGGTCGATGAAGAGGAGAAGACAAGCTTGCTGGATATTCGGAATATGTTGGAAAAAATGAATGTCACAATTAGTGACATGGACAAGAATGCAAGCAGCAGATTGGATGGGTTGGAGAAGAAAGTTACTTGCTTAGAAGCGAGTGTAAAAACAAGGTTTGAAGCTGTGGAGACTGATATGAGAGTTCTTAAAGAGTCTCAGCCCCTTGTAGTATGCAATGAAGCTGCCACATCAAACAACAATGATGAATATGAGGCAAATAGTAACCAATGTGTAAGTAGCTGTCAGTTTTTAATTTTACTGTTGGCTGTTTTGGATTTGAATTCTGCGTTTATTACAATGAATGTGTACTGTGTTTTTTTCAGTCTTGGGTTGTAGAGGAGAAGTCAGGTTCTGTTGATGGGTTGCCTATTCAAAGAGTGGTTAAGAAGGCTGTTAATTCAGTGAAGAACATGGAAGCTGCTACAAAGGTCCTTACTAAGAAGAAAGTTGCAAAATCTGATAAGAAGAAGACAATTGTCAATGTAGAGAAGGTAGAAAAACCAAAACCTGAAATGAAGAAGACAGCTGTAAAGGTAGAGAAGGTAGATAGTCCAAAACCTGAGAAGAAGAAGTCAGTTGTAGCTCCAACAACAAAGACGTTTGATGATGATGTTGTGGATGTCACTGATAAGGTTAATGCAGACAATCTGAAAATGGCTTCACGTTCAGAAGAAACATTCTCCAATCCTCTAGATCAGATGGCTAATAAGGCAACGACTGATGCATTGAGAGCACTTCAAGAAGGACTAGATAATCTGGACGGTATTACTAGTAAGAGGAGACGAGTGCCACAGCTAGCGGGTTCTCAGAAATATCCGTCTGTAGGAAATTCAACAGTGAAGCGCATAATCACTGATGTACCATCGTCTTCTTCGGTAACTGAACATCTTCAACCTGTTTCTGATGACCAATTTGATAGGCTGAAGGATTGGCTCGAACCAGATTTGTAAGTGTCTATTTTTCTTCACATAGAAACGTTTTGTGCTATCATTACTCATTCTTTTTTTTTCTGCAGTGAAAAAGAAGGCCTGAACACCAGCAACTTTAATGCTCGGTTCTACTGGCAGATAATGACTCCAAGAAGCGATTGGTCAACAGAAAAATATGGATGGCTGAAAGACTATGTAAGTATAGCAATTTTTAAAGATTTTTGCTTTCAATTGATTAAATCATTTAGTGTTAGCTGGCTGAAACTATATGTAACTATAATAATTGTTGTTTTGATTATAATGCAGCACATGGGAGCTGCAATGTCATTGTTTCGCCGAAGATTCAATCGTGATCCGTCAAAATATCCCAACCAGAGAATAGCTTTTTTGGACCAAGATTTGATCTCCACAATGCTCAAAGACTATAAACAGTTTCAACCGGATTATAGGTGCTTCAAATTCAGGGAGCATTATGAGGATCAAGTCAATGGTACAGCTCAATGTGACGCGGCGAAAAACAAGAAATGGTTTGTTGATGTGGATCACCTATATGCATACCTCTTTGTCAACGGGAATCATTGGGTCGCTCTGGACATTGACTTGCCAAAAAAACGGATCAATGTTTATGATAGCATCCCGAGCTTGACTACGGATACAGAAATGGTGATACAGTGCATGTTTGTGATGACAATGATTCCTGCCATGTTGAGTTCATTTATTCCGTCAAAGCAACGTAGGAGGAGCTACTCAAAGTTGGAGTGGAAGAGGATTACGAAGATCCCGGAGAATCTTGACGCATGTGATTGTGCTATCTACTCAATAAAGTACATCGAATGTTTGGCGCTTGGCAAGTCCTTTGATGGCTTGTGTGATGAGAACATGCAGTCCCTATGGACTAAACTTGCTGTGGAGATGTTTGAGGAATTAGGCAAGAATGCTGGAACACTACACTCTGAGGTTCGTTGCAAGGCCTTCAAATTCCCAAGCCTCATGGATGATTAGAAGCTTCTATTAAGAACCATGTTCCTTTTTAAGCTTTTCATTTTGTTATGTCTATGACTTTTAGGACCCATGTTTTGTCTCAAACTTTTAAGTACATGTATCTAAACCCTTTTAAGTACATGAGTACATGTTTTGTCTCAGATTTTTTGGTTGTTCAGCTTCAATAACAACCTTCATTTTGTCCATGATAGACTCGGTTTCCAACTGCAGTCTTATATTAAACTATTAAACATAATAATGATGAAATATTTGTTAATCTATTAAAAGGTGAATAATTATTTATCTTACAGAAAAAAATATATAAATTTTATTAACCTTAACATATAATGTTTGAACGTTATCAACAAAACTTGACATATTGCAAGACTGTTGATATATCTCTATTTTTACTGCTTTTACCTATAATTTTGGTATAGGTTTTAGAGTCTATTTGTTATTTCTAAAGTCTTTTATAGTTATTTTCAGGAATTTACAAGTTTGGGATGCAATTGGAGATAATGGAGCATTCTGGAGGAAAATAGAGAACTTATGTTGCAGAAGAAATTCGGAGACCAAAAATCGTGTAGGTGTCGATCGACACCACCCCTTGTGTCGAGAGACACAATACCTGACGACAATTCAAAGACGCGTTTTATTGAAGTTATGAAGATTTGCAGCCCAGAACTTTCTCTTATTTTTAAACAAGGTTCAGCACGTTTTAGAAACATATATATATATATATATATATATATATATATATATATATATATATATATATATATAGTTTTAAGGTCATTGTTTAGACCTAAGCTTGGAGAGGCTATTCTCCTTTTCTATTCTGTACTTGGGAGCAAAACCATGTAGAGACTCCCTTTAAAGAAGATCTTTCTAAACTCTATTCTCTTCTTAATTTCATTATTGATTTCTTATTCAAACATGTTTTGTTCTTCTATGATCATGATTGAGTAGTTTTCTTGTTAGGTTTAGGGTTTTTCATTAGGAAGTTAGATGATTTAGTAGATTGCCTCTTTGTTAGGATATCTGTAGGATTCTTCATTTTTACTTGTTCTTAATGCTAGTTCTCTAGTATCAACTAGAACTTGATTTTAAATAATAGGTTTGCCCATCATAGGTACATGTTACCAAAACTACTGTTTGATGGGCCAGGTTTATAGGTGTGTAATAAAAATCGGCCTATGTACTTAGGTGAACTTATCGAACTCGTTTAGCATGCATGTCTTAATATAGGGATTCACCGGCACATCACTAGGGATCTTTAACCTTAGGCAGAGTGAGTAGCACGGCACATCACCGGTTATTCTGTAATTAAGGTTTGAGTTTAAGAACGGTTTGATCACATCCTAGCTATTTGTTGATCTACTATCATCTATTTCCTGAGAATACCCTAAACCTGACACTTTTCTCTATCTGATTTATATCTTGAGTTTTATTGCTTTTCTTTGTTTCTTATTTTATACCCTATTTGTTTAGCTTAATTCGAAACTTTAGTCTATTGTGTGATCCGAGAGCTTTTCGGAATTCGACCCTAAAGTGCTACAATCGATCTTTTATTTGAGAGAGTGGTCTTACGATTAATTTGACCTACATCAACTGTAATTCACGAACTTGCGACTCGTTTCTATTAATTTATTACAGGTTAGTTTGTATTTAAATATTTTTTAGTTTTTTTATCTTAAATATATTTATCCTCTATTTTCTTAAACTACAAACAAAATGATAGTAATCACGTATCTACGTAAATTACTATATGTGTTATGAAATATATATGCATGTAATTATGTAAGTATCAAAAGTAAATGTGATTAAGTGTACTCATGTTTGAGTAAGACGTTTAGGACAAATTAATATATCCAAAATTTAGTAAAAAAAATCCTCAATTTGTTGTAGGTTTTTAAACCTTCATTTTTTTAAAAATGGTAAAATAACACTTTCTATTATTAAATAAATTTAAAATATACTAAAATAAAAATAATAAGTAATTTTGTTTAATATTTTTTTCTAAATACTATTTTACAAGTAATTTATTTTAGGTAAAAAAATAGGGAAACCCATATTTTAGAGTTAATTACTAGAATGACATCCCAAAAATATGGGTTATTTGAGTAATATTTTAGACCAAAATGTCTTTTATTTCATTTGTTAGGAAAAAGAATATTACAGAAAAACCATTATTATTTAATTTAAAAAACAATTTTAATAACGAAATTGCCACTCTAAAAGTTTAGTCGAATTTAAAAAATTTGGTACTCATGTTGCGACAGATTTATTTTGTGCGACAGATTTGTTTGTCCACCACAGATTTTGTTCGGCAGATTTTTCTTGTTCCACATATTTATGTAAGTTTTAGTTACTACAGATATATATAGGTTTTCACAGATTTGTTTCCCCGCGACAGATTTGTTTTCTATAGACTCCACAGACATTCTAACAATTATTAAATTTGAAAGTACGCGAACAAGTCTGTCGCATATTTGTTTAGGAAAATCAAGTCTGTGGCAGATTTGTTTAGAAAAATCTCAGAGTCATTGTGTTTGGTAACAGATTTATTATTTTACAATTTAAACTGTAGTGTTGCCACAGTTTTTTCATCCAAATAAAATGAAATTCAATGATTATGTTATATGTGATCAAAGATTTTATGAACTTGTTGGTAAATCTATCGTTTTATAACAGATTTTGCTTTCAAAAATAAATTACTAGACAGTATCCTAGTGATAACAGATTTGTTTTTAGTGATAACAGTTTTGTTTTTCAGATCTTAAGCATAAGAGATTTACTCATGTCTTGTTATAACATATATGTTTATAAATAGAATAACCTTTTCATTGATGACAGACCTTTTGTTGACAGATTTGTTTTCAAATTTTGAAACATCAGTTTTGTTTTCAAAATTTTGTTAAACGCTCAATTAAAAACGTTGCCCGGTTTGAGAGCTTCGGTGAACCGGTTTATTTACAATGTGTTACGACAGACTTATAATTGATGACAACAAATTTGTTTAATTTATTTCCATATTTGACATTTGGTGCATTAAATTGAGATTATTCACTTCCGTTTTTTTTCCTTATTTTACGCTCCAACTGTTTAAATTATACACTAAGATTACACTTCCTTCCTTTTCGGGATTTCTTAGATTCAGTGGTTTGTTCTCTTCCTCAATTCATCTACGTTTTTTAGTTGTGACTTTTTTATTCATGTTTTCTAATTCGCTTTCTAATACGTTTTCTTCATACTAAGAATAAGGGGTTGGGTATGGATCAGATTATTCTCGTGTGTGGAAGATGGATTTTTGAGAAAACCAGATGGCTTTTTGTTGTTGATAATAGTAAAGGTTGTAGAGTTCATGAAGGTAACAGTGAAACCAATTTTCATGATTTTGTTCCAATGGTGTATGAGGATTACGGTTTGGATAACAGGCTATTCGAAGTAGTTTTGAGTTACAAGATCTCAAACTAAAAAAAAACTACCAGCAGATACACCACCAGTTATTATTGATAATAATAAACAGTTTCAAGATTTTTTGGGCATATGAAAAAAAAGAAACTTCTCGGCTTTGTGTTGAGGTAAAGGAAAAAATTCACGTTCAAACCACAAAGGAAGGACTTGATGGTTTCGTTGATTGCACTTTGACAAGTTCTTTACGACCAAGTAATATAGTCCATGAGGTAGAAGGAGAAATCGATTTATCCAGTGAAAACATGGAAGAAGCTGGTGTTAATAATATTTATGTGGATGGTGAAGATGATGAAAGTAGATTTGATTACTGCGACGATTCTTACAGAACCGATTTCGATGATGAGAACTTTAGCATGTACGGAATTCCACATGAAGAAGAAGAAAAACCTAAGTTACCACTCAAAAAAAGAAATTTAGGTATATTCATCGAAGAAGAAAAAGAAGAAGCTACTTCTGCTACTCTAGATGTGTCTTCATTGGAGCTGGAGGTTGGACAAAGTTTTGAAACAAAGGAGCACTTGGAGAAACGTTTGAAGATACTTACCGTATTACAGAATTTTGATTTTGATGTTCATAAATCGACTCCAAAAAGTATATCGTCAAGTATTGGGTTAAAGGTTTTAAGTGGATGGTTCGAGCAACACCAGTTGGTGACTCTACGAAGTTTCATGTGAGAGTATTTAAGTCGGAACATACATGTTCTGTTAGAAAGCGTTCATCGTGTTCCCGACAAGCAACCCACCAAATACTTGGACTGTTGTACAAGGATTACGTTGGTGGGATTGGACCCAAGGTTGTACCAATCCATGTTGCTGAAGCGTTGAATAAACGCTTTCAAATCAAGGTATGATTTACTATTTCTTTTCTATTTTTAATCGCATTTTTATAGTATTGCTAATACTCACTGTAAAATAATAATGTGTAAATGGATTATTGGAAGGCATATCAGACACTAAGGTATGCACAACAATTCTTTAGGGATAGTCCAGAAAGTGGATATGAGCAGCTTCCGACATACTTGTATATGCTAAGGAGAGAAAATCCTGGAACTTTTACTCGATTGAAAATAGAAGAAGAAGAAGAAGAGACATGCAAAGGGGGTAATAAGAGAAGAAACAAATCACTCACCAAGGGCAAAGAGAAATCGCCAAATCCTGATGATATTGTTGCCGTTGTTGTTCTCGGAGAAGTTGATTTCGAGATCGGGGTTTTGGGTATATCGAAGAAGAAGAAGAAGAAGTGGAAGAAGAAGATTGGGAAAAAAATAGTGATGGCAAAAACCTAATTAACTATTCTTATTATCATTTATCATTTTTGTTTTAATTTTTACTTAATTAACTATTTTTATTTTTCTAAATTGGTTTTTTTTAAGGGAATTTTGATTCTGGTCAATTAGTCTTTTCACTAAAGATTAGAGTCATTCTAGTTTAGGGGAGTCATTCTAGTTATTTTGATTAAAAGTAGAGTCAACTTGAGCAAATTTCGGTTTATTTTAAAAAGTAATTTATCTGAAAAAGTAATTTATTTTTGCCGAGTTGAAGTTTTTTTAGTCTACATGTAAAACAATTATATAAAACCGTGATCTCAAATCTAGTTGAGATATAGTAAAACAGTTTTGTTACAACTAAAATGTTTTTGTCTAAACAATTTAAATTTATTTGCTCGGACAATCGGTTTCATATTGAAGATAATATACCCGAAGTCTATTCAAATTTTATTTCTTTTGATTCGAGCGTATGTATAATCCAATTTTGGATAAAAGTAATTATTTTATGGTATATAGGATATTTTACATTCTTTTACATATATATACATTTAATTACAACAAGATTTATTTGATTGAGTTATAGAAATGCATGAACGTGAAACCAAACAAATTTTATACAGTTAAAACGGTAAACTATATAATTGTATGAGAACATGTTTAATGGCCTCAACAAATTCTTCTTTCATTTTTTACAGCTTTGCAACGCTGCTCCCGTAAATGTTTGGCTTTGATGCTTCCCCTTCCATATATTTATCTGGAATTGTTTTAAATATTTTTATATAAAGAAGATATATCATCCATAGTTTTATCAATTGTATCATTTTTTGGCGGCTTAAAAAAATTTTAAACCTTAAATATAATCATATCTTGAAAATACATGATGTTTACAAAATTATTTATGTACTAATTTCAAGAAAAACTTAACCCATAATATACATTAAGATTTTTTAATGCATATAAAAAATGTGTGGTACGACTTATGAGAGGAAAAATCGAAACTTTGTGTGAACCTTTGTATATCGCTCACCTTAAATTTTTATTGAACTTTTGTTTTCATGAGTCTTTTGTTTCTACATTGGTTATTTTTGTTTCACTTTGAATCAATAGAACTCTTATATCGATGAAATTAATTAAATTCTTGTAGAGTATTTCATTATAAAACCAAGTAAATCGTCCAAGTTACAATAAATTTAACAAACTTATAGCTAAAAATAATCATCAACTGACGGATATGTTTTGTACTTCAAAATACTTGAGTCGACAAATTCAAACAAAAGAATATGGAAACGTATTAAAAAAATTTGAGAGTTGCTAGAGAATCTAATAATACTTCATATTCCTCACAAGTCACTACTTTTCAAACAAACAACTTAGCACGTCCTCTAATGTTTTTGGAAGTGCCACACACGAACCCAGGTTGAGAAGATAATATTATATTTACACCAAAAAAAACTATATAAAGGATGTTCATGATCAAATATAACATAAAACCAAAACAAAGAAAAAAGATAGTTGCAATGGGTGTGATTAGAACCTCAAGAACGATGGGGTTAGGACAGTGCATGGTTTATGTTGTCGTCCTAAGTGCCATTGCGGCTACAGTGACATCATACCCTTACACATCCCCTCAAACTCCACATTACAATTCTCCAAGCCATGAACACAAAATCCCTAAGTACACACCACATCCAAAACCATCTATTTACAGCTCTTCACCACCTCCATCATACTACTCTCCTTCTCCAAAGGTTGATTACAAGTCTCCACCACCATCATACGTTTACAGTTCCCCACCACCACCATACTACTCTCCGTCTCCAAAGGTTGACTACAAGTCCCTACCACCCCCATACGTCTACAGTTCCCCACCCCCACCATACTACTCTCCTTCACCAAAGGTTAACTACAAGTCTCCACCGCCACCATACGTCTACAGCTCTCCACCACCACCATACTACAGTCCATCTCCAAAGGGTGACTACAAGTCTCCACCACCCCCATACGTCTACAGTTCCCCACCCCCACCATACTACTCTCCTTCTCCAAAGGTTGACTACAAGTCTCCACCACCACCATACGTCTACAGCTCCCCACCACCACCATACTACAGTCCAACTCCAAAGGTTGACTACAAGTCCCCACCACCCCCATACGTCTACAGCTCCCCACCCCCACCATACTACAGTCCATCTCCAAAGGTTGACTACAAGTCTCCACCACCCCCATACGTGTACAGCTCCCCACCCCCACCATACTACTCTCCTTCACCAAAGGTTAACTACAAGTCTCCACCACCACCATACGTCTACGGCTCTCCACCACCACCATACTACAGTCCATCTCCAAAGGTTGACTACAAGTCCCCACCACCCCCATACGTCTACAGTTCCCCACCCCCACCATACTACTCTCCTTCACCAAAGGTTAACTACAAGTCTCCACCACCACCATACGTCTACGGCTCTCCACCACCACCATACTACAGTCCATCTCCAAAGGTTGACTACAAGTCCCCACCACCCCCATACGTCTACAGTTCCCCACCCCCACCATACTACTCTCCTTCTCCAAAGGTTGACTACAAGTCTCCACCACCACCATACGTTTACAGCTCCACACCACCACCATACTACAGTCCATCACCAAAGGTTGACTACAAGTCCCCACCACCCCCATACGTCTACAGTTCCCCACCCCCACCATACTACTCTCCTTCTCCAAAGGTTGACTACAAGTCCCCACCACCACCATACATCTACAGCTCCACACCACTACCATACTACAGTCCATCTCCAAAGGTTGACTACAAGTCCCCACCACCCCCATACGTCTACAGCTCCCCACCCCCACCATACTACTCTCCTTCTCCAAAGGTTGACTACAAGCCTCCACCACCACCATACGTCTACAGCTCCCCACCACCACCATACTACAGTCCATCTCCAAAGGTTGACTACAAGTCCCCACCACCCCCATACGTCTACAGCTTCCCACCCCCACCATACTACAGTCCATCTCCAAAGGTTGACTACAAGTCTCCACCACCCCCATACGTCTACAGCTCTCCACCCCCACCATACTACTCTCCTTCACCAAAGGTTAACTATAAGTCTCCACCACCACCATACGTCTACAGTTCTCCACCACCACCGTACTACTCTCCTTCTCCAAAAGTTGAATACAAGTCCCCACCACCCCCATACATCTATAGTTCCCCACCTCCACCATACTACGCTCCTTCACCAAAGGTTGACTACAAGTCTCCACCACCACCATACGTCTATAGCTCCCCACCCCCACCATATTACTCTCCTTCTCCAAAAGTTGACTATAAGTCTCCACCTCCACCATACGTCTATAGCTCACCACCACCACCATACTACTCTCCTTCTCCAAAGGTTAACTACAAGTCCCCACCACCACCATATGTCTACAGCTCCCCACCTCCACCGTACTACTCCCCTTCTCCTAAGGTCGACTACAAATCTTCCCCACCACAATATGTCTACAGCTCACCACCCACACCATACTACTCTCCTTCTCCTAAAGTCACTTACAAGTCTCCCCCACCACCATATGTTTACTAGATGCCATACTATCGAATTTGAATTGTTTCATTAACAGGAAACATGATCGTAATATTTTCATTTTATGATTTTTTTTCATTTGATTCTTCTGGTTTTGTTCTTTTGTTCAACTATCTTCTTATGTTTTCTTAATTAATAAATTTTGTCGACCTTTATAAATGTATTTCTTAGTTGATATTTGTTTGAATTTGTTCGAGTTTTTTTATTATATGTTTTGCTATCATTGACTAAATTTTTTTTGGTTAGGATATATAGTTTATATTAGACAACAATTAAGAATTGATTTAGAGTTACTTACGTTAGTTTAAAGGAAAGAGTATATATTTCTCTTGGATTTTCTTCATATCTGTTTCAGCTAGCTTGACATTAAAATTTTATTTGATCATGTTCTTCACCCCTAAAATTATGACTATCCTTCTACACAAACTGGCCTCTGTTTTGATCTTCTTCTTCTACTTTTTTCTTTTACCTTACAATTTATTTCAAAAATTGCTAAATTGTCTAGCAGAAAAAAGATTATAAGACTCTTTGACTTATGATGTTGGTACATTCAAGCATTTCTTCATGAAAAAGCGGCATAAAAATTAAAAGATCAGAAAAGTGAATACCATATTCAGGATTGTAGAAGGATATAAATGGCATGGCCAACTGCACCTTCACCTTCAACAGAGACTTCATCCGATGAAAGAAGGTCTTCGCCACATGAGTCTCCAACCAAATCAATACAAAATGAACTAATACAAATCATGGCGAGTATAGTTGTGTACCATTTTTTAGCTTTAATTTCTATATGTTAATAACTTTAAGTAGCAAATATATAAAAACAAGAACATTGGAGATAGAGCGAATTAGATGTCATATATAGCTCCAAGGATACAAGCAAGATCGTCATCCTTGAAAATTTCCTTCCTCAAGGTATTCCACAATAAACCATAAAAGTCTTCTATCTGAAACAATAACAAGCCAATGACTATACATGCAACAAACCACTCTATGGAGACAATGAATTTATCATGACATTTTTTATTCTTGATTTTGGGGTGTAATGAATTCTACAATGACATGATGAGCTTCAAATAGTGTAATACATAAATAATCAAATCATATACAAGTAACTCCGGGAAAGTAATCCAAAGCTTACATACTTTCCCCACCACCATACATCTACATCTCTCCACCACCACCATACTACTATCCTACTCCAAAGTTTGAATACAAGTCTCCACCACCACTGTAATGCCCCCGAATCGCTCTATGGTCGGACAAGCCAAGGGCAACACGGAAACGCTACATTGATAGCTCACACAGACAACCCAACTTAGTTTTCAAATGGATTTAGACCCTTAGCCGGATCACCCACATGAACCATCCCTCACGAACACGGTTTAGGCTTTTCAACCCTTGCCATGATGTTGTGTTAGGCTGGACAAGACTAATATCGAATGAAACACACTCTTTATATGAAAATAATCTTTTATAACGTATAAATTCTCGTACAACCAAGTATCTAAAACGTTTTTACAATGGCGCCTCGAGCCTATACTCTCAAATCCATCAAGAACCAAAATTATTAAGTTTTGAAAAAAGTAACAAACTCTATACCGGTTTACCTACGTCCCGAGCATCCCTCTAATGGTTTCCTCTAAGGTTTCCTGAAAAAACAAAAGGGAGTCATAAGTAATCTAAGATTACTTAGTGAGCTCGGTCTACCTGCAACAGATATTAGTTCCCCATCCCGTAATCATAACATGAAACACGCTACAGAGAATAGCAACGAAAGGTAGTTTGCCGAAGTATATACCAAAAGCATGCACATGCAATCTTGACTCCAATTTTTTATCAAGTTTTAAAGGGCCCGATATGCTTCCTTCAAACACCCCCACACCAAAAACACACACTCCTAGGATCTTCCGCTTTACAACCACAAAGGCATGTAACCGGAGCATCCCTACCAAAACGCTACACCATCGTCTAGACAACTCGACCAGGGTAGCTAGCCCCGTCTCTCCGAGCCTTTCGCACTACATGGCGATCGAGTAACAACGTTAACAAGACCCCATGATAGCACGGTTCATTACAAAGGTCAGACATACCGCGATCTTGATACGCTTATGGTCTATGCCTCCTACCACGAGCACCACGCAACCAGACCCAAAATTTCAAGATATTATGAGACATATGGTTACTCAAACACATAGAATCATCAATATCCTTACTTACCACAACCTACCAACCATAAGCCTTTAAGCATAGGAATCTAAAAGATCTCATATGCGGCTTAGTATCATCATTCACATCATTAATCAATACTCATATAGTTCAAGAAATCATTCAATGAATGAAAGAGTATATGATCATGCAACCAAACAAGCAATCAATCATCCAAATAAACACTCAAACCTATCATGTGCCATATAACATGCTTCGAAACTCACTGAGATTCGGCTAAAGGTTTAAGGCTAGCTTCAACGGTTCTCGGACACCTCACGACTTCTCCACATCATTCGCGTCTTGATCTAGCTTCTTTCTAGCTAACCTCCCTCATTCTTGACTTTTACCACGAATCGACAAATCAAATCTTTTGCCAAGATTCTTGATTCTGATCAACAAGATTCACGTACTATCGTCACAGATTCTCGGTACTGGACAAGGAGTTCTTGTTCACGGACAAGTTTTCTTGATCACGGACATGAATTCTTTAGTCACGGACAGAGGATCTTGATCACGGGCAGAGTTTCTCGATCAGACAAAATCACGACATTGATTTCTCACTCTTGACGATGTTACTACATGGTTTTCTCGATCACGTACGACAGCCTCTCTGCTCTTTTCTCCCATCAAAAAGCCCGAGGTGGTCAAGAATTTATAGGCGGGACAGCTTGGGCTACAACCGACCGCATGCCATCCGGTGGTGACACCTCGCATGACACTTGTCACCCGCCCTTGAAGATACATATGCAGCAGGGATGGGACGACGACACGTGGACGGAGTGGCTTTGGCTCCAAGGGTCCTAAATTTGGCTCCACTCCTCAAGAATTCGGCTCCAAGCTACATTTTTGGGCTCCAAGTTAGCCGGCCCACGAGTCCTTGGCGCGGTCAAAGGGCGTTCAACGCCCGGCGGAGCAAACTTTGTCCCACGACACGCCCGTGTTGCCCATTCTTGCCCATTGAAGATTTATCGCATTTGGGCACATATGGGCAATCGACCCTGTATTCGGGGTAACTTTCTCCTGTTTTGGCTTCGCCCAGATGACCCCATCTTGAACTAGAATCTACCATTTCACGATTCTCCTTTCCCATGATACGACCAGATGAATCAGACTCGGCATTTCATCTGACATTGCACGGCCATGTTCATTTTTGTCTTGCCCATCTCTTTGGGTTTCGTCCCTTAACTAGTTCCTTTCTCTTCCGGTTCTTCTTTGGACGTTCCTCGATGTTTCTTGCATGTTCGCTTACCCCTTGGCGAGGGTCACTACAACCACCATATATCTACAACTCTCCACCACCAGAGTACTACGATCCTTCCTCCAAAGTTTCAATACTACTTTCCAACACCACCATATGTCTACAGCTTCCCATCACCACCATATGTCTAGAGCTCCCTACCTCCACCTTAGAAATCTCCTTCTCCAAAGGTTAAATAAAAGTCTCCATATTTTCTAGGGTCTTCAGTTAGTCTCTTCAATACTGTTGTAAATTATTCTTGATTTTGTGTAAACAATCTCTCTTAAAAAGAGAATTGATTTTGTTTTAAGAGATGTCACAAATTGCGGAGAAGTAATATGAACCTCATCTTTGCCAAAGTAGATCTCAACAATCAACAGGTAGCGCTCCGACAAAGCTCTGAACAAATCGATGTTGAATAAAAAGATAATTTGGTTTTATGTAATGATTTTGTTCAGAATTTGGATTAATCTGGGTAATGGGATTTTGGTGAGGTACAAGTTTTGAACTATGATTTGAAGATTTTGTAAGTTTATTAAAAGATTTTGAACTATAATTCTCAAGTTTTGAAGTTTTGAATATTTACAAAAATGCCCAAGAACTTTTCCCTAATTGCAACGAAGTTTATGTTTGTGTTTCTAGATATAAATAGTTTTTTGGATCATTGTTTAGACTCATCTTTCATTCTACTTTAGCTTGGGCTTAAACATTTTGGGAGATAATTTGGGAGAGCTTTTAGAGACAGATTTCTAAGTTCTTTATTTCTTCTATTGATTTCTTATCGCAATCTATTTTATTCATGATGTTTGTTTCATTCACTATGTCTTAGTAGATTCCTTGTTAGCTTTAGGGTTTTCAAAGGTAAAAGATGAATTGCTAGGTTGATGGTTATTTATGAATAAATCAATTGAGTTATTTATCTAGATCGTGTTTTGTAGAATTCGACCCTTAAGTATTGCACTGATCTTGTAATTTTGAGGGAATAGTTCAACAAGTAAATTTGGCACTACCAAATTTTTGCATCGTTGCCGAAGTTCTACTTTTATTCATCATTAGATAAGGTGTAGAAATTTAGTCTTTTGTTTTTTAGTTACATACGTTTTCTCTCTTCTTTTTCTTGTGTGTTTCTAACCGCAGAACCAAAAACAAGCAAAGAACATGAACAATAGTCTGATTGCTGCGTTAATGGCTAAGATTGACTTTGTGCACAATCTTCTTCTGGAGAATGTCAATTTTGTTGGTGGAACATGGTTTTAAAATCAAAGATTTGAAAATCAACGAGGATACATAGGGTTCTATTGGAATGGTCCTGACTAGTTACACTCAGAAGTCTAAATTCCAGAAACTATTTCAGAGTAGTAGCAACTTCAGCTTCACGAGAAATATGATCTTTCTTGTTACAATGCCCCATTCACCACACCATCAAGTCAGATAGAAAGTTTCTTTGAAAAAAAAGAAGTAAAAGAAGTAAAAAATTCTAATCATATCCTAGTAAAAAGTTCTTAACATATTAAACTATTAAACATAATTAGGATGAAATTTTTGTTAATAGATTAAAGGGTGAATAATTATTTATCTTAGAGAAAAAGGAAATATAAATTTTATTAACCTTAATAGATAATGTTGAACATTATCAACAAAACTTGACATATTGCAAGACTCTAAGTCACGAACTTGTGACTCGTTACTATTAATTTATTAAATGCCAGTATGTGTTTAATTTTTTTTTATAGTTTTTCATCTTAAATATATTTATCCTCTATTTTCTTAAATTACACACAAAATGATAGTAATCACGTATCTACGTAAATTACTATATGTGTTATGAAATATATATATGTATATATATATATATATATATTTGTAATTATGAAAGTATCAAAGATGAATGTGATTAAGTATAATCATGTTTGAGTAAGACGTTTAGGACAAGTTAATATGTAAGATATTTAGCTCACATAGTTTAGTAAAAAAAAAAGTTATGTAGGTTGTTTAGAGATATTCAGAAAAAATGGGTAAAAAAACCATCTCATTTTTCAGAAATATGTAAGAAAATCTTGGGGGATTTGCAAAAATACAATTTTTCTACTACTCTTTTGCAACAATACCCTTTTCCGTTGGCTATTTTTTAAAATACCTCTTTTCTTAAACAAAATGACCAAATTACTCCTCATCTAATGAGAACATTTAATTAGAAACTGAAAGCATTGGCACCAAATTTTATTTTTCCCGCCAATATGTTTTTTCCCGCCGAAAAATGCATTTAAAAATCATTATAAATTTCTTAATAACCCTTTAAAATATCTTAAAAAATCTCTTGTAAATTTTTAAAAAGCTTTGTATAGTTGTTAAGAACCTTAGTATATTATTTTAAAACCTTTTAAAATCTTTATAAAGTCTTTAAATACATACGTAAATAGTAAATAATTTAAAACCAGTTTAAAAACCTTTTAGATATTTTAAAATACTTTTAAATCATTTTAAAACATTTTACAACCATTCTTAAAGATTTAAAATAGTTTTAAAAGAGGTTTAAAAGGATTTACAAGGATTTGAAAACCTTTGTAAATCCTTATAAAATCCTTTTAAAACTCTTATAAAGTCTTTAAAAACATTAGTAAAAAAACGTTTCCCTCTTAAAAAACATATTAATTATTTAAACATTTGTAACTCTTTTTGAACAATTTTATAACTCTTGTGAACCCTTACAAAAGGTTTTAAAAAGATTTACAAGAGTTTTTAAAGGGTTTTAAAACCTTGTAAATCTTTTAAAAATCTTTTAAAAACCCTTGTAAATCCTGTAAAAATATTTAAAAAACTCTTGTAAATCTATTTCCCAGCACATTTCTTTTTAAGGGAAATTGTTTTGGCGAAAAAATCAATATTTTATTTTGTTAACATAAAACATTTTCAAAATAGGGGTAAAATAGTCATTAGAAATAAAAATAGGGTATAGACGAAATGACCAATAGGAAGGGGCATACTTAAAAAGGGATAGTCTTGAAATACCATTCTTAGCAATTTCTCAAAAATCCTTAATTTGTTTGTTGGTTTTAAACCTTCACTTTTAAAAAAATGGTAAAATAACACCTAATATTGTTGGTTAAAGATTTTTTTCCGTAATACTGTTTTACAATATATTTTTCCAAATTGAAGTTTTATTAGCCTTCATGTAAAACAATTATGTAAAACCGTGATCTCAAATCTAGTTGAGATATAGTAAAACAGTTTTGTTACCACTAAAATGTTTTTGTCTAAACAATTTGAATTTATTGGCTCGGAAAACCGGTTTCATATTGAAGATAACATATCCGAAGTCTATTCATATTTTATTTATTTTGATTCGAGCTTATGTATGATTCAATTTTGGATAAAAGTAATTATTTTATGTTATATAGGATATTTTACAATCTTTTACATATACATTTAGTTACAACAAGATTTATTCGATTGTGTTTTAGAAATTCATCAACATGAAACCAAACTAATTTTCTATTAATAAGTTTTATTTGGTTCGGTCACACAAGAACAAAGTTTCGGTTACACAAGTTTAAAACAAATTTATGTTAATAGATTTGAACCATTATAAATCCAAAACTTAGAAAGTAAAAACAAATTTGAACCCCAAAACAAAATGCTAAGATATAAACTGTTTTAGGCTATGTTCTTTTCCTTGTCGCCAGCAACAGCTTGCAGCGACTAAAAATAACACTGTATCTTCTTTAATTATGTCGATGGGTTGTGGTGAAAAGAGAATTTCTTTTCTAAATTTTATGTCGCTGAAGGTGATGATGGTCGCTGAAATTTTTCCGGCGATCAATAATACCGTCTTTAACTTGTCACTTGTAGCTCGTTTCAAATTTAATTAAAAGTAAAGCTGTTTTTGAGTCGTTGACATGAGTCGCTAGCGAAAAGGAAATGAACAGAGCCATACATAACAATTTCTAATGGCGATGAAACTTATTTCTTTATATCGCAAAGAAAAAAAACAACAACTCAATTCTAGAAAACAAATCGTAAACTCGAATTTGGAAAAAATAGATTACAAACTAAGTTATGTTATAAACAGATAGAGGAAATGAGTGTGTTATTCCATTGAGATAAATAGTTCTTTATATAGGAGTACAAGGAAAGGGTAAAACCCTAGAAACATTTAGATGATGGGCTTAGATGATAAGCCTTATAATGAGCATCCATCTTTATTCATAACACTCCCCCTGATGACCATTATAGTACCATAACTCGTAAAGTATTTGAAATGCTGCCTCATTAAAAACCTTACCAGGAAAACCCAATGGAAAAAACCATGGTTAAGGGAAAAAGAGTGCAACATACAATTACTCCCCCTTATGAGTATATTCGTCGAGATCTTTGAGACGGCGTAATCCGATACGATAGACTAACTTCTTGAAAGTAGCAGTAGGTAGCGCCTTGGTGAATAAGTCAGCCAGATTATTATTCGAACGGATCTGTAGAACTCGTACATCGCCGCTCTTTTGTAGATCGTGTGTGTAGAAGAATTTTCGTAGGATGTGCTTTGTTCTATCGCCTTTGATGTATCCGTCTTTGAGTTGTGCGATGCATGCTGCATTGTCTTCGTACATAATTGTTGGAGTCTTTTTCCCTGCATACATACCACAGTCTTCTTGTATATGGTGAACTATGGATCTTAGCCATACACACTCGCGGCTAGCTTCATGAATTAGTAAAATCTCTGCATGATTAGAAGATGTGGCAGAGAATAAACAGTATTTGAGAATAAGTCTGCCAAATCTTCTCTTGAACAAATTTCTGGATAAAGTACAACGTCATTCTTCTGCTCATGAATCTTTTAGATGATTCATCTTGACCATCTTATTTATTTCTCTAAATATCATTAGTGTATAATATTCATTTGGATGATTGATAGAATTTCTTAATATTCATCAAGTGTATTATTTGCGTGTTCTTTAATGTCTCGTTAAAAACCTTGTCATAGAAAAATCATGTGGGATAAAAACTATGATAAGGAAAAAGGGTACATCCACGCATATCATTCAATCTCCCCCTCGGAAACATCTTCTTCAGGAGATGATTTTCAATCAAATACAATATCTCGTTGGAATTAATAACCATAATCTTAATGATCAAAATTATATGGTTTTCATATAGACTTATAAATATCATTATCTAGTGATATTTTATCATAGATTATTGTCATCGTATTACTTATGATAACTCTGTAGGAGTTTTAATGATTTTCAAAACAAATATTAGTTTGATCAATATATTTTGACAAACTCAACGTAAATATACATTTATATGATTATATGTCATGTTACATATTTCTTTTTATTCGATCGAGTAGAGTTCTAGAGAACATAATTCTCATATAATTAATCCTTCAGAGATTATATCTTTCAAGAATTTCATATAAATGTCATATCCAGTGTTCCGTCTCTTATTGCCAGACTTTAGATACTTAAAAAAATATTACATCCACCACAAGAGAATATATCTCTTCATAACATTTCTTATCTTTGTGAAAATCTCATTAATTTCACTATTCTTTCACATAAAGACTCATTTGTTTCCACTGGTTTTACACATCATGTGCATAGACTACTAGTCCAAATATCTCTACTAGAGATTATAATTATATGTCTATTTCTTCTTTTCCATTTTTGGCTAATCATTACTTTGTGTACACTTTTCAATAGACTTTCTTTCATGATCCTCCTTTTTGTCTATAATATCAACTGCTCATAGCATGCAAATATATTACGACGTCGATTTGCTTTTGATTCCATTATATTTTGACATGACATAGCTAGCTAGATCTCTTCATTGTCAAGTACTTGAATGTTTCATTTGTCATGTTTATGTCTCTTTTAGAGATCATTCACTCTCTTCAAGAGATCATCAAAATATTTATTTCCTCAATTTTGGTCATTTTTAATTTTGTGCTCCTTCACTTTTACGAGGATATTTATATTTGGAACCAAGGTCTATTACGCTTCATGCGATCTTAAGACTCAATAGCAGTTTGAAATTGGTCCTTACAGAACATTCATTATATTCTGGAGCATTTAATTTACAACTGGTATAAGTGACTTCATCACTTTATTTGGGTCAGCAAATGCGTCTGGCAATTACAACGCTAAATTCTGTAATTGAATTATCTTTTGGACTCTTAATATACATTCTTTACTCCGAGGATCATTGATAATTCATTTCTATTTATCTTTTTCACCAGCTGTATACATTCTCCCCCTTATGTTGGAATAGCTGACTATATAATATGATAGTCTTCAAAACGAGCGGTATATAAATCCTTCTAGGATGGCTTAGTTATCATTCATATCCAACATGTATTCTTATCCTCCTCTGAGGGTTCATCTCTGCGTGCTGTGGTGGAGCACTTTTCACATTCAAAGCTTTTAGATGAAAACTATTTGGTTTCTGACCCAAAACCAATAATAACGGGGAAAACTATTAATTATTCATTGGCTTGATGCGTATCGATGTTACTAAACCATTTTGTGTATGAACATGAATTTCAAAATGTTAAACACTTATCCCAACGGATATCCAATAGTGGTTATTATAAATAAACACTGAAATACTCTTGTACTTTAATCAAGAAAGTAATCTCGCAAACTCTATGTTGCGAGTTTATAACAAGGATAAATATGACCTTCTTGTCGATGCAACAATCGAGTCAATGCGTCCATTGAATCGATGCATCTTTTATAACCATTAGGTATCTAAATGTCATATAGTGGGTGATCAACCCATAATCATCTCCTTGTATATACTTACGAATAGATAAAGTCCAAATTACTTACACTGGTAAAAATCACATTATCATATTGCTTTCTGAGCAAGTAACATTTGATAAATCATTAGGGAGAATCTTCTGGTTTTTCACCTAATGGCCACATAATTCTCAATACTTTCACATCATCATTAAACCAGGATGACCAATCCGGTTAAGCCAAATATACTCTTGAAACTTTTAATTCTTTTGAAACTTCTAGTTCTTTCAAAACTTCTAATTTACTTTTCATTGTTTATCAGTTACTCCCTTAATGAGATCTTATAATCAAAATTACTTCCATGTATTTTAATAATCAATCATATGTTAATAAAACAATAACGAGATAATAATTAAAATTTTATATTCTACTATAAACGATATTAAATTTGACTAACTATGTAAGATCTTATATTCACTTCAGAATCTGAGTATTACTTATCATCGATAACTCATATGTTTTCTTAGCCTTTGAAAAACACTCGATTTAAGTTTATAATAGTTCTCAAAATTTCTTTCAAAATATTGTGTCTACAGGACAACAATACTTGCGTAAAAGTTTAAGCGTCTGTTTTACCATCTCTGCATCATAGATATTCTCTTAACAATGTGAGTTATATTCACAAAGAGACTTCAAGTCTTGAAGTTTCAGAAATAACTAATTATAACTTATTTTATCTAATAACACATTCGTATAAGAATTGCTTTATACAACTTTTAGATCTTTAGTAGTCAAAGATTGAACATAATCTTCTGGATATGTCACTTATTATCCATGTGAGATTCATTACTTCTCCTCCTCGAAATGATGAAACTTCAAGTTCATCCATCTCATTTTTAATTCCACTCTAGAATCATAATGTATTTTATATCTCATCATATTAACTTTAAGATTTGGAGAATTATACCGCATCGATGATTTTAATTTTGTATTCCCATAGAAAGCAATGTATATGCTCTTCTAGAGTCTTTTAATAAGATTTTATACTACTTGATATACTAGATTATTTCATCGTTAGAAATTTTTCTTATTATTTTTTTTTTTTTTTTACCATATTTATTTTCTAAACTTCTCGTGATAATTTAATTTCTTGAAAAAACTTTGACCATCAAAAATATGATATCTTCTTAAAATACATTAAACTAGTCATTCATGAAAATTTCTATAAGTGATTATACCTATAAATTAAGTTATTTATCAATCAATTTATTTCATAAAATAATCAAGTATTATATACTAATACAATTTTAATGCAATATTGTAAAACCAATCAGAATAAAACTATTTTGTGCAAAATCTGGATTTTACATATATCTTGACAAAACTTTTATTTAGGGTAATATGAATTCGTGCAAAATTTGGGTAAAATGATTTCGTGCAAAATTAGGGCAAAACCATGAACATTTTTTTTTTTTTTTTTTTTAGATACCACAAAGATTTAGAGAAAAGAATCTTATAAAAAGAAAAATTATCTTGCAACGTTTTTAGTAAAAATAATAATAACACAATAAAATATATAGAAATCTTATAAAAAGATTTAGATAATAATAACACAAAGATTTAGATATATGGAATCTTATAAAAAGAAAAATTATCTTGCAACATTTTTAGTAAAAATAATAATAACACAATCAAATATATGGAAATCAAATATTTAATATGGAAAAATCAATATCTAAAAGTGATAAGATATGTATAATGTTTTAATCAAAGGAGTTAAATAAGGGATATCATATCAATCATAAATAGATTTTAGACAATATAATATTTATAAAATGATATTGAATATAGATGCAACTATTCAAAACTGGAATGCTAAAACATTAATACATGCTTGCATCACCCACCATCGGGCTATGAATAGTTACAAAATTAGTTATATAATTATAAAATTGGTAATTTATATATTCAATATTGTAATAGTAAATCACAAAAATTAACAATTAACAAGCATGATTCTCTTCTTTAACAATTTTCTTTGTAGAAGCATTGAATCATGCGATAGTAATTATAGAAACAAATGATAAGCATGATTCTCTTCTTTATTGAATCATTGAAAACATGCTTTTACCGATCTATACTATAATCATCGATCGGCTCATATTGTTTTGTTTCAATAATAGAAAATAAGTACTATGAACCATGAGTCGATAAGTAAACATGGTTCTTAAAAAGATGTAAGAATCTCTATATCTACCTTTTAGAGCGTGCTGATAATGTGTTATAAACAGAGAAAGAGATAGAGGAAATGAGTGTGTTATTCCATTGAGATAAATCGTTCTTTATATAGGAGTACAAGAAAAGGGTAAAACCCTAGAAACATCTAGATGATGGGCTTAGATGATGAGCCTTATAATGGGCATCCATCTTTATTCATAACAAGTTACTTTTTTATACGGCAAACTAAGTAGCTATATTTATGTCTTAACATAATAGTTTATTTGGTATTTAATTGATATTTATTTGGTTTAATAATATTAGATGTTCTGTTACTATTTATTAAAAGGTGAGGTTTAAAAACTCACAAAAATTTGAGGGTTTTATTCATGTTCCGGAAAAGATGAGGATTTTTTTACCCATTTGTCTAAAATGGGATATTTAAATAGAGAAACCAAATTGAGGTGAGAGTTAAAACGTCAAACAAATTAATTGTATGAGATCATATTTAAATAGAGTAACTGTTTGCCTTTGATGCTTCCCCTTCCATATAAATATTTTATATGAAATTGTTTTACATCTTTTTATAGAAAGAATATATATCATCCATAGTTTTATCAATTGTATCATTTTTTGTCTACTTAAAAAAATGTTAAACCTTAAATATAAATATATCTTGAAAATACATGGTGTCTACAAAATTATTAATGTATTAATTTTAAGAAAAGCTTGACCCATAATACCAAATAAATAAAATATTAATCTACATTAAGATTTTTTTAATGCATATCAAAAATGTGTGGTATGACTTATGAGAGGAAAAATCAAACTTTGTGTGAACCTTTGTATATCGATCACCTTAAATTTTTATTGAACATTTGTTTTCATGAGTATTTTGTTTCTACATTGGTTATTTTGTTTCACTTTTGAATCAATACAACTCTCATATCGATGAAATTAATTAAATTAATTATTTCATTATAAAACCAAGTAAATCGTCCAAGTTACAATAAATTTAACAAACTTATAGCTAAAAATAATCATCAACTGACGGATATGTTTTGTACTTCAAAATACTTGAGTCGACAAATTCAAACAAAAGAATATGGAAACGTATTAAAAAAATTTGAGAGTTGCTAGAGAATCTAATAATACTTCATATTCCTCACAAGTCACTACTTTTCAAACAAACAACTTAGCACGTCCTCTAATGTTTTTGGAAGTGCCACACACGAACCCAGGTTGAGAAGATAATATTATATTTACACCAAAAAAAACTATATAAAGGATGTTCATGATCAAATATAACATAAAACCAAAACAAAGAAAAAAGATAGTTGCAATGGGTGTGATTAGAACCTCAAGAACGATGGGGTTAGGACAGTGCATGGTTTATGTTGTCGTCCTAAGTGCCATTGCGGCTACAGTGACATCATACCCTTACACATCCCCTCAAACTCCACATTACAATTCTCCAAGCCATGAACACAAAATCCCTAAGTACACACCACATCCAAAACCATCTATTTACAGCTCTTCACCACCTCCATCATACTACTCTCCTTCTCCAAAGGTTGATTACAAGTCTCCACCACCATCATACGTTTACAGTTCCCCACCACCACCATACTACTCTCCGTCTCCAAAGGTTGACTACAAGTCCCTACCACCCCCATACGTCTACAGTTCCCCACCCCCACCATACTACTCTCCTTCACCAAAGGTTAACTACAAGTCTCCACCGCCACCATACGTCTACAGCTCTCCACCACCACCATACTACAGTCCATCTCCAAAGGGTGACTACAAGTCTCCACCACCCCCATACGTCTACAGTTCCCCACCCCCACCATACTACTCTCCTTCTCCAAAGGTTGACTACAAGTCTCCACCACCACCATACGTCTACAGCTCCCCACCACCACCATACTACAGTCCAACTCCAAAGGTTGACTACAAGTCCCCACCACCCCCATACGTCTACAGCTCCCCACCCCCACCATACTACAGTCCATCTCCAAAGGTTGACTACAAGTCTCCACCACCACCATACGTCTACAGCTCCCCACCCCCACCATACTACTCTCCTTCACCAAAGGTTAACTACAAGTCTCCACCACCACCATACTACAGATCTCCACCACCACCATACTACAGTCCATCTCCAAAGGTTGATTACAAGTCCCCACCACCCCCATACGTCTACAGTTCCCCACCCCCACCATACTACTCTCCTTCTCCAAAGGTTGACTACAAGTCTCCACCACCACCATACGTCTACAGCTCCCCACCACCACCATACTACAGTCCAACTCCAAAGGTTGACTACAAGTCCCCACCACCCCCATACGTCTACAGCTCCCCACCACCACCATACTATAGTCCATCTCCAAAGGTTGACTACAAGTCCCCACCACCCCCATACGTCTACAGTTCCCCACCCCCACCATACTACTCTCCTTCACCAAAAGTTGACTATAAGTCTCCACCACCACCATACGTCTATAACTCCCCACCCCCACCATATTACTCTCCTTCTCCAAAAGTTGACTACAAGTCTCCACCTCCACCATACATCTATAACTCCCCACCCCCACCATATTATTCTCCTTCACCAAAGGTAAACTACAAAACTCCACCACCACCATACGTCTATAGCTCCCCACCACCACCATACTACTCTCCTTCTCCAAAGGTTAACTACAAGTCCCCACCACCACCATATGTCTACAGCTCCCCACCTCCACCGTACTACTCCCCTTCTCCAAATGTCGACTACAAATCTCCCCCACCACCATATGTCTACAGCTCACCACCCACACCATACTACTCTCCTTCTTCTAAAGTCACTTACAAGTCTCCCCCACCACCATATGTCTACTAGATGCCATACTATCGAATTTGAATTGTTTCATTAACAGGAAACATGATTGTAATATTTTCATTTTATGATTTCTTTTCATTTGATTCTTCTGATTTTGTTCTTTTGTTCAACTATCTTATTATGTTTTTTTTAATTAATAAATTTTGTCGACCTTTATACATGTATTTCTTAGTTGATATTTGTTTCAATTTGCTCGAGTTTTTTAACTATATGTTTTGCTATCAATGACTAAATTTGTTTTGGTTAGGATATATAGTTTATATTAGACAACAATTAAGAATTGATATAGAGTTACTTACGTTAGTTTTTCTATTCCTCGTTTTCTCACTTATATTACATAAAATACATGAAAAGTGAAGATGGCCAAAAGAGAAAGAGTCAATTAGTCACTTCTCAGACTGGCATTGTACGTAAGCAGTTGCAGCGGAAGCCAAACCCTTTAGAGAGTATTGTTTAACACGCCTCATATCTCATGCTTGCATCTATATAACATATTTGAAACTCTACACCTGAAAATATGCATGTAGTGTTACCAATAAAATGTACACAAGAATGATGTGAAATGCTAATTAGAAATGTCTGTTTTAAATATAAAAAGCCAAATCTTATTCGACATAGTGTAGAGTGTTCAACGTTGCATATGCATTATGCAACTAAATTATGTTTACATTTGGATATGTGGACATTCAAACTAGTCATCACTTTCGTTTTCAAAAATAGGTGAATATTTGTGTTGCGTATAGTACATGTTGTGCCTACATAATTGATATGACTCAATATCTCTCAAAAAAATTCAGGTAAATACTCACATGGATTTGAACTATCTCAGACAGACATTGGCCCAAGTAGCAGTGGCGGAGGCAACATTTAAGTAGGAGGGGTCAGTTTGAACTATCTCAGACAGACATTTATAGTTTTTTTTAATTATAAGTTAATTCTCTTAAGATAATTATATATTTTGGGTTAAAGTATTCACAATGACCCCCATGTTATGTGATCTATTCTTGTCTTTGACCCCATGAATAATTATTTTGACATTTAATCTTAGTACCCTTGGCTTTTTTTGTTTGGTTAAAATTTAAAAGAAATTTTTGATTAGTAAAAAACAGTAATTTTCGTAACAAATCAAAATTTTTCTTCTTTTTAGACAGATCCTGTTTCATTTTTTACATTTTTCAAATAGTTTATAATTTGTTTTCTTAAATTAAGTCATGAATCAAGATAAGACAACAACTAATCAATCTCCACAATATCTATTATATATATTAACAAAAAAAGTTTTGTTGATAAAAAATACTTGATGATACAACTAAAATGTTGAATATGAAACATTTTAAATTCAAAATTTTAAATTTATTATGACTCCTATAAACAAAAAATTTGGCTCCGCCATTGCCAAGTAGTGAAGAGATTATAACACAAAATTGAAATTCCTGAATTAACTCGTTTCATACGCTGGTATTAACTTCCAACAAAGCAATGAGGTTTCACATGTGGATTCCACATAATCAAGATTTAGGGTTTATGCATGATTGTGCACAAAACCTAAAGTGTAAATATGAAATTCAAATGTTTCATTACTCGAGGTATGTTATAGCTAGCACACCATTATGTTTAAATGTAAATTTAACATAATACAATTGTACGGGTATGAAAAACCGATTTCCTAGTAATTAGGTATTCAACAAAAAGTATGAAGTACTAGTAGGAAATGATACACTCATTCACTATAATCATATAGTCAGGCCGTTATTGGATTAGGTTGAGGGAAAGAGTATATATTTCTCTTGGGTTTTCTTCAAATTCTGTCTCAGTTAGCTTGACATTAAATTTTTATTTGATCATGTTCTTTACACCTAAAACTATGACTATCCTTCTACACAAACTAGCCTATTTTCTTATCTTCTACTTCTACTTTTTTCTTTTACCTTACAATTTATTTTCAAAATTTGCTAATTGTCTAACAGATTAAAAACATTATAAGACTCTTTGACTTATGATGTTGGTACATTCAAGCATTTCTTCACAAAAAAAAACTGGTATAAAAATTAAAGAGAAAAATGTCAAAAAAATCACGAACTTTAAAATTTGGGACGATTTAATCTTGAACTTCACGGAAGACAAACAAATCATAAAGTTTTTGTTGACTTTCGAAATAAATGACAAAGTTTTTGTTGACTTGCCATTTGAGTCCTATCGTTAAATAGGTTAATATAATTTTTTTTACGGCTTTAATGACTTGTTTATTTGATCTGTTAGAACAAACAATGTCGTTTATTGAAGACACAAAACGACGTCGTTTTGTCTCTTGAAACAAATATAAACCTTAAATCCCTATATCGATTTCATTATCTCAAAATCACAAACCCACCTGACCTCAAAATCGCAGATAATGAAATCGATTTGGGGATTTAGGGTTTAAATTTGTTTCAACAGACAAAACGAGATGCAATAAACAATGTTGTTTTGTTCTAATAGAGGAGATAAACGAGAACTTAACGCCGGGAAATAATTATATTAACCTACTTAACGACATGACTCAAATGAAAAGTCAACATAAACTTTGTCATTTATAAAAGTTCGTGATTTTTTGGACATTTTTCCCAAAAAATTAAAAGATCAGAAAAATGAATACCACATTTATGATTGTAGAAGGATGTAGCATAGAAAAGGTATGGCCAACTACACCTTCACCTTCAATAGAGACTTCATCCAATGAAAGAAGGTCTTCGCCGCATGAGTGTCCAACCAAATCAATACGAAATGCATTGATACAAATTAGGGCGAGTATAGCTGTGTATCATTGTTTAGTTAGAATTTTTCATATGTTAAGATCTTTAAGTAGCAAATATATAAAAACAATAACATTGGAGATAGAACGGATTTGATGTCATATATAGCTCCAAAAATACAAGCAAGATCGTCATCCTTGAAATTTGCCTTCCTCAAGATATTCCATAATAAACCATAAAAGTCTTCTAACTGAAATAATAACAAGTCAATGACTATACATGCAACAAACCACTCTATGGAAACAATGAATTTATCATGACATGTTTTATTATCAATTTCGGGCTGTAATAAATATTACAACGACATGATGAGCTTCAAATAGTGTAATGCATGAACAGTCAAATCATATACAAGAAATTCTGAGGAAGTAATCCAAAGCTTACATAATTTTCCCACCACCATACGTCTACATTTCTCCACCACCAGCATACTACTTTCCTTCTCCAAAGTTTGAATACAAGTCTCCACCACCACCATACGTCTACAAGTCTCCACCATCACAGTACTATGATCTTCCTCCAAAGTTTCAATACAAGTTTTCAACACCACCATATCTCTACAGCTTCCCATCATCACCATACGTCTAGAGTTCCTCACCTCCACCTAAGAAATCTCCTTCTCCAAAGGTTAAATACAAGCCTCCACCACCACTATACATCTACAACTCCCCACATCCACCATACTACTCTCTTTCTCCAAAGTTTGACTACAAGTCTCCACCACCACTATACATCTACAGCTCCCCACCACCACCACCGTACTACTCAACTTACCAAACCTTTAATACAAGTCTCCACCTCCATCGTATGTCTGTAGGTCCCCATAACCACTGTACTACTCACCTTCCCAAAGGTTGAGAACAAGTCTCTATTACCACCATACTTCTAAAGCTCCCCACCACCACCATGCTACTCTCTTTCCTCGATGGTTGAATAAAGGTCTCCACCAACACCATATGTCTACAGCTCCCCAACACCATCATACTACATTCATTCTCCAAAGGTCGTATACAAGTTTCAACCACCACCATACGTCTACAACTCCCCACATCTTCTGACTATTGTCCATCTCTAAAGGGTGACTAAAAGTCTCCACCACCACCATATTACTCTCCTTCTACAAAGGTTGACTACAACCCTTCACCAAGTCTTTTACCACAACCATACGTCTCGACGATACTACTCCCCTTCTCCAAAGATTGACTATAAGTCTCCACTACGTACCACCACATGTATACAAATTCCCACCTCCGCCATATTACGCACCTTCTTCAAATGTTGAATACAATTCTCTACTACCACCGTACATGTCCACCCCTCACCACCTCTACCATAATACTCTCCTTTGGAAAAAGGTTGAATACCAGACTCCATCAGCATCATACGTCTACAAATCTCCAAAAATCGACCATATTACTCTCTTTTTCTTAAAGTCACTTACAAGTCTCCTGCACCACCATATGTTTACAAGACGTCATACCATTAAATTAGAATTGTTTCATTAACACGAAACATGATTTCAATAATAATAAAAAAATTATAAAAAAGATTCTCTTGATTTTTCCTGATTGTGTTTTTATTGTTCAACTATCTTAATTTCTGGTTCAGTTGAAATTTAAAATACTGTTTACACAAATGATTGAAAGAAAATTATTAAACTTTCTAAAAATTATATTTAGAGATTAACCCATGTATTACATGAATCCAACATAGTAATATATGAACTTATAGGTTATACACCTAATCAGCATGATCAAAACTTAATTCGGTTTAGTTTTGGATGAAATTGTATGATTTCTATTGATAAGATAAATAGATTAAATTTAAGATATAGGTGTATATAATATATAGTCAAAGATAAACGTAAATTAAGTAGAATCATATTCGAGTAAGAAGTTTACGATAAGATATTGATATCCAAAGTCTTAAAATATAGATGTTAACAAAATATATAAGATGTTGGTTGATAACATAGTATTTTTGCTTGGTTTACCAACAGTATTCTAATATTTTTAACAAGTGTTTGGTATAATTTCAAGGTTAACATGATGATTTTTAAGTGATTGCGATGTTAAAAACTTTTACAGGTTAAAAAGTAAAAATGAACCAAAAGACGACAAGAACTCGTTTTATGACAGTTTCATAGCTTCTGAAGTTTGACATCCGTTGGATGTCTTCCCAAGTACCAAATCTTGACATATTAGAGGTTATGGAAAGCTAGAAAAGTCAGTGCCTCAAAATAGAATAAGACTAATATGATTAAGCATTGATTTTAAGTGCCCGATTGAAGAGAGCTATGTCCCGTTCTAATCACAAGGCATGTAATCGGGCTGAAGCTTCTCCTGGAATAAGCCACAACCAATGTGACAAGCTGTACTCAATCCTGGTACAATGGTTCGTAAAGCTCCATAACTAAGTTGTGTGTGTTCGGTTCTAGGGGAAGCTTCAGTCATGTCACGTTGGTTGTGACCAGTCTACGAAGAACTTCAACTCGATCACCTGCCTTGTGATCGGTACACGACATTGCATAGATAGTTGTTCCGTCCAAAAGCATGATAACTTTATATGAGTTTTAGAACGATCCTTAATGCATTATTGATTGACTGATGTATTCATTTCCATGAATCCTTGAAACTATTCTCATTGCCTAATGTTTTACAACTCTCGTTTACATTGAGTTCACGATAAACTTTTCTTTTTTTTTTTGCTTTGTAGCTTAATTTGAACCATCTTTTATTGTTTGGACAAAAAGTTTTGAACCATAAAGTAATCTGTTGGTTTTTGGGGATTTGATACCCAACCACAACTTCCTATCTTCATGTTGGAGCCCTACTTACCACAAATAAGGCCCATAGGTGGAAATACACTTCAACTGGGCTTTTAAGAAGAACAGGCCCACAATCCAAAATCCGATGCCAGGTGAACTCTAACAGATCGGATGAGCCAAAAAGCTAAGAGCATCTCCAATGCCCAACTCTATATTTTTCTCTATTTTAGAATTGACTATATTTTAGAGTAATTATAGTTGATTTTGCTTCATTGTATAACTCTAAAATAGAGTTAACTCTAAAATACAGAAAAAGTCTATATATACAGCAAAAAAGAGCAATCTCTAAACTTTTCCTCTATTTTATAGTCATACAATAGAGAAAAATCAATTATATTTACTCTAAAATATAGTCACCTCTAAAATAGAGAAAAATATAGAGTTCTACATTGGAGATAGTCTAAGCATAGTCAACAAAGAGAGATTAAAGGACCGCCAATCTCGGAGGAGGAAGTTCAACCCAAACGACACTTAACAGAAAAATCACTTTGTAAACCTCAATCTCTTGATCTGATCTCATATACAAATTTCATTCACATCATTTCTTTTCATTTAGTTCCCTGAGAAAATCTAGCCTCTTTCCTCATAAACCCTATATACAAATTCCGGGTGTGGGTTTTAGCAATCACACTTCGGTCCATTGTTCGAGAATTGAGATACATGAACTCTTACCTGAAAGGTTTCGAGAAGACAGATAAATTGGGCACAACGCTACTCTTGAGCTACAAAACCAAGGGTGTGTAGTTATAACATCGATAAAATAATTCAATCCCAGACAAAATTTGTATAGATTTTGAATAATCACTTCCGCAATTTATTACAAGAAAAAACATGAAAGCCCAAAACCATGAAAACGATCAAATACTTTCGGCTAAACAAAATCCTTTGAACAGCCAGAAACATTGTCCAAAAGGTATCTCGAAAAGTACTCGCATGAAAAGTTCTCCGTCAACTTTTTCTTCTCTTTCATTATTGAACTACGTTTCTCTAAAATCATAAGTCCTGCTTAAAAAGAAGTTAAACATCATGTACATTTGGAATTTCGAATGAGGAAAAAAAACAAAATACAAAGAAGAAAGCTTACTGGTTGAGTAAATTATGTGCCCCCATTAGATAACGATACCCTACACAAAAGATTCACATTAATCAGTTCTTAAGACCCGCGAATTTATTCATCAATGGAGACTCCTTAAACGCCAAAAAGAAGATATCTATCTATTCTAAACCAACAGTACTTAGATTTTCTATAGCTCCAGTGTACATTTTCTATGTAGACGAAAAAATTGATTTGAAGGTCGATTTTCGTTAAAGATGATAATACAAATGACAGAAATCAAAGGAATGCATACCTCCGGAGGGTTAAATTCTGCTCCAAGATTGCTGAGCTTCGCATGGGCTACAGCGTAATCCTTGAAAAATGCATCCTGATCTGCAGCATACTTTTCAGCATAGACCTGCAATTGCAATGAAGTTTCAGTTTTAAAGGCAAAGACTTAGTAAGTTTCTTCGTATTGATATGTTTCAACCTCAGTTTGTTACCTTGAAAGAAGAATCTTCGAAGATGGCAGCATCAGTGGGTAGGACAAGGAGATCTTCATCTCTCTTTTCCTTGATCTCCTGTTGAAACAACTATATTAATAAACATGAAAAAACAAAAAGGAAGACTTTCAAATACAAAGTGTGAAGATAGAGTTAAAGTTCTGAAACGCAACCTTGAAGTAAGAATTATCAAACTTCAGCCACTCTGGTGTCCATGACTGTCCTCCTGGTGCTCCAGGTCCTTCTTTCTACAATGCCAAAAAAAAAACACATAGTAAGAACTATATATTCAAAGTGTTCTGATCCATTTGCAGTATCATATATAACAATACGTTATAGAACTGGATAATACCGTGTACTTCGTCTCAGGCTTCCCCCAACCACTACGTTCTGGCCTAGATCTTCCTAACGTGTGAGCACCAGATAATGCAACTATGTCCTGCACTTACAATAATCTTTCAATATGGCTTACTTCTCGATCTTCCATAACGATTAAAAAAAAATTCAACCGCAATCACCTTGTCATCTAATCCCATTCTGTAAAAAACTTCTCTGAGATGAGTAGCAGGTGAAGGAGGACCAGCATCTATCGAACATAAGAGCAAACATACAATAATTAGTACAAAAATTTGATAGAATGATGTAACCAAAGTACAACCACGTTATACGAAGAACCAGAGGCAAAGCCGATAAATGAGACGCTTTACCTGGAAGCCTTCCTTCTTCTGGACAATCCTCAGGACCAGAGGCATCAACTCTACCATATTTCATCGGTATTTTCGGTCCTCCAGCTTCCTAAAACTCACCAAAACTTTACTAAACCTATTCACAACAACTAAAAACTACCTTTAAGAACTATTAACCTCACCTCTATAGCAGTAGCACTAGCTAACTGGAACAAATCAGCATAACTGATCCCAGAGTATTTCTCTTTGATATCCTTAATCAAGTTTAAAGCATTCACAAGACCTAATAACAACCAACAAACAATGCTTATAGCAAACAACTAAATAACACTAACTCGTAATAATGGTATAAAGCTTATAGGTACCAGCGTTAGCAGCATGTTTAAGCTCAATATCGAATCTCAAACTTCCATTAGCTCCACCTCTTTGTGGCCATTCCTTAATGTTCTTGTTATACGTACCAGCATCATGCCAACCTAATCTAACCAAAATCGGATGGCAGAATTTGGTGCTGAGAAGCTCTTTGATATCTTCTCTAGCGTTCTTCAACTGATCAGGATCTGAAGATGAAGATTTAGTAGCGGCGGTGGTGGAGTTGAAACTCCGATTCACCGACGCAATTCGATATTTCTTCTGAAATCAAATTAGATCGTGGAAATTACAAAATCAGATTCAGATATAGAAGAGATAAAGGAAATTGGAAGGGAGAGAGTGAAGATATACCTGAGAGAGGGATGAAGAAGAAGAGAGACGTGGAGAAGAGACGAGAGATCTGACGAAGGAGAGAGAGGAGGAAGCGGAGAGAGTGAGAGTGGATCTGGAGGAGGAGGAGGAGGAGCGGAGGAGAAGAGAAGCGGCGGTGGTAGATCGGAGAGAAGAAGACATTGTTGTTGTTGTTGTTGTGGGAGGAGGAGAAAGGAGGGTTCCGTTGAGTGTGAGAGACACACGCTCTGCCATTTTTCTGAGGGGTATAATAGTAATTGATTTTTAAGAGTTGGAAGAGATACAGCCACGTCAACTTAAGGGTTTTTGTGTTTAATTGTTGATCAACTTTGATTTCGCCTCTTTACATATTGCCAAGAGACTCAAGTTCACCTACCCACTTATGCACTAAGGTTTTTTTTAATTTTATATAAAGAGTTAATTAGGTAGATACATTTGAAATGTGTTGAAGTAAGGTTTCAATTTCACTTAAAGAGTTGCACCAATAAAGTCCATAGAGAAATTGGGTTTTGGATCTCTATTAACCATGTTTAGAACAGAACTACTATCCATCATCTAGTGAAAACAGTTTATTGGAGCAGTCAAGTTGATTATGTCTCATTCGACAAAATACCCTAAATTTCTTTGTCTTTCCACTTGGGCTTATTGAGGGTTGAATTGACCAATCAATTGTCTAAGGTGCCAAAATTAGTTTCCGCTATATCAGATTAAAACTGTTTAGGTCTTGCTACGTGTATAGTAAACAACGGAAATCGATATTATTATGTAAAAAATAATATGCATTTTTATATGTATATTCTAAAATTTATTACGATCATATGTATTAGATGTTTAAAATTCTAAAGATTGAATTCTGCATCACGAAAGTTTTGATTTGATATATTATTCGTTAAAACTTTGAAAACTTGATGGTAATGGTGACGGGTTATATTTCATATTTTTTTTTATTTTGTAATATTAATTTGTATTTCTTTGAGATGAAAAGTAAAATTACAAAATCGGGGATTAGGTAAAATTTTATTTTAGAGACAATCCTATTTTAATTAAAGAGAAAAAAAAAAAAGAGTTTGGCTTGATTCGCTCTTCATGACTAGATAACCTATTTAACAAAGGTCAACCCAACATGAAAGCATAAACTGATTCTTGAACCTCGGTTAGGTATTCAAGGATGGCTAAAAGAGAAGAAAATAGTATACGGTCAAATTGAGGATAACAGTAGGCATAATCTTATGATCCACTAATCACCTCAATGACATAAGTGCCTAGTAATTGCCCAATCGTGGTCTCTTTATTATTCTTTTTGATCCCACATGATCCCATTGCTTCCTGGAGAATTCCAAAGCTGATCCATATTACTTTTCAACATAGGACACAACACTACTACTATATATATATTTTTTGATAATTCAGGTGATCTTAAAGGGTTTCTAGGTCCAAAGACTAATTCTGGAACCCGAAAAAACCCATGTTAAATTACTCGAATCCCAGTGGCCAAAGCTACTCGAACCCATGTGACAGGAATTACCTCTCTTTACTACTGGACCAAGGCGACTTGGTTGACACTACCACTATTTCTCCTCCCGTTAAACCATTTTTTGCTAACTCATTGTTCCATTTAACTTGAGCTTTGAATCTTTTTTGGGAAAACATATCTATTTTTGTCCTCCTATAGACTTTCTTAACCGTATTCTTTGATAGAAATGTGGCATATCCTGATATCCTTCACCTAGAAGTGCATGAATCTAGCTTTGTTTGTTCCCTAAATGTGAAGTTAAGTAATCAAAGGGATGGATCATTCACTAGAAGTGCATGAACCTAGCTTTGTTTTTTCCCTAATGTGAAGTTAAGTAATCAAAGGGATGGATCTTTCACTAGACGTGCATTAATCTAGCTTTGTTTGTTCCCTAATGTGGAAGTCGAGCATCTTACCCAACTCCAAACAATTATACAAATCATGTATGAATGTTAATGCAATTAGTATTGCTTTCACAAAAATCCTTAGTAAATATCTTTTTTATTTAGAATTTAAAATTTATTCTTTTTTTTTTTTTAATACAAGGAAGTTTTGGGCCGAAGCCTGTAATCTCTCCAGGTCCGAAACCACAACATGTAATATTAGTTTTGTCCTAAGCATTTAAAATTTATTCAACAAAAAAGATAATCGGTAATTACAATGTTAAAACGATAGAATAAGAAAAGGTCCATATAACGGACGACGACCAGATGGCTGAAATATGAAGAGATTATGACTAAACCAAATCAAATGGTTAGTGTAAGTAATATTCTTTTTAAAAAAAATGAAAATCGGTAGTTGTATTATACACATTACGAAATAAAATGTCAAAGTTATCACCATTTGGAAAAATTAACTCAAAAGAAAAACTCAAAATTATGAGTCATGTACGATAACATTAGTATTTAAAATTACAAGATGTAATATAGAACTAGTGTACAAATTCGGTGATAGATAATTCAGAAAGAAACACTCTTAAATGTCTTGAATTTAAATTGACAACTTCAAAAGTTGACACATTTAAATTTAAAGTATGGTTAGAGGTAGTTACCAAAGACATATTCTTCTCGACTTTTTCTTCAGATTTATAGACAAAATCAGAAACTAGTTAAGTTGACTTATTAAACAATATAAGATATTGCTCTAAGACGCTTCCTTAAAGTTCAATAAACAAGTATTCTAGTTGGCCTAATGTAAGCTATATAAACTGTTTACTTTCTATTACAATCCATTCAAAAATAAATCGGGTTTAAAGTAAGAAACATACTAACAAAACCTGAGTCTAGAAACAAGAGCAAACACATTCAATCGACATGGCTAATCCGAGTAATTGGCCATCTCTTCTTATGGTGATATTGGCCTTGTATGCCGTTGCTGCGCATACAAGTGCTCAATACCCATACTCTCCACCATCACCACCACCATACGTCTATAGTTCTCCACCACCATATACCTATAGTCCACCACCATCTCCATATGTCTACAAGTCTCCACCTTACGTATATAGTTCACCACCACCATACGCCTACAGTCCACCACCGTCTCCATACGTCTACAAGTCTCCACCTTACGTCTATAGTTCACCACCACCATATGCCTACAGTCCACCACCGTCTCCATACGTCTACAAGTCTCCACCTTACGTCTATAGTTCACCACCACCATACGCCTACAGTCCACCACCGTCTCCATATGTGTACAAGTCTCCACCTTACGTCTATAGTTCTCCACCGCCATATGTCTATAGTTCTCCACCGCCATATGCCTACAGTCCACCACCATACGCCTACAGTCCACCACCATCTCCATATGTTTACAAGTCTCCACCATATGTATATAGTTCTCCACCACCATATGCCTACAGTCCACCTCCATCCCCATATGTTTACAAGTCTCCACCTTACGTCTATAGTTCTCCACCGCCATATGCCTACAGTCCGCCACCATACGCCTACAGTCCACCACCATCTCCATATGTTTACAAGTCTCCACCATATGTATATAGTTCTCCACCTCCATATGCCTACAGTCCACCACCATCTCCATACGTCTACAAGTCTCCACCTTACGTCTATAGTTCTCCACCACCATATGCCTACAGTCCACCACCATCTCCATATGTCTACAAGTCTCCGCCTTATGTCTATAGTTCACCACCACCATATGCCTATAGTCCACCACCGTCTCCATACGTCTACAAGTCTCCACCTTACGTCTATAGTTCACCACCACCATACGCCTACAGTCCACCACCGTCTCCATACGTCTACAAGTCTCCACCTTACGTCTATAGTTCACCACCACCATATGCCTACAGTCCACCACCGTCTCCATACGTCTACAAGTCTCCACCTTACGTCTATAGTTCACCACCACCATACGCCTACAGTCCACCACCGTCTCCATACGTCTACAAGTCTCCACCTTACGTCTATAGTTCTCCACCACCATACACCTACAGCCCACCACCATACGCCTATAGTCCCCCACCTCCATGTCCAGATGTTTACAAGCCTCCACCTTATGTCTACAGTTCTCCACCACCATACGTCTACAATCCCCCACCATCATCTCCTCCGCCATCTCCAAGCTATAGTTATAGCTCTCCCCCTCCTCCAATATACTAACAAATATATAAATGATGAACAATTATAGTTTCATATATCAGCCATCATATTCATGAAATAAAACTTCTTATCTAAATTATCATATGTGTAAGAATTGAAATGTATATCTTTGGTTACAAACCAGGTGCATTTTTTTGTTGTTTGATTGCTTCGTTTGATGTTGTTTAACTCTTTAATTAAGAGATCGATGTGCTTGTCCTCCATTTTTATTGTCTAATAAACTCAATAAATTTTATTGAAATATATAGTATGAAAATATATTAAAATTATGTAATCATAAAGAAGCAATTTGTTTTTTTCAATTATAGTTAAATGAAGAAGTTCTTCATTTAGTTAAATGAAGAAGAACAGAAGAACAGTGAACGAAACATTTTTGGAAATTTGTTATAAAATTAAAAAAAAAAATACCTGAACATCCATATTTAAAATTACAAGATGTAATATAATGGAGTATCAAAATTTAAATTGACAATTTCAAAGTTTCATACTCAAATGTAAGACATATTCATAAACTACATGTCGTATAATGGATGCTATTTAAACAGCTTCTATTCTATCACAATCCATTCAAACATAAATCTGTTGAAAAGTAATAACAACACACAAAAGCTGAAACTATAGTTTTATTCGACGTGGCAAATCCTATTAATTTCATACAAGAGCTGATCTACTTGTGAATTGGTCTTGGCTGTTACAAGTGCCCAGAAAAGATATAAACGTTGCAAGAAAAAGCACAACATTGAAAACTATAGAGATATACTTCTACGTTCTCACAAGAGATAAACGTTCAAAGGATTTTAACTGGAAATAAGATTCAAAGTTTCTTTATAAACTATAGAGAATTTTAAGATTATAAGACAAAATTTATACGGTCTCACAAGATATACTTTTCGTTCATTCGAACAGTATCATGGTTGAACAAACTTGGCTAATAGGTCTAGGTCATGAATCTTAACGTCAAGATTGTTGAGCTTTCCGAGCCCAATCCAACTCTTTCTATATAGTTGTTTTTAGCCTTCTTGCCAAAAGGTTTTCTACTAATCGGAGTTAGATTTGACTTATATATCAAAAGCAATTATTTTCTAATCTTCCCATGTTAGACGTTGCTCTGTCTCCCAAGAATCCTCCACTTAACCCAAGGACCATGAATCTTTAGCCTCCCCTCTAGCGAAACCTTGGCACCCGGGAACCAGCACTCCTTATTCGCGAGGTCTCCTTGAGACACCCTTCCGATCGTGTCACATTGAGGGCTCCTCCCACAACAAACATGCAGCCCAAGCTCACCTTCATAGGTCCACCTTTTTGACCTAGGCTTTGATATGTAAAAATTAAAATGGAAATGAGGTCAAAGCATGCATGGATTCGTTTGTATTTCGAAAGTTAATGGTGTGTTGGCTGCGATGACATCTACCAAGATTTATCCCAAGAATTTGTTTGATCTCCTTGTTTTTAACTTTTTTTTGCCAAGGAATCATATTTATAGGTTTAACATATGTTGTAAAACCAAACTTTTTATATTTCTGATATTTACATGCGTAACAAAAAAATAAAATATTAACAGACCAATTAATTCTCGTACTCACATTTTGTAGTTAGCATTACAATATCATAAATAAGATAGATGAGACTCAAAATTGTTATGTTTGGTTTATAAGCGATTATCAGAACTTGCATGTGACGTCAAAAAAATAAAAGAAGTGATATAAAAAATACAGAGATCAATCAGGTAATCTTAATTATGTATCATTAAGTGGATGGTCAAATATTGAATCAACTTGCTGATTCTCTTGTGTCGTGGAAATCAAAGAAACTTGATGGTCTCAACGTGTCTCTGTCCAAGCTATGGTTGCTGCGTTGAAAAAGTTGCAGTGGGTTGAGAGTGTGTTGGGCACACTGAATATTATATATCACATATGCAATTTATGGACTTATATTTCTAGGGTCTGCCTAAACTATTTCTATGCCTCAAGCAAAACAATAATATTTTTAGCCTATTAACAAACAAAACTCTATGAAACAAATCCAAAAAAAGATAACATAAATTGTAAAGGAGAAGCTTCAGTCAACGACAACAGAGATTGGGTCAAACCCTCTGCTCAGCTCAGAGTCTCCCAAACAAAATGCTATGGGCCAAGACACCAAGCCCAACACCATTCAACATAACGAAAAGCCCAACAACAGAAGATTGCCTCTGCAACTCACAAACGACAAAGAGAACAGAGTTGCAGGCGTGAAGGAGAGAGCCGTTGCAAAAGCAACAATGCTGAGCTGTGAAACCGTACCGAAGGTAGAGACAAAGAACAGATATGACGCTCTTAACCTCCTGTGCTCAAACGACATGTGTTAAGGCACCTAGGGTTTATGAGAGGTTTTGAGTTGTATAAATAAGAGAGACAATCGCTTGTAATCAACTAAGAGAGAAGAGCTTAATAAAGTTATAATATTTCTCCTTCATTCTAAGTTTCTTACATGGTATCAGAGCCATGGAGCAACCTATTGAGCTCTATTCTCAACCACTCTTAAACATTTCAAATTGTGTTACTGTCAAACTAAATGGAAGGAACTATCTTCTGTGGAAAACACAGTTTGAATCGTTTCTCTCCGGCCAAGGTTTACTGGGTTTCGTCACCGGCGCTCTCAAACCACCAGATCCTGTTCTTGCGACTCCACTCACCGCTGAAGCTGCAGCTGTGGAGACAGTGAACCCTGCGTATCTCTCTTGGGTGAAATCTGATCAAGTGGTCCGGTCATGGCTTCTTGGATCTCTGTCTGAAGACATTCTCTCTGAAGTCGTCAACACAACCACGTCTCAGGAGGTATGGCTAGCTCTAGCAAAACATTTCAATCGTGTTTCTTCTTCACGCTTGTTTGAACTACAAAGAAAGTTACAAACCATTGAAAAGCGTGACAGATCCATGAGTGATTATTTGAAAGAGATTAAGTCTATCTGTGAGCAACTTGCTTCTGTTGGCAGTCCAGTGAATGAAAAGATGAAAATTTTTGCTGCCTTACATGGTCTAGGCAGAGAGTACGAACCGATTAAGACATCTATTGAGGGGTCCATGGATACTGTTCCTACAACCTTTGAAGACATCTCTCCTCGTCTTACTGGTTTTGATGATCGTCTTTTGGCTTACACTGACGCTGCAAGCATCACTCCTCATCTTGCATTCAATACACAGCGTTATGACTCAACAACCTACTACAACAAAGGCAGAGGCAGTTCATCTCAAAAGTCCAAAGGGCGTGGAGGCTATACAACACAAGGAAGGGGATTTCATCAGCAAATCTCCTCTGGTTCTTCTGTGTCTTCGGGTCAGTCTGTTGAAAGACCAGTGTGTCAGATTTGTGGAAAAATAGGACATCCGGCTCTAAAGTGTTGGCATCGCTTTGACAATGCATATCAGCATGAAGATATGCCAACTGCTCTCGCTGCTCTCCGAATCACTGATGTCACAGATCAAGCAGGCAGTGAATGGTGTGCAGACTCTGCAGCTACTGCTCATGTTACAAGCTCACCTCATCACCTGCAGCAGAGTAGAGCTTATTCAGGATCTGACACGGTCATGGTAGGAGATGGGAACTTCTTACCAATCACTCACACAGGGTCTGCTCTCTTACCAACGACATCAGGTACTCTCCCTCTTCTTGATGTTTTAGTTGTCCCTGATATTGCAAAGTCTCTGTTATCAGTTTCAAAACTCACAACCGATTACCCATGTACTCTTGAATTTGATGCTAATGGGGTCATTGTAAAGGACAAGGTAACAAAGAGGCTTCTCACTCTGGGTCAAAATAAGAATGGTCTGTACACGCTGAAGGATCCACCTGTTCAAGCCTTCTATTCATCTAGACAGCAAGCAGCCTCAGATGAAGTGTGGCATAGACGTCTTGGACATCCGAATAGTAAGATCCTGCAGCAGTTAGTCAGTACTAAAGCTATCATCATCAATAAGAGCACCAATAGGATGTGTGAATCATGTCAGATTGGGAAGAGTAGTAGACTTTCTTTTTCAGATTCTCAGTTTGTTGCAACTAGACTACTAGAGAGAGTTCATTGTGATCTTTGGGGACCCTCTCCAGTTTTGTCAAATCAGGGGTTTAAGTACTATGTAATCTTCATTGACCATTGGTCTCGTTATTGCTGGTTTTATCCTTTGAAATGCAAGGCTGATTTCTACATTACTTTCTGCAAGTTCCAAAAGTTTGTTGAAACACAGTTTAATCAAAAGATCAGTACCTTTCAATGTGATGGAGGGGGTGAATTTATAAGCCATAGATTTCTCAAACATTTAGAGGAAAGTGGTATACAACAGTCAATATCGTGTCCTTACACGCCTCAGCAAAATAGACTTGCTGAGAGGAAGCACAGACACATCACAGAGCTTGGGCTGTCAATGCTGTTCTCAGCTAAGCTGCCACAAAAAGTTTGGGTGGAAGCGTTCTTCACTTCAAATTTCCTGAGCAACATTCTTCCTACAACTACTCTACCAAATCAGATGAGTCCATTTGAGAGATTACATGGCCATCAACCGGAATATTCAGCTTTAAGAACCTTTGGCTGCAGTTGTTTTCCCACTCTAAGAAACTATGCATCAAATAAGTTTGACCCTCGTTCTCTTAAGTGCGTGTTCTTGGGCTACAATGATCGCTATAAAGGCTATAGATGCATCTATCCTCCAACAGGAAGAGTTTATATTAGCCGCCATGTGATCTTCGATGAGTCTTCTTTTCCTTTCCAAGATACCTATCTTCACCTGCAGAACTTGGGATCAACAAAGCTTCTTGAAGCGTGGCAACAGAATTTCATGCCTTCTCAAAAGAATCAAAGTGAAACTCAAGCTGCTTCTGTGTTCTCTGAAGACGACTTTCCTCCTCTACCAGTCACACGGGTTCAAGTTTCACCACCAAATGTCACACCTCAAGCTGCTCAGTCCACAGTACAACGAGAAGAACAACCTGCAGATACAGACATTCAATCAAACTCACCAAGAAATCAAGCCGAGTCACCGGCTCTTGTGGACAGAGAGTGCATTGAGCGTACGACAGGCTCAGATCCTGCTTCTATAGGCGACAACGCTCTCAGTCCACAAGACAGTGCCACTCAACGTTCTCCTGTTCAGTCAACAGAAACAGCTGGAACTTCAGATCAAAATCAGAGGACAGAAGCTGCAGTTGATCCGGTTCAGCAAGTTCACCCAATGGTAACAAGATCAAAGAAGGGAGTAGTCAAACCAAACCCCAGATACGTCCTTCTAACACAGAAAGCATCACATCCAGAACCAAAAACTGTGACACAAGCACTGAAACATGAAGGCTGGAAAGGTGCTATGGGCGAAGAAATTGACACTTGTGTTGAAACCAACACTTTTTCTTTAGTCCCATACACACCTGACATGAATGTTTTAGGAAGTAAATGGGTGTTCAGAACCAAAATAAATGCTGATGGCAGTTTGAACAAGTTGAAAGCTAGACTAGTGGCTAAAGGATATCACCAAGAAGAAGGAATAGACTACTTGGAGACCTACAGTCCAGTTGTGAGAACAGCCACAGTGAGACTTGTCTTACATATAGCAACAGTGATGGAATGGAATCTGAAACAGTTGGATGTGAAGAATGCTTTCTTACATGGAGACTTAAATGAAACAGTCTTTATGCATCAACCAGCTGGATTTGTGGATAAGACAAAACCAAATCATGTTTGGCATCTCCACAAATCTATATACGGGTTAAAACAATCTCCCCGAGCCTGGTATGATAAGTTTACTAACTACTTGTTGGAGTTTGGTTTTGTTTGCAGCATACAAGATCCATCACTATTCTTCTATGAACAAGGACGAGATGTGCTCATTCTACTTTTGTATGTAGATGATATAGTCCTAACCGGTAGCAACAACATTCTCATGGATAGACTTCTGCAGGAAATGAGCAAGGAGTTTCGAATGACTGACATGGGATCTCTGCAATACTTTCTCGGGATTCAAGCACAGAACTCTGACCAAGGCTTGTTCTTATCTCAACAGAAGTATGCTGAGGATCTTCTACAAGTCGCAGGAATGATCGATTGTGCACCAATGCCTACTCCTTTGCCAGTTCAACTTCACAAAGTTCCTAAACAAAATGAGCTATTCTCAAACTCCACTTACTTCCGCAGTTTGGCTGGCAAGCTTCAGTATCTGACATTGACTAGGCCAGATATTCAGTTTTCAGTAAACTTCGTATGTCAAAAGATGCACGCTCCAACAACAGCTGATTACAATCTGCTTAAGAGGATCCTTAGGTATGTAAAGGGAACCATAACCATGGGGTTACTCTTCAACAAGAACACAGACTTCACTCTTCGAACCTACACTGACGGTGACTATAGTCAACACTCAAAGCAAAAGAAGTCTGCTACAAATAATGATGCAGTCTTCAAGCTTCGAGCCTTCAGTGATAGTGATGAGAAACAAGACGTTCTACAGGAGGATTCTGTACCTTTCTTGGCAACAATATCATCTCCTGGTCGTCGAAGAAGCAACCAACTGTCTCCAAGAGCTCAACAGAAGCCGAGTATAAAGCCTTGTCAGATACAACTTCTGAAATCATCTGGCTCAATAACATGCTCAGAGATCTCCACATTCCACAACCTGATCCACCGGAGCTCTATGGAGACAACCTTTCCTCCATCTATCTTGCTGCAAACCCGGTACTTCACACACGCTCTAAACACTTTCAAACTCACTATCATTTTGTTAGAGAAAGGGTAGCGTTGGGTTCGTTGATTGTCAAGCATGTGCCATCCCACCAGCAGTTGGCTGATATATTCACCAAGCCATTGCCCTTCGATGCTTTCACTTCGCTAAGGTACAAACTGGGTGTAGATTTGCCACCCACACCAAGTTTGCGGGGGAGTGTAAAGGAGAAGCTTCAGTCAACGACAACAGAGATTGGGTCAAACCCTCTGCTCAGCTCAGAGTCTCCCAAACAGAATGCTATGGGCCAAGACACCAAGCCCAACCATTCAACATAACGAAAAGCCCAACAACAGAAGATTGCCTCTGCAACTCACAAAAGACAAAGAGAACAGAGTTGCAGGCGTGAAGGAGAGAGCCGTTGCAAAAGCAACAATGGTGAGCTGTGAAACCGTACCGAAGGTAGAGACAAAGAACAGATATGACGCTCTTAACCTCCTGTGCTCAAACGACATGTGTTAAGGCACCTAGGGTTTATGAGAGGTTTTGAGTTGTATAAATAAGAGAGACAATCGCTTGTAATCAACTAAGAGAGAAGAGCTTAATAAAGTTATAATATTTCTCCTTCATTCTAAGTTTCTTACATAAATGAGGCTCAAACTTGACATCTCAAGGGCACAAAAATAAATATCTGCTTTTACAAAATGATGCCTTTAATATATAGATTAGTCATGCTAAAACGTCCAGCTTCATGTGCTTTAGCCATGGGTCGGGCCTGTTTCAACAATAATTCAGCATATCAACGTGTTCACCAATGCACTTGGTAGAAAACAATTTCAAACGGTTTTACCCTAATCAGGCGGCATTCAAGACCTCATTGCTCTAACTTTAGAGGGGGAAGGTATTGAGATATATATTGTTATTGGGCTTCATGGGCTTTTTAAAGGATATTTTATGTACATTACTAGAATTAGGGTAAACATTAGCTTTTGTATAAATAGGGTAGAGCCATCCATGTAAAACACATTTCAGATATACATAAAGAATTCTCTATACCTTACAAAAAGTTGTCACCAGAAACAAGAGTGCACAAATTCAATAAACATGGTCAATCCTAGTAATTGGCCATCTCTTCTAATGTTGGTCTTAGCCTTCTATGTCGTTGTAGTGCCTACAAGTGCTCAGTGCAAATACTCTCCACAATCACCACCACCACAACCATATGTCTACAGTCCCCCACTACCATCTCCATATGTTTACAAGTCTCCACCACCATCTCCTTATCTCTATAGCTCCCCACCACCACCTCCATACGTATACAACTCTCCACCACCACCTCCTCCATACATCTACAACTCTCCACCACGACCTCCATATGTTTATAAGTCTCCCCCTCCTCCTCCATTCGTGTACAGCTCTCCACCACCCCCTACATATATTTACAAGTCTGCTCCTCGTATCCCATTCATCTACAGCTCTCCACCACCCCCTCCATATGTTTACAATTCTGCACCTCGTATTCCATTCATCTATAGCTCTCCACCACCCCCTCCATATGTTTACAATTCTGCTCCTCGTATTCCATTTATCTAAAGCTCTCCACCACCACCTCCATATGTTTACAAGTCTGTTCCTCGTATTACATTCATCTACAGCTCTCCACCACCCCCTCCATATGTTTACAATTCTGCTCCTCGTATTCCATTCATCTATAGCTCTCCACCACCTCCTCCATATGTTTACAATTCTGCTCCTCGTGTTCTATTTATCTACAGCTCTCCACCACCACCTCCATATGTTTACAAGTCTGTTCCTCGTATTTCATTCATCTACAGCTCTCCACCACCCCCTCCATATGTTTACAATTCTGCTCCTCGTATTCCATTCATCTATAGCTCTCCACCACCTCCTTCATATGTTTACAATTCTGCTCCTCGTGTTCCATTTATCTAAAGCTCTCCACCACCACCTCCATATGTTTACGAGTCTGTTCCTCGTATTCCATTCATCTACAGCTCTCCACCACCCCCTCCATATGTTTACAATTCTGCTCCTCGTATTCCATTCATCTATAGCTCTCCACCACCTCCTCCATATGTTTACAATTCTGCTCCTCGTGTTCCATTTATCTACAGCTCTCCACCACCACCTCCATATGTTTACAAGTCTGTTCCTCGTATTCCATTCATCTACAGCTCTCCACCACCCCCTCCATATGTTTACAATTCTGCTCCTCGTATTCCATTCATCTATAGCTCTCTACCACCTCCTCCATATGTTTACAATTCTGCTCCTCGTGTTCCATTCATCTACAGCTCTCCACCACCCCCTCCATATGTTTACAATTCTGCTCCTCGTATTCCATTTATCTATAGTTCTCCACCACCCCACCATATGTTTACAAGTTTGTTCCTCATATTCCATCATCTACAACTCTCCACCACCCCCTCCATATGATAAACAATAAAAGAAAAAAAATATAAATTTTCAAATATATAAGAACTGAAATGTATTTCTTTGGTCATAGACCAGGTGCATTTTTGTTATTTAATTGCATTTTTTGATGTCGTTTAACTCTAAAAGATTGGTGTACTTGTCCTCCTTCTTTTATTGTCTAATAAACTCAATAAATTTTATCGAAACAATTTTAATAAATCTATCGATGTTGTTTCTTTGAAACAATTTCAGTTCCTATGAAAAAGATTACTATATGATTTATATATATATATATATATATATATATATAGTTTCAGAACCGAAATATCATGAAAAAACAAACAAAAGTTAGCGATGGATGAAGATATTTCTCAATTATATAATGCAACAGGGTCTCACCAAAACCGTTAATAATATTAATTTTTTCTTTATTTATTATTATTTTACAAATTTATCCTAGATATAACAGATATTCTTAAAAGTATAATTTGAAGTAAGTAGTTTGAACATATATTATTCAATCTAAAAGCACATAATACGAATGTGAAAGCCATGTGGTAAGATAACGTCCATTCTATGGGGAACGAACAAACTTCTTAAAAAAACGAAAGAAAATATAAGAAAAATAAAACAATTCAAGTGGGCGAGATTAGATACTATATTTTGAAAATATATTAATGGGAAAATCTCAACAAAAATCTCCAAGTTAAAATATTTTCCCAATTAAAACTTCTAACTATTGACCAAGGGTTCATTAATGTTTTTACACCAAAAAGTATAGGGTTCGAGTTCCAGGTATTGCGATTTATTAGCAGATTTGCAGATTAATGGAGGCAAGTGTGCAAAAAATCTACAACGAAGTACAATTATAGCCGTTTGCCAAGATTTTACGCAGAGAAGATCTTGAAGATGTCCATCAAGCGCATCGAGAAAGAGAAGAATGTGTTGTCTGTCGTGGATCTAATAAAGGTCGGAAGGAATTGTCCATGATAGAATCGTCTATGTAACAGTTCTCATAATTTGTAATAAATAATAAATATAAATGGAAAAAAAAAATTCTAACTTTTTTTTGTTTCCATATAAACACTTTTCCAAGAAAATCTAAAAACTGTGGTTTCCATTAAAAACTCTTAACTAATTATCTTTATCTTACTACACCTTTTTGTTTTGGCCAAATATCTTACTACACCTTAATTTTTAAATTGAGCTTGAACAATAGTTGACTAATGGTCAATTACAATTCCGGTCAGAATAGTAAATGGCGTTTACAACTACCAAAAAATGTATTTTATGATTTGTAATTTAAACTTTTAGTTTTTCTATTGTAAATAACATGTGAATTTTTAAAACTAAATAAACGGAAAAAATATCGTTTAAAAGTTGACTACCATTAATCAATCATTGATATGGATTAAATCTGACGATTTGAAGGGAGTATTTTTATAGGGGAATTGAATTAGTTAGAAGTTTTATTGGTAACAAACAAATTGGAGGTTTTCGTTGAAAATTGAAATAATTTAATATAGAAACGAAAAAAGTTGGAAGTTTCAGTTGGGAAAATGATTCAGTTTGGAAGTTTTTTCTCGATTTTCCCTATACTAAAACTAGATAATTATAGACGCCCATGTAACGGAATATCTTTTTGTGTTCAGTTTGGAGGTTCTTAACACTTCAAACTGAAATAGTACATAAAAAACTAAAGATAAAGGCTCAATAAATTTTCTAAAAAAGATGCACAATTTGAAAAGTTTGTAATAGATGGAAGATCTTATGACACTCTGACCGCCCCCTACAAGTGAGTACCCACGTCCTCTCTCAGACTCATGGGCCCCACCTTTGTCTATCGGTCTTCTCTCAATTTATTTATTTTACAAATTTTTACTTACATTGGTATTCTTTCATACTATGCGATGAGAAACTGAAGACAGTTCGCCAAACAGATCCACCAGAAGATCGGGGAGGGAGAGGAGAGGTCAAAATTTTCTCAAGACGAAGGTTTCTGATGATAGGTGGTCCCTCCTCAAAGCCAAAGAGATGTGTTTTGTCTTAACAGAAGAACACACAAAGTAACCCAAGAGTTAAACTCTGTTTTGTCAATTTTCAAGTCTCCCTCAACTTGACATTGAAGTCTTTAAATACACAAAAACAAGAAAGAAACTAACCACTAAATCTACTACTAAGATCGTGGAGAGTGGAGAGTACAATCCCATTAGTTTAGGAGCCATCACGAGACCACATCTCTTTTCTATGACACCGGTTTACTCTGGTTATGTGCTTATCACATGAGTGCTGGTCGAAATAGAGTGGAAGTACATCTTGATTAGCACCATCACATTTCAGAACTTCTTTGAAGCTTCATCAAATACGATATCACAGCCTCAACATCCATTGATGAACTAGAAGCGTGAAAGGAAGAAATGACATGGGTTATCACTTTTAAGAAAAACAGGCCTTAACAACGTTGGCGAGTGGGTTACAAAATAAATTGATTGTTTGGTCTTTAAATTCACCAGGCCCATCTTGCTACATGCTCAAATCTTGACCCAACCAGGAAACCCTAGTTTCTCATCCGCGAAGATGGTTAGGCAGCGAATAATGATCTGATTTAGCAAGGATCTGTTTGTTTGGGATTGTCGACATAGCAAGACGATTAAGTGGACTCTTCACAAATGTCTTCACCGCAAAGTGAGACAGGGGAGAGGTCATCAGCAAATCTCTGTACTGCCAAGTTCCGGAGATGGATCTCACTGACGACAAAGTCAAACGGCGGAGGAAGAATAAAAATCTCACCGGAATGAAGGACCGACGGAGCGATAAAACTTGCGGATAAGTGTTAAAAGGATCTCTGACCACCAGAAAAAGAATCGCAGAGAGAAAGCGATAGTGGTCACCTAGTTGAGAATGTTATGTGAGGTTACAAAATGCTTGCAAAAAGAGAAACAAGGACCAAAGAGTGAAATCTACTTTCATATTTGAGACCTCGTAAATGGTGCTCGAAAGTTTTTTTTGTTTTTCTTAACCTTAGGTTTTACATATAACGGAATATCACGTCACTCAAAACAAATATTTCCCAATATACAGTAGTTAAAGTAAGAGTAAATTTGTAATTAAAAACAAGATTTGGACAATATTTTAAAACAATGTCACATCTTTGTAATGACCTAATTTTTTATTCAATTTTACTCTTATTTCCATTTGGCAAATTTATTCAATAAGAAAAGAAAAAAAGATACACAATACAATATAGGACATGTGTATCCAAATTTAAATGGGAAAACTGGAAAAAAAAAAAAAAGTTTGCTCATATACATTTTTATTATGAATTGTCATTTTTGCCGTAAATACCCCTACATAATTTTTGACTCTTCTCTAAGCAAATTTAAAAAGGAGGAAATAGAAGAAAACAATTTGTGATTTAAAAGAATGTGGGTGATTTGAAGGAAACAATTTGTAATTTAATTTGAAAAAGTAAATTTTTAAAAGATAAAACCTCGTTTAAAATATTAAGAATACATTTCTTAGAGTTTTACGAATATTAGAGTTTGTATTCTTCATTTTGTACATGTTCTAAAAAAATGGAAGTCCAAATTTCAAGGGTAGTTTAGCAAAGACATATTCTTTTCTGCTTTTTCTTTAGACAAAATCTGATACTAATATAGCTAATTAAACAATTTAATATTGAACTTTCTGGTTTTGTTTATCTTTTAGAGTAAAAAATTCTGGAGGTTGTGAAAAGGCAAAAGACTAAGCGAAACATTCCGGATGACACCCATATCAATGGCCTCTCTAATCTTCCTAGTTATTCAAGATTTACCATTCTCATACACAGGGCTGGCCGTGGACACAACAAAATGAAACATCTGCTGTGGCCTCCATTTTTATTCAGCAAAACTTATTTACAAAACAACCCTTATTTTATTCATTTTTCCAATAATTGGCCCCAAATTTTTAAAACTTCTAAATTAACTTTAATTTTGTTTTGGGCTTTGGCCCACAAAATGTCAAGGCCGGCCCTGCTCATACATCTGTTGAAAATATCTAAAAATATTGAAACAATAATCATATTGTGGTTAGGGGTGTCAAAATGAGCCTGTTCGCTCACCTTAGCTCAATTCATGATGAGCGCGGAGAAAAAGGGAGCTATGCTCAGCTCATTTATTATATAAGTTTTAAAATACAAATTTAGACTCAGATCATCTTGATCGCAAGCTAAATGAGCTAGCTCGTTAGCTAATGCAAATAAATAAATTATATATTTTCTAATATTATTCTGTAAATTATATATTTTCTAAAATATATTTCTCTTTTTAATAGAAAAAATATATATTTTTTTTTATTGTTAACTTTTTGTATATATTACTTCAGAAAAAAAACCAAACTCATGAGCTAGCTCGTATAACTCTCGAGCTAAATAAAACTCAATCATTAAACTCATTTATTAAATGATCTTTTAAAAATAAAACTCGAGCTCATAAATAATCAAGTCGAGCTGAGCCAGCTCATGAGCTAACAACTCATTTTGACACCCCTAATTGTTGTGTTTGTATAACAGAACAAACAATCTTACATTGATGCAAACTCACTACATCATATTAAAGAGAAACAAGGGGAGATGGAAGAGAAAATCAATAGAATCACATATTTCAAGAGAATGCTTATTCACATATTTCAAAAACCCTGAAACTTTTGATGAACGATGGAGTGAATGAGAATATACATGAGTGTCAAAGAGAAGAAGTCATTGAACAATGTAGCCAACGCGATCTTTTCTTTTTACACCATATGTCTTGTTCAATGGCTTCAAATAAACTAGCGAAAGCCGTTCTTGTTTTGGTCATATAGTGAATCTTTAATTCACTTGATAAATCTAGCATCAATAGTTATTCATAATAGGTTGGAAAAAAAGTAAGGGGATCTTGCAAGGGAGGGGACCAACATGCTAAACTAAAAATGTAGAAAACAAATACAAATGTAGAGAAATTTGAAATTATAATAGACGGTCTCACAAGATGAAACTAAACTTTCATTAAAACTATCATGGTTGCACAAACTTGGCTAATAAGGCCAGGTCCAGAATCTTGACGTCAAGATTACCATCTATCTTAACAATAGCATCCAACCCGTCGATTCCGATCAGCTTACATGTAAGCCCAAGGTATGAACCCCCAAGGATTTTCACATGATCACTCTTCCTTGGACGAACTATCTCCAATTCGCTTGAGGGGACCATTATAGTGTCACCTTCCCCACCAGACCCAAGAGACACTTTACACATTCCATCCTGACAAAAAAGTAAGCACATGGGAAGAATGTATGCGTTAGAAAGGAGCTATCATTTATAATCACTTCTCGTAATCAAGATCATTGAACTTTGTTGTATGGTTTTGTTTATCATTATTTTTTTTATGTACGTAATGTTAAATAAGATTCAAAAGTAAATAAACTTTTTTACATCAAGTGCATCGTAATTTATATATAGGAGGTAGATTGAGAGCTAAGATTTTCTTCGTAAAGAAAGCTTAGAAGACTAAAAACCGACTTTGGAGCCAGCATTGGAAGCTAGCATCATATCGCCGGTCCTTTTGTCTTTGAATTGTGGTGATCCTGTTTATCATTATCTGTTCTCTTTTGTATTAAATAAAATTCTGGAGTTGGTTAAAGGCAAAAGACTCACCGAGACATCTCGAATGACGCCTACTTCGCTGTTGTGTACGGTAACCAAAATATCAGGCATGAACCGCACTTCAACATCCTCATCTGTGGCAAATACGAAAAGCTAAGAAAATAGCCATAGATGTGAAACATCTTGCGTATGAAACGTTGACGAACATAAAGGAGATGCATGGAATTCAACAATACTAAAAGGAATTCACACCTAACTATTTAATTGCTAAGACTGATCATGCAATTAAAAAAAAACAAAATCTAGCACGTAGAGTGTTGAATATATTACCTGAATATTCTTCGGCACATGAATGATGATCCATATTATTTGAAGTTATTTTTACCTTCCCAAATTTAGTGCTTTTACCGGAAACTTGATCAGACATGTTTGTCTCTCAGGTTTTGGTTCCTCGAACTGATCTCTCTTAAATCGAATGATTTGATGTGACTATCTATCTAGGATTATGAAACCCAAGTCCAATTAGGTTTACAAATTACAACATGGATTAAGCTTCAAAGAAAGCATAAGAATAAAAGTAATCTTAAACCGAGTTATGGTTTAGATCCTAACCGAGTTATGGTTTAGGAAGTGATAAGCTCAAATCTCTTTAGGAGTTATCTAAATAAGTGCTTTCCTAATAGGATTAGGACTAGAGTTTTTATATAAATAGAGGTGCTAAGTTATGGGATAAACCAAACCCCACTTTCTAATCCAATTAGGTTTACAAATTACAACACGTTGACTTTCAAACTAACTTACGTGGGCTAAAAGCAAACCCACTTCCTAATCCAATTTCTATTCTCTCTTTTTCTCCTCTTTCTCTCCTCTCCTCTATCACTCGATCTAGTTTTCTTTCATCTCCAAATCTCGGCTTTGGTTATGTCTTGACTCTTGACACCGTGATTTTTCCAAATTTTAATTGAAACCCTAATTATTGTTTACTGGGCAGATTAGTGTTGGGCTTGCAAATATGACTTTTAGGCTTGTAAAAAGAATTTATTTGGTTTGTAATGTCTGTTTATAATGTTACAGTGAGCTGTCAAAAATGGAACGGTAATGTTAGAATAGTTAGCTTTATTTTTCTTACATATGTCGTACTACTTGACCCAAAAAAAAAAACTAGCCAACCCCGAGTCTAATTTTTAAAATTACCCGAATAGGTCTACAATCAAAAAAAAAAAACCGAACTCAACCTAAACCAAATCTAATACCCGTGGATACCCGAATACAAATATACATTTAAAAATATTAGTTATATTTATATTTATAATACCTTAAATACTCAAAATTACAATTATAAATTTGGATATACTATATATTTTGTAGTAATACATATATATTTGGATATATTTGAGATAAAAGTAATCAATGTTATTTTTTCTTTTAAGTAATTTAAGTATTTTTGTTTACATTTGGTAAAGAGTAACCAATGTATTTTCTCGTAATCGGGTATTTTGGTCAGATTTTAGTATATATGAATAAAAAATCTGATCCGAACCCAAAACTATTTTGGAATTTTTGGTTATTTTTGGACTTTTTTATTTATTTTTTTACTAAAATAATCGAACCCGAACCCAAACAAAAATTTTAGAATATCAAGATTGTCAACCCCTACCCAAAGAGACCCGAAACCCAAAAAAAAAACGATTGGGTATGTGTATCTGAATGTCTAGACCTATTAAACTTTAATTTATCGTATAATTCCAAATCATCGAGAACAAAGGTCACATTGATTGGGTGATGATACCATCGTGATAATTCATTCATAATAGATCTATATATATATTTACGTGATTTTTTTCTTCATGATACAGAGATACAGTGCTTAAACTCACTATCATGTTCTTTAGCATATCATGATCCATTCTGTTTTTTCATATACTCATATTCGATATATGATATTTAGATATTTGTTAGAATCAATGTGTAGAATCAACGTATTATTCATTGTGTTAGGACTTAGGACCATTATATAGTTAGTCAATAAGTAATGTGATCACTTTGATATAAATGAGTAGAATCAACGTATTCTTTATTGCGTTTGACCATTATATATATAGTTATTTAAAAATTATGTGATCACTTTGATATAACTAGAGATGTTAATGATGGGTTAAAACCCACTGGGTACCCAAAACCCACATAAAATTTTAAGCCCATAAATCTACTTTTTCTAGAAAAAAAATACAGGTTTAAAATGGGCTGGGTACCCAAATAAATAAAACCCATATGGGTTTACCTTATTGGGTTATGGGTACCCACGGTTTTTTTTAAGTCATTTTTCAGGTGAATCAACATTTTCTTGTCAAAAAAGATTTCACATTTTTTCCCCTAAACCGCGATTTAACAGTTTACCGCCAAAAAAGACATTCAACATTTTCCCGCCAAAAAAGACATTCAACATTTTCTCGTCAAAAACGACAATCAACATTTTCCCGCCAAAACGCAATTCAACATTTTCGCGCCAAAAACGACATTCAACATTTTCCCGCCAAAACGCAATTCAACATTTTTCCGCCAACAACGCTATTCAACATTTTCCGCCAAAAATAATTTCACATTTTCCCGCCAAAAACTCAATTTAACATTTTCCCGCCAAAAACGACATTCAACATTTTTCCGCCAAAAAGATTTCACATTTTCCGGTCAAAAACGCAATTTAACATTTTCCCGCCAAAAAATGATAATCAACATTTTTTTTGCCAAAAACGCAATTTAACATTTTCCCGCCAAAAACGACATTCAACATTTTCCCGCCAAAACGCAATTCAACATTTTCGCGCCAAAAACGATATTCAACATTTTCCCGCCAAAACGCAATTCAACATTTTCCCGCCAAAAACGCAATTTAACATTTTCCCGCCAAAAACGACATTCAACATTTTCCCGCCAAAAAGATTTCACATTTTCCGGTCAAAAACGCAATTTAACATTTTCCCGCCAAAAAAGATATTCAACATTTTCCCGCCAAAAACGCAATTTAACATTTTTTCTCCAAAAAACGCAATTTAACATTTTCCCGCCAAAAACGCAATTCAACCTTTTTCCCATCAAATATATATGTAATACAGAAAATAAATATAATTTAAAATATATTAATAAGCAAAATATAGATACAACATACATATAATAGTATATTAACAGTTAAAAATAAACTCTAAAAAAATGATAAAAACCAAGTTGGGTACCCACGGGTAGTCTCGGAATAATCAGTTTTTTCGGGCTTTACGCACTTAATCAAAAACCCATCTGAGTTTTCTAAAGTTGAGTTTTTGGTGGGCGGGTTTATTTTGGGTTCAGGTCGGGTTGGGCTTTTTTACCCACCACAACATCTCTAGATATAACTGCGTAGAATTAACGTATTATTCATTGTGTTCACAGTACACAACTCCATTAATTCATCACTAACTTGCCTCACAATCTATAGTAAGCCCATGTTTAGGGGAACCTTTGGATATTATTATCCATGATTCTTGAGTTCCTGATGTTGGAATTTTTTTGACATAATAGTTTTCTGGTAACTTTCAGACCAAGGCCAAACCGAATTGTCAGGTGGTTAGTGCAATGGAAAGCTGGCAAACCGTATGAGTATACCATCTTGTAGTACTCTTTACCAGCTTTCCAATGCACTAACGATCTGACAATTCCGTTCAGCCGTTTTTGTCGGAAAGTTACCGGAAAACTATTATGTTAAAAAAAGTTCCAACACCCGATGTATAAATACCAATCTTGTAGAGAATGAAAGAAGCCGTATCACTTTCTGTATATTTCTATCAATCGGGTCATATCCCGAAAATTGATTTAAAGGCACCAAAGGGCAGTGGATATACGATCGATCGTCACAATTCACAAGCATCGCACTGGCGGCATTTGGTGCCTTTGAGTTCACGTAAAGTTAAGAAACCTTTCATGGGTGTGTTTTAAAACACAAGCTGCTTAGAAGTTTTTAAGGAAATCAAGCCAAACCATGTATTACTATCATTTTAATTTTACTACACTTTAGACAGTTACTCTTAATCGTTAGGTATGTAGGGAAAAAATGGTAAAGGCGATTATTAACGTTCTGAACTAAAAAAATATAGAAAAGATAGAGGCATTACAAGAAAAACACAAAACTGGAGATAAGATTCAGATGTTTTCTCTGATGATAAACAAGATTCAAAGTTTCTTTATAAACTATTGAGGAATATAAGATTACAATATACGAGTCTCACAAGATAAAAGTTAACGTTCATTAGAACAGTATCACGGTTGCACAAACTTGGCTAATAAGGCCAGGTCCAGAATCTTGACGTCAAGATTATCATCTATCTTAACGATACCGTCAGACCCGTCGATTCCGATCAGCTTACCTGTAGACCCACGATACTGACCGCCAACTATTTTGACACGATCGGATTTCCTCGGAGGAATTATCTCCAGTTCGCTTGGGAGGGCCATTATAGTGTCACCTTCACCGCTGGACCCGAGAGACACTTTACACGTTCCATCCTGACAAAAGTAGTACATAGGAAGAATATTAGCATTAGAAAGGAGCTATCACTCAACATGAACAGAATCATTTCTCGCAGTCAAGGTCTACGAGCTTCTCTATGTGTAACTTTGATCATTGACTTTTCTCCTGGTTTTGTTTATCACTAGAAGTTCTCTTTATTTAAATAAAACTGGTGAAAGGTAAAAGACGAACCGAAACATCTCGGATGACGCCCACATCGGTGTCCTCTCCAGCCTTGTGTATGTCAACCAAAATATCGGGCATGAACCATGCTTCAGCATCCCCACCTGTTGCATTTACAATAAGCTAAGAAAACAACCATAGAAACGGAAACTTCTAACTAAGGGGGACTGAGAGAAGGAAGATGCAAGGTCGGACTATACTAAACATTTATCCTTTTGACTATTACCCCGACAATAGACAATACCTATAACAGGAGACATGACATCGAGGCCAGTTCCAGGAGTCATTGGTTGTCCTCCGGGAGTACCAGGTAAGTATGAAGCCGAGCTTGGTGTCATGGGTTGCCCAGGTGTTGATGGCAGGTAAGGACTTGGGGCATTAGCTGCATGACAAGGTATGTAAGAAAAAGACGGGCCAGACTAGAAAAGTCAACATTTTGAAAAAGATTACACGCATCTTACCATAAGCTGAACCATGGTCTCTAGGTGTCCCCGCATCCGAGTAACTACCACCAGGAGTACTAGCCCATCCTGAGCCAGGCGTTGGTGCTTCATATGCCCGTGAAGGAGGACTTCCCGGCTGGAAACAAGTGCAACACAAACGATTTTAATGCGTAATTAACACGACTACATATGTCAGAGACATTAAGCCAATAATAAGGTTGAAAGCAAAACAATAGATGTATAAATCTTACCTGATATTGAGGACTCGTTCCCCAAGATCCCGGATTTCCATCTTCCCAGTTATCCCTGATGCCATAACAACCATAATTTGAGAGATATCCAAGTTTATTCTTCAATCAAGATTTACAATTCTCAGACATGTGTTAAGAATTTCTGAGAATAATTTGAGAGACAATAGCCATGTTTGTAAACATAACAGATAACCTCACATTGATGCAAAAATTACAACAGCATTTAAGAGAACCAAGAGGAGATTAAAGAGGAAATCAACTTTTGAAAATAGAAACGCAACACAAACTTACCTAGGTGGACTCATAGGCGTGTAAGGATTCCAAGCTCTATCACGCATGGGTGTCCTCATTCCATCATGGATTGGTGTAGCTGAAATTACATAAAATCACCAAGGAACTTGAGAACATATTACAGAGGAGGTGTTATATAACATTAAAAATAAACAGATATTGGATCTAAAAAACAAACCTCCAGAGTCCCGCATTGGAGTCATATAAGGATGAAGTGGAGTCCGTGAAGGATGCATAGGTGTTTCGCTTCCCATACTATACCGAGATGTATCTCTGTGTAAATTCAAATGATAAAATCAAAGTCCTTCATAATGATTGAAGTCAAAATAACCAATGATATAAAAATAAGTAGATTACCTAAACGGTGTTGTCGCAACATTATCTGATATTGCACCCCGATCAACTGCATATATGAACTATTGTTAGAATTCGTTCGACATGTAGAAACCCACACGCGGAGAAGTGAATTCAAGGGCTTGCCTGTCACAATCTTCATCTCAAGTTCTACACGCACTGAATTTCCTTTCACTTCTACTACAGGTCCCCTATACCCCTTGAAAGGTCCTAGACGGATTTTAACAGTAGTACCCAATAAAGAATCGTCTCCCCGTCCTCTTCCACCCCCATGCCTCCCTCCAGCTGCATTTAAAGATACAAATAAGAGTATGTGAAACTTTACGTAGATAAGATGTATAAGCATGTCACAAAATATATGGAAAGCAATAAAACATTGTACTACCAGAAAAATGTACAAGTCATATATAGTGGAAATATTTTCTTATCCTGAAGAAGTATTAAGTGCAGCAGACCAGTGAAGAATGCAAATATCAACTAAACAAAACATTACGTATTCTTACTCATAACCAAAATAGAAAGAAAAGATCAAACATACAGTTATTATATCCTCCGCCTCTGCCACGTTGAAATCTTCCTGGAGATGAGGGTACTGGGGCAGGTGCCTTGAAATTGCCATACCTTGAAAGCGAATCACCACCCTAGAGTAGAAAAATAGCTAGATAAGGTGAAGCAACAGTTTGATGAAAATATAACAAAACATGGCCACATCACAACAAGACACTTACATTTCTATTAGCACCAGAACGTGATCCACCAACAACAATGCATGATGTGCATTTAGCGCAGATAAATCCAGCATGCTCAAGGTGATGTCGATCATATATAAATAAGACTCCTTTGTAGATATGCTTTACAGGACCTTGTTTACCCTAGAATATAAATATTAATTGATATGATATCAGGAAAATTGAGCAAGGTAAGCAACAACAACCAGACAGCAAAGGTACTTACTTTGCTAGGACCCTCGATCACTCTGACGTCATCTTTCACAGCAATGACATTTTTGTAGCGATCTTGAACATTGATTTTCTTCTCAAGTTTGCATTTGATTTCTCTGAGTTTGACAAGAGCAACCTCTGGTCTGTCAGGAACCCCTTTAAGAACCTAAGGACATTCAAACAGAGTTATTCCTAGATCCACTGGGACATTGAAAAGTATCCCACAAGAAAAAAGTTTCAAATTCTAGCTGTTAAGCGTAGACTTAACTAGTGGTATTCTCGGAAAATTGACAATTTACCTGAAAAGCTTCATTCTCTAGTCGTATAATTACTCCAAAGCTCAGGTTACTGCATCAAATATATAAGGCTTTCATACACGTGTAAACAGGAAAGATGCATTACTTCAAGGTGATTAGGTATTCCACTTACTCCAGAAGCACAAGATCATGAAGTTCATAGTCCCCAATTTTGGTAACACCAGTTGTCACTTCTGAACTCTCAACAACATGATCAGCAAACACTCGGACCTACAAGTATATTCTCTTGGGATTTAGTAACCCTACTAGGCAGACATACGCTCAAACCATTATACAAAGTTGGTTTACATGTTCTTTGGTCGTGTCAGACAGAATGATAAGCACGTGTTGATCAACTTTGACAACCATGCCTGTTGCTCCTTCATGGGTCCCAGAGACAACCTTCACATGATTTCCAGGTTCAAAGTACTTGCAAAGCTCTCTCTCATTTACAGCAAGAGGATCCTGCAACACAAGAGTCAATCTCGGCAGTTATTCTTGGCTGGATCATTTTAAAAACATGCAAGCAGTTACGAACAGCCAAAGAGTAAGGATGCTTACAGGGAGACCTTTCACTTCTGATCTGATAAGGACATTTTCTTCATCTACTTTCTCAACCCAACCCTTCAAGTTTTTCAGATCCCCCTTGATAACAATAACTGCATCACCCTTCATGAAATGACCTTTCTTTCTGTTTGCAAATAATGTTGACAGACCACCAAAGTCGCCCTCTCCATTTTCACTTGGTTTATTGAATTTTTCAAGTTCGTCAAAAGTTGGTGTAACATTCTGAACAGTGATGGACTTCAATGATACTTGTTTGTAATGAAACCCATCTTTGAAAAGCATGCCACCAATATTTTCAAAGTAATCACCAGTCATGTGATCACGCCGACGCTCAACACGTATGTGCAGTTCCCTAAAGGCATGTGACAATTTTTGAAAATTCAGCACTGTGGTAAACCCTTCTCCATAACAGGCTTTATAATATTATAGTGCAACGTACAGTATCTAAAAGGAGTACCTCGCTTCATCAATGTTCATGAAACGTGGAGGTGGAACAAAGGCTTTTTTCTTTGAAACTTCTCTTCCGTCCTGCAATTAGTCAAGCAAAGTGTGTCTAAATAATTGTATCGTTTGAATGACTAGAACACACTCAAAAACCTTAGAATGCCAGGACAGTCTTCGTAATTTTCTCTAACAGGCTAAGTTTTGCTATTACTCTATCAGAAATCTTTACCAAACATAAAAAGCACCATCTTTATCTTATGCATGGACAGAATCCATACCAGCTTACTGGCTAGTGCCTGCAGATCAATTCTTGGGATTAACTTGACTGTGACCCTCTGACGCACATTATCAACATCAACTACCTGCAAAGGAGTTGCACTTCAGCAGCCTGTGGGTACTTTTATCAATGACTACACATGAAAATGAATCATACCTTTGCAAGATCACCTTTATACGTCCCGATTTTCATTCTAACCCAGGTATCCCGTGATAGATCAATGGCTTTGCTCTCAACAGAAAGAACATCTGTCATTTCTCTTATCGGGACAAGTAAGATCTTCTGATTAGCATATATATTCCTCATGCCCTTGATTGCCTAACACAAGTTAAAAAACAGCAAAAGTACTTTCTTCACAACCAGTCACAAACACTAACGAACACTATCACTGGCAGAAAATAAAAAAAAAAATCTATATCATATAACAGGGTAACCATCAAATACCTCTTTCACATGAGCTTCCTTGTCTGCTTCAACATATATAAAATTCTTAAGATGGTCAAGGGCAACAACAGATCTAATCTGCAAATCAGCTCCTCGATCTATAAATTTTTGCATAAGACAAACAGCAACCTCCCTTTCACGGCCAATCTGACATTGCAATGAGAAAATCATAACGAATCAGTTCCAAGTATCACAGAAGTAAGACTTCTAACTTCCAAGATAAAACACATACCGCACATTTCACCATCCACAATTTCGGATCACGGACTGATGGCAAAAGCGCTTGTTGCTCAACTTCTGTAGCTTCTTCATCATATTCTTCATGATGCCTAGAGGAGAACCGCTCTTGAATTCTTCTCTCGAGATCTTCCACATCCTCATCATTTTCGTCTCGAGGAAGAAACCTCCGTTCGTACCGTCTATCACCACGCTCATCCGGAAGGTCCGTTCCATTATCCACAATAAAATCTGCATTTCATAAAAAAATCCTTCAACTAGTGAACATTTCCAGTGACTAAGTAACCAATTCTTATCAATGGTGACTTCTGAGAACCAATCTCAATCACAAAACAACACGAATCTTAACCTAATGGAAATGAATCGATGGAAAGAACAAAAACGAATTCCGAAAATTCAAGAGTACTTACCATCTTCTGCTTCATCTTCTTCCTCTTCGTCTTCATCATCAACTTGATGAGCTTCTCGGTCTAAGAAAATAGAAGCAGATGGCTTCTTTCTCTTACTAGCAGCTCCTTTACCTCCACGGCTACTACCATAATCTTCATCGTCATCATCTTCTTCCTGAGAATCTTCCTCAGCATAATCATCGATAAAATTCGATCTTCCTCTCTTCCGTCTAGAACCGCCGCCACCTCTTCCTCTCTCTTCTTCTTCTTCTTCGTCTTCTTCCTCTTCTTCCTCTAAATCTAATGCTTCGTAGTCACCGTCTAATTCATCGTCTTCGTCTCTGCTTCGCGGCATCGTTTAGGGTTCCGATCTGGAAATTTCCAAAATCTATAGATTACAGAATTTGAGTTTCTCTTCGTTTGTTTGAGCGAACCCTAGAAATCTGAAGAAGTGAAAAAGGACTCTCAACGATTTTCGAAGAGGGTGGTGTTGTTTTTGGATTTTAACCGGATTGGTTTGCAATTACGGTTAATTGATTTGTTTTTGGTCTGTAAGAAAGAACTAAACCGGAAAGTTTTGCAATTACCGGTTTAATGGTTTAAATCAAATTTCATGATGCTTCGCCTATGAACCTGGGTGGCTAACTGGTTGGTGTAGAAAAAATAAGTGTCAAAAAGAAAGAGAACTTGAACGGGAGTGGGTAAATGGTAATTAGCAATATATTTAATTTTTAAATTATAAAACAATTAAAATTTAAGTAAAGTCATGGTCTTTTTTCCTGAAAAGTTGTTTTTCATACCACTGTGATCTTACAAAAAGTGTAACAGTGGACTTTCCACTTACAAGATTAAGGTAAACAGAACAAAAAACATTGTTTAGTAGAAATTTAAACTGAAACACCAAACATCAAACATAACCAAGCCAAGGGTATGTCCTAAACAAAAACCATACTGAAACTATGTGTTGTTATTCAAGCCTTGAAGCTACGATACTTGTTCCACTGCAGTCTTTAAACAAAAAGTTATGACATAATTCTTTTTAGAGTGATTATCTTTTCTTCGGAGGTTTCAGAATTCCTCCCATCCTTGGAGCACCTTGTTGATGAGTCTGAAGTCGTGGATCCCCTACAGCTCTTCGTACTTCTCCAGCTTCATTCCTTCTTGATGATTGACCAACTTCATAGACTCTGCTACTACCAGATAAGTTTGCCGCTTCTCGTGGTGGAGTGTTGTTAGAGTTTGATGACCCTTGTTGTCTTGTAGTACTAGACTCCCACCATATATGTTATGAGCATCTCTTGTTGTGGCAAAATATGGAATTGCAGCCGCCAATTCTTCATGATTCAGCGGAGGAGGAGCTACTCTTGGAGGCGGTGTCAAGGGAGCTGGAAACAAAGTCTAAGTCATATGAGACTGAGAATTCAAACTTGATCTGAAAACACTATCTCGGAAGAGAGCCCTTTCTCTTGCTATGTTGTGAGGACACTGACGATAGGGACAATAGTCTCTGAGTAAACCAGAAACACATGCTACATATTCGCTTGAGACGTTCATACTGGAATCTTATGATTGCAGTTTCACCATATTCAAAGATGATCCTCTGGAAAAATCTGAGTTTGTGAGTGATACCAAAACGAACCCTTACTCTAATATAGACTATTTGAGTTGAGGTAGCATCATGATAATCCATCATGATGATCTCTCCCAATTCTTGAGCTATCTCCAAAGTAGTCTCTTCACACACATATAGAAGAGGAACTCCACGAATCTGCACCCAAAGATCAATAGTAGTGACAAAAGTCAAAATAGGAGCAGCCTCCCATCTATGAGTAGCAACAAACCAGTTGTTAAAGAGCCATGGTTCCTTTTTTGCACCGTCAGCAAATCAACTTCATTTAGTGAAGTCATGGTTTAGGACATCAAAAAAAAAAGTATATTTTAGAATTTCTTTTAAGTCTTTTATATTTTAATAAAAATATTATAGGTCTTTACAATAAATTTATTTTTTGTTGAGCTTTCTTTTCACCATATTTTGTGGAATTTAAGCCTTTAAATTAATAAAAAAGTTAATTAAATATATTGTTAATGGATATAGTTTAGTGATATATTGTGTTTTCTAAAAGTTAAACATTAAATTGCTTGCAAATAGAAGACATTGTAAGGTATGGTGCCTAGATTTTGATTTAAAATAAAAAATAATTAATCAAGTAAATGTGTTGGCTTTGCTATCCATTAAAAAAATTATAGTTGAAAAGCTCGATTACATGAGTCTGATCAATGATTTTGCAGGCAAAAATCTAAAATAGAGCTATATTTAAAAACTAATGTTTTTACTCATAGACTTTTTATGAAATTAAAATATGTTGTATAGAATTTTGAGAAATTAATAAGAATGCTCTTTCAAGACTGTCCTGTTTTAATTATGCCTCTTCCTCTTGACCATTTTCATTTATACCCTCTTTTAACTTTTAATGAACATGTTATCCCTATTTTGAAAATGTTTTAGGTTTACAAAGTGAACTATTGATTTTTCCCACCTAAAATATTCCAAATATAATTTTTCCGCCAAAATAAATTCGAAAAAAAATTCTCATTCTTTTTTTTGCGGGAAAATTTCAGTTTCAAATTACATGTTCTCATTAGATGATAGGTAATTTGGTCATTTTGTTCAAATAAAAGGATATTTTTAAAAATGGTCAAAAAGAAAGGGTATTATTGCAAAAGGTAGTAGAAAAATTGAACTTTTGCAAATCTCTCTACAATTTTAGTAGGACCTTCATATATTACTATATATCATTTGTTATTTTGTAAAAAAAATATTATATGGCATAATTTGTTTTTATTTGCGTAAGGCATTTAAACATGTCGGACCAGCCCTGAATACACTGCATGATAATTTATGTTTATAAAATATTGTGACTATATATTTACCGATATATAATCCTACATTTAAATTATATGATTTTAATTTTTAGTGTTCTTTCTAATCAATTAAATAGTCAAAGAGTTAGATTTTGTTATTTGTTTATTGTATTTGCAAATGTTAGCTTCTTTATAATCAAATAAATATTGAACCTCTGCCTCACCATTATAATTCAAATTGTTCTCATCTTATCCTACTAAAAAAAACAATATAACTCAAATTTTATATATAACCATGTATATGCATAGATCATTATCTTTAATTCTTACATCGTCATTCACGAAAATTATATAATTCTCCATAATCATATCACTAATTCATTGTTTGCTTCATCAATTAATTAATAACAATTACATGCATAAGAAGCTAACATGAATTTGGTTAAATATGGTTCTCATATATTAACTTTGTTTACGCAACTAAAATAGTTTTTTTATAAAATATTAACTATCAAAAGTATATGTATCATATATTTATCATTTGAGCCAACACATTTGGGTTTACGCTCATACCAAACTAGATGATTATCTGCATCTTGTGCGGGGCACAATAATCATAAAACTATACAACTTGATATATTATAGAGGTATATATATTTTTTTTTTTGTCGGATATATATAATAAATTTACATTTTTAATACGCATAAATCTCAAAAATTGTTATATAAAACAATATTGTTGAGATTTATGAAGAATCAGAAAAAATATTCTTATTTTAATTTACTTTATTTTATATTTATATTTTCTTTTCATTCTCTTTAACAAAAAAAATTGTTTTATTAATCTCATATATATTAAGGAGAACGCATAATCTTTCTAAAATATGTAGTGACCTCGCTTAAACTTTGAGCTATGATTTGATATGTATGGATACTCCATAAAATACTGCTCAAATAATAGTACAGATGTATAACAACTAACATATGTAAACTTAAGTCTAGTTTTTATTATAATTCTATATACAGTATATTCCAACTCTCCACATATCAACATAACAATATAATATTCGTAAAATCTAACCATTCTTCCATAATATGCTATTGGGATAACTACATATTATATTGTTAAAGATTTTGCATATGCTATAAGCAAAAAAAAAAAAAACAATTTCAGTTTGTATTCAAGACACAAAGAAGCAATGGTTACAACCGAAATTCAATTATGTTAACAATTACTAATTAAAAGTTAGTAAGAAATTCAGATTCTAACTAAATTAGATAATAAAAATTATTTTTGATGCCAAGTATGTGCACTATTTGAACAACAGTCGAATATTCTTAAAATTCAATCATTTTATACATAATCGTTTCTTTAAATAAATTCATATTACATCATTAGGGATTTTTTATTCTTCTCCAAGCTAATAGTTAATTCTTTTTATATAAACATGGTCTTCGAAACATCATATATATCTCGAAACTCATTAATGATTCACATAAACTCTAATACCATATATTTCAATGATATCAACTCTCTCAAGCCATATAAAAAACAATGGATAATCAAAGTTAAGATCCTAAGAATGTGTGATGTATTTTATGTTGGTTATTGTGATATAATCATATTTAGTTATCTTCAATGAAAAAGTTGTATATTTAGTTTGTATTTCTTATATTAATATGAAATTCTATGTAATTATTGTACATATCATGTATTTGGTTTATTATTTTGGTTTGTGTTGAGTAAAATCTTACTAGCAGGTTTCGTCTTGTTGAAATTATTAGAAAGTGATTTCTAGAAAAAGACAAAGGAGGAAAAAAAAAATACCCCTAGAAATGTATGTGTTCGATGGTGAGACATCAAATTTGGGGTGCCCAGAGTGAGACCACCATATTGAAGGAACCTAGAAGATGCTGCTTCCAAGATCAAACACCATCTTAAATATTTGACATGGATTTCCCACGGTAATATTTTCTACTCAATGTCATTCGACCACACAATAAATTAAAATTGTAACTCCCATTATTGTTTTAAAAACAATTAGCTTCCATGATTTCTCATATTATAAATAACCATTCTCTCATCCACATCTACCATATCTTAAATCCTAAATGTTTTTTTCATATGTTATTGCATGAGTTGAATAATCAATTATAAGACATCATCGTACGAGTTTATTTCTATTTTTATTTCTAAAGACTATATGGCTTAATTTGTTTTTTGCAATTTTATTTTAATTCTGACAAGTTACTAGAATATACTTATTCTTTCTTTAATTTCATATTTCTAATTTAAACTCATATAGTATAATGTAAATTTTGAACTCTGTGACAAAATTTTCATATTTATCCATGAAATTTAAAAAATATCAATTTTATAATTCAAGTTGAATATCCATCTCCCTTCTCTACTTTAGATGTTTGATTGTTTTCTAATATATTCATGTGTCTTTACTCTTTATAATTAACTAAATGATTGTAACACATATATCAAATAAAATAATTCTTTACTTTTTTCTTATCTCCACTTATTTTTGTAATATATTTAATATACTCATCATTTTTTTTAGTTTTTGTGATCGAAAAGATAATTATATAAAGATCATTATAATTTTTATTTTACTCAAGGTTTATGGTTTTAAGTTTTTTTATTTCTTTATTACTAGATGAGTACCCACGCTACGCGTGGGTTTATTTTGAAAATTGTTAAAAAATATTTACATTGAATGTTCATTTTGCTAATACATGCTTATTCTTTGTTTATTCTTGTATTGTTGATAAAATTAGATCCATAATATATAGTTACAATTTTTATGGTTAGATTTATTTATAACTCGAAATATCAATTTATATATTTTCATGTATAAAGCTGATTATTTATAAGATTTTAATACTTTTTCACTATCATAAATACATATAACAACAATATACGATATTTTTATACAATTATGTATAACTATGTTACTTGTATGGTTTAAAATTTGCTAACTCGATTATAAATAAATCAATTTCTTGTTTTATGTATTTCAACAACATTGTGATAGACTCATGATTAAAGTTTGGATTAACATCAACTGAACAAGATCTAAAGAGTATTCGTATGAAAAAATAAAAAGATAGCAAAAATTGAATGTCATTTAAGTCAACACTTCTAGATCTTCTGTCATTGCATATATCAATATCGTGTCTTGAATGATTTGAAAATTGTCTAACTTGATTATAAATAAACTATTTCTGAAATTATGTATTCTCTTGATATAGTACTCCAACAACATTGTTATAGGCTCATAATTAAATATATATATATATATATATAATTGAGATAAAATGAACAAGATTTCAAGAGTAATTATATGAAGAGAATAAAAAGAAAGCAAAAATTAAAATATCATTTAAGTCAATACTTTTAAATCTTATGTTATTGTATATATCCAGATAAGAGAAATGATCGTGTATTAAATTATTTGGTAGGTCTAATGTTTTAAAGGTTTATTAAAGACTCAAAATCATATATATGAAAGTTGGCCAACTCTCTCCATATGAATGACACATCATCACACAAAAAAATTATAATGTATATGTTATAAATTATAATGTATATGTTATTCTCTCTGAGTTGACCAACTTTTATATATATGATTTAGTTTTTGTGATCTAGGAGATAATTATAATGTATATGTTATTCAATGTTTGTGGTTTTAAAGTTTACTTTCTCTAAAAGAACTTCTTTTTTTTTTATCTCAAATAATTTGTTGTAACAATTTTAATACCCTCATCATTACATTTAGTTTTTGTAATATAAAAGATAATTATATAAAGATCATTATTCTTTTTCTATAAGTTTTGTGTTTTTAATTGTTTTCTAAAACAAGAAGAATTTAATTAAAACAATTTGATAATCCAACCTAGCAATTTAAATCCTACAAAGATTAAATCATTATAATAAAACATAACACCATAATCTGTATTGAGTAGAATATAAAAAAGATCATAAAATAGAAATATCTTTGGGGATTATTTTCAAAGCTTAGAGTTTAGTTCATATGATTTTATAGGAAATTAGTTTATTAATTACAAAATAATTTAAATTTTAACTATTTATACCAGATTATGACAGTATGACAATTAGGGTGTCAAAATATGTCAAAATTCATGCGTCAAACTCAACTCAACTCAACCCATGAACCCTAATGAGTTAAAAATTTGGACTCAAATGGGTTGATGAGTCAAATGAGTTATTGAGTCAATTGGTTTGATGAGTAAAATGAGTTGGGTTGTAATGATTAATGGTTTCAATGGTTTACCCAATTAACTCATCAAGTTTTGTAAAATTGAACTAAACCAACTAAAATCTTTAAACCAATGCCAATTTAAGTTTAACCAACATATCTAAACCAATTTAATAAAATCAATATTTTTCCAAATTTCTTAAATATACAAGCGATAAAATTGAGAAAAAGTAAACTCGTAATTTTTCCACCAAAAAACATAAACCCGTGATTTTCCCGCCAAAACCGTAAACCCGTGATTTTCCCGCCCAAAACGTAAACCCTTGATTTTTCCGCCCAAAACGTAAATATCCTAAGTTTGATGATAATGAATTAATAATTATTATTTATTATTTTTTATAATAATAATTAATTAAATTATTACTTAAATGGGTTAACTCATTTACCAACTCAATCCATCAAATTAATTGAGTTATGGGTTGACCGAACCCATTTAACAAAATGAGTTGGGTCAACCCATAACTCATTTAATCCTAAACTCATTTGATTATGAGTTGAGTTGAGTTGGATTACCCATTTTGACACCCCTAATGACAATATGAGTTTAAAGTTCATTAGTTCATATGTATGACAATATAAGTTTATATGAACTAACAAAAATAAATACTTTAAGATCATAGTAATAAATACGTGAATATCATAATAATATAGAAAAATCGTATATATATATACATAGACCTCAAATGCAACAAAAATACTAAAGAAAAACTTTTATCAAATTACGTGATAAATAAATAATTGTTCTTTTATCAAAATTACTAAAAACAATTCATTCCTTCTTCTTATTTTTTTTAATAATACTATAATAACTAGGATACGACACAGCAGGTTAAATATTTTATTTATTTTTCTTTTTTATAAACGAAATTTATTGTTTATTGTTATTTGTGTTTATTAATAATTATCTATAAAACTGTGTATATTTTTATTGAGTCGTACTTATGATATTAGTAAGTCTAATAGGTTATTTTATCTTTTAGGATTTGACTCGTGCTAGACCACACCACGTGATAATTTTTACTTTTAGTGTTTTTAGATTAATGTTTAATTTATTCACAATTTGTTTTAAAAAAGTTATATAATTTACTTTTACTGTTTTTAGATTTAACTCGTGAAACATATTTAATTTAGTAACTTTGCGTTAAAATTACACATTTAAATGTATCAAAGAAGAATAACACTTATACGATAATGTTGACTATTAATGTTTTTTTTTGTAACTAAAAATCGAAAATTGAAATTGCATTTGTTATGTTATTATTGTTTGTTGTATAGTTGTAATTTGATTGTTAATTCTAGGAATACACCCGTGGTATCCAAATCTGTCCCATCTAAACTCATAGCACCATATAAACTCGTCTCATCCAAACTCGTCCTACCATGTAAACCCGTCTCATATAAACACATTCCGCCATATAAATTCGTCCAGTGATAACTAAAACTCAATTTTTTCCTTTTTTTTAATAAAAGTTTTATTTAAGATACTTCAAATTAATTTACAATTTCAATCTAATAAGAAAAATTGTATACTATATTGATATTTTTTATTTAAGAATCAATATCGGATTCGTTTTGAAGATTTTATATCGAATTCTTTGAAAAATAAAAACATTTCTTGTTAAATATTTTTATCTTTTAAATTAATATATTTCTTATTTGTATTTTTATCTTCAATATATTTGGTTTTGATATATTTTTGAAAACATGTTCAAAGAATTATTAAAATTTGAATAACGAAGATATTTATGTGATTTTTTATATGTGTTTATCATGTTTGACTTATTATGTTTGACTTATTACCGATTACAATACGGTAAACCCAAAGGTAAGAGAAATATGTGTTTATCATGTAAAAGTTAAACAAATCAAGATTTGCAATGTAATAAAAACTAAATAATGTACACAAACACAAAGATAGGATATCAGTTATATTTATCAAACATATATTATTACAATGTTCGTAATATAGGTTATCAACATGTCTTTTGTTTCATAGATTACATATAATCTTCAAAAATGAAAAGTCAAATGGCTTGAGTCATCGGTTGATATGTTTATCGAACTAAACATACTATATGACATTAGTTTATCAGTTTAATAGTGAATCCTACCAACCATACTAATTCTACTAATTAGATAAAGTGAAGAGAGATGGGCGATGTAGAAAGGGTCACCGGAGCTTCCGGTTGTTTTGGATTGTCAAGCTTTTTCTCCTCTGTGGATACATTGTCACCGTCAATGTCACCGCCGTTCAAATCCCAAGTTTGTTTCCTTCTCTCTTTCTTACCATCCTTCTTTTTTTCTACTTTTACTAAGAATGCTGAACATCAAAGTAAACAAAAAAAGGCTGAAGTTTAATTAAGACCACGATACCATGTCAAGAAAATCTTCAAATCTTGTGTTTTCACTATGAAGGATCCTCAACTGAATACGCCATGCAGTCTTGTATAGCAAAACATCTCTAGAGGTATGCATAAAAAATATTTTGCTAAATGAGAATTCTCAGGAATCGTTTAGACTGACTCAAATTATTCTTATGGTAATTGTTCGATATATGAGATGGTTATTTATAGATGAGAATTTAAGATTTTGGTTGCGTCGGTTTTAGAATATCTTGGAGAGCAAGTAGAAAAATTATAGATACGAATCAAAAAATAGAATCATTCTCACATATTTAAGCGAAGATTGCGAATCATTATATAACAATAAATATATTCTTGTTAACACATTTACGTTAGAATGTTCTAGATATTTTGGTTTAGGCAATATTTTGATATTCGAATATTTTGAGAATATGCTTTTTATTAGTTTACAAATCTACACAAAATCAAAACGCAATGGTTAATATGGTTTCCTTTTTTGTAGGGATCTTGCCAAAAGATATATTAACAACGATTGACGATAATTAAGGAAAATTCGAACTCAAAATTTTTGGTTTATCAAAGAGATTTTTTTTTTGGAAAGTCTCAAATTATTTGGATCCAAAAGACTAATTTCCGGGTCAAAAACTTTAAAATAAACCTGACCCGATTCAATTTCTTAAAATATACTTCAAAAATGTTAAGTAGAAGTATTTATCCATAATTAACTTACATTTGACTGTAAAGGTCGCCTGGTAAAAGTTGTTATTTTTGACTGTAGAGAGTTTGGGTGTAATGACTTTTGGCAGGTAGACTTTGACTTTAAAATTTTTATAACCGATTGGTAAAAATTGTGACTTTAGAAAATTGCGATTTTAAATAACTACTGAATATGTAGGGAAAATGATCTTAAAAGAACATAAAAATAAATTGTAAATCAATCAAAATTATTTAAAAATTAATTGGTTAGTGATTTTAATGGAAATTCATGTAAGATAAGGTGGAGAAAAAAATGGGGAAAGTGAAATCAAAAACTAAAATCAAAGAACAAAATGAAAAGGAAAAGGATTTAAGAACTTTTAAACTAATAAAAACCAAAAAAAAATCTGGTTGGTGAAATTAAAACTTTAAAGACTTAAAAGGTTTTTAAAGCCTTGAAAGTCCTTGCAAATCACCCCCTTAAAATCATCATAGCTCCCACTAAATTTAAAATTAAAGTTAGCAAATCATACTATAAAAAGTTAAAAACTAGAAGAACATAATTCAACCCTACCAAAATACATTTACTACTTATTAAAATCACATTGACCATAAATATTTTCTAAATGTAACTTACACTAGATATTGACCCGCGGTTATGTTCATTAAAAAGTTATAGATATTTTTTTATAAGAATTATTATTTGTATATAAATAATATATTTTTAACATATAATTTTTATCTATGTAAAGCTTGGATAATTTATGTTTTATGTTCTCATATTTGTTAGTTTAATATTAATATTCAGTATTTGTTTTTATAGTTTGGATTTTTTAGAGGTAATAAAGATAAAAAAATTGTATTATTATTATTTTTTTTTTTTTTAAAGTTGTATTATTTAGAGATTGACCGCGCTATACCGAAGGTTGATTTTTTTGTTAGAAAATTAGATATTTTTATTTTAATTAATATTATTTGTTTATATATAATATATTCAAGAGATAAATCAAACGCCTATATTTTTATTAAATAAAAAATAGTATTTTTGTTTTTAGGATGATCTATAGATACATGCTATTGTTTTTTTATGTATGATACTATGATACACCTCTTTATGATTTTTATAACTAATGTTTTTTTTGAAAATTTTATCTTTTTTATTGTGTAAAATTGTATAATTGTATTTTGATTGTTAATTTTAGGATTTCATCCATAGTATATCATCCAATATTAATATCGATCCAAACCCATCCCACCATATAACCTCGTCCCGTGAATTAAACATCATTTTATCATTTTCTTATGAAGTTCGAATATTTATAATATTGGAAACTTCAAAAAAGTTTTAATATGGACCAAACTTCATAATTGTATATTGATTATTACATCTAGGATTTCACCCGTAATATATCATTCAATATTAATATCTTTTTAATATTTATAATATTTAAACTTCTTATAAAGTTCATAAAATTTTAAAATCATTAATATTTAAATTTATGTTATAGAGTTTAACTTTTAAAAAAGTTTAAAAAATTGTAATACTTAACGGCTAATAAAGTTTAAATATATATAATATTTTAATACTTTCAAACTTGTAGTTACTTAAAATAAAGAACCGGAGTAAACCGAACAACACTTTTAATTTTGGATGTTTAATATATCAAGCTTTTTTCTCATTCGTATTCAGAATCACTTTGGTCTTTTTTAATAGTATGACTCTTAACGATTTTTCAATTTTTTAAGCAATGTGGGACCTTTAAAACTTATTTTTTTCATCTATGGAGTATTATATGTTTGTTTTTAAAAATTTGAATTTCATAAGATGCAAAAAACAAAATTTAATATTTTATTAAATATATGTATTCTATATATAAAGTAAAAAAAACTATATATAAAAACAAATATAGTTACAGAAAATTATATATTTATATTTAAAGTCGATATAGATTTTAGGAAATTAGCCTTAATCGAATATAGTTCAATAAAAAAAGATTTAATTAAGGATAAAAATTTAGGAAATAGTTAATTCAACTAATTGTAAGTTTTTAGTTATAAAGTATTTGATTGAAATTAAGGGGGTGTTATTGGTTTATTGATTTGTAAATCTATATAGAATTTGAAAATCTCTATTAATTATTAAATCAAGATATATGGATTTTGAAATAACATGTGTTTACCCATGGATTTGAATCCTTCTATTTTTCTCTTTCAAATCCGTTCAATTCCATTTAAAACATAATTTGGATTCTCAAATCCAAAAACAAATGACTAAACGAATAACAAAGGATTTTAACTAGTATTTATAAATCATCGAATCAATAACACATGATTTTAATTAGAATTTTAAAATCAATGAGTGAATAACATATGATTTTTGTTTGGATTTTCAATTCCTTATAAATCTATAAACCAATGACCCCTCCTAAATTTGTAAGGACTAATATTGAAAATAGTAAATCGGTGAGGGATTTTTGGCCAAAAACCCTACCAAAAATGTATATGTAGATCATTCATCATCATATAGATAATAATTCTTGTATTCTCCTCTACAATATCTACTTTTCATGTATGGATAATGATTTAACATCTTAAAAATATGCAACCAACCAAGCTAAGCAAACTCTTCACCTAATATTAAAAGAACTTACCAAAAGTAATATTTTCAAATTTTCATACATTTTAGCTTATGTATAATAAAATAACAAAAACAAATTATACGAAATGGCAAAACTGTTGAGAAACAAATCATTACAAAAATCCACGTCAGCAGTCAAAAGTAAAAAAAAACGAAAATACAATTAGGTCATAAATGCATTTGAAACTAACAAAAAAAGAAAGAGATCTCTTATTTCTTCGAATTTAATCATTACTAGAAACTGTGACCACGACATTGGTCGTGGCCTAATGAGGAAGAAGTAGTCAAAGTCACGTGAATCGATTAAGACACTTTCTTCTTCATCAACCTAAAGACATTGGTCTTTGCGGCCAATTGAATATGAAAAACAAGATTGATTCATGATTCTTTTAATAAGATTTGATTCTTAAATACTACTATTTTTTATACATTTTAAAATTGTGTATTTCAAAAAAAAAATGTAATATTTTAGTGACCAACATATTTTTTGCCCAAAATACAAAAAAAGTGACCAACACATTATGATTATATAAGATAATATCTAATAAAGATCATCATTCATAGATAATATTTAATAAATTTAGTTACTTTTTAAAGCTTTAGATTGAAGCTCATATAATTTTTAGGAAAACAAATTTAGTTTATCACTTGTAAAATACTTTAAATTTTAAATATTAAATATTGTATAAGTTTATAAGAACAAACAAAAATAAATATTTTAATAACAAAGTAATAAATATATGGGAGTCCAAGGTTTTATCCAACAATGCAAAAGAATAAATAATTGTTCATTTATCAATAAATTTTATTCTTCTTCTCAATTATTTTAATATTACTATAATATGCTATTTATCCATAATTATCATATATTTTAAATTCTTACTTAGCTCATACTAAACTTAAATTTATAATCAAAGTTAACAACTCATACTATATAATAAGATGAACATCACTCAAGCCAACTGAAACAACCCGACCCATTTTTTTTTTTTTTTAAATATAATTAAATATTCCCATAAATATCTAATTAAACCAACCAATAACATAATAATTAAACCGCAAGTCAAAAATATTATTTTATGAATAAATAAATTATTCGACCAACAAAACCAAGAATAACTGACAATCCTAACCGGGTTCCAATAACCAAAAACACCAAAAATAAAATAAACGAGTTTCTATATCATCCTCTCTTCCTTGTCATGATTCCACGATCACACTTTATCTTTACCTGCATCAACAACACAATGAGATGCGCAAGTATTATCATAAATACTTATTGAGGCGATCCTCCCATCCACGAGCTATACACACAAGCAAATAAAAAGGTATAATCACGAATACAATACAAACAAACCAGTCATTGAACAATTCACCCAAAACACATTCACCACCCTACATATCATCACACAAAACAAATCACACAACCCAATCGCTCAGATAAGCTCATGGTCACGCACTCACCTTAACAAATTGATTCTAATAACAATTAAACTCAGGAGAGACTCTCCTTGCGTCTGAAACAATCCAGAAACGTCCTACAACAAGTCACAACCAAAAGCAACCTTGAAACAAACTGGACATGAAAAACAGAAACAGACAACCTCAAATACGAAACCCTAAAATACAAACTAACCGTTAACTATTAAATCGCTCCGGTGAAACGCTAGCCCTAGACGTCACGAAGCGTCCCACACAATATTGTCCCGATCGGAAAACAGACGATACCACGATCTCAGTTTCAAACCCTGCTGGTCCTAATTCGCGTCTGAGAAAACGTGTCTCACGAAACTGCGAATAACTCAACCAAGTTTAATCCAAATCCAATTCTGTAAACTGGATAATAACGATAAAGGAATTGGGAATAACTCTACTAAATTTCGTTACCTTTTACCACGATTTGATATGACGAAACTGATTTCTCCCAAACCCTAACGATTTTGCTCCTTCTCCTTTTCTCTCTTTTTCTCCTTTATAAAACGAAAAGTGGCTAACTAAAGCCCTAATTTCGAGTTTCCTTCTTTTATAGGCACACTCTAGGGTTTCCAATTAACCCAACCAATTAAACCGGATGATTTAAAAACAAACCCTAACCGATTTTCCGGTTCACGGGCGTTACACCAACTAAAATACATTTGCAACTTGAATAAAATCATGGATAATATCATTGCGTATGCCCAGAGGATTCATTATTTAGGTCGCATTTTTCTTAACAGTTCCCCAGCTACTGTTAACTCAAAGATTACGCATGTACCCCTATGATTTCGATATCGAGAGGAGTAGAGCGTAGACGATATTATTGCTAGAGTGTAGGAGTTGATTCTCTCTAGATTTTTTTGGGGAGGTGTGATGTTTTTTTTTAATTAGCTTGTTATCGAACGGTCGCTACTTTTCAAGTTTATATATCATGAATGACGGTTTGGAGGCGGAAGAAATCATCAGAGCAACTTTCCCAAAAATTAGCTTTTTCGGCAGTTTTTATTTTCGATCATCAACTCGTCTCTCAGATCTGGGATTTTTCCTGACAAACGTTATAGTAAGTTCATTTTTTCCCCTCTTTTTGTCATCAGTCCTTCATTTGTTGACTAATGGCTTTGTTTGTTTCTTTTGTAGGAAGATGGCGCCTCTCCCTCTCCCTCCCCGACTGATTGCGTTTCGTGAAGAACCACACGACGAGAGGGTCAACGTGTATCAGAAAATGAAAACCTTATGTGGTGTGTTATCAATGCCCTAGACGATGGAGAGCGGCAGTTCATTGCTCGATCTTCGTTCGGTCGCTTGTTGGAATTCCCCAAACTACTCGCGTGGTCCGCGAGCTTTAGAATTTTCATTCTGGGTAGGCAGTTGGAAGTTGCGAAACCGAATGAGATATGGGTTTTATTTGCCGGCACTCCTATTCGCTTTTCGTTGAGAGAGTTCAAGATAGTTATCGGGTTACAGTGTGGAAAATATCCGAGCTTGAAGATGAAGAGGAAGAAAGGCACTGCGGGGAAGAGGATACCATTTTACAATAAGCTGTTTGGGCTTGAAGAAGATGTAACTGTTGACCGGGTGATTACAATGTTGAAGAGAAGGATTATCTCAGATCCCGGCATGAGGATCAGATGTGCTTGTTTGGCCATTGTCGACGGCTTTCTTGTCCCTACCTCGCACTATCCCAAGATTGTTAAGGCTCACGCTGAAATGGCTGAGGATGTTGAAGCATTTCTCTCTTATCCATGAAGCCGTTTCACATTCGAGATGATGATAAAGTCGATTAAAGAGAGGGAAATTTAACAACTTGCTAGTACCTGTTTTGTTGTTCAGGGTCTGTTGTACGCGTTGCAGTTGGTGGTATTACAAGCAGCCCCATCTATTCAAGAAGGTCATGTAGTTGGTGAGACCATTGAGTCAAAAATCAGAAGAGGCTGAAGACAATTTCGAAGAGGCCCCTCGTGATTCCGTCGCTTTCAAGCTAGGGCATGCGAAGGAGCTGGATGCTAAATGCTCGGTAATACTATTATTCATTAAACTTGTTATTGTTTAACACAGTAGTTGGTTTCAACACGCGAGACCATACAATGGTCTATTAGTAAAACTCGATAATAGTATTGTCGGTTATTTTGTTATCTGTTAGCAATGGTGACATCTTCATAGTTAACCACTAAGCGTGCTCACCATTAATCAAGTTATCTGACTGATTTTGTTATCGGGATTCACTATTGCAGGTTCGTGTTGCTACTATTATTTGCCCTGACCTTGATCTGGACCCTGAGGAAGATTTGTCGTGGTCTGAAGACGATGAAGATGAGAGAGTCGATAATATTTTAATATTGGCTGAGCAGGGTCTTATTTTCAAGAATGATATGTTTGGTGGTGGATGTTTCCCATCACAGATGCAATTGGCTTCCAAAAAACAAAAAAGGTGTGTTAAGTCAAATGGTGGTCGGAACAGGAAAGGCAAACCATCAAAGAACACTAGTAGGGTCAGGACCAAACATCAAAGACCCGTTCCAGAGGAAGGTAGTAGTTCAGGGACCGTTTCTATGGATTCTATTTCCCGTTTGTTGGACAAAAAGCTTGAAGCGCAGGGGAAATTAATCATTGTTGCGCTTATGGATTGGTTCATTATAAACATTGTCATTGAAGGTGGACTTTCCAAAGATCCGGCTAGTGGGGGTGTTTCTAATCCTGAAGAGGTGGGTCGGAATGAGCCCAATGATGATTTTGGGTTTGATGCTCTCCGCCGGCCATCTTCTAATGTTGGTTCTAATGGCCGTCAAAGGAATTCGAATGTTCAGTCTAGTGTGGATGAGATTTTGTCTTACTACACAGACAAGGTTCCAAGTGGTGTTGGGCTCAACGTGTCGGAGGTAATTTTGGGAAGTCACTTACAACATATGAAATTTTTTTGCTGGATATGTCCTCAGTTTATTTTTGTTCTTGGGTTTTTAGCGCGATATTGTAGAGCTAGTGGAAGACGATGTTCGATCTGCTGGCGGCTTGAGCCCGAACGTGCAGGTAGGTTTTTTTCCCGATAAATTACTACTAAGGTGTTATTCTAAATAGTTCATAACTGGCACAATATATGTATAATATCAAGCGGGTGTTATTTGTGGTTATTAGCGCGACAATGTTGAGCCAGTGGGAGATGATGTTCGATCCTCAGGTGACATGAGTCCAAACCCATCAGTTAGTTTTTTTGTAGCAGTTAACTCATCTTTTAGTTGTTATTTTAAATAGTTGAAAATTATTATCTTCTATTGTTGTGCAGGCTGCTAACAATGTTAGAGAGGGGCCTGCTACTTTTGATATAATGGAATCCGAAGATAACCCTGGCGTGAGTTTTTCTTTTTTCTTTTTTTTTGATTGTAGTCTTTTTAAACTGTCTTATCTGTTGTCTTTTTCTGCCATGATTGCGTTGATGACTTCACCTAACTTTTTTTACAAATTGTTATCAAGGCAATGATTGTTTTGAGTTATAATTCTGAGAATTTTTTTCGTTTTTTCTTAGCGTGACAACGTTGCTCCAATGGAAGACCATATCCGATCCGAGGTCCAATTGAGCCCGCACGTATTGGTGGGTTGGTTTGTTTAAGTTTATTAACTTCTTAAGCGTCATTTTATGTAGTTACTAACTGTTAGCATATCTATAAAATATTCATGTGCGCTTTATTTTTTTTTTTCAGGGCGCCAAGGACGTTACGGATGTCTCTGATCCAACCGATAAAGTGGTAATGGTGTATAATCTCGTTTTTAATGGATAATTGTTTTTGTGGACTGTAGTTACTTAAACTTGGGTTTTGGTGGTTAGTTTGTTTAAGTTAATTAAATTGTTAGGCGTTATTTTATTTAGTGACTAACTGTTCCCATATCTATTAAATATCCATTGGGGGGAGGGGTTTGGATTGTGATGCTCATGGATATTACAAACAATCGCCTTAATTGTTTTGCCGGGCGCTAACGATGTTACGGATGCCTCTGGCCCTACCGAAAAAATGGTAATCGATGATAATCTATTTTTTAGTGTAAAAAATATAAAGGACAAAAAGTCAATTGAAATAATTTTAAAAATCAATTGGAAATTTTAATAAATTGGCTTCTTTATTTAAATTTTAATCTCGACGATTGAATCAAAACTTGTTAATATTGTTTTGAACAAGTTGCCGCTATGGTGAAATTGGTAGACACGCTGCTCTTAGGAAGCAGTGCTAGAGCATCTCGGTTCGAGTTCGAGTCCGAGTAGCGGCATAAGATCTTTTAAAAGAGATATTATAAGTTTTATAATCAAAATAATACCCGACTTTTTTCTAAAATCGGGTAAAACCTAGTATTAATTTATTAATTTTTAACAAATTTTTTATGATTTTTTTAATTTTAGAGCATATATTAACTCATATATCTTTTTCGGTCGTTTCAATTGTGCTGACAATTTATTTTTTAACTTTATTAGTTAATTTAGATGAAATCATAGGATTTTTTGATTCATGAGATAAAGGAATCATAATTACGTTTTTTGGTGGTATAATTGTTTTTGTGGATTATGATGCTTATGAATATTACAAACAATCGCCTTAATTGTTTTGCAGGGCGTTAATGATGTCACAGATGCCTCTGATCCTACTGAGAAAATGGTAATTGACGATAATCTTTTTTTTAGTGTATAATTATTTTTGTGGATTGCAGTTTCTTAAACTGCTCTAGGTGTTTCTGGTTTACTCAATCATTGCGGTGTCATCTTTTCACATCGTTTTTTTTTCTTATGGGTACAGGTAGAAGAAAACGTCTCATCTGATGCTGTAGCGGAAGATCAACTAGCCGAGGCTGACGTGATTCACGATTCCGAGGTGAGACCTTTTCCAACGGAAGTGAAGTCACTAGTCAGTAATTATAGTAATCATTATGTCACTTACATGTTTAACAGTTATATTAGCCACTAACGCAACTGGGGGATTATAATTTTGTTGTTATTTTGGTTTTGTAGGGCCCAGTCTTTGTAGGAGCTGATTTTGGTACAAACTTTGGTGACGGTGGAAGTCAAGAGGTTAGCTGATATGTCTCTTAGCATGTCAAATGGGTTGTTAACGAATTGTATTTCGATTACGTTGCCTTGACAATAACCGTTGTCGTAATTTGTTATTAGCCAAATAACATAGATTCATGTGTTGACGGACTCCCCCCCAATCTGGAGGGCAATGAGATGTGTTGGATAGCAATTAATTATATTTAAATACACTTTGATTACTCCAAACATTTTATGGATTAGGTAATGTAACATAGCAGATAATGAGTTGGGTAGCTGTTAATGTGTTCATTTGTGCTGTAGGCACCAAATCGAGTTGTTGCTGACGTAGTCAACGTTGATGCGGATAAAGATACGCCAGAGGTAAGGAGTTAAGATCTTAGTATTGTGATTAGTGTTTCAACGAATTGCATTTCTCTCTATTATCCCGACCCTAATGTTGGAAAAAATATCTTTGTAGGACGCTAATACTGATTTCGTGGTAGACGACATCCCCCCTGCAGTGGTGTGTAATGAGGTTTGTTTTATAAAGAAACATTAAACTGAATTTCTCTTTTTAATTGTAATTCTGCTTTACATACTCCCTTGTTGAATCCTGTTGATTACATATTTTTCATATGTTTAAAAGTCTGGTTACAAGGTTTCATCCAATGAAACGGTTGTAAACCCAGAGGAATCTCTCGATAACGTAGAGGAATCTCTCGATAACGTGGAAGTTAGCGGCGTAGATATTATCCTCATAATGCCGTATTTTGCTCTGTCGGTTGTTTTATCCAAAGTTGTGTTGTTTCATGCGCTAGGTTCAATGTTCCCAGCCTGCAGGTGGTTCTGTAAGCCAATTGACGAATGCTGGAGAAGATGGCCAGGTAACACGTCTATTTCATACTAGCACGGTTTTTATGTGTTTGAATCTGGCTTCACTATTTGAACTCATCGTCGATTAGGTTGCCCCCGCGACTGATGATGGAATGGTTGGTGTTGATGTGACCGCGGAGTTTCCGGATATTTTGGTTAGCAGCTAAACTAGCACCCATAATGTTGTTACCTCCTTACGCTTTTCTCCAGCGTTTACCTACTCTTCTACTTGTAAAGATTAAGTTTTCAATGATAGCGATGTTAGGAGTTAAGTAAACCTTTTTTTAGTTTGGAATTTGAGTTCTATTTATGTTCAGTCTTTAAGTTGGGCAAATGCTTTATTACTGAGTAGATCGTTTATAATTTTAAAATAAAAACCATGAGTGGTAAACCAACCACCGGCAAATAAAATTAAAATTAATCGTTTTTTTAATTTATGCTCAGTTTTAATTTGTCTCAGAGTCTATCATGTTGTTGTGTTGTTATTGTTTGGAAGTTACTACATGCCATCATTAGTGTTATAACATTGTATTTGGATGCTAGTTCTGTTGCGGTCGTGTTATGGTTACGCAAAACACTTTTGATTTCAAAGTTTCATCTCCCCTTTTACAGTAAGTTGTATTTTGTGGAACCGTTGTATTGTATCAGGAATATGGCGGTAACGATTGTTATACCGGCGACGGTCGTGACCCTATTAAGAGATTTTATGAACAGGTTAATGTGTAACTACACATCGTATGTTATTATTTCCATAAGTTTTTTTATCGGTAATTCTCATTTTTGAACTGTTTTGACAGGATGTTGGCAGGGGCACCCCCTCAGTTGTGTCTTCTATCCTCAAGGTGTTTGGGTTTTGTTTCCTACTAATATTTTAATTATCTCCTAATTGCTATAACTATCTAATTCTTACTTTTTATTCAATTGACTCGTTCTGCACCGGATTCAGATGAGGTATATCCCCGAGGTATATCCCCTAATTGTATATCTGATATAATATTGGTTACATGTTTACTTTAATATGCTTAATCTTTTAGGATTTTACCACCACCCCTCCCTCCTTCAAAAGAGGCTAAGATCTTAACCCATGCATATCTCGTCAACTGTAATTTTTTTTTTGTAACCTAAATATGATTTGCCACCTTTTATTAATAATGCCAGTTAGTAGCAGGATGATATGAATGCTAACAACGCTGATGGAATTTGTGGGAGAAGAAGTAAGCGTCTCCGTACTCTATCTACCAAGCTAGATGGTCGCTTCGCGTATGGTAAGAAAACCAAGATTTTAGTGGGTCATCCATCCCTTGTTGTCAATAAAGGCAACGACCTTGTCGACACAGAAGAACGATTTCAAAACTCCATGAAGAAACTTAAGGCGATAAGGTATTCTTTATCCCATTTGTTTGTTGTTAGCACATAAAATATTGTTATTTTTGCAATTGGTAATCTTTTATCGACGTATTGGTTTGCAATAGGTCAATTAGCATTTGTGGGGGTGTTGCTTTGACCAATAAAGAAATTTTGGATTTGACTGATCGGAAGAAGAATCTAACAAGCAAGGTACGTTCTGTCATTATATATTAGAATACTTAAAGATTTAACATATTGTTTTGTAATATGTTGGGTGTTTCTCTTTCCTTTATCACCCAGGTAATGGATGCTCTCATCAAGTTTAGTCGGCATTTGTTAAGAACCGATGATGCCGATGGTCATAAACTTCGTGTCGATGTCCTTGATTCTAAGTTCGTCTCACTATTGTTCCGTCTATTCCCCAAATTTTCTCGATGCTCTTCTAAACAAGATTTTCAGTTCCCACCTCATCTGATTGATCTCTTTAATGGCCGTGGAGAACCTGATCATATCGAATTATTCACGGAGGCTGATTTCCTGTACCTGCCATTTAACTTTGACAAGAAGCATTGGGTGGCTTTAGCTGTTGATTTGAACTGTCGAAAGATAACTGTCTTGGATTCGAACATTCAACGACGCAAAGATTCTGCTATTCAGGACGAGATCATGCCACTCGCGGTAATGTTGTCATTCCTTTTCCAACAGGCTGCTTTCAATTCGTCTAAGAGGAACTGTTCGATGGATCCGTTTTCTATAGAGCGACCACTAGTCATCCCGCAGGTTGCTTCCCCACTCGATACAGGCATCTTCTCTATATTCCTTATCCACACTCACGCCACAGGTGGTGTCACTGAATGTGTGGAATTTGAGGTCGACGGTCTTCAGTGTGAAGTTAAAAAGCTAGTGTCGGCCTTAATATTGGTGGGGGTTACTAGCTAACTCTGTTGTTACCCTTCTTTACAATGTTTGTTTCCAACCGTTTTCTAATTGCGTGAAGCTTTTGTCGTAGTCTTAGTTATCCGAATCTGTTTGTGTACGTTTAGCACCTCGATATTGTTTAGTATATAACTTTGTTATTAACCTAATATTACGTTATCTGATATAAGATTAGCCGTTTTAAATGCTTAATGTTGTATTCTCGTTGCATTGTTGTATATTTGTCATCGTTGTTATCAGATAACGTTTGTCGTTTATCTCTGTTTTTAATAGTTTTTTCAATTCGTTGATTTTGTCTTCGCATGTATCACTAATAATAATATCAGATATAATGTTATCACGTTATCCAATATCTTTTTAAAAAATATTATTGTTATGTATTATTACCATTTTGTAGGATTTTACCAGACTCGGATTGTTGATTTAGCGCAGAATTACTAAATAACGTTTTACTAGCAAACTTTTTTGTCACCCAACTTTACAATTTTTTGTTTCCCAGCGTTTTTCTAACTGCGTTTAGCTTTTGTCTTACACCTAGTTATCCGATTCTGTTTTGTTTACGTCGTGTACCTCGATATTGTTAGCAGCTAACGTTTGTATTTACTTAATAATAAGTTATCTACTAAGTTAATAATATATGGTTAGTTTTGCAGTATCGTTGCATTGTGGGATATTTATCATCGTTGCATTCGACTCGCGTTAGCAGAGATACTATTATTCCAATATTAATCTATATTAGAGATTTTCCTCGCTAACGTTTTTGTTATCATTGCTTCTCATTGTTGTTAAAATTCGTGGATTTTGACCAGCCTTGGATCGTTGCATTAAGATTGCGGTAGTAGATAATAATAAGTTATCTGATATTAGATTAGCCGATTTAAATGGTTAGTGTTGCAGTATCTCGGTAAGCATTGTGGGATATTTATCATCGTTGCATTCGACTCGCGTTAGCAGATTAACTATTATCCCAATATTATTCCATATTAGAGATTTTCTCGCTAACATTGTTGTTATCATTGTTACTCATTGTTTTTAAAATTCGTGGATTTTGACCAGACTCGGATCGTTGCATTAGGATTGCGGTAGTAGATACTATATTATCCCTTTTCAGCGTAAAGGTTACTAGCTAACTTTGTTGTTATCTTACATTATCAACGTCGATTTCAAATACATTTTAATTACTAACGTTTATCTTAATAACAAGTTCTCGAGATTTTATCTCACTCCAACCGTTGGTCTATATTGCAGCGTTAGCAGATACACTATAGTCCCTATATTATTCTACTAGAGCGAAGGTTAGCAGACACAATATTATCCCGCTGACTACTACAACAAAGTGTAAATATTATTCTACACTACTTCCCCTTTAAGTTTGGTGTATCCAAGTATGATCATACACCCTAACACCATCACAATCATCAACCTCTTACTGCTCGCTTTCGTTTGAGACACAGCTTCTTCCACTTTCGTAAGCACTTCTTTTTCTATCTTCATTTCCACGTTCTCGTAAACCATCTTTTCGAACTCGGACCTCTGTCCCCGAAGATCTTTCAGCTCTTGCTCAATGTCTCGTGTCTTTGCTGTCAATGTCTCTATCTCATTGAGCAAAGCTTCGTCAACCAATTTAAAAGTGTGGTCGTCGTTTCTTAGCTAGGTATTAACATAGATTTTCCAAATTAACAGCGAATTAAACATGGCAATTGAAGAAATAGAATAATCAGATGAACAAGATTAGCAGCATTTACCCTATTTTTTGCAGCAAAATCACACCGATAATATGTCCGGCAAGGATTCGGAACCGATTTTGAAATGAGTGACACGACTCCTTCCCCGCACCAACATATTTTCGGTATTCCTACAACTTTACCTTTACCCCGCGGCCCTGTAGATCCAGTCGAACTTGATGATAGACTGCTCATCCTTTGTCGAAGAATTTTGGTTCCAAATTTCGGGTTCTGGTTCCAAATTAGGGTTCTTCTGTTTTTAATTTGGGGGATTATAACCCTGGAATACTCACGGCAATTATCGGGTTATATTTGTAGCTGTACGGCTTGGTTTGGTTTCATTGTGACTGGGTCACTGTTTCTTTGTCGGCTTCATGAACCAAACCGAAGTAATATCTATCTGGGGACAATTAGACGTTGTGACAATTATAAATATTCTTATCAACTCGGATACGTAAATTAGCCGATACATGAATATACTGATATATATTTAAAAAAGCGAACCTTTTACTTGATTCGGTCCGAAGATATGTAACATTCAGCGTATAGGTAATGTTATTATTATCAGTTATACAATATAGCTGTTTTACTTTTTTGTAAAAACAACTCGGGTGTTTATTGCTTTGATTGCAACTCCTACAAAGCCGGGCAATAAATTTATGTTAATATTCACTAGTGAATCTATCCCGGTATGGGGACAAGTACATATTTATGTTTTTTTTTTGTTATCAGATAACACGCGTTATGATTATTCTGATTGATGTCCTTAATAACTCGACCCACTAGGTGTCCTTGTCTTCTTTTAGGAGTACCAACATCGTGATTATACCAATGACAGGCGTTACATTATTTTCGCGACATTAGGCTTATCAACTAAAGTTAATAGATTATCATGATTTGTATCACGATATCATTTCGATGCGATTTTTTCCGGTTAGTATTATCTTCTTTAGTTAGTAGGTTAAAGTCAGAGATAACTCAGTAAACAAAAACATACCACATACTGCCATTATATGAAACATTACTTCATGATAGTTGGATTCGTACCGATAATTTTACATTTAGGGAACAGATGTCATACGCATGTACAATGAAAATTTTCTGAACCCTTCCCCCGTATTATTTATTTCACATCGCCATGCCAGATTCTGTTAATCCTGGCAACATCCATCCCACAACTTTCAGCGCAAAAAAACGTGATCCTCCCCTTCTCTTATGTCTCCTGCAGTACAATTCCACCCTTTAAATATCAAGTAACATATATGTAATCGCGATATTATAATTCTTACCGTTATTGGTCCATTGCAGGTTACCCTGTTATGGCCCAACGACTTGCAGCGCGAACATCTTTTCCTTGAAGTCTTTTACAAAAGTAACAGAAGTTATTATTGTATAGTTATTGTATATCAGATATCCTGATTAGCGTTCAATAATTTAAAGCTTTCACATCGCTTCCTTGGTCTTCCCGGAGGCCTTGAAACATACGGTGGAGCCAGTTCTCCCCCCCCTACATCGTTTGGTGACGGAGTAAGAGTCTCCGTGTCAGGCACCGGCATTATTAGGGCTTGGTAACACAACCGTAGCTGTGGCGTGGTGTGATGAACCCCAACCAGTGTGTCCACTCGGAGTCCTTCTTGTATGGCCGCCACTATTGCGTGAGAGCAAGGAATCGTTAGAAGCTTAAACTCTCTGCATGTACATGTTCTCTCCAATAGGTTAACTACAAACCCTCCGCCTCTTTTGTCTCTAACCTCATAGAGACCATCCCCAATCTTTATCACAACAAAACCCGCCCCCTTCTCAAAATTCTCGATAACCATGTTATGTACTTTAGGCGGCAAGATATTGTCTTCTAACTGGGCTGCCTGCCTACGAAACGCAAACCATGATACGAGGGTTGTCTGGATAGATTCTAAGATTGAGATTACCGGATAATCTCGGGCTGCCGTTAAAACATTGTTTAGCGACTCGACAATATTACTCGTCATGAAGTTGTACCGATTCCCAACAAAATGTGACCTGGTCCAATGTTCGAACCCTATACTTTCCAGGTACTCAGCGCACGATCCATGCGTAGCCTTAATTTCAGCAAAAATCTTGTTGAAGTCAGTTAGCCGATAAGCTCTAGCTGCACTTGATACCAAGGCACTTAACTGTTCGACTTTAAAGTATGCCTCAATGTTTCTCTTGAGGTGGACGATGCAAGCAGCATGTGATGACATGGGGTAAACCTGTTACAGTACAAAAAGGCTTATGTAAACATAAAAAGCCTGATGGTAAACCCCACATTATCGGATAACATAGAGATTAATTCCATACCTTGCGGATGCTGGCATAAATAGAGGAATGCCTATCTGACATAAACACCAACTCGGGATCATCTGGAATAGCTTCCGTCAGCTTAGTCATGAACCAAGTCCACGCCTCATCGTTCTCGCTGTTTACTATTCCAAATGCAATGGGGAATATTTGGAAATTGGCGTCTTGCGCACTAGCTGCAACTAAACATCCCCCATATCGTCCCCGTAGGTGTGTACCGTCGATAACTATCACCTTCCTCATGTAAGGATAGCCTAGAACACAGGCATGAAGGGTAAAAAACAAGTACTTGAATCTCTCTACCCCTGAAGCATCCTTTTCAGTTTCCATTGCCACAAGTGAGTTGGGATTTGTCTCCAAAAGCAGCTTAAAGTATGGTTGGTTTAGAGCGTAACTCCCCATAGCAGACCCCATTGCATTGTCCATCGCTATTTCTCTTGTCCTCCATGCCTTCCAATAAGAGACGTTGAGGTTAAACTCTTGGCGTAACATTCTTCTAAGCTCATTAGGTCGAGGTCCACGGCCCACTCCTATGTATTTAGTTCCCATCAACTTCCCAATCACAGCCGTTGATGCTTGCTTGTGGAAGTCCCCTTTAGCATCCACGCTACACGTGTGTGTTGAAGTCGTGCTCCTAACCTCGAACGTATCACTATCTGGCAGCTTAGTTGCATAAACCCACCATGGACATGTATGGCTGACGCACACAGCCGCCACAACATTTGGCCCGGACTTTACGTAAATGAAATGGAACTTCCTCCGGATCGCATGAATAGCGAGCTTAGTTGAACAATCCTCTTTATTCTTAAAAATGCGGCTGATGTAAATGTCACCCCCCTCGTAATCAGCATCCTTCAGGGCTCGCTGAAGGGCATCTGCAAGTCAATCAACGAATCAGGCGTTAACGATATGTTAATGCATTCGATAATATTATTACTAGAGAGATATAGAAAGTTGAAGATAAAGTTTTCTTTTATTAATGTTGTTATCTGTCGCTAACGATAAACACATACTCTTCTATATGTATGATAATATATAGATATACTTTTAACTTCTTGCTTTCCTGACGATAACAACAGTTGTAGCTATCTAACAATATATTTAGCAAGTTGATTTTTTTTTTTACCTTCCTTCCCTTGATCGTCAAAATATGGCGGAGCATCTCGGTCATACAAGACCGTCGCAACCGCTATATCCTTTACGGTCATTGCATTTCTCTACATCTCCAATACTCTTGAGGTATTGGAGACCAATCCAACAACTTCACTCGGTAAGGCATTCTCTATCATGATATCTTTTCCTTTATCCCTCATGGTGATGGGTTGAGGATTTTCAATGAGTGGGCCATCGGCGTCAGAATAAAAGTGGGACAGAGTCTCATCACCTACATTACGAAACACGTTAGTCGATAAATGCGAGTAACAGTTTAAAAACTTATCAGTTACCAAACATGTTATTTGTTAACAAACCTATCACCGATACGCTAAGGCTGTCGGAAGAGTCAGTATCATCCATTAGGTCTTCGCTGCAGAAAGAAACGCTCGTTGATATCGAAGTTGGCGTCCCGAAGGTTGAATCACTTGAAGACAATGCGACTATTTGTGGTCCAACAGCTTGCGATTCTGCCCCTACAAGGGTCAAATGCAAATTTTCAATTTCATTGTCGTTTGCATGATATGTACTTCCGAAGTCTAGTGCTCTCGCTGTCTTCTCTTTATCGCATCCGTTTGTTTCACTCGGTTGACTCCCTTTTAGCGACATTTCTCTTGAACACATTTCACGCAACATTGCTTCTTGTTGATTTGTTCTCCACACCTCGAATAAACGATCTTTTTCTCTCTCATCGTCATCTATAACCTTCTCTTTGCCTTTCAAACTTGTAATTGCCCCTGGTTGTGGTACTTTCGATGGCGTCTCGCTAGTCTCCGCTGCAATCTCCGTGTTTTCCCTTATGATGACACCTCCATACGGGTTGTGTTATTCAATCTCTTTACGTATGCCGACGTCGTTGGTGTCCCCCATGGTTGCTATATCTTGTCCGTCTCCTGAAATCTAAATATTATTAACAGATATCCAACTTATTTGATAACTTAAATATTATCATTAACGTGGTTTTGAGGTTTACCCGAGAGGTTACGCAACAGCATTCTGGTTAACGCGGTACCCCATACAGCTCTTGTTTCCGCACAATTTTAGTATTTATCCGATATTTCTTTCGAACTCAAACCGCTTAGATCCATGTTACTGCGGTAACTATTAACGTTTCGAACATTTCCACCTCGTATAATCTTCACTAGCAGATGCACTTCATCCAGATATGCCCTAATAGCCACGAACAGTGTCGTATCTTCGTCATCCAATATGTCAATTGGGTTCGCTCGTTTCCAATCAGGACCGAGCATCCACTGTGGCCACTGGTACGTTAACTCGATATCGTCATCTGGCCCTAACGCTAATCTATCTTTTCCCGCCATAACAATCTTCGCAAAACTATCTCTCTCACGCAGTCGGACTCCGAATTCAAACCCATCTACATGCGAGATGTGTTCGAAAATTCCGTTTTCATCTCTTTTCCACTCCCCAGGTATCAATCTCACCACGAACGCCATTTGTACCTGAAATAGTTTCAGAAATAACAAGTTAGTTATCGGTTTCTATTATAATCTTGCAAACCCTAAGGTAAAAAAAGTAGCTTCCAAACATTTAACTATCAGTTACAAAATACTTGGATCTTTTACTTTTACGTCTCTGCTTTGAATTTTCTGGGTTCCTAGCTTTTGCTTGCATTAAAATTATCGGAAATTTAAGTTGTTAGTCTGCTAGTTTTTTGTTGGTTGAAGTTAGTACAACGGTAATAAATAGGATAACCCAATGTATATGGCTGATATTCCCGCAACTCGAAATATATTTGTAATGATCACAATATTTTCCCCCAATATATTTTATGTTTCCAAAATCGGCGAGTGAATCTTCGTAAATCTCTACGGCGTTAAATGCTTAAACAGCTACGCTACAATTAGTTATCGTTTACTCCGGGTTATAGGGATATTTTTGGTACAAAAATATGTCACACAAGAGAGAAGCTAATTTCTAACTTATCATGCTTACTTCTTTTATTTTCGGTTCGACTGAGCATAGAAATTAAAATAGCTTTAAAGTAATCATGATAACTTACATCATTCATCATTACTTTTTTTTAATTCTCTTTTATAATATACATATATATATTTTTTTTTTTTTGAAAATTCTCCTCCACTATACCTAATATTAAAAAAATCTTACCAACAATTAATATTTTTATACATTTTATTGTTTACGGGAAAACTGTTGAAATGTTTTATTCTTAAAAAATCCACGTCAGCAGTCAAAGGTCAAAAACTAAAATACATTTAGGTCATAAATGCATTTGAATCTAACCCAAAAAAAAAAAAAGAGATCTCCTCTTACTGCTTCGAATTCGATCGTTACTAGAAACTGCGACCACGACATTGGTCGTGGCCTCGTTGGGGAAGAAGTAGTCAAAGTCACCCGCATCGATTGGGACACGTTCTTCTTCATCAACCTAATCGAATCTTTTATCCTCTCTTCGATCCCAACATCGATAAATTATTATTACCATTTGCGGCGTTGTTGAGTGATCTCCGCGACTATGGAGAGATCAGCGTCGGTGGGTGTTAACGACGGCCGTTTTGGTGGCAACCAATTCTATTCGCCATCTTTCTCTTCTTCTTCTTCTTCTTCTTCCATGAGACATGTTAATTACAGGTATCTTTTGCTTACACGTCAATTTACTGAATCTTGTGGCTTAGGGTTCTTATTTTAGTAATTGTAGTAAGAAAATGAAGCTAATGGTTCTTGTTTTTTTTTCTGAATTTAGTAAAAATCTGTATTGAGACAGAACCCTTGTTTCTGTGTAACTGTGAAAAGATAAATCTTTGTTCTTTATTTAGTTTGGTTCATCATTCGGTGACTAATTTGGAAGCAGAGTAATCATGTGAATAAGGAATTAGTAATCAATTTGATTTGATTGTTGTATTGAATCTCAAAGGTAGTCTAGGTTTTTTTTATTTAGGGTTTTGATAGTTGATTTTGGAGTAATTGTGTATTTAGCTTGGTTCATCATTTTAATAAGGCACATGTGAATCATGAATTTGTTAATTTGTTGATGATGATGATGATTATTGTTATGTGAATTGGTAGGTGATGATTATACTTAGTTGTTGTCTTGTCTTGTCTATAATTCGATGACTAATTTGTAGTCTTGTCTTGTCATAGAGCTCGTTTTGTTACTTAGATTAGTTTTGTTACTTAGATAAAGGATTGTTATGTTGATTGATCTTTAGTTTGTTGGTGTTGTGTTCTTTTTAGATAATAACTTAGACTGAACAAATATCTTTTGAACTTTCTTGTAGTTGTGGATCTTGTGGGTATGAACTAAACCTGAGCTCCACGAATCGAATCACATCGACAATCGGATCAAAGTACGGTAAATCCATGAAGAGTGGGATCATATCTTTCTTCAACATCGACGAGGGAAGATTCAGTCAGGTCGATGAGTTCCAATGCATGCCTCACTTCTCTAGATACTCTTGGGGTTTGTTTCGACACAGAACGAAGCTTCTATGTCGCAAATGTAATAATTATATCGGCAATGCTTCTCAGGAGAAGGCTCCTGAGTATGCACTTGTTACACAAAACTCGGATCCGACATCGCCTAGGATTGGTAGTGTTACGAAGTACGATATCAGAATCCGCTCGCTTCAACCTTCTTCTGCGGTCGCTTTGCTGTGAGTGCTTCTTCTACTACTGTATATACCCGCCGATATTCTAAATCTTCTTCGGAGTTTCGGATTTAGATCTTCGATGAAGTGTTTGTTATCGGCTTGGTACTGTTTTGATAAGGTTGGTTTGGCTTTTCAGTTGTATAGTAGTAACAACAATTTGCCTTATGTTTCTTGCTCAAATTCATAATTGGTGTTTACCAATTTTATTGTCGAAAAGCTGTGTACAACAATTCAAATACTGTATTTCAAGTGTAATGTAAAACATTTTATCAACAAGAAGCCATTAGTCTTCCATCATCATTTTATAATAACATGTTACTTTCACTACACGTTAAAATTCAAAACCTAACAAAGTTTTTGTGGCACAAACTCAAAAACCAATAAAACAATGATTCCAAGGTTAATTCCCAGATGGTCTTCCTTGTGCACCATTAGAATCTTGAGGATTATTGTTACCAGTGCCTCCCATTGATCCTCCAAACATCTGCATCATTGATCGTAATGCACCCGATAAATCTTCCGGCATTTGCTCTGTGCCTCCGAGATCTATGTTGATATTTCCGCCTACATGTATCTCAGGCTCATCTGCACCATTTCTGGTACCATCTCCACCTGCTCCTCCCTCGTTATTGCGAGAATGATTTCCCGGGAATGTGTTTCCCGCCATGTTCATGAACATGCTCATCAAATCAGGGTTTACAGGCATTGAGAACTGAGATGGTATTCCCTGGCCTCCTCCCATTTCTGGCTCTTGAGTGTAAAACGTGCTCGTGTTCTGCTGTTCACAACACCACAAAACATTAGTTCCTTTCGTCTCTCGACTTATTTACGCTACATGAGATGACTGGTCAGACATTTCAATACCTGGCTACGTCTCTGTCGTTGTTGTTCTTCTCTAATTTTCTGTTCAGCCACCTGTGATACACACCATGTCAATATCAGACTCTCATGTAAGTTACAGAACGATCCTTTAAATAGGAGAAATGTATAAAAAAATACCAACCCTGATATTTTCTTTCACAGATTCGTTATGCGGATCCAACAGCAAAGCTGCCATGAGTGTGATGAAAAAGGTTAGGCAGAATAAATGCTAGCTAACTTGAAGAAGCAAAGTTCTAGCTCTATTCTTAAGCAATCAATCCTCATAAAGGAATATGGTAATTTCTGACTAATTCTAAGAAGATATACATACCTTTCTTGAAACCTTTCTCGATAGCCTCGGCATATTTTCCTTGAGCATAATATGCTAACCCAAGACGACTATACGCCTTACTATAATTTGGATCAATCTCAATGGATTTAAGACAGTCCTTGATTGCTTCTGAGCACATGTTGATCTGTGTATATGCAGCAGCCCTGATAACAAGTGAAAAAATAACTAAGCGCATCAAATTCATATTATGCAGGAAGACCACCAAAGAGCTACAAACTCAGTTTCGATATTAATCAAATTACAGACTTATCACTCACCTGTTGCAGTAGAAAACAGCGTTCTTATCCGTCAGTGCAATTGCAAAAGAATAAAGCTCGACTGCCTCAAGATAAAGATTGGACTGCATAGCTTTGTTACCTAAAAGGCAGAGAATGTCACATAGAGGTTACAAGCACCCAAAAAACAAACCTTCATCGATCTCATTCTAACATAGGCTTGTAACAACTAAAGAACAAGGAAGAAGTTCCAACGATTTCGAAGAAAGGGACTACAAGCAATCACAAGTACCTTGACACTTGAGTGTTTCCGCCAAGCTATTCACATCAAACGTCTGACATCCAGACTTTTCCATTTCCTGATACACAAACACAAAACTTATAACCAAACTCATAACCAACAGAAGAAGTAAAACCGTCAAAGAAAATCAAACCTACATTGACACAATCATGAAATATCCTTGTAGCTTTCTCCAGCTGAGCAGGATCATCATCTCCATCAGGTGTATTCCTAAAATACCGTACTTTCTCAAGCGCACCAAAGAGTTGACCAAACAGTTCATCTCTAGAAGTCCCTAAAACCAGCACAATCCCACAATAATAAGTTCCATTACTCTATCCACCACTCACATTGGTCCAATAAACACGAAACAAACCATTACTTACCAGTAAAACTAGGCTCTTTACACGTATCCACGGAGACATGAGAACCGGAGGAACTAGGATCCTGAGTAGTAGCAGCAACAGGTGGTGGTGGTGGTGGTGGTATGGTTTCATTGTTGTCCAATGAAGTAAACAAATTAACAAGTGAAATAGGTTTAAAGCTATCATCATCATCATCTCTTGAAGAATCTGAATTAAGTTTAAAAGCTTCTCTTAAACATTCTCTAGCAACCTCAAGACCTTCTTCGTCAACACCTGGAGCAACCTCAACTACAATAACAACAACAAAATACATAGAAGAAGATTTAAAAACCCTAAATATCTCTAAATCAAAACAGAAATGAAAATCGAGAAACGTGATTGGTGGTGATTACCGGAATCAAGAAAATTTAAGAAAGAACGGACGATTTTCCGGCAGAGAGGAGAGTCTGTTGTTAGTTTCGCCATTGGAGGAAGAGAGAAAGAGAGAAGGAGAAGAATCTGGTTTCTTCTTCTCTGCGATGAAAGTGTTCGTTGAAGGAGGCAATTGAAAAGTCTGTCTGGATACAAGGTTATTATAGTTCTGGTTGGGTATAGAGTTATATTAAGCTGATTAACAAACAAATAAACTATATAATTTTACGTCCTTGTCCTCATCTGGTTCCGCTAATTTTAGCCTGTTGGACGTCCTCGCGTCCCAGACTGAAGAAGTGATGAGTAGGGCTGGGAAAAAAACCCGAAACCAACAACCCGAATCGAAATTGGCCCGAAAAGTTGGATCTAAAACCGAATCTGAATTCGAAGATTTATTCTATTAGGTCTTAAATTCTTCTATCCGAAAAATCAAACCCGAACCCAAAACTAAAAATACCCGAATATTTTAATTGAAAATCTAAATTTTACCTAAAACCTGAAATTTTACTCAAAAATCCGGATATTTACCCGAAGTTCCAAAATAGGGCCCAAAAATCTATACCCAAACTAATCCGAACCCGATTAGATGCGAACCGAAATCGAACCGATATTTTAGATTTATCCACCTGGGTTCTAAACTTTTCTACCCGAAAAATCTGTAACCGATCGGGTTTTAACCGAACCCGACCCGCTTACCCGAATGCCCATCCCACTGACGAGTGTATATCACAGAGATTACCACTGGACTTGCCCTTCTTCTGAGAGAAATGTCTGACGGCGACTCGACGACGACTTCGGCTATGGAGATCTCCGGCGACAAGATTGATTTGAAGGACGGTGAAGCAACAACACCACCAAAAACAGATATCGAGTCACAGATTCTCGCGGCTATGCAGTCCCGAGTAACCTACCTCAGAGATAAAGCAGAGTAAGAATCGTTACTTTCTTCATCTCTGTTCGCTTCGATTTCACGGAAGTTGAATTTGGCGAAACGAAGAAATGATAATTTCTAGGTCTGTAAATTGAGTGGTTCGAGGAGTATTCATTGTCTATGGTTGGCTAGGTTTGTATAAGAATTGTTTGGTGATGATGATTAAGAGTTTGATTTTGTGGATTAACTAGGTTTTATGGTCTGTGTTGTTTGTTGAATTTGGTGAAATATTGTTGAAACGAAGAAATGATAACCTAGGTTTGCGAATTGAGATGTTTGAGTAGTATTCATTGTTTATGCTTGGCTAGGTTTGTATAAGATTGGTTTGGTGATGATTTAGAGTTGGATTCTGTGGGAAAACTAGGTTTTATGGTTTGTGATGTTTGTTGAATTTGGTGAAATATTGTTGAAACGAAGAAAGTGAGAATCTAGGTCTGTGAATTGAGATGTTTGAGTAGCATTTAGTGTCTATGGTGTGCTAGGTTTGTATAAGATTGTTTTGGTGATGATTTAGAATTGGATTCTGTGTAGAAACTAGGTTTTGTAGTCTTTGATGTTTGTTAAATTTGGCGAAAATAGGGTTGAAACGAAGAAAATTAATAATCTAGGTCTGTAAATTGCAATGTTTGTGTAGTATTAACTGTCCATGGTAGGCTAGGCTTGTATAAGATTGGTTTGGTGATGATTCAGAGTTTGATTTTGTGGAGATACGAGGGCTGTAATGGTTCCGTTTCATTTAGTATATGAGACTAAGATTTGCATAGAAAAGAATGTTTGTAGGGTTAATGGTTTAAAGGTTTTCTGATAATTGCATAGAAAGATTTATGGAAAGCAGAATCATCTGGAATTTGCTTTTTGCAGCAACTTCACCTTTGAAGGTGTGCGGAGGTTGCTGGAGGAGGATCTGAAATTGGAGAAACATGCTTTGGATGTGCATAAGAGCTTTGTTAAGCAACATTTGGTTCAGGTATCCTTTGCTATATAGTTAATGCCAAGTTTTGCATGAAATAGAGAAAATATGTTACTACTTGCAGCTGACTAATTATGCCTCGATATGTTTTCTTGGTGATAACAGTGCTTAGCAGGTGCTGAGAATGATGAAACTTCAGAAAATTCTCTAGAAACTGAGAAGAAAGATGATGTAACTCCAGTGAAAGAAGCAGCAGAGTTATCTAAAGAGCACACGACGAAAAAAGATGGTAAGGAAGATATGACTGGTGATGATGAGAAAACAAAAGATTCTCCTGTGATGGGACTTCTGACAGAAGAAAACACGTCCAAATCTGTTGCTGAGCAAACAAAGGATGAGGACAAAGAGGTCCTGCAGAGTGATATAAAGAAAGCCCTTCGTAAAAGGTCTTCTTATATTAAGGCTAATTCAGAGTAAGCCAAATCTATGTCTTCTTTTCTAAAGTCCTTGCTTCGATGCCTTTTTCGATATGTTTAGGATTTGTGTTAGTTGTTTGTTTTGATTCAGTTTGGGAAATAAAAGTTTCTTGGTTTAAAAATCGCTTGTTCTGTTTCAGGAAAATTACAATGGGTTTACTTCGTCGACTTTTGGAGCAAGATCTTAAATTAGAGAAGTATTCTCTTGACCCCTACAAGAAATTCATTAATGGAGAACTAGATGAAGTGAGTAATTATAATTGACTATGTATCTTATAAGTTATAACTGTAAGGCACAGTCTTCTTATAACTTTTCTTGGCTAATTAGATACTACAAGCTCATGAAGCTACACAATCTTCAACTAAGGCTCAGAGGAAACCAGTATCTAAGAAGGTCAAGAGCACACCAGCTAAAAACTCAGACAGTGAAGAAATGTTTGATTCAGATGGTGAAGACGAGGAGGAGGACAAGGAAGTAGCTGTAAAAAAGAAGATGGCGGAGAAAAGAAAATTATCAAAGTCAGAGGGAACCGGAAAGCGGAAACGTGAAAAGGAGAAACCTGCCTCTGCAAAGAAGACAAAACAAACAGATTCACAGAGCGACAGTGACGCAGGAGAAAAGGCACCATCTTCAGAAAAATCTGTAAAGGTATAGCAGCTTTTTGGTAGTTCCTATCTCGAATCCTTTTAAAACAGCACAATTTACATCGTTTGGTTTCTGTTCTTTTAACTGCAGAAACCGGAAACTCCAACGACTGGCTATGGGAAGCGTGTTGAGCACCTTAAATCGATCATCAAATCTTGTGGAATGAGGTTTTTTAATCAAACCGGTAGATCTTTAAAAAGCTGCGTTAGTTTATACTCCAGGCTCTTGATTGTTTGTCTTTCTTGGCAGTATTTCTCCATCGGTTTACAGGAAAGCCAAGCAGGCTCCTGAGGAGAAACGCGAGGAAATTCTGATTAAAGAACTTAAGGAGTTACTCGCCAAAGAAGGGTTGTCTGCAAATCCTTCAGAGAAAGGTAATGCTTTACATTTAAGAAGTCTCCTCTACCTGCAGGAAAGCGTAGACGCCTTCAAGATATTCTAGAGCGAAAAATATGCGGATGATAAAATTGTTGATGGTTTTACCTGGTGACAGAGATCAAGGAAGTCAAGAAAAGAAAAGAAAGAACAAAGGAGCTTGAGGGTATTGATACAAGCAACATTGTGTCGAGTTCAAGGAGAAGATCCAGCGCAAGTTTTGTACCTCCTCCAAAGCCGATAAAAGCAGAAGAAAGCGAGAGCGATGATTCAGAAGATTCTGAGAATGAAGAGGATGAGGATGAAGAAGTAGTAGTAGAAGAAGAAGAGGAGGAAGAAGACGAGGGAGGTAGTGAAGATGGCGGAGAGGGAAGTCAAAACGAAGGAGAACTAAAAACTGGTAGGAATCTAACTCGTCTTCTGTAAATTGTTTACATCAAATTTCAGCAGAAGGTGTTTTTAAACACTGATGGTTATTTTGGTTTGGTTGCAGAGGATGGTGGTGAAGAAGAAAGCGAATAATTGTAAGATCGTTGGTTGTTTGTAATGTAGCCTAGTTTCACTATGTACTGTTGTAGAGTGGTGATATTTTGTACCTTTTTAATGTGCTAATCATATTTATGACATTAGGATATGAATTTTAAGGCTTGCATTATAACACTGAATTAGTTTTCATCTGAAATTTAGAAGGGATATGATTTTGTCAGTTTTTTCCCCAATATGTTTGCTTCATTTGGCCCTAACTCATTTTCCAATTCCGTCTTTGATCGAATAATTCACGACAAATATATCATACATTAACTACACACAAAATTGAGTTACAACGAGGAAACTCGTAATCGTTAACATAGATCGAATAACAAATGCTTCTTGATAGACTATTTCGGCTACTAAATTCTTAATCTCTCTCAACCTAAATTTGACCTTCATGAATAATATGTTCTAGTCCTAACATTTCTTGAACTTTAACTTGTAAATCTTCCTAAATATTTCGTAATCACAATTTCAACTAACTTTTTCATGTTCATAGGTTTTGAAAGATACTTATCAACAATAATCTTATATTTGGCGTCTAACGATCGACATTTATTTCAAATTAAACTAGTTATATGTTATACGTTTTGGTCTATTATGTTTTCAAAATTTATCGGCTTAATGTTGCAATATTTATTGTAAAACCGTCTTTTTTGGTGCATATATTGTAAATTCAAACAAAAACAAAAATTACCAAATTGAAATTTCTTCAACTTCCGTGATATTCGACAATTACAGAAAATATACAACATTCGTTATATAGTTGAATCAACACAGATAACTTGAAAATGTAAACAGCATAAAACAAACAAGAAAGACAAACAAATTTCCTTTCTTGGAAATTTGGTCTTCAAAAATTTCTCTTAATTGCTTTATTGGGGTTACACTTGGGTATTGTTAGTCACACCTTCGTTTACTTCACTGGTAATACCACCACCCTCCACTTTTGTCGATGTGTTGGTGATCGGCAGCTCCTGCATTCCTATTTTCTCTTCCACCGATATCACTTCGTCCTTAGCTTTCCCCCACACAACGCTATATAGCCCGAAGACGATAAAAATCGCCCCGATTATACTGCAATATACAAAATTAAACAACTAATTAGTTACCTAATGAATGCAATATAGTTGTTTGTACTATTGATCATAGCCGTGTAAGTTGTATATGATTAGAATATCATTAATTCTATAATGTATATTTACCTTCCAAGGTGAATCTTTTCAGCCAAAACTAACACGCCGAGGAAAGCAGTGATGATCATGCACATAGGACTAAACGATGTCGTAAAAACCGGACCTCGTTCCCTAATCACAATGCTTTGTATGTAATACGCCATACCCGAACAAACCACTCCCTGATATTAAGTACTTAACACTTGTGAGTTATGACCATGATTATAAAAAGATTGGTTTAGTAGTAAACGGTCAAAAGTACTTACGGAGTAAACAGCCGCAAGTGTGCCCGAGTCCATACCGACTTTCCATGCGCTTACGTCGCGCACCATTATGAGCGAAGCGATGGTGTTTAAGACCGTTCCCATGGCACAAATCCACATCACTAGCGAAAGCTCAGCCGGATATTTTTTCAACGTGAACGACTGAAAATATTTCAATCTTAGTACCATGTAAAATCTTATCTTAAAGCATAGACTAATTTGTAAATTATATATGTTTTTTTTCTATTGCCACTTTGTAGTCAAAATTAGGCATGGGCGTTCGGGTATTCGGTTCGGGTTCGGATCGGGTTTTTCGGATTTAGAAATCTAAGATCCGTTCGGGTATTTTAAGACTTCGGGTTCGGTTCGGATTCGGATCGGGTTTTTCGGGTTCGGATTCGGGTAAACCCGGAGTATCCAAAACTCAAAATTTTCTATTGTAAATGTTTTATGTATATATATTTTAGAATCCAAATATTTTAGACATTTAAGTTGTTGTAAATGTGATTATTACTAATGAATTATTTTCTATGTATATATATTTCGGATATGTTCGGGTACTTGATCGAGTATTTAGGTTCGGATCGGGTTCGGGTTTTGAAGTTTAGGATCCGTTCGGGTATTTTAAAGTTTTGGGTTCGAATTCAGATCGGGTTTTTCGGGTCGGGTTCGGTTTGGTTCTTCGGGTTTGGCTATTTTGCCTAGGCCTAGTCAAAATGGAGATTTGGTACCACTCTTTGTTATGTTATAGTGATCAGAATAACTATAATAGTATGGTATAACACATTTACTAATTAATGTAAACACACCAATTTGGAATATAAGTAACTAATGTTTGCTTACTTGTAGAATGAAGAAACCTGCCCAAGTGGTGATACTACCCATAACCGCTAGAGTTCCGGTAACCCAATTCTGATCAGTGGTCTCGGAGGAGGTGCCCGAGGAGCCGCCGTGTAAAGAGCTATGAGCAGTCTTAAAGAGCTCAATGGCTGGACCTTTGTACAACGTCATAACCATTGCTCCTCCCACAGTTATTGCTGTTCCAATCACTTTTGCAAGACTTCGTGTCTTCTTCAAATTTACAGTTTCTATCCTAATAAAATTTAAGCAATTTTTGAATTAATAACTATAAAATTATGACGTAAAAAATATAGAGAATGATTAATATGATTGGTCTTTGGTAATTAGAAGCAAACTTACCTGAAAATGACAGCCATTATGAAGGTAATGGCGGGAAGTGCATTAACAAAGGCAGAACTATACGTTGCTGACGTGGCTTTCATTCCTATGTAGTACAAGTTCTGGTCCAAAAGTGGTCTGAATAGACAAACAACCAACATTTACAAATTTATTAATCATATGCTTTAATGTTGCATCATCTTCTGCTTAACCAATCATATTCTTTCTTTTTTTTTCGTTATCATTCTCTTCAAGTTAAATTAAAAGATAAAGGAAAACAAAGCTATGAGAAGACGGCAATGGGTGATGATCTAATCAAGAATATTCACGACTAGAATCTTTTTTTATTTTTGCCAAACGACTAGAATCTTTTCGTATAGATTCTTCGTATATAATATTCTTTTATATGGTATATTTTACCTTTATATGATTTAAGGATTCATCGATATGAAAAGATTTGTTAAAATTATTGAATTAATTCTTATATCGAAATAGTTTATTACTCTGGTTTGGTTCCCGCTAATGAAGCTCTACACATTAAATCTTTATTTTGATCCTTGTTTGTTTGTATCTAAGAAATTCTTAACGCAAACGCTGCATCTGATGTAATACAGTTTTTTCGAATAAATTTTAAATTTTTTATTAAAAAAAAAATAGTTTATTATTAATCGATTTCTAAAAACTTTCAATTTTTATATTGGTGAAATTTGTACTTTTGTGTGATTATTTTTGGTTATTTCATAAATTAAAAAGAAATCGTTAATTATCTCTAATCATTTCATAAATTTACGACACATTTTATCAGGGAAAATGTATCAAAGTCTCATTTTGTTTCATTCATCTTAGGTCCTCAAAACCCTCAAATATTTGGAATGCAAAATAAGAATTATTCTTTATAAAATAGAAAACCCCCAACATCGTATAAATTTATATCTATATATATATACACGTATATTTATGTGTGTGTGTATGTGTGTTTGCATATATATATGGACATGAAAAGGGGATAAGATATATGTATGAGGAGCTTACTCTAGGAATCCAAGGGCAAGAATCCTAAGGAACAATGGCCATGTCATCTTAGGCCTTATTTTCCTGAAAAAGTATGCGATGAATTAATACAGAGACACTTACATTTATAAATAGCTACCATGGCTCTAGATATAAGAACCAACACAAGCATGCATACACATCATTTAACATACATACCTCTCGAGAATGAGAGCAAAAGGAGCTATGACAATTGTGGCGACGACATGTCGGTAAGTAGCAAGGATCCAATGGTTCATGCCATGCTTGAAGGAGACCATAGTAATGATGTACATGCCTGCATATCCAAATTGGAGTGATATGATTGCTATTATTGGCTTCAATTTATCCATCTTTCCTCCTTTCATTTTCTTCCTCGATTTGAGAGGTATGTACCACTTATATGATTCTATATAGATTCTCTATATATTGTTTTGTTTCTCTCTCTAGATATATATGAGATGTTTCGTGAACGACTAAGAGTTACTTGTTTGAGCATACAAAACCAAATGGCAAATGGTCCTTCTTATAGTCATCAAAAGTTAGATTTATAAAAGGAAAAATAGCATTATTTTGTTCGCTCAATAATACGTCTACGTATCTTCTCGAATATTATAATGGAAAGATACGAGTAACAAAACAAAAAAAAAAAGCATATATATGTGTATGGAAAATTTTGCTTAATGGAATATAATAATTTTAAGAGTGTGTGCACGAAATGGCTTTATGTTTGTCATTTATTTGTAGAAACAATGATAAAATTTGGATCATTTATTGTTCTTGTTTTCTTTATTTAACTGATGACAATTTATTTTACACATTACGGCCAAAAAACGAAAAACATTTTGTACAATTCAACTCTCGCTCTCTTTCTTCCAATACATATATCTTATGCAGTGAGTGAAGACTTTTCCCAAAAGAAAAAAAAAATGCAATGAGTGAAGTTAACTCTCCCCTAATATTTATTAATAAAATTTTCCAAAGCCCAATGTTAGAAAAAAACATTTATCATTCACAACTAAGCGAATCACTTAATGCAACGTGTATCTTATTCGATTGTTTTTGCTAAATTGTAAATATTTCATAGATAATAAAAAAAGTTTAGGTTACAAACATAGAATTTGAAACCTACGCAAAACTTATATAAATCTTAACACCACGTGTATTTTAGGTTAGGGAAATCTTAATCACTTAGCAATTTGTAACTTAGTTCAGGTGAATTGTGTACACTAAACATTTTATTTAACTTTTAAGGTCCTTTACACCGATTGTATATTTATTTGGGTCGAACAATAAAAAGGTCAAAAAAACTCGATGGTTAATGCCACCTTTAGTTTGCAACGTAAATCTGATATATATAGAAGAGACTTGCTGATGACTGGTCTTATAAATCTAGTTTGCCTAGCCCTTGAACATGAACAAGGCCATGTAACTTGTCTATAATTACCTTTTGGGTTTAGAAATACCTTAGAGGTTAACTCAAAATCATATTAGTTATGTCTTACTCTTCATGCCTTACTTTTTTCTCTTTGGTCAAGTTCAGTTTCATTTGTAATCGAAATGTGTCTCCTACACTCATGTTCATTTCTTGAATTTTTATATATTTGTTATTTTTTTTAGATTCTAGAGAAATAACAACGTAGTTATTTTTTTTTTCTTGAGTCACGTAAATTAAAAAAAAGTTGAGAAAATAGGTAAACAACAATCATGAAGAAAAAATTAAGAAAATGGAAATAAGACAAAATCAATATTTCATAATTCCAAATTGTTATGAAAATCTTAATCAAAAATTTAAACTCGAATCTCCACTTAATTATTTGGACAATCCCATATAAAAAAATATATATGTTACGGAAAAAGAATTAGTCCCGTAACAAAGAATAAGTTTTGTCCTCTATCGTAAAAAATAATTACGAAAAATAATTAGTCCCGTAACAAAAAATAATTAGTCCCATAACGAAAATTATTTAACCGTTTTTAGAAATAGATCCACTATTATATTATGTTTGCATTGCTATTTTTAACTTTACATCTAACTTTTATCATTGGATACAAATATTATTTTCTTTTTATTAACCCTTTTTATTTGAACAACTAAGATCAGATACCCTTATCCATTAGTGATGAAATACCAGACCTAATGATATGTTTCGAATCAGAATCCTCTTTCCTCAATATGCTGCTAGATTCAAGTGGTATGATTAAATTATGTTTAAATGATATGCATATTAGTAAAGAGAAAGAAAAAAAAAACAAATCTTTCGAATAACAAAAACCAAAGTACATAAAAGAAGAGAAATGGATAATTCAAGTGGACCTCTTGGCAATGAATAATGCATTATCTTGCATATTTAAATTTATTTATTCTAAGGGTATGTTTTGTTGGTTTCCTATTTATATCTTTTCATATTAAGAAGTTGGGGTTTTCCTCATTGATCACCAAAATGATGTCTTGTCTCAGTGCTCTAACGTGACGTAATTAATTCCACTTAATCTCCCACTAAACTTGATTGAAGAAACATAACTAAGGATTTTATTGGATGTCATAGAATAAAAATCTGCCTGCTTCAGTTATCCAGAGGAATTCGTTTAAGATATCTCTTCATGAAACACCTTTTTCTTTTTTTTGAATCTAGTGTTAAATTATATTTAAGAAAAAAATAAACGTTTATACATATACATGTAAACTTGTGTTAAAAAAAATTAAAGAACTCTAAAGTGTTCTTCTTGATCCAAACCACATTTGAATTCCCTTTTCATACTTCTCTTGACCTTCTCTTCACATTGTACTCAACCGGTTCCTAATGTTTTTGTCGATTAACTTGATCAGTCTCTCTGTGGGCGACGATTCCTCGCCATGTCTTCTATCGTTCCTTTCCCTCCATATCGAGTGAATCGAGTTCTGCAAAACATATCCAAGGATGAAGCTCTTCGTGGTGTTGAAGTCTTTTCTTGCAAGCATCAGCATTATATCTTGCCATTTTTCTGAGTATTTGTCCCGTAGCAGCCCACGTACAAGGCCATTCCAAACTTTCCTCGAGTAATCACATTGAAAGAATTCATGAAGCACCTTTGATTCATAATTCAAGACTCTAACTTCTTTTCATCAATACATCCATTATAGTTCTTAGCATTAACCAAACAAAAATTTAAGAAGGCTAGAACTGTTAAAACTCAAAAGAAAAATAGTTATTACATAGTTAAGTTAGGATACTGAATTGCTAAAACCCACCTCAAAGCTAGAACCACAATTATGATTAGTGAACTCATCGAGTATCAGTATACCACTATGGTTAGTGAAGCAAGTACGAAGACACTCCAAACTCACTTTAAGCGGAAGTGTACCTCAAACAAGAATAAATACTTTGCTTGGCTTTTTGGGATGTGTGACCACGTATCATGAACATTAACCATGATCAGATAATCGGAAATCTCATGATGAAATTATTCATCTCGTAACGTTTAAGTGTAAGTGAACTAAAATGTAATGGAGCTAACTGGAGAGATCTTAATGCGAATGAAGCATACTCATTACATAAACGATCATAATGACGGAGATTCTAGCCATAGCAATTTTGATGCTCTTAGCTCGATCATCCATTGCTAGATCCAACATAATGATATTAATCCCACCGAGCATATAAATGAATTCCAAGGAAATATCAATGATTTACAGGACATGTTCTAGGTCGACCCCAAAAGAAAAGAAGTAATTTAGTAAAGTTATTGTTGTCTTTGGTTGAGTTTTGTAACTCACGATAGGGGTAACTCTAATCGAAAAAAAGGCATTTTTCAATCTGGACTATTTAAAAAGTGCGTTTTTCAACCTGAACAAACGATAAGTGATATATAATTTATACTTAAACACGTAAAAATTTAAAAAACCTACTTGAACTATTGATATAGTGCTTGGTTATAAATTCACGTTAACAAATGTTAGTCAACACTAATGATTGCTGACTCAGCTGACACATATGTATTGACGTAGCTTATTCTTCAACTACAATGATGTGTTTTTGCTATTTTGAAATCAATTTTAAAAAAAAAAACCTGTAAAAATAGTGATTCGAACCGGAAACCCGTTTCCCCAACTCGGATTCCCATCCCAGGATCGTATCCTATCATATACACATGCGTTTGGCCATCCATAAACGTCTTAAGTGGCATGAAGATCTCGATTTCTAATGACCTTGGAAATTACTTTGGGTTTCAGCTTTGAGATTACTGGTTTTAGCAAATAGCATATTTCTATGGAGACTCTAAAATACGAAACTTGGGAGAAGTAATAATAATAATGACCGCAGATTTTTGGGATCTATTGTTCATTATAATTTTTGAGTTAGACATCTCACACAACTAGTCACGAAGCTTTGTTTTTGTGTGATTTGGACCTGACCAACTACAACTTATGTAACTATCAAAACATAAAAATAATTTCATGTATTTCATACCAAATGCATACAAATACATATGTATTTATTTTAGTCGAATACAAATATGTATTTATAACTCGAGAAATGCTTTCTTCACTTATATTCCAGATGTGTTACTATGCGCACCACCAGGAATGGTCACATTGCTGTTGTCGCTTATAGAAGAAACCAATTTGTTGTCATCCTCACTTTTAGTTGTGATAGGCAATTCTTGGAGGCTATTCTTTTCAAGGATATCTAATCCGGATACTTCATAGTCTTTTCCTTTTCCCCAAACAACCATATACAAACCCGCGGCGATCACTGCCCCTCCTATTACACTGAAACATAACCAAAATATAAGGATCAAGAATAAGTATTTTGATGGTTACTAATGTAATGTGTCTACATTTATGTAACGTACCATCCGAAATGGATTTGTTCATGAAGAATAAAAGAGGCAATGAGAGCTACAAGAATCATGCAGAGAGGGTTAAAGGCAGTAACAAAAACTGGCCCTCTCGTCTTCATAACCATCCCTTGAACATAGTACGTTATCCCCGAGCTAACTATTCCCTTCATTAAATCAAATTTGTTGATATTTGTCTCAATTGATTGATTATGGTTAAAACTAATATATATAATCTTACTGTATAAAGAGGTGCAAAAAGCCTTGCATCCCAACCAACCGCCCATCCGCTAGGGTGTCTCTCCACCACAAGCGCTACCGCGAAGCTTTGGACAGCCCCGGCTAGGCATATTAAGGCTGATAATGAAAGATCGGCAGGGTACGTCTTTATTGTTATCGACTGAATCAACCAATTAACAAAAATTTCGAAGTTTATATTACTTGGTTTGTGGATTGATAAGTATATATTACGTATGATCAAAAAAGTAAGGAGCGTACCTGTAAAACATAAAAACCAGACCAAGCAACACAACCGAGGAGAATCAACAAGGTTCCAACAACCCAATTGTTATGGTCTTGTGAATTATTTGTATGTCCGTTTTGTTGATCCATATTCGGGTTAGACCACGGTAAAGGAATAAGCGGACCTTTGTACAATGTCATTACTAGTGCCCCTCCAAGACCCACCAATGTCCCAATGATCTTTGCTTTGCTTCGTACCTCCGCTATGTTAACTTTCTCCATTCTATTCACATATCACCCGTTTATTACAATCAATTCGGTTTTAAAGATGTGTTCAAAGTTTAAACCATAGATTACCTTAAAATCCAAGCTATTATAAATGTGACAGAAGGAAGAATGTTCATGATCGCAGATGTATATGTTGCTGATGTCATGTTCATCCCCAAGTAACCAAAACCCTGATCCAAGACTGGCCTACACACAAGCCGGGACAAAAACATATATGTATTAAGGTACTTGCAACTTTATGAAATATCATTGTTTTTTTTCCCCAAAACATAATGTTTATTGTTTTGACTTAAGAATGTGAAATGGAAAGCTTAGTCCTTACTCTAAGAAACCAAGTGCCATTATTTTCCACAAAACCGATAGTGTCATCTTCGGCCTCACTTTCCTACAAAACCAAAACCAAAATAATCCGATTTTATGTTTTAGTAACAGGAAGAAACATATTAGACCACAACATGCTAATTAAGAAACAATGAAATGTATAGTAGTACTGTGTCTAAAAGAAGAACATTATAAATATTGTTTAAACATAGACTGACCTTTCAAAGATGAGTGCAAAAGGTGCAAGGACAAGAGCAGCCACAAGATTACGATACACAATTACGACGTAACGGTTCTGGCCTTGGTTAAGAGTGGCCATAATAACAATATATGTTCCTGCTGCTCCAAATTGCAAAAAGATCATTAACAAATAAGGCCTTAACTTATGCATAGTTGCACTAACACCCTCCATGGTTATTGAAATTTTGTGTTTATTTTTTTTTTCTGTCAAGGTTATTGAAAGAGTATGGATGAACAAGTCTTCTTATATAAAAACATCAAAAAGGTGATATAGAGTTTTGGATAAACATGAGAACTAGTTTTTTCCCTCGATCGAGAGTCATGTAGAGTAGCAAAAGGAAAAACAAAAACTATAAAGTATATACATGTATATGAAATATAATTATTTATTAGGACACGACCAATGAGATACGTTTGTTCAATAAAGAAAGATGATAATTGCTGTTTTGGATTGGTATGGGTTCGTTCATGGAATTGAAAAGCAAACAATATCATATAATGGCTCTGATGATTTCTTTTGCTAACACTATTATCCTGTTGCACACGTCATAGGCTCTCTTTTTTTTTTTGTTCTTGCCCAACTTGAAAAACACGTAAACCTAAAATCTACACGTCTATTGTTAGCTACGTACGTGTATGTTTGGTTTAAGTGTCACGAAGAGTCCGAACGTTTTATGTTAAATGTTCATCAGAAAGCACGTGGAAAAGACTTCGGATTTCCAGTATAACCGCTGTTAGTTATTCATGCTTGTCTTTTTCTTTGTAGGAAATGTAAAGAATTAATAAACAAAAAAAAAACAAAGCAGAGAATTAGCAAACCCTTTTACAAAAAGGAAAGAAGAAAACAGAGAATATGTATGTGTGAGATTGGGCGTGTTAAAGCAGCCTAAGCTTTTCCATTTTCAAAAAAGGTTTTTGTTGAGGCTGATTCGTTCTATTTAAAATATTTTTTTTTTGTTTTATATTTTTTCGGTATTATAAATTGTAAATTATGAGAATTGTTATATACACGATTGTATAACGGACGATTTCTTTCGACTCTTAATAGATCCAGGACAAAAGTCACTTCTTTCTCCAAATCTTTTTTCTTTTTTAATCTCCATGCTTTTGATAGACACTTTCAATGATCTATGACCTAACGACGTTCTATCTGCGTAGAATTCTGACGAACGGTTATAATTGAATATCGTTGGAGATCTCCTACACACTTGTCTCTATTAATCTGCAAATTTTTAAATAAACATAATATCTTGACCTCGAAACTCTAACCTCTTAATGTATATAAATATTAATGAACTCTTAGATAACCAATATACCAAAGGGTTTCCCCATTTTATTCTTTGTTAAACCGTAATTATTTGGATATCACGCCAATAATATTGTCTAGTCCTTTTAAGTTGTTCCATTTAATATTGCCAAGTAAGATTATTAAAGAATTCTTTTACGTCATTCCATAAAAAAAAAACTGCGATTCTAACATCAGTCCTAACTCTTAATCCGTTCTAGTTAAAAAAAATTACACTAAACTTTTTATTGTTTTAGAATTATTACAAATTAAATTTTATTCAACTAAAACTCAAAACATAGCATAATCTTAATTAGTATCATACACGTCAAAATACAAATTAAACCATAGATAGAAACTAAAGAATTGTCTTATATAAAAAAAAAAGGCGAAGAGGTAGTTCAATTCTTTACAAAAACTATGATTACATTTGCCCTAAATGAGATGCAGTCTATGATAATATGGCGATAATATATGGAGGCAAATACGCTACAGACTATATTATTAGGGATAAAAATGCATATAGTTTCTTTATAAGATGCCAAGAAACTAGTATTTAGTTGAGGAATTAAGGTTTATCTAAACTATTTATAAATATAAAACGTACGGGATGGATTCAAAAATCCCTTATTAATTTTTTTTCTTGACGTTCAAAACGTGAAAACAGGATGAAAAAGCCACATACCATTTATGCCCATCGCTTATCTGTTGGTTTCTTACTGAAGCAATAAGTCTGTTGCTAATTAAGTCCAAAAGTTGTCGGCTACTTGTGACAATCACTAATTTAGTCGGTAATATAGGAAGCATAATGCAAACGTGCCATGTCTTATATTAGTGTGGGTTTTCAAACTTGTATTGAGTTTTTCAGTTTTTATGATGTTTGCTGAGTAATACCCAAATTCTATGTGAATCAGCTTCCTGCTTTACTTAATTAGGTATTAATATATATATATATATATATCTGCTAATGCTAATAGTAGGAGCTAGCACAAAATTACTGCTAATCCCGAGATCTATCCCTTGAAAGTTATGGGTCCGAATGGTGACTACGTTTTGCGGTGCGGAAGAAGTTCGGTGCGGTTTAAATAGTAACAAAAATACATAAATACATATGTATATGTAGAGATTTTGATATTGTTACAGCACTGTTACGATGCAGTTTTGAGTGCGGTCTATGTTACCATTCATAGCCTATATATATATATACTTGCCGTATGTAAGGATTTCTCTCCTTCATCATACACAATTTGTTTTTCCTTCATCATACTTGATGCTAGGGTTAGCCTGACAAAGGAACAAATATATTTTAGAAAACATGGAAGTCTGTTAAGGAAAGTATTCTTGAACTGTGTTTAGAGAGTATCTCTGCAAACTGGACTGTGACCCAAACCTGAGTTGTAATAGGATTAACAAATAAAACTTTGATCTTATTGCTGGTTAAGTTAATAGGAATATAAACCACCACTTTGAAATCATATAGAATTGTCCACCCATTTGATAGATCCTTAGGCTTTAGTAATTTGATAGCTCGTATTAAACATATTTACTTTTGTGTTTATCATTGATCTAGGAAAGGAACTAACATTTTCCAAAAGAAAAATTATTTAAGTAACAAAAGTTAGAGTTCTTATCACAAATCATTGTAAGTAAAAACCAGAGTTGTGATTTATGTAAACTTAACCCTCAACATGAAAGTACTAATGATCATGATGCCAATAAACACATATTTGAGGATAAACAAAAGATCAAATTTGAAACATGTTTTTTTTTTTCTTCTTTTGGTTTAAACATGTTAATCTTAGTGTGGAATCAGATTACGACTAACTTATTTCCTTGATACTATTTCATTGAGACATATTCATTGATGCCTCATCGAATCTCCATTATATTTATTATGCAATCCTAGATACAATGGTCAATTCCTCTCCTCCACTCTTCTTCTTTGCGTTTTTGTAGATTGGGATTGATTTTGAAGTTTTTTTCAATTTTCAATTTGTTTTAGTTAATTTTGGGTTGTGAAAGGGGTACTTTACATCTTTTGGAATTTGGAGCCAAAGAAAAAAGAAGAAGTTATGAGTATATGAATGAAAATTGAAAGTGAAGAATGACTTAGTATTCAATTATAAGGAAAAAGTTGGGTACCTACTTGCATGAATCACAAATATTTGAATTTTGAAAGAGTGGAGTTCCATGTGTTTGATCCCATCTCCTCATTTGCTTCTCTTTCTTAACCACGTATGAATACTACTTCTTGATGCTCACCACCATTAACCCATAATTTTCATATATCTCCTTTTATATTATTTCACTTTTTTTTTTTTTTTTTTTTGTTTCTTATAGTTTTAAGTATCTCTCAGCTAATGATAATTATGATATGGGCTTCATATATTAGATACTTTATCAGTACTACTCTTTCATACGAAAAAGCACTCTGACATGCAATTGGATTGGTTTACATGGATTAGTGTTGTATTTGTAATTAGACAAGTAATCTAGTATTATGTTATATTATTATCTACCATTTCTTGGTCGGATTAATGGGCTATTATCATGTTATTGTACCTTCATCTTTTTTTCAGAATTATGTATTTATAGAGGGAGTGGATGACAAGTATTTATTATATATCATACAAACTTTAAAGACAAAAATCCCAAGCATTTGTGGTCCAGTCGTACGAGAAGATTTCGGGAAGGGTGAAACTTCCAGACCTGAGTTTGATCTTCCCTGAAAACAAAAATCACATTTGTTTGGGAAGTCTGTCAGTTGGGTTTTTGCCCAATTGGTTTACCTGGTAATCAGAAAGGAAGGCGACCTGACTACCCCTGGCATTAGTCGGAAAGCATTCTAAACTCGGGACAGACAATGTGGTAGTCCTTCGGGGATAAGTTCACTCTGAAGTATTTCAGTACGTTTCTACCGAAGCTGACCGGATCAGCCGATAGGGAAAAAAAAAACTTTAAAAACAAATAATGTAGACGTTATATATGGATGGAAACTTCAAGAAATCTAAAAAATGAAAATTGAAAAGGAGAAAATAGGAGTCGCACAAATAACATATCTAAAGAAATAAATGTATCTAAGTTTTTTGAAATCTTTGAATAATATTCGAAATATGTGGAGAGAGATAGTCATGCAAAGACATAAAGAAATGGGCACTTCAAAGTGTTCTTCGTAGTTGCTGCATATTAAGCATGCATTATATGGACATCCTTATCAACAATACTTTTCTTTTAACATGAAAAAGTTTCCATTCTGTTTTTACGTATAACTAGTAGAGTACTACACCACTAGAGGTTTTTTATATATTCACATATTTAAATGTTTTTGGTGTTATTGAGTTTTTCAGTAGTCATATTTCATATTATATTTAGAAGAATGTAGTTATTATTAATCTTAATTTATTTTGTTTTAACGATATTTTAAAAATGAAAAGAGTTTATTAGCGTGAATATGGGTGTTAAATGATGTGATTAACAATTTACATGGAATATAAAGAAAAGAAATACCCTAAAATACTACACTATAATTTTATTTTATTTTCAAAAGTATCATCAGTAGTTTTTTTTTCCAATAATACCACTTTTTGTATAAAATATTCTTTTAACCAAAATTTGTGACATATAAAATCAACAATATTATATTTGGGCTCTCTATATAGTTTAATATAGGGTTTATGTTTCCACCATTTAAAAGAGATTTTGATTAATTAATTTTATTATTGAATATGTGGTATTATTGGAAAAGTCTAGTGATGGTATTTTGGAACAAAAACTAAAAATATTATTTTAGGAACTTAATGTGTCATCTAGGATAATCAAAATCAGGGGTTAAATAGAAGTATAGAACTAGTTCTTCTATGTTGGTCTTATCTATTATATTATCAATGCATTAATATAACAATCT